>NC_138550.1:21598379-23058588 GCF_964273705.1 Natrix helvetica
ATGGCCAGGGTGGGTGTGGCCAGCTCAACGTCACTCGCTCTGTTTTCGGTTGTGATGACCTCCTGCAGTTCTCTGCCAGCAAAAATGGAGCATGCAGCCCTCCAGAGCTCAGTTTTTGCTGGCAGAGGCACTGCAGGACGGTCCTTTGCTGATTCCAGGGTGGCCCCATGGGTCAGATCTAAGCATCCCATGGGCTGGATCCGGCCCATGGGGCTTGAGTTTGACACCCCTGGCTTAGATCCTAACACTCTTCCATTACAATACTTTTAGTATTGTAGTTAATTGTACTTAATACTGGATACTTTTCAGAGAACTTTTGCCAGTCATCTAGCTTGTTCAAGAGGCCTTTCCCCTGTGATGCACCTAAGCAGTGAAATGGAGCTGTTTTTAGATGCCAAGCACTCCGTATAAATACAATTTGTAAAAACATATATATTTAACAGAATGTTAATTGTTAGATGATTTGGGTATCTGGTACTTTTTTTTGTAAGTGTTTTCTCCCATTTCCTTTATAAACTTTACATTCACTCAGCAAAAAAAAAAAATGACTCCTGCACTTGAGTAGCAAATGTGCTAATGTCACTGACTAATAAAAGAATTGGCCTATGGATGAATATCACCTTCACTTTGATTCTCTGCTGATCTGGAATACTCTAGTTCTAGAAGGAGCTTTGCTGAGTCAAGACATTGAGAATCACTTCTACAAGCAAAAGTTCCTTGGCAAGGCGGTTCACGCATGATCCTCTTACCCTTACATCAAATCAAATTAAAACTATTATTATGGCCATAGGCCAGATGTTTACAATACAGTACATCCAACCAAGTACTCTCATTCATGCTGGGTATCTTGGAAACACAGTGGAAGGTTTAAAATAGTTGCTGAAACAGTTATAAATCTACAACGATGATGTTACAAAATTCAATATAAATGGAAACTTTCCTACAAATGACCCCTCACATCCTGGACATAGATTGTTTCAACTTCTACCCTCAAAATGACACTATAAAGCACTGCACAGTAGAACAACTAGACACAAGGACAGTTTTTTTCCCAAATGCCATCACTCTGCTAAACAACAAATCCTGACAACTCTGCCAAATCATCTACTAAGACTGTATTACTGTTATTCTTCTCTTCCTTCCTAGTATCTATCTCTTTCCTAGTACCTATCTCTTTCCTAGTACCTATCTCTTTCCTAGAACTATCTCTTTCCACTTATGACTATAACCATGTTGCTTGTATCTTTAAAATTTATATTGCTTTATTTGTTTCCTAGTATAATTTGATAGCTTATTAGTAACCTATGATTATCACTAAGTGTTGTATCTTATGATTCTTGATGAATGTATTCTATTTTATTTTTCTTTATGTACACTGAGAGTATACGCACCAAAGACAAATTCCTTGTGTGTCCAATCACACCTGGCCAATAAAGAATTCTATTCTATTCTATCCTATCCTATCCTATCCTATCCTACCCTACCCTACCCTACCCTACCCTACCCTACCCTATCCTATCCTATCCTATCCTATCCTATCCTATTCAAGTCCGTCACTTTTATATTTGAACACAAAAGTTGTATAACAGTTGTGCAACAGAACGAAAATGAAGAGGCATTTACATTGCAAATCAGGAAAGTCACCACCAAATCCAAAAAAAATCACTGTGTGAAGGTCACCTCAGTAGCAATATAGTAAATCCATCAGAAAATGGATCTACTATATTTCCCAAGTGAGAAATATAGCAGAACAAAAAATGAAAGCAGACAATAAAAGAAGAACAACTAACTAACAAATGTGTTGACACACCTTGAGAAACATAACACTGAACATATGAACCAACAAAAGTAATGGTCATCATCATCAACATAAATGATTGATTCTGAACCAGAAAATCAGTGGAATTTCTCATTGAATCACTTATTGCTAAAAGATATACTTGAGGAGACTGGACTGGCAATGCATCTCCATAGATAGATCTCTATCTTCTTTAATTTCCTTTTCAAAGTAGGCCTCATAACGAAATATGAAAAGAGTACATTCTTCAAATGGGAAGTGTAGTGGCTCAGTGGTTAAGACACTGGGGTTGTCAGCTAGAAACCCAGCAGCCCAGGTTTGAGAACTGAGTGTCATGTGATAAGTGAGCTCCCATCCTCCCCCCAGCTTCTGCCAAGTTGCAGTTCAAAAGCATGCAAATAAATAAATAGGTACCACATTGATGGGAAGATAGCAGCACTTCATGACATCATGCTGACTTAGAGTCAGTTATGGCTGGCAGAGTAAAATCCCCAGAGACTCTTTTACCTTTTTCTATATACATCAATATGAGGTGAGGGCTAAGACACTGAGGAACCTGATATTACTTTGGAATAAATTGTTTAAACGTAGCCCAATAGAATCTGGAGGAGAATGGAAATGAGGGGAAAAAAGAGAACACTAAGCTCTTTTCTTTCTTTTCCAACTTCTAGAATTTGATTCGTACTGCTCCTGTTAAAAAAAACCCAAATCAGCAGATTTTTTTCTTTACAAATGCATCGATAAATGCAAATATACATTCAGACTGCAATTCACTTCTGCAGTTTGTACCTAGGCAGCCTTCTTCCAGTTCAGATTCATTGGCTGGAAGTGATGGGAATGGAGGGGGCAATAGAGACTTCTGCAAAGACATTTACCCCAAACTTTATTCCTGCTGCTGGCAATTACCAAGCAAAAGCAGAAAAGGTCAACTTTACATTTGCAGTAGCCAAAACCTCTTTTTTGAGAGGAGATTCCTTTCCTAATCCAGAACTGGCGAATGCAAGCCACCTTACTATTTAGGATTGCAGTTATCAAGTGTTTCCGTGGTAGGTTTAATAAATAGCTCATTTAAAGGTTTATTTTAACTACATCTGTTTAAAACAGCATTCCTTTAGTGCAGGGGGTATCAAGCTCAAGAGCCATGGGTTGAATCCAACCTGTGGAGTGCTTAAATCTGGCCCACAGGTCCACCCTGGAAACAGGGAAGGACTGGCCCACAGTGTCTCTGCCAGTGAAAATGGGCCCTGAGAGGGCTGCTCGCAGACACCCCCACCCCATTTTTTGGCCATAACGGCCTTCTGCAGCCCTCTGCCGCATGCTGCCCCCCCCCACACCATTTTCGCTGGCAGAGAGCTACCAAAACAAACTACAAGCAAAACAAAGCAAAAGGAGAAATGTTTCCCCTTTTGCATTTGGGCATCCAAGAAAGGACAGGAAAGGAGAAAGGGAAAGAGGAAAAACAAAGAAGAAGAAGGTAAGATGGGAAGAGAGCAAGGAAGGAAAAAGGAGGAAAGAGGGGAAGGAAGAAGAAAGGAGAAAAAAGAAAAAAAAGAAAGAAGGAAATTATAATGAGAGGGAGGGAGGGTCTGAGGGCAGTCCTGCCTTAGCACTTGGCCACCACAGGTCCCAGTGACATTGTTCTGGCCACACCCACCCTGGCCACACCCACCCCGACCCCAAGGTCAAACACAACCCTGATGTGGCCCTCAATGAAATCGAGTTTGACCCCCCCCCCCTGCTTTTGTGGCTCTTCCAATATATCCTGTTTTAGGATAAAGACAATAAAATTGTTTGGGAGAGCTACGTATGTCATACTTAAGCACACCCTCCCTGGGTAGACTGAAAATCTACTATTCACAAGAGACTAGCAAGGTATTTCCAGGACATTATGACAGATACCCCACTTCAGAACTGGTTCGGACCAGTTCGGCCGAGTAGGTAGTAACTTGGCCTGTCACGCCCCTGAACTAGTTCTCTTGGTGGCACCTATGGTGCCGCCATCTTGCTTTTTTAGTACTGCGCATGCATGCATAGCTGAGCAGCAGTAGCAGAAGCCGGAACCACCTCTGCCACTCTTCTCTTTGCTATGATTAGTTACAACTGAAGTTCTAATTACCTCGGTACTGTAGAAACATGGGAGACAACTTCCTGTTTTTATCAGTGGCCAACAACATTTACCAAAACATTATCATTTATCACCTTTCCCCATGAAGAATCCTCAAGGGAGAAGGATATCAAAGCATTGTACATGAGTCTATTTCATCAGAAAATTTCTCTACCTTCAGTGCCATGTTACTCACACGAAGTTCCTTCTGAAGCTATAGGAAAACTTCCAGGAACGTTGAGCAATGCAAACAAGGGCAGGGGGAAATTCTTTGAATTCTTCAAATAGGTTTCAGAGTTGTAGATCCAAGGCTTTTCCTAACAGAGCATTTTTTTAAAAAAAAAGTTTCAGAGCTATCGTCTGTACAGTTGGATGCTATTAACACATTTATAGCATGGCAGTGTTTGAACTATTGTGGTCAACAGGTGTCATTATAAATGGAGCCACACTTGGTGGCAGCACAGTATTCAAAAAGAAAGAGAAGAGTAGAAACTTGGAGCTGACATTAGAAGGGTAATGACGGATGGTATATAATAGTTATAAACCGAGAAAGGACACATCTCATCTATAACGGGCTGCATTTCCTGCAGAGCAGGGGTGGGTTCCCGCCAGTTCTAACCTCTTCTATAGAAGAGGTTCCACAAATCTACAGTGCCATTTAGAACCGGTTCCAGCTCCCTCCCCCCGCCCGTCTGCACATCATCAAGATGAAGAGCGAGAGGAGGAATTCTGGGAGTTGAAGTCCACAAGTCTTAAAGCTGTCAATTTTGAACACCCCTGGGGTTTTTTTCTAAAGGGTTAGGGGTGCAAGGGTCTTGTAACTTGACAGCTTTAAGACTTGCACACTTCAATGCCAGAGTTCCTGAGCCAACATGACTGGAGGAGGAATTCTGGGACTTGAAGTCCACAAGTCTTAAAGCTGACAAGTTTGAAAACCCCTGGTTTGTTTTTTTCTAAAGGGTTAGGGGTGCAAGGGTCTTGTAGCTTGACAGCTTTAAGACTTGCATGCTTCAAATGCCAGAGTTTCTGAGCCAAAATTTTGGTTGCTATGCAAGAGCGTTGCTAAATGAGTTTCACCACATTTTACAAGTTGGCCACACCCACCCAGTCACATGACCAGCAAGCCACTCCCACCCAGTCACATGACCAGCATGCCACTCCCACCCAGTCACATGGATGGCAACCCATTCCCACAAAGCAAGCCACACCTACAGAAGAGGTTCTAGAAAATTTTGAAACCCACCACTGCTACAGAGCCATCTGACCAATCCAGGGAAAGGGTTAAACAAGTGGTGGATAAAATGGAGTGGAAATAACTTTTCTCTATATGACATCCTTTTCTCTGTCTCTCTCATTTACTTCTAGTCACCTTTCATCTCCAGATTATCAAGGGAATGGCCAATATCCATTATCAGAATTCTGAAAACATCATTCTCAGGAGTTACTGAAGTGTTGTGGCCCAGCAGGAGCCGTTGGAGTTGCCACCAGACTCCGACAGCGAGGGTCCCTCTGAGTCAGCTCAGGAGGATGTGGAGGACCCTGGACAGGGTTCCGACTCTGAGCAGGGCGCAGAGAGGCTGGTTGGCCACCAGGGGGCGCCTGAGGCATGGAGCAGTGGTAAAAACCAAAGGAAGGGGGCTCCTGATGTCATGCCTTGGAGCAGTGGAGAGGAGTCACAGGACAGTGAGTCAGACATCAGCAGTGAGCTATTAGATGCTTGTTACCAGCCCGGCGTGAGGAGCAATTGAGCAGGAGGTAATTGCTCTCAGCTGCTTATCATTAGACTCCTCTCCAGACTATAAAGGGACTGCTTGTGGACACACCCTTTGCAGGAATCAACTGATCATTGGAGTTGGAGAAGCTCAGATCTGTGTCGTACTTTGGCAGGCTGGATTGCTGCCAAAGGATTTACCTGGCTTGCTGCCCAGAGTGCTATCTTGACCTTGGCAGGCTGGATTGCTACCAAGGTGGAACCTGTATTTCAATAAACATCTGGAAGAGACTTTGTGTCGGAGTGACTTGGTATACCAGAGCGAGGGGGGGTCAGAACACTGAAGTGACATCAAGGACTATAAAATTCAGCTATATCTGTGATGGCGAACTTATAGCATGTGTGCCACAGGTGGCACACAGCGCCCTCTCTCTGGGCACATGAGCCATCACCCTAGTTGAGTTCCACCATGCATGTATGTGCATGTTGCGCTGGCCACCTGGTTGTCGGGTCTCTGGCACGCATGCATGGGGGGGGCGCAGGGTTCACGTGCATTGGGGCAGGGCATGTGGGGGCTATGCGTACATGCACAAGAGGTGGGGAGTGTGCATGCATGAGGGGTGGGGTACATGCGTGGGGGTGTGTGCACATTGCATTTTGGCGGTTCTGGTACACATACGCGCATTCACACATGCACACACATGCTTTGGGCACTTGCTCTGGAAAAGGTTAGCTATCACTGAACTATACAATCTAAACTTCTTGTACACACACACACACACACAAATCAATACATCTGGATTGTGTAGGCATCAAAATGCATCAAAATACACAATTCAGATGTATTGGTTTGTGTGTATATTAGAAATTTAGATGCCGCAAGGTGCTTCTGGATTGAAAGGATTAGCTGGCGACATCACCATTGCCCATGCCACACCCAATTGAGGGGTCCTTTCATGTTCCCGTTAATGTGGCCAACAAAGTGATACCTGTTTATCTACTGGTGCATGCACATTTTTGAACGAACAAGTGGGATGGAGCTAGAGGGAATGATGGGAGCTCAGCCCATCATAGAGCAGCACTTGGGTCTCAAATGCAGGCTTGCTGATTGTCACCTCAGTGTTCTAATCATGTGGGCCACCACACTCCTTGTAAACATGTATTAATTTTAATTTAGGTTTATTTTGTTAATTTCAAAAAAGTACAGTCACCTAGAATACTTGCGTAAATAAAAAGAGACGGGTAACATCAAATTGATACATGTTTAGTCTACCCTTTTCTTTGGTCAACACCAGGGGTGGGTTGCTGCTGGTTTTACTACTGGTTTGCAACCTGCGTGCATGCTAAATGCCCGCTGCATGTGCATCTTCTCTTCAATGTAAATTGTTCTTCGTGCACGTGCAGTCACTAAAAACCAAAATGGCGGCAGCCCAGTGGCGGTGAGGGAACCAGTTTGGGGGCATGGCAGGCCTGGGTCGCTGCCGGTTCTGCGACCCAGGCCTGAATTCCACTACCAGTTCAGTCAAACTGCGCCGAACCAGGAGCAACCTACCTCTGGTTGACACCTTCTATTTCTGTTTTTCTAGCATTTGAGCAGCTCAGCTAACAGAAGTCGGAAAAACTTTGCCCTTGTCCTTCTAATGACAGCCACTGCCTGAAGATTTACTACGTAAAGATGAGTTCAACCTCTTCCACTTTCCATGTCGCTATTTTTTTTAACCTGAAAAAGTTGCCCCTTTTTCTTCAAAACAAACTTTCCACAAGCAGCTCCCAACCCTCAACATGTCCCTTCATCTCCTGCCTGAAGTCTTATGACAAACCTTATAGAGATATTCTTCTCTGGAATGCTGCAGGTGCATTTGTTAGCTTAAAGAACAAAACATTAATAGTATCCTCTTTTGTGACAGACCGGAGCAACTTTTTAAATGGTGCTCCTTAATTTCTGAAACTTCCTACTCAATAAGGCGCTATTGTCCTGCTGCTAACCTGATCTTGGAAACACCGCCAACCTGTCAATTCATCAGCCTCACAGAAAGGATGGTTAATCCTTTCAGCTGACTTGAATCACTTCCTGAAGCTCAGGTAAACCCCAAATATTTAGCTGCTACAAGGCCCAAGCTTCCCTTTTGATTTCCACTGATTAATTAGCAGAGGCCTGTCCCTCTTTTTAAAGCTTCAACTAGCAAGCTCTTTTGCTGTATATCTTTTCTTCCTTTGTTAAAACATTATCCAGTCATTTCAACTGAATGGCGCATTATTTCTGGTATTATAAGAGGGGGTCGTTTAGGTGAGTCTGTTCAGACTTGCAATTTGGTGCACCAGGCATTCACTTATTATAGCCTGTGTTGTGTTTTAGCAATCAACTGCCTTCTCCATCTCCGTTTATTCCCTTATTTATTTATTTAGTTCTTCTCATCAAGTTACTCTGATTTGCTTACCTCAGGTAGATGGGACCGGGAGTTGAAACACAAAACATGAAAGGTAACACCTCATTGCAGGTGTTATTAAAAAAAACAATTACATTTTAATCAATTTGTTTACATTCAGTCTGTTGACTCTCACTCTTGCTATTGGAAATTACGGTATGTTGCATTGATTTGGTATAGAAGAGAAGCACAATGTCCAGCTGGGGTGGGGATGGGGGGGGGAAGCCTGATACATGCACATGGGATCAGAATTATAAATGTGGCCCTCATTTCCGAGCAGTAAGTATTTGGGGCTAATTCCTTCCCAAATAACAGTTGGTGCGGAAGAAGAAATTACCGTATTTTTTTGAGTATAAGACTCACCTTTTTGCCTCAAAAAAGATGCTGAAAATCTGGGTGTGTCTTATACACTGAATATAGCATTTTTGCCTCCTGAAGCCCCACCCCTTCACCAAAATAGCTGTGCATAGCCTTATGGAGGCTTTCAGAGAGCCCCTGGGGACTGGGGAGGGCAGAAATGAGCATAAAAAGGACTGTTTTTTGCTCAATTTTGCCCCCCCCCAGCCCCCAGGAGCATTCTATAAGCCTCCATAAGGCCATGCATGCAATTTCTTTGACAAAAATGGGCACATTTTCATGAAAAATGGGCCATTTTCTGCTTGTTTTGCCCCCACCCACCCTCCAGGAGCACTGTGCAAGCTCCCCCAAGACTATTCATGCCTTTTTAAAAAAAAAACGGACCATTTTTGGGAGGTTTGCAGAGTGAAAAAACTTTTTTTTCCTTTTGGAAAGCTCTTTAACTGATTGATGAGAATTACATTAATCAAGTGCTGTGCCAGCAGAAACAAAGTCTTAGGTGCTGCAGATTGTCATCAATTTCCTTCTCCAGCCCGTGGATAAATACACCTGGAAACATCTACCTACTTACCTACCAGTGGTGTGTTCAGGATCCCATTCCAACCGGTACGGTTGGAACGGGCCCGGCATTGCCCACATAGACTTTTATGACCACAAAGTAGCTTTATTACCAGGCCCTCCCAAAATTGATGGTCTCCCTAATGGCCTATAAGGCAATTACATTTGCTAATAATCCAGTAATAATTTTAATTTGAAAAAAAAAAATCCAAGATCCAATGTGGTAAAAAGATTAAGGTGCTGAATTTAGGACCAGGACCATCGGTGGGTTTCACATTTTGTTTGCGTCTACCTGCTTCGTGCATGTGCTCCCACTTCATTGGTGCAAACACCCTTCCACACATGCACCCAGCCTTTACCATATGCGCTTTGCTCACGCGCACGCCTTCTGCACATGCACCCAGCCTCAAAAACATGCCTAAATAGGACAGCATAGAACCAGGCTGGGTGGGTGGGCCCACCGGTGATTTCCGCTACCGGTTCGGGCAAACTGGTCCGAACCGGCTGAATACCACCTCTGACCAGGACATAGATGTACATCCATCCTTAGCTGTAGACATTCACTAGATGATTTGAACTTGGTCACTACCTCCCAGCCCAACATATTTTGCAAGACTTGAGGAGGGGGGAATGTAGGCAGGATTGCTTGCTGTGTATGCTGTTTTACACTCTTGAATGGAAGGTAGACCGTGTATCTCAAAAATGCACAAGTTGTTGCTAAAACAACAAGACAATTAATTCCCAAATAATGAAAATGTATTATGATTAGGGCTGTTTAACCAGAAAAGATGGAAATGAATGAGTTATTTATGAAATAGTTCCCTCTTATGTAATATTAGAAATGAGGTCATTCAGTGTAACTGAGTGATAGAGTTAGAAAAAGTGGCAGCAGAGTAGGAAGAATTATTCATTTGGCATTAACATTGATATTCTACCTTTCAGGGTAGAATCTGAAGGGACTCTAAAGGCCTCCAAGGTACAATCCCCTCTTCAGTGCAAATATTCCATAAGCAATGGTGATATACCAATAATGTTAAAGAGAAATGAAGCAAGTGCATCCCATACAGTGGTGGGATATGACCAGTACGCCCCGGTACGGGCGTACCAGTGCCTGCTGGGAGCACCAGGTACCGTTCCGGTACGATGCTCCGGAGGGCCCAGCCACTCGCCTGCCCTCCTTACCTGTATTTGAGCCGATTGGAGCTTTCGTGCACGGAGAGTATGGTGCCTGTGCGATGCTCCACCAAGCAGCTGGAGCATCATGGAGCATCGTGGGCAATAAGTACACATGTGCGTGCTGTGCGCATACTGCCTGTGTTCACGTGGTGGACGCCCAGCCCCATTGTAGCATACTAGTTACAACGGGATCTGAAACCCACTACTGATCCCATATCAAAGGTGTTAGAATACAAATTACTAGGAAAAATAAGATTATGCTTCTCTTTTGCTTTACTTTGGCATTTAGTTTACCAGGATGCGAGTCTAAACCTTGTTTCTAACTTGATCCAGAAGGATGATCTTGTTTGTTTGTTTGTTTTTTACAATGTTGGTTCATATTCAACTGAGATTCTGGGTATAGTCACATCAAATTCAGCAATGCTCACTCCCAGAAACAAATGAAAAAATTGTTGTTGTTGTTAGTTGCGAAGTCGTTTCCATCCTATCGCGACACGAAGGACAGCATTCCTCCAGGCCTTCCTGTCCTCTACCATCCTCTGGAGTCCATTTAAGCTCATGCCTACTGCTTCAGTGACTCGATCCATCCACTTCATTCTCTGTCGTTCTCTTTTTCTTTTGCCCTCAGTCTTTACCAGCATTAGGCTCTTCTCCACTGAGTCTTTCCTTCTCATTAGGTGGCCAAAATATTTGAGTTTCTAATATTTTGCAAATGAAGTACAAATGAAAAAGTACAGCGTATTTTTCAGAGTATAAGATGCACCAAGGTTTTGAAGAGGCAAATAAAATAAAAAAAGTTTTTTCACTCTGCAAACCTCCCAAAATGGCCCATTTTTCATGAAAATGGGCCAGGTTTTTTTTTTTAAAAAAAGGACATGAATAGCCTTTAGGATGCTTGTAGAGTGCTCCTGGGGGGCGGGAGGACAAAAACGAGCAAAAAATGCCTCTTTTTTGCAAAAACGGGCCAGTTTTTTGTCAAAAAAGGGCATGGATAGCCTTTAGGAGGCTTACAGAGTGCTCCTGGGTGTTGGGGAGGCAAAATAGAGCAAAAATTGGCCATTTTTTGATCATTTCTGCCCTCCCCAGCCCCCAGGAACTCTCTGAACGCCTCTTAAAAGCTATGCACTGCCATTTTGGTGAAGGGGCAGCGTTTCTCAAGACAAAAAATGTTGTATTCAGTGTATAAGATGCACCCAGATTTCCACTCTTTTTTGAGGGAAAAGGGTGTGTCTTATACTCCAAAAATACAGTAGTTGTGTATTATATTTTCATTTCAGTTGAAGGTGAAGGTTAAGTTGAACAGCAAAATGACAACTTCCCGATTCCTAATCTATATACAAAAGCTCAGAGTAGTAAAGTAAACCTAGAGTCCCCCATGAGTAATTCTATGGAGAATAGAGTCCCCCATGAGTAATTCTATGGAGAATAGGTGTTTTTTTAACAACAATATGGAAGTAATTGACCTAAATTCTTACTGTAGCCTCCAGCATTAGAATTCCGTGAATGGCTCCCATCAAAAAGTACTAACCAAGCTTAACTTATTTACCTTTCAAGGCCAGTTAGTTAAGTGCTGTCACATGCCAAGATAACCATATCGGTTACTGTCCCTTACCTCACCAATAATGGAACTCTTCTCTACTGTCACTATCTGCTACCTCAACCACCTCAGCTTTCCTAATGGTAAGATTGATCAAATTGTCCCCCTACTCCACACAAACCAAAAATTATTCATTGTTTCTATGTCATAGTACTGATTTTTGTGATAATTACCAAAATTTAGAAGAAGCAGGATGGATTGAGGCCTGGAACTTTATAAATAAAACGAAATAATGAAAAAATAAGGGAGACATGGAAGACAATTACTGGAGGTAAGAGCAGTAAAAAATTTATTCTCATTTCACATTTCTATAATATTTCATCTCTCCAAAAGAAAAGAAAAAAACCCAGAGGTTGGGTGGATTTGTATCTTAAGCAACATGTTCCTTGTTGATTTTTTTTTCCTTGTAAAACTAATTCTGACATTTCTGAATGTTATGCTTTTATCAACAGAACTATTTTAGCCTAGGGACACAGCTGCAGTACAGCATAAATGTATGGTGTTCCAAGTGGTCTTCTAATACAGATGTTAGACAATGCTCTAGAGCCTCAAAAGCTTAAATCCAAATAGTAATTATTACTCAGTATTGAATGCCGGGAGAACACCTGTAAGAAGACTTCACTTTGAACAAAATAAATTTTATTACAGCAAATACCATGGACTCTTAGAATTACTCTGTTCATTTGGAATTCCAAATTGTGGTGAACCCAATAATCCATGCTTATATAGAAGTTCTGAAGCTTCCTTTATTACAAACAGCTGACCTAACCTTGGCTTCTCTTTAAAAACAGAAACACATGGTTTTTTCGTTTGCGCTTAGTTTCTTTCTGCTTCAGACTCCAGATACCAGACATATGATGTTATGGAGATTTTTTTCCCCTTCATAATTGGCCCCTTTGGCTCTAAAGAAATCAGATAAGCATAACTTTAACAGGTGTAACTTTTTCCTGGCTCTTGGTGAAATCTTATCCAGCTACATTTCTTGGAACTCACATACAAAAATGTTTATTTAAAGTAATTTAATCCCATTTTTTAAGTTTACAGGTAGTCAGAACTACTAACAAGGTAATTAAAACAACTATATATAAAATCATTAAAATGCAGTGTACGGTATATATTTAGACTAGAAGAGTAAAAACTATGAAACAAAATAAAACAAGGAATGAGAGGAAGAAGTCTTTGTCTTTAGTATGAAAAGTCAGGTGTAGATACAGGTAGATTGTCAGGGATCCAAGTAACACCCCCAACGAAAGAAGACTCTGAGGCTTGAAGTTCATCAAAGTTCCATTTTACTAGACATGTCATATTGGCACACTTGGGAAAACCCAAATCTGAAAGCTTCCAGGTTTCCCCTTCCCAAGTGAATGTCCAATCCCCTGCCCAGCGCCCATAGGTCTGTCACGTGGACCAATCAGGCACCGTCCCAACTGGAGATCTCTCTCAGTCATACCCCTCCAGGTGCAGGGCAAGATGTCCTTGACTCTCTGAGAAAGGAATGTTATTGTGACTATACATCTCCCATACTCCATATAATCCCCCCTCCCATTTTCCCACAGCATTGAATAGGGCAGGCCTGAAGGCCCAATGCAAAAGATGGCTTCCAGGCCTGACAGCCCCACCACCACCACTATCAGAAGATTGTGTCCTGTAACGAGATTAACACAGGGGGTTAAAATCAAAATCATAACCAACTCTCCCCCCCCCACCTCCAGAGGGACTCTTTGGCTTATCAGGGTATTTATCATGGAATTGTTTTACTAGCCTAACTGCCTTTACATCCCAAATCTTCACCCAGGTGGCTTCTGACAAAGGAAACCAGTAGTTCCAACCAGTGGTTGGACCCACCCACCGGCCTTGGCGCTATCCCATCCTATATAACCCTATTTTTGTTCCGTGTGCGCTCTCACATTTTTGGTTCTGGGCGAATCGGTTGTTACATTATGTGACGCCCACCTCTGGATTCAGGTAGTCCTTGACTTAAAACTAGTCACTTAGGGACTAAATTACAACCGACCCAATAAAAGGTACTTATGACCTGGAATTGAAGTTCTGACAGTCAGCCCCTCCTAGTCAGATGATTGCATTTATGGTCATTTGCAGCATGCTGTGGTCACATAATTGCAATGTGTATTTTGTTTTTGCTTTTGCTGAAAACCAGCATTTAATTCCTGTTTCTGTTAGAAAATGAATTTAGCTAAAATGAATTTGAATAACAATTGTGTTCGTTCAATAACCGCAGTGTTGCTTTATGATCATTGAATTTGCTAAATGATCACAGCAAAAATATATACATTTAAAAATCAGGCTGGGTCATGTGATGGCCCACTTAGTGACTGGCACAACGTACATCCATAGTTCCAGGCTCAATTCTGGTTGTAAGTCGAGAACAACATGTATTCTCTTCAGACAGGAAATCTACAAAAGCCACTACAAAAGGCAATATTTCTGTGGGGAAAGACCATTTTCACAGGGGAAGAAAATTAAAAGAGGAGCTTCTCCACTCCAGGGACCTGTTAGCACAATGCAGGCAGTTCTGGATCCAGTCTCCATATTGGACGTTCTAGTAGCTCACTGTAGAGAGAAGAACTGCGATCTTCCAAATGCAAACACAGGTAGTATCTAGTATTCATTCACCCTATGATACTGTCGATAAAAGCGTCATGATATTAACATATTTTCTCAATGACCAGACCAGTGGTGGGATTCAAATGTTTTACTACTGGTTGTGTGAGTGTGGCTTGGCTTGGTGGGCATGGCAGGGGAAGGATACTGCAAAATCCCCATTCCCTCCCCACTCCAGGGGAAGGATACTGTAAAATCCCCATTCCCTCTTCATTCCAGGGCAAGGATACTGTAAAATCTCCATTTCCACCCCACTCCAGAGGAAGGATACTGCAAAATCCCTATTCCCTGCCCACTCCAGGGGAAAGATACTGCAAAATCCCCATTCCCTCCCCACTCCAGGGCAAGGATACTGTAAAATCTCCATTTCCACCCCACTCCAGAGGAAGGATACTGCAAAATCCCTATTCCCTGCCCACTCCAGGGGAAGGATACTGCAAAATCCCCATTCCCTCCCCACTCCAGGGGAAGGATACTGTAAAATCCCCATTCCCTCCCCATTCCAGGGCAAGGATACTGTAAAATCTCCATTTCCACCCCACTCCAGAGGAAGGATACTGCAAAATCCCTATTCCCTGCCCACTCCAGGGGAAGGATACTGCAAAATCTCCATTTCCACCCCACTCCAGGACAAGGATACCATAAAATCTCTGTTTGCACCCACTCCAGGGCAAGGATACTGTAAAATCCCCATTCCCTCCCCAGCCCAGTAACCTGCTTTCCAACTCCGTCATCTGTTGTGTAAAGCAACAGAAGTCCCAGCTGATCAGCTGGGACTTTGATCAGCTGGCACTCGGGAAGCAGCGAATAGATGGGGGTGGGGCCAGTCAGAGGTGGTATTTGCCAGTTCTCTGAACTACTCAAAATTTCCGCTACCGGTTCGCAGAACCAGTCAGAATTGGCTGAATACCACTGTGGACTAGACACATATCATTGATTGAGAAAGAGAAAAGGAGGTGAGTGGGGGGGGGGAAGGAATATCAGCAGTGCTCTAGGCCCTATGTTATACAAAAGGTTTATCCTTGGTTCTCTGGCTTCCTTGTTAATTTTCAACAAATTCCCATCCCACACCATGCCTGCTTTATTTATCCCTACCCAGAATCCCCCAACACAACCACCAAGGGCACTTCAGTACTCTGGAAAAGCCTTCTAGAGGTTCAGGCTCTGAAACATTCTTTCAGATATTTAAACACTGTTATCATATTCTCCTTCAGCCATTTTTCTCAAGACTAAGCATACCTTGCTTCTTTGATTTGTCTTCTTAGGGCTTTGTTTCTACTCCGTTGAGTTTCTTTGTTCTTCTCTGAATCTCTTCTAGTTTTGCTGAATCCTTAAAGTGTGGTTCTTGGAGAGGGATGGGACCAAATCAGACAAAAGTGGGATTGATTTTTCCAGTGCTTTGGAAAATGTACTTTTGCTGATCCTGCCTAAAAACACATTTGACTTCTTGACAGCCACAACACACTGCTGACTCATAATCTATTTTCAGCCAACTACTCTTCTTCTTCGTAAGTATTATTAACAAGCTAGGTATCCCCAATCCTACGTGTACTGGATTTTGCATCTGGATAGTAGAAAGCAGCATTCCAACACCCTAGACTTTTAGTATTTTACTAGTTCTCAAGAATTCCTTACATTTAACCCTTAACCACAGATGTACTATTTCAGCTACGCTATTGCAGACATGAGGTCATAATGACCTCAGTAGCAAAAAGACATTTGATGTTTTCATGGTTGGATCTAAAAATTGAGGTCTAGAGCAGTAAAGCAAAAACTGTATTGATCTCTATCAAATCCACACAGCGCAGGTCACTTTTTGTTTCTCCATCCTTGAACTTCAATCCTTCTTCTCTAATTTTTACGTTGGTCCACTGAATGATGGCGCTAATCATTTCTTTAGAAAAAATATAATTTCCAAATGTCTAGGGGAGTAGGTGAATTTCCAAAATTTCTAGCTGCTGGCCGTAGTCCAGGTAATTGCACAACAATATTGTGAGTAGCATTTCTGGATCTTTTGCTTTCAAAAGGTACAGAAGACCATTTGAATTTATTCTTGCCGTATAAATTATTGCACGACGTAGATCGCACCTGGTCATCAATTTCACTGGGAGCTTCATCATCACTTTCAGAATCGGCAGGAGTGGGTTCCTCATTGTCCCTTACAAAATTTTTGTCACAATCTGATTCGGCTTCACTCAGATCACTCTCTGCTTCTCCATACCATTTTAGAACAGTTTCTTTGAAGTTTGGATTACCAAATCATACTATTTTTGGTGGTAAACCTGGCCCCAACATTATTTTTTAAAAACCGTTAAAAAAGATCTGCAGTCAAATGACCGAAACTCAAATTCAAATGCCCCTAGAGAAAACACCAAATAACTGGCACAAGTGTGATGCTGCATACTCTTACTGGTGAGAAAACAAAAGCTATTCGCAACTGGAATGGTCCATTTCTAAAAATAAGGATGTTCCGAACATTTTGGAAAACTGTTGAGGTCACTATGACCACGAGTCTGTGGTTATGGGTTAATAAACAAGGATTAGCCCCAGACCATCACCATGTTCTCTAAGTATCCTATGATATAATTCGTCTTATCCTAGAGATTTAAACTCATTGAAATTCTTGATGCTTGTGAGCTTGCTTGCTTTCTTACAGACAAGGAGTGAAATCTAGCAGATTCTGACAGGTTCTGGAGAACCGGTAGTGGAAATTTTGAGTCGTTCAGAGAACCGGCAAATGCCACCTCTGGCTGGCCCCAGAGTGAGGAGGGAATGGAGATTTTGCAGTATCCTACTCCTGCCATGTCCACCAAGCCACACCATGCCCATCAAGCCACGCCCAGAGAACCGGTAGTAAAAAAAATTGAGTTTCACCACTGTTATACACCTTTCATTACCCAAACTAGATAACATCATCATTGATAATGTTATCTAGTTTGAGTAATGAAACGTCTACAAGAAAATAACCAAGCTCAGAGAACACCAAGGATCCCTTATTTCAATCCTGAGCTAGTAATATTCTCCTTTACTGGTATTATTGAGATTCCCTGACCATGTTTCAATCAATCTTGGGTTTCAATCTTGCCCTTTCACCCTTTCACAATTTCCTAATAGAACATGTACTTTGTGGTTGTAGACCTAACAAAAATAAGAGTTGACTACCTCTGTCTTTGTTGTTACTTGTTAGCTTTTTGCATTCTTTACTGAGCAATTGGTATATTAATTATTTTCTTTTACATTTAATTAGAGTAGTTTTAAAACCCTTTTATAATTCTTATCATCTTTCACCAACTTTCAGTCATTCTAAGGTTTTACTGTCTGGAAATCAGATGTACAGTTCTCTATTCTTCCCTGGTCACCTAATATACAGTTCTTTTTTCTGACTTTATTTGCTTTTCTGAATTCCTGTTTGGACAATTGTTTCCTAGCAATTGAGAAGTCTTCTTCCTTTCAGTCTTTATACAAAACTTAGTCTAAGCTGACATAGGAGAGTAGGGGTGTCAAACTGGCAGCCCATGGGCCAGATACCCCACACGCAGGCCACGCAGGCCAAATTGGGGGGGGATCACAAAATGTCACATGACGACAAGGTGACACCCGTGTAGTAGAGGATACCAGTGTATGGACCTTTGAAGAAGTTGAATTGGCTTTACATCCAATCTAAAGTTGTCTGTGCTCCGTTTGGTTCTTTCTTGCAACTTCATCATGGCAGATCTGTAAGTGGTTACAGACATTATAACAGGAGTTGTAATTTACTCCCAAAATATGTTTTGCCAGTTTTCAAGAGCGGTGTTTTTTTTGCAAAAGAAATTGGGTTTTCCTACATTATTTTCACCCTTCTTTTTCCTACATTATTTTCACTACATTACATTACGAAGAGATGTGATGGCTCAGTGGCTAACTTAACTTAACTTTATTCAATTTCTAGACCGCCCCTCTCTCAGAAGAGACTCGGGGCTAAGACGCTGA
Organism: Natrix helvetica; assembly: GCF_964273705.1. Lineage (NCBI taxonomy): Eukaryota > Metazoa > Chordata > Lepidosauria > Squamata > Natricidae > Natrix > Natrix helvetica. The sequence goes on from NC_138550.1 coordinate 21,616,698, forward strand.
GCTTGTCAATCAGAAAGCTTGACAGTTCGGCGGTTTGAATCCCTAGCATCACATAACGGAGTGAGCTCCCATTACTTGTCCTAGCTTCTGCCAACCTAGCAGTTCGAAAGCATGTAAAAATGAAAGTAGAAAAATAGGAACCCCCTTTGGTAGGAAGGTAACATGTGCGCCTTCGGCCTTTAGTCATGCCAGTTACATGACCATGGAGACGGCTTTGGACAGCGCTGGCTCTTTGGCTTTGAAACGGAGATGAGCATCACCCCCTAGAGTCAATAATTGCTAGCACATATGTGCAAGGGGAACCTTTACCTTATTTTCAAGAATTTGAACATTTTGAATTTTTCTTGGTGGCATTTTTAAATTTATAATATTTTGGAGGTACTGTGGTGAAGAAATTATTGGTAATGCTGCTGTTTTTGATACAAGTCTTTCCATTACTCTGACTTCCTGAATGTCCACACACTGAAATCTGAAGAATCCTAATAGGCTTAGGCTCCTTAGAATGTTTTTCTTTGGGATTTCAAAAAGCAGAGGGAAGTGAGAAAGATGAAAAGAGAGAGGTTTGTTCAAAGATAATTCACACATATTGTAGCCATAAAGAAATCAGTGCAAGAACATGCCCCAGGTCTTTCCTTTGGATTGAATGAAAATTCAGAATGAGGATGGTTAGCTTCCTTAGATATGAATTTATCTATTTTATTTTATGTATTTGTCAATGTATAAGGTAACAGATATAGGTATAAACATGATTATGGATACAGGAAATGGATACAAATAAATGGGAGACAGTAGGACAGGGATGGTAGGCACGTCGGTGCACTTATTCATGCCCCTTTACAGACTTCTTAGGAATGGGGTGAGGTTAGTGGCGGGTTTCAAATTATTTAGAACCTCTTCTGTAGGTGCAGCCTGCTTTGTGGGAGTGGCTTGCCAGCCATGTGACCGGATGGGAGTGGCTTGCCAGCCATGTGATTGGGTGGGCGTGGCCAACTTGTAAAATGTGGTGAAACTCACTTAACAACGCTCTTGCTTAGCAACCAAAATGTTGGCTCAGAAACTCTGGCATTTGAAGCACGCAAGTCTTAAAGCTGTCAAGTTACAAGACCCTTGCACCCCTAACCCTTTAGAAAAAAAACTCCTAGGGTGTTCAAACTTGACAGCTTTAAGACTTGTGGACTTCAACCCCCAGAATTCCTCCTCTCGCTCTTCATCTTGATGATATGCGGAGGGGCGGAGGGGAGGGAGCTGGAACCGGTTCTAAACGGCACTGTAGATTTGTGGAACCTCTTCTATAGAAGAGGTTAGAACTGGCAGGAACCCACCCCTGGGTGAGGTCAATAGCAGACAGTCTAAGGTTAAAGTTATGGGGGTTTGGGGAAGAAACCACAGAATCAGGTAGTGCATTCCAGGCACTGACCACTCTGTTGCTGAAGTCATATTTTCTGCAATCAAGTTTGGAGCGGTTTACCTAAAGTTTGTATCTATTGTGTGCTCGTGTATTATTGCAGTTGAAGCTGAAGTAGTCATTGACAGGTAGGACATTGTAGCAGATAATTTTGAGTACTATGCTCAGGTCAGACTGAAGGCAGTGTAGTTCTAAGTTGTCTAAACTCAACATTTCAAGCCTGGTGGCATAAGACATTCTGTTGCGAGCAGAGAAGTGGACGACTCTTCGCATGGAATATCTTTGGACTCGCTCAATTGTATTAATGTCCGATATTATAACATCTTATCCTATTGTGACTCTATGGCATGATATGTTGGTGATTTTATTATGGTTTTATCTTAATATTTTATTTCATATATTATACTGTCCACAGGCCTTATACATTTGCTAATGCTTTATTTAAACTTATATTTCCATGTCAGTGATTGCATGGCTTCTGTAGATGCCATATGTTAAATAAATAAAGAATAAAACTCCAATTGTTTTGAGGATATATTTATTCATTCTTTAAAAAAAAAGAAGGGGTAGATAAAATGTGAAGTCTTTTCTCCCCAAAAATATGTCTTTGCTTTGCCTGCAAACCTAGTATGGAACTATTGCATGGTATTCAAACTAATTCAGAACAAAACCATGCTGTTTCTCTTTCCTGAAATCTTATAACCTTTATTAGACAGTAATGATAAGGTGGCGATTAGGTGGGTGGGTAATGGTTAAAGAAGTCAGTAATGGGTGCATTAGTGATGAAATTAGAATAAATATTGGCAGACCACAGGGTACATCCAGTTAATGCAAATTCATGGTGGTCCAAGAAAGTGTTTGGGGTCTTGCCTAAAAAATGACACCCAGCACATAACAAATACCTCAGCAATGCACTGCCTATTGTTCTTTATTGATCAAAGAATAAGCAAAAGCCACTGAACAAATAGTTCCTGGAAGTGTGGAATCCATGGTAAGGTTACTCAAGGTTTACTGAATCTAATAGACCAGAACACTGAACTAAGGGCAGGATGTTGTAAACACAGTGTGGGTGTAAATGTGGTAAAGGTGGGTGGTTGTTAACAGAATAAGAAAAGGATTGATAGGTTCCACCAGCTTTGTGGTGAGCCTCCCTGTCTGATACTATCTGACAGCAACTTAAAATGCCTTTACTTTGATCTTGTTGCAGGGGCTAATCCAGCTAATGTTCCCATTTGAAAGCTTGTGAGCTCCTTTTATTTCATTACCTGTCACAGAGCTGTAGAAACAATGTGTTTTGTTTCTAAATTAATGTCTTTTCTTTATTTAAATGACTCTGAATATTTCCCCTCCCTACTCTCCTGTGAGGTCAATTCTCTGTTGTTTAAATGAGTTGGGAGGGGGATTTATAACTACTTCTGAGGCTTGTACTGAACTAAATGTCCTTCCTTGAGTACCCCATAAATAAACTTGCTAGTAGCTTATCTGAAAGCAATTAGTGATATCTCAGTCAGTCTACATAAAAGGGACACCCTGAGAAACAAGGAGTCATCCATAGCTATGAAGGTTGACCTCAGCAAATGATCAAAAGGCAAAACTTAACATAGAAGCTGATGTAATTTCATACGGCTGTCCTGAAAGTTGTCCAATTTTCAGTAGCATCCAATTCAGAACCTGAAGAAACAAAGAGATGATTAAATGCCCAAAGCTGTGACCATTCACTGAAAGTTGGAGTAGAATACTCCATCTACATTTTTTGGATTTCATCTATCGGTCTCATCTCATCTAAGAATGTACAAAGGCCTACAAGAGTTGTAGTCCAACATAACCCAGAATGCCTCAGTTCTATCAGAGATGCTTATCACAAAGTAGAAGGTCACATTTGAAGAGACTGCACTTAAAGGAAGAGCACATGCTTTTCTGACAAAGATTAAAACAGATGATGTCACATTTTGAATGGGAAACTTTCAAAATAGTCTGTGGGAATGCTGTAGAGCAGATGGGTCAAACACACAGCCCGCCAGGCTGTCCTGGAAACTGCGAGGGACCGACCTCTGCCACCTCGACCCCGGCCATGCCCACCCAGTCAGCTGTGATGACCAGGCCACAACCACCCCATCCCCTCAATATGTTTCTTCTGGAGGTCTAAGAGACAACATCCCCTAAGCCTCTTGAAACCTGGAATGTCTGTAGTTAATAATTTTCACAGGGAGCTGCCTTGCATGAAGACTTCACAAAATGGCTTCCCATGGCCTCCACTCCCCACTGTATAGCTAGGTAGACCTTAGGAAGACTTGAGAAGCTACACTGAGCTCCTTATTATATTTTGCACTCCCAGGTGTGCGTTGTTTGATACCTCCCAGTTGATTTCTGCTAGCTTCACAATTCTGTGCTCTGCACTTCTAAAGAGATATGGCTTTGATGTATTGTTTCTCCCAGACTGCTATTTAAAAGGAATTTAAATAAATGGCTTGGTCTAGTGGTTCAGGTAACTTGATTTACAAATCATATCTGGCAAGAGAGGAAAGTAATTTTAAAGTTTGGATAGGTACAAAACCTGGATTGACAAGCTTGTGGTGGAGATTTGGGTGGGTACATTTATTATATAAGATAGAAGATACCTCAGTCTTAACAGACTCTAAACTTTTTTTAAGCTCCTGTTTTGTTTTGTTTTGTTTTAATTTTTCAGTTTTGGTGGTAATCAGCTAAGGGATTCCCACTAATGATCTTATACCAGGTTGTTCAATTAAGCCTTGGCACAGAATCCAATGCTTGGTATCTGCTAGGGTGATAAGTGATATCAGAAACATGTTAGTATCTCACAATGAGAATTATGTAATTGACAAAATTTGTATAATGAAGATGATACATATAATTGTGGCTTTTAATTGGCCCTATTGCATAGGTCTGTCAAACTGGCGGCCCATAGGCTGGATGCATGACGCACAGCCCATGCCCACCCTGGCTCCACAAAGGTAAAAAAAACCATTGCGATAAGTCATGATACATCACGTGACGCGATCGAGTTTGACACCCATGCCACGGAGTGTCAACAGATAAAGTGATGTCATGTATACCTTGATGCCATCATAGAAATGACTCAAAAAATGCAATTGCATCATTATGTTTTCTAAGGGATGCTTATAGCTAAACTTAACACAATTTTAAATAGCTGGATTAATGTAGGGATTCTTAGCGAATATTTGATCTGTGTACAGGGGTGTGAAGAATCACACGTAAGTTCCAGATCAGAAGATTTATTTTTCAAACCTATACACAAAAATCTGACACAAAAAGCTAAAATTTAATACTAAAGTGGCACCAGGGAAGAGTCAACAAAATTCAAAAGAGGTTGAATTGGAAAGTTTGTAGACACCAGAGGTGGGTTCCTACCAGTTCAGACCCATTTGGCCGAATAGGTAGTAACTTGGCGGTCTGGGTCACTGGAACTGTCAGCGACCCAGACTTTTCATGTCCCTTGTCACTGCGTTAATTGTTTGTTAGCTGTGCTGAAGATATACTGTGCAGGTCATAGGCCTTATCAGCAAGTGATGTACTGCGCCTGCTCACACATTCCAGAGTCTTTTGATCTTCTGTTCGTCTGCCAAGAAGGTGGGCGACAATTGCTCTTGCCAAAATGTAACAATTAGATAGATTTGTTTTATTTTTATTTTCATATTAAAGTTTTGTTTTTAATTAGAACATGTTACCAGGTTTTATTTCTTATCTGGAGATATGCTAACAAGGAGGGGCGATGGTCTGCACCTCAATCGAAGGTGGAAGGGAAACTTTCCATTCCTTCCTTCTCATCCCTGAACTGGTTCCCCAGTCACTCGCCCCACCCTCCCGCCCGACCAAGTCACTCCTCATCTCCCGGGTGGCTTGCATGCCTAAGCTGCCACGTGATGCCTGCCCTGCACCCCAAATGAGCTGCCTCCTCCTGCCTACAGGTAAGTCTCGGTAGCCCCCCCCTGGAGCTTGCTGCACTCCCCCTCCCACTGTCCCTACCGAGCTTGCAACCTTACCTTCCCCTGCCCCTTCCATGATCCCCATGAGCCCCATTTTGGCTCCCAGGGGGCTTCAGGGAGGCCTGTTGGGCCCAAAATAGGGTGTAGGGGTATCTAGCAAGCCTCCCTGCAGCCCCCTGGGAGCAAAAACAGGTTGCAAAAAATCTTTTTTTAAAGCTCCTGTTTTGTTTTTTTGGACTATCAGTATAGGCATAGTATCCTTGGGTTCAGCAAAGCATTTGAGTAATGTATACCCTATCATGCGGATTAGCAAGTAGTTAAATGAGAGCTTGATGACTTGGCAATTAAGTGAATTCATAACTCTGTCGTGAGGCTCTGTTTGTTCTTTTCCTATGTCATGTTTCCATACGTTTTCACTCATAAAAAGTTTTGTTCACTACAGTGAATTGATATTTGACCAAACTGGTGATAGGGCAATCTACAATCTTGCATACAGTTAAAAGCAAATGAACTACCATTACATCATATAAATGAATCAAACAAATGGGAATCAATTACATTTTATAAAGGATATTACAAAAAAAAAAAAACCCCAAATCAGAAGAGAGAGATGGCAACCTTCTCCAGAGCATTATAGCAGATATGCAAGGACTACGTCAAGTCACGTACCTTGTTTGCCCTTTGGATTTTTTGCCAAAAACTGCACTCCTCAAATTAGATGGAGCCAGGCACAGAGTTTGGCTGGGCAAGAACAACACCTTCGTTTGAACATTTAGTATAATTGTATTAAGTCAGGGGTGTCCAAACTTGGGAACTTTAAGACTTGTGGACTTCAACTCCCAGAATTCCCCAGCCAGCATGGCTGGCTGGGGAATTCTGGGAGTTGAAGTCCACAAGTCTTAAAGTTTCCAAGTTTGGACACCCCTGTATTAAGTTAATGAAATGCAGTTAATACTATTACTCCTCAATTTTTGAATATGATTTTCTTCTATCATGGAGAAAACTATTATTACCATATTTTGGAGTATAAGATGCACCAAAAAGAGGGTGAAAATCTGGGTGCGACTTATACACTGAAACCCCGCCCCTTCACAAAACCCCGCTCCTTCACAAAAATGGGCATGCAGAAGGCTTGGGAGGCCTGCAAAGTGCTCCTGGGGCCTGTGGAGGGCAAAAACGAGCAAAAAATGGGCCATTTTTTGCTAGTTTCTGCCCCTCCCCCAACACCCAGGAGCACTCTACAAGCCTCCTAAAGACCATGTATGCCCTTTGTTTGGCAAAAAATGGGCCAAGTCATTAAAAATGAGTTTTTTGCTAATTTTTGCCCCCCACCCAGCCCCCAGGAGCACTTTGCATGCCTCTCAAATTCTCTGCATGCCCCATTTTTCACAAAAAAATGAAGCATGCAGAGGGTTTGGGAGGTCTGCAGAGTGCAAAAACTTTTTTTTAATTTACCTCTTCAAAATCTTGGTGCGTCTTATATTCCAAAAAATACAGCCTTTGCTGACAACTTTTGGGAGATTTATAGACAACAACCAAAAGTTCAAAAAAAATATGCATGCAATCCTGGGGCTTCATTTTGTATCCCTCTAGAATAAAAAAGTGTTGGGTTCTCCCCAGCCATTATCTCAGTCAGAAAAGCATTTTGCAAGTTCTTGCCACTGGGAAAATCACGGGGCTGGCAGAGATTTCAAAAGCGGATTTCATCAGCCTTTAATGGTCTGCCATTGGATATTGGAAATGTTAAATTGCCAAAAGGTAGCTATATCCCACAAGTATTCACTGTGCTTATAATGCCTTTTTATTTAATACAAACAATGATATCCTAGAACATATCCTAGCAATTTTTAAGGCTTGGCAGCTTTAAGACTTGTGGACTTCAATTCCCACAATTCCTCGGCTGCAGAATTGAAGTGCACAAGTCTTAAAGTTGCTAACTTTGGAGACCCCTGTACCAGTACATTTCTCCCAGGTTTGACCCGAAGGATCATATATTGGTTTTGAATATGCAGAGCAGAACCTGCAGGTATATGGTGTCTGAGAAGCATTAAATGTGGCAATATTGAAGCATGGGAAAGCCAACTGTAGAAAGAAAATACAGGGAAAATACAGAAAAAAAATGACTGGGCCTGATCAAATTCTCAAGGAACGTTTTCCATTGAGTGATGCATCTCTTCAGTGAAATCATTATTGAACAAAAAACATATTAAGTATGTCCCTACAGACAATATGGATTCCCGGGGGGAGGGGGGGAAATCCTTCAAATCCAGTATTTAATATTGTCTTGGTATACATTTTTTATCACTCAGAATGATGTATTTAAGCTATATACACTCTCTAAATCAGGGGTGTCCAAACTTGGCAACTTTGAGACTTGTGGACTTCAACTCCCAGAATTTCCCAGCCAGCTCAGCTCTGCTGGCTGGGGAATTCTGGGAGTTGAAGTCCACAAGTCTTAAAGTTGCCAAGTTTGGACACCCCTGCTCTAAATAAACAAAGCCAAACTAGCAGTTTCTTTTTATTCGGGGAAAATGTATGACAAGCTAATTTATTCTTTTGACTAAATCCTGGGTGATATGATATAATTTTGGCACATGGTTTGGCCTTAAGCTCAGAAGCCCCAGGTATTTTTCAAGTAAAATGAAGGTATGACTTTTTTGCCATTTTGAAAAAGTGACATAAACGTTTTGGTATAAACCTAAACTGGGCTTAATATGGTTTAGAAAACAACAACGACAACAGCTCCAAATTTATCTACTGTAAAAACGAATCTCCACCAGGAAAAATTCAGAAAGTTTTGATGCAATCAACATGTGAGACTTAATGGCCCTTGTTGGGTTTGATCCTGAGACACCCTATTTTGTTCATTCGTACATTAACTGTAAATGGATTTTGTATATTCATATTGTTAACATAATTTATGAGTAGTGCTAAATGACTTTGCTACCCAAATTCATGAAAGATGCAAACATTATCTTGGAAAATAACTTCTTAAGACTATCCATGGTTTAATCTTCTAGTAGTTTCAGTAGTGGTACTCAGCCGGTTCGGACTGGTTCAGACAAACTAGTAGTGGTGACGTCCCACCTGCGCCCCACGTTATGCTGTCCTATCTAGCCACATTTTTTAAAGCCGTGCGTACGAGCGCATTCACATTTTCGGTCTGCGGCAAACCAGTGGTAAAATTATGTGAAACCCAGCTCTGAATAGTTTAGTTTGGCTTACATTTGTTCCTGTATCAACTTCTAACGTACTCATCACTGCTCAGGAGTTCTTTTTTTTTTTACTTTATGTTTTAATGTGGCACAAAAAATTATTTTCCATGAAGCCTATGTGCTTCTTTCTCCATATGCGGATGTCAAAATATTCCTATGTGGAGATCAGTCCGATGGAATGAATTTGATAGTCTTTCAGATTAAGTCATTTGTATGTCCATTTAATGATAAAAACGTGGTCATAAAAATAATTTAATAAGAGTGAAATTGAGACAGGACAATTTTGGCATAACCTCATGGAACTCTCCTGGAGGATTTTGTTTGCTTATGGAAAGACAGCTATATTTCTTCTAGAGGCACAATTTCTAAGTGGATACTCACACTGATTTTAAAAGGAAGCAGAGTATGGTTTCTTCATAAATTCCAAGATGCTGGGCCTTGAAATGGTTAAAAAAAATCAAAGTGTCTCATATACATGCAGCCTTGACCCCTTTTTAACACAATAGCACTGATTTCTTCAGGATTTGTTAAGAACTGAAACAACCATTTCAAAAATAAAATTGTCTGATTTATTAAGACTTGGATAGTTTACCACTTGGTAATATTTCTACCCTTCATTCAATAAAAATGGATCATTTCAATTTGAGAAGAGTGTCCACAGGCAAGGCAAAGCATCTCCAAAGGTTAGATGTTTCCTAAATGCAGCAATTGCAATGTATGGCTGTGAAAGTTAGACCATAAGAAAGGCTGAGCACCAAAGAATTGAGGACTTTGAACTGTGGTGCTGGAGAAGATTCCTGCGAGTCCCTTGGACTGCAATGCGATCAAAGTGGTCAGTCCTAAAGGAGATCAACCCTGACTGCTTTTTAGAAGGCCGGATCCTGAAGATGAAGCTCAAATACTTTGACCACCTAATGAGAAGGAAGGATTCACTGGATAAGAGTTAATGCTGGGAAAGATTGGGGGCAAAAGAAGAAGGGGACAACAGAGAATAAGGTGGCTGGATGGAGTCACTGAAGCAGTAGGCGTGAGCTTAAATGGACTCCAGAGGATGGTAGAGGATAGGAAGCCCTGGAGGAACGTTGTCCATGGGGTCGCGATGGGTCAGACACAACTTTGCACCTATCAACAAGAACAAAATGCAGTAAAATATTTTCAATGGTTTGCATTCACTCTTTGCATTAACCCCATATCACTGCCTACAGCATTGCTTTCTTCTGTTTTTAGACCTGAAACCCACCACTGCCCCAAAAGGGAAGGAAAACTACATTAAAGCTGTTATTCATCTTTCCTTGCTTTCGCTCCTGATCAAAATGGCAGAAGAATGGATAATGACAGGTGGAGCTGAGATTGCCAATGGTCAACAATTGACCTTTTATAAGAAAGGGCACATTTATAGTGCTTGAAATGCCCAACCTCTCATATTGACCTCAGAAACATAGAAACCATTAGCAATATGCTGATGCAGGTGTCCGTATATCACTGGTTCCTTGCCATTCCTACCTTTGGTCAGAGCTGTCAGGTTCCATAATCAGCATCCATTTAGTCCCACAGAGTACTTAGCATTTGGCTTCTATGTTATGTCTACATGCAGAAAAACAACATTGTTCTTCTGAATCCTGGCATTAGACTTCTTCTGAGTACGTCAGTATTTTTCAGTGGCTCTTAAGAGCATACTAATATTTATTTTGTTTGAGGTATGTAGGGATTTATGCAATTCTTTTGAAATTTAAAAGATACTTTTACTATTGAGAAGACATAAAGGAATAGAAAAATGCTGGAAGCAAGAATCCTTTGATGTCCCTCCAATAAATGCAGTACAGACAGGCTTAAGAGAAGCAGCTCACATAGTTGCATGCCTCTTTCTTGAGTTTAAGGAGACCAGACCACCCTCTAGCGGGACAGAACTGCATTTCATGTTTCCATATTAAAGTGTGCTTTAATAGTGTGCATTAGCTCTTTTTTTGGTTGGAGAAAGTTTGCAATTGAAATGGAATGCAGGGATGGCATCTGTGCAAGATCTGAAAATTATTCAAGCCACAAAATGTAGCCGGGATTTTTGTTTGCTAATAATATTTTCAACGTGGTTAACCTCCAGGTATGTTGAAGTTGAACTCCACAGTTCCCAGCCAACATGGCTAATGAGATTTCAGCGTATCTAAAAGATAGTAGAATAGGGAAGCTGCCTCAGAGTTGTGGAAAACATCAGCTGATCCCATAACTGGAATTTAAAATTTTTAAATTCAAAAATAAATATTCGAAATGGTGTTCTGTTTTGGAATCCCAATGGTGCTTTATTTCAAGAGGCAACTGGACTTTCTGGTTTTTCTTTGAAGACGTTTCGCTTCTCATCCAAGAAGTTTTTTAAGCTCTGACTGGATGTTGGGATGATCCAATCCTTCCATTCCCCATTGTTGGGCACACATGCGTGCTAGAACCAGAAGTTCGGCTTTTCCAGAGCATGGCCCCAGTAATCATGCTCACAACATTTACATCACTGATCTATAGAAACTAATAGCAGGGGCTTTGTTCTAGTAACTAAGGTATCTCAAAAGTTGAAAAGCCATTGGGTTGTTGTTCAGTTGTTCAGTTGTGCCAGACTATCTCTGACCCCAGGGACCATCACACACCTGTCCTCCACTGTCTTCCAGAATCCACCCAAATCTATGCCACTGCACCAATGACACTATCTAAGTGTCTCATCTTCTGCTGTCTCCTTCTCCTTTTGTCTTCAGCCTTGACATCAAGGTTTTTTCCAATGAGTCCTCTCTTTCCTTTTGGTGGCCAAAATATTTGAGCTACAGCTTCAGTGTCTGTCTTTCCAAAAAACAGTCAGGGTTTCTTTCCTTTAAGAGTCACGGATTTGATAATCCTTGCAGTCCAAGGGACTCTCAAGAGAGCCATTGGGTGACAGCTTAATAATTTGGAATATAATCTGATTTGACTCTGATTGAATCAGAAGATACCCAATTCAACTCAGGAAAACACATACATCCCTGAACTCTGCATGCTTCCCATAATTTAGCATAGTAAATGTGTTATGCTTAAGCTAACATGATACTGCAACATTTTCAGAGCAATAGGTCATTCTGAAGAACGAAGCTTTCCCAATTTCATGAAAAATGTACATAAATTATGTTTTAAATTTTGATTAAACAGAAACTGGTTATAACATTTTTGGAAAACCACAAAATTACATGATATTTGCAGTACAGATGTCAAATCTGACTTATCTCATATGTGTGTGTGTGTGTGTATGATGTGTAAAAAAGTGCACTTTATCTATGAACACATCTTGACACTGTAGAGATTCTATAATTTTTAAAAAACCTGCCAATTAATAGGACAAAAGTAAAGTATTGTTTTGCTAGTTACATCCAAAAGTAATGTTAGGGGAGAAGAAGGGAGAAGGACATTGGGGTAATATTGTCTTGTTAGAATTATATATTAACAAAAAAATAACAGTGACATTTCTAGTGGAAAGATTAGACCTTTGATGGATGGATTAAAATGGAATGCTTTGGATAAAACTAAAGAGGAGGACAAATAATTATGAAAGTATAGTATCTATATTTTAACTTCCAAAGAAGGTCCTTCAAACACACCATCTCATGACCTTATCAAATAGCACAGAATATTCTGCAGTGAAGGTTTCTTTTCCCTGTAAAGCTATCAAAAGTCTTTCTAATTTTCAGATCTAGTTCTTGGAGAGAATCCAGGTCTGTTTTGTGGATCCCCATAATTGGTCTGAAGCAGGGGTAGGATTCTACTGGTTTGGATTGGTTCGGGCAAACCAATAGCTCCGACAATCAGCTGGGAGTGAACCAGTTCTCTCCAACGATCAATTGGGCCCGCCCACTGCTCTAGCCTGTCCTATATTTCCTGTTTTCTAGTTCATCTCAATCGCGTGGCACAACTCATCCCCCCCTTCCAGCTGTTTTACTTACTGTTGCTGACTTGGAAGGTAAGCAGCTGAGCTTCTAGATGTTTTATTTTCAGCACTGCACCCGTGCACAAAACACACATGCGCGCAAAGCATGTGCTCACTGAACTGGTTGTTCAAACTGGCAGCATCTCACCACCGGTCTGAAGTATTTAATTTGTCTTGGGATTCAAGATTCAGTTGAATCCAATACATATCTCATGAATGGCAATCAAGATAGCTAATTCAAATATATGCTGAGTTTGGAAAGAATATAATAAAACAAAGAAAGATACTCAAACAAAAGGAAACTTTGGGATTCTTAAAGTTTTTTTAAAAAACACTTCATTGTTTTTCTTTTTTAATACTCTTTGGAGGGCTCTAGGGAGATGTCAGTGAGACAGTATTATCCCTGGACTAGAAAGAAAAAAAATTGATGTGGGATATAGGGATTCTGGTTTTTGGAGGGATTTGCATAAAAATCAATTCATTAAGCACAGAAAAAAATTAAGTAATCTATTTTGCTTTTTATTTTTGCCTTCCCGCTCCAAAAAAAAAGTTGAAACATTACTCTACTAAATTTTTGCTGCTGGTTTTTGGTGGAGCAATCTGGTAGGGCTCCAGGATTTTCAGGAAAATTAGTTTTCAAGAAAATACACTCCAGATGTAGATGAAGAAACTGTTAACTTTTATCCAATGGGCATAGAATTGAGGGTGAAAGTGGATATCAGTCTCGGTATTTACTGCTTTGTATCCAAGATTTTCAGAGTATTTCCCCAAAATTTCTTCTCTTGTAAGACAACAACTGGTTGATCGTTCAGTGTTGCTGACACACGTTTCAGGTATGTGGCATTTTCAATACATCAAAACACACAATACATTGCTTTGCAAGAAAAAAAATAGCTCAGTATATTCTACAGAAATGACTTGCTATGGGTTTCATTATTTCCCAAGGTCAAAAAGCTTTTTTTTACATCTCGGTCTCATCTTTTATGAAATATAACTGCTGACAGGGACCGATTTGAAGGCATGAAAACAAATCAAAACTCCTTGTAGAATGTTTTGCAGATTTATAAATAATCTAGAAAAAGCTGCAGAAACAAAATGTTTTCCTTGACTCCACAGCTGAATTTTAAAAACATATCACTTCTTTTTTTCCAAACCACATTTTAGTCTTTTTCCTTTTCCAAGTTATTTGGCAAAAGCCACATGACATGTTTCTTCTGGATCTGGGATTGCTTCAATAGAGAGTTTGTTTCTGCTTGACATGTGGTGTTCAAAAACTCTTAATTTGCTTGGTTTGATTAAGATCCTACCAAAAATCTAAAATGGTAATACAAAACAAACAGACCGGAGCCAAAGAGCTTGGAACATGTGTGAAAAACATTGTTTTTGGGCTTTCCCAGTCCCAAATCTGTGCTTTAAAGCAAAGCATCCACTGGTTTCACATGATCTCAGTTAGGTGCAATTGTAAAGAAAACATGGAAAGCCGCACCCTGGCGTTGATATAATATTTTAGCAACTGAAGTCTTTTGGCTGGCAAAATTATTATTCCACGAGAGCAGAAAGGTAGCACAAAAATTAAATAAATACAAATCATACCAATTTATTCCAGAAAACACTCAATAGATAATTGAGGTGTCTTCACTCATCAGTTTTAGCTCTTCATACTGCTTGGGTAACTTTATTTGGATTCCACTAATCAACGATGTTGCTAAATTTTCATTACAGTAATAGTACGTCCACTTTCTATTTTTGAAAGGAGTCTATTAAAAATTAAAAGAATATGCTAACAATAAATTAATATGATTAGAGAACTAGTGTAAGAGGAGGCCAAGATGTTTTCAAACAATATTTGAAAATCTTTGCTACTGATTGAGCAGTCCAAGACAGTGACATATGTTCTCTACAAATTCTCACCTTTGGCACCTTTCACGTCTGTCTCCTGTAACGTCTGGCAGTCATCTTCTGCAAAAACTTGTTCCTGAATATTTTGCTTTCATTTGCATGCATTGGGATGTGCTCTATTTCTGTGTGTGGAGAGGCTAATTTATCAGGACCTCTATGAGGTGTGATCTATAAAGGCAACAGCAAAGCTAAGAATAAAGTGGCTTCCGACCCGGGCACAGCACTGAGACAGCCTTGGTCGCGTTGGTTGATGATCTCTGGAGGGCCAGAGATAGGGGTTGCTCCTCTATCCTGGTCCTATTAGACCTCTCGGCGGCTTTTGATACCATCGACCATGGTATCCTATTGCGCCGGTTGGAGGGGATGGGAGTCGGAGGCACCGTTTTGCGGTGGTTCGGCTCCTACCTCTCCGACCGGAAGCAATGTGTGTTGACAGGGGGGCAGAGATCGTCCCTGAGGCCACTCACTTGTGGGGTGCCACAGGGGTCGGTCCTCTCGCCTCTCCTGTTCAACGCATATGTGAAGCCGCTGGGTGAGATCATCCGTGGTTTTGGGGTTGAGTACCATCTTTACGCTGATGATACTCAGCTGTATATTTCAACCCCAAACCACCCCAACGAGGCTGTCGAAGTGATGTCCCGGTGTTTGGAAGCCGTCGGGGTCTGGATGGGGGACAACAGACTCAAACTCAACCCCTCCAAGACCGAGTGGCTGTGGTTACCGGCACCTCGGTTCAGCCAGCTGACTCCATCGCTGGCCATAGGGGGCGAACAATTGTCCCCTGTGGAGCGGGCGCGTAATTTGGGCGTCCTCCTTGATGCCCGGCTGTCAATGGAGGACCATGTGGCAGCCGTGGCAAGGGGGGCGTTCCACCAGGTTCGCCTGGTGCGCCAATTGCGCCCCCTACTGGACCGGAGTGCCCTGCGCACGGTCACTCATGCGCTGGTGACGTCTCGCCTGGACTACTGCAATGCTCTCTACATGGGGCTTCCCTTGGGACGCATCCGGAGACTGCAGCTAGTTCAGAACGCAGCCGCGCGGGCTATTATGGGACGTACACGTTACTCCCACGTAACACCTCTCCTGCGCGAGCTGCACTGGCTACCTGTGGCCTTTCGGGTGCGTTTCAAGGTATTGATTACCATCTTTAAAGCGCTCCATGGCAGTGGACCTAGTTACCTGCAGGATCGCATCCTACCACACACGTCCCTGCGACCTATTCGCTCACACAGAGAGGGGCTCCTCCTGGTGCCGTCTGCTGGTCAATGCCAGCGGGCGACACCTAGGAGTAGATCCTTCTCTGTGATGGGCCCAACCCTCTGGAATGACCTCCCCCCAGACATTCGAACTACCACCGACCTCCGTTCCTTCCGGCAAAAGTTAAAGACTCACCTGTTTCAATCAGCTGGCCTGGCACTTTCTTAGTTGTACCTCCCAGGGTTTTATTTTATTTTAGGGTTGGGGTTTTATTTGTGATGTTTTAAGATTAGTATTATTTATTTCTTAGCACAGTCTATTTCCTCCTCCAATGTATCTTAAATGCAGTTTAAACGTATTTAATTATTGTGAATGTTTTTATTATTGACTGTACACCGCCCCGAGTCCCTTTTTGGGAGAGGGGCGGTCTAAAAATCTAAGAAAATAAATAATAATAAATAATAGGATCCCAAAAAGACAGAATTAGATCAATCACTTCATCCACAGGAAGAAACATTATTTTATTCTCCTTTAAAAAGAAGCAAGCAAATGCACTGTATTAGCATCATTACTCTCAATATAAAAATGAGCATTCAGACAGATTATTATTATTATTATTATTATTATTATTATTATTATTATTATTATTATTATTATTATCATCATCATCATTATCATCATCATCATCTTTGGTGAGATTCACAGCCTTTGGGGTTGGTTGGTAGCTCAACAGCTCGAGTCCTAATCAAGGACCTGGGAATTGTTAAGGTAACGTCGGAGGATATAAGCTGTTCCAAGTAGGATGGCTTTTTGTAAAATCAGAATGTTCAAATCCAATAAAATTAGAATTTTCAAATAGCAAGGTAGCCCTTTAGGTATTGCTCCAAGGGCTCCAATTACAATCAGGACAACACACAATTTCTTTTTCCCCAGTCGTTCAATTTCAACTTGCAAGTCCCCGTACTTTGTGATTTTTTTCTTGCTGCTTATCTTCAATTCACGCATCACCACGTATTGCAATGTCAATGAACCAAACTTTTTTCTTTTCAACTATTGTTATGTCAGGTGTGTTGTAGGCCAAGTGCCTGTCAGTATGAATTCTGAAATCCCACGAGATCTTGACTTTTTCATTCTCTAGAACCTTCTCAACCTTATATTCCCAGTGGTTTTTGCTGTACTCAGATCCAAACTTATGATTTTAGGAACTCGGTCATGGCGTTGTAGCTAGTCAGTTTGTGAAATTTTGCTGCACCCACTGACCAAATGGTTGATTGTCATCTTTCTTGTTACAGAGGCGACATTTGCTGTTGGTGGTAACATGCTGAATTTTTGCCTTCATGCAATTTGTGGATAAGGCTTGTTCTTGAGCTGCCAAAATAAACCTTTCTGTTTCTTTTTCAGTACTCCTGATCTTAACCAGTTCCAAGTTAGTTTTTGGTCAGCTTTGCCTTCAATACTTTTCAAGTATTGGCCCTGCATAGCTTTGCTTTTCCAATTTTCAGTTCACTTCTCAATTACTTCTTTCTTGCTGTTGTTGTTATTCATTGCATAGTCAGCCAGATGTTCAGTCTGGGTTTGGCATTTTTGTCTACCTATCAAGTCCTTGCCAAGGACCTGGGATAGGCAGATGTGGATGTTTGATGGTGTGGTTGTTGTTATTTAGAAATGAAGTTTCTCAAATGCAACCTAAAATAATCCAGTCCCCTTTACCATCTCAGAACTGAAATGCTCTCATTCTTCTGCATGTCACACTCAATGATACTTTTTCTCAGAGAATAATTTTTGAGTGAGCACATTGTAAGGAGAACATGAAAGATAACAATCAAGTTTCCATTTTAACTTTGGAAATTTTAAAAAGACTTTGGCATTGCAAAGAGATTGATGCTCTGATTTATTGACAGAGTTATTCTCTTTTTTCAGTATTAGATGTACACGTATTTGTATGGAGAGAACAGAATGTATACAGCCAAAATATTTGTAATAGGTGCAAATTTCTTTTCAATACCTCCAGCAGAACTGAAGTCATACAATGTTATAGCATATGGCTATTTTTCATAGTATGTTACTATGAAAGATAGTCATTTTTTACTACCAGTTCTACTGGTAATAGAACTAACATTTACTACAATTTTTTACTACTGGTTCTGTGGGCGTGGCTTGGTGAGTGTGTCTTGGTGGGCATGGCAGGAGAAGGTTACTGCAAAATCCCCATTTCCTTCTGATCAGCTGGGACTCGGGAGGCAGACAATAGATGGGGGCGGGGCCAGTCAGAGGTGGTACTTACCGGTTCTCCGAACTACTCAAAATTTTCGCTACCGGTTCTCCAGAACTGGTCAAAACCTGCTGAATACCACCTCCGTATGTTACATTTGCAAAAGTATATACACATAACTACATTGATATTAAAGTGGAAACAATGTTCATATGTCCTATCTGAATCTTAAGTTTTCTTCAAAGTAAATTTTGTTGACATGAATGGTGCCTGAAGCAATCTATTCAAAGAATCAGGAAGTAAGGCATCTTCATGATGACTCAGAAGATTTCACTAGCTTAATTGAATGTTATGGGAACATAGCTGACCTAGTTCTAAAATGGCACTGTCCCCAGATGTGTGCCAGCCACATGTGGACTTCCAGAGATCTCAATCATGCCTCCCCAACATATCTCAAATATTCTCCTGTATATGAAAAGCTTGCTAAACCAATCAAAGTTCAATTATTATGGAATTCAATAGTCATTAATGAATTGAATAATAATTCATTAAATAACTTCTACGTTGTTACCTTTTCATCCATAAATACTCAGAGTATGACTGGCCCAAATCGATGACAATGTTCCGAAACATGCCAGTGGGATGGTTAAAGTGGATTTATTTATTTATATCTCACATTTGTTCATTTTATAAATAACTCAAGAATGTGAACATCCCCTATATTAATTCATTCTTTCTTTCTTTCTTTCTTTCTTTCTTTCTTTCTTTCTTTCTTTCTTTCTTTCTTTCTTTCTCCTATTTTCCTCACAACATTCTTATGAGGTGGGTTGAACCAAAGTGACTGGACCAAAGTCTTTGGCTTTCATAGCTAAGGTCAGACTAGAATTCACCATGTCCTATCTTCTACAGTTGAAAAGTTAATGAAATACTAATTTTTTTGGTCAAGTTTCCATAAGAATATCCAGAAAAGGTATAATGATGCCGTTCACACAACAAATCTTCCTAAAAGATCAGAATAATAAATTCCATGCAAATGGTCACATTTGTGTGCTGATATAACCCTATAACTTGGGTATACTTTTTTTTTCTTAAGAACTTAGCTTTTGAATATTGCATCAAATAAAGTGCAGTGCTTATTCCTTGTGTCTGGGATGTTTGTATCTTGTTTCTCAAAAATGTTTTCCAGATTACTTCTCATTTGGAAACACTCAAATTCTTTGTATAACTGCAAATTTGATTGCAGCTACAAATCTCTTCCTCAGTTTTTAAAATCCACTTGACGTGTGGCAAGGAGTTGGAATATATAAATATAAAGTTTTATGTTCTTCACATCTGCAGTTCCATTATAATCCTCCATCTGTAACGTAAACAAAGAAAAATTAATCAGAAACATTAATTCCAAGGAGCATTCTTTCTGACATGTAGTTAGACTGTCTGGCTGAAAGGGCGAAGAATATAGTCCTGTGTATATATTTGTTCTACCAAAGCACTTTCAGCTTAAGCATACTATCCACATATGAGGAGCAGCTTTAGTTTTGTTTCCAGACTTTTCAACAATTTATGAATATTGTACACAGGTGGGATCAGGATGTGACATACAAAGAGCAAAGTTTACCCTAGGATGCAATATAGCAAAGGCCTGGTTGGATCAGATTGGATCAAGCAGTGACGAAATACTATATGTGGACATATCTCCTGCATCACCAAATTTGCTAATCCCTCATAGGCTTTGACATAGAACGTATGTTTCTATATCCTATATGGTGCAGTGTTTAATGTTTGGGGCCCAAAACATGCCAGCATTGTCAGATCATTTAAGATGAGCAGGCCTAATTGAAGAGAGAAAGTCCCTGTGCCATGAAGGCTTTTGGGGGTGACCTTGAATTACAACTGGAAGCCCTTAGTTAGCCAGTCCAGGCCACAAAATAGCAATGTTACACAGGTATACAAAGTCCACCCACTATTTGTGTTCCCATCTTCTGGATCAGTTTCTCAGAGATTGTACAAGGTCATCCTATGCATCAGTTGCAGGGGTGGGTTTCAGCAGGTACGCACCGGTATGCCCATACCCGTTTGTAAAATTTAGCGTATCTTCCCCTACCCATTCTTCCAGAGGCCATGTACAGGAACACTCCCTCCCATGACCTGCCCCCTTGCTCGCTCCCCCTCCTGCCCAGTCGCTTCTTGCTCACTTGCCCTGCCTGTCCGCACTAGGCTTGCCCTGCCCACCCACTTCTGTTGCCGGAGCGGAGGATTGGGAGAAGCCCACGTGGTTTGCGCTCCCTTCTGTTTGACAGCTGCCTCATTTCCAATTGGGAGGGTGGATCCATGCAGAGGGAAGAAAAACATGGATTTCTTTCCCCACC
This sequence comes from Natrix helvetica, assembly GCF_964273705.1. Taxonomy (NCBI): domain Eukaryota; kingdom Metazoa; phylum Chordata; class Lepidosauria; order Squamata; family Natricidae; genus Natrix; species Natrix helvetica. Next base: position 21,636,888 of record NC_138550.1, read on the forward strand.
CCCATTTGGAAACGAGGCGACTGTCAAAGAGAAGGGAACGCACCCTGCATGGCTCCTTCAAGCTGGCGAAGAATGAACCGGAGGGGAGTTCGGCTGTTTGAAGAAGCCACGTGGGGTGTGCTCCCTTCTCTTTGACAACTGCCTTGTTTCCAATTGGGGAGGATCCATGCAGAGGGAAGAAAAACATTTGGAAATGAGGCGGCTATCAAAGAAAAGAGGGCAGCGGTCACCACATGGGCTTCTCCAACAGCCGAAAAAGGTTGTGAGAAGCCTAAGTGGCATGCACTGCCCTTTGCTCTTTGACAGCTGCCTGGTTAAAAAGCCATCCCTGCTTAAAAGTACCTGGCAGCAGTGTTTTTCCCGGGGGGGGGGCTCCATGGAACATCCCAAGACCAATACCATCACATCTGCCCTCTTCGGGGATAGGCCCTCTTCGGCAGGTCCTCTTCAGAAGGATGAGGCCCCCCTGGTCCCCCTTGCGTTACTTGTCCTCCCACCTCCACGGATGGGCTCCAGAGTCATTGCCAGCTGCACAGAGCCTTGCCAGCTCCCTGCTATCGGTCCTGCAGTTCGGTCCAGCAGCTTTGTTCCCACTCCCTCCCTGCCCAGTTCCTCTTTTTATATGCTTCCTGAAAGGTAGCCTCTAGTGGTCCAAAAGACAGCCACGGCCTCACGCCGTGGAAAACATAGACATGCGCACACCCCACACAATTACAGCCCCAGCAGAGACTCTTGGTGGGAAGCCTCTGCACAAACCCAGGCGAGTGAGAACATGTTTTGATTTTGATTTGATTTTATTAGATTTATAAGCCGCTCCCTCTCCCCAAAGGGTCTTGGGGCGGCGTACAATCAAAGGTCAAAATGTATTACATATTACATGTTACATGGAGGAGGTATAAAACTCACAACATCAATATTACATTTCATCAAATCAACACAATAATAATAGAATTAAAATAACATTAAAAAACTACCCTAAAATTTAAAATGACTGCCAGGAGGATTAGAAGATAAAGCTATAATTGGGCCAGGCCGGCTAGTTGGAACAGGTGGGTCTTGAGTTTCTTGTGGAAGGAGCGGAGATCGGTGGTGGTCCTAATCTCGGGGGGGAGGTCATTCCAGAGGGCTGGGCCCATCACAGAGAAGGCCCTACTCCTGGGCGCCGCCCGCTGGCATTGCTTAGTGGACGGCACCCGGAGGAGTCCCTCTCTGTGAGAGCGGATTGGTCGCAGGGATGTATGGGGTAGGATGCGATCCCACAGGTAACTAGGTCCTGTGCCATGGAGCTCTTTAAAGATGGTAATCAACACCTTGAAACGCACCCGGTAGACCACAGGGAGCCAGTGCAGCTCGCGCAGGAGAGGTGTTATATGGGAGTATCTAGTACTCCCCATAATTGCCCGCGCGGCCGCATTCTGGACCAGCTGTAGTCTTCGGGTGCATCTGAAGGGGAGCCCCATGTAGAGAGCGTTGCAGTAGTCCAGACGGGACGTCACCAGCGCATGAGTGACTGTGCGAAGGGCGTCCCGGTCCAATAGGGGGCACAATTGGCGCACCAGGCGAACCTGGTGGAACGCCCCCCTCGCCACGGCTGCCACATGGTCGTCCATCGACAGCCGGGCATCTAGGAGGACGCCCAAATTGCGCTCCCGCTCCACGGGGGCCAGTTGCTCGCCCCCAATGGCCAGCGATGGAGTCCACTGGTTGAACTGGGGCACCGGTAACCACAGCCACTCCATCTTGGAGGGGTTGAGCTTGAGTCTGTTGCCTCCCATCCAGACCCATACGGCTTCCAAGCACCGGGACATCATTTTGACGGCCTCGTTGGGGTGGTTCGGGGTGGAGATGTACAGCTGCGTATCGTCAGCGTACAGATGGTATCCAACCCCAAAACCACGAATGATCTCACCCAGCGGCTTCATATATGTGTTGAACAGGAGAGGCGAGAGGACCGACCCCTGCAGCACCCCACAAGTGAGCTGCCTCAGGGTCGACCTCTGCTCCCCTGCCAACACGCATTGCATCCGGTCGGAGAGGTAGGAGCAGAACCACTGCAAAACGGTGCCCCTTACCCCCAGCCCCTCCAGCCGGTGCAATAGGATACCATGGTCGATGGTATCAAAAGCCGCTGAGAGGTCTAATAGGACCAGGATAGAGGAACAACCCCTATCCCTGGCCCTCCAGAGATCATCCACCAACGCGACCAAGGCCGTCTCTGTGCTGTGACCGGGCCAGAAGCCGGACTGGCGCAGGTCTAGATAATCGATTTCCTCCAGGTGACGTGGGAACTGTTGCGCTACCACACTCTCTACAACCTTCGCTAAAAAGGGAAGGTTGGAGACGGGACAGTAATTAGCTAGCTCAGTTGGGTCCAGAGAAGGCTTCTTGAGGTGGCCGGTAAGGACCCCTCACTCAGTGAAGCGTTCACTAGCCCCAGGAGCCAGCTTCGTGTGACCTCCCAGGATGCCAGTACAAGCCAGGAGGGACACGGGTCCAATAAACATGTGGTAGCTCGCAGTCGCCCACGCAACCTGTCCATATCATCGGCGGCAACAGAGTCAAACTCCTCCCAGAATGGTCCCTCAAGACTCGCCTCCGACGTCCCCTCTAGCCCACTGAAGGGGACCCATTCACTCCAGATTTGAGCGATTTTGTCCTGCAGATATTCCCCAAATTCCTCTGCCCTGCCCTGTAAGGGGGCTTCCCGCGGCCTCTGTGACAAGAGGGAGCGGGTCACCCGAAACAGGGTGGCAGGGCGGTTGTCTGCGGACGCAATAAGAGCGGCACAATGTCGACGCTTGGCTACTCTTAATGCCACAAGGTAGGTCCGCAAATAGGCTCTTACCTGTGTTCGGTCAAATTCGGAGCATGAGGATCTCCATCTGCTCTCTAGGCGTCTCTTGTGGTGTTTCATCACCCTTAGCTCCTCGGTAAACCAAGGGGCCAGGGTGGTTCGTTGCCGCAGGAGAGGCCGCAAAGGCGCAACCCGGTCTAAGGCCCCGGCAGCCGCACTGTTCCATGCAGCCACCATTCCTGCCATTATGAAGGCTCCGGGATGAGGGACGGAATCTTTGCCGCAGGACAGTAAAGCCCCATCCGCCAGAGGCAGCAGGACCAAAGCTCCTCTCCCAATTGGCATTCTCTTTTACTCCATTCCTCACAATTGCCTGATGGAATTTATACCATCTTGTTGGAGAAATCTGAGGTAAAATAGGATTTGAATAGTTCTATTTCTTTCTATGGCAATGCAGTGGCTCAGTGGCTAAGACGCTGTGCTTGTTGATCAGAAAGGTCAGCAGTTTGGCAGTTCGAATCCCGAGCACCGCGTAATGGAGTGAGTTACTCATCCCAGCTACTGCCAACCTAGCAGTTGTAAAAAAAATGCAAGTAGAAAAATAGGAACCACCTTTGGTGGGAAGGTAACAGAGTTCCATGCGCCTTCGGCATTTAGTCATGCTAGCCACATGACCACAGAGAGTCTTCAGACAGCGTTGGCTCTTCGGCTTTGAAACGGAGATGAGCACCGCCCCCTAGAGTCAGGAACAACTAGCACATACTGTATGTGCAAGGGGAACCTTTACTTTTACCTTACTTCTTTCTATATTACCTGCAAGAATGTTACTGTTTTTATTGTACAACTATTATAGTAATTCTTTTTCCTTCTCTTTTATTCCAAGCATATCAGAAAAAGTCCTTTTTGTTCTTGTCAGCATCTTTTGCCAATCTTGGATCATTCTAAAGCAGTGTTTCTCAAACTTGGCGACTTTAAAGCAGTGTTTCTCAAACTTGGCGACTCCTGTGGACTTCAACTCCCAGAATTCCCCAGCCAGCTATGCTGGCTGGGGGATTCTGGGAGTTGAAGTCCACAGGACTTAAAGTCGCCAAGTTTGAGAAACACTGTTCTAAAGCCTTGCTTTCCTGACACTATCTCTACAGTTACATCTGTACTGTTCTGTACAGATATTCTTTGACTTACAGCAGTTCATTCAGTGACACTTCAAAGTTACAACATCTGTGAAAAAAAGTGACTTATGACTGTTTTTCACACTTATAACCATTGTAGCATCTCCATAGTCACGTGATTTACATTCGGATGCTTGACAACTGACTCACATTTATGACAGTGTCCAGGAGTCATGTAATCACCTTTTGTGACCTTCTCACAATCAAAGACAATGGGATAGCCAGATTCATTTAACAGCTGCAGAGATTCACTTAATAAATGCGGTAAGAAAAGTTATATGATGGGGCAAAGCTCACTTTACAAATTTCTCACTTAACAACATAAATTTGGGGCTCAATTGTAGTCATACATTGAGGACTACTTATCTTTTCTTAAAAGTTTTTTTTAATCTCTCCTATATTATTTTTAACTCAAAGCGGTACATAACTAATGCTGCTTCCTCCTATTTTCCCCACAAGAACAATGCTGTGAGGTGAGTTGGGCTGAGAGTAAGTGACTGACCCAAAACCATCCAACCAGCTTCATGCCTAAGGAGGGACTAGAACTCACAGTCTCCTGGTTTCTAACCTGGTGCCATAACCACTAACTTGACTCTTTGGTATCCGGTTCATCTTTTCACCTTCTACATGTGTTCTTTTCTATTTTCAGAAAGGTTTTTTTAAAAGTTATTTTGGCCTTTTAAAATGTCTTCAGTTTTGTTTTCCTCCTCGTAGGGATTTTTATAGTTGTATTTCCAGTATTGTCAGTGTAGATATATTCATGAACTGGAATAGGGCTTAGTAACAAGGTCAGCCAATGGGAGCTGAGACAGCATGGAGACTGGGCGTGTCTTAGCTCTGTAGCTCCGAGTCTGCTGAGCTCTAAACTAGTCTGCTGCTCTGAACTGAAACTGAAACTGTTCTCTCCTTTGCCTCTGTACCTACTTACAATCTCTTCTCTCTACCACGTTGGAAGAACCAGCCTGGGTATTGCCTTATGTGTTATTATGTATATAAAGAAGTCAATGAATCCTGCTGAAACAGTTATCTGTGTGTGCTTTCTGGATGTGATTGCAACTGCAAACTCTGACAAGTATATCCTTTGTGAGCACTTCTCACTTATCTTGAGCAACTTCTCTTATTATTTTCTTCTCTACACCTGGGAATCAGGTTCTTGAAAGTCAGAATATATACGAATCTGCCCAAATAACCTATATCTTGGTCAACAGACATAACTCTACTGATTTTTTTTCTTTTTGCCAATTAGTAATTATGATGAAAAACAGCTTTCTTCTCAAGTATATTAATGCAATTGTTTTGAAAATATATCTACAAACCTAGATCCCAAATTAAATTTGTTCCACAGACCAAACCCATCCAAGATGGTATGAGAAATCCTGCCTTGGGCAGGGAATTGGACTTGAAGACCTCCAAGATCCATTACAGCCCTATGAGTCTATGATCTTGATAACTGACAAAGACAACTCACACTACTAAAGTGCATTGCTCTGATAATCTAATGAAATATGAATGTGAACTGGCAGTTTATGCTAGCACAATTAAAAGATATGGATTTGGGGGAGAGATTTATTAACATGATTAAGGTGATATATTATAAACAAACAGGAAAGATGGTGGTAAATGGAGATATGACAGAGAAGGTTAAATTAAAAAGGTACAAGACAAGGATACCTCTATTATTTTTATTGACACTGGAAGTATTAAATAGAAATATTGGCCAAGACACAGAGATAAAAGGTATGGAAAGAAAAAAGGAAAAATATAAACTACAGGCATTTGCAGATGATTTAGTCTTCATTTTGGAAGATACATACCTGGCTGGAAAAAGTGATAAAACAGCACATTGACTTAAAGCCAGAAATATTCTTGTTGGGGATTTTACCCAAAAAATTTAGTAAGGGGAATGCATATTTAATTATTCATATATTAACTGCAGCTAGAATCGCATTTACACAAAATTGGAAAAGTGAAGAGATCCACAGATGAGAATGTGATCAGGAAAATATTAGAATGTGCAGAAATGAAAACAATAACTCTAGCAATTAAGGAAAAAGAACAAAGTGAATATTACCATGACATGGGACTTATTTTATAAAACAAAACAAAACAAAACAAAAAAGGAAACAAAAGGAAAAGATTAGTGAAATAAAGAAGATACGTTAAGATGGGAGAAGCAAATATTATGATTATTAATACAATACAATACAATACAATACAATACAATACAATACAATACAATACAATACAATACAATACAATAGTAGAGTTGGAAGGGACCTTGGAGGCCTTCTAGTCCAACCCCCTGCCTAGGCAGGAAACCCTATACCGTTTCAGACAGATGGCTATCCAACATCTTCTTAAAGACTTCCAGTGTTGGGGCATTCACAACTTCTGGAGGCAAGCTGTTCCACTGATTAATTGTTCTAACTGTCAGGAAATTTCTCCTCAGTTCTAAGTTGCTTCTCTCCTTGATTAGTTTCCACCCATTGCTTCTTGTTCTGCCCTCAGATGCCTTGGAGAATAGTTTGACTCCCTCTTCTTTGTGGCAACCCCTGAGATATTGGAACACTGCTATCATGTCTCCCCTAGTCCTTCTTTCTCTTAAGCTAGACATACCCAGTTCCTGCAACCGTTCTTCATATGTTTTAGTCTCCAGTCCCCTAATCATCTTTGTTGCTCTTCTCTGATCTCTTTCTAGAGTCTCCACATCTGTTTTACATCGTGGCGACCAGAACTGAATGCAGTATTCCAAGTGTGGCCTTACCAAGGCATTGTAAAGTGGTATTAACACTTCACGTGATCTTGATTCTATCCCTCTGTTGATGCAGCCTAGAACTGTGTTGGCTTAAGTTTTAATATTATTATTTTAATATTATAGAATTAATGTTAATGTAATGAATATTGCTGTAAATCTTGATTATTGTTTTACAAAGATATTTGAACCCGGATGACACACTGTTTAACTGAAGATGAATTACTATATTTAAAAAATTATATTTAAAAAATATTATTAACAATAACCACGGTAAATCCAGGGGACCATAAATTCTAGTCCCACCTTAGGGGGATTTTGGCCAGTCATTCTCTCACCCTATCTCAGCACAATTCATTGACAGTGTTGTTGTGGGGGATGTGAAAGAGTATTAGATACTCTCACTGCCTTGAGTTATTTATAAAAATGATAAAGACAAAATGAAAAGCCTCTTTAAAAAGAATAATTACTACATAGGCAATGCATGAAATAATTTTATCAGAGGGAGCTGAGGTTGATTGAAATGAGGCAATAAGAGAGGAATGAAGGTCCGTAAAACAGAAGAAACAAAATCAGAAAGGAAAAAGCAGAATGTTTTATCATGGGGAAAGCAGAAAAAGCAGATGCCTTGGCAAGCAAGAAAAGAGCCAGGTATACAATGCTGATCCCAGGAATGAAAGAAATCATTGATTCATTTATGTCAGTGATGGCGAATCAAGTGCCAAAAATGGAATGTGTGCATGTGCACATGTGACACCAAGGGCTGAAAGGGAAGTACTTTGTGCACGCATCTAGGCCGCAACCAGGAAGAGCTGCGCAGGGGGCATGAGCATGCCGGGAAATGAACTTCCCGTTTCTGGCACACACATGTGCGCCGGCCAGCAAGTCTCTCAGTTATGGGAATAACTGGAAGACGATCAGCTGGCTGGTGTGAATGCTCAAGCTGGAAAAGAGCTGTTCCTTTCTGGCACTGCCGGAAACACAAAGGCCAACTGATCAGTGAGTGCACATGCGTGCAAGAAACTCAGAAAAGGGATGGACGACGACACCAGGTGACATGGCTCTGTGTGCCACTTTGGGCACACATGCTATAGGTTTGCCATCACGGATCTATGTCATCCAATGACTAACACAGTTCTTAATAGTTCAGGCCATTGTTTCCTCCTTCAGTAAACATGTTGGAGAAATCATTTATTTCTGAAATGAACATGTGGAGTAATGGTGTGTGAAGTTACATCATGGATCAAGTAAGGCTAAGTCTCTTATATCAGCACTTTTGCCACCGCATTGTCCATTTTGAAATATCAATAATAATTCTTGATAAATGTGGTCAAAAGTGGGCCCAGGGGTCTTGCGTCATCAAGATGTCAATCTTGTATTATTATCAGTGGTGGGTTTCAAAAATTTTTAGAACCTCTTCTGTAGGTGTGACCTGCTTTGTGGGAGTGGCTTGCCAGCCACGTGACCGGGTGGGAGGGGCTTTGGCAGTCATGTGACTGGGTGGGTGTGGCCAACTTGTAAAATGTGGTGAAACTCACTTAACAACGCTCTTGCTTAGCAACCAAAATGTTGGCTCAGAAACTCTGGCATTTGAAGCACGCAAGTCTTAAAGCTATCAAGTTACAAGACCCTTGCATCCCTAACCCCAAGGTTGTTCAAACTTGACAGCTTTAAGACTTTAAGGTTTAGATACGACTCTTAGAGGTGGGCAGGGCAATTGGTGAGCAAGCCCATCAGTGAGCGACGGGTGGGGCAAGCGTGTTGTGGATGGGCGGGGGAAGGAGCTGGAACTGGTTCTAAACGGCACGGTAGATTTGTGGAACCTTTTCTATAGAAGAGGTTAGAACTGACAGGAACCAACCCCTGGTTATTATAGAAACTAACAACAATAGCAGAGTGCATTTTGCTCCTCTGCTGTGTCTTATTTTGTGCAGATTTTAAACAATCATTTTCTGAACCAATGAGTAACTTACACAGGATGTAATTCCTACACTTTGCATCAGTGGTGAGATTCAAAAAGTTTTTACGAGTTCTATGGGTGTGGCTTGGTGGGCATGGCATTGCTTGGTGGGAGTCGCTTGGTGGGCATGGCAGGGGAAGGTTACTGCAAAATCCCCATTTCCTCCCAATTAGCTGGGACTCAGGAGGCAGAGAATAGATGGAGGCAGGGCCAGTCAGGGATGGTGTTTACCGGTTCTCCAAACTACTCATAATTTCCATTACTGGTTCTACAGAACTGGTCAGAACCTGCTGAATACCACCTCTGCTTTGCATATGCAAATACATTGAATGGGGACCATTCTGCATTTGATCTGAGATTCTTCTATATTTACCAAGGAGTCTGTATTAGTCAATCCAATTTGGGGATTAAAGAAGAATAACTATGCTATAATAATAATTAACTGAATATTGAGAATTAACTAAGTGACAAGTTGAGATAATATATTTGCAAGAAGTAACCACTCCAAATCCATTACTTTGATTAATCATTCATTATCATTATTAAGATTCTAAACTTGGAGGGGAAAAAAACAGATAAGGTAATAAAATGGGATGTGTGAGTATATTGACTAAAATATATTAGCTCAGGAACCCTTGACTCAACTGCATTCCTATGTCAAATTCTTGGTAACCTGCCAAATAGTATTAGCACAGTAGAAAATATACATATATGCAGCCAATGACCACTGGGTGCAACATATTTTATTTCTTGCAAATGTCTTACAAGAAAGGGTTATTTGAGGGCAATTATAAGAAAAGTCCTTTTTGACATAGTTTATTTTTTCTTTCAAAATAATGAAGCATCAGGAGAAACTGAATATTTAACATAGGAATGTGATGTAAAAGCAAATTTGAGAAGTGTTGCTATAGTCCACGGGTGTCAAACTCAATCGTGTTACATGACGTATCGTGACATATCACAGCGTTTTTTTGCATTTTTGGGGCTGAGGTTGGCATGACCTGTGCACGACTGTAGGCCGCCAGTTTGACACCCCTGCTTCAGTCAAGAAACAAATCACCAGGATTGGATTTTAGTTCTAAGTCAAACAAGTGAATAAATAAAAACCCTGCCTTAAAATGTTAGAATATCCAAAGAAGCACATCTCCAGAAATTCAGGAATCATTATTTTAATGTTAGGAACAATCAACCCCAATAGAGTGAAAGATACCAGTAAGTTGTATCCTTCTGATTCAGAAAAGAAGTATAAAAGTATATAATCAAGATTTCATACACTTTCATTAATCCACATGAAAACAGAGAATCATAAAATAATTGAGTCAGAGAGTATCTGAAATAATCTCATCCAATCAAAAATCACGGAATGTCCAACTACCTTGATTAAACTTGAATATTATCAATAAAATAGAACTATTACCCTGCTCTCAAGTAGGAGTAGGAGAAAGGTAAGGGAAGAAGGAAGGGGAAGGAGAGGAGGAAGGAAGGAAGTAGAGAAGGGAGGGAGGGAGAAAAGAAAGGGAAAATAAGGTGGTGTTACAACAGGAGGAAGGGATGGTAAATAAAGCAACCCAAACTGTATATTATAACCTATTAAATGAAATAATAAATGTATAAGAATGACAAATGTAAAGAAGAAGAAGAATTATGTGAATGTACACCTAAAATGATATGTAAGAGAACAAAAAATATTTTTTTTCTGGAACATTACCCTGCTCTCAAAAGTACTGGGTTGTTGTTTATTTAAACACTTTTACTAAAACATTTCTTTTAATCATCAGCTTGATGATGGGGATCTTATTAACTCAACTTTCATGGAGATCTTGAATATTATCTCATGCTACTCCCTACTCCTAAAAGGAACTATAGTATATAATTGGCTTCAAGCAGTTTCTTCATTGTTGCTTGGCTTATATTTGCTGAACAGTTGAAATCTGCCTCTCTGCAATTTCCATTCATCCATCCATCCATCCTTGTACTGGCCTTTTGGAATATTTTACATTTAACCTTCCCTTATGGGCAAATTTTGACATTTCTTTCAAACTTGAAAGAAGTTCTTCGACATTTTCTGATACATCCCCTTTGGTGCTGATAGTAACACCACAAATGCACAATTCCTATAAGAGGAATTTCCACATAAATTCTTTCCTTAGGTTCATGGATGCACAGGATATTAATATACCAGCTGAAGAATTGTTGCGCAGTGAACAACAAGGATCAATAAGAACAAGAAAATTAAATTCTACAAGGAGAATTCTCCCAAATTCAGAACTTTCCTTCTCTTCTGAAAGAATTTTGAAATCAAATTCGTTTTCACCAAAGTTTAATTAGAACTGGCAAGGAAAAATGCAAGAAAAAGGAAAAGCTGGCTTGTTCTGTGAACAGAGTCCTTTACTTGTTTGAACAAAATCTCATCTTCCAGCCTTCTTTCAAGGGGAGTGAAAGCAGGCAAGCAAGTACCACGTTTTCTCCAAATTCCTGCAAGTTGCCACAGCCAGGGCAACCCCGTCATGGAGGAAACAGAGGCCTCGGTGAAATAGTTAAACAAACATATAGTTATTGTTCAGCTTTGAAAAAGGATATTAGGTTACATACCAGGAAAGCAAACCATGTCTGACTTTAGCTTTCAAAAAAAAAACCTTTTGAGACTCTAGTGCAAGGCTTAGTTTTGATTACAAAAGCACCAAGAAAAGTTGAGTTTATTTATCAAGGTATTATTCTAATATCAACTCAGCAAGACCAATTGTTTCTTCAATTGTACAGTTTTAACCAGTGGGAAATTCACTGCTGGAGCTCCAAATTGAGATTGTCATCCCTTCTGCTTCTTTCTCTCATTGGGCCTCTTTCCACCCTGAAATAGTTTGCATTTTGTCAGGGGAAAAAAATGCCTCAAATTGTTAAGAAAGGAATCGTTTTTATAGCTCTTGATGAGCAACTAGAAATATGTTTTATGTCCATAAAATCAACCACAACAAGAAAATAATTGTGAGTGGAACATTCATCATCATAAAGAACAGATGAAGAATTCTAGAATACAGTTGACTGAACAAATGCCATGCAGGAGGATTTGTCCACATATTGGGAGTCAGAAAGAAAAAAATAGGACTTGTCAAGAAAATCTGACCTTGCTCTTTGATAGCTATGAATGCAAGGAAAAGTATTTAATTTACCAAAACAAAAAGAAAACTTGATAAATAACAAGGAGGAGGAGGAAGGATGGAACATTCATACAGACCATAAACTCTTTTTAAAGGAATTAACCAGGGATGCAGTGGCTCAGTGGCTAAGATGCTGAGCTTGTTTATCAGAAAGGTCGACAGTTTGGCAGTTCGAATCCCTACTGAGCTCCCATTACTTGTCGCAGCTTCTGCCAACCAAGCAGTTTGAAAGCACATTAAAAAATGCAAGTAGAAAAATAGGGACCACCTTTGGTGGGAAGCGCCTTTAGTCATGCCGGCCACATGACCACGGATACGTCTCTCAACAGCGCTGGCTCTTCAGCTTTGAAACAGAGATGAGCACCGCCCCCTAGAGTTGGAAATGACTAGCACATACGTGTGAGGGGAACCGTTACCTTTTACAAGCAGTCACTTCACTTATATATAAGATGCAGCTCAAGAAAGTTGATCTAGAATCCTCAATGAAGTTCCTTTATATGGAGCAGCGGTTACCAACCGGTGGTCTATGGACCACTGGTGGTCCGTGAGAAAATTTTGGTGGTCCGCAGAAAAATTATTTGCATTTTTTATGTTGCACTAAATCAGGGGTCCTCAAATTACAGACCCTGTGCCAGATATGTGCAATGAATGTTTACTGAAGAGAGTGTCCCCCTTCGGGGTCTTTTTGTGCGGGTTGGAGGGGGTAAGAAATTTAAACTTGGAGTCTGCTTCAGCCTCCTGGTGCGGGGCTTTGGGCGAAGGCTGGAGGGAAGTGCCACTGCTGGCGAAGAGCCAGAGGGCCTTGTTCCAGTGGGACTGCATCATGGTCTGGAACTGGCTGAGCCTCCAGGCGCTGGCACCTGGCCTTGCACTCCCGCAGGTCTTCCCTCTGCTTGGAAAGCCTATGCTCGTAGTCCTCGGTGAGGTACTTCTGCTGAGCCTCCTTCTTGGTCAGATCCAATTTGAACTGAGCCAACTGTTTTGCCAACTCTTTCTCATGGTGGCTGCTAAGCTCCAGCAACTGCTTCCTGTTGCGGCCCTAAGGAGCCCCGGCGGACAGGCAAGGAGTGGTGAGTAGAGGCTGGCAAGGTGCCCCTCGATGTGAGTGATATCAAGTTGGCCATGCCCACTCAATCACATGACCACCTTGCCACGCCCAACCAGCCGGTCATTAGGCAGATTATATTAGTGCTCCACGGAATTTAAAATTATAAATTTAGTGGTCCCTGAGGTCCGAAAGGTTGGTGGCCCCTGATATGGAGAATACATATGAACTATGCAAAGAAGTTGATAACTGTGAGGATTCATCAAATTAGACATCCCTGAAGACACAGAGGCCATATTGTGATAGAAATTGGAGGACAGAAAGCAAATTCTGGCCAGCAAAGTATACGTACTCCTCATGAGTAGACAACAGTTTTTGTGATTGAGTCAAAGGATTTTAAATAACTTTAAAATGTAGCCTAAGGGGGGGGAGGGATTGCCAAACATCATTTCTCAATCACTTTTGGGAATTGATTCTTAATTGTTTTTCAACAACTATACAAATTTGTTGCTCTAAAGATTTTTAACACCAAGTAATTCCCTTCAATTGTCAGAGAAAAAAAAATTAAATATACATTTAAGGCCTTTTTTTTAATAAACAGCAGAAGGATGATTAGAAAGTTCATTTTGGAGAGATTAAATAGATTTGAAATTAGGTTGGGAAATTAATTATAAGAATTTTCCCATGGGAAAATGCTGATTTTTTTTAAAAAAACCAGAAACATGATAGGATGGGACTTTGAAGGTTATTCACTAGAGGGAACCAGAAGGAATTAAAGATTACAATTAGAGGAGAACACTGACATTTGACGTACTAATACAAAATAAAGCAAAATACCTTAAATTGGATGTATTGAAGAATATACAATGCAATACAATACAATACAATACAATACAATACAATACAATACAATACAATACAATACAATACAATACAATACAATACAATACAATAGTAGAGTTGGAAGGGACCTTGGAGGTCTTCTAGTCCAACCCCCTGCCTAGGCAGGAAACCCTATACCGTTCCAGACAAATGGCTATCCAACATCTTCTTAAAGACTTCCAGTGTTGGGGCATTCACAACTTCTGGAGGCAATTTCTGTTCCACTGATTAATTGTTCTAACTGTCAGGAAGTTTCTCCTCAGTTCTAAGTTGCTTCTCTCCTTGATTAGTTTCCACCCATTGCTTCTTGTTCTGTCCACAGGTGCCTTGGAGAATAGCTTGACTCCCTCTTCTTTGTGGCAACCCCTGAGATATTGGAACACTGCTATCATGTCTGCCCTATTCCTTCTTTTCATTAAACTAGACATACCCAGTTCCTGCAAACGTTCTTCATATGTTTTAGTCTCCAGTCCCCTAATCATCTTTGTTGCTCTTCTCTGCACTCTTTCTAGAGTCTCCACATCTATTTTACATCGTGGCGACCAGAACTGAATGCAGTATTCCAAGTGTGGCCTTACCAAGGCATTATAAAGTGGTATTAACACTTCACGTGATCTTGATTCTATCCCTCTGTTGATGCAGCCTAGAACTGTGTTGGCTATGTTCATATCTATGAATAATGGACCTAAAAGATAAATTTAAGACTGCCTGCCGATATACATAGATTGTGTTTAAAAGATGATATGGAAGAGGAACAAAATTTTTACTAAAAGTGAATTTAAAAATGACAGACTACAAGATGACATAGAAACAGCTGCTGCACTGGGCATACCAAGGAAACCAGCTAATATCTTAATAATTAAAAGGGATATACAAATAATAAACTGAAAAACTGATTTGGATAATTTTTCTTTGCTGGATTTACAAAAGCCAATTGTTAAAGTGTTGCAGTTTTGAGAAAAGGCAAAGAAATAATGATAAAAAAATTAAGCTGTACAACATTATTTGAAGAGATTAAATATAAGATTGTTAAAGGTGAAAGGAAGGAATAAAAAGTTGGCTTATTTGGACCATGTTAAAATAGATATGTTGTTATTCCTGATAACAACATATCCCTAATAACTCTTAATGGACTTTTGCTAGCCCAAATTGAACAATAAGGTTGTAAGGATTTGTTTATAAAAAGAGGTGAGATATGAGAAGAAAAGTCCATTTGTTGTACTTTAAGAAAAGGTGATAATTTATTAAAACTGTTTGCAGTTGTGATAAAGAGCAAAGTCATTTACATATTTCTTTTCTTTTTCTTTATTCAATTTTTCTTTTTGTTTCTATTTTTTCTTTTTTATATTTTTGGTTTTATTAGTTTTGCTCTTTTTAATTGTAATGTTCAATAAAGTTCAATTTATGTCATCTACCCTCATAAAATATTTAATGGACATAAATTATATTAATTGTCCCATGTGGGTTATTGTAATATATGTATTTATGCATAATATTGAATTATTCATCATCCCACTTTGATTAATTCAACTAAATCATATATATAATTTTTGCAGCACTGTGTTTTTTGATATTGTCTCAAACATTTCCCAGTTTCAAATGAATTCCTCTTTCATTTTTTTCTAAAGATTTTGGTTTGAGTTAAACTATGCTACTTTTATTGTTCATGCTGCTTTTGTTGTTTTACATTGGAGATGCGCAGCCTGAGGCACCAAGCTCATATGCAGTCTTCAAAAGACTTCCCAAACCCGGGGTGCAATTCTCAGAAACCTCTAAGTTGTGGTTACTAAATTATAATTTTTAATGTGACAGAAAAATATTAAATGCATGACTGCAGAGTACTCATGTCCATTATACTGCACTGTAATTTAAAACTTATGCAACTCTATTTTAGGAAACAGTTTTTTAGCTTTATGCTAGAAGATCAAAATTCAAGTACCATGATCAGATTCCAAAGCCTATCACATAGGAAGAGAACCAATCTTGTATTCCTTACCCTTTTCCTTGGAGTGAAGGAAACAAGGAAGATGATGAGGTACCATATGTTTACTACAGTACCCTGGATGTCTATAATCCAATATTTCCAAGGCATTGTCTACTAGAGAACAACGTAAAGGTAAAAGTTTTCCTTTCCCAGCCATGTCCAACTCTAAAGTACGCCGTTACCTTCCCACCTGTGGTCCCTATTTATCTGCTCACATTTGCATGCTTTCAAACTGCTAGGAGGGTAGGGCAAGAATCAGAGCCGATCCCATCATGCAGTGTCAGTTTTCTAACTGACAAGCTCAGCATTTTTAACCACTGAGCCATCACTTCTCACCCCAAGGAACAACATAGATTCCCTTTTGTCTATGACAGTGGTGTCAAATTTGATTTCATTGAGGTAAGGTGACCAACCGTCCTCCTTTAGGGAGGACAGTCCTTCATTTGTAAGTTCTGTCCTCCCTCGAAAAGTGTCCTCCTACATGTCCTCCTTTTTGATATTTGAAGGCTAATCTGTTGCGCGTTATGTGACGTATTTTATTAAACAGTTTTTAATGGTGTTTTTTTTACTTCATCGCAAGTATATTGAACAGATATTGAATCTTGCGTTGAATTTTTATCTAAAGAAATGCTAGACATTAAAATAGACGACAATTGTCTTTTTGAAGAAATTAGAAGACTGAATGTATATTTAAATTCTGAAAAATTAATACAATGGGAAAATCAACATGTTGAAATTGATAAAAGATGGGTGGATATTTTCAGCCATTTCAAAAATGAACATATTCCATGTGAAAATTTATTTATACTTGTTCAATTTACATTGTGCCGTCCTGGAACTAATGCAGCAGTTGAAACAGTTTTTTTCAATTGCCAATGATTTTTCGACAAGTGAGAAATCGAGATTGAATGTTGATACTCTAGCTGCAGCACTTGCCGTAAAATTCAATATGAAGGATATTTCTTCTTCAGATATTTCCAATATATTGTTAGAAGATGATACATTGACAAAAAATATTAATTCAATGGAAAAGTACTCATTTAAATAATAATTAACAGGCATGTAAGCATAATTACAATATAAAATGTTGCAAATGTTTTTATTATGCATATATCATATTTTAGTGTATTATTGTTGCAATGAATAAAGTATTTCTTTTATTTACGATATATTTTTTCCAATTTATTTGTCCTCCTTTTCATTGTAAAAAAGTTGGTCACCTTAATTGAGGTCCACCTCAGGGTTATGTGGGGACCGGGTGGGCATGGCCAGGGTAGGTGTGGCCAGCTCAACATCACTCGTGTTGGGGGCACCTATGGTGGCCCAGGTGCTCTGCCAGTAAAAGCAGAATTCCACATGTGGCCCTCCCGAGCTCCGTTTTTGCTCGCAGATGCTCCACAGATCAGCCCTTCACTGCTTCCAGGGCAGCCCCGTTGGCCAGATCTAAGCACCTAAGCATATGTGTAAGTATCACCAGAGATAGTAGGTAGGTAGGTAGGTAGGTAGGTAGGTAGGTAGGTAGGTAGGTAGGTAGATAGATAGATAGATAGATAGATAGATAGATAGATAGATAGATAGATAGATAGATAGATAGATAGATAGATGATAGATAGATACTGAATTATTAAAATATTAATTACTGAATTATAAAAAGGGTTTTGCTTCTTCAGTTTTTATAGAGGCCCTTTACAAAGTTGGCATGGTGGGGAAATGAACATGGCTGCAGACTAAAAGTGAATATGTTGAACAAATAGAAATGAAATGATTAAATGCTACATCTGAAAGAGAGAACAGAAAGCATATATTAGCATTGTCCTTTTGGATTGGCCATTTTCTCTTTCTCTGCAACCAAAGTAGCATCAGCTGATGATAATCAAGATGGTATTAATGAACTGAGAAAGAGTAAAATTGGAGTGATATTCCTTCAGAAATATTATACTGGCCTGGTACTTTGTGCTCTCTAGGGATCTAAAATTGGTTACTCTTCCTCTTGGGAGGTCCATTTCTACTTAACACACATCTGGCTTAATTAGGCCAACAGCTGCTACAGGTTCAGTTGGACAAGCTCCAGGCTCAAGGGTGCATTAGCATTTGTCTCATGATTTAACTTCCCATAATCTGATCTCTGCAGCACAAAATGAATTAGCAAGAGAAGATTTATTGCTTGTTAATGTGCTGTGTGCAGCACAGCAAGCCTATGTCACTGTGCAATAAACTGAATTTATGTCACGTGGCGCCAAGAAATTCATTTTTTTAAATCATTCTTTTCAAAAGCAATCTAGGAAGTGAGAATACAGAAAATAATTCTACTGCCAGTATGGTGGATCTGCTTACATATTTTATAGTGGCGTAAGTAAAATATTAATTAGTTTTAGCAGAATAAATTTAAAGAAATAATAGCCAATATAGGCAGTGATGCAATGCCAATTTCAGTCAGAAACGTTATGGCACTCGGTGGCTGCTATTTACCTTTAATTTAATTTATGGATCTTACCCTTCAGAATTAGCAGCAATTTGGAAAAAGTGTTTCTTCTTATGTTCCATTAATGAATTTCCAGAGAGCCCAGATAGCAAGCAAATGGGAGCAATCTGTGGAGATTCTCAGGTGGGACAATCCAGTCAGAACTGACAAAGCTTCTTGGATGAGAATCAAAACATCTTCCTCAAGGAAAAATCATACCCTGTTTCCCTGAAAATAAAACCTCCTTGGATAATAAGACCAATCGGGCTTTTGAGCGCATGCACTAAAATAAGCCCTCCCCTGAAAATAAGGCCACTTATTTCGGTGTCAAAAGAAAATAAGACCCTCTCTTGTTTTCAGGGACACATGGCAGTTCAGTTGCCTTTTGAAAAAGCAGTCTTTTTCCCTCAGTCTTCTCTAACTGTTGCCCTTCAGTTTATTGGGCCATACCATCCATCATTTCAACATGGAAGTTGTAGTGCCAAGAGCATAGATGATGGGTTTTTTTAATTTCATGTTAAACTGTCCTGTTATAATAAAATGAGGTGTTTTGCTTCATACTTTGCCATTCCTGTTTCTAAATATATATTTGTTGAAGCCAACGAATTTTAAAGTAAAGCTAGCCAAAAAGGAGAATCTGCTTCTTATGACAATTTATATATAGATAGTCCTTAACTTACCACCCAAACTGGGACCAGAATTACTAAGCAAGGCAGACGTTAAGGTAGTCACACCTGATTTTATGACCATTTTTGCTATGGTTGTTAAGCAAACCACTGCATTTGTTTTTTTTAAAACAAACAAAGACAAACAGTACATGTAACATAAAACCCTCATCAATTACATATAGCATGTCGTTAGGTTACAAGCATTTGTGCATTACCACTTTCAATTGTGTATAGGCTCACTGATTATCCATCAAGCATACATAGATACATTATTGACATTGTACATCATACAAATCACTGCACTTGTTGCAAATCACTGCACTTGTTGAGTGAATCATATGATAGCTAAGTGAGGTTTTCTCCTTTGAGTTTGCTTGTCAGAAGTCAGCTTGGTAGGTCGCAAATGATGATCCCATCATGGCTGCATGCTTCAGCCATTAGAAATACATGTTTGTTGCCAGGATCCCAAATTTTGATCATGTGACCATGGAAATTCTGAGGCATTCATAAATTAGAGGACTAACTGTACCAATGGTGGGATTCAAAAATTTTAACTACCAGTTCTGTGGGCGTGGCTTGATGGGCGTGGTGTGACTTGGTGGGTGTGGCTTGGTAGGCATGGCAGGAGAAGGATACTGCAAAATCCCCATTCCTTCCCGATCAGCTGGGACTTGGGAGGCAGAGAATAGATGGGGACAGGGCCAGTCAGAAGTGGTATTTACCGGTTCTCTGAACTACTCAAAATTTCCGCTACTGGTTCTCCAGAACTGGTGAGAACTTGCTGAATACCACCTCTGACCTATACCATGTGCGTATCCCAGCACATTGAAAGATAGGTTGTGTATTCATTATTATTTTCATCTTTTCCATCCAGGTGCAGGATGTTTTTCTCTTGTCAGAGTTTAAGTAGTATCAGATCACTGTTCTTTATATAGAACTAGCTGATAACTCAGAGTTGCCTGGGTATTTATTTATAGGGGAAAATGTCCAGACCAAATGTAATTTCTAATGTTGGACTTTCCCCCTTACCAGAGGGAGCCCCCTTGTGGAGTACTGTGAAGCCATTACCAAGGCAACTCCACTGCGCTGTACAATAGAATCCATTTTACAGCAGTACAGTAGAATCCAAGGCACAACAGGCTGTATCTTAACAGAACACATACCCCAAGGGGTGTTAAGGGTGTCTTACCCCCCCACGGTATTATTTTCCAGAGAGTACATCATCTGTGTACCAAGTTTGGTTGAAATTGCTTGAAGAGTTCCAGAGTTATGCTGGAACATACACACATGTACACACAGCCCTTTATATGGGGAAAGGGGGAACATTTGCCCTTATTCCCAAGGGCTGAGTGGCCCTGCTACAAAAAACTGCCACAGTAAGAAGATTTTTAAAAAGGAGGGAGAAAACCTTTGAGTAGATATTTCTCTCTGCTGCTGGAAGTAGAGAGGGTTTTTGGAAAAGCTTTAACTCATTCTTATGTTTGACCCACCAGATGGGTCTGATATTTGCTATCTTGTTAAAATTGTAATTATAGTACTAATTACTTGATATGTTATACACTGGCTCTTATTCCATAAATAATACAGTCAGGATCAGACAGTCTTGAGGTTAATTTATAGCCCTATTGTATAGCTCTACTGAGGAGAAAGTCCCATTGAATCCTTATTCCAAATCTAGATAGGAATGCAAATCCCAGTGCAATTGTATGTATGCATACTTAAAACTAAGCTCCATTGATTTTTAATGTGGTTTTCTTTCATTTAAGTAAATATATTTAGAATGTTACCTTCACAAGAATCAGATGGTGCTATGATAGAGTCCAAACTACTGTACAGAACAGAATGAATGTGTTCTCAGTAATTTTATCTCTGTCTGGCTTGCCACAAGTAATGTAAATAACCTTACGAAAACCACATATGTGTAAACCAAAATTATTGTCTGTCCCCTGAAAACATTATCGGTCCCAGTGCTCTCTCTGACTTTGCAGTTCTAAACAATATCCTACAGTATATCTTCAGGAACTTCATAAGGCATCCACCCCACTTAGGTTTCTAGATAGTTCAGCTGTGCAGCAAGTTTACTTTAGACTTTTGATGGCAAAACAAGATTTCTTCTTTTTTCAACCTTTTTTATTCCATAGCTGAAAATTGGTCTCATAAGTAAAATGGAAGGTAATCGTTTTATTATCTAGTACGTAATAAATGTGTCTATGAATAGAGGTTCTTCTACATATATTTCTCAGGGCAGTTTACCAGTTACCAGTTGTTGCGTACATTAATAAGTTTAAACCAGGATATACTACAAAGAGCCAGTTTGGATCTGTCTGTCTATCTAACTATCTCTCTTGCAGACATTTCATTACACAACACTGACAGGCAAAGCACTAGAATATAAACTGACAGAAAGCTGCAACCCTTGATCATGTTACTTAGTTTGGGTAATGAAACATCTACAAGAAAACAAGCAAGCTCAGAGAGCACCAAGGACTCCTCATCAATGTTCCCTCTAAGGTGCGCGGCTGCGCGGCCGCGCACGTGGCAAGAAAACACCGTGCAGCAGTTTTCAACTGCCGCGCAGTGATTTCTACTGCCACAGGCTCCGGAAGCTGGGGAGGTCCTTTGCAGGCAGCTAGAACGGGCTGCCCGCAAAGGACTTCCCCTGACTTGCTTTGAGGAGCATGGGGCGACTGAGGGTAGTTGTGAAGTCCCAAAGCCCCCGCCGCCACCGGAAGAACTGCTGCACCTCCTCCTCCTCTAACAGCACTGCCGGATTTGGCACCCGGCGCTGCGGCTGAATTGAAGCCGCCAAAGCTCCAGCCGGCATCCCCGCGCGTGGCAGCTGCGCCTCCCCTCCGTTCGGAGCACCTGAGCTCAGCGCCGTGTTACGCCTGCCCCCTCCTCCTTCGCCGTGCTTTTGAGGAGCCATGACGCTGCGGGAGCCAGTAGGAAGGCGGGGGGAGCAGGGGGGAAAAAAGCCTCATGGCTCCTCAAAAGCACGGCGGAGGAGGAGGGGGCAGGGGTAACGCGGCGGCGCTGAGCTCAGGTGCAAATGTGGTGGTGCTGTTGGAGGAGGAGAAGGTAGCAGCTCATCGGCATCTTCAACAGCAGCCCTGCCCCCAGTGAAAAAAGCCGAAGATGGAGCAGATGCACGCAGATGACGTCGCTGCAACATGACTGGTGGAGGAATTCTGGGAGTTGAAGTCCACAAGTCTTAAACCTGTCAGTTTTGAAGACCTCTGCATTTTTTTTCTAAAGGGTTAGGGGTGGGAGGGTCTTGTAACTTGACAGCTTTAAGACTTCCATGCTTCAAATGCCAGAGTTCCTGAGCCAACAGGACTGGAGGAGGAATTCTGGGAATTGAAGTCCACAAGTCTTAAAAGCTGTCAAGTTTGAACACCCCTGGGGTTTTTTTTTTTTTCTAAAGGGTTAGGGGTGCAAAGGTCTTGTAACTTGACAGATTTAAGACTTGCACACTTCAAATGCCAGAGTTTCTGAGCCAACATGACTGGAGGAGGAATTCTGGGAGTTGAAGTCCACAAGTCTTAAAGCTGTCAGGTTTGAAGACCCCTGGGGTTTTTTCCCCTAAAGGATTAGGGGTGCAAGGATCTTGTAACTTGACAGCTTTAAGACTTGCATGCTTCAGTGCCAGAGTTCCTGAGCCAACATGACTGGAGGAGGAATTCTGGGAGTTGAAGTCCACAAGTCTTAAAGCTGTCAGGTTTGAAGACCCCTGGGTTTTTTTTCCCTAAAGGATTAGGGGTGCAAGGATCTTGTAACTTGACAGCTTTAAGATTTGCATGCTTCAGTGCCAGAGTTCCTGAGCCAACATGACTGGAGGAGGAATTCTGGGAGTTGAAGTCCACAAGTCTTAAAGCTGTCAAGTTTGAACAGCCCTGGAGTTTTTTTTCTAAAGAGTTAGGGGTGCAAGGGTCTTGTAACTTGACAACTTTAAGACATGTGTGGTTCAAATGCCAGAGTTTCTGAGCCAACATTTTGGTTGCTAAGCAGGAGCATTGTTAAGTGATACTGATATTATATAACACTTTGAATTAAGTGGGTACCTTGGAGAAACGTAACTTTGAGTTTCAAATAATACTGATTTCGTTGTTGTCTTAGGTGACATCTGTGAAAAAAATTCAGGTGCTCAGGCATGAAAATGTGCCGCTCGAACACTATACTTTTCTGCGCTCATTGAAAAAAAATTAGAGGGAACATTGCTCCTCATTTCAACCCTGAGCTACAAATATTCTCATTTATTGGTAACTATCTCTCTCTCTCTCTCTCTCTCTCTCTCTCTCTCTCTCTCTCTCTCTCTCTCTCTCTCTCTCTCTCTCTCTCTCTCTCTCTTATATATATATATATATATATATATATATATATATATATATATATATATATATATATATATATATATATATATATATATATATATATATATATATATATATATATATATATATATATATATATATATATATATATGTATATATATGTTGTATTTGTGCTGATAAAATAAAGGGAGACTAGTATGGATCCATTTCAAGCTGTTTAGCTCTCATCAGCTAGCCATACCCTTACTGGGATTTGAACCTGGGATGTGTTACATATTAGGCAGACTTGCTAGCCACTACACCACCGGATCTCCTACTTTATCAGCTGAGCCAGGGAAATAAGTATGTGTTTGTGTTACAACCCCTGGTATGACCAAATATGGGAGGGAGCTCACTCCTCCCTCTTTCTGTCCTTTCGGCTCATCACAGAAAACCATCCAGGCAGAAACCCATATTGTTATTTTTAATGTTGCCTTTTTATATTTGTGTTGTATTTGTGCTGATAAAATAAAGGGAGACTAGTATGGATCCATTTCAAGCTGTTTAGCTCTCATCAGCTAGCCATACCCTTACTGGGATTTGAACCTGGGATGTGTTACATATTAGGCAGACTTGCTAGCCACTAGCCACTAGCCACTAGCCACTTTATCAGCACAAATACAACACAAATATAAAAAGGCAACATTAAAAATAACAATATGGGTTTCTGCCTGGATGGTTTTCTGTGATGAGCCGAAAGGACAGAAAGAGGGAGGAGTGAGCTCCCTCCCATATTTGGTCATACCAGGGGTTGTAACACAAACACATACTTATTTCCCTGGCTCAGCTGATAAAGGAGGAGAACCGGTGGTGTAGTGGCTAGCAAGTCTGCCTAATATGTAACACATCCCAGGTTCAAATCCCAATAAGGGTATGGCTAGCTGATGAGAGCTAAACAGCTTGAAATGGATCCATACTAGTCTCCCTTTATTTTATCAGCACAAATACAACATAAATATAAAAAGGCAACATTAAAAATAACAATATGGATTTCTGCCTGGATGGTTTTCTGTGATGAGCCGAAAGGACAGAAAGAGGGAGGAGTGAGCTCCCTCCCATATTTGGTCATACCAGGGGTTGTAACACAAACACACACAGATATATATATATATCTATCTCTATCTCTATCTCTATCTCTATCTCTCTATCTCTCTATCTCTCTATCTCTCTATCTCTCTATCTCTCTATCTCTCTATCTCTCTATCTCTCTATCTCTCTCTCTATCTCTCTATCTCTCTATCATCTATCTATCTATCTATCTATCTATCTATCTATCTATCTATCTATCTATCTATCTATCTATCTATCTATATATATATATATATATATCATCTAGCACCTCTGTCTGTGGTTACTAGAATTGAAAATGACTTTATGGCAAAAATTAGTGAAGCCCAAAGCTATTCATGAGCATAGAATTTTTCTCCAGGAAATTTTGGACAAAGTTCTTTCTCAATCCTAACTTGGAAATGTCAGAATACTAAATTCCCCTATAACAGTGATGGCGAACCTTTTAGGCACCGAGTGCCCTAAGTGCACACATGCACCCAAACTTTAAGTTGCAGGTGCATGCACTCGCCCTGCGCATGTGCCCACACCCTGCCCAAACTGCAAGGTGTGGGCGCATGCACACATGCCCCATGCATATGTGCCCGGCGCATGCGTGCCCTGCACATGCATGCCCACACATGCATGTCCCCACGCATGCATGTCCCCACGCATGCATGTCCCCACGCATGCATGTCCCCACGCATGCATGTCCCCACGCATGAATGCCAAAGACCAGTTGGTTGGCGTGCACGCATGTGTGGCAGAGACCCAAAACAGAGCTGGGGCACCAACGCGCATGCCCACAATGAGGGCATGCACATCTGCAGGCCACCTATGGCACACATGCCATAAGTTCGCTCTATAACTACCAATCAATTCTTGTTCATCATCCGCCATCCAGGAACATGTTTTCAGCCTGTGCATAATGTATGTAATGTGAGCATATTTAACAAATGCAGATAAAACTTGAGACCTTTTACTTAGGAAGCATGATCGGCTTGAGATCTGAAGTTTTTGATTTCATTGGAGTGTACGGTAGGTTGTAAATAATCTCAAGAGCTGATTTTGTGAAGGTATTAAATGAAAATCCATTTATAAACATTTTAGAACAGATTAAAAGCAAGAATTATGCGATGATTGATTGTTTAATTACACACCATCAGGTTGGTCTCAACTCTTAGATAATTTTTTTTCCAGGACGAAGCAGTGGGATGGAATGGGACATGTTTACAGGGGATAATCTCTACA
The DNA here is from genome assembly GCF_964273705.1 of Natrix helvetica. Lineage (NCBI taxonomy): Eukaryota > Metazoa > Chordata > Lepidosauria > Squamata > Natricidae > Natrix > Natrix helvetica. The sequence continues at coordinate 21,662,426 of NC_138550.1, forward strand.
ATAATTTAGATATATTATTCCTAGAAATGAACCAATGTGCTCAAGAACTATTGAGTTCACAAACATAGTGAGCTGAATATCTTCTGAATTCCTTCTCCAGATTCTATTATGAAAGCATTTTCTAGTTCAAACAAAGACCTAGCTGTCAAACACCCGATAGGCTTCGTTGTTTTTTGTTTTAACTTAAGTATGTAAGTGGAGAAATTTACTGCAGGTTATATGAGTCATAACTTGTTCTTGTAAAAACATACAAAATGTGATCAATTGATCATAATAAAGCAGGTGGGCTTGGTTTTTTAAAATCTTTTTTGTTGTTATTCACATGATAGTACAGCACAGTTTACAGATTTTTTTTATTGCTTGACTTTCCAGATAAGGAGAAAAACCTAAAGCACCTGGAGTAAATTAGAAGATAGGATATTGTTTTAGTGAGTAAGGTGATGGGACAGAACCTGCTTGTCTGGATTTCGGGTCAGACAGAAAATTCTTCAAAGACCAGAAATATATCATTGAATGTCAAACGATGCAGAGCTGAATGTCAAATTATATCTAAACTCCTTAGCAATGTAATAGCAGCTTCACCAGAAACAGGAAGCAGTAAAGAAATTAAGGCTTCAAAAATTAAAAAGGGGGCATAGGATCCTACTTTGTTTTCCAGTATGTTTCCCCATAACCTGGGATCATATTCACATCCTTTATGTTATCTTCATGTCCTTGTGGGTAGCTGCTGCAATTATCCCAAAGCCAGTCTTTTTAATCGTAGCTCCATGCCGCAATGCGCCCTTCTTCATAAGGTCACCTTCTGGTTTTAAGTTTCTCTTTTTGGTGCCAAGCAAAAATTTTATTCCCGAGTCATGTTAATTAATTAATGTAAATACATACACACACATATGCTCTAAGCATAAAGGTAAAAAAAAAAACCAGAATTAATATTTAGAACGAAGAGAGAAGAAAAGAAAAAGAGAAGAAAAAGAGAAAGCTAAAGGTGCAGAAAAAAATAAAATATAGTAAGTGACTTCCCATTTTCTTTCACAGCACTTATACCTGTAAATTAACCCTTTACTCTATTGTTTTACTATTACTTACATTTTTCTATAATCTATTTTTTCTAAGCATCAAAATCATACGCTACAATTTCATTCATTTGTTTTAGTTTACATTAATTTTTATTGAAGCACTGTATTTTAATGTAAATTTGAATTATATGGATGTTTGCTGGGTGAGTTTTGTCTCTTATAAGTCCCTTGAGAAACCTGAGTTTTGAAGAACAAAGTTCTTATAGTTTAAAAAAAAATCAAAAAAATCTGCTGTCTCAGCCACTGATTAAAGGTTTTCATTCAGTTCTTCATCTGCCTGCTGGACTACTTAATCAACTTATTAGCTGTATATAGCCTGGAATTCATCAATAGGATGGTCTCTTTGAAAGCATTGAACAAATTATAACATCACTTAACATTTAATAAGCATAATGTCACCACTCAGGAGCTATCTTAGTTTATTTAATCCCTGATACAGACACTTGATAGAACCAAAATGACCTTTAATAAAATGCAATGCGTGCTCTTAACTTCTTAATCATTTCACCCGTTAAGGGAGATAATCAATCAGCTGAGACCCCTTAGTCACCCAATAAATAAATATTCCTTGTAAAATTCAGTTGAAATCCAGCTAGGCAGCCAAAAAAAATTAAGTTTACATCAACTCTTTCCAACTGAGCTACAGTCCCAAAAGTAAATCAACTGTTGTGCAACGTGAGTGCGAAAGAATTTTAATACGTTTCAAAATTCTTCTCTTGTATTAATGTTGTCTATTTAATCTCCAGCAGATTTTTAAAAAATGATTTCTTTTGTTGTCTCTTCCAGTCCTAATTTCCTGTTGCTATTTTTTCCCTCCACCATTATCTAAAATCTGGCCTTTGCAGGAATGTCTGTTGCCACTTCTTGTACATCTTGATCTCTGACTTCCTTTCTGTTTTTTTTTTAAACAGGTGTGTTCTTACCTGAAAATATTGGTACAGAAATAGCTATAACTGAACATTATGACATCCTGCTCTATGTTCTTTTACAGGGACAAAGCAGGTTGTCTTGTTTTCGGTTATAACAAGTAAAGTGCACAATTCACCTGTGTAATACATTACTGTAACATTGGACAGTATCTAGCTCTTAAATTCTCGCCCAATATTTTTAAGCTCTTGCAGACTCCCCATATCATTCAATTGTTAATTGAAAATGGACAAGAAAGTGAAGCTGGCATCAAGTAGATTTCATACATATAGAAATATTTAAAAAGATAAAAAGATAAAAAGAAAACAAAAATAATAGCCTGACCACACTTTCTCTATAATGCCTTCCCTGCTCTGTGGTTCATGATCCTTAAATTTTTTCCTACTATTACATTATAGGATACTGCATCAGTTATTTTGTAGGAGGAAATGACCACATCCTGAAGGTCTCAATTTACTGAATATTAACCTCTGTAATATTTCCATAGCAATGGCTGCTGGTGTCCTACATTGTGGTTAGGTGGGCTATGACATATAAATCAATGGTATCCAGCAGCCAAAAATTATGTTTTTTAAAGAAAGAAGGATAGGAAAGGAAAAAAGACTTCTAAATATAAAGACTTCTAAAGTTATCACTTTCTTTCCTTTCCTTATTTTTCTGCTTCCAAATTTGTTGCTTTTATTCTTTTAAAAAAATCCTTAAATAAAAATTATATAAAAGTATTACATATCCGGCCATTTTCAAGCAAGATTGGGGATTCTTGCTTTATGCAGTATCCGAGTACTTATTTAAAGACTACTCACACCAGGGATGGGTTCCTACCGGCATTGGTACCAGTTTGTTTCGCGCACGTGTGCACAGTTCAATATAAAATGTTCTGCATATGCGCGAAGAACATGAGAAACTAATAAAAACCATGCCGGCAATGACAGTGAAAACCGGGGAACCAGTTTGGGGGCGTGGCCAGCCTGGGTCGCTGCCAGTTCTATGACCCAGACCAAATTACCACTACCGGTTCGCCTGAACTGGTGTGAACCAGTAGAAACCCACCTCTGAACCACACATATATGTAGTCCTCAATTTACAACCACAGCTGGGACCAAAACGTCTTTGTTGAGCAAGGTGGTTGTTAATTGAGTTGTATATTTGAAGGAGAAAGCTGCTTTCCCTCTTTCTTCTCCCTGCTCCACCTCCTTCTCTTGTGCGGGCTGCTCCGTTACCCATTTCTCCACTGCAGTGCAGCACCCAGGATCCACTTTGATAGTGTGGGGGGTGTAATTTAACAAGCAGTTTGCCCAGGATCAGGTTGGCCTTCACAGGAGACTTGTCCCGCATGTGCGGTGGAGCTGGAAGACGGTGATGGGCCACACATCCCATGACAGCCAACCTGACCCTGGGCAAACTGGTTGTTAAATTATTTGAATTCCACCACTGGTTATAAGCCATTTCTTTCACTAAGCAATTATTTGTAAAATGAAGGCCACCTGTTACTGAAATTGTTGTTAATTTGATATTGCTTTCTCATGAGTTCTTAGCTTTTACTTTACACTGCCTTGGGAGGATTTATCTTTAAAATGGCTTATTAATCTTATAAATACAAAAACTAGGCTATATAGGGAAGCTCTTTACATTAATGCATTAGAAAATGTAATTCATGTTTCTTCCAAGTCTGAAAGATCGTGGACACTTTGACGGATGGAAGCCAGAGGTGGGTTTCACATAAGTTTACTACTGGTTTGCCCCGCGCATGCACGCTCTCTTCATGAGCACACACAGGCTTAGAAAACGTGGCTAAATAGGATGGCATAGAGCCGGGGTGGGTGGGTCGGCCCACCTGCAGGTCACCACTACTTGTTCACCTGAACCAGTCCGAACCAGCTGAATGCCACCTCTGATAGAAGCAGAATGCTCTCAAAAACAAAGACTGAATTAATTAGAAAAAGAGATTCATGTATTAAGTCCATAGCTTAACTCTTGGTAGCCTTTATAACCTCCTCTCGGCCAACAGAGGTGAACTAACCTCGCCATCCCAGTTTTACTTTACCTTTCAATAGCTCTTTAGTAAATAGAGCAGATATTTTGAAACCCATAATAATTAAAGACAGAAGGATAAGGCCAAAAGTTTATTTTTGCAGAAGTCGATTTTGCTTCCCGCAGCTTACATTTATATAATCGAGTTTCTATGTCCTAGGTCAAAATTATATTTAATAAATAATAAGCCCTGCTAGTTATCTACCGTATATTCTCTAGTGAGCATATTTGCTTTTAAAAAAAATGATAAATGGCTGCATCTTGAAGAAGAACAGAGCTAGACATAATTTTAGTTATCAAATGCTGATAATTGACACAGAGACAGGCTTTGCTTTACACATGGTTATAATTAATCCAGTTCAGTGACCTCAAAGGCTGCTTTTCTAAGAAACGGGTGACTTGATTCTTTGTCAGCTACTTCAGTGGATATAAATTACAAATGAGGTACTAATGAAGGATTTCATCACTACTTTAGCCTCAGATCAGCCTTCATTTTCCAGTTTATAAAAGTTTGTGGCTGGTGGGGGAGGGGGGAGTACATAAGGGATAAGAGATTGGAAGCTCCTTGAAGCTGTTGTAAATCAGCACAGGGGAAAAACCATGACACCTTCTGTGAACGGAAGGAGATTTGGGGGCTTGCTTTAAAACTCCTGCATGACACAAAAAGAATGAATCTTCTGCCTGAAAGCCAATGTAAGATGTGGCCTTGCTCAGTTACTTTCACAATGCAATATTGTAGGCCCAGTGGTGGGCTTCGACAAGTGTAACAACCGGTTCGCTGAGCGTGCACTTTGCGTGCGCACAGTTCATTTCAAAACAGCTCTAAAACTTATCTTCTACTGAAGCCCTGGTGAGGAAAACAGCTGAGGCGTGGCAATTGCTCTGCCGTTCCTATCAGCTGGGCTTTAAACAAAGGAAATATAGGACAGACTAGCGCAAAGGCTGGAACTACTGGTTCATGCAAACTGGTCCAAACTGGCTGAATTCTACCTCTGTGTACGCCTAGTCCATTCACTTACTGATGGTTCAAAATTTATCTTCACATGTCATCACAGCATCTTCACAGTCATGTGATTGTAGTTTGGGTGTTTGGCAACCAGCGTAAATTGGTGACAGGTTGCAAAATTGAACATATGATGATTCTTTGAATAAGTGTATCTGTCAGGGTTCCAAGTAGCATCCCAAAGTAAATCAGAGTCCAAGGCAAAGTATTGCTCAAAGTTCCAATTTATTAAGAGAGCCATGTTGGCACATCTGGGAAAACCCAAATCTGAAAGCTTCCGGGTTTTCCCCACCCAGTTGAAAGTTCAAAATCCTGCCCCCACACCCACAAGTCCATCACATGGTCCAATCTCCCATTGTCATGCTAGCAGTTCCACCCATCCAGTCCCGATCAGGTGCAGAGGTGCAGAGACAAAGGATGACCTTGGCTTTCTAGAAAGAATTTTGTTCTTTCTAGTATGTGACTCCTTACAATCCCCCTTCCCATTTTTCCATAATAGGAAATGAATAGCTCAAGTATTTAATTGTTTATATATTATTTATATTGTTATTTATGTATTTTATCTGTGTTTCATTGACTGTACACCGCCCCGAGTCCCTTTTTGGGAGAGGGGGCGGTTTATAAATCCAAATAAATAAATAAATAAATAAATAAAATAGCGAAATAATAGAAAGTGTGGCAGGCCAAAAGAAAAGATGACTACAGGCCTGACAGTATCACTTAGTGATAGAAGTTCTAGTCCCAATTGTTTTCATAGGTCGAGAACTACTTATATATAATGTATGTATGTATGTATGTATGTATGTATGTATGTAGGTAGGTAGGTAGGTAGGTAGGTAGGTAGGTAGATAGGTATGTAGGTATGTAGGTATGTAGGTATGTAGGTATGTAGGTATGTAGGTATGTAGGTATGTAGGTATGTCTATGTGTCTGTATGTGTATCATCATCAAAGTGGTGATAAAATATACATTGCTGGAAAAGCAGTGCCCAAAACACTGGATTCAAATTTAATTCACTGAACATCCCAAAAACGAAACTTCATCCATACATATCTCAAGGATATTGAATGCAATCTACAGTTCCAGTGAAATACCACTGTCTTGAACATTGCAGAACTCAGAATGGATGGACATCCTTCTCCTCCTCTACATTTTTATGCCTAGACTATTCAACAGGAGACACATGCATTGCATGCTTATATTTAATATGATTCATCATTACCATCTTTTGGGGGGCGAGGAAGAAATAGGGAGAAGCTTACAAATCAGAAATTGTATATCCAGTGCAAAGTGTATCCACAGTTAATGGTTTCCAATGCATGCAGTAGGGTAAAAGTCAGACTAGGATTAGAAAGTTTTGAGTTCACGTCTTCCCTATATCATGGAAACTTACTCAGGGTTCTCATAGTACTTTTGTTGCTGAGAAAATTGGTTGGTTGGTTGGTTGGTTGGTTGGTTGGTTGTTTGGTTGGTTGGTTGGTTGGTTGGTTGGTTGGTTGGTAAAATTTATTAGTCGCCATTCTCACCACAGGATAACTCTCGGCAGTTTACAATACTAAAGCTTGTATTACATAAGGATATAAATCTAGGAAATGAGCCAACAGAAAGAAGAATTATGCTCTCCCATTCCATTATACAGTATTAATTGAGCTATGTCTTGCCTCCAGAAGTTGTGGATGCCCCAACACTGGAAGTCTTTAAGAAGATGGTTGGATAGCCATCTGCCTGAAACGGTATAGGGTTTCCTGCCTAGGCAGGGGACCTCCAAGGTCCCTTCCAACTCTACTATTGTATTGTATTGTATGTGGTGGCCTAAAGGTGGAGCTCTCGCTTCACAATCAGGCTGTGAGTTCAATCCTAGGTAGCGGCAGATATTTGTCTGTCCGGGAGCAAAGAGAAAATATCTGCTGCAAGCTCCACATAGGTATCAGGAAAGGCATCCGGCCAGTAAACGCTCAGTTCCATTCAGTCGCCTAACTCCACATCAATGCAAAAAATTACAGGGTCATTAAAAGAAAGGAAAAAAAGAAAAAAAATCCATTATACTGTATTAATGTTACCACTATTTATGTAAACATCTCCATACCAATATTTGTATTTTTAAAAATGCATTCTATGTCTTTTAACCAATGTAGAAACTCTCCACAGCAATAGCAACCCACCCAGAAAAATTGCTATGGACCTCAATGTCATTGTATCAGTGTTACTACTCCATTTCCAGCAACTACATCAGCAAAAATTAGTAAATCTATGCTGAAACATCTACCAACTTAGTTCAGAATCTTGACTGAATTCTCACTTGGCTACCAACTGGGCTTTCAAACAATAGCCAGGAATACCTACAACACAGGGAAGCAGTGGCTCAGTGGGTAAGACGCTGTGCTTTTCGATCAGAAAGGTTGGCAGTTCAGTGGTTCGAATCCCTAGTGCCGCGTAACGGAGTGAGTTCCCATTACTTGTCCCAGCTTCTGCCAACCTAGTAGTTCGAAAGCATATAAAAATGCAAGTAGAAAAATAGGGACCAGCTTTGGTGGGAAGGTAACAGCATTCAGTACACCTTCGGCATTTAGTCATGCCAGCCACGTGACCACAGAGACATCTTCGGACAGCGCTGGCTCTTTGGCTTTGAAATGGAGATAAGCACCGCCCCCAAGAGTCGGGAACAACTAGCACATATGTGTGAGGGGAATCTTTACCTATAACACTAGGCCATGTTTGTTCAACCTTGGTTTGTGGATTTAGCCGAAAGGGCCCTGATTCTTAAAGGATGCTAAGCCAATAGCAAGCTACATATTACCAAGTATTTCAATTACGTTTTTACCTTATCTGCTAACTATCTTAATTGCTGATCTGGTTGCCTTGTGGTTAATATGAACTAATGTAGCTAATGTTGCACCAAATTTATCCAAACTATCACATCTCATCATCGTAATTCACCTAGCATCAACCTGATTAAGGCACCAATCTGTCATCCACGAGGAACAAGAAATGTTGTGACAAGAGTTGCTGAAATATTGTGTCAAACAATTGCATGTTCAGGGTGAGATGGACAGTGAACTGGGCACGCATGAGCTGTAGCTTGATGGCTAATGCACAGAACCATACCTATGGTTTCATTATTTTCACAGAAATTCCTTCCTAGCTACCTGGAAGCCGAATTCTATTAAGAGAAAAATTCAGAGTTTAATACAGGGGTGTCCAAACTTGGCAACTTTAAGACTTGTGGACTTCTGGGAGTTGAAGTCCACAAGTCTTAAAGTTGCCAAGTTTGGTCACCCCTGGTTTAATAAAATACACATTCTGAATCACAAGTACATCAAGTACATCAAGTTTTTCACCTATCAGTTCTCACATTTGGAAAAAAAAATCCCTTCCTTCTAAAATCAATGGAAAGGCAAAATGTAGCTTAGAGACATCGTAAATAAGGGAGAAAAAAATCTGAGGCCTTGTGGCCAGAAGCCCTTTTTTTTTTTTTTTGCTCTCCCAAAGTCCAATTTTGAATGTGTCAACTGCTTATCAATTGAAAATTCCCTGGCAGTAGATCTTGGAGATTGTGGCAAATTGTCCCCATGGCTGCTTTGCATTGTTAAAGTGGGATTTTTATCCCATTCTCAGATGGCCTTTCAAGAAACTTAAGATTGTTCTGCCACAAACAAAACAAACTAGCGTTAGAACTAGCTGAGGAATAAATATATATTAAGCCTCTTAAGAAAACAAGTACATCCTAATTACTTTTGTCCTTATTCCACTTCTTTAAAAACATGCACCAGCTTGCAACAGTAAAGCACGTAAGAAACATGCTATTAAAACGATTTAATATGTTCCCACAAAATGAATTAGATTGTATTGATTGCTTTACTTGAATGTTCCTCGTTCCTAAGACTATTTTAAAAGTAAATTTTACAACTTTATTCTTCTTAATCCTGAGATCATAACAAACTTAAGCAATGAACAGTTATTGTTTATTTAAAGAATTGTACCAGATTTTTCTGCTAAAAGAGCTTTCAGAACAGGGTTTTTTTTTTTTTAAAAGCATTTCAGACTGAAAACATGATGCAAAAAGGGAGAGGGGAAGAAAGGAAGAAAAACCTTTAAAATGTTGCTAGGTCTATTTTTTGTTATGAAAAGGTCCTGGTTCCTTGAAGTCCAGACAAATGGACTCCACGTAGCAAATGATGAGAAATTCTCTGCCTGAGAACCAAGCTATCCGACAATTACTTTTGCATGTATTGCTGAAACAAGGAGAAAATGAGACATAGTCAGCAAATTCAGTTTTTCTCTCCCTCAGCCCTATAATCTTCCTCACCAACCTTGATATAAACACGTGGATGAATTGCCCCTCAATGGTATCAGGACTGGTGTAGGAAGTTATCACCTAGCCCTCTCCCAGAAAAATGAAATATCCTAGGAAATATTGATAAGGCAGAATATTATATTTTCCTGGATGTGAAAAAGGGAGAAACACATTTTAAACACAGAGTAAATTCCTGCAGCTTCCCCGCTTTGTCAATGGGCCATTAAGAAGGCCAAGCTAGTCCACTTTACATAATAAAGATGTTAGATATTAACATATATCGGGGGAAGTCTTCCCTCTGGTCCGCTCCTACAGCGGGAAACAGGTATTCCTCTGATTGGTCAAGAGCCATGCCCAATCCCTATAAAAGGGGAACCCTCCGACCACAGAGCAAGCTGGATCACTATTACTACTAATAAAGAGCTGTTAAGTCACTTCGTGTCCGCAGTCTGTCTCTCGTTGCCTAGATCTAACATTGGCGACGAGGATGGGATCGAGAGACAGATAGGACGAAGAACGCTACCTCCAGAATCTCCGGATTTGATCCAGCCCAGGAATTCGGCAGCAATTCCGACAGCCATCTTAGATCACCGCAGCGCGGCAAATTCAAACCGAGAAGATGGCGATGCACGCTCCCCCCGCTCCTTTCGACCCAGCAAACGACGAATGGGAAGCCTTCATGATTCGCTTCGAGTGTTTTCTCGAAGCAAACGAGTACACGGGGATCACCGATGCAAGGAAGAAAAACATCTTCCTCGGCTACTGCGGAAAAGAAGTCTTCAATACGGCCAGAGACCTCACCGCACCTACTCCAATACAAGCAGTTTCATGGGCGACGCTGCAACAGGCTCTGCAAACGCATTACGCGCCAAAACCTTCCCGCCATGTCTGCCGAAAGGAATTCAACATGAGGACTCAGAGGGCGGGAGAATCCATTAATCAATATGTTGCAGCCCTACGAAAAGCAGCAGCCCACTGTGAATACAGGGATTTGGATGAGCACATCTTAGACCAGCTCATCTGTGGAATAAGAGACATGTCTGTGCAAAAGAAGCTGTTGGCAAACCCGAATTTAACCCTACAATCAGCGTTAAACGAAGCAAGAGCGTCAGAATCAGCGGAGAAATCATCGGTGACCATACAACGAGGGGCCAGCGCAAGCCAGACAGCACCGAGACAAACCAGAGTTCACTACGAGGACACAAGCCCCGACTACGAAAATCCCGAGTTCGAGGACAGTCACCTGATGCAGAGCAGTCACTTGAGGCCTGGGGGGAGACCCGGATCCCGTTTGCCGCCCTGCGCAAGCTGCGGAGGGAATCACCCCAGGTCTACTTGCAGGTTCAGGAACGTTGTTTGTTCGCACTGCAACAAATTTGGGCACATCGCACGAGTGTGCCGGAGCGGAGTCCCTGCCTCACGGCAGCCACCCATGTACCGCCAACAGAAGCCCAACCCAGGGGCTTGGCGAAATCAAAAAGGGCGCCCAGAGAGAAATCCACAAGTGTTTACCCAGAGAGAAAATTTCCAAAGAGCTGAACGAGCGTATTCCCAGAGAGGTTACTCACAAGGAAGTGAGCGAGCGTATCCCCAGAGAGAATACACACAGAGAGCTGAAAGAGCGTTCTATCAAGACGCTCAACAAGAGTATTTTCAGGATGTAGATGATGAGGTAGAGTTGACCCAGAGAGAGGAGTTGCGAACGTATCTCACCACAATACATCAAGTCCGCCCTAAGCGGCCCAAAAGGCTGAGAGTCACAGTCCTCTTGGAGGGCTCACCCTGCGAGCTAGAAGTCGACACAGGATCGACCCTGACGATCATTTCATGGGCATCCATGAAACAGGCTATCCCTAGCCTCAGAAAGAGCCAACTACACGCTCCAGACGTCCTGCTACGAGACTACCAGGGGAACCAAGTCCCCATCGTGGGCCAAGGCACATTCCACATCCGTTTCAAGGACATCGAAGCCCAGCTGCCCGTGACCATCGCCAGCGCGCCATTGCAGAACCTTCTGGGGCTTGATTGGTTTGAAGCCCTGGGGTTAGAAGTCACCGGGATCAACGCCGTAAGAAACAGCAGCGCTGAACAGATTTTTAAGGAATTCGAGGATGTGTTCAGCCCCGGTCTTGGTAAGTATGTGGGTAAACCAATATCATTCAATTTAGACCCTAAAGTGGCGCCAATCCGACTTAAACCAAGACGAGTGCCTTTTGCACTCCGCCCTAAAATAGACAAAGAGATAGATAAGTTAGTGGAGCAAGGAATCCTTGAGCCGGTAGATCACGCGCGCTGGGAAACGCCCATCGTGACCCCAGTCAAGCCAGACGGATCAGTCCGCATCTGCGCAGACTATAAGTGCACAATTAATGTCGCGCTACAACAGAGCGCATATCCTGTGCCAGTAGTACAGCACTTATTGCACTCGTTGGGACCAGGAAAGGTATTTGCAAAGTTAGACATGGCACAAGCTTACCAGCAACTGCCAGTTGATAGCGCCACAGCGGAGGCCCAAACTATAGTGACGCATAGAGGAGCATTCAGATGTAACCGGCTACAATTTGGCGTAAGCATTGCCCCAGGATTGTTCCAGAGCGTCATGGAACGACTGTTGCAAGGGATACCAGGAGTCGTCCCCTATTTTGACGACATCTTGGTGTCCGCTGCAAATGAGGAGCAATTAAACAAAAGAGTCAGAACTGTTTTGGCCAGAATCAGAGAGAAGGGTCTCCGCCTTAAAAAAGAAAAATGCCAAATTAACGTGCCTAGCGTAGAATTCCTGGGTTATAGAATAGATGGTCAGGGAATACACCCCACTTCAAAGAAAATTAAGGCGATCCAGGACGCCCCCACACCACGAAATCAGACCGAGTTGCAGGCCTTCCTCGGATTACTTAATTTCTACAGCGTTTTTCTGAGACAGAAGGCGACCGTTGCTGAGCCACTACACCGTCTACTCCAGAGGAACGCACCATGGAGATGGGGACGAGCCGAAGCTGCAGCTTTCGCCGGGGTAAAGCGCCTGCTCACCGCTGACTCACTGCTGGTTCAATACAGTCAGACCCTACCACTGGTATTGACCTGCGACGCATCGCCCTTCGGAGTTGGAGCAGTCCTCAGCCACAGGATGCCCGACGGAAAAGAAGCACCCATTGCTTTCTACTCTAGAACTCTTTCATCGGCCGAAAGGAACTACAGCCAAATGGACAGAGAAGCGCTGGCTGCCGTAGCTGGTGTAAAACGTTTCCATGAATACCTCTACGGCCGCGACTTTGAACTGATCACAGATCACAAACCGCTGTTGGGACTTTTGGCGGGAAACCGCCCCACTCCAGTCTCCCTTTCTCCACGCATGACCAGGTGGACTGTTTTCCTGGCTGCGTACTCCTACAAGTTAATTCATCGACCGGGCTCCACTCTAGGACACGCAGACGCGCTCAGCCGTTGCCCATTACCAGAAATTTTGCCAGACCCCACTCCAGAAGTACCGGTATTGCTCATTGACTGTTTGGATTCGGGACCGGTTTCGTCCTACGATGTTGCAAGGTTCTCCTCTAAAGACAATGTAATAAAGCAAGTGCAAACTTGGGTATGGAGGGGGTGGCCGAAGGAAAATGTGGGCCCGGAATTCAAAATGTTTTGGTCAAAACGGGACGAACTCTCAGTATTACAAGGATGTTTGTTGTGGGGGGATCGAGTTGTTATTCCTTATGTTCTACGAAAAAATGTATTAGATGCTTTGCATATGGGTCACCCGGGGATCGTGAGAATGAAAGCGTTAGCAAGAAGTTACGTGTGGTGGCCTAACATGGACAAAGAAATAGAGGAGTGGGTGGCCATTTGCGACCCATGCCAGGAGTCAAGACCAGCACCCCCGGAAGCGCCCGCCACAGAATGGGAGAAACCCAAGGCACCCTGGTCACGTATACACATTGATTTTGCAGGGCCATTCCAGGGCCAAACCTTCCTCATAGTTGTAGATGCTTATTCTAAATGGCTAGATGTGGTCCTAATGACGTCAACCACGGCAGAGGCAGTCATAAAGGTTCTTCGGCGGCTCTTCGCCACCCATGGTCTACCAGATCTGTTAGTATCCGATAACGGGCCCCAATTCACGGCCATGCAGTTTGAAACATTTTTAGCGGGGTTGGGAATCAGGCATGCCCTCATCGCGCCATTCCATCCAGCATCCAACGGGCAGGCAGAGAGAATGGTGCGATTCGCAAAAGAAGCCCTCGCCAGGATGGGTCCAGGTGATTGGCAAACACGCATTGACCATTACCTCCTCATTCAACACATTACCCCGAGCGCAACGACGGGTAGGAGCCCCGCTGAACTACTCATGGGCCGTCGCCTACGGTCTCACCTAGACCGGCTCCACCCGAATTACTCTGCCACGGCTCCCCCAGACGCTACAAGTAAGGTCCGGTCTTTCAGAGTAGGGGATTCAGTATACGCTCACAACTACACGGGGGGAACATTATGGATGCCGGCAAAGGTCATTGGCATCACGGGTCCTCGATCGTACTTGCTGGAGCTAGAAGATGGGCGGAATTGGAAAAGGCACATCGATCAACTTCGGGGTCGCCTTGCACACTCCAACATTAGGGATGAAGACGAAAGTTTCCTGTCTACAGAGAGCCAACCGCAGGAAAACTCCATCGCAGGAAACAACGACACCGGCAAGCAAAGCGCGGAACAGGACAACACGCACACAGCTGAGAAACCCCCAGTCAACGCAGCCGAACAAGCTCCGGAATGCCCAAGCAACGAAAGCGAAAGACCTCCAGAACAGGAAATAAGAAAAGCACCCGATCCTGCAACTACTTCAAACCAACACGCACCCAGTCCTGCAAACACTTCAACCCAACCTGAATTACGACGTTCCTCCCGAGCAAGACAAACACCAACCTACCTAAAGGACTATGTCACCTACCGTAACGTCCCATCTAGGAGGGGAGGGGTGTTAGATATTAACATATATCGGGGGAAGTCTTCCCTCTGGTCCGCTCCTACAGCGGGAAACAGGTATTCCTCTGATTGGTCAAGAGCCATGCCCAATCCCTATAAAAGGGGAACCCTCCGACCACAGAGCAAGCTGGATCACTATTACTACTAATAAAGAGCTGTTAAGTCACTTCGTGTCCGCAGTCTGTCTCTCGTTGCCTAGATCTAACAAAAGAGTTCTCCCCTTCAGCTCCAGGGGGGATGGCAATGAAGGCAGGATAATATTGCCTTTTACTCAACTGACCACATGGCATCAGAGACATAATTGGGCATAATCTGTGCGGCTATCCTGTTATTCTAATTCAGAAACAACTTTCATGGTAAAGTACATTAATCAGCGATGACCCAGGAATTCACTGCATCTTCTCCTTGTATTATTATTTTGGCAATGCATAGTTTATTTTACAGTGGGATTTTCAGGGCCTTCAGACAAGTGAAACAGGTATCCCGGAGAGCATGAAGCTGTGTACAGGCTGAGAATGGTAACAGAAAGCAAAGTTATGTGGTCTTCATAGCTGAATATCCTAGTATCAAGAGAAAGGCATCAGGCCACCTGAAATAAATGTCTGTCCATGCAGCTTCTGTGTATATAAAGCATTAATATATTCTTCGGGCAACAAAAAGACTTGAGCTCCACCTGATGGCCTTATTGTTGCCATAAATTTGAATCTACGTACTTTTTATTGCCTCAGAAATTTTTGTTACCTCAAAATCCTATTTTCTCTCACCTCAGAAACTTCTGTTTACCTACATTCTTAATCTCAAACAACCCAAAATGATTGTGGAAACTATCTATATTAAGCACTTATTGTCTTGAGTCTTAACAATTTAAAGAACTACTAAGAATGAAAGAAAAACCTTTCATTCTTAGCTTCACTTACCATTTACCAGCTGTAATTACACAAGGATGTCTTTGCAAGAGGAAACTTTTAATCTCATCTGGTTCATGCTGAAAGTATTACAAAATTACATCCGTAATATAAGTAGAGCAAGTGGGGATTTATGTTATGTGTCCATTAAGCCCATAGGAACATGATGAGAAGGAGGATTTAATTTACTTTTACTTCATTTCTTTCATTGGCTCCATTACCTTTCTCCAATCTGCTACCCTTCATATATGTTCTTCTGCCTGCCAAGAAACTTCTTGAAGACTAAAACTGAGCTCAGCTTGAGGGCATCTCTCTTTAATCCAAAAGTCTGGAAGGCAGTTGGTTGGTAGAAAGCTGGATTGTTCATAGAAACATATATATGTGTGTTGTTGTTAGTCCAACCTTCCCAGCCATACATTGCAACTGGAAAAACCATGCACGTGTACACAGAAGTAAACCTGTTCATTTTGTGAACATCCAGCTCAAAATGAACTCTTGACTGCAACACAAATTTAGCACAGAGGTACAGTCAGCTATAATTGGGTGTCCCCAAAATCAACAAGAACATCTAAATCCTGAATGCCTCCAAAAGAAGATTCTTTTTTTTATAAATATTTTTTTTATTTTTGAGTAAACACAAACAGACAAAACACACAAAAAAACCACAAAACCATCTTCCATTACAAGTTGTAGAAAGTGTGTCGATTGGTTACAAAAACTTCCATGCATCCCTTCCACAGTCATCACCTACAATTCATATCAAATCATTTTAAATCAAATATATTTATATATATTACTATCATCATACCTCAACCTTCATTTGACTATAATTGTTTTTACATCCCTTTATATAAAATATTCCAGATTTAAAGCAAAACCACATAATGGCATTCCATTAGCTCTTCCCAATATCATCCAGTAACATTACATCTTTATAACATGTTCTAAATAAAAATTGGTTATATTTAATAACAGAGTTTCTAAATTTCCTTTCGTAGTCACCATTTGCAATTTATATCAGATTTCCTCTTATCAAACCAATACATATATATGCATTATTATCCTTATCAATCAATTATTTAAATATATCCATTATCATTTCATTTTATACATAATGCTCTAAATTTAACTAAATTTGACTTAATTTTTTTGTTATAAGCTTTCATTACATCAACTTGTGTCTTTCCAGTAATAGTGTAGTCTTATGTCTCTTGCCATCTGTGGCATTAGTATTCTGGTTATTTCCTTAGTAAGTTTTGTATGAACTTCTCTTCGCAACTTATTGCTTATTGCATATCTTGTATAAGCTCGAAACCCTCCATCTGCTTCTTCGATCAGCTTATCTTTGGTTATCACTAGTGCTTCTGACAAGATTTCTCTCCTTAGTTCCATCAATTCTCTCTTTTCTTCTTCTATACTTTGAAATCTGGAGTAGAGCTCCAGTCCATCTATCTCCCCTTTCCATATTCCACTCTTTCCATTTTCAACCACGCTCAGTTCACTGTCAGTATCAACAATTTTCTTGCCTCTTTGTTTATTTTTTCCTTCAGTTTTTAGAACTCTGACCTTCACTTTCTTCATTTGATGAACATCCTCAATTTTTCCATCAAATTTTACTGTTCTACGATCTATGTTTTCCAATCTCTTCTCAATTTTCTCTGTTACTTCTAATAATTTTTGAATTTCAAACATAATCTTTTGCAATGTTAAAGTTTCTTTTTCATGTTTCGCCATTCTTCCAACTTGTAAACACTGCTACTCTGGCATTCAAAACTTTTTATTAAATTTAAAGCAAGTTCATTTATAATCTTTCAAGACAAGACTTTGTTTTCACTCCACTCCACCTGCCAATAAAGCTCCCGAAGAGCACCTGTATAAACAATCCATGCTTTTCTCTCTATCACTCTCTGTAAACAAGACGAAGAACCTTGAAATTCAAAGTCAAATGATCAAAGAGAAAAAAGAAAAAACAATATTTCCAAGCCTTCCAAGCCTCCAGCCTCCAAGTGGCAGTGTTACTTCCTTTCCCTCTGTTATTACAGCCCTCTTTGTATTCCTTTTATATCTTCTTTATATTCCAGGGTTAAAGAAAACAAAATTCTTAAATGGAGCAAAAAAAACCATCCAATCCAGCAGTATAAAAATAAGGAAAAATATTTTAATCCATAGGTATAAAAAAAGAATATAAAAAGTAGAAGAAAAAAAACTAATCCGTTCAATTTAAAGAATAGGAAACATTTGCAAAAGTTCCATCCATAAAAGAAAATTTAAAAAAAGGATAACACACTGTCTAATGTAGCTTAATTTCGCTGCTTGTTCTCTTCTGTTTTCAAATTTAATTTAGCTTTAATTTTTTGGGGCGTAGTCTCTTTTATAATAATACAATTTCCTCACCAGATGGACACACTTTCTCTTTCCATTTTCCTCCCGTTCCGGAGCTGTCCCAACTTCAGCAGCTTCAATGGCTGCGCTTCTGTCGCCAGCAGAAAGAGATTCTCCTGTATCAATCACGGACTTTGCAGTGTCCCTGATATCAGCAGGACGTACTCTTCCCTGTCACCGGCTCTTCGGGATGGTTTAGGTCCAAAAGGACCGTATAGCAGCAAAAGTATCGACTGCAATCTTGGAGCATCGTGTTGTCGCGACGTCGACTCCTCCTCCAAAAGAAGATTCTTGACCAGGTTGTGGAAGACTAACATGGAAAGTCCCCTATTTTCTTTTTCAGTAGGACTCATTCCCACTCTTGGGTTTATTGCCTTCAGTTACAAAAAGATTTGAATAAGCAGAATTGAGAAAGACTGCAAAGATCTTCCACAAGTTGGCCTAAACAAAATGGGATTATTGTTTCCAAGAAAATGACATGGTTTAAGAGAAAGTTTTATGTTTTGTGCATGATATTTACTGAAAAATAACTGTGTGCTCAGAACTCCTTTGTTGCTGATGAACATTTTAACCATTCACATTTTAATGAAGACTTTAACCAGGATCCATTTGGAGAATTTTAAATCTATTTTACCCCTTTTGTTTCACTACAACAACTAGCTACTTAAAGAGAGCAACGAAAGACTTGTATCAACCTGTCTGCTCATTGCATTTCAGGACATACTACTCTGCAGATGCTATAGCTGTGGATCAAAGTCTATTTTTTATATGCAAGTGACAAAAGGCAATGTTAGAAGTAGACACTAGGCTTCTACAGAGACATCTGCTGCATAATGCCTGATCAGAGCTTTCCAAAGCTTTGTGAAGTTTTGCACAGGCTCTTTATATTACATGGATTAATGTTGTTTAGAAAAACAACCCAGCAGACAGGTGACAGATTCCTGGCAGATTCAGGAAGAACACTGGATGAATGAGAGGCAGATTTCACAAAACTGTACCTGTGACCCATTTTCAAAATGAGTGCTAAAACTGTCTTCAGAACTGTGTCAGGACATGGGCAAACCGCCGGCCTTTGAACTGTTAGCTGGGAACTTGGCTAAACACCCAATTCCTAGCAGCAGGTGATACTCGGTCAGGGATGGGCTGCTACAGGTTAACCAGAGAACCCATAACGTTATGGCTGGTTCAGAGAACCTCCAAATCCCACCCCTGGCTGGCTCCTCCCACCCCAATCTGCCGCTCCCATGCACCCCGCTCCTCCCAGTCTCCACGCGGCCCATTTTGGATGCGAGGTAAGTGCAGGGCCCGCACGGAGGCTCGGGGAGGGGTAGAACAGGCCTCCCTGAAGTTCCAGAAGGGCCCCTGGAGCTTGGGGAAGCAGTTTTTGCCCTCCCAGAGGGTCGAGGAAAGCCTTCGGAACCTGAGAAAGGCAAAAACACTACCACCACCACCCCGTGGTACAGGAGGTCGACTAGGCCACACCCATCATGGTCACACCCAGTAACCGGATAGAAAACCGGAGAGAGAACCTGTTGCTGAAATTTTTGAAGCCCACCCCTAGTAGAGGCGGAAATAAAACTTGGGGAATCTATCATACTTAACCTGTATCATGTAAAAACATCCTTTCTTTTAACAGGATCTAAAAATAATTGGCTTTATCATAAAGTGATATATGAATGAATGAATGAATGACTATTTTACAAATAATAAAACAATGACATGGAAGAACAGTAAAAGCTAATAGAAAGACAGACAGAACATCAATAATTCCATGCACTTTTCCTCTCCCAGTGCCTTTTCTCAGGTTCTTTTCCTTTTATAATGTGTCAGCTGTAAATGTAGTTTTTAAAATGGTGTGTTTGTATGTCTGTGAGAGAGAGCTTCCTCCTTTCATTAAGGCAGCATCTCAAGCTTTTTCAGATAATTACCTTAAGTCATTTTGGGAATCAAAAAAATGACAGTGGGGAAATCTAATAGTGCAAATAGATTTTCATTGCTTAAAATCTGGGGGGGGGGGAATAGCAATTGCATTCATAGACTGTTAGCTGCATGTAGCTCGTTCATTTCTATGATGTAGATAACAGAGAATGTAATTAGCCCCGGTGGAACGGGCACACAATTTGGGCGTCCTCCTTGATGCCCGGCTGGCTATGGAAGATCATGTGGCAGCCGTGGCGAGGGGGACGTTACACCAGGTTCGCCTGGTGCGCCAATTGCGACCCCTTTTGGACCGGGAGGCCCTGCACGCAGTCACTCACGCGCTGGTGACGTCTCGCCTGGACTACTGTAATGCTCTCTACATGGGGCTCCCCTTGAGGTGCACCCAGAGACTGCAGTTGGTCCAGAATGCAGCCGCGCGGGTAATTATGGGGAGATCGAGGTTCTCCCATATAACACCGCTCCTGCGCGAGCTGCACTGGCTTCCTGTGGCCTACCGGGTGCGCTTCAAGGTGTTAGTTACCATCTTTAAAGCGCTCCATGGCATCGGGCCTAGTTACCTGCGGGATCGTGTCCTGCCCCATACATCCCTGCGACCCATTCGCTCACACAGAGAGGGTCTCCTCCGGGTGCCGTCCTCTAGAGATTGTCAGAAGGCGGTGCCCAGGAGTAGGTCCTTCTCTGTGGCGGGCCCTACCCTTTGGAACGACCTCCCCCCAGACATTAGAACAACAACCGATCTCTGCTCCTTCCGCAGTAAACTGAAGACCCACCTGTTTCGACTAGCCGGCCTGGCATAATTCGACAACTTTTCCACCCCTAGGTCATTTTTAATTGTCAATTTTAGTTTTTAAACTATTAATGCTATTGGGGTTTTAACCTTTTTCAGTATTGTAATTATTTATTTATTTTTTACCTCCTCTGTATGACACTGTGCTGACTGTTGCTTGTGTACGTCGCCCCGAGTCCCTGTGGGGAGAGGGGGCGACTAATAAGTTTAAATAAATAAATAAATAAATAATAAATAAGAACAAATGTTAGGTAGGTTAAATAAAAATAAACTTCCATAATTTTGTTTATATTAATCAGACCCTCAAAAGATAATACTGTTATATCCCAAGAATATTGTCGCTGCTGTATCTTTTCTTTAATCCTAAAAGCTTTGGGATTTTGAAATAGTCTGTCGTTCTGAAACTGAAGTTCCCAAATAATTCTAACTTTTGAGTTTTATTCCAACACATGCCAAAGCATCTTTCTAAAACAATTCAGATCATGTGAACATATCCTACACAAAAACATGTTTCAAAGTAAATACAGAGCAAAGCAAAATATGTTCCCCTTATATTTTTCAATCAAGCCACTCAGACAAATAATTTTTTAAGCTTTTTTTTTTTTATTCCTGCAAGCAGGAATATGCCTTGGGATTTTCTAATGCATAGTGGAAATTCCCACATTGAGTCTGACATTTAATGGAATTATTTTTGTATGCTTAGTGTTAACATCAAAACCAGAAAAACCAAATGAAGCACAATATTTTGCCATGTTCATGGAGTTCTCCTACTGTTATGTATCCTCCTTATTTTTCTTTTTTCTTCAATATTGGTGGGAATTTCAAGTCAATGGGAAAGCCAAATTCACCTAACAACCGTGTGACTGACTTAACAACTCAGTGATTCACTTAACAACTGTGGCAAGAAAGGTCATAAAATAGGGCAAAGCATAAACACTATCTCCCTTAGCAACAAAAATTTCATGCTCGATTTTGTTTGTAAGTCGGGGGCCACCTGTATAACAATGGGTTGGAATATTGTAAAACTTTAGAGCCCCAGAGATCCTAAGTAGGGCTTAATGATCTCTTACTCACCAAAGCAAAAGAAAAGGTGTTTTTAATTTAATCTCTTTCCCCACTAATTATCGCTGCCTCCTGCTCCCATAGCTACTGCTGCAGTGGTGTGTTTCAAATTTTTTTGGAACCTACTCTGTGGGTGTGGCCTCCTTTGTGGGAGTGGCTTGTCGGCCATGTGACCTGGTGGGAGTGGCTGGTCGGCCATGTGACTGGGTGGGAGTGGCTTGCCGACCATGTGACCGGGTGGGAATGGTTTGCCGGCCATGTGACTGGGTGGGAGTGGCCAAGACGATGTCACTGAATTCTTTGTCCCAGTGGATGAACTACAATAAGATTAAAATAAGTACAAAAACAATAAAAGAGCTACTTACAGAAGGAAGATGACTGTTCTTGCCAGTCTTCAGTATCACGGATTCCAATGAATGGGCTGCACAAAGAAGAGACACACAGAAATGAACTCTTTCAATGCATGCACTGCATTGGGATGAAACCAGCACACAAAATAATAGAAAAGGAAAATTACTCTCCTTTTTTGTGTCTTCTGCACCACCATCTCACCACCTTGCTCCAACAACCTGCACAAAGGAGAGACACAGAAAGCAAGACTTTAATTGCTTGCACTTCACTATCTCAAGGATGAACACAGCACAGACCACACCACACCCAGCAATAAAGACTGCTACTTACAGAGGAAGGATCCCTGGCTTGCCGGTCTTCTGCACACCACCTTATCGATTTACTTTGCTCAAAAAATCTGCACAAAGGACAGACACAGAAAGCAAGACTTTAATTGCTTGCACTACTATATTAAGGATGAAACAAGCACACAAAGCAATAAAAGAGCTACTTACATAGGAAAGATGACTGTCCTAGCGGTCATACTCTGTTGCCTCTTCATCCTGTTAAATAATACTGAACTAAAACAATATTGGACTCAATTGTGGTTGTAAGCTGAAGACTACACTACAGGTAACAGAGGGACCTCTGTTTTCACCCAACAATGTACAGTCTTTTCAGGAAGGATGTCCCCCAACAAACAGGAAAGATATAGTCTTTCATCCAAGAAGATAGTTCAAGAATGATATTCCCAGAGCAATACAGATTTCCTTTTTCTGAAATTTAGTTCTCAGTTCCAAAAAACAGGAATATATGAATTAGGTTCAGTACTTAGGTCAGTCCAAGTAGTTATTCAGAAGTTAGTGGTTAGAAGCAATGGTAAAGCAAGATATGGAATTAAAACCAGAAATATTTTGTTGGCTATTTGAAAAGGAGTACACTATATATTTAATTTTACACATGTTAGCAGCTGCTGGAATTGTGTTTGCACAACAGTGGAAAAACAGAGATATGAAAATGAATAAATATTACAATGTGCAGGAATAAATAAATTGACAATTAAAATCAAGAAGGCTTTGAATACTTTTTCACGTGGGATTTGTTTTAGCAATTGCTAACTAACAGAAACAGAAATTAGAAATCCAAAAGTATGAAAGAAAACACCAATTATGTAAGGAAAGGTCCCTAAAATGTATAAGGAAATATTACTAGATCATTATTAATGCGTAGATAACTACAGGACATTACACACCCACACCCACACAAACTATGAAGTGCCAGGAAAACACCAAAAAATAAGAATCCTCCCCCCCCCCCCAAGACTGCAAATGAAACCAGTTTTTTTTCCTAACCCTAAGGACAGGAAAGACAAAGTCACTGGAATAAAAACCATCAAGGCATTGTGGGAAATTATAAAGGACAGTGCCAGGAAGCTCACAGAACCATCAACCACCTCAGAATTACATAAACGAGGGTGAAACACACAAAATCTGGCAAAGCTGCCTTGCATCAACCTGGCCTGCCCATAGAAAAGCAGCCACTTTGAGATACATAAACCTGGTCTGAACACTTTTAAGCAACATATTGCATCACAAAGAAAACATTTGCAAAAAGGAATAACATTTCTTGTAGTAAATATATTTTATAAACAATTAAAAAATAAAAATTCCCAAACAATAATTTAAAAAAGATATTCTATAAATAAAAAAAATCCTTAAAAACCATTGTTAAGTATTCTACCAGCAATAATTTATACTATAACTATTTTAAGGTATTGTACCAGCCATAGTATACTGTAACCATTATTCCATCAGCAATAATTTATACTGTAACCATTTCAAACTATTCCACACACAATAATTTAAAATGAAACCATTAAAAATATTCCATACATAATAAATTACAATAAAACAATTTAAAACAATTCTATGCACAATACATTTTAAAGTATTGAGTATAGAATATTTTTAAATGGTTTATTTTAATTTATTTTGGATAGAATCTTTTTTAAAATAGTCTAAGACAATTTTAAAAAAGAATCCACACACAATAAATTGAAGTAAACCATTTTAAAATATTCTATGCTAAATACTTTTAAGTAAAATTATTTTAAAAAATTCTAAGCACAATAAATAAAATATTATTTTAAAATACATTAAAAAAATAAAAGAAAAAAAACCAGGTTACTTACCAGCAGGCAGAATCAGCCACTGTCCGATGCAATGGATGGATGCAACAGGCAGCAGACAGGCAGAGAGGCAGCAGGACAGGTAAGACTGCTTAGCCAGCCAGGCGAGGCTGGGGAGGGGGGGCGGGGGGCTTTCGGCCTTCCCTCGCG
The DNA here is from genome assembly GCF_964273705.1 of Natrix helvetica. NCBI lineage: Eukaryota > Metazoa > Chordata > Lepidosauria > Squamata > Natricidae > Natrix > Natrix helvetica. Next base: position 21,686,473 of record NC_138550.1, read on the forward strand.
GAGTCTTGCTGCCCACGCCAGCCCGGCGCTTCAGCGAGGGAAGGCCCAGAGGCCTTTCCTCGTGGAGGCTCGCCGCCCGCCGCCCGCGCGGCCCACGCCAGCCCGGCGCTTCAGCGAGGGAAGGCCCAGAGGCCTTTCCTCGGCGAAACTAGCCTCCCGCCGCCCCACTTGCGCTTAGTTGCTTACCTGAGGGAAGCAACAAGCTCCTGGAAGGCGAAGGGAAGGTAGTTTTGAAATGGAGGACCCGCTTTTAAACGGGTTGCCTCCAGCCCGCTCACTGATTGGCTGGACTCCAGCCAATCAGTGAGCGGCGGGCTGGGCTAGCTAGTTTAGTGCGGACGAGCGGGGGAGCAAGCGAGCAAGCTGCGTTGGGATGGCAAGGGCGATCAAGCGACAGGGCCGGTGCCGGTTCCCAGAAGTTACTTCCGGGTCCAGTTACTTCCGGGTTTGGTCACGAACCGGATCGCGCGATCCAGTGCGAACCGGCAGGAACCCACCACTGTAATGCTGGGACAATTCCAGGAACAAGGCTGAAACTGAAGGTTGCAGAAGGAAGTTAAAATTGCTTCAATATCCCCTTCCCTGAACATGCTAGATCCATGATGGCGAACCTATGGCATGCAAGCCACCGCTCAGCTCAGGTTCACTGCGCATGCGGATCTCTGGCATGCATGTGCGGGGGCAGAGTGCATGGGGGAGATGGGCATGCACGTGGGGGGGCTGGAGGGTGCATGTGCCTGCGCAGGGGTCATGAGCACATGTGCAGGGTTGCATGCATATGCACAGGGTTGTGTGCACATGCCCTTTTCTGCTCCCAGGAGGCTGGAGGCTCAAAACAGGGGGGGATGGCGCCCTCCCCCCCCCACGCAGCCCATTTTTGCTCCCAGGAAGCTGCAAGGAGGCCTACTAGGGCCAAAACTGGGCATAGACCATTTTTACTCCCAGGAGGCTTCAAGGAGGCCTACTAACTAGGCCCAAAACTGGGCATAGACCATTTTTACTCCCAGGAGGCTTCAAGGAGGCCTACTAGGCCCAAAAGAGGGCGGGAGGAAGTCATGTGCACATTGCATTATTGGTGTGGGCTCATGCATGCGCTGGCACGCGCACACACATACGCTTTCACTACACAACGACAAAATGGTTAGCCATCACTTTGCTAGATTATCCGCATTTCTAAAAAGAAGAATGTGTTCCATTGACAGAAATGCTATGCATGATTTTCTCCTCTTAATCAGATAATTCATATACGGTGTTCCCAAGGTAATAAAAAATCATAGGAAATCCAATTAAAATCTGGAAACACCTCAAACCAACTGAATTGGTTCTATCATTGACTCAATTTGTCCAGGTTCTTTGCACCAGCCGACACTTGTAATAGTCACATTCTTTATGCAGAAAAGATCTGGCAAAGAGACATCATTTTTATATGATGATGTGGGAGGAAAAATGTCAAGAATGTAATTAGGAACGTCCCATTTGAGAAATTTTATTTCAGCACTGTTGAAGATAAGACTCATTCTTAACTCATTCACTTACATACACTCTGTACAGTATTCTGCAAAGAACATCAGAAGAACCTCTTTCTACTGGGACATTGTAGGCCCATGATGGCAAACCTATGGCATGTGTGCCAGAGTCGGAACTCAGAGCCCTCTCTCTTGGCACCCACTCCACCGCCAGCTGCTCTTCTGGTTTCCAGCACGCATGATCTTCGCACGTGCCGGAGCCCTGAAATCCCAAAGACATCTGGCTGGAGAGCACCCAAAGAATACAATACAATACAGTACAATAAGCAGAGTTGGAAGGGACCTTGACGGTCTTCTAGTCCAACCCCCTGCCTAGGCAGGATACCCTTTACCATTTCAGACAAATGGCTATCCAGCATCTTCTTAAAGACTTCCAGTGTTGGGGCATTCACAACTGATTAATTCCACATATTAATTGTTCTAACTCTCAGGAAATTTCTCCTCAGTTCTAGGTTGCTTCTCTCCTTAATTGGTTTCCACCCATTGCTTCTTGTTCTGCCCTCAGGTACTTTGGAGAATAGTTTGACTCCTTTGTGGCAACCCCTGAGATATTGGAACACTGCTATCATGTCTCCCCTAGTCCTTCTTTTCATTAAACTAGACATGCCCAGTTCCTGCAGCCGTTCTTCATATGTTTTAGTCTCCAGTCCCCTAATCATCTTTGTTGATCTTCTTTGCACATGTGCACCAGCCAACTGGTCTTTGAGTTTCCAGGATGGTGGCACACACTCCAGTTTGGGCAATGTTGTAGGCTTTTTAATGGTCGTCAGCTATGATCAAGGCTTAAGCTAAGGTCAGTTGGGGCAATCTTGTGGTTGCTCATTCTTTTGTGGAAGAGCATGAATGAAGAAGAAAGTGACCAAGGCATTGTTGATAAAGCAACGTTCTAACTTGTTCACTCGGATTACTGTGTGGTCTGGCTCTTATGCAATTTTAAACTTTGCACGTTTACAATTCCAGACTGTGTGTGGACACCAATGATGTCTTCTGTGCTTATCATCTATCTCCCTTCTAATGTACACACTGTGTACACGATGATCAGTGAGCGAATCCAGCAGCACCTTGTGTCCTCCAGAGATGTTGGATTTCATGTCTTCGCTTTCCAGCCAAATTATTTTATTCACGCAGACAGTATAAGCAACGTTTTGGGTTGTAGCCAAACTGAAAAATTATTCTTAGCTGTCCATCGCAAACACAAACCAAACTCGCTGGAGTTCACACTGGCTACAGTGTGGGAGGCAGAGTATATTTAACTTCATTGGCCTTTGAAACAGCATTATGAAATTATTCATGAAAAACATAAAACAACTCAGTCTGAAATTTCAGTGAGGCTGAAATTGAGTTTAGGAAAGGGAACATAAATATCAGTAATTTTCTATGGCTGGTCCCTGCCTTATATCAAGTAAAATGGACATGTCTAGTAGGAGAAGTCAATTTTTTCAACTTTCAATTTCCAAACATTAAATGGTGCTCAAAGGTTGTGACATGCCCTGGGGATTATTTTGGTTACTTTAATATAATTTAAATGTGCTTGGTAAGTAACTATATAAATATCATAACTTTTTAACAATTTCTTTTTGTTTTCTGCAACTTCATTTACCTCAAGTGAAGATGCTCTCCAGATTTGTCTACTGAATGTCTTTCAAATCACCTTTAATCCTGATTATTGTTAATTGATGATGCCTGGCTCTATTAGGAGTAAAAAGATATATTGGTACCTTTTTAAATGTTTCAATACAAATGAAATTTAATATACGTTTAATACAAACTAGAGTAGTTTTTCTTTATTAGATGAACAATCAACCTAAAAATATATTTCCTTTTTATCCTACAGTCCCCCGTATTGTCTTGTAACAATTTGGGGGGGGACAACCATTTTTCACAAAATTAGTTTTATTGTTGCAAGCTCTCTATTCAAATTCATGCATCAACTTGGACTACAATAAGCTTTGTAGAGAATTGTTGGAGAAATAGGTAAACAAAATAAATAATTGGAACCAGTGATGGGTTTCAAATTTTTTTAGAACCTCATGTGTAGGCATGGCCTGCTTTGTGGGCATAGCTTGCTGGCCATGTGACCGTGTGGGAATGCTTGCCGACCATGTGACCAGGTGGCAGTGGCTTGCCAGTCATGTGACTGAGTGGGAGTGGCTTGGCAGTCATATGATGGTGGGTGTGGCCAACTTGTAAAATGTGGTGAAACTCACTTAACAACGCTCTTGCTTAGCAACCAAAATGCTGGCTCAGAAACTCTGGCATTTGAAGCACACAAGTCTTAAAGCTGTCAAGTTACAAGACCCTTGCACCCCTAACCCTTTAGAAAAAAAAACCCCAAGGGTGTTCAAACTTGACAGCTTTAAGACTTGTGGACTTCAACTCCCAGAATTCCTCCTCTCGCTCTTCATCTTGATGATGGGCGGATGGGTGGGGGGGAGGGAGCTGGAACCGGTTCTAAACGGCACTGTAGATTTGTGGAACCTCTTCTATAGAAGAGATTAGAACTGGCAGGAACCCACCTCTGGTTGGAACTTCAGCTCCACCTCGTGGCATTGTTAAAATCTACATGTCACTTGCTCAGTATTTTCATTTGTCATACTAAGGAGCTGTAGGAGTCTACACTGTATTGTCAGATGAAGATTTTTCTCATTCGTTTTATTTCACTCAAATCTGCTAAAAATAAAAAGGATGAGTACTTTGTAAAGGCTGGAGAAATCATGAAATTTTAAAATATGGGCGTGGCTTTCATAAGCAAAAGAGCATATCAAGCTCTTTGTCAAGAGTTTTATCTCTATAAAAATAGAAGAAATGGTGCTGTAGAAGACTTCTGCGAGGAATACTGGAAGCTAACATTTCAGCAGACCTGGAAGTCATCAGGTTGGGAAAAAAAATGTTTTATGACAGTCTTAAAAACCTTTTCCTTGTGATTGGATAATTTTGATCCAAAATAAAATTTACATTTGTGTATGTGTATATTTATGTGCCTATTCATATACTTTCAAGACTGCACACAAATGCATATGGAGATGGAGAAAAAGAGTGAGATAGATGACATAGATAAAGATATAAAGATATGGAGATGGAGATAGAGATGGAGATAGAGCTGCACACACACACACACACACTGTCATCAACACGGACAGACAACTTATAACTTCACGTCTCCTGACTATGACCTTGAGCAATTACATTTTGGGTTTAACGTCACCTTGCTAAGGTGCGTAGTTCATGCATTTTACCATTTGTTTTTCTTGGCAACGCAGCCTACCATTACAGAAATGACAACTTTGGCTAAATTAAGATGTATCCACATCCTGTTATGCATTAAATATCACCAGCGTGGAGATTTTTACAATCAAAGACAACCTGGAGAAGTTTATTTCACCAGAAGTATATTTTTGTGACATTTTAATAATGCAATATATTATGGTGACAATGTAACTGCATAAGCTGGCATACACGGTCCCAGGCATAATTGCACTGATATTATGAGGTCCCATTGCCTCATTTATATCCATATATTTGTTGAACTGTCAAAGTGCCTATAAATATCTTGGGTGCTACTATAGGAGACCCTCAAGGTGTTATTGAGTACAGCTGCTGAAACATAACAATCAATAAGGATGAGCCAACTATTTTTTTACATTGTCCCAAAATTTCAGATGTCCCTGAATTCTTTACTCTTTAATCAAAATCATATCTTTATATTGTTTTAAGCAATGGTTCAAATGCATTTATTTTCTTGTTTTTCTGGTCAGTCCCAGAAATCAAGAAAACACCTACAAAATTCATAAAGATCAACTTTATGTCAGAAGTTAAAATAATCCACTAAAAGCAGTGGAGGATACAATTAGTTTTAGCATGAAAATAAAACAGCATTGGAAACTTACATATGCTTAAAAGAAAGGGGTGGGGTGCTACAGGTTTGCCTGGGTTCGGGAGAACCGGTAGCTAACGTTATGGCTGGTTTGGAGAGCATGCAAATCCCACCCCTGGATGGCCCCGCCCACCCACCCCCCTTCCCAGGAGTCTCCAGGCAGACTCACATTTTGGATGCGAGGTACAGTAAGTGCAGGGTCTGTGCAGAGGCTTGAGGAGGGGGGAAAACGGGCCTCCTGGAAGTTCCAGAAGGCCAGAAATGGGCCCATTTCTGGCTTCCGGAGGGCTTCCAGAGCCCCGAGGAGGCAGTTTTTGCCCTCCCAGAGGCTTGGCGAAAGCCTCCGGAGCCTGGGGAAGGCGAAAACAGGGCTCCTGCCATGGTGCAGGAGGCCAACTAGGCCACGCCCATCGTGGCCACGCCCACCCAGCAAGAAGGCAGAGAACCAGCTGCTGAAATTTTTGAAGCCCACCCCTGTTAAGAGATTTGATAGAATGGTGGGGGGGACTTTGCCTGGTATCTAAAAGGAACCACTCTAAATCAATTTCAGGGAAGGAACTTTACAGAAGTAGCCACCCACGAGATTCAACAGGCAACCATGCTAGAGGAGCAATAGCACTTAGACTTTTATACCACTTAATCAGGGGTCGGTTGCTGCTGGCGTTACTGCCGGTTTGGTGCACGCTCCGTGCCCAGGCGCATTTGCAAAAGAAAGGCCTGTGCATGCGCAATACCTTAAAAATGAAAAAAAAATGAATTTTTGCAATGAAAATTGTTCGGCGCATGCGCAGAACCTAAAAACAAGATGGCCCCGCTGTAGAAGAACCAGTTCGGGAGCGTGGCAGGCCTGGGTCGCTGCCGGTTCCAGCGATCCAGGTAACCAAGTTACTACTTATTCGTCTGAACCGGTGGGAACTCACTTCTGCACTTAATAGTGCTTTGCAGCCCACTCTAAGCGGTTTACAGAGTCAGCCTCTTGCCCCCAACAATCTGGGTCCTCATTTTACCCACCTCGGAAGGATAGAAGGCTGAATCAACCTTGAGCCATTCAGAATCGAACTTCTGAAGTGAATAGTAAATTAGAATTCTAACCACTGCACCACATTGCTCAGAAGCAAGGTTTCTAATGACAATTTATGGTCTTTGGGCAACAATGCATGAAACACAGTGCACCTTTGGGAACTACAGCTTCTAATTGTAAACAGGGTTATAGATTAATAACAGACTCTTGAATGGCATCCAGGAATGAACTGGAAACTAGCCCATTACATGAGTGAAGTAAATGAGCTAGAAAGGTATTCAAAAAATATGTACATTTAAAGATTTTCTTCACACATTTACATATTATTTTATCAAATGGCCTGGCTTTGGACTTACGTAATATCTTATTTGGAACTATAGGAATTTAAAACCCACCCCTCTCCTAGAAAAATGGAATATCCTGGGAAATATTGAAAAAAAAACAGAATATTATATATAGATCAGAAATGGAGAAACATGTTTTTAGGTAGGAAGCAGACTCACTCTGAATATCCCGCACCTTTGTCAATGGGCCATTAAAATGCCTGAGCAAATGCCTGTCTATTTTACATAACAAAGATCCCCCTTCACCTTCAAGGTGATGGGATTAAGGCATGATAGTATTAGCCCTTTACCCATTTCACCACACCTGGGAAGAAGCAATGCTCAACCAAACTTGGACTCAAAACGCAGCCTACAGAGTTGCCCTTGCATGACTCCCATGGGAGTCTGACAACCAATCAGAATACAAGCTCAAAATCAAAGGCCAGAGAGGGCATACAGCCAGGAACTTTCAGCATCTCGCTGTCTTTTTTCTTCTTCACCCAACATTTGGAAGCATGTGATGCCTCTTTTCTATTCATTAAACCATCTTTCCAAGGAGCCTCCACGTTTCCAGGGTCTTTTTCCCCATTTGGAACTGAACCCAGAAGGACATCCAACAGAAGAAACCATTTCCAACTAACTTGGTTAGAATTATCATTTTTATTTTGCTTACTTATTTATTCAATGTTGAAGCAATGCTTATAAATGCAGATTACATTTATAACCTCTAGTAAGAGCCTTTGATTCCATCTCCACTCATATTACTCTAAACATTATAAAAAATAAATTTATATTTAGCCCAGTAGCCTAGTACATGCACAAAACACAGAACCATGCAATTGATTGGGGAGGGGGGGGGGAATCTCTAGTTTTCTAATAAGAAAAACCTGCATTGTTTTGTCTACAAGCAGATTTGGCCTTTTGTTGAAATTCTTCTTAGTTGCACAGTTTGCTAATTCTGTACAGCAGAAAAAAAAACCCAGATTCATTGGCAAATAAGTGCTGCTTAGCCATTGATTACGAGACACAGTGGCTAAGATGCTGAGCTTGTCGATCAGAAAGGTCGGCAGTTTGGTGGTTCGAATCCCTAGCACCACATAACGGAGTGAGCTCCAGTTACTTGTCCCAGCTTCTGCCAAGCTAGCAGTTCGAAAGCATGTAAAAATGCAAGTACAAAAATTAGGAACCACTTTGATGGGAACAGCGTTCCGTGTGCCTTCGGCGTTTAGTCATGCCGGCCACATGACCACAGAGAAATCTTTGGACAGCGCTGGCTCTTCGGCTTTGAAACAGAGATGAGCACCGCCCCCTTGAGTCAGGAATGACTAGCACATATGTGCGAGGGGAACCTTTACCTAGCCATTGATTGAAAAGGCCGGGAGAGATTGGTGAATAAATGTCCCTCTTCTACCAGGAACAAGGAACATTTGCATCGTCCAAAACCTCCAAGAAGGTTTTCCTCCCACATAAGCAGACATCTCTACGTAGTCATTATATAGCAACCATCATTATGCCGGTCAGCTCTTTAGAAATGGAAAACTGGAAAAAAAAATGAATGAAGCTTGGAATTCATATAAAATCCACTAAAATACCCTCTTTTTGGATTACATGCTTGACATGTATATCATCCAGTAATATGTGGGTATAACCATTGAAGGTATTTTTCTCCCACTATTTTAGGTTTTGACCAAACATTTTGTCTGGTGAAATATGGCAGGGTAGAAAACGTGGAGTGGAATGGAATAGGAATAGGAATAGGAATAGGAATAGGAATAGGAATAGGAATAGGAGTGGAGTGGAGTGGAATAGAATAGAATAGAATAGAATAGAATAGAATAGAATAGAATAGAATAGAATAGAATAGAATAGAATAGAATAGAATAGAATAGAATAGAACAGAAATAATATTTCATCCTGAAAGCAATTTGATTTCTACTTCAGGAAGGTTGATATGTTAAATTTTAGTTACATACTCTGATTTCTTGTCCTCCTGAAATACAAGTAGTCCTTATGATCACAACTGAGCCAGGAATTTTTGCCACAAAACACTGTGGCTGTTAAGTGGGTCACCACATGGCCTGACTTGATTTTATGAACATTTTTATGACGGTTGTAAAATAAGCCATCATGGTTGTGAAGTGTCCTCATTAAGTGAATCCAGCATACCCAATGAGGTTTTATTGACATTTTCTGCCAAAAAATGGCAGAAAACATTGCACCTCATGGCCTCACAACCAGGGGATTCTGCAATTGGTCATAAGTGCGAGCCCGTTGGCAAGCACCTGAAATGCAATTACATGACCATGGTGTTTGTAGGGAGGAATGGGGCAGGTGTAACTTTGACAACTAGTTGTAAGCAACTTTTTTGTTCACTTCAAAAGGTTGTTAAGTGAGGACTATCTGAACTGAATTCTAAAGGAAAAACAAAAGCTTTTGCATTCAGCCTAACCCTCTCCACAATACCCAGCCAGCTACTTCTCACCAAACTATAATCAATATTCCTAATGTATGTCAGTTAGAGAAGATTGCTTTCAGCAGCTCAACTTTCCCTCATCTCAAAATAAATATCACCAAAATCATATGAAGAAATATTTGCTTTTAAAGCTTCTCTCTCAAAGGGTGGAGATATAAATAAACGCAATATATATATATATATATATATATATATATATATATATATATATATATATATATATATATATATATATATATATATATATATATATACACATATACATATATACATACACACACACACACACACACACACATACATACATACATACATACATACATACATATCACACAGATAGACATATAATCAGATTTAGTCAACTGCAGGATGGCCTCTTCATTTAAGAATTTAAGAGGGATACAATCAAGATCAAGTGAAGAACTAATACCACTCTGTAAAGCCCTAGTAAGACCACACTCCAGTTTTGGTCACCACACTATAAAAAAGATGTTGATACTCTAGAAAAAGTGCAGAGAAGAGCAACCAGGTTGATTAGGGGACTGAAGGCTAAAACATATGAAGAATGGCTACAGGAACTGGGCATGGCTAGTCTAGTGAAGAGAAGGACCCGGGGAGACGTGATAGCAATCTTCCAATATTTGAGGGGCTGCAACAGAGAGGAGGGAGTCAAGCTATTTTCCAAAGCACCTGAAGGCCAGACAAAGAATAATGGATGGAAACTGAACAAGGAAAGATTCAACCTAGAAATAAGGAGGAACTTTCAGACAGTCGGTTGAACAATCAACCAATGGAACAAAAGTTCCCTTCGGAAGTTGTGGGAGCTCCATCACTTGAGGCTTTCAAGACGAGATTGGCATTTGTCAGAAATGATGTAGGGTCCCCCTGCTTGAGCAGGGGTAGGGGAGGGTTGGATGAGATGACCTAGAAGGTCCCTTCCAACTCTGTTAATCTGTTAAAAGCTATGGACTGTAATCTATGATGCTTGTATAATGTGAATTGGTAGCTAGTAGTTTTTCTGACGTCTGCATCTAGGGCTGCAACTGGTTCAAAGTCACCCTGTGATTTCTGTCAAGGTCATTGTGGGGGGATTTGAACCTGAATCAAACTAGTTCCCTTGGTGACAATTGGCATCTTTACAATGTTCACTTCCTACATGGGATAAATCATAACTTTTGTCTGAACAAAACTAAGCCTCCCTCTTAGAGATGTTTTCCTCCATGTATCTTTCCACGGATGCTCTCTTTTAGAGATTTATTTCTCCATTTATTTGGAGTTGTTCAAAATACGTCGGACAGCTCTCCTAAATTCTTTACTGTTTTCTTTTTACTCTGGAGCTTGTGGGAAGCATTACAATCCTTTAGCATGAAAATTATTTTTATTATCATTTAATAGAACGGTCAAGTAAAAGATCTCTGACATTATCTGTTTTAAAGCAGTGGTCTAACATACATATAAAATAGAACAATGATTTTCTAATCCCGTGATGGAGCCTCTCTTTGGGCACGCGCACCATCACCAGCTGCTTTTCTGGTTTCCAGCACACTAGCTGGTCTTAGCGCCGGAATGCCGGAAACCCAAAGGCCAGCTGGCCGGTGGGCATGTGTGAGCCAAAAACCCGAAGACCAGTTGGCCAGCTCACGCATGCACACTTCAGCGCGCGTGTGCACACACACATACACGAGTTCCAGTTTGGAACTCGTGTGTGTCTGCCGAAAAGGTATCACTGTCCTAATCTATTGCATTTATTTTTTAAAAATACAATTTAGGCTTTTCCACCACTAGGGGGTAATGGCGTTCTATTTTGAAAGTCCAAATATTTTACAGAATGTAAAAAGATCTATGCTTCTAAATTCTCTCTCCCTCTCTCTCTCTCTCTCTCTCTCTCTCTCTCTCTCTCTCTCTCTCTCTCTCTGCACTGCACAAAGGGCTAAGAGACAGAGAGGGAGAGGAAGAGAGGGGGGAGAGAGGGAGGGGGAGAGAAAGAGAGGGAGGAAGGGAGGAAGACAGAGAGGGAGAGAGAGGGAGAGAAAGAGAGAGGGGTGAGAAAGGGAGGGAGACAGAAAGGGAGAGAGAGGGAGAGAAAGAGAGGGAGAGAAAGAGTACAGAGAAGAGCAACAAAGATGATTAGGGGACTGGAGACTAAAACATATGAAGAACGGTTGCAGGAACTGGGTATGTCTAGTTTAATGAAAAGAAGGACTAGGGGAGACATGATAGCAGTGTTCCAATATCTCAGAGGTTGCCACAAAGAAGAGGGAGTCAAACTATTTTCCAAGGCACCTGAGGGTAGGACAAGAAGCAATGGGTGGAAACTAATCAAGGAGAGAAGCAACTTAGAACTGAGGAGAAATTTCCTGACAGTTAGAACAATTAATCAGTGGAACAGCTTGCCTCCAGAAGTTGTGAATGCCCCAACACTGGAAGTCTTTAAGAAGATGTTGGATAGCTATTTGTCTGAAACGGTATAGGGTTTTCTGCCTAGGCAGAGGGTTGGACTAGAAGACCTCCAAGGTCCCTTCCAACTCTGCTATTGTATTGTATGGTATTGTAAAGGGAGGGAGACAGAGAGGAAGAGAGAGGGAGAGAAAGAGAGAGGGGGAGAAAGAGGAAGGGGGAGAGAAAGAGAGGGGGAGAGAAAGGGAGAGAGAGGGAGAGAGAGAAAGAGAGAGGGGTGAGAAAGGGAGGGAGAGGGAGAGAAAGAGAGGGGGAGGGAGGGGGAGGGAAAGAGAGAGTGAGAAAGGGAGGGAGGCAGAGAGGGAGAAAAAGAAAGAGGAACGGGAGAGGGAGGGAGAGGAAGAGAGGGAGAGGGAGAGAAAGAGAGAGGAAGAGGGAGAGAAAGAGAAGGAGAGAGAGAAAGAGAGGGGGAGGGGGAGAGGGGGAGAGACTTTCCTGCATTCTTTTTTCCTATCTATATATTTCAATCAATTGAGAACTGGCTCTTCCTGAATGCTTCAATTTAAATTAATCAATGTGACGGTATTTTAACATAAATGTGACATATAAATCGGGCAAATCAAATAGATTGTGGATTTATCATTTGATAACCCACTGTGGGAACCGAATGCTGGATTAGGCAGGCCACTAACTTGCTCCAGAAGCTCTTCTTATGTTCTGAAGTCCTACCCTTACTGGCGCCTTCCGAAAATCCTCTGATTGGAAGTGGAAAGCTAATAAACCATATTAGATGGTAATGGAGGAACTTAGTCATTTAGCAATTCCTCTTTTAAAATATTTCCAAACTTCCCTCCTAAAATTAGGACACCCAGGTTTGATTTAACCGAAGGGTTTCCTTGAGCCTCCGGGAGGGTGAAAACAGCCTCCCCAGGCTCCCTGGAGCCCAGAAACAGGCCTTCCTGAACTTCCGGTAAGTCCGATTTTTTGCCCTCCCCGAGCGTCCGTGCACACCCTGCCCTTACCCGCAACCAAAACATGGGGACTCTGGGAGGGGAGGGGTGAGGTGGGCGAGGCCAGCCACCCCAGCAGTCCACCCCTGGATCCCATCTGGGAAGTTCCTGAATTGTAATCCCAGGACTTCCAAAGATTACCTTCTTGGAGATCTTGGTTTTTTTCCCCTTTATTGTTATGTATTTATTATTTTCCCTGTATTTTTCCCCCGTCAGGTACCCCAAAGATAAGATCAGCAAACTTAATCTTTTCTAGAAAGTGAAACAGTCATTTTTAATGTTTAATTTCCGTCTCCCGTAGCCCTGTGGCTGAATCAACAAACTCCCTCTCCACAGATCATAAGCAAGAAATCTCATACTTCAATTGAGCTCCCCATGTTCAGATGAAAGGGGTTGGCATTATGGTCTCACAAATATCTATAAATATCTGCTGATAATAGCACCCGGGAAATTATGTTATCTCTGGAGGCATTATCTAGTGAGCAATGGGCATGTTTACACGCACTGGGTTGTACTCATTTTCCAAACGTTCAAATTGCTTATAGGAAAAAAGGGGACTTTAAAAGGATTTATGGCCTTGATCCAAACATTCACTTAGATACAGGTAAAGAGTCTTTCTTTTTCTTTCTTTCTTTCTTTCTTTCTTTCTTTCTTTCTTTCTTTCTTTCTTTTTCTTTTCTTTCTTTCTTCTTTCTCTCTCTCTGTTTCTTCTTTTTTCTTCTTTCTGTTTCTTTCTCTCTCTCTCTCTCTTTTTCTTTCTTTTTTCTTTCTCTTTTCTTTCTCTCTTTCCTCTCTCTCTTTTTCTCTTTCTTTCTTCTTTTTTATTCTTTCTTTTTCTTTCTTTCCTCTCTCTTTATCTCTCTTTCTCTCTTTCTTTCATTTTTTCTTTTCTTTCTTTCTTTCCTCTCTCTTTCTCTTTCTTTCTTCTCTTTCTTTCTTTCTTTGTCTTTCTTTCCTCTCTCTCTCTCTCTTTCTCTCTTTCTTTCTCCCTTCCCAACCACCCATTGTCTTGAACTTCTTTGCTAACTTTTCTTAGTTTCAAAAGCAATTTGCCATGCAGCATGCCATTTAAAACATGCCAGGGAACTACCAACGCAATTTTAGTTACTCTTTTTCCTTTATAATTTTTTTTTCTTTTATGACATACTTTTGTGCACATATGACCATAACTCCATGAGTAAACCAAAGCATGCACTAAAGGCTTGTCACTTAAGCTTCGCGTAATCCCCGACCTCCGGTCCTTCCGACGCGCCCTAAAAAGTTGGCTTTTCCAGCAAGCCGGCCTGGCCTGAACAGAATAAAATAAATGATTAATTTAATTGTTAATTTTAATCTAATTTTTAAATTTTTATTGTTAACATTAATTGGGTTTGTTTTTGGATACTTTATTTAATTTCCTTTTTAACTTTTGTAATATGTGGGGGGTTTTATGTTGTCCGCCGCCCTGAGTCCTTTGGGAGAAGGGCAGCATATAAATCCAATAAACAAACAAACAAACTTCCTTGACCCCACTTCAGAAACACTGGCTCAGATTCCAGTGACCTGACAATAGGGTTGAAGTGGTGCTTAGTCAAAACTATAAACATGCCAAGATCTGATTGGTCCTTCCCAGCAATGGAGATTTCTGTATGAACTGGTCTACGAGGACCTTCCTTTTCTGTCCTCCTACTAAATCCCTGTGTCTTTGCTTTGCTTCCCCAAATGTCGCATGTATGGATGCCTCCTTTGCTTTTTCCCATATTATCTCTAATACTACAATACTAATGCTGACCCTATTTCCGTGATGCCGAACCTATGGCACATGTGCCAGAAGTGGCACGCAGAGCCATCTCTCTGGGCACGTGAGCTGTTGACTGTTGCTCTTCCGGGTTCCGGCACACTAGCCAGCTGGTCTTCACCATGCGCGCACCAGAAAGATGACCTTCCAGTTTCCAGCAGGTGCATGCGCACTGGTCGTCCGGTTTCTGCCATGCATGTGCACACAAAGACCAGATTGCCGGTGAGCATGCGCATGCCAGAAACCAGAAGATGATGTTCCCGGCACACCCATGCGCACCAGCTGCTCTTCCAGTTTCTGGCGTGCACATGCGCACCAGCCAGCTGGTCTTCACATGCACATGCATACCAAAAAACAGAAGACTGGGTAACCGGTGTGCACGGACATGTCGGAAACTGGAAGATCATCTTCCCGGCGCGTGCATGCTCACCGGGCGGCTTTTCTTCCGGTTTCCGGCATGCACACGCACACTCCCGTTTTGGCACTCAATGCTGAAAAGGTTCGCCAACACTGCCCTATCTGATTCCCTCTCTCCCTTAGGGTACCCCCTTTGGTACTTCAATAATAAAAGCAATAAGGAACAAGTTGTGTTTTTGTTCCCGTGTTCCTTTGTAGGCTCATAGAAACTCTCTAGCAAGAAAGAAATGACAGCTGAGTTGCATCAAAACAAAGCACAAATGTTCCAGTGTTGCAAGTGTTAAAAAAGAGGGGGAGGAAAATAGTATGGTGGGTAGGGGGTGGAAAAGAAGGAGATGATGCTTCACCTAGCTTGAGCAGAGACAAAAAGTATACTCACTGGCATATGGAAGGGTTGAATGGGGCATGAACGTTGAGTATTGATAGTGGTTCATTGACTTAATGGGCCACTGTTGGACCATTGTAGATTATTAAAACACCAGCAACTGCTCACAAATCGTTGGGGGGGGGTGAGTGGGAGAGATGCATGCCAGGCATCGCAGTCAACCAGTACTGTGCTGCTGCTAGAATAGAATGAAGCAATTGAGAACATTTTTTTTTCTGAAAGCTTATAACACCCCTGGCCAGAAAACAATGGGCTCAGAGTGGGAGGAGGACGATGTCATTTGTCCCTGCATTAAGGCAGTGGTCAATGACCCACATTGCTGATGAGCCCAGCAGAAGTTATGGATCTGCTTTCTATTGGTTGCCATTCATAATTACATGCCTCACACTTGGGTAGCCTGATAATCTGGGGCATCCAATCAAATAGCAACACAGTTCCACATGCTGACATCTGGGTCTAGTTATTTTCACCTCCCCAGTGCTACACTACAACATGCAAATGCTTCTGTCTGGTTCCTTGTCAATGAATTCAATGTGCTTCATGTGTATTCACTAGTCCAGGTTCTTCCTAAGAACTTTGATTATCTGTGTGACTTCATCTCTTGTATTTGACTATCCTATTGGATCTAGTACAGGCTAGTACTAGATCTAGTACTGCAAGACCCATTATTAAAGTTACATTATCTTGTAAAGCCTCTAGATGTGTCTTTTCTGTGGCTGCCCACATACCCCTTGGGATAGTATCTTCCCCAAAGTCTGAATGCCCCCAATCCTTTTGTTTAGGAAATCCTTTCAAATGTGGTTCTTTCAATTAACTCTAGGACAGAATATTTCTACACTGTATATATGAAGTCATGGTTTACTACATTTTTTCCCCAACATGTTGTACATAACTTAAAATCACTTGATTTGTGATTAATGTGGCTTCTGAATTGAACAAGTAAACAAAAACATACATTGATGCTCCCTCAACTTTTTCTCATTTTGTTTTGGACCAGTGTCAACAGTAGCTTCTCAACTGCCAATTTCAACCTTTCTCCCTAATATCAAGACATCAATTCTCCTTCAATATTTTCACATATTGAAAATATTTTTCTGATATCTGGGGAGAGGGATCATACAATGCACATACAAAAGGCTTGGTCTTCAATAACATATTCATGGCCAACCATATTGATTTTTTTCCCACGGGGATTTGCTTGAATAAGAATGGGAATTATTCCTTTAAATTTTCCTGAATATTATGAGGAAATCCTACGGTAGGCACAAATAAAAAGCTGCAAAATCCTTAAGGCAGTGCAACCAAAATCAAGATTGCATATATAAGATCATCTTGGCCCTATATTAATTAAAAAATAAACAGCAAAGTAAACAGCTCTGAAAATTGACTTGACAATGAATTGTCTAGAATCAATTCCTCATCTATCAAAATTGTCACTCTTATAAAATTGTATTTTCCCTTTTTTATTCTAATAACTTGGAGGAAGATAGACTCAAGTTGAATTGTGTTTTTCCTTATATTCATCTAATGGTAAAGTTGCATAATGCAGAGACACCTACAGGGTAATTATAAACAAAATAATTGTATCAGGTTAGATAAAATGTATAGACATTGTTTTTTTCTGGATACAGGTACAAAGAGACATACTTTTAGTGAGAGGAAGATTTAATATGTTATTTTTCCCCCATACAAAATTGGGTTTATTTTGCTGATGAAATGTTTTCTTCTTATAATGGAACACAATAGGGTACTGATGCAAAATGAAAAAAATATTTGAGCCCATCATATCTTTTTACTGAAAATCGAATAGAGTATAACAGCCTAGACAAGTAAATAGTCTAATTAATCTAATACTTTGAATAATTTGAGTAATAATTTATGCAGCTTAGTGCATCATAATAATATTGAAAAAGACCATGTCATGCCTGATATCTAGTCAATTTAATTAGATTAATGGAAGAGATAAAATTGCTACTATCCTAAAATGTTTTATTGATCGAAGCTGAGCATATAACTCAAATCTGCTGCAATTGAAGATTTATCAATAGTGGTCTTGGAGTTATAGCACTTTGCTCCAAAGTTTGGGAGAAGCAGGTAGAATTGAGGAGGGGGAAAACAGAAGGGGGAAAAAACCCTCCATTTTGACATCCACTATAGTGTGTAAATCCAAAATAAATGAATTAGAATATGCTGGATCTGAAACAATTTGCAATTGGTTGCTTAAAAGCCCTGTAGCTGTGCTTCTCTTATCCTTGGATTTCTCAGCCTTTCAACTCCAGACGCTACACACGTTTTATCCATGTCTGGAATTCATGCCAAGGACAATATTAATAACAGAGCAAGAAGACAAGGAGAACTCTGTTTTTTTAAAAGAGATTTTGCTTAGAAGAATTTCAAAGAAAGGGACTATTCCACAACTCATGATTGTATATTTTATTTATTTAGCTTATTTAGTTTGTCAAACATGTACGAGATAACAAGTATAAATATAAACATGGAGATGAACAAAGGAAATGGGGACAAATAAATCGGGACAATAGGAAAGGGGCAGTAGGCATGCTGGTGCGCTTATGCACGCCCCCTTACAGACCTCTTAGGAATGGGGTGAGGTCCACAATAGACAGTTTAAGGTTAAAGTTATGGGGGTTTGGGGATGTAACAACAAAGTTGGGTAGTGCATTCCAGGCATTGACCACTCTGTTGCTGAAGTCAAGTTTGGAGCAGTTACCTTGAATTTGTATCAATTGTTTGCCTGTATATTATTGCAGTTGAAGCTGAAGTAGTCATTGATAGGTAGGACGTTGTAACAGACAATTTTATGTACTACGTTTAGGTCAGACTTTAGTTGGCGTAGTTCTAGGTTGTCCAAGCCCAAAATTTCAAGCCTGTTGGCTCAAGGGATTCTATTGTGAGCAGAGGAGTGGAGTACGTGTCTTTTGAAATACCTCTGGACTCGCTCGATTGTATTAATGTCCGATATACAGTGTGGATTCCAGGCAGATGAGCTATATTCGAGAATTGGTCTGGCAAAAGTTTTGAATGCTCTAGTTTGCAGTGCAATGTTACCAGAGAAGAAGCTTCGTATTCTGTTATGACATGGAAATATATTTCATGGAATTATTATTATTCATAACTGTTTTCATGTGAATAATAGTAATTCCTTAAATACTAGAGTTTTTTTACTTATATTTTATATTATTATCAGTTGGCAATTTGACTTCTTTCAGTGGCAGGAGGAGGCATCCTGTCCAACTCCAGTTTAAAATTAAATTTATTTTTTAAAAAATTTGCCTCTTCAAAATCTTGGTGCGTCTTATACTCCGCTGCGTCTTATGCTCCAAAAAATACAGTATAAGAAAGTCTCTTAGAGCCACAAAGCTAATCAGTGATACCAAAAAAGACAGACTGAACAACCCATGCTGTAGAATTCTTCTGGGAATAAACTCTGGACATAAACTTCGGACATACCGTATTTTTTGGCGCATAAGATGCACCTTTTTTCCTCAAAAAAGAGGCTGAAAATCTGGGTGCGTCTTATACAATGAATCAGACAGCTCCTGGGAGCCGTTTTTTGCTCAATTTCCCCTCCCCAGCCCCCAGGATCACTCTATAAGCTTCCTATCCATGACCTCTTTTTTTTGACAAAAAATGGGCCATTTTTTGCAAACAATTGGCCATTTTTTGCTCATTTGGGGGGGGCACTCCCCCAGGAGCACTCTACAATCCTCCTAAGAGCTATTCATGCCCTTTTTTAAAAAAAATAGGATCGTTTTTGCAAAAAACAGCCCATTTTTGGGAGGTTTGCAGAGTGCAATTTTTTTTTTAATTTGCCTCTTCAAAACCTTGGTGCGTCTTATACTCCGGTGCATCTTATACTCCGAAAAATATGGTAGTAATCTTACTTTTGAGTAGACATTTGTGGGTTAAGCAGTAAATGTTTCTGATAGTACTTAAAACTATATTGGAGTCACTCAGATCTGTATCATAAGAGGCTAATTATTCTCTTTATTATTCTGCTGTCTATTTTACTCATTGTCTCTTCTTTTATATGGTTAAAAGCAGTATGCACACCGTGTAGATAGATTTATTTAACATTGTTCCACAAATAGCTTTCTGTTGATTTATTCGATGTGCACATCGGTATATAATGTTCTCTAGATTTTTTTTCCCTTTTGGAACATCTTTTCTTTTTGCAGCAAAATGCTCCTTTTTATTTTGCGCTAATTGATGCATTCTATCTATTCCTGCAATATGTCTCAAGAGCTTTTAAAGCCACAAAGTTAAATATAAAAAAGACATTAATGAGTGCAGCATATAGGCACATTAATCACTGTAGAAGAGAAAAAGAAATATATAAAATGATGAATAGATTTTTTTTCTTTTTAAAAAAATAAACCTTGCTGAAGCATTGTTAATTTTATTAATCGATGCATATGGAAAAAAATATATGAAGATAGATTGGTTGCAAACCTCCGCACTCAAGATAAGCTATAAGAGTTTGGACTTCAAAAATTGCAGCAATAGGTTCGCTGCCCTGTTGCTGGGTGGGTGTGGCCATGGTGGGTGTGGCCTAGTCTGTCACTGCGTTAATTGGTTTGCTAGCCGATCTGAACTGAATAATTGCTGATGAATTACTGCGCAGGTCATAAGCTTTATCAGCAATGATTTATTGTGCATGCTTAACATGTTTATATACATCACACATTCCAGAGACTTCTTTCCTTTTGATCTTTGTTTGTCTGCCAGGAAGCTGGGAAACAAACTGCTTCTGCCAAAATGTAACAATTAGATAGATTTGTTTTATTTCTATTTTGTTATTTTTGTATTAAAGTTTGTTTTCATCAGAACATGTTATCGGGTTTTATTTTAATTTTTGCTTCTTGAAGATATGCCTGTTTGGAAAAGCTGTCGACTCCTAGACCTCATTTAGTTCAGGGTGAAATTTCCCCTGACATAGTCGGCCTCCTGCACCATGGTGGGGCGGCATTTTTCACTCTCCCCAGGCTCCAGAGGTTTTCCTCAAGCCTCCAGGAGGGTGAAAACTGCTTCCCTGGGCCCGAAACAGGCCCATTTCCAGACTTCCGGACTCTGGTAGGCCCATTTCCCTCCACTCCCTGAGCCTCTGCGCGGGCCCAACACTTACCTGACATGATGAACGGGGAGACTCCTGGGAGGGAGGGGTAGTGTGGGAGGGGAGGGGTGGGCGTGGCAGGCTAGAGGTGGGATTTGGGGGTTCGCCGAACTGGGCAGAATCCTAGCTAGAGGATCACCCCAACCAGTACAAACCCCTAGCAGCCCACCCCGGTTGTTCTCTCCTTTCTTTCCTTCTACCTTTCCCAGAATTAGAGCCTTTTCCAGAGACCTAGGTCTTCAGACAATGAATCCCAAACAGGATAGTTTGAGCTTGATTATTTATATCTTATGTGAGAATTCAGGGTTGATTTGTTCAATAGTCCATTTGATGGCTATCCATTGCATTCTTAGAAGTCTTCTCCAAAAACAAAGTTCAAAAGTGTCAATCCCCTTTCTATGCTGCTTCTACTAAGTCAACCTTTTGACTCCATAGTGTGTCACCAAAAATATCATTGCTTACATGATCCTGATCTTTGTAGGTACAGATACATCATCGAATCATAGAACAGGAAAGGATCTTGGAGATCTTCTAGTTCAACCCTCTGCCCAAGGCAAGAATCATTATTCCATCCTAGACAAATTGTTATCCAAACTTTTCTTGAAAATCTCCAGCACATATTTCTTCCAGGAGGAAAGCTCTTCTTTAGTTCCAGGTTAGATCTCTCTCTGACAAGCTTCTAACTATGCTTCTTGTCCTGACCTCAGGTGCTTGGGAGAATAAATTGACACCCTCTTCCCTGTGGCAACCCTCCAAAATATTGGAAGATGGCTTCATATCACCCCCTAGACCTCTTCATTAGGCTAAACATACCTAGTTCCCTTAGACATTCATGATGCAATTTAGCTTCAAGACTCCTTTGTTGCCTTCTGCTGGACTTTTTCTAGGGCATGGGTGTCAAACTCAAGGCCCGGGGGCCAGATCCAGCCTGCAAGGCTGCTCTGGAAACAGCAAAGGACTGGCCCACGGTGCCTCTGCCAGCAAAAAATGGAGCTTGGGAGTTGACAGGAAGTTATTCAGCTGGACATATGTGGGGTGTGTGGGCTCTTAAGAGACTCACATGAACCCTGTCTGATAAACCATCTCTGAGATCCTTTTTGGATCAGAACCCGCACTGGAGGTGGTGGCAAAGAAGGGCAGCATCTCCTCAGACTCAGAGGGAGGCAACTGGTCCCTAGCAGGTCGGAGATTTGCCTTATAAATCAGAGTCGGGCGGCAGTCTGCAATATGGCTGATAAGATGCTGACTTTTTGTCAACGCAAATGTACAAGAGGGTACGGAAGAGATGAAAGACCAGTAAGAAAATTTATCTAACCCACAACTATAAATCAAACCTGGAAAAGGCAAAGAAATCTTGAGAACATAAATAATATTGATGGTCAGATCAGGATTTTTTCAAAAGAAAGAAAGGGATAATGGAGGGTTGAAACACCAGCTCCCCAAAAAGTTATTTATTTGAAACAACTTTGGACAGAAAGGAGAAAGTAGAGAAGTGACAAACCCACTCAAATATAACCTCTAAACTTGGTTTTGGACTTGAAATAGAAACCAAACATTCTGAAAGAATTATTCTGTTTGAACTTTTTCCAACTAATATATCTTAACTCCAAAAAAAGCACTTCTTCTTACTGATAACTGATAATCTAACCTTGACTGTGTGGGAAGTTTTAATTAACCAACTGCCATAAATCAGAATTTGGAAAAGTAGGTGGCAAAGAGAAATACCTGAATTTGACTGTTTGCAAGTTTGTCTCAAGTGATATATTATGAGCAGCTACAATTGACCGGACCCGGAAGCTCGCAAGGGAAAGAATAATAACAGAATAATAACAGAATCAAGAACTGGGAACATGAAGGGTTTTTTTCTTTTTTCTTTTTTCTTTTCCTCTTCTTTTTCTCTCTCGGCAAAAGAATAAGATGGCCCCAGTTTCTCTTCCAGTTTGAATTAAATTTAAGATGGACCAGAATCTCAAAATAAGACTTGTATAACTAACTGCAATTTTGGAACTGGACATTAAGGAAGAACAAAAGACTAAGATGGCTCCCATCGTTCTCTCCCACAGCAACTGAAACAGACAAATTTAAGGTGGAACAGAACTTTGAAATAAGAACTGTATAACTAACTGTAACTTTGGAACTGGACATCATGGAAAACTGGGAATTCAAAGAACTATGTGAAATTATAAAAATATATGCATAAATCATTATAATCATTACAATCAAGCCAAAATAGAATTCTGAATCCAGAGAAGCAGATAGCTAAAGAAGAATTTAAAGAAGGAGGGGGGCAAGACAATGAAGGAGTAGAAACAGAGGGAAATAAAAAGCAGACAAAAAACTCCATTGGCCCTGGAAGTGGTGTAGGGAAAATTGTGAAAAGGAAATAAAAAGCAGACAAAAGTTGTTTTGGAGGTTGTTAGTGGCATAAGGAAAATTGAAGTAGGAGATTATGCTCCAACAAAGAGAAATATAAAATATTATTTTGACCTGGGGAAAATTGAAGAGAGTGGATGCATCAAAATAAAGAAAAGGGAGAAGTCAGGAACAGAGAAGTGAAACAAAAGACTTACTAGGAAAAAATCAGATAATTAGAAACTATTATATTGGAAAATATTATGTTAAGATAAGGGCTTTATTCCTAAATTATGATAATAAAATGGAGTTGCTAACTGGTTGAATATGATAATGGAAAGATAGCTAAATAAAGGTTAAAATATATGGAATATGGATAAATATGAAACTGATATGGGGAGGTGGTAAAACAGAGGTTTGTGATCCAACTTTTAAGCATGATAATTAAACTGAGTTGCAAACTGATTGAATATGACAATAGAAAGACAACTAAGCATGGGTCAAAATATGTTTACCACTCGTTTTTTTATATAATAGATTAAGGGAAGTGTAACGAACATTGAACAGCAAGAATTGCCATTTAAAGATAATTAAGGGTAATCCAATCCAAGGTATGGAAAAATGGAGAGGGAACATGAAATACACCTACAATGGGAAACTATTGAGATAAAAAGACAGAATCACAAATTGGGGGCATGTAAGGATGTATAAATTGATGTAAACATTTAATAATACAATATGATGTTGGTTGTGTTAGTATACATGTGATTATATGTTATGAAAATGAAAAAAAAAACGTTAATTTAAAAAAATGGAGCTTGGGAGGGCTGTGTGCAGCCCTCCCGAGCTCCGTTTTCACTGGCACAGGGTTGTGCACCCCCAACAGGAGTGATGTCGAACTGCCCCCCCCCAGCCCTCCCCCCCAAGGTCAAACACAATGCTGATGTGGCGGTCAATGAAATCAAGTTTGACTCCCCTGTTCTGGTATCATGGTGACCAGGACTGGGTGCAGTATTCCAAGTGTGACCTCACTAGTGCCATATAGAGCGGTACTATACACTATCACTTCTTTTTTTTTCAAAAGTTTATTTTTTATTTTTTAACATACATATAATATAATCCAAAGTATACCATTACATCTTAACGAAAAATGTTTTGAATATTCAGTATAAATCCCTCTTGCCTTCAAGCCCCATCAATTTTTATTTGCTCTTCTGCTTTCCATACACCATATTATAGTCTATTTCATCTTCAACCCTTCTCCGCTCCCCCTCTCCTCCCCCCTACCTCCTTTCTTCCCTCTACCATCTCTCTCTTCTCTATTTCCCCTTGCTCTCTCCCTCTCCCCTCCCCTCTTTCCACACCTTCCCTCTCTCCATCTCTTTTCCTCCCTTCTGCTTCCCCCTCTCCTCTCTCTTTCTCTCTTTCCTTCTCTTTATCTCCCTTCCAGTCTCTATTTTGTGTGGGATACACTATCACTTCTCACAATCTTGGTGTTATCTATGAGATATAAGATATTATATACATATACGTGTGTGTGTGTGTGTGTGTGTGTGTGTGTGAGAGAGAGAGAGGGGGGGGGGAAACAGGCAGACAGACAGACAGAGATTCAAAATCTTCCTCTGCTTGGTTGTTATGCCTGTTGTCATTATTTCAATCTTTTTTTTTAACTGCGCTGCTGTGGAAACATGAGACAATCACACCTGCTTAATTGCTTGTCCACTATCACCCCTGACTATTCTAAAGAGCCTTGTGCCATCCCTGATTGCCAAGTTTGCTCCACATACTCTACGCCTTATTTTTGTCCTAGCAGCTCTTCTGAAAAACAAAAAAGGAAGCCCACAAATTATCTCGCATTGCCAGCATCTTCCTTTTCTCATAGGAAATGACCTTGCCGAAACAGTGGTTAGTGTACTGCTGGGAAATCTTTTGAAGATGCTCGTCTTGTTTGCGAAAGGAATAACCTTTTATCTTGCCACGCTTCTCAGCCTGAGTGTTGGAAATCAGGAATAAGACATAGTGGAGTAAGTTAAAATGATGGAATCCATTAATACTTTATTCAGACTCCTAAATTAAAATGTAATCTCAAGAGTTCTTTCACTATTTTAATTCCCTCAGATGTTCTGGTTGGCTGAGCTGACTGCAGTGCACCAAAATTATCTGATATAGGATGCAGTGAAAAGAAAGTGCAGGTGAGAACTTCACAGCAACTATAGTTTGACTTTAACATCTAGTCGAGGTATAAAAAAATAATTACATTATTTTACCATGGCTTTCTCTTAAGGTTCTGTTTTTCTTCTTAATGATCTAACTTTTCCAAAGAACTCAAACTTCAGGTTAGTAATGGAATGTTTTGCGTTCTCTTTCTCCTCTATCATCACAAGGAGACCAAGGGTCAACACTCTGAAAGAACCATTCCTCCTAAGAAGATTAAATAAAATTATCAGCATCATACTTAAGAGTACTGAGGCTCCTACTTATAGGTTTTCCATTCAATAAAACTGGCTTTATGCCTAAAGAGGGACTAGAACTCATAGCTAAATGTCTATGGAGATTCTCAATCATCCAGGTCATGGTTGCCCCCAAAGATGCTTTCTGAAAGCTGAAGAAGCTTCTTGGATGAGAAGTGAAAACGTCTTCAAAGAAAAACCAGAAAGTCCAATTGCCTCTTGAAAAAGCATCTTTGGGACAACCATGACCTGGATGACTGAGAATCTCCGTAGATATTTAGCTATGCATTTTGGGATGAACACCTTCAGAGCTGAAGAAGCTTCTTGGATGAGAAGCGAAACATCTTCAAAGAAAAACCAGAAAGTCCAATTGCCTCTTGAAAAAGCATCTTTGGGACAACCACAACCTGGATGACTGAGAATCTCCGTAGATATTTAGCTATGCATTTTGGGATGAACACCTTCAGAGCTGAAGAAGTTTCTTGGATGAGAAGCGAAACATCTTCAAAGAAAAACCAGAAAGTCCAGTTCAGAGGTTTTACTACCGGTTCGCTTTGTGCACACCAGTTCAATGTAAATTGTTCTTCGTGCAGGTGCAGAGCAATTTACGGTGAACTACGCATGCGCATGCACTACTAAACAACATTCCGGCAACGGCAGCAGCAACCGGGAACCGGTTCGGGGGCGTGGCCAGCCTGGGTCACTGGTGGTTCTGCAACCCAGGTCAAAATACCACTACCAGTTCGGCTCGAGAGCAACCTACCTCTGGTCCAGTTGCCTCTTGAAAAAGCACCTTTTGAGCTAGAACTCATATTTTCCAGTTTCTAACCTGGTGCATTAAGACCAAACTGGGCCTTCCTTTCTGTTTAAATGGCAATAATAAAATTGATGATAGTTCCATTAAGTTCAGCACTGGATGATTGCGTAGCACAGTTGTAATGAGAAACAATCTGCAATACTGAGTGGTTGTTAATTATGAATTCTGGATGGATCTTGAAGAAACATTGGCAGGCAAAACTAATAGTTTCCATGAATTACTACGGAATTGAAGCAGAAAGTCAGCAGAAGACTTCACTCAAGAGAAACATTAATGTTGTTTGAATTAAACATTGAAACTACTGTGTCCAATGACACATCGTTTTATAT
Source organism: Natrix helvetica (assembly GCF_964273705.1). Classification (NCBI taxonomy): domain Eukaryota; kingdom Metazoa; phylum Chordata; class Lepidosauria; order Squamata; family Natricidae; genus Natrix; species Natrix helvetica. The sequence goes on from NC_138550.1 coordinate 21,712,755, forward strand.
GAAGAGGGAGGGTATTTCACATCCCCGTTACTATTTGTGGGGTTTCCACTTGAAATCCTCCTGTATTTTGGGGAGAATGAAATTAAACGGATAACAGATCCTACGTTTGATCTGAAGACCAGGAAGTAATGAAGATTAATTAAGTTCGAATTTTTGTTCCTGAGTAGAGTATAAAATAGTTGAAGGGTCCTGTGAGCACAGAATTTCCCTTTAGCTTTATGAAGATTAATGAAAAAAGAGACTGCATTGCAAGTTGTGAATGTTTCAAAGTAGAAAGAACAAAAATATTTTGTCAATTTGAACGGCTTAAAACCTCAGGCACTGATGGCACAGGTCCAGGTGTGGGCTTCAAAAATTGCAGCAACAGGTTCGCTGCCCCGTTGCTGGGTGGGTGTGGCCATGGTGGGTGTGGCCATGATGGGCGTGGCCCCCTACCATGGGTGGGGCATTTTTCACCTTTCCCAGACTCCTTAGGCTTTCCTTGAGCCTCTGGGAAGGGGAAAACTGCTTTCCCCGGGCTCCGGAGGCCCTCCGGAAGCTGGAAACAGGCCCATTTCCGGACTTCCAGAACCTCCGTTAGGCCCATTTCCGCTCCTCCCCGAACCTCTGTGTGGGCTCTGCACTTACTTGGCATGATGAACAGCCACATGGAGACTTCTGGGAGGAGCGAGGGAGGGAGGGGTGGGTGAGGTGGGATGGGGTGGGCATGGCCAGCCAGGGGTGGCATTTGGGGGTTCACAGAACTGGGCAGAATCCTAACTAGAGGATCACCCGAACCCGTGCAAACCCCCAACAGTCCATCCCTGCCCAGGTCTCAGAGTAGGTGAAGGTAACAGCAGTAGGAGTATCTGAACTGCATTTGAAAACACGCAGAGGACAGTGCAATAAAAAAAAATCTCTGAGAACCGAAATAAAAGGGAATCCTAAAAGTGCTTTTTTTTTTTCCAAAAGCCAACTGGAGTTTTTTTCCTTGAAGATGTTTCGCTACTCATCCAAGTATATGGCACCCACCTTACGCAATGGATTGAGGATTGTAGATTGTAACCTTCTGGGCTACAGATTTATTTATTTTTTTTACTTCCCAGACACTGACAGTCTAATAGGGACACCTTTTAAAAATTCCTATGGTCTGGTTCATATAACACAACATAATTGTGATTTACTTGGTTTCAGTCTAGCATGTTGTACAAACATGGCTGTAGTTTCAAAAACCAAAATGCTGCGATTTAGCAGATTGTGTGCATCCAATTTATACATGTGCTTTCACTGATTTATTGCAAAGATCGGTAGGTCTCTATGTCTCTAGACGGCTTACAATATACATCTATTAGAAATCCATAAAACCCATTCAGCCTTAAAACAATAAGGGATTGGGAAGGAATAGAATGGAAAGAAGATAAAAGCAATCAAGGGACAGAAGGAAAGTTAATTGGCAATTCAGACCTGGTGACAAGAAACTTGGGAAGATTATATTTTAAGTTGTTCAGACAGCTACTGCTTTAATGGGTTCACTATAAACGAGGGTGAGCAACCTGAGGTTTCTATATTTACACAGATTAGCATTCAAGACAGTTTACTGCAGGGGTGTCCAAACTTGGGAACTTTAAGACTTGTGGACTTCAACTCCCAGAATTCCCCAGCCAGCATGGCTGGCTGGGGAATTCTGGAAGTTGAAGTCCACAAGTCTTAAAGTTCCCAAGTTTGGACACCCCTGGTTTACTGACTTTGGTCTAGTTCTTTATTCCTTAAACTCGTCCATGGAGTCTGACATATTCTGCAATTAAAAACTATCCAGACCAGCATTATATATATCCATGTTGTTTTATAATTATTATGCTTTAAACAAAAGTAATTGTTGGAACACAAATAGGAAATTAAACTTAGAAACTAAGAGCTGGCATGGTGGTTAAAGGCACTGAGCTTGAAAGTAGGGTACTGTGAGTTCTAGTTTGAGTTCTGATTTAGGCATGATACCCCCCTGGGGGACTTTGGGTCACTCTCTCGCAGCTCCAGGAAGAAGCACCAGAAAGAACAAACCACCTCCAAACATGTTGCTAAGAAAACATGTTCTCCAACAAGATGCTCTCAGCAATAAAATACTTGTTCCCATGTACAAGGTGAAGTGAGTACATCAGAATATTGTGAAACTGCGTTCTAATATTGCCCAATACATTCTGTTACCTTTCTGATAATTCCCATTGGTATGTAATTCAGAGTGAGAGCTAGTCTGGTGCAGTGGTTAAGGTGACCTCGGGCCGGTCACTCCCTGTCAGCCTGTTAAGGCAATGGAAAACCCACTTCTCAATTGTGGCTCAGTGGCTAAGACGCTGAGCTTGTCGATCAGAAAGGTCGGCAGTTCGGTGGTTCGAATCCCTAGTATGGGTCTCCTGAGTGAGCAGGGGGTTGGACTAGATGACCTCCGAGGTCCCTCCCAATTCTGTTACTGTTCATTCTTACCATCAAAACTGCAGGGATGTGTCCACTCACCAGGAGCAACATTTCCTCAAAGCCTTCTCCAATAACAACAACAACAATAATAATAATTCGTCATCAGTCAATTGCAGAAAGCAGCTTTACTTGGGACAGCTTCCATCCTGCAACGATATCTGTAACTGTGTCAGACATCTGGATCTGCCTATCCCAGGTCCTTGGTAAGGACTCGATAGGTAAACAAAAATTCCAAACCCAGTCTGAACATCTGACAGACTGTGCGATGATCCATGTTCATGATCATAATCATAAACTCAATTATAATAATAAAACAGTTGACTGAGTTTCATGTTTAATGGATAAAAGGGATAATAACGATAATATAATTCAAGAGAACGCTGCACCGCCATCAGAAGGAACTAATGAACCCTCTGGGTCAAAATTAATACAGGAAGAATTTCTTTCCAATAAATTCAAGTTACAAGAGAGTGGCACATTACCACCAGATTCTTTGCTGTTGGACAGCAAAAAGCCTCCAGTGTGAGCGACCTGCTAAAGGGCATGCCTATGGAGAGTCTCAGTCATCCAGGTCAGGGGTCTCCAACCTTGACAAACTTTAAGCCCGGATGATTTCAACTCCCAGAATTCCCCAGCCAGCTTTGCTTTGCTGGCTGGGGAATTCTGGGAATTGAAGTCAGCCAAGTTTAAAATTGCCAAAGTTGGAGACCCCGGATCCAAGTCATGGTTGTCCCAAAGGTGCTTTTCAAAAGACAAACTGGGTTTTGTTTTCTGAGAAGGAGCTTCTTCTGAGCCAGAACTGAAAAAGCTTCTTGGATGAGAAGCGAAACGTCTTCAAGGAAAAACAAAATCCAGCTGCTTTTTTGGGGGGGAGAAAGGATCTTTGGGACTGTTAAGGGATCGGGAAGAGGTGCATTTTCTTCAGAGCCGCTGGCTGCGTTGGCTAAACCACTAGCGGCGCTTCTGTTTTTGCAGGCGAGCAAGCAAGCAAGACGCGCGGTTTGCGCGCGGCGAAGCGCCCGGACTCTGCTGGCTAAAGGAACAGCGGGGCAAGAGGAGTGGGCGCCCGCTGCTCTCCAGCGGTGAATAGCGGGCGCTGAAGGAGCGTTTCCCCTCCTACGCGATGTACGGAGCTGCGCCGACCAGACGAAAAAGCAGCGGTTGTTGCTGGACGAGCTCTTTTGGGCTGAGAGGGGAGGAAGGGGAGGGAACCGCCGCCGGAGGACGGCTGGGGATCCTGGGCGCGGACGACAGTCTCGCCCGACGAAGAAGGGAGATGCGATGACTCCGCTCGCCCTCGTTCAGCCCCCCTGAGGAAGACGCTCGTGGGGAAGAGCAGGTAAAGCCCGGTCCTCTCTGCCACGGTTGACTTTCCTAAGCGGACTGATTGAGGAGTAAAATACACTAACGGGGCTTGCTCGGAATAAGCAAGTTTTAGGGTTGCGGGAGAGCGGAGAAGTCGTGGGTTCCTTGACGATGCGGTGGGGTTTAGGAGAGTTAACATGTAACGTTGTATCTCTGGAGGCACCAATCAATCAATCGACCAATCAGAATAGAGCTGGAAGGGACCTTGGAGGTCTTCTAGTCCAGCCCCCTGCTCAAGCAGGAGACCCCATACCATTTCAGACAAGGGACTGTCTAGTCTAGTGTTTTGATTTTAATTGTATTTATTTATTTAGTTTGTCACTTATGTATAAGATATGGGGAATAAGAATAAACATGAATAAGAACACAGGAAATGGGTACAAATAAATGGGGATAGTAGGACAGGGACTTTAGGCATTTATGTAAGCCCCTTATGTACGCCCCATCCCCTCTTAGGAATGGGGTGAGAAAGTCTAAGGTTGAAGTTTTGGGGGTTTGGGGAAGAAACCATAGAGTCAGGTAGTGCATTCCAGGCATTGACCACTCTATTGCTGGAGTCGTATTTTCTGCAATCGAGTTTGGTGCGGTTTACCTTGAGTTTGTATCTATTGTGTGCTCCAGTGATGACGCACCCACAACTTCTGAAGGCAAGATGTTCCATTGATTAATTGTCCTTACTGTTAGGAAGTTTCTCTTTAGTTCCAGGTAGCGTCTCTCCTTGATTAGTTTCCTCCATTGTTTCTTGTCCTGCCTACAGGTGCTTTGGTAAATAAGTTGACCCCTTCCTCTTTGTGGCAACCTCTCAAATACTGGAATCCTACTATCATGTCCCTCCCCCACCCATCCCTCTTTTCTCTACATTAGTGAAATCCAAATCCTGCAACCATTTTTCATGTGTTTTAGTCTCCAGGCCTTTAATCATCTTCGTTGCTCTTCTTTGCACTTTTTCCACAGTCTCAAAATATTTTTTGTAATGTGGTGACCAAAACGGGATGCAGTATTCCAGGTGTGGCCTTACTAAGGATTTATAAAGCAATAGATGGTAGGTTGTAAATGCCCCCCTGTCCAGCACAATCTTCTCTATTCCTGGGTGCTCCTTAACACAAAAACCCTAGTTACAGATTTTGGGAAGATCAATGTAGTCCAACACATTCCCAATCTTTGTATTTACCCTTGATTAAGGTGGTATGTACAACTTTGCTCCAGTTTAATATATCAAAAGTATTTGCATCTCTGCTACATTTTTATTCCCTTTTGTCCAGGGAGCTCTAAAAGTTAAAATGATTCTGCTCCTCATTTAACAAATCATCTTCTGGCAAACCTGTTGGTCATTTCTGTGGCCAGTTCTTTTAGGCCAAGCTTTCTCATCTAGTTCTATGGCTATTCCCTGTGCGGAGTGTCTAAGAAAATGTGAATATTTCCCTTTTCTAAGTATTTTAGTCTCCTTAAAAATATCATACTGCAATTGTGCTGTGATAAGCAATGCCCATTGCTTTTCACATTTAAAAGAAAGCATGCTTATGTTCAAGTGGTAAGAGCAGATGGTAGCACCTAACTGATTCTGAAAATGTTAAGCAAGCACAAACAATGATTACAACTTGAAAGGTAGATAAAATGCCAGGGCTGTGAACTAGATCAGTGGTAGTCAACCTGGTCCCTACCGCCCACTAGTGGGCGTTCCAGCTTTCATGGTGGGCGGTAGGGGTTTGTTGTAACTCTGCTTTATAAATTGTATAAAGTAAAGTTACTTCCCTACCTTATAAATCACCATTACTGTGGAACCGATGGGCGGTTAGAAAATTTTACTACTAACAGAGATACAGAAGTGGACGGTAGGTATAAAAAGGTTGACTACCCCTGAACTAGATGGAGAAAATCCAGGAAGAAGGCAAGGGCAAATAATTTCTAAGTTGCTTCGGTGGAAACTACATATATATGTCTAGGTCAGTGATGGCGAACCTTTTTCTTACGGCATGCCAAAATTGAGCGCACACGTGTGTGCCCACTCAATCTCCCTGTCCAACTGTGCATGCGTGTGCAAAACCTACACACACACACACACGTGCGCGTGCAACCCCTCCCCAGACTCCAGAGGCTTTTCTGAAGTCTAATGAGGGCAAAAAACGACCCCAATGGCTGCCACACAAGTCAGAAACGGATCATTTCCGAACTTCGGGTTGGCCTGTTGGGGCTGTTTGTCAGCCTTCCCAGCCTCTGGAGCCTTTCGGCTAGCCTGGGAGGGCAAAAAACCACCCCAATGGCCCAACCGGAAGTTTGTTCCCAAACTTCTGGTTGGCCCATTGGGGTCGTTTTTCACCCTCCCCAGCCTCCGGAGGCTTTCCTAAAGCCTGGGGAGGGTGTAAACAGCCTCTCCTGGCCCTCCTGAAATGTGAAAAATCAGCTGGCCAGTGCACGCATGTATGCCACCAAATATGGCTCCACCTGTAGGACCCATGCCATAAGTTCGCCATCACAGGTCTAGCTGATCACCTTGCAGTAAGATGGGTGACAAACAAATTTAATAAACGAACAAACAAATAAATAAATATAAAACGCTAAGTCAAAATGTAACTATAAATTGCAGTTAATGACAAGATAGTTTTGAATTACATTTCTGGTAGGGGTTTATTGGCCTAGAGGACTGTTTTGTACATTTTAGAGTTTTCTTCAGAGGCTGCTGGGAAGATGGGAGCCCTTCTCCCAAAGTGCAGCCAAGTAACACTTAAAAAAAAAACTTATAACATATTTTCCTGTCTAGTAGAAAGTGAGTAGTGGGCAGGGGAATTCAATTTTCATGTTCTACTTCCAAGGTCCCCAATCCCCGGTCCGTGGACCAGCATCAGGCTGAGGCATGCCAGAAAGTGGGCTGTGCAAAGGATAAAGCCCCATCCGTGGCTTTATGAAACCCCCTCTGGTCCGCGGAAAAACCTCTCTCCATGGAAGCAGTCCCTGGTGCCCAAAAGTCCCTGGTGCCCCACTGCTCTACCCCCAGTGGTGGATTAAGGCTCACTGGTGCTCTAAGCACTGACAAATCTTGGTGTCCCCCTCCTTTGTATATACTGTACAAATCTTCATTGGTTTTTTTTCCTCAACTTTGTGGTGCCCCCTTGGGCCTGGTACCCTAAGCACGTGCTTAGTCTGCCTAATGGTTAATATATCACTGTCTACCCCAAATTGTTACCCAATTTTATTGTTATTATTCAGACACTAAGTCGTGTCCAACTCTTCACAACTCCATGAGCCACAACATGCCAGGCCTGCCTGTCCTCTACTGTCTTCCAGAATCTTCCCAAACTCATGTCCATTGCATTGATGACACTATCATCTCATCCTCTGCTGTCCCCTTCTTCTTTTGCCTTCCATCTTTCCCAACATCAAGGTCTTTTCCAAGGAATCCTCTCTTCCCATTTGGTGGCCAAAGTATTTGAGCTTCAGTATCTGTCTTTCCAAAGAATAGTCAGGGTTGATGTCCTCTAGGATTGGCTGATTGAATCTCCTTGCAGTCCAAGAGGCTCTCAAAAATTTACTCCAACACCACAATATCCAATTTTCGTGATACTCTTTTAGTCACTTCCAAGGGCTACTAAATGGAAGGTGGAACTACCTAACAGGGGCCTCGGTTTGCTGACTCTTGGAAGCCTTCGTTGGGAGTCAAGTAGAAATGAAGACATTTTGTAGAGGAATCACTTTTGTCTCTGCTTCACCTCTAATACCAGAAGAGCGAAAAGTGGGGTGCAGCTTTTATTTTTATTTTTAAATATCCATTTATAGACTTTGCTTTTATTTTTCTTTCCCACTGTTCCCAATGAAAGGGAAATAAGATTCATCAGGACTGGCATCCTGTTTTTGACCTACCATATTTTTTGGAGTATAAGACTCACCAGAATATAAGATGCACCAAGATTTTAATGAGGGAAATTTTTTAAAAAAGTTTTTGCACTCTGCAAACCTTCCCAAAATGGCCCGTTTTTCACAAAAACAAGCCCATTTTTTTGTCAAAAAAGGGCACGCAGAGCCTTTAGGGGGCTTATAGAGTGCTCCTGGAGGCTGGGGGGGGGGGCAGAAACCAACAAAAAGCGGCCCGTTTTTCGCTCATTTTTGCCCTCCCCAGCCACCAGGAGCACTCTGGAAGCCTCCTAAAGGCTATGCGAAGCCATTTTGCAAAGGGAGTGGGGTTTCAGGAGGCCAAAAATGCTGTATTCAATGTATATGACGCACCCAGATTTTCACCCTCTTTTTTGAGGGAAAAAGGTGTGTCTTATACTCTAAAAAATACTGTATTTAGATTGTGGGTCAGAAGAACAGGAGTGTTACGGTTTTTTCCCCCCCACAAGCTACACTTCCACTTGTGTTTCCTTGCATTTACTGTTATTGCATTTCCTCTTTTCAACTCTTTTCATAATATTGACATGCATGTAGATTTGTGGCATCTTTCATTTCAACACAACCTTTCACCGTTTTCCTTCCGATGAAAATATGTAGGCCTTTGAGTATGATTCTGTACTCGTGTTTCTCAACCTTGGCAACTTGAAGATGTCCGGACTCCCAGAATTCCCCAGCCAGCATTCGCTGTTTAGTACCCTGTTTAGTTACCAGCAATTAGAGAGCTATAAACAAAAAGATAATAGAATTGGCAGGAAGAAATCTTCCTTATAGGGTGTCATTAGTAGCAGAAAAGAGTTCTCACCAGTCAGCCTACCAATTGTTGGAGCAAACCGCACTATAATTTTCCTGCTGCTAATGGGAGTAGAAAACTAATAAATTGTTGAGAAGGAATGATTCTTGTGTTTCCAATGTCCTTCTTAAAAATGCTGAAGTCTGTTTTTGCAGCCCCTGGAGCTATTTTTATTATAGTTATTGCTAAAGATTAGACTTAGCAGCCTGACATTTTGAGGTGTGATTCACTGTGTGAAAACCTTTGTAGTATTGGCTCATAGAAAAACTCACAAACTCCCCCCCCCCAACAGCCTTTCCAGGCAAAAACCCACAGAAAATCTTGGTTTTATCCACTTTATATTATCTACCCAATTATTACAGCTGCAGCCACCGCCCAAAATGGATATCCTGACCTGCCACTGAAAGATTCTCACTCCTGGCTTAGAGAAAGGGAAAAAAGCTAAGATCATTTTGTCTCTCTGTGCATACTTTATGTGTTTGTGAGTGAAGGGAAAATGTGTACTTAAATGTTGATAGCATGTGCTCTCCTTCCTTCCTCCCTCCCTTCCTCCCTTCCTTTCATCCTTCCTTGTTTTTATTGTATTTTAATGCTTTATATAACTCTTGTGAGCCTTCCGAGTGAGTTTCCTAAATAAAGACTGCATGAGTTTGTTCAATAAATAAATGTTTGAAACCCCTAGCCCAGCCATTTGCACTATGCTCCAAATTGAGAAGGTTTCTCACTATTGACAAATCTTAATTTAACAAAACAAGAAAATTAGGAAATAATAGTTGTAGGGTAATTGCATTCAGTATATATTTCAGTTAAATCAGATATAGTTTTTCTCCGGAGCTTACTTATTTCTTAGCCTTGGTTTTACCTATTTTGGGTAAGCATATACTTCGAGATCAAGGGTGTCAAACTCATGTTGTGAGTCACGTGATGGATGTATTTTCCCCCTTCACTAAACCGGGCGTGGGTGTGGCCAGCATGTGACGCATCCGACCCATGGGCCAGGAGTTTGAGAGCCCTGTTCTAAATTACTTGCATGTTTGTGTTTCCTCAAAAGCTGTGTGCTGCTATTGTACATATACAACAATCTCTGAACTTTTATTTCAGTAAACTGAATATGAGCAAAATTAAGTGGTTTTTTTAATAGCTAACAGTTTGATAGTATTTTTCTCCCCTCTTCAGGGTAGTGTGAGTAACATTCTAATAAGAGGTGTGTGCTATTTTGAAAATGCGAATTATACCCAGCCTTTCACCTCCTAAAGCATTAGTGCAGCACCAGCTAGTTTGTCATAGAGTAAAATTAGCCCTGTCTGTGCCGCTAGTGAAAGGGGGTGGAATGTGAAATGTGACCAAACATGTAAACAAGTTCAGCCACGCCTAAAATATTTTCCACTGTGGGTACAAGTGTAGAAATTCATTGTCAGGCTGAAGGCGTTTGATCCGAGTTAGATCTGCAATTTCTGCTATTGTTGTTTAAAATCTTCCAAGGTAAGTCTTTTAGACAAACATTATTTGCATGGGTGTTATAAATTATGAAACAATTAATATAAAGGATTAATAAGTTGTGGTATTTTTAAATGATAATTCTTGCAGCCCCTCTATTTTTTTCCCCTACTGTTGGGTTGTTATTATATTAACTTGAAACACAACTCACAAGTTATTTTTGTAGCTTAGATTAGAGTAACTGTATAAATGTGGCAACATCTGGCTCTAACTTTGTGTCTTTGGCATTGCATATGTGCAGTGAAATAAATAGCAATATCAAAATTACAAATGTTATTTCTTTGGGGGGGAAAATAGTGTGCTTTTCATGCAATGAAAAGTTATTTTTGTAGTTTAGATTATAGTAACTGTGTAAATGTGGCAACATCTGGCTCTAACTTTGTGTCTTTGGCATTGCATATGTGCAATGAAATAAATAGCAATATCAAAATTACAAATGTTATTTCTTTGGGGGGGGGGGAATAGTGTGCTTTTCATGCAATGAGCTGCCTCTTTTCCTTGCTTGTTTCCAGGATTTTTTTTTTCCATGCTCCAACTGCAAGGCTGATCTTTTATGGAAAAGAATGATCATGTTACTTAATAATGGATACTTCTGCCATATAAGGTCTTCGATATATAATCATATAATTTCAGCTGTCTTTTCATGGAGACTGAGTATTATTTGTCAGTCATGTTAACTAGCTTGCATGATGCATTAGTTACGTTTTAGTTGCACAAATACTTGTTGCACTTTAATATTATAACTTAAGGAAACTTGTTTCCATTAGTGGATCACAGTTCCTGAATTCATTAGGAATAATCTAAAGAAACTTCCCTTAATGTAAATTCATCTGGGATCAACTGGGATAATAGGGAAGTAAGTTATAATTTAGTTTTTCCCCCCTAATGATTTATTTTTTAAAATGCTACCTCATAACTTATTTTTGTTTGGACAACGTCAGTAAAAGGTCAATTGAATATCTAGGACTGGGTTTGCAGTACTCTGTTTCCCTGAAAATAAGACCTACCCGGATAATAAACCCAATCAGGCTTTTGAGCGCATGCGCTAAAATAAGCCCTCCCCCCAAAATAAGCCTTTTCCAAAAATATTGCAACATAGCAGCAGCCATGAGCTGACCATACTCGCCTCTTCCTGCACCTCAAAAATATTAAGACCTTCCCGAAAATAAAGCTAAGCGCTTATTTCAGGGGAAAAAAAAAAGACCCTGTCTTATTTTTGGGGAAACATAGTACTTAAGGCTGCAGTAAATCTATAGGTTCTTCTCTTAATACTAGCAAATGTTTCTAATCATTTGTACCTAATATTGCATCCTTGGAAGGCCAACTGCATACCAGTGAGCCCCAATAAGTTTCTGATATTTAATTCTTGAATGTGCCTGGGCACCAAATAGATGCTTAATTCAGACATATGTATACTGGTGTCCCTAATGTTTTATCTAGGGCAGAGATGGAGAACCTTTTCAGCACCAAGTGCCCAAATCTGAACGCGCATTCATGTGCATACATGTGCTTGTGACGGAGTGCAGAAACCAAAAACCAGCTGGCCAGTGTGCACATGTTTTTGGCCATTTGGGGGCCATTTTCAGGCTGTTTTTCAGGCCGTTTTCAGACTGTTTTTTCGGCTGATTTCAGGCCGGTTTTCAGGCCGTTTTCCGGTGTCTGCAAAGACCAGCAGGCCGATGCATCAGAAACCAGAAGAGAAGCTGGCAACGGCATGCGTGCCCATAGAAAGGGCTCTGAGTGCCCCATCTGGCATGCATGCCAAAGGTTCGCCATCGCGGATCTAGGGAATGGCATGCCCAACTCTGAGAATCAGGTTCTATGTTCTAGTGACACAAATAGTTAGATTCCTTCTTATCAAAATATATTGTTTCCAGGATATATTAATATACATATTAGGGAATATAAAAAGTCCCTTACTTTTTTCAAGAAATGACTTGCATCCTAATGTTATGCATGTTTAACAATGGTGTGAGGGTCACTGAACTACAGCAGCTGTGATTGCTGGAATGGCCAGTGTTAAGCAAAACAGTCACCTGACATTTCCCCCACATTGCTTTTTGGCAGAGTTGTCAATCCCAGTTAGGGTCATAATGCGAGGACAATCTGTAGACTGACTCAAATGAAACTTTACCTAAGTTTTTGTTGCTTTTTATTCCATGCCAGCCTGAATTATTTGTACTTTTTTTTGCCCTTAAATACCTTATTTTAAATATTTTAAATAGTTTAATAGAAAGAAGGACTAGGGGAGACATGATAGCAGTGTTCCAATATTTCAGGGGTTGCGACAAAGAAGAGGGAGTCAAACTATTTTCCAAGGCACCTGAGGGTAGAACAAGAAGCAATGGGTGGAAACTAATCAAGGAAAGAAGCAACTTAGAACTGAGGAGAAATTTCCTGACAGTTAGAACAATTAATCAGTGGAACAGCTTGCCTCCAGAAGTTGTGAATGCCCCAACACTGGAAGTCTTTAAGAAGATGTTGGATAGCCATTTGCCTGAAACGGTATAGGGTTTCCTGCCTAGGCAGGGGGTTGGACTAGAAGGCCTCCAAGGTCCCTTCCAACTCTACTATTGTATTGTATTGTATTGTATTTAATTGCTTGTAGAATGAGATAACGATTATTAAATGAAATTGCATAATTCATGTTTTATTAATCAGCAATGCCTCACTATTTTGTTTGGGAGAGGGTCAGCAGAACAACATAGCGTGCTAAATTCTTACCTCTTAGAAATCTACTTTTAATTAACAGTGGTTCTGTTTTCAAACTGGAAGTAGAATGCCCTGTTTGAAATATTTATTTTTTGGTTAATTGTATCATTTTTTCCCCCTGTAGCAGATGGTACGTGAAGAGTATATTTCAGCAACCCCAGGTACTGACGTACAGAGACCAGACCCTCAGTATGCCTACAATGTTGGCATTTACGGCTGGAGAAAACGCTGCCTTTATTTATTTCTCCTCCTCTTGATCATCATCCTAGTTGTGAATCTTGCTCTGACAATTTGGATTCTTAAAGTAATGTGGTTTTCATCAGTAAGTGTTTTCCCCCCACTTTAATTGGGTTTTTGCTCTTGCTTTTGCTTATATTCTTACTGTCACATCTGAGGTTTTCTCTGCTCTGTAAAACATCCTTCACAGAGGTGAGATTCATTTCCCTTCCCTTACCGGTTCGCTAATGTCTGTACATGCGCACCACTTTCTGCGCATACAGAGTGCTCGTGCCTTATGTCGGGGTGGGTGGGTGGAGCCTCCTGCAGCCACCACTACCAGCTCACCCATGCTGGAAAGAACCGGTTGATCCTTCAGTGTATTTACCGAACTGATCCTTCAGTGTATTTACCCTAGATCAGTGTTTCTCAACCTTGGCAACTTGAAGATGTTTGGACGTCAACTCCCAGAATTCCCCAGCCAGCATTCGCTGGCTGGGGAATTCTGGGAATTGATGTCCAGTCATCTTCAAGTTGCCAAGGTTGAGAAACACTGCCCTAGAAGAATTTTGGAAATAAGTTTCAGATCCTGGGGAATTCCTATATAAAAAACAACAAAAACACAATACCTAGTTTTAACATAGTTATTTGCAGCAAATGTGATATTTCCCCCTGCTTTTATCTTATTTCAATAGCTGAGTTTGTATATCACACCAATTCTTTATGTGTTTTTTTAAATTTCATTTTAGCCTGATGTGTGAATCTCCCCCAGCTGTGTACTTTGCAAATCACTGAGTTGCTCATAGTCAATCGTTTTGATTTGTAAACCCATGTTAAAGAAACCATCACTTAGTATAGTATATAACCGGGATGGTGAACCTATAGCACGCGTACTACAGGTGGCACATGGAGCCATTTGTCAGGGCACGTGAGGTGTTGCCCTGTCAGCTGGCCAGCGCGCATGCGCATACTGGCCAGCTGAGTTCAGCCTTTTTTAAAGCCATTTTCACCCTCCCCAGGCTCTGTCTCCCCCCGGAGGCCCTCCAGAGGCTTCAGGAGCTTCCCTGAAGGCTCCGGAGGACTAAAAATGGCCCTACAAGCAAAGTTTGCTCATAGAGTCATTTTTAGTCCTCTGGAGCCTTCAGGAAAGCCTCCTGAAGTCCCTGAAGCCTCTGGAGGGCCTCCGGGGGGGGAGCTGTTTTTGCCCTCCCCAGGCTCCTATAAAGCCTTTGGAACCTGGAAAGGATGAAAAAAGCATGCAAAAAATGGGGGAGCGCCTCTCATAAGCGCATGCGCACTGGGGGGGGTCACGCATTGCATTATGGGTGCGGCACGCCCTTGCACGACTCCCCTGCGCTCCCCACACTTATGGCACGTGAGCCAAAAAAGGTTCGCCGTTGCTGGTATATAATCTCAGCCAGAGGCTGCAGTCTTAAATATACTTTAGAGTAAGCCTTACTTAATGCACTGCTAACATGCTTTGAATTGTGTTCATTGACTGGTATTATTTGAAATTTATTCTTCAATTCTTATGTGACTTTGTCATTTCTGAGTCCGTTACTGAGATGTTTCATCTGATGAAGTGTTACTAATGAAGTGCTCAAATATCTAAATCCTTAATGGGAGAGATACCATGTAGATTTAGTTGCATGCCAACAATGATGAATGTATGGCGCCATTTCAAATAACAATAATGTATGGTTACTCCAAAAGGAGAAGAAGAGGAAATGGACAACTTGTAGCCTTGCTGTCATGCAACTTACATTATTTCTTTGAATTACAGCTTTTTGAAGAGGGCTTGTGTACACATTGCTGGTATCTGGACTGGAGAAGACGTCCTTGTGTGCAGCACCTTTTTATAAGTGCAGTCCCTCTTGGTTGGATATGCTTGCAGATGGCTCTTATCAAAACCAGAAGTGATATTCAGTCGGTTCGAACTGGTTCGCCTGAACCAGGTAGTGGAAATGGCAGGTGGGCCTGCCCACCCACCCTGGTTCTATTTAGGCACATTTTCAAGCCACATGCATTGCGTGCAAGCCACGCGCATGGTCAAAGTGCATGCGTGGAAGGCCAAGCGCATGCATGGACGGGGCACATGCAAGCGAAGCGAGCGTGCACTTGCATGCTCTCACATTTGCGAATCGGTAGGGAAAGTAAACGAATACCACCCCTGATCAAAACCTTGTGTGAAAAGATGTTTTTATGATCACCTTTCTTCCACTCAAAACATATTTATCTTCTGAATTTCTTTTTCATCAGGGATGTCTGCCTTGAATAAACCATTCAGTATTTGGGAAAAGATTAATGTGGCATCTTTGAAAAGAATTTGACAATGACTTATACAACTAATATTTAAAATGTGTTTTGCATTTGCAGACTGGAATGGGATACCTACAGGTTAATAGCGATGGGCTTCGTCTGGAAGGAGAGTCTGAATTTTTATATCCATTACATGTCAAAGAAATTCACTCTAGAAAGGTAACGATACAATGTTATGCACAGCTATTTGGAGACAAATCCCATTTAACAAGGCTTATTTCTGAGGAAATACACATAGAAATGTGCGGTGGTTTGTCTGGAAAAAAAAGTCATATTTACTAGAGTTATGCAGAGCCTGTTTTGATTTGATAGAATTTCAATAAAATCGGCCCTTCAAAGCAGTTTTGTTTTGAAATTGAAGGAGAGACCTGATTCAAAGCAGCAATATATACCACATGCCTGAAAATACTTCGGGGTGTTTACTTTGAACACAGCACAGATCTGATGTTTTTTTCCTGCTGATTCTGGCATTGTTCCAGTAGTATTCAGTTCTGTAATTTCTCTTTCCATTTCAACAAAATACACAAAGAATGCTAATTCTTGGATTGATTCAGTAGCATAGCTAGTCAATATGTTTTTTCCCCATATTTTGTATTTCTAGGGCTCTTTTGTGCCGCCAAGGTAAAATTTAACTAGTCATCATTCATCTTCTCAATTTGCAGCTCCTAACCATAACTTTAACGTTTTTGGTTTTCTACTAATGGAATAGTACACATCTGTGCTTATCTTGCCAACACAAATGAGCATTCAACTTAGCTCTTGCAATATGGGAGAGGCAAATCAGTATGTATTCTTTGATAGAATGAAAATGCATTCATGTAAAAACCTTAACATTTAAATTCTGCATTGTTAGGGTATGTTTACACCTGTCAGTAAAAGTGAACCAAGCTAAAGGTTATAAACTCCCGTCCAAATTAACTGTTTTTAGAAAATGCTGTTTCCTAACGCAGCTGAGACCTGCTAGTGTTGAGGGAGTCTTTCCCAGGAATGACCGAGCTTACCAACGGGGGGATTTTCCAATTCTCCTGGCATTCAAGAAAGCCCAGGGATCAAGCACCCCAGAAAAGCAAGTGGAAAAGCAAGATATTCCCCTTTAAAGATTTTTTTTTAAATGAATTTGGAACAGGGCAGTTTTCACATTGCTTCAGCACAATTGAAATTCTTTGCACAATCATTTGAATAGTGCTGTATTTTCCTGTACTATCCTCAGACCTCCTACGTTGTCTTCTTCCTAGCATATTCCCCCAGGTGCAGGGTCCGCTTTTTGGATCATTGAATGCTAACTTTGCACAATCAGCTGCATCTCCAGGGCACAGGCCCATGGCTTGCATATCTTTGTTGATGGTATCTTGCCATCTCCGTTTTGAACATCTGTGAGGTCGCCGGCCATTGACTTCTAGTTGGTGGGCAGTCTTGGCCACGGTGGAAGGTGCTGCTCTCTGGACATGTCCATACCAGCAGAGTCGGCCTTCTCTCATCTTCTCTATAATTGGTGCCACATCAAAATGTTGTCAAATGGTGTCATTTGTGATGTGGTCGAGAAGGGAGATGCCCACTATCCAACAGAGCATTCGCGTTTCCATAGCATGGAAATAGCTTTTGGTCCCTGTTGTTGCTACCTAGCATTCATTGCCATACAGTGCAACAGGGCAGATGGTTGTCTTGTAAATTTTAGGTTTAAGATGGGTTGGACTTGCTACATCTGAGGGGGGGGGGGGATATTTCAAAAAAATATTGTAGTGAAAGTTTTGAAGGTCTTCAGCTGAAGACCTTTCACAGGAATTCTGCTCTTCCTATTCCAAAAACATTTAGCTTCTATGGGCATGTTGATACTTCTCCATTGCAATTGATAGGGGAACTATTTTTCAAATCAAATATCAAAGGGATTAAAATTGAAATGATATGTTACTGAATCTTGAATTTTAAATGCAAATGGATGTTTTTGCTGACTCTCAGATATCTAATTCAAATCAAATCTGGGATGATTTACTTGGGCCTTATATTAACTAATGATTGGATTTGTGGAACATATAGATTAAATTCAGCAGGTTGTTTTTTTATAGAACCATGGTGACAGGTGAAGTAAATGTAGATGCAAAATTGGTGTGACATTGAAACACACACTTGGTGATTAAGTAAGAGCTGTGATCAAGAGTTATGCTACAGTGAGCCATTAGGAATGAGAACACTGGCAGTAACTGAAGTGGCACTTAGTAAAAGAAGTAAAATGTAGGTAGGGATATTCCCACAAATAATTCAAACAGGATATACTCAATGGGTATTCAGATGCCAGCATTCTTTCTCTTCCTACAAGGTCTCTTGTGCTCCATGTCTGTAAGGCAGAGCAAAAATGTAGGATGGTAGTGAATATTTCTTAGACTGTTTTTTCCCTGTGGAGCAAAGGAAAGTAGAAGGGTAGATTTCACAGATATTAGACTTCAGCTTAATTTTGGAAATGCCCTCGCTCAGTTGAAATGCTCAGAATTTCCTGACAGGATATTAAAATAGTGTCAAGAACTATGCAGACATGAAATATAGAAAGATTAAAAAAGAGAAACTACAGCACACAAAAGAATAAAGCCAAGCATTGTAAGGAATTCTAATTAGCAGTCCTGCTTGTCCCATCCCATCCTATCCTATCCTATAGCAATAGCACTTATATACCACTTTACAGTGCTTTCCAGCCCTCTCTAAGTGGTTTACAGAGTCACAGCATATTTTCCCCAACAATCTGGGTCCTCATTTTACCCACCTTGGAAGGATGAAAAGCTGAGTCAACCTTGAGCCTGGTGAGGTTTGAACTGCCAAATTGCAGGCAACTGGCAGTCAGCAGAAGTAGTCTTAGTACTGCACTCTAATCACGGATCCTATCCTATCCTATCCTTACCATACCATAACATAAATAACATAAATAACATAACATAACATATATCATTGTAAGTTATGTAAGATATACATCATATACAGAGGTGAGTTGCTTCCGGCATTACTTGCCGGTCCAGCACAGGTGCGCATTTACACCTAGAAAGAAAGGGGGGAGGATTACATTTCTGCAATGGAGATTGTTCTGCGCATGCGCAGAAGCAGAAAAAATGGTGCCGCCCACAATAGAACCGGTTTGGATGCGTGGGCGGCCTACTCGGCCAAACCGGGCCGAACCTCTGATCATATATCATTGTAAGAGTTGGAAAAAAATGAATGTGTTTGTTACTTTTCAGTAAGGTCTATCCAAAAGTCTTAAATATTTACGTTCTTTTTTCTCTTAATCCTAGGATTCACCCTTACTTTTGCAGTCTTCTCATAATGTGACTTTGAATGCACGCAATAGTGATGGAAATGTCACAAGCAGATTAAGCGTAGGTAGGTGTAATATATTTTGCTTTAGTTTGGATTTTGAAAGTTTTATATCCAAAGAAATGAATGTGTATCTTTTTATGATCCTGCACAATATCTGATATATATTTATGATCTCATATAATATCATATATATATATATATATATATATATATATATATATATATATATATATATATATATATATATATATATATATATATATATATATATATATATATATATATGTCAGTTGCCCTGGCTAGTCAAATACCTGACATAAAGAAAAATATTTTTATGCCATTATCAAAAAATGAATATATGAATAATTTGCCTTCATTTATAAATCTCTCTTTAGTGGTTTAATTCCTGGGAAGATATTAATATCCAATTTATATAAATTATAAAAAAATATAAATTAGATATAAATTCATCATTCGAAATACAGCCATTTGGATTAAAGATTCTGTGTAAAGAGACAAGATGCTGCATATTAAGAATTTCAAGTTATATAAAATCTGGAATTATAATTTAGCTTACTTTATCCACATTGTATATATTCACAAAGAGCTAGGTTTATATTTTTGCATGCTGATATCTACATAATTTGTCTTTCCATTCAGTTTAGAACACACTGCTTTTTCTGATCAAAGGAACCAGAAAGAGAGAACATAACCAGATGCTAATCTTGCATTGTAGTTCAATATATGTATCGACTGATCAATGTAATGAGTCTTACTCACAAATTACTGAGTATACGTTTACAAATTTAGCATCCCAATTATATAATTATATATTGCAACATTGAGGATGTGTACTTAAGTATGTATTTTTAAAACATGAACAAAGAAAGTCCATTTTATAATGTTTTGTCTTTTTTAGATCCGGATATGGTACACTTTCATAGTCAACAATTTCAGATCAACTCTGTGAATCTTGATGAAAAACCTATTTTTACTGCGCATGATAGTGACATTGCAATTGGTACAGAGAAACTTCGAGTCACAGGTTTGTTTGCAAGTCTAAAACTACAAAAAATGTTATTGTGAAGATGAAGACTGTAATCTGAAACTGGTTATATAAATAACAGTAATATAAAAATGGCTCTGTGTGTGTATGTTCCAGCATAATTCTGGAAATCCTTGAGCAATTTCAACCAAATGTGGTACACAGATGACTTACCCTCTGGAGAAAAATATTGTGGGGGTAAGACACCCCTACAAACCCGGGGTGTGTGTTCTGTTAAGATACAGCCTGTTGTGGCTTAAAATGGCTTCTATTGTGCAGCACACTGGAGTTGCCATGGTAACGGCTTCATAGTACTCCACAAGGGACTCCCTCTGGTAAGGGAGAAAATCCAACATTAGAAATTACATTTGGTCTGGACATTTCCCCCCCTATAAATAACATATTTTTTAAAATATAAGACGCACCTTTCTCCCCTCTCCCCCCCCCAAAAAGGGGGTGAAAATCTGGGTCCTTTCGTATACACTGAATACAGTATTTTTGGCTTCCGAAACTCCACCCCTTCACAAAAAAGGACGGGCTTAGCCTTTAGGGAGCCTGCAAAGTGCTTCTGGGGCTAGGGAGGACAAAAACAAGCAAAAATGGCCTTTGTTGCTCTTTTTTGCCTCCCCCCCCCCCCAGCCCCCAGGAGCACTTTTTAGGCCTCTCAAACTCTCTGCATTCTCCATTTTTCACAAAAAACGAGGCGTGCAGAGGGTTTGGGAGGTCTGCAGAGTGCAAAAACTTTTTAAAATTTACCTCTTCAAAATCTTAGTGGGTCTTTTACTCTGAAAAATATGGTAAATACCTGGTCAATGCCGGAATATCGGCTAGTTTGTTTATTAATGAATTTAAGAGAACATTGAATATTTTATTACTGATATTTTTAGCTAAAATGTTACATTAAACATCTTCAAAATTGTGTTTTACATTGAGGTCTAAAATTATTTATTTTGATTAATTGGTAATTATTATTTTTTACTTGTAATTCATTTTTAAATAGATGCTGGGTAGCATCTTAAAAAAAAGAAGGAAAAAAACAGGGCTAGATCTGGTTAATCCTTGGATGGAAAACCACTGGCAACACTGGAAAATCTGAAAAATCTTCCCAGAACAAGGATATAGCAGATTATTTCTGCTGTTGCTAAGAAAATTATGGGATGTGGACGTAGAGTTATCAGTCAAAATTAGGCAACATTGCTCTGTTGAATACTGAAGTTGCAAAATCATTTATTTGGCTGATGAGTGAAGTGCCGCATTGAATTAGAATAGAATAGAATTCTTTATTGGCCAAGTGTAATTGGACACACAAGGAATTTAGTTTAGTTTAGTTTAGTTTATTTAATTTATAGACCGCCCCCTCTCCCCGTAGGGACTCGGGGCGGTGTACAGACCATTCGTAATCAAAACAATAAAATAACATAAGACATAAGACATGCAACATAAACAACTCACACACACGGTCTGTTATAAAATCCCAAAACCAATTAAATATTAAGAACAATTTTAAAACCCATTAAAACCCCAATATAAAATTTAAAAAATTAAAAAGCCATCCAGGAAGGTTTGAATAGATGTTAAATGCAGTTACAGTTATGGTTGTAATTAAGCCAGACCTGCTACTCGAAACAGGTGGGTCTTGAGTTTCTTGCGGAAGGAGCGGAGATCAGAGGTGGTTCTAATATCGGGGGGGAGGTCGTTCCAGAGGGTTGGGCCCATCACAGAGAAGGCCCTACTCCTAGGCACCGCCCGCCCGCCCGCACTGTTTAGCGGATGGTACCCGGAGGAGGCCCTCTCTGTGAGAGCGGATTGGTCGCAGGGATGTATGGGGTAGAATGCGATCCCGCAAATAACTAGGTCCCGAGCCATGGAGCGCTTTGAAGATGACAATCAACACCTTGAAACGCACCCGAAAGGCCACAGGTAGCCAGTGCAGCTCGCGCAGGAGAGGTGTTACATGGGAATACTTAGTACTCCCCATAATAACCCGCGCAGCTGCATTCTGGACCAGCTGGAGCCTTCGGGTGCATCTCAAGGGGAGCCCCATGTAGAGAGCGTTACAGTAATCAAGGCGAGAAGTCACTAGGGCATGAGTGACTGTGCAAAGGGCGTCCCGCTCCAGTAAGGGACGCAATTGGCGCATCAGGCGAACCTGATGGAACGCCCCCCTAGCCACGGCCGTCACATGATCATCTAGCGACAGCCGGGAATCTAGGAGGACGCCCAAATTGCGTACCCTATCCACCGGGGGCAGTTGTACCCCCCCAATGGCCAGAGATGGAACACATTGGCTAAAGCGGGGCGCCGGTAGCCACAGCCACTCCGTCTTGGAAGGGTTGAGTCTGAGTCTGTTGTCGCCCATCCAGACCCGCACGGCTTCCAGACACCGGGACATCACCTCGACGGCTTTGTTGGGGTGGTTCGGGGTAGAGATGTATAACTGAGTGTCATCTGCATACAGATGGCACTCAACCCCGAATCCTCGAATGATCTCACCCAGCGGTTTCATGTATGTGTTGAACAGGAGAGGGGAGAGGACCGACCCCTGTGGCACTCCACACGTGAGCGGCCTCAGGGTCGATCTCTGCTCTCCCGCCAACACACATTGCGTCCGACCGGAGAGGAAGGAGGAGAACCACCGCAAAACGGTGCCCCTCACCCCCATCCCCTCCAGCCTACGCAACAGGATACCATGGTCGATGGTATCGAAAGCCGCTGAGAGGTCTAACAGGACTAAGATGGAGGAACAACCCCCATCTTTCGCCCTCCAGAGATCATCCACCAACGCGACCAAAGCCGTCTCTGTGCTGTGGCCCGGCCGGAAACCGGACTGGCGCGGATCTAGATAAGTAATTTCCTCCAGGTGTCGAGGGAATTGCTGCGCCACCACACTCTCAACAACCTTCGCTAAAAAGGGAAGGTTGGAGACGGGACGATAATTGGCTAACTCAACTGGGTCTAGGGAAGGCCTCTTAAGTAGGGGCCTCACCACCGCCTCCTTCAAGGAGGCTGGCAGGAACCCCTCCTCCAGCGAGGCGTTCACCAGACCCAGGAGCCAGTCACGTGTAACCTCCCAGGTTGCCAGTACAAGCCAGGAGGGACACGGGTCCAATAAACATGTGGTGGCCCGCAGTCGCCCGCGTAGCCTGTCCATATCCTCGGCGGCAACAGAGTCAAACTCCTCCCAGATAGGTACCTCAAGACTCACCTCCGGTGTCTCCTCACGATCACTGAAGGGGACCCATTCGCTCCGGATCTGAGCGATTTTGTCCTGCAGATATTCCCCAAATTCCTCTGCCCTCCCCTGTAAAGGGGCTTCCCGCGACCTCTGTGATAGGAATTTGTCTTTGGTGCATATGATCTCAGTGTACATAAAAAGACAAGATACATTCGTCAAGAATCATAAAGTACAACACTTAATGATAGTCTTAGGGTACAAATAAGCAATCAGGAAACAATCAATATCAATATAAATCGTAAGGATACAAGCAACAAAGTTATAGTCCTGCAGTCATAAGAGGGAGGAGATGGGTGATAGGAATGATGAGAAGATTAATAGTAATGCAGCCTTAGTGAATAGTTGGACAGTGTTAAGGGAATTATTTATTTAGCAGAGTGATGGTGTTAGGGAAAAATATGTTCTTGTATCTAGTTGTCTTAGTGTGCAGTGTTCTATAGCATCATTTTGAGGGTAGGAGTTGAAACAATTTATGTCTAGGATGCGAGGGGTCTGTAAATATTTTCACGGGCCCTCTTTTTGACTCATGCACTGTATAGGTCCTCAATGGAAGGCAGGTTGGTAGTAATTGTTTTTTCTGCAGTTCTGAAGTCTGTGTCTGTCTTGTTGGGTTGCAGAAACCAGACAGGTATAGAAGTGCCGATGACAGACTCAATGATTCCTCCGTAGAACTGTATCAGCAGCTTCTTGGGCAGTTTAAGCTTCCTGAGTTGGCACAGAAAGAACATTCTTTGTTGTGCTTTTTTGATGACGTTTTTGATGTTAGGTGTCCATTTTAAATCTTGAGATATGATAGAATCTAGAAATTTGAAGCTCTCTACTGTTGATACTGTGTTGTTTAGTATTGTAAGAGGTGATAGTATGGAAGGATTTCTCCTAAAATCTACCACCATTTCTAATTTTTAAAAAAATTATTTGTGCAACATATTGAATGATCTAGTGTGAAAGACATATGAGATCTTTGGATCTGACAATAATGCACAACAGTTTTTCTTTGGCTTGGAAACTAGCTTCTATCTATGAACCAAACAGATTTCTGAGAGAGAGATTTTTATCACCTTTGGTACCTTACTTCTAAAACTGTGTTAACTCACTTGCAAATTGGCTTCTGAGGATTGGGGAATGGTGGAGGAAATGCGCCATTGTCAAATTATGGAGGGAATTCATTAAAAAAAAAACACCCTCTTACAGCCTCTTAATAAGGGATCATAACATATTGGCCCGTAACAGAGTGGTAGGCTGAAGTGTACAATGAATGAGCAAAGATACAGAACTGAATCAGTTACAGTTGTCTGATTCAGTCCCTTTCCCACGTACAAAACAATTTGTGGTTTTCAGCCAAACAAGTTTACATATAGGTTAACATAGTTCCATATTAGCTAACAGGTAGGTCAGGTCAACAGGACTAGCAAATGGGGAGGCCCTTTTAAAGGAAGTCCTCAACTTTTGACCCTCTGTTTAACGGTAATTTACAGTTAGAATGACCTCCCCCCCAAAAAATAACTTGGGATCTGCATGTGATTGTAATTGGGGCACTTAGCAACCATCTCACACTTAAGACAGTAGTATATTAACCATTAAGCAGACTAAGCACATGCTTAGGGCACCAGGCTTAAGAGGGCACCACAAAGTTGAGAAAGAAAAAAAACCAATGAAGATTTGTACAGTATGTACAAAGGAGGGGGGCACCAAGATTTGTCAGTGCTTAGTGCACCAGTGAGCCTTAATCCGCCACTGACTTAAGACCAGTTACAGCATTGTGCCATCATATGAATTTCTGGCCTTTTTTGTTGTTGCCAATTTTAGGCAAAAAAAAAACCCCACAACCCTATTGAGGAAGCTGGATTCACTTAATGACCATGCAATTGGTTAACAACTGTTGTAAACATTGTTGTAAATTCAGGTCCAACTCAACTTACAATGGCAATGATTTACAATGGAAATTCTGGTCCCAACTGTGCTTGTAAGTCGAGGAGTATGTATAAGTTACATAGCTTTTTGTTACCCAGTGGGTAAATTGCTCAAATTAGGTTATCCCTCTAAGCAGGATTTTTACTGCCTGGTAACTTTTATATCCAATATTTCTTCTCCATTTATCTTTAATTTTTCGTTTCGGTTATGAGAATATTACATTTTGAATGTCTGGGTTTAACATCTTTTAAACATGTGCTAAGGGACGCGGTGGCTCAGAGGATAAAACGCTGAGCTTATCGATCAGAAAGGTTGGCAGTTTGGTGGTTTGAATCCCCATTGCCTCATTACAGAGTGAGCTTCTGTTACTTGTCCCAGCTTATACCAACCTAGCAGTTCGAAAGCATATAAAAATGCAAGTAGTAAAATAGGGACCACCTTTGGTGGGAAGGTAACTGCGTTCCATGCTCCTTCAGTGTTTAGTATCCTGGCCACATGATTATGGAGACGTCTTCGGACAGCGCTGGCTCTTCGGCTTTGAAACGGAAATGAGCACTGCCCCCTAGAGTTGGAACGACTAGCACATATGTGCGAAGGAACCTTTACCTTTACCTTTACTTAAACATGTGCTATTCTAATGCTTAGCAAAACTTCCAAAGTCCATAGTGTTACATTAGAATCCCAAATATTTAAACCAGGACAAATATCAAAGTACTCAAAATATGGAGGAATCTTAGATGCTTAAGACAGTATGTCCTTTCAATTAGCTTTGGATATTTTGTTCAATGGTGACGAAAAACTTGTTTTCCACTAGTAATGCACTTAATTTGACATTTAAAAGTGACAATCATTTTTTTTTTTCTGCTTCAGGTCCAGAAGGTGCCCTTTGCGAACATTCTGTAGAAACACCACTTGTTCACGGTGTGGGAGAGGATGTCAAAAATCTAACACTTAAGTAAGAATAGCTCTCCAAAATGAGTAAACGTTGATTATTGTTTTCATAATTTTTTTTGCTGTATTCCTTAGTAACGCTACATTTGTAGAGCAGTAAGATACCGTATTTTTCGGAGTATAAGATGCACCAAGATTTTGAAGAGGCAAATTTTAAAAAAAGGTTTTGCAGTCAGCAGGCCTCCCAAAAACGACCCGTTGTTTTTTGTTTTTTTTTCAAAAAAGGGCATGAATAGGCTTTAGGAGGCTTGTGGAGTGCTCCTGGGGGGGTGATCCCCCCAAAAAACAAGCAAAAAATGTCCCGTTTTTCATGAAAATGGGCCAGTTTTTTAACAAATGGCATGCATAGCCTTTAGGAGGCTTATAGAGTGCTCCTGGGGGCTGGGGGGGGGCAAAATTGAGCAAAGAAAATGCCTGGTTTTTGCTCATTTCTGCCCTTCCCAGCCTCCAGGAGCACTCTGAAAGCCTCCTTAAGGCTCTGCACGGCCATTTTGGTGAAGGGGGCGGGGTTTCTGGAGGCAAAAAAAATGCTGTATTCAGTGTATAAGACACACCCAGATTTTCAGCCTCTTTTTTGAGGGAAAAGGGTGCCTCTTATACTCCGAAAAACATGGTAAGTAATCAATAATATACAGAAAAAGAACCCAATAGGAAAAGGAGCAGAGGTGGGTTCCTACTGGTTCAGACCGGTTCTCCCAAACTGGTAGTGCTGCCTTCAAACAGAGAGCGAACCAGTTCTCTGTTTTTTTTAAAAGTGGGCCCGCCTGCCCGATCCTGAGTAATACTTACCTTTATTCCAGTTTCCGAAACCCAGCTGATCTGGGGCGGCAGTTTGAATTACTGCTTCCCAACTGTTTTCCTTTTTTTCTGACTAATTACGTTCAATTGTGCATGCATGCGCGGCAAACGCAACCTCCTGCATCATGGCAGGCAGGTGTTTTTACCCTTCCCAGGCTCCAGAGGCTTTCCTCAAGCCTTTGGGAGGGCAAAAACAGCCTCCCACAGCCTCCAGAGGCCAGAAACGAGCCTGTTTCTGGACTTCTGGAACTTCATGGAGGCCCATTTTTCACCCTCCCAGAGCCTCCGCGTGGGCCCTGCACTTACTTGACATCCAAAACAGGCTTCATGGAGACTTCTAGGAGGGGCAGAGTGGAGTGGGCAGGGCCAGTCAGTCCTTGCAATTACCGTTTTGGTGAACCAGATGTAAAATTAGCATCCGGTTCGCCCAAACCAGTCCAAACCAGCTGAATCCCATCCCCATCCCAGAATCGTGTAATCACCATTTGCAACCAGCTCAGCCAGCTTCTGACAAGCAATGTTAATGGGGGAAGCCAGATTCATTTAATGACTAAGTTTCACTTAACAACTGCAGTAATTCCCTTAACAGTGGCAAAAAAGCCATAAAACTGGGCATGACTCACTTAACAACTGTCTTGCTTAGCAGCAGAATTGTGGTCCCAATTGTGGTTTTACAGTTAAGTCAAGAACCACCCGAATTCCTTCTAGTGATCCTTATTTACTTAAAATGTTAGAATGTTTTGTTTTATACATTAATACATTAACTAAACCAAAACTTGATCAATGTGTGTGCATGTATAAAATCATATGCAAGAAATGGTAACAAGAAAATATGTAAACATACTAAAATATGTATCAATCAATCAATCAATACATACATACATACATACATACAGTGCTAAAATTAGAAATTTTCAAAAGAATAAAATGAGATATCCAACCCTAAACAAACAGAGCCAGTTAATTGAAGACCGAATGGTGTGAATGATTGTTTATATATTACTTGTAAGATGTAAAGCAGTAGATTCCATGAAACAGCAGATAAATATAAACAATGACTCTTCATTGTTGAAAAACTGTGGGGACCCTGGATGAAGATACATCAGTATCATTTCTATTCCGTACTTGGTCCATATTTTCTAAGGTTCAAATGTCTAATATTTTTCCTTCAGCTCAAGCTTGTTGCTTGTGCAATAGTGCGACTATCCGTAGCTTGGATGTAGGATGAGGGTGAAGGTTCACTCTGTTCATAAGGGCTTCAGGTGTGTGTATTTCAAGTGAGGGTCTTGGGATGGGTCTTGGGATGAGATTACATCAGGTCAGGGTCAACAGAGAATTGTTGGAGGGGGTGCGTGGGTTGGTTGAGGGTCAGTACTGTCTCTGATTGGTTGTGCGGTTGTTTGTTGTTTGCAAATTGAAAAAAATAATAATGCTATCTTGAAAAATTGTTCCATCCAAACAAAACATCCATTTGTTTTTGGGTAATGTTCCTGTATTAAAAAGCAAATCAAATTGGTATATAAAAGCAAGTCACCTCTAACAAATCCACATGTTGTATTATTTTCTTAAAATATGTACAGGTATTAACTCTCCCATAAAAATCCATTGGGCAAAAGCTGGATTGCGCACAACTTCATTGCGGTTAAGTTTTCAAACAACCTAGAAAACATATCAAAAGTTTTGCAATTCTTTTCTGGCCTCTTTTCTGGCAGTACATGTTGTTATGACTATTGTCTAAATGATTTTTTTTTTAAATAACAAATAGCTTTACTTGACATTTGAGGTTTAAGGATTTGTGAATAAATTTGCGGGCTAGGTTTTAAAAGATTAGTAATTACTTCAGTGCAACGGACATCAAACACAAGTAGTAAAATTCCTGTTGCATTTACATAGTTTGTCAAATCTGTAAAATGATGTAAAGTGAAATAAATGATGCAGTTTGTGTCATTTGCATAATAACATTAACACGGCTGATGTACTTTCCAATTTAATAGAAAATTGGAATAACTGATTTTTAGTGCCAGCTACTCAAAGTGGGGTTTTTACTGCTTCCAAATATATATACAAGCCTACCGCGACTGTACCTCTCGTCCCATTATAGCAAATTATGTAATTTGAGTCTAGTTTCTAAAAAGGGATGTTTGACCCTTTGCAATCATAAAGTTATTCAGTCAAGCCAGATGATTAAGCTGCCATGTTATAGACCAGCTGGTTTGGGAATTTTGGGAATTGAAATCCACACATCTAAAAGTTGCTTAGATTGAGAATTGCTGCTATACACAGATAATGATATAGATCAGGCATGGAGAACTTCCTAAGAATTAATTCTCCTAGGAAAATTAATGTTGAGATTATCATTTTACCATAAGAATCTAAGAGGGCAGGATGACATCACATTGGGGAAATCTCCCTCCAGAATCACTTTGAAGATGTTATTATAAAACCCAGCTATTGTTTGAAGAGACATGCATCTTTTGAAATAGAAGATACATTTTTGCACTGTTTAAGATAACGCTTCTTATGATTGATTTCAGACTTGAATCACCAACCCGATCTCTCACCATGAATGCTCCAAAAGGAATTCAGATTAAAGCAGAAAATGGAGATCTTATCGGGCTCTCTCATTTGGATATCGCATTCCATAGTACCAATGGGATGGTGAGATGTTAAAGATTTATTTAACATCAATACAATTCCTATTTACAGTTGGTATTCAAGGGGAGTGATTGCTACACGAGTCAAACTATCAGTTTTAGTTCCAGTAAATAAAGATTACCATAGGGGTGAAATTCAGCAGGTTCTGACAGGTTCTGGAGAACCGGTAGCAGAAATTTTGAGTAGTTCGGTGAACCGGCCACCTCTGGCAGGCCCTAGAGTGGGATGGGAATGGAGATTTTGCTATATCTTTTCTCCAGAAGTAGGGAGGGAATGGGGATTTTGCAGTATTTTTCCCCTGCCACGCCCACCAAGCTACACCCACAAAGCCACACCCACAGAACCAGTAGTAAAAGCATTTTGAATTTCACCATTGCTACTGACCTTGAAAAGTTCAGATTTGTAACAAAGGTTATTTGATCCTTTAGAAATATATAATTTATATAAAGGCTTAAGATGTTCTTAGGATATTATCAATGTCAACAGTATTCAGGAGGTAGGTGGGTGAGAGGTGACATAGTATTCAAAGGGATATTTTTTTTCCTTAAATGCAGTGTTCTCTATTTAATGTTATTAATTTCCCATGTTAAAATCCTTACTTTGCCAAATGTTTCATGTCTCAAAAATCCTTACATTTGCTGCACAGAGAGATTTGAACAGTTTCAGTGAAAGATTCCTGTTTTGCACAATTTGATTGAGCAGTATAAAGCTATGGTAATGCTGAATGGAGAGATAAAATTTAAAAAGTCAGAAATAAATTAAGGTGATTGGGAGGCTAAGGGGGAACAAATTCACCAGTTTGTCTTCTGGTGAATTAATATTTTGTAACCAGTGACACTCATTGCAGTAGCCAACTTATGAAATGGCACATCATCTTCTTAAAATCCTATTATCAACCCTTAGAATCTCTGCTTTACCAATAAAAGCCCCCTGGATAATGCACTAGAAATGCATTCGAAATGTGTAATAGAAACTTTCTATGTGTATAAAGTATTATGCAGGCAACAAAAGGTGCTGATTGGCTTTCCATTAAGAACAGGCAATATTGTCTTCTTAATATACTGAAATAGAACACCTTGACCCAAACACTATTTCTCAGGTTGACATGTTTGCTGTGAATAAAACAAAAGTGGCAAAAATATACCTCTTTCGTCTCTGAGCTCTTTGAAGAAATGGGGGACATAAATGTTTTAAATCAAGGAAAGCAGCAGCGTGCTGAAATGTTTACAAATTGGAACACAATTCTTTTGGGTTAACTGAAGGGTCAAGTTGAAATACTTTGCTAGGTTTGTGGGCACCACCTAAAGGAAATTTACATCAACAATTTGACAGTGCTTTCAGAGTGATTTCCCAGGCTATACATAAAATATTATGTTAGCTCATATTGAATAATGTAAAGGAGACTTTGAACTTTCATTTGCAAACTCATAGTAAAGCTTCTATCAAATTGCTCAGTAATGAATCGAAGGAAAGAGTGGGTGTATTCTACTAGTGGTTTTTGAACATTTCTCTCTCCTTTATAGACTGAAGTTGTTACTGGGGGTATATTTGAAACCAGTTGGATAGTTCTACCTGGTAAATGTTGTAGAGCAAGAGTTCTCTCTGTTAACACTACAACTACAAAGTAGATCTGTGTGCTTTTTCCTTGCAGATCTTTGATGCTCAAAATTTGCTACTGCCGGATTTGCTTCAAGGAACAAATGGAGAATCCGGGACATCTGAAGGACTCTATGAAATTTGTGCTTGCCCAGATGGAAGGTTATACTTATCGGTGGCTGATATAGTTTCTACTTGCTTACAATACAGTCGTGATTGTCAATAAAGCACCAGAACACAACTGGATTTTCCTTGGCATTCTTGCTTGGTTTGTAAAACCACCAAATGGAAGATTTGGATAATGTAATTCAATTGTTTGGAAAACATGACTGATTTTAGGTTTTATCAGATATCAGGTGGATAAACATGATTTGTCATTTGTAGCTTGCACTCCTCCTTTCCCTTCGTCTTAGGTTTCTTGATTATATTATCTTTTCTGCTTTGTTACTTTGGCTTCTTAACTACAAGTAGTTCTCAACTTGTCTATCACAAATGGGGCTGGAATTTCCATTGCCAGGTGATGCAGTCATTAAGTGAATCACAACCGATTTCATGAGGTTTTTTTTTTTTTTTTTTGCTGTGATCCTTAAGCAAATCATTGTGATCATTAAAAAAAATTCAGGGTCTCCCATTGACTTACTTGTTGGAAGCCCCCCGGGGAGGTCCCAAATGGTGATTATCTGATCTGAGTTATAAATACATGCTGGGTGCCAGGCACCCAAATTTTGATCACATGACCACATGACTGGAGCACTTCAGCAGTCTTGAGTTCAAGGACGGATCGTAAATCCATTTTTCCACTGTAACTTCAAACAGTCATTAAATAAACATAAATTGAGAATTACCTCCTGTATTTAACAAAAATTGAGTACAAAAGAATTCAGGTTCTTGAATAGGATGCTTTCCTTTCAGTCTTATTATCTTCGTCTTCTAAGAAAACAGCCATATCCACTCTGGCAGCTATTTTATTGTTCTTTTCATTGCAGATATTTTTAATCTTGTTCACTGTGCCTGTTGAGTTTTAACAATTTAAAGTCTTGTTTAAATGAATCACCTATTTTCCTTCTGTAAGAACTCCAAGGTCATCAGTGATAGAATGACCATTGTCTTACCTGAAGGGTCCTTTTCAGGGCGCTGCAACGGAGAGTCCAAAGAAGGGTTAAACACAGCCAATCTGCCCAGAACTGAATTGAAACTTTAAGCCACGCCTCTGGTGCCGACTCTCCTCAGATTTATTCAATGAAGACGTGGAACAGTTGCGCGCTGAAACTTCAACTGGAAGTCTAATATGGAACAAGTCAAAAATAGTCCAACAACAATAACAGAAACAACAAACAACACTGTGACTTCACAAACAGCAGCGGAGAATAGACCCCAGGGCGGGGTGGACTCTCCGTTGCAGCGCCCTGAAAAGGACCCTTCAGGTAAGACAATGGTCATTTTCCAGGGCGCTGCTCTGGAGAGTCCAAAGAAGGGACATGCCCAAGCTAACTGTCACTAGGGCGGGAAGGCTCAGCCATCAGGGTCGCTCCGCTGGTATGGATGCCCTGAAGAACACGCCTCCCAAAGGCCCCTTCCGCCGATGCAAAACTGTCCAGTTTGTAATTTCGGACAAATGGAGACAGAGAAGTCCAGGTGGCTGCCTTGCAGATCTCTTCAATCGGTGCCTGTGTAGACCAGGCAGCTGTGGTGGTGGCGCTTCTAGTCGAATGTGCTGTGATATTGCGAGGCACAGGAACGGACTGTAAAACGTGGGCAAGCGCAATGCAGGCTCGCAGCCATCCGCCGATGGTAGATGAAGAGACCTTCTTGCCTTGAGAAGCTGGTTGAAAGGAGACGAATAGAGATTCGGATTTCCGAAAACTGGCCGTGCGCTTGATGTATCTGCGAATAGTCCTGCGCACATCCAGCATGTGCCAGCGCTTTTCCCTCGGGTGCCGAGGATGCGGACAAAAATCCGGAAGGACCACCTCCTGCGCCCGATGAAACCCGGAATTGACCTTTGGACTGAAGGAAGGGTCCAGCCTCAGGATTACTCTGTCGTTGCGAATGAGACACAAGTCCTCTCTGACTGACAGGCAGCCAGTTCTGATATGCGACGAGCAGACGTGATAGCGACCAGAAAAACCATCTTGAATGTGAGGTGTCTGAGACTGGCCATCTTACTGGGCTCAAACGGGGGCCCAATGAGGGACCGCACACTACATTGAGATCCCAAGATGGGTATCTGTGGACCACTGGGGGTCTCAGGTTGGTCGCTCCCCTGAGGAAACTGCGGATGGTCGGATTCCGGCCAAGAGATGCGTAGCCCTCAACTGAGAGGATGGTTGACAGGGCTGCCGCCTGGCGCCTCAGGGTGTTAGGAAGCCCAGGATGACAGGAACCGAAGCAAGAAGCGCAGACGTACCATGAGCCGTGCACCAGCTGGCGAAGGATTTCCAAGTGGCGTCGTAGATACGCGTCGTGGACTGCCGTCGTGACGCTTGGATGGTGCCAATCACCTTGTCTGACAACTTGCCTCTGCTTAGGAGATCCCTCTCAAGTGCCAGACGGCCAGCTGCAGCCACTGGGGTTCTGGATGTTGAAGGGCCCCCTGGCTGAGAGAGATGTCCTGTGGAGGAATCCGCCACGGTGGTGTGATCGAAGACTCACCAAGTCTGCAAACCAGGTTCTCCTGGGCCAGTACGGTGCTACCCGCAGCACCTCCGCCTCCTCTGCTAGGATCTTCCTGATGACTCTGGGAAGAAGAGGTAGCGGGGGAAAAGCGTAAAGCAGACCTTTCGGCCACGGGCCGTGCAGCACGTTGACTCCTTCCGCCCTCGGGTCGTGGAACCTTGTGAAGAACCGCGGAAGATGCGCGTTGGCCGCGGTGGCGAACAGGTCCACCAGCGGGAGGCCGAACCTCTGGGACAGTTGCTGGAACAGCAGCGGATGTAGACGCCACTCCGAGTGGTCGACTGTGGATCTGCTCAGCCAGTCCGCCTGGGTGTTGCTCGTGCCCGAGATGTGCTCCGCCTGAAGAGAAAGGAGATACCTCTCCGCCCATCGACCCAAGAGCTCCGCCTCCTTCATCAGGGATCTGGAGCGCGTTCCCCCCTGTCGATTGATGCGCGCCTTGGTGGCGACATTGTCTGTCATGATGCGCACGTGGTGGCCCTGAACGGTGCTCTGGAAGTGCTTCAGCGCAAGCCTGACTGCCCTCAGCTCCAGCCAGTTGATGCTGTGAGCGGCTTCGGAAGGGGACCACATGCCCTGTGCGAGCTGGTTGTGGCAGTGGGCCCCCCAACCGAACAGGCTGGCATCCGTTGTGATGGTGAGCCTGACTGGCTCCTTGAATGGCGACCCCTTTAACAGGGCCGGAGACAACCACCACTTAGAGAGCGACGTACCTATGCTGGAACTGGAATCAGTCTTGTTGAGCTGCTTTCGTTTGTTCTTTGATATGGAAGCAGGAGCCACTGAAGGGGACGGGAGTGAAGTCTCGCCCAAGGCACGATTGACAGGCACGAGATCATCTTGCCGAGGAGCTGTGAGAGCTGAACCACCTTGACTAGACGTGACTGCTGCACCTGAACGACCATCTCCCGAAGGCTGGCCACCCTTTCCGGGGACAGGGATACCGTGCCCGAGGTGGTGTCGATGACGGCCCCTAGATGCTTCAGTCTGGTCGTGGGAACGAGATGACTTTTTTCCAGGTTGATGGTGAACCCGTGGTCCCGGAGGTAATGGAGGCCCGCGTAAGAGAACCTCAGGAACTTGCGGTGGGCTTTGCGGATAGGGATGTGGAGGTAGGCCTCTTTGAGGTCTATGGACGTTAGTATATTGCCTGGCCTGATGCCCCCAAGATGGACTGGAGGGACTGCATCTTGAACCTGCGATATGTCACGTGGTGATTGAACCTCTTTAGATCTAATATCCCCCTCCACCCTCCTGAGTTTTTGGGGACCAGAAACAGGATGGAGTAAAACCCTCTTCCTTCCTGGCCTGCTGGGACAGGTTCTATGGCCCTGATCTCCTTGAGGTGCCTTATCTCCTGTTCCATGAGGGATCTTTTGACTAACCCTGAGGGAACTGGACACCGGATGAAGTGGCGGGGAGGGGGGGGCGAATTCTAAGTGAGACCCATGCGGACCGTTTGAAGAACCCACTGGTCCGACGTGGTCTGCTCCCATTTGGCGTGGAACAACTGCAACCGCCCTCCTATGGGAGCTGACCTGTGATGGTCATTTATACCTCCTAAAGGGTCGGGAGCCGGAGCCCCCCCGAAATGGCCGCTTGGAGAAGGGCTGCTGGCGACCTCTGTCTCGAAAGGACTGACGGTCCTGAGACCGCTCACCCTGCTGGGGATACGCCCGATGATAGGGGGCGGTGCTGGTGGAGGGCTCATTGTTCCGAAAGGCCTCCCTCCTGTAAGAGCCAGGACCTTTACGATCAGGCTTTTTGGTGACTGATGGCATCACTTTCTTTTTGTCCTTGTTTTCCACAAGGACTGGATCAAGGACCTCACCAAACAGCTTGTCCCCTTTAAAGGGGGCAGTAACAAGCTTCCATTTGGAACGCATATCCACATTCCAGTGCCTAAGCCATAGGAGGCGTCTGGAAGTAACATTAGACGCTAGGGCACGCGAGGCAAACTTAGCAGCATTCAGAGTGGCAACAGCAGTGTACTCTGTGGCTGCCATGATTTTATTGATATCCTGCCTGACTTTAACGTCCTTGGCAGGTATCTTCCTCAACAACTGCCTCAGCCACAGGAGAGCCGCCCTGGAGAAAAAGGAGGCTGAAGCGGAGGACTTAATGGCCCATGCAGCTGCCTGATGGGTCTTGTGACAAGCAGTTTCGGTTCTCTTGTTCTCAGCCTTGAGCCCCTCCAACAGGTCAGGAGGGAGCACAGAAGAGGAGGTAAGAGCCGCTACAGGGGGATCGATAGGAGGGAGCTTGAGCAGCTCCTCCAGGCTGGCATCCACCGTATATAGCTTCTTGTCATGGCTGCTGGGGGTAGCCATGGTAGCTGGCTGCGCCCACTGTCTTTGAACTAAATTGAGGAACATCTTGGGTACAGGAACTATTTCCTGGACCGAAATGGGTTCCTCAAAGAGATCCCCAGATAGATCATCAGGGTCTACAACCACCTGAGCTGGGGGTGGTGGACCCCATGTGAGTTGAGATCTTAGCCTTATCTAAAATGGTTTTGAAATTATCCAAATTAAATAAGCCTGAAAAGGCCGGCTTTTTGGCGGGGCTTGCCTCATCCCCAGAGAATTCAGCTTCCTGCCTAGGAAGAAATTCCTCTTCTTCCTCCCAGTCTGACTCATCGGAGGCCACTGAAGAATGCAGGGACGGAGGTGGAAGGCTAGGAGTCATCTCTCTGGAATCCTCCTGGGGTTGCAAATGGTGGGTCTTGCGAGTGCGCTTGCCACCTTTTCGCATGCCTGCCTCAATGCCCTGGGAAATGGCCCTGTTAATTATTTCCTGCATTTCAGTGGATAGGTTAGGCCCTTGGGCCTCAATGGGGCGAACCCTTTGAGTGGGCCCGGGGATCGGCTGTTGAGGGGCTAAGGGCCCCATTGGAGCTGGTCCCTCCTCCATATCAGAGGGACAGGCAAAGAGATCAGCCTGATCAGCCATGGAATGGCCTGGAGAAGTTGCCATGGCCAAGGAATCCCCTTCTTCTTCACTATCAGAAATGGGGCCTCCCTGGGCTGGAGGAATTTCCCTGGAGGGCTCCCCAGGAGACACCGAAAGGGAAGATTGGGCCTGCTGTTGGGCTTTGGAAAACTGTTTTTCTAAGGCCTTCTGTCGCCTTAATGCATCTTTGTCTAGGCCTGAGCCCTGCTTGGGGCCATGCCTGGAGTAAGGCTTACTCCCTCTAATGGCCTCCCTGGCAGCTTTCCCGGCCTGTCTTACAGGGGCTCTGGAAGAGACACCCTCAGAAGTCTCAGGGACCTGATCTGCCATGGTAACAATCACTGGTTGGGGCAGTAGGGGGATGGGAAACCACCACTCACCACCTCCAGAAAGGAAAACAGAGGAGACAGAGAAACTGCAAGGCCTGAAGTAGCTTGGAATTTCTTAGGCGCGAGCAGAATTCGCTCCCAGCGCCTGCAGGAGAGTAAAGGAGGCGACCCAGCAGGCCACGATCCCACGCCGCTATCACTTGCTTGGATTGGGGCCCAGGTCGCCGGTCACACCGGGCAAGTCTGACTCCACGCGGCTCCTGAAAAGAGCCAGGCACCAGGCAGCTGCAGCAAAAACTTTTAAAAGTAAAGCCGGAAGATTGCGCAATCCAAAATGGCGGCCGGAACTCACCGGAGCTTTGCGCGCCAATTTTAAAGAGGGAAGAAGCCAAAATGGCTGCCCTGGAAGCCCACGCAGCAATTTGACCTGCTAGAAGCACAAATTGCAACGGAGGGCTTCCAGTGGGAATCGGCCCCCAGTAGGGGTGCCCCAACAGCGCTGGCGTCGGCACTCCGACCCACGCGCTTCCCCCAACAGCTGCCTGCGGCTTCTAGGAGCCAGAGCAAAGCCCCGGACTCCAGGAGAGCCGAAAGGGTGAGAAAAACCCAATTAAAAAGGGAAAAAAACAAACTTAAATTTAAACTCACCAGCCTGCTCTAAAAATCCTTAAATATACTGTTTTAAAAAATTATTCTTCCTCTGGAGAGTCCAAGGAATCAATCTTAGAACTGGAGAAAATCTTAAAGCGCGTCTACTGGGCTAGCTGAATTGAAAAAATCTGAGGAGAGTCGGCACCAGAGGCGTGGCTTAAAGTTTCAATTCAGTTCTGGGCAGATTGGCTGTGTTTAACCCTTCTTTGGACTCTCCAGAGCAGCGCCCTGGAAAATAGCAATTTACTGCCAAAGTCTACTGATATTTTTCAGGGGACTGTTTCAAGACCTTCCTTATTTATCAAGCTTTAACAGAAATGTGAAAAAGAAACTTTGATCAATCTGCATATTTTGGTAACCTGCCAAGGGAACACTAAGATGACTAAACATCTCAATAATCCAAACAAAGAGTGTTTCAATTTAAAAATAATTTCCCAAAGCTGTTATTTATGTTGTGTATATGACTTTCTGCTCATTGGGCAGTAGGATTATGCTGTACCCTTGCCTAACTCTCCCTGCAGAGCTAGGGCATCTCCGCCGCCGCCCGCCGCCACCACATGGCTTTTTCTGCAGCTTCCAAAGCACAGAGGTAGGTTGCCAAGTCTTCCGGAAGTTGCCACTCTGGGAATACGCTCAATGGTTGTACGCTCTGGAAGTACGCTCTACCTCAGCCAGCCCACAATCATAGAGCGTACTCCCAGAGCGGCCGCTGCTGAAATACTCGGCTGCAGATTTCCAGAGTTTGGAAGCCAGAGAATAGGTTATGCTCAGAGCGTCGCAGTGGCGGCACAGTGGCCCTGCAGGGAGAGCTGGGCCAGGGCATGGTGAGGTTAGGAGGCACACCAGCTGGGGACGGAACAGGCGCTCACACAACCTCCCTTTCCATCCGGGCAGAGCGCCATGCACTGACCTAAGGGTATCCCTAAAGAGTCAAGCCGCAGGAGCTGGGGGAAGGGCAGAGCACCACGTGGCTTAGCGCCTTTGGGATATCACTGGGTCCGTGAATGGGCTCTACCCGCCTGGGAAGGGGGGTTGCCGGGTGGCTGCTCGTGAGCGTGGTCACCTCATGGCTGGTATGTTGCGCTGCTGCGACAGTGCAACACAGCTGTTTGCCCCTGATGCTGTGCCTGACTCTTCAGACGCCCGAAGAGAGCAGCCACCCAGCAACCCCCAAAACAATAACCCTCCCCCCGATAAGACCCAATCAATATTTTGGGGATCAAAAGAAAATAAGACCCTGTCTTACTTTCGGGGAAACACAGAAAATTGCTGGGAGGCAGAGGCCAAAGGGTGGGGGCTATATTCAGTGTATAACATGCACCCAAATTTTCACCCTTTTTAGGGGGGGAAGGTGTGTCTTATACTCCGAAACATATGGTAGGTATGGGAACATAGAGTGGAGGACAGGAGATGAGCTCTTCCTGGGGAAAGCAGCTTCCACGTTTTTCCTATGTTGTGTTTCAGCCTTTGTGCTCAGCCCCAAAGCCTGGTTGTGGGAGCTTTGATGACTGGGTTCTCTCTGTTGCTGCTTAATGCTGTCAGTTTGTAATAAATCCTACCTCATCCTCAATTTGCTCTCCCAGTTTCTATTGAAAATCTACAGGAAACCTCTGGTACATGTCTATCAGCATAGGTGAAGTATCATCAATATGCTGATAAAATTCAGGTATAGATCTCTACCTCAGACTGTTCAAGTGACATTGTCTTTTCCGGGGCCTGGAAGCTGTGAGTCTGGAAGGAGAAAAAAAGGCTTCCAGCCAAATGGTTAGGCTCCAAAAACCAAGAAAGACACCTTGCTATTCTTCTAAGCTGGGGTGTCAAACTGGTGGCCCATGGTCCGGATGCGCCATGCGCAGGCCATGCCCATTCCAGCTCAGCAAATGGGGAAAACGTTGTGAAACCTCACGTGATGGCACAAGTTTGACACCCATGTTCTAAGCAGATGTCTT
The DNA here is from genome assembly GCF_964273705.1 of Natrix helvetica. Classification (NCBI taxonomy): domain Eukaryota; kingdom Metazoa; phylum Chordata; class Lepidosauria; order Squamata; family Natricidae; genus Natrix; species Natrix helvetica. The sequence continues at coordinate 21,752,032 of NC_138550.1, forward strand.
TATTGTCCCTTACCTATAAGCAGAAATCTTGCCAAACTAAAGCAGATGTGCACCATAAAACATAAGGGAACTATTAGGGAGGAGCCATCTTCACCCTCTTTCTCTCACACAAACTACCTAAGCTGCATTGTCTCTTCCTCCTCTAGAATGCAACATCTCCCTTCTGAGAATCTGAACCACTACCCATAAACCTAACTGGGTGGCTGTGGGTTTTAGTGCATGTACACATAAACCCCACAGCCACCTGGTGATTTTCCATTTTAAAAAAACTCTGAAAGAGGTAACATTCCCACAGACAGAATGATGTGCAATATGGGGTCCTTATGGACTCATGCATGTGGCTTAAGCAGAAGGTGGCACTACGGCCAGGAGACTCAATTTACAAACCCATTTGCTACATCAATTATATTCCTATACCAGGAGGCACTGCTCAGAGTCACACATACTTAAACCCAGTTGCACTATTAGTTGGATTACTTCAACATGCTCTACATCACCCTTGAAAAACATTTGAGTGCTTCAACTACTCCTGAATGGAGTATACTGTAGAATTTTGGGCACAGCACATGATGCCCATGTAATATTACTGCTACATGAGCTGCACTGGTTTCCAGGTGCAATTCAAGATGTCAGTTGTCATCTTTATAGTCTCAAATAGTCCAGGCCCAAGTTAATTGTGGGAATGCTTGCCTATAGTGAGTTTTACTTACCCCACCAGATTTCACAGGTTAGGCACACTTCAGGTCCCTTCAGGGGTTCAGCAGTTCAGGTCCCTTCAGTGGTTCAGCAGTTCAGGTCCCTTCAGCAATTCAGATCCCTTCAGTAGTTCAGCGGTTCAAATCCCCAGCACCATGTAACAGTGAGCTCCCATTACTTCAGGGGTGAAATCCAGCAGGTTCTGGAGAACCGGTGGCAGAAATTTTGAGTAGTTTGGAGAACCAGTGGCAGAAATTTTGAGTAGTTCAGAGAACCTGCAAATGCCACCTCTGACTGGCCCCAGAGTGGGGTGGGAATGGAGATTTTGCAGTATCCTTTCCCTGCCACGGCCACCAAGCCACACCATGCTCACCAAGCCAGGCCTACAGAACCGGTAGTAAAATATTTGAATTTCACCACTGCGTTGCTCATCCCAGCTTCTGTCAACCTAGTACTTCAAAAGCACGTAAAAATGCAAGTAGAAAAATAAGGACCACTTTGGTGGGAAGGTAACGGTACACCGTATCTCTTTGCCATTTAGTCATGCCAGCCACATGACCACGGAGATGTCTTCGGACAGCACTGGCTCTTCGGCTTTGAAACAGAGATGAGCACCGCCCCCTAGAGTCGGGAACGACTGGCACGCATGTGCGGGGAAACCTTTACCTTTAGGTCCCTTCTGGGAAGGAACGTAATTTGATGAGAGCCAGGAGGCATGTTTTTTCTGCCTGTTTTCCTCCTGGACTTTCACAATACTCTAAAGATTTGGTTCTTCCTTCAAATACGGGGGCATGGTATGTGCAGTTTGCTTTTACGCTGGTACAGATAAGGGTGCCTCAACTATATATAGATTATTTCTGCTATTTTGCAGTGTGTATGTATTAGTCTTTTTAGCTGCCTGGTTAAGAGAGATTGCTACATGAATTTGTTTGCTTGCATGCATGCATGCATGAAAGAATAAATGAACAGAAAACATTTTTTTTTTTTACAAAAGTATGGGAATTGAGATACTACATAAAGTGCAAATCCAAGATATGACCTATTTTCTCAAAGGCAAGAGACATGGTAATTTTTCCTTCAGTGAATCACCTAAACCAGGGGTGTCCAAACTTGGCAACTTTCAGCTCTGCTGGCTGGGGAATTCTGGGAGTTGAAGTCCACAAGTCTTAAAGTTGCCAAGTTTGGACACCCCTGACCTAAACGGACCTTTCCATTGCCAGTAGTTCTAACACGAAAGTTTCAACCCTGCAAAAGCAGTAAACAGGAATGGATTTGGGGGGGGGGGGGGAGGGTTGGTTATCCTCACTCACCCACTTTTAATTTTTGGAAGCTCAAATTGACACACACACACACACCCCTCCCTATTTCAAACCCATGAATTACAGTTTCGTGCTCATTCAGGAGATGCCTTCCAGTAAACTGAAAGGTAAGGCACCATTTGGAAATTGCCATTTTCTTCTCACAAAAGCAAAACTACAAAATAATTAAAAGTGCTGAGCCGAGAGGTGGGCAGATGTGTTCTCTCCCGAGCACTACAGGTAAAACAAATGATTTAAAAACCAACACACACGCAGCCTGAAGAGTTTTTTGAGTTTTATTATTAAATTTTATGTTATGGCACTCAGCAGCGGAAATAATCACATGGCTTTGCAACCAAAGCCTAGAATTTGCTGAGCTATTTTTCCAAACACCTTTTTACATTTGTTTCAAGAGCTACCGTTTGTTTTTTCTGTATCGCAATTGTTTTTATTTCATTTTCTCTATAATTATTTTTGTTTTGTTTTGCAAATTACAGTTTTAAGTGAAATGATTGTTTCAGTGTACTAATCAGTGAAATTTACAACCATTGTACAATGGAATACAATACTAACTACAACAGGTTTATTGGTACAAGTTTGTTTTACAAATATTTAATAATTTACATGGCATTATCAAAAGTATAACAATTTATAAAAGAAACCGTATGAACCAAAAAACTCAAATTTCTTTATGTGCCACTGTGTGCGACAAAATAAAAAAGCGTAACATTGCAGCACCATTTAAAATGTATTTTAAAAAAAGTACCCCACTGAATACCAAAATACATTAATTTTTATCTTATTTCTAATGGTGACTCGTTAAAAAAAAACACAAAGCTAAATCAAGGCAAGGTCTGAAAAGATGGTTTGGTGTGCAGTTTCAAAAACTCCTACTGAAAATGATATGTAATATACATGTAATTCTCATCCAACCAAAGACGTGAACATATCCAAAGCACCTGAAGTAAATTATACAGAAAATATATTGTGTTGAAAAGTCATTAAACAAGTAGGATTAAAATGATGTGCAGTCCACAATAATCTTTGCATGTGAGAATGCAGCAGAGGTATAACCATATTCCATTTGGAATAAAATGAATGTCCATAACAAACAAATGTATACAGACTGTTCCAGCAGAAATTTTCTCCGTAGATTTTTGAATTTCTTAAAAAAGAATAATATACTTAATCTTCCATTAGTACACCGAAAATGACACCTCTTGGGAAAAAGTTGGATGAATACATACAAGCAAATTTTACTAACCATAGTCCAAAGCAGTGTTTCTCAGCCTTGGCCACATTCAGAAGTGTGGACTTCAACTCCCAGAATTCCCCAGGTAGCAAGGGAAATTCTGGGAATTGAAGTCCACAGATCTGAAAATGGCGAAGATTTAGAAACACTGGTCCAACGCTTTGGTTATATAAAGTGCACTTTATCCCTGTTAATTGTACCGCTTTATTGTGTACATATTTTACAGCTCAGTCTCTGACAAATATTTAAATACATATCCCACTATATGGTAATAGGCTCAGATTTTTACAAAGTCTCTATATTCTTAACTCCGCATGCCTGAGGACAGAACTTGGCATTCAGTGAAAAGAGATAAAAGTTCTCATGGAAATGTTGCAAAGTAGCAAAGGATGGCACAACTTTTGGCATGTAATCATAAGCCGCTACGGAAAGATTCATGACTTCATCTGCACAACACTTCTCAGCTATAAAGATAGCCTCTGCTGCTTTCCAGAAATGGAACAGATTTGCTTACCTAAGTCTGCAGGATGACTTACTTTTGCCCTAATCAACACAGGATATATTTATTACAATCTGCTAAAACCTGTGTATCCTCTGAAGTACAGTAAACTACACAACTAAATCACATTTTATTCCTTCATATTTAGTAACTACTTCTTGCTAACAAAAGTGAACTCAAATGTACTCTTATCATAGCTATAGCAATTACCTTCTCTGAGGATAAACAAATGACTTCCATTCCTGTTAAACAAAGGCATCTGACATGACCTACCTACAAGAACATGCCACCAAAAAGTAACTTTAAAAAAAAACGGTGAAAAATATGGCATGAACCCACCATATCTTTAACCTCTCTCAAATCTTCTGTTGTATAAAGTTTTCAAGTTTTATGATAATACATGCTGTGCACTCCATGACTCTCATGGCAACTTCTGAAGTGAACCTGTCATTTGGAACCTGTGGGAAAGGAAGGAGGTCTGGATAGCGAGTTTTTAAGCTATCCACTCCATATGCTTCCAGTGTGTGGACATCATTTGTAAGACCTTCAAGCTGTTGGCTATATTCTTCAATTTTTTGTGCTAATGCAGTTGGCTTCACGTCTTTATCTGACTTACCCCTTACTGCATAATCAGCAGCAATCAGAGCTAATTTAGTGGATAAGTAACATTTAAAGCAGACCCATTCATTGGCATTTTTATGAAGGTCATTTCTGGCAGCTGAAAAATTTGCTCTAGCTTGTCTCAACCATCTACGTGCTTCAACGGGATTTCCAACAGACTTGAAGGTAGGCGGCACAAAAAATCGCTGTGAGTATGAAGGGCCGGTAGAGGAATGACTTTTTTCTCTAGAGTGTTGTCTTTCAGACTTATGGCTTGTGGCTTCTTGATTCCACGAAGTATAAAACCTTTGAAATGAAAATTTGTCTGACTGAAATCGAGAAGCTGAGGATGAAAATGTCCGCCTGGATGCCCTGTCTGTGTTTTGATCGATAAATGCCTGCTTTTCTAGTCTGTTAATCTCATTTTGTAAATGCTTGAAAACTTCATTGGCTAGATCAAGGTTCTCTGCATTTTTGTCTGGATGCCATTTAAGATAAAGCCTTCTTATAATCTTTTTCCTTTCGGATTCTGGAAGTTTCCAGGCTTGTTCTATCACTGAGGTAACTTCCCTTAAAATTTCTGGTAGAGAATTTGCCTTACCCTTTTTGGGAGAATGATGTTTGGATGAGGATGACGATTTATGACTCTCCCTGCCAGGAAAAAGAGGAGGAATTGTCCTTGGTCCATGTGCTGGAAACTCCGTAGGACTTGTTGGAGTAGATGGGGCACTGTCCTTGCTCTGAGAACTCTCATCGGGTCTTGAAAATTTGTATAAATCAAGAGAGCTTACAATTTTGTATTCGCTATATCCGATGTCAATTTGATAAATCTTCCCCAAAAAACTGGAGTTTTCAGCATCTTCTCTTACTACTTCTTGCACTATTATGGCATATGTATATGTTGGATGGTAAGATCCATAGATATCACCCCCTTCTGCATCAACAAGATACCCAACATATTCACCTGGATAAAAAACATTCATTGGATCCATGAGAAGAGTATAATGGATTTCAGATGGAATAGGGGTACCAGGCATAGGTAGTTCAAGTTTTGATGGTTCTGAAGAGTCATACTTGACCCCTAAACTGTCAAGCTTTTCGCTAATTCTGTAAATATCATTGCAGCCCAGCATTGCAATTAAATAGGAAGTATCAGAAATCAGATTATCAGTTGCAGATTTCAAAGTCATTGCTAAAGCTAAAAGGAAATTTATGTCTTTGCTATCGGAATGCTGTATGTAGAGTAGTATTACTGCATTTCCATATCGCTTTAAAAAGGCGAATGTTTCACTCTTACTATGAGGAATGGGAGCAAAACCTTTAACTCTCAAGGTTGTTTGCAACTTCTCAAAACAAGACACTTTCAAGCCTTCCCTTAAGGTCTTGCAAAGCTTGATGGCTTTTTCTTCATTGGCTAAAAACGTGTTGTCATTTTCATGCTTCATGATTCTAATAAGCCCTGTAATGAACTGTTCAGAAGACAGCAGTAACTGAAGCCTGCCCTGAAGTGAACACAGTGCTCCAAATTGACAAGTTTTAGGCGAATCCTCATCCAACTGCTCTTCAAGTATACTACTGAGAAGGCGAGGCCTCAACTTCTGAGGGAACAGCATTATCAGCTTAGTATGAAAACCATGGTCTTTCCCTAAGTAACATTGGCTAAGATCCACCAGCATTTGGACACCAATGTTTCCTTGTATTCTACTTTTATAATGTGGCGCATCATCAAAAACTAAGGTGCTTGATTTGACCAATCTACCATCCTGGCTTGGAAGATAAAGAGCCAGTTCTCGCACATTCTCAAGGTCGTTTCTGACTTTAACAGAATCAGTCTGAAGGCTTTTAAAAAGGCCAGAAACAACCCGCTTAACAGTACGCATTTCATTCGGGTCAAGCTGTTTTCCCTCAGAGTTCTTGAATATGCGACTCAAAACCTCCACATACTGCTTTGTTGAAATGACATCTTCAGTGCCTAGGTGTTTAAATAGTTGGTGGAATGTGCCAAGTTCTAAAGGAAGCTTGTACAGGTAAGGTTTGAAGTCAGATTCATATTCCAGATTTATTACTACTTCCTCAGGCTTCAATAACTTCCAGCCTTCTTCAACCATCACAAAAGCAACTCCTCGAAGCTGAAACCGGAATTCCTTTTTCTCTGTACTAAGAAATTCATATATGCTCCTTAGAACCTTAGCCCTTGTTTTTATCATATCTTCATCCAAAGTGGTTATATTGCATATATTTCTACAGTTATTTATAACTTTGTCTAAAGGAGGATCTAGGTTAACATTAAGCATTGTTAAAACCTGCTCAAGTTGTTCTTGTGGACCAAGACTGCTTCCTTCTTGTTCTCTGATACTTAAAGGTGTGGCTTTTTCTGGAAGTATAGGGCATGAAGTCCAAAGAAGTTGCAAAACATCTGTTTGTTTGAATTTAGGGTTTACTTGGGCTCCACTAAATTTTATAAGAGGAAGCGTGCCATTAACCTCTTGATATTGTGGATGAAATCTAACAATTTCAGCAGGTGCGCGTTCTGGACATAAAAACGCAATTAAAGACAATTCTTTAAGGAAGTTTCCAGATAATAAATCAGTTCTTTCTTGAAATATATGGTGAAGGAGGACATCCACTGTATTCTGCAGAGTATCCTTGGTCCAATTTTCAGTGTTGGCTCTCATGCTGATCTCTTTAGCAAACTGTAATAACTGATGTTGGGAAATAACATGTTTTAGTCCCATATTTCGAAGCAATGCCACCCATGATGTCAGAAAAGCAGCACGGTTTTTTGGTTTTGTGAGCTGTTCCAATTTTTTAAAGAAATCTTGAGGTATGAACAATTTTTCAGGAAGCATCACTTCAAAGACTTTTACAGTCCTGTCATAAAAATGTTTGGCAGGTTTAAGTCTATTGCATGCATCATGAATGATCAAAAAGCTCTCTAACTTCTCAAACACCTGCTCCTTCGTTTCCGATGATTCTTCAATGCTAGAAAGCCTATTTTTCAAATGAATCAGATGTTCTAGCTTTGCATCGTAGGAAAGGCTTTCAATCTTTGGTAAAAGGTGCTTTAAATACACTTCAAGATCATCTACTGGAACACAATTTAGCACAGTGTACAAATCTTTTAAGTGGATTTTTTCTTCAAGGAAAGCCACTGAAGTGGTCTGTGTCCATTTATCCACTTCAATGGAAGGAATGCTTCTTGTAAGTACATAGCATACCCCACATTTTGATAAGCTAATGTATCGTCCACTGATAGATTTGTAGCAAGGAAGGGACTTCAAAATTTTTATGTCATCTTCAGAAGTCAGGTGATTTAGGTTGCAACTGAAATACATCAAAAGGGCCTCAAAGTCATTTTCAGCTAACTTTTCTGTCTTAAATGTTGAAGTTTGAATCATATAATTTATAGCTCTTAAGATGCTTGAGGGGCTATCTATATTTGCTGTATGTCCTGACAGCAGGGGAACTAGAGGGTTGTCTTTGGAGCAAATTTTATTCAATGCAAGTTGAATGCAACCAGTTTTCATCAAAGCATGGAAAACTTTATCAGTTTGGGAATTTGGGAAGAGAGCTATGTGCATAAGGCTGAGAGGAAGCAACACATCACAATCTGGTACAACAAGCTGATTAGAGGAGACAGTAAATTTTGTGCCTGGAAGCAATGTCCAATCCTTCAGGATCTCAATCACATTTTCAAATGTTGTTTTTGCCTCTTCCTGGTCATCTTTGTCATTTACAGATTCACCAATAAAATGCCATGAATTCTTAAGCCAGGATTCAGTTGCAAAGTTCTCTTTCCACCTCATGCACCCTCTTGCTTTGTATTCTCTTGGCAACACAGACGACAATAAGTCAGCAAAACTGGAGATATCAAATATTTTTGCTACATTGCAATTGAGTAAGATATTGCTGTACCGCAAGTAAAGGGTGTTCATAAACAAGTCTTTACGAGATGGAATTAATTCATGGTAGGTTGTTAAGAACTTTGGGCGTTTTGAATCAAATACTTGCAACACGCTATCAAGCGTAATGAGCAGCGGCAATCCTTCAATCTGGATCTCATTTTCTTCTGTGTCTTTAAAACAGTAATCAACAAGAAGCTTTAGACTGTGGAAAAGTTTTAAATTCGTCTGTTGAAGACGACAGGGCAACTTCCCAATGTGACAATTAGAATCCGGAGAAGAAAATGTCATCAAGAAGGATCTAACATCAGCAGGAGTTACGTAGCTCACAGGAATGTCAGCGTCCACAAGACAGTGGTAAAGATTTGCAGTTTCATCACAGCTATAAATCAAGTTAAAGCCAATTTCTAAGAGAAGATGTTTGAGTCTATACACATTTTCTGCTACAGTCTTGCGCGTCGTGATGTTGTACTCAACATTTTTGAGGTGCTGCAGCTCGTCTTGTAACAAATTGTCAAAGAATGGCTTGGCTTTATTTGAGGTAGACATATTAACCCAAGTGATGATAATTGCAGAATGCAAATCAGAACCATCGACATTTGGAGTTCGCACAACAGGAAGGAGACGTTTGGCTTCCTCGTGAATACAGATATATACGGCTTTCACTAAGCAATACCAATCCGGTTGCAAGTCAAGTCTATTCACTGGGAAGAATAATAGAAATTTTTTCAAAGTGTCTTTCATAGTGTGCACAGACGTGTTTTGTAAAACTGACATGGTTGGATCAGTTCCCTGGAAGTAACGCTTTTTCAGCTGGATTAGAAGTTCAACGTAGGCCGGTGCTATCAGTGCCGTCATTAAACTATTATTCCAGTCACTTCGGACACCAACTCCGTTGTCATCACGCCACAGGTTTCGCCGAGCAGAATCCAGAGCAAAGTGTCCATTCACGTGAAAAGGAAGCCCAGTTTCTAAAGACAAAGGTAAGAAACAAAATGCCCGATGCGGTTTTTTATAGTTGTGAGTAATACATGCCGCAACTCCCCCTCGAGGGAAAAGCGTAATATCCTCATTCTTATGTGCTGATACCACACTCTTTGAAACTTTGTCAATGGCTGAAAAACCTGACCTATTGCAGATCAGCCAAGTTGTAAGGTTGCCTTCGGAGTCTTCCGTAACCATAGTGTACGTGATCTGCTGCACAGGTATCTCACCCAGCTGTTTCTTCTTTGTTACACTGTCAATTACAGAAGCATGGAACTGCTTTCGTTTCAGTCTATCCCCATCTGTTACTTTGCCAGTGACAGAGTATAACACATTAAGGGCGCCCGTTGTTTTCTCTATTTCACAGATAGAAATTTTCTCCATGTGATTCAAAAACATCAGAAGTTCTGCACCATCCGTACGCAGCTTGTCTAGAAGATTCTGAACCATCCTGTCAGAGCACGGCACAGAAGAAATTTCAGAAACCTTTGCCATGTCTCCATTTCTAAGTGGAAATCTAAACATTGTACAGTTGTCTAGTTTAAAGTGGCCTCCTAAATAAAGATCCAACACATCAGAGAACTGGGTCCTGAAATCTGAATCCAAGTCCCGAAACATGCGTCCGGGACTAATAGATGTTGCCCCTGGAGCATATCTCGCATGAGGGTCAAAGATACAAAGAATATCATTTCCAGAAATGAAAGAAGGACAATCAGTTATATGATACACAGAATTGAACCCTATTCCATATTGACCGGTTTTACATGGATTGCCTTCTTTAGTGCCTTTACCAAGATTCTGAATCCCTCTAACATCATCTTCAGTAAAGGGCTGATTGTTGAAGACACACAAAGCCGGGCCCTGAAGAGGGGACCATTTTTCATCAAATATTCTATCGACTGGGTGCTGCCGAGGATCAAACACAAAGCAGACTTCCGTAGCTTTTGCATCATCGGCGTTCTGAAGGAGCTCTTTCAGCATTTCTTTCTCGGATGGATATGCGTTAAGAATACTTTTAATTCTGCTGGTCAATTTTTCTTTCTGTCCAAACTCAGTTCCAGGAGCAGTGAAGCAGATATTTGATGCGTAGCGTTCTAAGGCTTTGTGTCGTTTAGGTATTGTCCCAAGCTTTACTGCTACTTCTCTAGGAATGTCCGCATGGCAATATTTTACCTTTGTATCTTTCACTTTTATCCAAGGACAGTCATTGTAGCACAAAGAATTGGCTGGTAGAAGGGCAAGGCGAGTATCCGGTAACAAAATTTCTCCGTACTTTTTTTCACAGAATTCCTGCTTCTTCTCTCTAATAAGACTCCATATTCCTTCACTGATGATTCTCCTACAAAGTTGAAAATTTGCTTCTGTGAGTGGATTCCCTCCTCTTTCCTGATCGATCGCTTCAAGAACCAGAGCAAAATCTTCCACCATAAAAGCGTGACGTACTCCTACACTTTCAAAGAGCTCGCGGAAATTATTTCTATATTTATTAGGCAGCTGGTGAAGATGTGGTGCTGCCTCAAAATTGAGGTGAAAAGCTACCTTTGTGGAGTCAACGTAACCATTCTCAACTAGAATGAAACTGTAATTTTTCAATTCCTCAACAATGGTTGTTTTTGTGGTTCCATTCTGTAGTAGTGCCTCATGGAGGTATTTATAGCAAGCATTGGTGATATTTTCCTGATACAAAGTAATTCCATCGAAGCATTTTGTGACTTCTTTTAATTGTTTTATAACCATAGACACAGTTGGTTTCTTAAGCAATCCTAAAAATTCTTTGACAGCCAAGGGGATAGTCCCACATCCTTTAAAGGAATGAGAATTTTCATTAAGTATGGGTTTCAGTAGACAAAGTATATCTTGGTAATCAACTGTGTAAAGGTCCACTGCAGAAAACATAGTTTCAGGTTCAAACTCAGAGCCCTTCCATTGTAAGGAGAAGCCCACGGGTTTTGTGAGGAATGGGAGAAATGGTATTGTTTGAAATTTTTCAGCAAAATCTTTAGCTCTTGGATCTTTGTTTTTAAGTTTTTCATCTATGAGATTTAATAGTATACTGCTTCTCAAGCAGGCTCCCGCATGATCAGCCCTGTTGATTTCTGCCACAGAATTTGCACGTTCTAACATGTCCTCCCACAAAATATCGTCTTTAGCCATGCCTAACTGAACTAATTTGACCAGAATTACTGGATTAAGATAATCTTGGCTTGTTCCATGTGGAAACCTTCCATCTTTTTTAACATAAAGCTTTGCAACTCGACCTTCCGGGTGGATCAGTCTGGAAGGTACCACCAGAGGATGTTCAGTCAAAGAACACGGAATGCATGGAGTAACGCAAAGTATTTCTGAAAATTCCCTAATTTTCTCATTCAGTACATAGTGCATTAAAGGATCACGAAGTTCTGCCTCAATTTCTTGAATATTGGGGAAAAATACCTCAGAAAAAAATTGTTTCTCTGAAAAAGTATTCTCTAGTAACACTTGCTTACACCCTGCTTCTTCAAAGCCTGTTTTGACCCAAGAAGGAAGATCCACAGCACAAAGATTCTTTGAACCTGTTTTTTTAAGGTATTTAAGAAAAATCTTGAAAGCTGCAGTTCCTATGTCAGGTCGTTTCAACAATGAGTCATCCAAGAACCGGACATCCTTAACTGACACCCAAGATGAACCATCAGAAAACACTCTGATTCCTTCTTTGCCTTTTGGGTGGGCTATTTCTTCATAGAATCCTTGACATATAACTGAAAAATCATCATGCACTGAATCCGGATCAGGCCACACTGCAAAGCAACTGTAATCTTCTAGCTCACCACACACAGCCATGTTGCGTAAAACTACTACCGCTTCCAAATAGGCCTTTACTATAACGTGTCGCATAAATACAGTATTCCACCTTCCTTTTGTGTCAGTTTTCCAGATTTCTTTTCGATTTGACGTAATGGCAAAGGAACCGTTGATGTGAACAGGTAGACCTGTTTTAATTCGAAGAGGTAAATAGCAAAATACTTCTCCCAAGTTGCAGAAATTGGATTTCACAGTCCATTTTTGATCCTGTCTTTCACACAACATAACTCCTACTGAGCCACACGGGACAAGTCCTAGTCTTCGTCCACTTTCATGTAATGAGAATTTTAAGGCTTCTCCGGTATCCATGCAAGCACACAGAAGCCATGTGGTAGAATCTACTGTTTTCTGAGGCAGTTCATCCGTGGGCCTTTTGGTTTGTCCCGTTTTAGCCATTTCAAAGAACGGAACAGTGTCGTCTTCCGGCCCTCTAAAAACCGGGGAGTGCAAATCAGCAATACGTCTAAAGATATGGTGAAACTCTTCTACAGTTATTTGTAATATGCATGAAGACTTTGGCGATTCAGTGGGAAGCTTTTTTGTGCTGATACTGCAAGTTTTCATGAGTTTAGCAGCTTCCTTTAGAACGCTTGTAAAGGGGGTAGTAATTGCTTTGGATGGACATAGTTTTTTTTTAATAGTCACAGTGTCTTGAGCCACATCAGGATTGGCTTCTTCAGCTTTCAAATATTTCAAGACCATTGAGTTTACGCACTGAGTAAAGATGATCAGCCTATGCCCACAAATGCTAAACTCGTCCACAAGAGAATAAATATCTGCAGTGTTGTAACACGTAGAGCTGACTTCACTTACTTTAGCTTCCTGCTGAGTTCTAAAGGAGAGTCTGAAAAGTGTCCCTTTATAACTGTAAGGTGCCTCCACAGTCAAAGGTAGCTGGCAATCAAATACACCGATGAATGGCTTAAACTGATTAGGAAACTTTCGAAGTCTCTTCTGCTGTTTTTTCCAATTTATCTTGATCCCGGGATTAGATTTATCTCGTATATGTTTACTGAGATGGTTGATGTTTGGATCAAACATGATCATAAATTCTCTGCTCATAATGATGGGAATGTCTGTGATATGATAAACGGAATTAAATCCCAAACCAAACTTTCCAACTTTGTCAATCTCTGCTCTTTTTAGGGACTCGCCTAACCGTGTTATATTTAGAAAGTCTGAGTCGGAAAATTCAGAATTGTTGAAAGACCACAAGGCTGGTCCATGACAAGCCGCCATTCCTGGGTCCAAAAGGTTTTCTCTTATGTCATTATTTCTTCTCATGTCAATCAAAAAATTGCACTGTGTTGCATCGGCATCATCGGCATTCTGAAGCAGCTCTTTGAAGATATCAGACACAGACGGATATTCCTCCAAAATGTTTTTAATTCTTACTGTGAGGGGTTCTCGTTGGCCTGATTGTTCAAACCCCATATTTTCTGGATTAATCAACCTAGTACTGAGACATGGCACATTTAACCATTCTGCAGTTTTCATGGGAATATCTTCATGAACTAAAATTATGGGCTCCATAGCATCGTCAAGCAAATCATTTAAGTCATCCACTTTGATATCACAGTAGCAGCATTTGTGGATTGGCTTCATCGTAAGTTTAAAAGGTTTTTTGCTACAATAGAGTGGAACCGGCATATTTAAACTGGCTGGAATCTGGCTACTGTATAGCCACCTTATAATATTCAACATAATGTGAAGATTTTGCTTACTCTTTTCTTCAGTAAGAGACTGTTCGCTTTTGAGATATATTTTTTGAATTACCATGGAGACATGATCTGGGGTCAGTTCTTCAATTGACCCACAACTGATGAACAACTGATGGAACTTAGCCATGGTTTTTGGCACGCTATGAAGATATGGTTGGAGATCAAGATCGGGTGGGGATTTTATTACTGCCTGAGATAGCGAGCAAAACGTTTTACCAGTCCAGACCCAGGGAAATTTCAAGGCCTTAAAAGCTTCTTTTCCCTCACTTAAATGATCGTGCATAAAACCATAAATCTCAAGTAAGATTTGCTGAAACTGATAGTAATCTTCGTCACTAAACTTCTTGGAACTGTGCCAGTCCACTACCACTTTGAAGTGTTTTAACACTGACTTGATATTAGGTTTGATGGTGATCCCTAGTGCTTTTTCAATACTCGGCTGGACACTTTCTACAAGGGGAACAGAAGAACCTATTAAAGTGGCTTGGGATATATCACACATTTCTGGTGGGGAACACAAATAGCAATGATCACCTTTCCAAATTAATGAACTTGGGTAATTTGGAGGCCTTTGTTTGCAAGCCGGAACCCATTTAATTTTTTTCAATGTGGCTTTTGTTTCAAGTGAATGCAGTAATGAACGTCTGTTCAAAACCATTAACAAAGTTCTGGCTTTTTGTATCAGTGACTCCTGACATGTACTAGCAGAGTCCTTCAACTTCTCAATTTTATGGGCTACACATAAAATATCTTTCTCTTCTAAGCTGTTCTCAGATTTTAGGCCTATTAATCTCAGAGCGTGTAGAATATCTGGAGAAATTTTAAAAACTGTGGGGGGGAAACAGAGCTCTTCTTCCCCATAAAACAGGTCTTGTAATACTTCCACCTCGGGATCAAAAAGTTCACTGGCAGACACCATTTTTTCCTCTGAAATTCTAATAAATTTCAATGGTTTCAACCAATCCAGCACCTCCGTGTTTTCACTTTTGAGGAAAGTCAAATTCTCTAGAATCCATAGCATAATTTTTATTGCTTCATCGGTGGAATAAAAATCATTCTGTATATCTTTTAAAATAAATTTTATGCAGTCCGTGGTTCTCAACAGTTCTGCTTTCAGTAGGTTTACTAAACGAATAGTGCCTTCATCACTGCTGTCAACCAGTGAAACAGAGAATTTTACATCGGGTGGAAGCTTGGCATTGTGATGCAGTACCTTACAAACTTTCAGAGCAGTGAAAGCGCTGCCTTCATCAAGAGGTTGCTCAATTTTCCTAAATATCATTAGCTCATTAATGACTCTCTTCTCTTTTTCAGTAACATCAGTCAAACTAGCAAGGAAGCTTCTGAGTGCATTTTTGTGTGACGTTGGCAATGAGGTAACCTGATTTACCGATTTCTGTAAGGGAAGTTTCTCCGCTATCTGTAAAACTATATGTGGAGACGGGGGATGCATATATTTCTTTAAAAGTGGATGTTGAATAGAGGGGTCAAGTTTCTTAAGAACAATCCCACCAAGTTGCTCAATTATCTCAGGCAAAAATTCTGGAAGCTGCGTTTCAGATCCGTCATCTAGAATAATTGGCGATGGAGCCCTTAATCTTATAAGATCTACTGCATCTTCTTCATCTAGTAATGTCTTCGGAATAAGTGGTAGGTCATCAAATAGAGACAAGTCTTCAGAGAAATGTATATACAAATTCTTCCATACCATTTTGAGCCATGAAACAGGTGGGTGATTCTTATCAGAAGTAGGAAACCATTGCACTGTAATCTCTGAACTGGGCCATAAAGTATTCATAACCTCTTTGATGAGCCGTGCAAATCGTTCAGGATTTAGAAGTTGCAACTGAGTACACTGTCTTCCTGAAATGAAACAAACCAAAAAAAAAAGGCTAGTGATACTGAAAAGTAGTTTGGAAATCTTTTAGAAAAATAAATCAAAATAAAAGCAAATAACGTTTCTTTGTGTTTTCCCCCCTCACAAAAAAGCAAACAAATGACAAAAACAGCACCCGGGTAGCCTTCTAATTCTATACTAGACTGAAGTATACTATCTGATTATATCTTGCATGCTAGAAACCCAAGAGAGATCAGTAGTTAGTGTAACCCACAAAATGGCATGTAATAATGTGCTTGGCTCTAACAAAATTTTCATGCTCCTTTTTCATCGTAGATCACTCGCTCTTCAGTCATGTACCTTTTCATAGCATGAAAAATGGCAACCGCTGGCATATGCAGACTCTTGAGGCTATCAAAATTCATTGTATTTTGTTCAAGTTAACAGATAACAGAGTGTGTGAGATACCTTTTTCTGCCACTGCACTTCCCAAGTTTTTATTGTTCTTCCTTGATCTGCCTATTTTGTTCTTACATTAATCTGGAAAGTTTAACAGAATGCAAATTTTAAGTAATGGAATTCTATCTATGTTTACCTGGATATGCATCTCAACAATATATCCTAATTAGGTTTCATGTCTTGAGGGACGGCTTCCATTCACAGCAGAACTAATAAAGTCTCTCTTCTAAGCAATTCTCAAATGTCTATGTGATATTGTGATTATTTAGATATACTCGTACAACTATTAAATCCAAGGAAGCAAATGAACATATCTGCACAACTGTACCAAGATTTTCAATGTAAAGCTTAAAAATCTGATTAATGTTATAAACAGTGATTCATACTTGTGTAAATTATTAATTTTCATTATTACCAAAACTACAAAAAACTCTGCAGGTATATTTTTAGTGCAAATCTAACTTTCAAAATGAAAGAATTGTAAACAGCAATATCAAACCTATTTATGACTAATTTTTAAGTGCCATATTTAAATCATTTATAATAAAGGCTCATGAATAAAATCATGTTACTTTTTATACTGCTAACCTCTGAATATCAAGATATCATATATTTCCTACAGAACCTGAAATGTATATGACAAATACACTCATACACACACACACATTTCACTTTTTATTTAGTTTCATCTGCATCTCTTCTAAAAAATTAAGATGAAATCCTCAATTTTATTAGCTCAATTTCCACCCATCTATCTTATAAAGTCCCAGACTAATTATTAGTCCAATTTTGCTCATTATGAATCTACATAAAATATGAATCATATATTTTAATAATGCAATTCTGAATACTATTATAAGCATGACAAGTTAATGGTATCAATTATTTTTCAAATATGCTATAAGTAGAGTTAGTTAATTAAATTTGAAAAGCACAAGTCAACCAGCATGGAAACGAATATGAATCTGACATTCAATACGAGCAGAATATTCAATAAACCAACACACACAAATGTTAGGTTTCAATTCAGCAGTCAGCAATTCATTCAGACAACCATCCTACCTTTAACTCCCCAAAGAAATTGTTGGGCTAAAATACAATAAAACGCATTTTCAGGGGAAAAAAAGTTTCATTTTCTATTTGGAGTTATAATAATGGCATATACTGACTGGGGGGGGGGGGGGGGAATCTAATGGTTCGGAAGTGCCAAACAAATCCAAGTGGCATTAATCCGTATACTGTTTTGGCATTATGGAAATATGATTTATTTGGGGATTCTTCGCTCCTGCAATATATGAATTTGTATGAACCAGAATACACAGAAATGCTTCCCAGGTGAATGTCCAAACAATGCTAATTATCAGAATCTTTCAACTTCTGTATCAAAAAAAAAACACAGCATTTTTATTAAGGAACTATCGAAACCATAAATTTGAATTGGTAATTTAAATAGATTATGTAACCAGACTTTCTCTGGTTCAATTGCACTTTATACTGTTTTGCCTTTAATCAATACATGTTGTGGTTTCTGTCACCCTCTCTCTCTTGTTGGTTTCGTTTTTACAGACAGAATGTGTTTTTCATTTCATTATAAACCAATTAAATTGCTATTGTGAACTAGAATAGTTGATAATCAAGTGATATGGATACATAAAGTGATTTCCTTTTACTTACGTTCTTTTTTGAGTTCTATCTTTTATGTAACATTCTTTGTAACCCAATCACTTGATACTACTTGTGCTTCAGTTCGCACTGAAGCCTTTTAAAAAAAATGACAAGATATACATATATTACCTCTACTTTTTGAAGCTTCCTTTAGAGCAGATAAAACTTGAGGCTTCAGGTTATCAGCAAGTAATCTTCCTTCAAGACCTGGGAAGAGGGACCTAGTAAGTCATTAGAAACAGAGTATTGATCAACTTGATAATTTATATTAGTCAGGTAATAATATAGGGCTTCTTCATAGAATCTGAGTAAATAAAAAGGTTTGCTCCTTTTCACAAAACCTGCCAACTAACTCCCTCAATGAACCAGGTAATTTTTTCTAGTTAACTCCATTTCTGAGTATGTTTTTACAGAAAAGATGCAAATCGTTTACCACTATTTTCTTCTTCATTTATTTTTTAATTTACCAATATCGCCTACAGATTTGGGAAGGGCCTGATGGGCTCCCATAAAAATACCAACCAGCCCTTACCCTACATACCTTTTTCAGGATCAACTAAAGATAGTTCTAAAGGCACTAATATAAGTCACAACCTTGCCTGTAGTTCACAAATAGGATTATATTTCAGCCAATAGCTTCGTACCGACAGGTCTAGCTTGTGATTTCTTGCTATAGAATATTTCAGGAGCCAGTTAAGATAATAGCTTGTGTGCAGTGCGACGGGACTTACTCCTTCCATCTAAGCCAGGGGTGTCAAACTCCATTTCACTGAGGGCTGCATCAGGGTTGTGTTTGACCTCAGCGGGGGGCGGGGTGGAGGGGCCAGGGTAGGCATGGCCAGCTTGACATCACTCCTGTCAGGGGCACCTATGGTGGCTCAAGTGCTCTGCCAGTGAAAAAGGGCTCCTGAGCTCCATTTTCGGCTGCCACAGCCTCCTGCAACCTTCTGCCAGTGAAAATGGAGCTCGGGTGTGGCCCTCCCAAGGTTAGTTTTTGCAGGAGGCCGTGGCAGCTGAAAACGGAGGTTGAGAGCCCATTTTTGCTGGCATAAGCACCGCAGGCCAGTCCTTCGCTGTTTCCAGGGCAGCCACACGGGCCAGATCTAAGTACCCCACAGGCCAGGTCTGGGCCTTCACTTTGACACCCCTGAATCTAAGCTGAAGGTCTTATACAAATCAATCTCGTCTCTCCTGCAGATAACAAGTAACACTTGGGGGCAAGTGGGCTGCTTGAAAGCCCAGGGCAAGCTTTCTTCTCAGTTTGCACAAGCAAATGTTGCTGGTAAAAGCAAACTAAACTATGAAACATTATAATTAAACACAAGTAGTCCTTGACTTACAACAGTTTGTTTAGTGCCCATTCTAAGTTACAACAACACTGAAAAAAGTGACTTATGACTGTTTTTCACACAACTGCTTCAGAATCAAAATTATGACGCTTGGCAACTGACTCATATTTACGATGGGTGCAGTGTGCCAGCATTCACTACCCACTTTTTGTAACCATCTGACAAGCAAAGCCAATGGGGATGCAAGACTCACTTAACAGTGTCTCTAACTTGACAACTGCAGTGATTTAGTTAACAACTGCGGCAAGAAGGGATATAAAATGCGGCAAAATTCACTTAACAAGTGTTTGACAGAACAGAAATTTGGGGCTCAATTGTGATCGTAAGCTGACGACTGCCTGTAGTACTATCAGTATTTCAGTGAAACTATTATTAACACCATTTATAAAACAGGTTGTACCTTGGGTAAGTATCTGACGTGATATAGATTGCATCCTGAGCTGATGCCGACGAAGAGAATGAAATAAAATTCCCATTTTGTAACGGCAGAAGCTCCAATCCAATAAGTTCACTATAATTTCCATCGCCAAGCACAAACTCTAGGATACAAAGTTTTTCATCGGCAGATCCCTTGTGTTCAGATTTCCTTAACACGTGTCGTACTGTTCCTGGAGTCACTTTCTTGACAGCTTTTATACCCGAAATCACAAGACTGATTGCACTGGCAATATTATCTGGCACTTTAGCAACCTCTTTTCCCGATTCGTGAAGGTAGTTTAGCACAGCCTGAGTAGATTCCAAACTCTCGTCCATTTCTGAAAAATATACCTCCTCTACCTTTACCCAGTTGCCACTGATGGAATGAATAACTTTGTCCTGGAATAACTTTTTCAGAAGAGGTTCTATAATTGGCTGCCAGTGAACTTTTGTTGTATGTTTTTGGGGCCACAATCTGTAAATTAGCTCAGCTGACAAAGGAAAATCTGAATTTTTTTCTGTTTCCATTTGCTTAATGGCTTCCAGTATCAAAGTTGCATAGGCTTCAGGGACCACATTGGCTACAAGAAGTTCGTTCCACAAGGCTGCTGGATCTCGCCACTGATCAAGTTCTCGCCATTTTATACTTCTTCTGTTGTCTGTTAGACCAAAAAACCCACTAACGTGAACCGGCAAGCCAGTCTTACTTTCCTCACCAGGAGGTAACGGAAGGAAACAAAATGCCCTTCCTGATAATTGGGCCTCGGCTCCTTTTTCTTCTCCGCTGCTTGATAAAGACATGGCTATGCCGATAGTTGGGATATATTTCAAGTCATCCGCTAAGCAGTCCAATTCGTTACATATGCCTCGTCCGCCAACACTGTTACATACCAACCAAGATGTCTTCTGTGCATCTTTAATGCTCTCATCTTCTAAAACTATGTTTATATGGTACGTCACGCATGTTATACTATTGCTTGGAATGCCTTTACAATACTGATTTATTGCACTTCCCAAAATTTTGATAGAGTTGGGTCTTTCATGCTTCAAAGCCTTGTTTTCACTGGCTGTAACTCTAAAAATAAGCCGCTCGGTTCCATTGGCTTCTCTAACATGTAAGGACACATCTTGCACACTTTTAAGGAATAGAAGTACTGTATCAGCATCCGCTCTGAATGAATCAAACAATTCTAGGATTTTATCCTTATTGTATAGATTGCTACTCAGCTGGGAAGGCTGCTGGCGAAGAGGAAAACGAAAGAAGGTGCCAGGGAAATGTCCGCTTTTGAAAGTTTCCTTTGTGCTTCCAAAAACACCAACAAATGGTGTAAATTGGTCTGTTAGTTCATTGATTTCTTTGAGGTCATCTTTCAAGTTCCAACACTGGCCTGACTCAGAAGGTCCAAAAAGCTTTTGATGAGGATCCAACACTCCAATTTGGTCACCACTGAATATACTAGGAACATCTACAAGATAAAAGCAGAAAGGTGTACTTAGATGTCTGCATTAAGTACAAAAATAAACACTTTGAAGCCTTCTCTCTCTCTCTCCTCTCTCTCTTCCTCCCTCCTCTCTCCTTCTCTTTCTTTTCTTATCCAACACACCTTCCTCCTTCTATTTTTCCCAAACCAACCATCCTGTGAAGCGAGATAAACTGAGAAAGTGACTAGCCCAAGGTCACCCAGCTGGCTTTCTTTCATAGCTAAGGCAGGACTTCAATTCATAATCTCTTGCTTTCTAGCCTGGGGCCTTAACCATTAGACCAGTGATAGCAAACCTTTTCGGCACAGAGTGCCGAAAAAGTTGCACAGAAACATTGCACGCACACACACATGCTCACCAGGGCTACGCTACGGAAAAGCCGAACTTCCAGGTTCTAGCATGCATGCACGCCTGACAATCAGCTGGCTGGTGTGCATTCACAGGCAGGTTTTCGACACTGCCACGTGCGCGAAGGGATCACACTCCGGAAAAGTCAAACTTCCAGGTTTTAGCACGTATGTACGCCTGATGATCAGCTGGCCAGTGTGCATGCACAGACAGGTTTTCAGCACTGACACATGTGCGAAGGGATCACGCTCCAGAAAACCGAACTTCCGGGTTCTGGCGTGCATGAGCACCCGACAATCAGCTGGCCAGGGCGCATGCACCCACCGGTTTTCGGCACTGCCAAGCACGCGAAGGACAGCTGATCATCGCGCATGCATATGCACCAAAAACCCAGAAGACAAACAGGCAAGACCGCGTGTGCCAGGCGACATGGCTTCGCATGCCGCTTTAGGCACACGTGCCATGGGTTCACCCTCACAGCATTAGACCATACTGGCTCTAACACCATTAAGAATGACAAAACAATACAGAAGCCTTATCCCCACCCCTCTCCCCTTTTTTTTAAACTATGTGTCATAACTGACAACCATACAGAAAGCTTTTCTTCATGAAGATCTATTCCTAATCTCTCAGGTCTTCCAATACTTTAGACATCTTCTATTCACTCTGTTTTTAAAGAGATCTTCTGGTGGACATTTTTTTTCTTACTAAATTCATGTTAAAGTAAACTTTTAAAAAACCAGCGCAAATCCCAGTGCATACAGAGATAATATGGCTTAATCTTAATTCTAAAGCATTCAAAAACATAATTGCAAATACCAGTAATGTGGTAAACTGAATTAAAACCAATTCCAAATCTCCCCACTTTGAGTGGGTCATCTTTTTTCCTGCTCCTTGCTATCTCTTGAATGCCATGCCAGTCCTCAGGAGTGAAAACAGCATTGTTGTACACATAAAGGGCAGGACCTGGAGAGGGAAAAGAACGACGTAAACTCAAAAATGTTAGGTTACCAAGGCAGCGTAATGTATTTTAACAATGTGCAAATTTTACAAGCTGTGAAAATACATTTTGCAATGGCAAGAGTTATTTTGCACTCCTTACTTGCTAGTAAAATCCCAATGTAAGATTCTTCCATCAGACCAGAAATGGGGTTAGAAGAAGTATAACTATGTATATCTCAAAGGGAATTATAGAACAATTGTCTATGAGCTTCTGTTTCAATATTACTATCTTTCACAAATGAAGGTGAATATACTGTATGTGTCCTAGAATAAAGTTGCAGGATCAAATCTGGGTTGGTCACTGGAACTACAGGTTTTGTCTTCCGAGCTTTCGGATTTGTGCTGGAGCCCATCCTCAAGGAACTTCCCTTGCTACCTTTAGGGGCAGAGCCCTCCCACATAACGAATTTTACAATTTGCTATGATAGAATAGAATAACAGAGTTGGAAGGGAACTTCAAGGTCTTCTAGTCCAACCCCCTGCTTCTTAAAAACTTCTGGAGGCAAGTAGTTCCACTGATTAATTGTTCTGTCAGGAAATTTCTCCTTAGTTCTAAGTTGCTTCTCTCCTTGATTAATTTCCACCCATTGCTTCTTATTCTACCCCCAGATGCTTTGGAGAATAGCTTGACTCCCTCTTCTTTGTGGCAACCCCTGAAATATTGGAACACTGCTATCATGTCTCCCTTAGTCCTTCTTTCTCTTAAGCTAAACATACCCAGTTCCTGCAACCGTTCTTCATATGTTTTAGTCTCCAGTCCCCTAATCATCTTTGTTGCTCTTCTCTGCACTCTTTCTAGAGTCTCCACATCTTTTTTACATCATGGCGACCAAAACTGGATGCAGTATTCCAAGTGTGGCCTTACCAAGACATTATAAAGTGTTATTAACATTTCACACGATCTTAATTCTATCCCTCTGTTTATGCAGCCTAGAATTGTGTTGGCTTTTTTGGCAGAGGCTGCATATTTTCGTGATGATGCAAGAAAACAAATAATTCAGACATGAAAATAGAATTGAAAAAGAGATCTTACCCTGGTATTGAGCCATGTCTTTAGACCAGAGGCTCTCTGTTCCATATTGAGTTTCATCATAGAGAAACCTAACTTCTGTAGCCCCAGCATCTTCTGCATTCTGAATTAATTCCTGGAAACAGAATGGATCAAATATTACATTAAAATATTCTAATTCATATTAATCCAAAGGTCAGTTGATTAGAGTACTACAGTTGTGACAAAGATGAGAAGCAAAGTTGCAAAACACACTTACACTAAAATTGTATTAAAATTACCAATAGGCACCTCTTTTGTCAAAGGCGATGATGACACATTTGGAAAAATATTTACCTCAGATTAATGACTGAGTGATTAAATGATTGATTTGGAGCGGGAAATGCAAGACAGTTTGTAACTTTAAAAAAAGGGTAGTCCCTGATCTCAATCTTGCAATCTAAAAGATAAAAGGGAAAGGAATGCACAGGAAAAAAGAAAGCAAGAATATTCAGGTACTTAATCATGAATCACAGACGAATAATAGAATTGAAAGGTCAGCGAGATTGCTGAATCAAACTCCATACTCCATGATCTGAATTAAAATATCCACAACACATATTTATCCACTAGGGCTAAGGAAAGTGTTTAGAACAGTCGTTCCCAATGTGCCCAGGCTCCACAGGGGCGCAATTTGATTTTTAATGGGGGCAATTTGAACCTTGTTTAAACCAGGTTAATGGCCTCTTAGGCTTCCTCCACGTGAGTAGAGTTCACTTTTTGAGTAAAGTAAGAATTATATGTCACGGGGGGGGGGGGGTCGGGATTTTAGAGATCCTTAAGTGGGGCATGGCCAAAAAAAGGTTGGGAACCACTGGTTTAGAGGAATGATTTAAAAAGCAACCACTGAACACCCTTCCTCCGCACCCCCCCACCCCCCCAAAAGACCACACACACACAAACACACACACACACATATCTTCTTGGATACTTACTGTAGATCAGTGTTTTTGAAACTCGGCAACAAACTAGCTGGCTGGGGAATTCTTAAGAGTCCACACATCTTAAAGTTGCCAAGTTAAAAAAACATTGGTGTACATACTGTGAGGTCTTCCTTTCATCATCGGAAGATACACATACATGAACACACGGAAGATACACATACATGAACACAAAAACTTTTCAACCAAGATTGCTGCCAAAGCAAAATAGGTTTGGACAGGTATTTTGGTCACTCTTGGATAACCGGTTCTACCAATTAACTGATCTTTCTGCTAGAAAATATTCTATAACTTCCAGCTGGCATTTGCTTTACTATAATTAAACTGGGCTATACCCTGCCCTTTAGGGTGACAAATAACATTTTTTGGCTATTCGGTAAGAATCAGTTTAAGGATATTAATCTATTAACTAATCACAACTTTACATAAATCCTTAGATAAGGCAAAACCTTATGGAAGGTCAGTGCTGGCACTGTCTGTATCTTCTCTCTTTGCCACAAATATTTTCTATGGATCAAATATTTTCTTATCAGCACTTCAAATTTGTCTGCTTCTTATTGAAACATTTAGGTGCGGAAAAATGTTGTTTATACCTTCTCTTTATCAAACAACATTACATAACTAACAAACAACAACAACATTAGATAGGCACAGTACTTTTAATTACCTTGAGAATTTGCCCTCCTTCTGGGTATCTTCTTAGAATATCTTTAAGGAAATCAACAAGTGGAGGAGTAGTTTGTCCAAATCGACCTAAATAAAATAAAATAAAACTGGTACTCCTGCATTTGAAATACTGGAAAACATACTTTTCATTACAGAATTGATCTCAGATGTTTATAGGAAGAATCTCAGTAACAGTTCAATCTCACTTACTGGAAGCTCTTCTGTGAAAGAGCAGGTAAAAAGATCAAGTAAATAGTAATAACAATCAGAGAATTAAAATAAAATGTATAAAACAAAAGTGAAAAAAGAAATAACTCTTTAAATCCCAAATCTCCTTCCCTATTATGAGCAACATGAATGTTCTTGTAGCTCTCAGGAAGACTTATGAATCAAAGCCAAGTAAATGGAAGGCCTCATCTTAATTTTCCATTTTGCTCCAGAGGCACTACTGTATGAGATGTATTGTGGGGATTAAAAATAGTGGGACCAAACCAGGGGTGGGTTCCTGCCAGTTCTAACCTCTTCTATAGAAGAGGTTCCACAAATCTACAGTGCCGTTTAGAACCGGTTCCAGCTCCCTCCCCCCACCCGTCCGCACATCATCAAGATGAAGAGCGAGAGGAGGAATTCTGAGAGTTGAAGTCCACAAGTCTTAAAGCTGTCAAGTTTGAACACCCCTGGGTTTTTTTTTCTAAAGAGTTAGGGGTGCAAGGGTCTTGTAACTTGACAGCTTTAAGACTGCGTGCTTCAAATGCCAGAGTTTCTGAGCCAACATTTTGGTTGCTAAGCAAGAGCGTTGTTAAGCAAGTTTCACCACATTTTACAAGTTGACCACGCCTACCCAGTCACATGGCTGGCAAGCCACTCCCACCCAGTCACATGGCCGGCAAGCCACTCCCACATAAGGAGGCCACACCTACAGAAGAGGTTCGAAAAAAGTTTGAATCCCACCACTGGACCAAACCCAGATATATTTTAAAAAGGAAAGCCAGGGCAAACATCTCTCCAGAGAAATCCAATTTTGAAAGCTGCACAAAAATAGTACACAGTAACATCTGCACTCGTTACAGAAATCTGCAGCCTGTAAAGCCATGGTTTCTTAAAAACACCAGACACAGCCAATATTAAACATGAATAAAGTATCTGTAGCTTATTTTGTCAAGTTCTGACTTAAATTATTTTTATATAGATATATATATAAATGGAAATTGCATTATACTTCTTAGGGTTGATTAAAGGTCTTGGCGTAGAATAAAAACAAAGGAAAAATAAGTTGGAAAATCAGAAATAGAAGTGTCCATATTCATATAAATTGCTTTGCTATAGGACCATGATGGCGAACCTGTGGCATGCAGAGTCCTCTCTGTGGGCATGCGTGCCATCACCAGCTGCTCTTCTGTTTTCGGCGTGAAAACAGCCCCAAAAACGGCAATAAACAGTCCAAAAATAGGCATGTACATGCCGGCCAGCTGGTCTTTGGGTTTCCGGCGCTCCGGGGCGCTTGCATGCACGCGCATTCCAGTTTGGGCACTCGATGTCAAAAAGGTTCGCCATCATTGCTACAGGAGCAATACATAAGCCAATAAACTATGACCTCAAACTAGTTTACTATCCTAAAACGAATCATGTATATTATGGGTTTATGTGATGTACAAATCCAATCTCATAAGCACGTATAGGACAAGTACTTTTGCATGGGCATCTGAAAATTTAATATTGGTTATGGCAAAGATTTTTTTTTGGTAAGATGTTACATATGAACAGCAATATCAAACTAAACACACGCTCATGAAACAGAATAAAGCTATTGCCAGAATTTGAGATATTTATTTCTATATCAAATTACTAATAAATAAATTTCATTTGCAGTACACAAGAATGTCTACTGTATTTTTTTCATTAGAATATTTCAATTTTTAAAAATACAAAGGCTAGAAAAACATGAATAAGGAAAGATGAACAGGTAAAGAAATGAATGGATAGCATATTATAATTTACTATACCTCCTCCTTTTAGGCCCTTGGACAAAAGATTTAGAAATACATGATTCTCAGAGGACTGAAGGTTCCCAAACGTGACCCAATTGAACAACTACAAGAAAAAGAATATTATTTAACGTTCTGTGTTCCTAAATAAGCATCAACAATTAATTACTTTATATGATACCGATCAATAAATAGCTACAGTTACCACGTCAAAAATAATCATTGAGATATAGAATATTATATGCTTGATAAAAAAAAGGTACTAAACTTTTACTGCTTATGTTGTGAAGCAACAAGCCCGTTAGTAAGATAGAAATGTCCATACAAGTAGTCTTCAACTTATAATCATAATTGAGCCAAAAGTTCTATTGTGAAGCAAGAAGCTTAACAACTTCTTGCTTCACAACAGAACTTTTGGCTCAATTATTGAAGACTACTTGAATTTTGCCTCATTTTACAACCTTTCTTGACACAGGTAAGTGAACCACTGCAGTTGGCTAAGTTAGTAACACAGTTGTTAAATGAATCTGGCTTCCCCATTAACTTTGCTTGTCAGAAAGTCCCAAAAGGGGATCACATGACCCCAGGACACTGCAATCATCATAAATATGTGCCAGTTGCCAAGCGTCCAGATTTTTGTCATGTGACCATGAAGATGTTGTAATGGTCATAACTTTAAAAAAACGGTCATAAGTCACATTTTCGAGTGACTTTGAACAGTCCCTAAACAAATGGTTGCAAGTTGAGGACTAGTTGTATTCAGTTTCACATTCAGTTTTGACCCTAATGCAGCATCACCATTACAGTCATCGGTTGTAATGATCATAAAATGAGTTGATCACGTGACCAACCTCATTTTACGTTTTTTTACGATGGTTGTTAAGCAAAAGCTGTCGTTATAAGTGGACACACCACAGTTGTTAAGCAAACCCATTGTTCACTATGATGTGCTTTTGCCAAAAACTGGATGGTTTTCAGCAAAACCGTCACAAAACAAGGGGAAGGGATGCTGCAAACAGCCATAAATGTGACCATGGTGCCAAGGACAGACATGTGACTTCAGGCAGGGGTGGGTTGCTCCTGGTATTACTGCTGGTTCGGTGCGTGCAAAAGTGCTTGCCAGATACGCACTACGCGAACATGCACATTTGCACAAAAAAAGGTTTGCACCTGTGCAAAACATTAAGAAAAATTACATTTGTGCAATTACAATTGTTCTGTGCATGCGCAGAATCGAAAATCAAGATGGCGGCCCTGTAGGAGAACCGATTTGGGGGCCTAGAAGGCCTGGGTCGCTGCGGGTTCCAGCGCCCCGGGCTGCCAAACCACTACCGGTTCAGTCGAACCGGTCCGAACCGGTGGGAACCCACCTCTGACTGCAGGTGGGAGAGTGTCCATTGGAACTTCTTCCTTACCTCTCTTCCCTGGAAGAACAGAGACTGCTCAGCTACTGGAAAACCCGTTTCAAGATAAATTAACTCTTTTATGGCTCCCAGATGTGTTGAATAAGGTACCTCAAAGGTTCTGTAACCCACATAATCATGAAGAACAGTCACTGTGATGGACCTTAATTAACAAGAAAGAAAGAAATACTATCAGATTAAAGGCTCATCGAATACAGCACAGTGAGCAAATCACATTTAAGAGCTTCCCAAAGTTTTTGCAAAGTTCGTAAATTGGGTTTCTGTTATTTAACCCTCAATGCATAATTCTTTTACATTAATATCCATGGAAACCAATATGATACCCAGTTGTGGTTACTATAAATTTTAGGTACGAACTATGTCTTTAAAAGTACTTTTTTCATTTGTTTTGAAGTCAATTACATGCAATCATACATTTTAACTTTATGAGATAGTTAATTATAACTTAATTAAAACTTTAGGTTTATAAGATAATACAAATTTATCATGTGTGCTTTCATAGATTTGAGAGAGCAGAGCAACTGACAAAATATTAAATGATCCTTTTATTATGTTATTTTATAAAATGGCTATCTCTGGTTCTACATAACTGATTTTGTTTCTGCAATCTTTCTCAGAACTTATCAATAATTGTAAGATTTATCTACTTAACCAAAACAAAATATTTCTCTATTTCTACTTTTATAATAGATAATTCAGTATTTGTTGAGACATCTATATTTGCATTTGTTTGTTTACCAAGCAAATACTTTCTGCATCTTTTAATTTTCTTTGAAGGAACTGTATTCCAAATCTATTGTAACCATATTTTTCCATTCCGTATGTCCTTCAGTTCAATCATTTCTAAACCAGGGCAATTAATAATATTCAAATATATAACAGTGATTAGACAACCCATACTCCATTGGGTCTTTTCAGAAATATTTCCTCACCTAAACAGAGAAACAGAATGACCATGGTAGGCAAAAAAATCAATAGTCGGAATGGGAATTTTCTTGTGGGAAATTAGTAAGGAGTACTGGAAATCTTCCTTCCTTCCTCCCTCCCTTCCTTCCTTCCTTCCTTCCTTCCTTCCTTCCTTCCTTCCTTCCTCTCTCCCTCCCTTTCTTCCCTCTTCCCATAAGACAGGTAAGTGGCTGCTGCTGGGTGACAGAATGAGCAAGGAATTGAGAGAGTGGCTGGGAAACTGTCACAGAACATTGAAAATGATAGTGTCATTGCAGCAGCAGTCCAGTAGCAGTAAAGCAGTCACAATTTTCCTTAATTTCATTCCCTTGAGAGTCATGAGTGCCAGATTTTGGATGCATTCTGTACATTAACCCATTTGAGGTACCTTTCTTTAAAAAATGGTTGCCCTATGATGCATCATTTCACCCAGGTAAAAATTATGAGAATAGCTTTAGTAATGTGTGTGTGTGTGCGCGCGCGTGCGCGTGTGTGACATTAATATACACAAACACACACAGAGGCATATCCCATAATTTTAAATATAGCACACTAAGGATATATTCAAAATAATCATGGTGTTTGCTGTTTCAAAATTTCCTATCTCCTATTCCTTCATTCATTCAATTTATTGACTGCTCATCTTACCACAATAACTTTGGAAAGCTCACAATATTTAAAAGCCGTGAGTAGGGGGCTGGACTAGAAGATTTCCAAGGTCCCTTCCAGCCTATTCTGTTCTATTCTATTCTATTCTATTCTCATAAAATATTGCAAAATCTATACACAACACTCTATTTATTCTATTTCTTTCCCCTCAATTTTCTATAAACTGAACTACAGCTAAAAGATCTTTTCCTAACTCTTTACAAAACTTTAAACAATATGGGCGAGTAAGGAAACATTGAACTTAATAATTTGCCTGCAGCTATAGGTAACAAGACATTATGTGCAGATAACTGAATAGACTAACAGAAAAATAGAATGCCTGTGTTCTCCACCTAACACAGAAATGTCTTAAGTGGCCTGGGAAAGGAAAACATTAATTTCCATGCCCAACAATTTAAGAAATGAAGCAAACAATTGCAGGAGATAAGAACCAAGTGTTTTTCTTAAAACACCTCAACAAGCTACTAAAAATTGGCAACGTGTTGAAATTATAGCATTTAAAAGTATGCAATGTAACCATAAATCTTCAGCCAGTCAGAATAATAATAAAGAAAAGCCCATTGTTTACTCTATTCTGATGAGAAGGAAGCACAATAAAAGGTGAAAATAAACCACTGCAGTAGCAGTGAAAGACTACCAATCAATAATGATTAGATTACTAAGAAAATATTTTGAGGAGCCTTACTATATTTGAACAGAACATATTTCATTTATGTCACAACCACAGAAAATAGGAATCAAGGCAGCCCAGCTTTATATACTGTGTTTTTGTTTGTTTCATAGGTTATCAGCACATTTGCCTCAACTTTCAATTGTTCCCAAAACTTGCAACATCAAGGCATACATAAAAATAATGGTAAAAACATACATGTGTATGGGAAATATGTATTGAAAACACAGAGGGAAAAATTGCATCTTGACTCAGGACTACAATTGGCATGAGAATTTCCATTGCTAAGCAAGGTGATTGTTAAGTGAGTCATACCTGATTTGATGATCTTTTTTGCCACAGTTGTTAAGCGAATCACTGCAGCTGTTAAGTGAGTATTGCAGTTGTTAAGCAAATGGCAACTACATGATCCACGTGGGATGCTACAACTGTCGTAAAACACATGGTGGGTTGCCAAGCGCCTAAATTTTGATCATGTGACTGTGGGGATGCACAGTTATCACAGTGTGTGAGAACTTATTTCAGTGCTGTTGTAGTTTTGAACAGTTAGTAAACTAATGGTTGTTAAATGAAGGCCTACTGTAATATATTTACATGGGAAATTCAACTGCAAGCTATCAGTGTGGCACAGCGAACCAAGTATAAGTTTACCCTCAGCCTTTGAGGCCTATACTTTGGGTCAGATGTATTTCTCTACTTAACATAAATGTGTTCAGATTCTGTTCCATGAAGATGCTTTTGAGCCCACGCGGCTCAGACATACCTGTCTGAAACCATTTAAAGCAACCGTATCTTTTCCCAGGACAATTTGGCAGCTGCCAAACTGACACAACTGCTTTACAGAATTGCATTTGCGCTGCACAGATCTATTTTCAGATGTTTTTTTTTGGGGGGGGGGAGGATGTTTGATTATTTATTATTTAGTTATTTAGTTCGTCAAACATGTAAAAGATAACAGGTATAAGTATAAACATGGACATGGACGCAGGAAATGGGGACAAATAAATGGGGACAGTAGGAGAGGGACAGTAAGCACGCTGGTGTGCTTACCTATTAAGTTACCTATTGCCTTAAGCACTCCTAGGACAGTGGGATATAAATGCATCAAATAGATAATCTCCTGCTGTATGGCTGTGTATAACTATCAGCTTATACAGTACAATTTTTTCATCTTTCAAGCATTTCTCATTCAATCCAAGTTTCTTCGCCCTTACAAACGCGAGAGGGATTTCTCTCAAACCTCTCTAGCGCCCTTTCTGCTCTAGGAGGATTATCTCTCGGCTCTTATTTTCTCTGCATTTATTTTTTACTCCAATCTGCAGAAGCATCATTAGGAGGGGAGTAGTAGAGTGCCAGGAGTAGCACTATCAGCTGAGTAACAATGCAGAGGTGGGTGTGGGCCTTTCACACCAGATGTTACAATGTATGAATGTAGGAAGGTAAGTAGGAAGGTAGGCAGGTAGGTAAGTAGGAAGGTAGATAGGAAGGTAGGTAGGTAGGTAGGTAGGTAGGAAGGAAGGAAGGAAGGAAGGAAGGAAGGAAGGAAGGTAGGTAGGTAGGTAGGTAGGTAGGTAGGTAGGTAGGTAGGTAGATGACTGACAGACAGACAGACAGACAGACAGACAGACAGACAGACAGATCCACATATATTCCCTTAATCCTACTATACTAAACATTAAAGATCCCAGGAAAACAAAACACTGAATTATGAGAAGACCTTCTGGGCCACCTAAAATCCAGTATATTTATATCGGGGTGTGTTTTGGGGCTTGAATCTACACCTCAAGATGGAAATGTTCGATGCAGAGACAAACATATATCCCACCCTTTATCTAAAGTGCTTCTTCCAGATAATTCCCGGACAGCATTAGGGCAGGTTGAATTCCAAAACAGCCGAAGAGCACAAGTTTAGCAACGGTTACAATAGCAAGCTGGGCAATAAAGATCCACTGTCACCCTATGTGTCACGTCGCCAACCACAGGCGGCGCCCCGGTTTGGGGATCCTGCCGCAGGAAAACGGAGAGCCCGCGGCTATGAAGCAAGCGACGGTATATTTCCGACCCAGGACATCATCCTCTCGAGGAAACGCGGCTCCCATTGTAGCCGGGTAACGGCCATTCCCAAGCTGCTGCAGCAGGAGCCACTCCCCGCCCCATTCAGCCGAGAGCCGCAGCGCCATCCTCGGGGACGAGAGACCAGCTCCAGCCAGGGGCGCCCGGAACGCGCCGGGGGCTCCGGCGGC
Source organism: Natrix helvetica (assembly GCF_964273705.1). Classification (NCBI taxonomy): domain Eukaryota; kingdom Metazoa; phylum Chordata; class Lepidosauria; order Squamata; family Natricidae; genus Natrix; species Natrix helvetica. The sequence continues at coordinate 21,784,975 of NC_138550.1, forward strand.
TCTCCAAAGCGGCACCCCAAGTGCGCGCCCCCCAGCTTCACTCACATGCCTTTCCAAGCTTCCTCGCCGGCCTCCTTCGCGGGCCGAGCCTCCTTTCCGTGACGGGCAGGCTGTTGAAAGTCACCACGGCGCCCGCCTATCCGGAGGCAGGCTAAAAATCCGCTAGCCGCAGCATCAAGACAGGCCTCGCGCTTTCCTCCACCCAGCGCCGCGCCGCGCTGCCGGTTCCGCACATGGGGGAAAAGGAGGGACCGCCCTAAGAGGACGGACGGACGGTGGGAGGGAGGAGAGTCTCTGCAGGAGGGAGGTGGGAGCCGGTGGAGGGGAGGGCCTGAGCAGTAAAGGGTCAAACGGAGGGTGGCCAGGGAAAAGGAAAGGGGGAGCAGATGGCGTTGCCTTCGGGCTGCGACAGCTGCAGGGTTTATAGCACTCAGCTCGCTGGGCGCGAAACGTGGAGGAATCCTGACTCCGGTGTATCACACTTCACACACACACACACACACACACACACAGACAAGACACGCACGCCTCCATACGGTTTGCCAGTTACTCATTTTCCCTCCACCACTGTGTGACTCCTGACCACAGAGGGTACGTACACAAATGCCCTAATCTTGTACGGCCGTTGTTTTCTAAATGACAAAAGGGTAGGTATTGAGTTTATTTATTGTTGCTGAGCCACATAGACAAACGACCCCATCTCCACACCGCATTGTATTCATTCAGCTTGCAGAAAATGCAAGGGACTGCCTGCATTTTCATGATAGGCATGGGGAAGCTCTTCTTAGAGCTAAACTTAACTTTATTCCCAGTACAAAAGAGGGCTTTTTCTTGGCTAGTGCCGGGGTTAACCAAAGTCTACAGGTTTAAAACCACTTTTTTATTTTTGCTTTTAGGATCTGCCAAGTATGTCACTTGGGGAATGCTTTTTCAGAGCCATGTTAATTAAAAATGCAGTATGGTATGCAAAAATCAGTTGCTCCTGTAAGTCTTCCTAGAAGTGTTACTATTTTCAGTAAGCTTCCCCTTGCTATGTGCTTTTAAAGGAGCAGCATTGAATTTATGTTCAGTTCTATCATATCTGCAGTGTACATAGATCAGAAAACAAGTCTAAGCCTACCTCTGAAAGCATGTATGTATGTATGTATGTATGTATGTATGTATATGTATATACGTGTGCGTATATCTATATATATACACACATACATATACACATACATACATACATACATACATACATACATACATACATACATACATGGAGCTATACTTCATTTCATATTTGGAGCACCTAACAACCTAGGTCAGTGATGGCTAACCTTTTTGGTACTGAGTGCCCAAAGTGCAGATGCGCAAACCTCCAAAATGCAATGAGAGCATTCTAAGTGGGAAGGTTGTGATGAACTGCTTATTCCCTAATGTTTTGATTTCAACATATGACAACAGAAACTTGAGTTTCTACTGCAATGTTTCTCAACCTTGACAACTTTAAGGTGTGTAAACCTCAATTCCCAGAATTCCCCAGCAACACTGCTCTATCTTATTGTTATTCCACTCTTTTGAGTCTTACAGAAAAATAAATAAGACAGTTATTACTCAACTTAAAATCTAGACAGTCAAAACACAAAAGGAAAGAAGTGGAAGAATAAATAAAATGCCACTATATAGTAATTCATACAAGAATTAAGATTGCAAACAAACCAAATAGTTGATCAGCTACTGTACCTTGGTCATGTTACTCAATGAATGAATAATATTTGATATCCTACTTTTAGCATTATTTCTAAGCATATATTGGACTTACTGACAGTACATATCTAGTCAATTATATCTTTAAAAAAATCATTGAGGGCTCTTAATTTTAAATGACCTCCCCCCCCCCAACATTAGGACAGCTACCGATCTCCGCTCCTTCCGCACGAAACTCAAGACCCACCTGTTCCAACTAGCCGGCCTGGCCTGAATTATAACTATATTTTCTAATCCCCCTGGATAATTTTTAAATTTTAAATTAAGTTTGACTTTGGGTATTTTAATTGTTTTTATTGCATTATCTTGTTCTTAACTAATTGATTATTTATTTATTATGTATTGTACAATGTTTTTTGTATATCTCCTCCTCGCTATTTATTTGTTGTGTAATGAATTGTACGCCGCCCCGAGTCCCTTGGTGGAGAGGGAGCGGCCTATAAATTGGATAAATAAATAAATAATAAATAAATAAATAAATAAATAAATAAATAAATAAATAATAAATAATAATAGTACCTAATCTCAAATAGTACCTAGCATTTCCAAAAGGAAAATTGAAACATTCCTTAGGTAAAGATTTCTTAAAACTGATTTGTATGCTATAATAAAAAGCTGTATCTTTTATTTGTAATCTGGAATAAAATGTAAAGAATGTTAAATTATCAATAGAAGCAGAAGTGAAAGTGGCATTTCAGTAATTTTATCCATTCAATATGAAAGTATCAAAAGTCTTTAATATGTTTAACATTTGTCTCCAAATCAATTAAAAAATTCTAACATTTTATTTGGCATTATTTTTGCAAAAACAAGAATAGTTATAGCCTAGCTATTTTTAATTAAGAAAGATTTATATTGTTATACTTCAAACTTCTTCCAATAAAATAGTTTGCTCACAATAATGACATAATGATCTTAACACAAATATACATTTATTTAAGGAATGTAAGGAAAAGGAATTATATTTTCTAAGGTGGATTTTTTTTTCAAATCAGAAACATTCCTGTAAATTGCACTGAGATTTATTAGGAGCACTAATAAATGGAGCACAAGTCACCATGCATTTCATCCTTCCCTTGAATAAATGAAGAGCTTCTGCTTTATGAAAATACTATTACCTAATCATCTTTTCCTAACCACACACTCTCAATGGTAAGGAAATGAAGTAGGCCTAGAAAATAGCTGTATTGCTTATGCTTTGTTTTCTATTTATTTTTTATTTTTTTTTATTAAAAGAGTTTTGTACAAACAGATTTTCCCCCTTTTCACACACACCCGCCATACAATGTAAATCTCATACAAATGCTATACCCCCCCAACTCCCCCGCAAAAATTAACATTCAAATATTATACCAAATACTTTGCCCCCTCCCCTCCCCCCGTCTTAAAGTAAATTACTCGTATTGTAACCCCTCTCCTCCCAACAAACACAATATAAATTTCTCTTAGATTAATAATAACACATTGATCCCATTTTCTAAGCTAATTTAACATCTATAACTCTTAATATAAATTTCTCCTAGAATAACAATGTTTCGTTAATCCCATCTTACTGTAAAATACTGTAAAATCTCCATTCCCTCTCCACTCCAGAGGAAGGTTACTACAAAATCCCCATTTCCTCCAGATCAGCTGGGACTCAGGAGGCAGAGAATAGATGGGGGCAGGACCAGTCAGAGGTGGTATTTACCGGTTCTCTAAACTACTCAACATTTCTGCTACCGGTTCTCCAGAACTGGTCAGAACCTGCTGAATACCACCTCTGATTCCCAGCCAAAACCATACAAGTTGCATTAGAGCTTAGTTAATGCCGCAGATCAATTCATGTTTAAAGTAATACTTTGATAGCATATATGGTAGATTATAAGAAATGCCTGTCTGGCTTCGTAAGTTTTGGAAGTGTTTATAAAGAGTGCTAAAACATGAATCCCTGTACTTATTCTTCTCTCAGGGACAAGATACTTCCAAGTAGTTGTACATATACAAATCCCAGATAATAGTAACATTATCAGAGGCAACAATTATGAAAGAATGCTGTTTAAAATTAAATTTCAGATTCAAACCAGTATTGAGCTGATTGATTGATTGATTGATTAAATGAAATGCAGCATATATTAATTGTATTAATATATTGTATCTCAAGATTGTATAGATTGTAGATTGTATCTCAAGCCCTGACTTATTATGTTTGACATTTTTGCAGTAAGAACTATTATACAATGATAGTTTGGCTCTTTCTTTATCCGCATCCATATGAAGATAAGTTTTATAGCCTGAGTCATCTACTTTGAGTGATTGTCTGGAAAGCAAACCAATAGCTCATCTTTTTGGAGCTCCTGTTTTATTTAATAGTTGCATAGCAGCATTTCGACAGGTGAAAATTGTGGAATGAAAGTTGTATGCCAAAATTACACCATCAGGACAGCTAGCAAAGTTCAGGAGTTTAATGCTAAAATATTAGCCATTCCCAGTGCTGCTACAACAGGATGGGATCAATTGTGATTTATTTAGTTGGAGTGTAAAAGTCTCCCTCAAGCTAATTATTGTGGTTTATAAACCATGGCTTAGTACAAGAGGTGCAGCCACATAAAGTTTGAATTGCTTACTCTAGAATTTAAAAAAGAAAAATTAATTTTCCTCTTTCCTAATCCTTCATGCCATTTTGATAGATCCCTCCCCCCCCCCCCCCCAAGCATAGCATTTCACTCCCACGTTCATCTGATGAGTTGCTACTTTAAGACTGGTTTAAATTAGCGTGTATGGCCAGTGTGGTGGAAAAAACCTGTGTTGAATCACTATCTTGAACCCTTGCCAAGAACTGCAGCCAAGTACAGTACAATTTTGTGGGTTTTAGCATAAAACCAAAGGAACCGATGGCCTTTTTTTAAGGCGTTTGCAATCACTTTGATTCTGGATGGCTGGGGCTGCTTGTTTGTTTAGGTTGTTTAATGGGAATCACCTCACAGAGTAATCATCAGCAGGTGTTATTGGGCAAAACTATAAAGAATCGGGTTAGAAAGAGCCAGGAGAAGGTCTACGTAAATCTGAACAAATAATTGGGGTTTACTTATGCTGGCAACTGTACTGCAGCAAAGGACCTACAGCTGCAGCAGTTAAGATTCTGCAGTGTTGGCAGGAAAATGCCAATGACTCAGCAACCACATTTGAATGTGAAATAATGCAATGTTATTACGGAACTTTTCATACTATAGTGAGTAATGTCCATCTTTTAGTTGTTTATATCTAATCCAAGTTTTTATGCCCCCTTAATGGATTTTTAATGCCATTGTTTTAAATATTTCATGCATGTAGAAATAGAGAGTAGTGATGATTTAAGTTGCTATTTAAATCCACAGTATCTATATATTATTCAATATTCTATCATAGATTGAAATAGCTTTCAGATCTAAGAAAACTGCTTTGCTGAATACTATCAGCTGGAGAACAACAAATAATTATCTTCAGGACTCTGGTTATGGAGTCACAGAACCATTCCGTTAGCCTCTGTACATGTGCTAGATTAAATACAAATAGGCCAAGATTGACATTTATCAGTAATTTTTAATATTCTGGATATATAAACATTATTTAGGAACTTTCAAATTGCGACCTTTTGCCAAAACAAACTTGTCTGACACTCCAACATGGAATGTTAACAGAGTAATAGGGACCTTGGAAGTCTTCTAACTCCACTACTGGAGCGGAAACCTTGTACCATTCCATTTAAGTGGCTACCCAGTCTCTTCTTAAAATCCTCCAGAGATGGAGCACCAAAAACTTCTGAAGGCAAGCCATGCTACTGGTTAATTGTTCTTACTATTAGGAAATTTCTCTTTAGTTCTAGGTTGCTTTTCTCCTTGATTAGTGTCTACCCATTGTTTCTTGTTCTGCCTTCTGGTGCTTTAAACCCCTCTTCTTTGTAGCAGCCCCTTAAATACGGGAACAATGCTATCATGTCATCTCTAGTCCTTCTTTTCACTAGACATACCCAATTCCAGCACCCGTTCTTCATATGTTTTATCCTCCAGCCCCCTGCACTTAGTAGGTGTGGCCTTACTAAGGCTTTTTAAAGTGGTACTAATACTTCATGTGATCTTGATTCTATCTTTCTATTAATGCAACCTAGAATTGCACTGGGGTTTTGTTTTGTTTTTTGGATGCTGCTGCATATTGCTGGCTCATATTTAAGTGATTGTCCACTAGGACTGCAAGATCCCTCTCACAGATACTATTGAGCCAGGTTTCACCTAATCCAGGGCTGTCAAACTCACGGTGGTATCACATGACATATCAGGACTTTTTCCTCCTTTGCTAAATTGGGTGGGGGCGTGACCAGCACGTGACGCATGTGGGCTGGGAGTTTGACAGCCCTGACCTAATCTGTAACTGTACATTTGTTTTTGTTTTTTTGCCTAAGTGTAAAACCTTACTTTACCCTGAATTTCATTTTGTTAAATAGAGCCCAGTGTTCCATCTATGTGAGGAAGTTCTGGAAGTTGGGAGAAGATGGGAAAGTTCATTTCCAGCGTGTCAAATACATAAGTGGCATGCTGAAAATTAACCCTTTCCCATTTTTTCCTATCTTCTCTTGCCTTCCTTTCCTGTAGTCTCTCAACTTCAGCTCTTATACCATTCACATGCCCACTCACATACTGTTTGGTGTTATGCTGTTTAGTTGTGTGTGGTGTGTAGCAACTGCAAATGTTTGCAATTAGGTTCAAGTGTGATGATGAAGAAGGCATCACAATGCAAACAACGATGGAGATATTGAATAAAATAGAGAAGGAGGAAAGACCCTGAATGTCACATGTTCTAACGGCATGAATTTTTCCATCATCGTTGGATCATTAAGAGCAAAGAATAAATCATGGAATATGTTTAAAATGTGGTACTTATGCAATTCACAGTAATAAGCAAGAGGAGAGGAAAAACAATGGAAAATATGAAAACGGTGTTCATCTTATGGATTGAATCAGTGGTGGGTGCCACTTAGCCTAATGCTGATGAGGAAGAAGGCTAAGGGCTAATTCCATGACTTGCACCAGAAGGCTGGTAAGATGCTTCTAAAGACATATTGGTTGCAAATCATGGGTGATTTCTGCCTTTTAAGGCTCATACAAATCTGCATATCATGGAAGTGAGTGGCAAGGCAGCAAATGCAGATACTGGTGCAGCTAGTGAGTTCCTACAGATCATTAAAGGTGGTGATTATTTGCTTCACAAATATTCAGATGAAATAGGGCTTCATTAGAATAACATGACAGACAACCTATATCAGTGATGGCGAACCTTTTTCGCCTTGGGTGCCAAAAGCACGAGCATGCGTGCTATTGCACGCGCTTGCGTGCCCACCTCCATAACTTGACCCCCCTGAATCGTGCCCCCTGTGCATGCACGCATGGACACACACACACACTCACCCGTGCATGCTCGCACGGCTTTCTTGGAGCCTGGGGAGGGCGAAAACAGCCTCCCCCCGCCCCTCCGGAGGCTGGAAACAGTCCGTTTTCCAACTTCCGGTTGGCTTGGTAGGTCCATTATTCGCCCTCCCCAGGCTCCAGAGGCTTTTTAGGAGCCTGGGGAGGGCGAAAACGCCACCCCCCCTGCTCACCCGGAGGCCCTCCAAAGGCCAGAAACAGCCCATTTTCTGACTTCTGGGTTGCCCGTTGGGCCGTTTTTCTCCCTCAGGCTTCCCTGAAGCCGTAAATGAAGGCCAAAATTAGCTGGAGCTGACAGGGCAAGAAATGGCTCCGCGTGCCACAGGTTCATCATCACGGACCTATATCAACTAGGAGGAGAAGATAATGCTAGGCTTCAAAGCAGCAAAGGATAGGCTACTTGTGCTGCTAAGCGACAATGCTTCTGATGATCTGAGCCTAAAACAGCTGCTAGTCTACTACTACAAGAACCTGTGAATTCTCAAGGACTTCTCAAAGACCTCACTTCCTAACAAGAAAGCTTGGGTCACCCTTCTCATCTCTGAAGACTATTTCTTCCACCATCTCATCCTGGAATTGAAGAGCTGCTGCCACAAAAAGAAATTGAACTTCAAGATTCTGCTTGTTTGAGATAATATTCTGGGCCAACCTTTTTCCTTGGACAATTTCCAGCCAATTGTGAAGACTGTATCTGCCTCTGAATACTGCAGAGTGATAGCAACCTTTAAAAATATTTTTAAAAAATGAAAAGAGATGGATAGAGCCTAGTTTGTTGATCTTTAAAAGAATGAGGTAAGTATAGTATAATCTTTATTGTCATTGTACAAAAAAATACAATGAAATTGTATTGGTTGTAATACCAGGTAAGGTGGTATTCTCTTTGGTTTTGTACCTAATGCTACAATTATGTCTAAGATCAGCTATATTATACAATGAGGTATATATATTGAGTCAATCTGTGCAATATAATACATATTAGCAGACCACAGAGAATATAGAAGTTGTTCATTGCTGATTTGGTAATATAAAATACAGGATGGAAATTTAATTTCTTTGTAAAGGACTCTCTAAAGTTCAAGGAAGAGAGGAAAAATCTGGTATCCATCCATTCTAGTATTACCATGAGTAGGCAGATTTTATTGTTCTGACACATGCCTGATGCTAGCTTGTCTTGGTACTGACAGAGTGAGCTTGCTTTCAAGCAAAGGCAGATTTTCCTCCTGGCTTGCTTCCTGTGCTTGTCTAACTTGATGCCCTCCAGATGTGTTGGATCATCTCCTAGAATTATTACTTGTATAGGCCTATCACCTCTGCTTTCTAGGAGATGAAGCAAAAAGTTTTGCTACTCTCTATATTAGAGGTAGATGGCTTCCTTTTGGTGGTTGCAATTAATGTTTTGGGGGAGTTTAAGGACAGTAGACAAAGTTTAAGGACAGTGGACAAAGTAATGATGGGTCTGCATCAGAGGTGGTATTCTGCCAGTTTGGACCGGTTCACCTGAACCAGTAGTGGAAATTGTGGCTGGCCCCGCCCACCCACCCACCCACCCCGGTTCTATGGCATCCCATTTAGGCACTTTTTTTAGCCAAAGCGCATGCGTGGAAGGCTGAGCGCATGCATAATCACATTTGCGAACCAGTGGGGAAGGTAAATCAGTACCACCCCTGGTCTGCATCCTTCACAAGGGCTTGCTGGATTTTCTTTGGGGGTAGTGTGATGTAGGAGGGGTTTGTGGCAAAGGTGGGTTCCCACTGATTCGGACCAATTTGGCCGAGTAGGTAGTAACTCGGCCGTCCATGCATCTGAATTGGTTCTATCTCCATCTTGTTTTTTGCTTGTGTTCATTCGCAGAAGCAATTTTTTTCAGTACTTCGCATGCGCATGTAATACACATCAAGCGTGCATCGCCCGAAGCATGTCCCTGAGCAAACTGGCAGTAAAAGAAGCCGGAACCCACCCCTGGTTTGTAGTTATTCCTAGCTTAAAAACCACCAGTGTTCAGCCTACCTCAAACTCAAAATAATTTTTACTATTTTCTGAATCTCAAGATGGCAGGAAACCAAAACCAAGGGTTCAAGTAGCGTGCTGGCATCTGCTAAAAGGGAAGTGGGGATTATGGGCTTCAGAGGTGGTCTCCCATGTTGAAAAGGTAAGATGTCCACATTGAATCTGCAAGACCTGTAACCTGTACAAATGTATTATGCTTCTTGAGCTTTTCTTGAACAGCTTTTGAAATCAAATAGTTCTCCTATTAAAAGAAGGGCATAAATGATAGCTAAATTCTGATGCACAGTTGAAACATGCTGTATGGAAGGTTTTGAAATATAATCAAATTGAAAACTTATAGTCACTATTTATTCCACATAAAAATGTTGCTTCTGGTCTAAATATTCAATTTCTTGGTGTCATACAGAAGCGTTATATTGTTAGTTATGTATTATAAGTAGAAAGCATTGCCATAAGTAATACATATGCATTACTTTGGTGATAGCATGTCTCCAATTGTAGGAAGAGGAAAGTAGAAAGTAGAAAGGGAAGGAGAAAGAGGAAAGTAGAAAGGGACGGAAAAAGCAGAATTGCACTGAAGTCATGCCAGCACCAATACAGCACTACTATATATAGGTCATGATATTACATGCACAGATATACAAAAAGAAATAGTCCTTGCATCACATTGTGTAACATGTCACTTTGTCATCTTGATGAAAGTGCTCCATTCTATGGGCACTTCTGAGTACAGAGGAAAAATAGTGGAGGTGTTTGCAAGCATCTCAGAAGAATTTGGTTGATAAGTATGCCTTATAAAATGCTGGATTAAGATTCATTTTGGACCAATTCTATAGCAAAACTATTTTCCTACACTGTGTTCATTAGAAATGTAGGATAATTCTTGTTTAGGCTTCACTTGCAGTAGATAGGCTTAATATACATTAATTCATGGTTTTGTCCATTTAACTAAAGGTTTGTAAATTGAGGTTGCAAATTGCAACTAGTTTGTTAATTATGTAAATACGGAAGTGATATACGTTGTTATAAATGACATAAATTCTAATCTGACATCTCACTGTTAGTGTTGTGTTAGATCAAGTTTTTATTGTATATTATGGATAAAAGGTTAAATCCTACTTTGGTTCATGGATTGTAAATTATTACATAGTTTGATTTTGAGTCAGTGCGCTGTATAAAACCAGCCATGATGAGTTGTAAGACATTATTTTTTGACTAATCTAAAAAATGATGAAATATTCATCCCCATAATAATAGGGTAACTTCAGTTTTATCACCATACATTTCTAGTTGTTAAAATGGAGAATGAGAGCCCATTGCTTGTACCTGTATAGAAAAGAACAGTGATCATAAGAATGGAAGAAAGTCCACTGATAGCCATGTTTTCTACCCCTACTGATCCTACATAATACATTTGAGTTATCTTGCCCAATTTCTATTTAAAGCTGTTCAATTTTCTGTTGTATGGAAAATCTGTGATTACCTTAATTATATTTTAAGGATATTCAGCCATGAGGAATGGCATTTTGATCAAAATAGCATGCTGGAACAAGCTTACTTTTCCAAACCAAAATTTCTTCAGCCTAGTCTTTGTTGCTTGGGGCCAAAAAAGACTACTGCACTATTCTGGCCAATTGGCCATACTCCACTACAATCATGGCTTATCTAAATAATATGAATGCTCAATTCTCGGAAAGAACAAAAATGTTAATAAATGCACATTTTGGAGGTTCACTGTGAATCCATGTATTCATCAGTTAGCATAATATGAATTAGTATAATAAGGACCCTTGGTTTTATTATTTAATTATTTTGGACAAAACTATCCCCTCAAATGATACATCGGTTTTTAATTGAATCTTTGGACATAACTAATGATAAGCAGTTGGACTTAGCCAAAAGTAGGTTGTTTCTCTTTAATATATACACACAACACCCCAATGTATAAGTTTATACATCATATAAACATACTGTGTTCTTAAATACAAATATTTGCTTGGGAATGGAATTATTTACATTTATTATATGAAAATGAAAAGCACCATTTTATTAACATAGGATCCAGATAGAAGCCATAGTGACAAAGTGACATAAATTATATATGTAAAATGCTCATATATTGCTGTACAATGATACCTTAATGTGCATGATATCATTTGCTCCCCTTCCAGTTACACATGACTTTCAAAGGTTTATAAATGACTTTAGGTGAAGAAGAATACATATTACATCATTTCTTCAACATGGAGAGGTCTAAAATGATTGACATATTTATAATACATTCCATCTTCTTTTTAGCAGACTAGCTGGGAACAATGGTGTCATATGTCTATTAAATATGCAATTTGTCATTACAGCTATTTGTATCAGTTGAATAATAATGCCAATGAAGCAGTTTATGTTCTATATAACCATTCATACCAATAAAGGCATAATAATGCAAATGATACAAATCACTGCAGCAAGTTGGTCCACTGAGTATAGTGTGTTATCAATCCCTACTAAATCGTGATCCCACTGTATAATAAAACATTTATGCAACATAAATTAAACCTGCTAGAGAGAAAAAGATCTTTGTTGTGGAATCAAGATAACTGCATGAATTTAATAAAAAATCAAATCAGGTTTGACTTCTGGTGATTATGTAGACACCTTTTTGACCTATTAGTAATAATACATCATTTTTAAAGACCTTTGTTGTTCAACCACCCAGGATCACTTAGGTAAGATGGGCAGGTAGAAATGTGAATGAATGAATGAATCAATCAATCAATGAAATGCTTTATTACATATTTCTGGAGAGAATATTATCAGGAATACATAGCACAAGGCTTCTTCAAACAATACAAGAAGCATGGCTTGATTTTATAGAGAAATCAATTGAACTGAATTTGAAAAGAAGGAAGTAACATTAGATTATTTTTATAAATTCAGATATACCCTGATATTCAATAGGGGCTAGATAATTTACCTGACATCCTGGGTTGTTTTTTTTTCTTTCAGCAGGCATGATTGTTCTTCACTAGCAATATAAAGCAAGCATAAATGAAGCATTTTTAAAATAACTTTAATGGTCAGTCTCTCATCTCAAAATATATTTCTAAAACTGAATAATTTTTCACTGCTGTTTTTTCTCTTGCTTCTTCCAAATCATTCTGTTCAGAGAATTAGTTTCAGTTTCAGTCCATAGAGGAGAAGGAGACTGTAATGGGAAAATATATGGATTTATATTGCAGCTTGAAATAAAAATCATACCGTGTTCTCTTTTATTTAGGTTAATGTGTCCCTTGCTTGTGAATAAATTGGAATGTAGATGTTGTTCTCCTGCCTCCTGAGAGCCTAAAGATGAAGGCAGAGGCTGAATCCATTCTGCTTTCCTCTCTCAATCTGATAATAAGCTTGGTATCATAGCTTATTCCTAAAGGATAAAAAAAGAAAATGAGTAAGGCAGAAGTTGAAGCGAAGGCACTGAAGGTTTGGGAAAGTCATTAACTCTGAAAACGTAGCTGGCTATCGTGAGTCATATTTCTAATTATAAGTTCCTTTGCACATTGTTTTCTTTCCAATTTCACCCCATGGATAATGCAAGCTACATTTACTCCCTTCCTTCAATGAATCTGCAGGACAATTGGATTCTTCTTAAACATATCTGCATTAGTTTAATGGTAGTTTTCAGTGTCTAAAATGGGTGTCAAAGTCAAGGCCTGGGGCCCAGATCTGGCCCATAGAGTGCTTAGATCTGGCCAATGGAGCTGCCCTAGAAACAGTGAAGGACTGACCCATGGTGCCTTTTCCAGTGAAAATGGAGCTTGTGAGGGCCATGTGGGGGTCTCCCAAACTCCATTTTCACTGGCAGAGGGTTGCAGGAGACCATCCCAGCCAGAAATGGTCCTCGGAAGCCCATTTTCGCTGGCGCAGCCCTTGGGTTACCACAGGCACACACCCCAACATGAGTGTCGTCATGCTGGCCACACACACCCCAACCCCTTCAAGGTCAAATACAATCCTGATGTGGCCCTCAATGAAATCAAGTTTGACAGCCCAGTCTAAAATGATAGTCTATTAATCCAGGGTACAGAAACTTAGTGCCATTCAGATGTTTTGGGCATACTAAGAGTCCTAATTGAAATGGACAGTGGAAGGAATTGGAAAAGCTGATGTCCAGTTACTAGATTCTTATAATGTTTTGCTCTATGGGTGAATTATAAGAGTATAGCAGCATTCCTTTGTATGAATGAATATTTTTACTTATAGGAAAGAAAATGGGTTGCAAACTACTAGCCTGATATAATCAAGTGACTTTTATGTAACCTTTTGATTATTTTCATTCTTTTTTAATTCATTACTTTCAGGTAATCATATAAGAGCCAAGGTAGCGCAGTAGTTAGAATGCAGTACTGCAGAATACTTCTGCTGACTGCAATTTGGCAGTTCGAATCTCACCAGGCTCAAGGTTGACTCAGCCTTCCATCCTTCGGTAAAATGAGAACCCAGATTGTTCGGGGAAATATGCTGACTCTGTAAAGCGCTTAGAGCTGTAAAGCACTGTGAAGCGGTATATAAGACTAAGTACTATTGCTATTGCTATATAGGACATGCATTCTGCGGGAATCAAAGTTGTTGCAAAAAAAACCTCATAGGAAGATTCTGTGAATCTTCAAAAGTAAATATAATTTTGATCATATAATTGATTAATTAAATCATTAGGAACAATCAAAAGTTCTTGATTGCCAAATGTTGTGCATTTTTACTTTCTTACGTGAATTCTTGCAAAATGTCAGACCTACAAAAAAGACCAGATCTGGAAATCGACTACATAGGAAGACTAACGTTTACTGAGCGAGGCTATAGTATCAGGATAATGCAAATCTGATTGCACTTTTCCTCCCCTCTGTCTTATAACCAGATCATATAAAATGGGTGCGGGGGTGTTGCCTTTTTATATTTGTGTTGTATTTGTGCTGATAAATAAATAAAGGGAGACTAGTATAGATCTATTTCAAGCTATTTAGCTCTCAAATCCCAGTAAGGGTATGGCTAGCTGATGAGAGCTAAATAGCTTGAAAGAGATCTATACTAGTCTTCCTTTATTTATTTATCAGCACAAATACAACAAACATACATACATACATACATACATACACACACACACACACACACACACACTCCAGATTTCTGAACAGCCCTGAAAGTAATACTCCTGGAAGTAATAACAGCTGCTAAAAGCAATCTAAATTCTTCAGTTCATCATACACTAGGAAGAAAATAGCAGTCTGTCAATCTTGCTAAATCAATTGTTCTACAATCCTAAAAGGACAAAATGTCCATTTCTCTTCATTTTCAGAACATTTAAAATTCAAAAAATTAAGTGTCTACAAAAATCAATGAGTTTTCCAAAACAAAAGCAATATATGAAATAGCTATTGTCTAAGGAGGCAATAGCCTTGGATCACATCATATGACTCAAGTTTTCAACAAAAAAAAATAGAATGTAAAAAAGCCACGGATGAATATGAGCTAGATTTAAGATGTGATAATTATTGTTGACTTTTTCTCATGAAACTATACTCATAGTTTGCTTCATAAAAACTGGAGGTTGATCCATTTAAAAAAGAGTAGCAGAAGAAGCCTTGGACTGCAAGGTGATCGAACAGGTCAGTCCTAGAGGAGATCAACCCTGACTGCTCCTTAGAAGGCCAGATCCTGAAGATGAAACTCAAATACTTTGGCCACCTAATGAGAAGGAAGAAAGACTCCCTGGAGAAGAACCTCATGCTGGGAAAGACTGAGGGCAAAAGAAGAAAGGGAAGACAGAGAATGAGGTAGCTGGATGGAGTCACTGAAGCAGTAGGTGTGAGCTTGAATGGACTCCAGAGGATGGTAGAGGACAGGAAGGCCTGGAGGAACGTTGTCCATGGGGTCGTGTTGGGTCGGACACGACTTCACAACCAACAACAACAACAAAACAGAAGAAGCATGCAAAGTGTAGCTTAAATTGCTGCTTGATCCAGTTTGGAACCAACATCCCAACTAGATGACTATTTAGGAATTTAAATTTCATCTGAGAGTTTATATATTTAATTTTCCATTGTTCCTGAACAGGTTTAAAAGTTAGCAATTTAATTGTATAACAAAAAAGCATATTCTTCAGTTTAATCTATTTCATGTTTACGGGAAGGGCACTGGTTTCTAAAAAGTGTGCAAAGATTTTTTTAAATGCTACTTTTAAAAAACAGGATATCAAATTGTTTCCTCTGTCAACATTTTCACGTGTATTTTCCTCTGTTCAGAAGAATCAATAAATTATAAGACCTCTGTGAGTGACCTATTAAGTTCTTGAAAACGGTTTATTGCATTGGTATGCACAATTATCCTAATATGGTTTGTTTACTTGCAAGATCGTTTTTTTTTTATCTTTAAAAAATGGTCTTGGCAATTATTATGCTAAGAATTTGTTCGTTTACTAAAATTAGTTGTGTCAGAACCCCTGGGTCATCCCCAAAAAATGTCAGGCTCACAGAGCTGCCAATATCAATGAATATCCCATTCATTTGCCAGTTGGTGAATTTCTTCTCAATCTTTCTTTCTCATAATGACCTGGACATCAGCCAATCAGCCTGAAGCCAAATGTTTAATTATTCCCAATCCCCTCCCCTTTTTTATAGTATGCATCAAAAGGAACTGGCCATTAATGAATATACAAAACATGAGACTTTACAAGAAAATAAAAGACATATTTCTCTGCAGGAATTTGTAAGAGGAAAAAAAATCAAAGGCTTCTTGAAGCTAGAAGGAAGAGAAGATAAGGGTAAATTCTCCATCCTTAATTTTTCAGTTAGTTTTAAATCCTATAACAGACTTATAAACAGGATGATTTCCTGCAGCTAATGCTCAATAATCTTCATAATTATACTGGATGGCTAAGTTTGGTATTTTTTCAAGAAGTACAGATTGTACTGCATAGACATCTGTATACCACACGAGATTATTTGGCCAAATATGATCTACTGGAGAGTGTTTTTAAAAAAGAACTTAGGCAGAAGTCTTTCCCATCACCTTGAGACCTAAACACATTGCATGAAGAATAGATGCTCTTGTTGCTGAAGGCATGGTCAAGTTCCTTCATCTATGTTGGCGTCTATGTAACCTAGGAGTACAGTGGCTCACGTGGTTAAGATCTGGGTAGGAAGTTAGCAAGCCCGCATTCGAAACCCAGCCGCTGGGATGGGGTAGGATGAGTTCCCAACCTTTGCTCCAACTCCTGCTGGGGACATGAATGGAACCCCAACTAGGCATCCCCAGGCAATGGTGATGTTACCGGCTAATCCTTCCAACCTGGCAATACCTTGGTACTTCTAACACGAGTGTGATACGATCTGTGTAGCCCGTTAGTTTGCCCGATGGCTTCTCTCTTACAGAAGAGAAAAGGGGGTGGGTTCCCTTTCTGATCTGTTATGGAAGACATTGAATTTGAGCTTGCCTACTGCACATTAGCTATGGCGAATTTCAGCTTGGAGTGCTTTTTTTTTAGTACTACAGGGAGATGTTGCAGGGGGAAAAGGTGGATCAGGTATATTTTATACCCGACGTAGATGGTTTGGAGCACAGGTGTCAACCTTGACCGCATCACATGACGTATCATGGCATATCTGATGCCATGATACGTCATGTGATGCGGTCAAGGTTGACACCTGTGCTCCAAACCATCTACTTCTGGTATAAAATATACCTGATCCACCTTTCCCCCCTATATATATTTGCCTTTGCAGAGCTGTGGTGCCCATGATGTATCTGGCCCATGGCCACCAGTTTGACAGTCCTGGTTTGGAGGGAGAGAAAAGCTTCACTTGAATTAAATTTCCTTTGAGTTAAATTCCTTCCCTCCACCTTGATTAGGTTGAGCTGACAAATATATCATCACACAGCTGTATTGCTCTCTGATTTTACATCATTGTGATGGGAAACCATTGAAACAATTGCATTCAGCTCCTGAGAACATTAGCTGGTTTTGTTTGTGCAGTAGGAAAAATTGACGGTGGTGATCCGTTCAGTTGCATACATTCATTACAGAAGGTCTCAGTGGTGACAAGAGATGGGGCAATGGCCAGAGACTTTTCTGATCCTGAAAGGAGAACTCCCTAATAAGGTCTACTGTAGAAAGTTAGGATTGATTACTTACATGGCAGCAAGTCATTGCTGACTTTTAGCAACCACATAGATTTCCTCCATGATCTAAAAAGATAAAAGTGGAACAATGCAGACGGGAGAAGAACTGCTCTTCTTTTTTTTAACCAGACTACAAAAGAATCTAGACCAGTGCTAGGTAACCTTTTTGGTGCCGAGTGCCCAAAGCGCACACGTGCGAAAACCCCAAAACCCTGCGCATGCGCCCTACCCTCATGCATCCCCCCTCACCCATTTTTGGCTTCCAGGTTGGTGCAGGAGGCTTTCCAGGCCCAAAATGGGGCGGGGGGGGCTCACACCACACTCTGTTTTGGCTTCCAGGTTGGTGCAGGAGGCCTTCCAGGCCCAAAATAGGGTGCGGGGGAGCACATGATGCTCATCCCCAAAATGCAGTGTGAGTGCCCCCTGCGCATGTGCCCCGCCCCCACGCATCCACGGCAGAGACCCAAAGACCAGCTGGCCGGCAGGAGGCACACGGACATGCGAGGTGGAGCTAGGCTGGGGTGACGGCTGGCGTGCCCGTAGAAAGGGCTCTGCATGCCACCTGTGGCGTGCATGCCATAGGTTCGCCATCACAGATCTAGACAAATCATTGATACTGGAAGCGATACAAATAATTTGCAAACAATGCTGGCTTTCCCCCACACCCTTCAGCAAAGTTTGGTAGAATCTGCATTATTGCCCTGTTATGAACTTGGCAAGATTATTTTGCATGTCGCTGTAGCTCTATTAACTCCATCAAAGAAAATAAATGGACACCAACTTGATTTCTTCACTAGCCACATTCTTCTGTGCCCACTTTTGCCTGAACTTAAACCTTGCAGTGATTCCATATAGATTTTTATTTCCCCCTTCCCGGAGGGCAGGAGGGATTGCTTTTCAGAAGGTTTTAAGACGCAGAGGCTGAATTGCTTAAATATTCATGCACAATAGGCAGCAGATATGCTTTTTTTCATGGGGCCCAGGAGATTCCCAGCTGTACATTATTTGCTGATATAAGTGGCATGCAAGAAACATGACCCCAGAGCAAGTTCATTTAGCTGAGTAGTGCTTTCTGTTTGAGGTATCAATTCCATGTGCTATCTGAAACCTCTGCAATGCTGAAAATGTATCTGTAGGACAACTGAAGAGGGAAGAATTGGGTCATGATTTTCCTGCATACTTCAGAAGCATTTGGGGAGTGGGGGGAGACTGCCGGCCTTAGAAATAAGATTTCGTCTCCTTTCAAGCATCAACCCAAGAATGGCAACCTGAGTAACAGATGTTATGAATGTCAGCAGCTGAGTCTTCGCTATGTTTTTTATAAAAAGTTTTAAACTTTGACTGCAATAAGGCCTCACTCTTGAGTTTTCTATTTGCAATATATTTTTAGCTTTGGGTAATTTGTGTTTAAGATCTGAGAGCTTTGGCATCAGGATGTTCATTTGACTCCAACTGTCTTCATGTTGCCATCTTTTTTTTTTCAATTTTCTTTTGTCCATTGAAGTCAGTAGAACTATAATCGGAAGGGTGGAGGAAAAACTGAGATAATTATTTCTGTTATATTTATGTGACCAGCGTTACCTTGAATGAAAAATACTGATCTATTTGATTATTTCATGTATTGAACTGTAATTTGGATGGTTCCCCCTTTCATATGCATTTTGCCCCCTGTTTAAAAACATATTATTAATACATGCAAAAAGAGAGTGTTCCTGATCAGAGATTTCTCTTCTATTTA
This sequence comes from Natrix helvetica, assembly GCF_964273705.1. Classification (NCBI taxonomy): domain Eukaryota; kingdom Metazoa; phylum Chordata; class Lepidosauria; order Squamata; family Natricidae; genus Natrix; species Natrix helvetica. The sequence goes on from NC_138550.1 coordinate 21,804,073, forward strand.
GCACTATTCAGTGCAAAGGAAATAATTTATATATAAAAATATTTAATCTAGAACTAGTTACTGTTTCCCAAATTTAATGCACTAATGTTATGTTTGCATTATAATGCTTCCTTTTAATTTTATTTTTAACCACCCAAAAGCTTACTGAATATTGCATTCAAAACTAAGTTTATTTAAATGTGGAATCCTTCCAGCTCTGAACCTTCTAGAAAAGTGAGATCTATCTTGCAAATTCAAAATTAACCACAGTCATGCTTATAATGTACAAAAAAACTGTTCAAATTCCCAACACATAGTCATCCTAATAGTTTCCATCCTTTATAATAATGAAGTTAAGCTGTGCAATAACTTTTGATTAAATTTAGAATCCTTCTTCTCCCAATATATTATATTACATTTTTTTTCATAAGAAATGGTAGTGAAACCATTGGCTTTGGACTGAATCTAATTTTTAATATTTTTGTGGGATATATAGTGAAAAAAGCCAGAATGTAAACAAATATTTACTGTAGCTATCCAGGCTCCAGAACAGTTTTGCTACATATCGTACTTAAATAAAGTAGTCAAATAACTTCAATATTTTATGAACAATTACCATCTATTTGCAATTAGGAATTCCTAAGTTTGATATGAAGACATATTATCCTTCAGGTATAGATGTGTATATAACCCTATTGTAAATTGAATTCAAACAGTGGATACATCAAAAACAAGGGACAGGTTTGCATGATGATTTAATTAGAACTGGTGCTTTGTTTAACAAGCAAAAGCTATACATTTATAGAAATAAGAAATAATGGAGAAAAAAATCTAGCATATAATTTTTGATTTTTATGATAATTTTTCCTTCTTTGAAAACTATATTTTGTGATCTGTACACGGCAGAAAGGTATGATTCCACAAGGTTATACGCTAAGCTTTGCTTGTGTAATTACATTGATGTTCATACTGCATGTACCAGTGTAATGTACATAGATACATATGGGCTCTTTCGGTACTAGTTCCACTTTATGCTATCATTTTAATGATTACTTTCTATAAACACTGGATCATCATCCATAGGTTATTACATTCAACTTAAGAAATAAACCTGGGACATCCACATTAGGCTTTAAGATTATATGCTAAATGAATTGATTGCCTGGTGTAAGTATGCAAATGTTGTTGCTACACATTTAAAAATTCGAAAACAAGTCATTAGCGCTCTCATAGTTCTTGAGAATGCAGCTTCCTTGTTATAATTATCTTTTTTAATGTAATAATTAAGATGTACAGTTAATCCAGGAAACCTGGCACCCAGAGAGGAATCCAAGGGCACTGACGCGATGCCAGAATCAGCTGAACTCATTAAACTGTTGAGCGTTGGATGTGTTAGGTCTACAAATATAGCAATATGTAAGAATGACCTTGGGAGACAGGAGGAAGAGCCATAGATTAGGTAACTGTCGTGTAGAAGGTATCTCAGCTCACGGAAGCAAAACCGGGAGCACAGAAAGCATTTTAGAAAGGACCCTCCCTTCTTTTCTGGAAAAAGTAAAGGAGGAGAAGAAATGTTTTCAGGTTTGCAAGATTCTGTTACTAAATAAAATTAAAATAATGCTAGTACTCATTGGCTGGACCACTTGAAAGGGCTAACAAAGCTCCTAGAATTCACGTCCAACACAAGGGGCAACTTCATAAAACCCTAGAATAAACTGGGCTTTAGGTTTGTACCAGTGGTGGGTTCCTACCGGTTTGGACTGGTTCAGCCAAACTGGTAGTGGTTTGGCGGCCTGGTCTCTGGAACTGGCAGCAACCCAGGCCTGCCACACTCCTGAACCAGTTCTCTGGGCAGCGCCATAGGCAGCGCCATCTTGGTTTTTGCTTCTGCGCATGCACAGAACATTTTTTATTGTACTGCGCATGCGTGGGCAGCACACAGGCAGGGCGCACCCACTAGCAAACCGGCAGTAATGATTGCTGGAACCCACTTCTGGTTTGTATCAATTTATTACAACTGCTGGGTCTAATCAGAATTGTCTTCTCTCCTTTCTCAGATGATCTAGAACATGGGTGTGAAACTCAAGGCCCATGGGCTGGATCCAGCTCGCAGGGTGTTTAGATCTGGTTTGCGGGGCCACCCTGGAAACAGTGAAAGACCAGACTGTGATGCCTCTGCCAGTGAAAACGGAGCTCAGTATGGGCGTGCATGGTTTTTCCAAAGCTCCATTTTTGGCTGTGACAGCCTCCTGAAATCCTTTGCCAGCAAAAAAAAAAAAAAAAAGAGCTCAGGAGGGCTGCACGCAATCCTCCTGAGCTCTGTTTTCATTGGCAGAGCGCTCGGGCCACCATAGGCCCCCTGATACCAGTGACATCGAGCTGGCCACACCCCCTGAGCCACCTGAGGCAAAACACTATCCTGATGTGGCCCTCAATGAAATTGAGTTTGACACCCCTGATCTAGAAAGCTAGTCTTTACCTATTATTGCTATTCTTTCTTCGATAAACTCTTATCATTCCAACTAAATTTAAGAGAAAATTCATAATGGAAGCAGCTTTTTTTTCATGGAAGGACTAAACTCATTTAGTTTGGGAGAGTGTCAGTTTTGACAGACAAAAACAAGGGTGCCAGCCACCTACAATCAAGATTGAATGTGTTGATCTGTTGTGCAGTTCAGTCTGCAGTCACTCCATATATATATATAATATATAAAATTGCATATGCAGGCATAAATATATCATGAGATATGAAGTTCAAAGGGATAGGCAACGTTAATTTTGCCTGTAGAATTAATGCAGCAGAACTGAGGCAACTAGGCAAAAATTGAAATGAAGCACAAATAATGGCAGTTTTTTTAAAAAGTCCTATTTTTAAGCTGCTTAATTAAAAGAGCCCCAGTTGCTTTTCCCTAATTATAAAACTGATAAGAATTCGACTTAGCAGGTGATAATTATTCTACGCTATTTGATAATGTTCACCATGGCCATTTTTCCTTTATAATGTTTGTTTCATTTCTTTCTGATGTTTACTTTTAAAAAAAAGTTTATTAAAATTATAAGTTTCTGTCCAGCTGGTTTTTATTGATCAAGGCTTAATAAAGAAGATTCACAAATTGCTTTTCTACAGGCTTATTGTCTTATTGCATTTCCAGATTCCTATTTTAACCATTTTTTTTCTTTTGCTTTGTAATCACATCATGAAACAGAAATCAATAGGAGGAAATTAACAATAAAACCTTTCTCTACCAGCTTTATCTTGAGATAAAGGAGGAAGAGCCACTCCCAAGGTCAGATAAAAGAAACCTGGATCCAGGACAACAATGCAGTATGAGTACAGATAGTCCTTGCTTAATGACCAAAATTGGGATCAGCAACTTTGTCACAAAGGACTATTCAGATTTGCAAAATTGCGCTACCGTTGGCTTATCATAAAAGCAGAACTGACCTACATAGCTTTGTGTTGTTTTTTTTATCTGACTTATCCTGAAGGCCTATCATATGTGCAGGGAAAAGCACAGTAGCCTGCTTTGACAATCTAAACAGAAGAAGGCAGTACTTTCTCCTGCCTCCCCCCTTCCCATCATCACAGTCAAGGTCTTAAAAACCACAGAAGACCATTAGAAACACACATTAGCCGGTAGTCATTTGGCAAGAACATCATAGAATTCTCTATTTCAAAAAAATGTGTTTAAAAAGGATAACATTAGAGATAAAGCAAAAGAAAGCAATGGATACTAAAGATTCAGAAATTATTTACAACAACCTTACAATGCAGCTATTCGTGTTTCTCCAAAAATAAAACTGGGTCTTATATTAATTTTTGCTCCAAAAGATTCATTAGGGCTTATTTTCTGGTTACATCTTATTTTCAGGGAAATACGGTACCAAATGTGTCCATTTGGCTGAAGATCTTAACGGGGGCTTATTTTGGGGGTAGGGCTTATATTACGAGCATCCTGAAAAACCATTCTAGGGCTTATTCTCCAGTTGGGTCTTATTTTTGGGAAAACACTATCTCTAGGAATGTGATTGGAAATGCATTTGCATACACAGGTGTACATGTGTTCATGGGTGCAGTTTTAAACCAGCAAGTCATGTACATATCCTTCACACAATGCCTTTTTGGTTGCCATCAGGAAACATAAACTCCATTAAAACTATTCTAGCCACGCAGAGAAATTCATCATTTGGCAGTGAATAGTGCCACTTCATTTCCTCTTCCCCAGTTTATTCAGACTCTGCAACAGGGAGATCAGAGAGCAGAATCTTTCCCCAAAATTTCAGGTAGGATAATGTAGGTCTGTATCCATTTCCACATTAGAGCCAGTGATGGAGTGATGAAAGAGGACAGAGAGAACAGTTCCTGTTTTCACCGTTTTACAGAGATCCGAGTTAGTATCCAATGGACACTTAGCTGAAATCTGAAATCCATTTCCTGATTTTTCAAGGTAACCAATTAATCCAGAACTGTTGATCTTCTAACATTCTCTTTTTCATTATAAAACACACTTTATTGGTGCATATTGCTTTGGGCAGTACTTGCAGAAAATAGTTGAAAGAAAGTACAAAATGGTGTCTCATATAGCTGATGCACTGTTAGGACAAGGTCAAGTATTCAGCTCAATATCACTTACTGTGTTTTCTCACATATTTTTTAACTGGGGCATAAATTCAGCCATAACCTAGGTAAACGGGCAGGTCTTTGATGGATGTTGAAAAAGACTTACTTAAAAGGACAGAGGTGCAATTCTATAATCTGGACATCAATGTCAAGAATATTGTGACGTTCATATACTAGTTGGGTAATATCTTTGCTTTTCATGAGCACACAAGCTTCAGTGAGCAATGTGTCAGGCCATGCTGTACAGTTCTCCCCCCTTCAGCCCCAGGGTGATGGGATTAAGGCATGATAGTATTAGCCCTTTACCCATCTCACCACAGGCACCTGGGAAGAAGCAATGCTCAACCACACTTGGATTCAAAACACAGCCTACAGAGTTGCCCCTGCATGGCCCCATGGGAGTCTGACAACCAATCAGAACACAAGTTCAAGTTCAAAGCCCAGAGAGGGCATAGAACCAGGGACTTTCAGCATCTCAGCCCTTCTTTTCTTCTTCGCCCAACATCTTGAAGCATGTGATCCCTCTTTTCCCCAGGATCTCAAACCATGTGATCCTGTCCACTACTAAACCATCTTTCCAAGCAGCCTCCATGTTTCCAGTGTCTTTTTCCCCACTTGGAACTGAACCCAGGAGGACATTTCTTCCAACATTCCCAATTGAGTATATTAGATAACTAGCGTCTTCATTCTAATGATTGATATCCAGAGTTTCCATATTATCATTTATTTTTCAATTAAGGAATTCTCGTTTTAGCACTTCTTAATCCAAAAGGGCAGAATGATCCTTATTTTTCCCTTTGAGCCAAGCACCAGCCTTATTAGAGCAGCAAAATTGAACCAGTGGGAAGAATCTCAAGGCAAGTCTCCAACAGAGAAGAGCAATTCAGAAACTAGGCCTGCCTATATATCCTTTTGTTTCCCAGCAACTAAATAATTGATTTGTAAGACCGTGCACAGATGTATTTATAGCACCAGTCTACAAACTCATTAACCTGAACTTCTAAGTGGGCCTCCCTTAAAACATTCAGAAGGTGACTTTTCAATCTCTAATTTGTTTCTTGTGCATCCACAGAGATTGTAATTTGTGCCTCTGAGGCAGAGACCTCATAAAAATGGAGGGCAGTTCTGAATCAGTTCTATGTCTGAATCCACTGGCAACAATCCAGAACTCATGGACATTGATATTGTTAGATACTAGCTTCAGCTATAGCAGTTTCCACCAAGGTCCTCTGTTCCGGCAGGAAACAGACTCACTCTTAATAGCCCCCACCTTTATCAATGGACCATTAAAATGCTTGAGCCAGTCTATTCTATATAACAAAGATCTCTCCTCTTCATCTCTAGGGTGATGGGATTAAGGCATGATAGTATTAGTCCTTTACCCGTCTCACCACAGGGCTCCTGGGAACACAACCAAGCTTGGGACTCAAAAGACACACAACCTATACAGTTAGCTAAGACCCCCACTCCTGGGAGTCTGACAACCAATCAGAATTTCTTACACAGGAACAGGAAACAGAGAGGTAAGGCCAAAGAGAGAGTATAAAAAACTCAGGAACTCTCAGCAAGCCCCTTCGCTTCTTTTTCTTCACTCAACATTTTCGAAACATTGGCTTTGGACCCTTTTTGTCTAGGACCTCAAGCCATGTGGTCCTGTCCACCATTAAAACCATCTTTCCAAGCAGCCTCCATGTTTCCAGGGTCTTTTTCCACACTTGGAACTGAATCCAAATGGACATTTCTTCCAACAAAACGAAATGAGATTTCTTCAAACAACCAGTTCTCTGAACTGCTTAGAAAGTTAACTGGTTCTCCCGAATAGGTACGAACTGGCTGAATCCCACCACTGCTCTATCGGTAAGGGAGAAAATAATGTTCTCTTCTGCTCAGGCTTCTCAAGGGCAAATTACCATTAGCAATGGCAGCTATTTCTCTCTGACCCTTGTCTCCCAATTTATGTATGCGGGCAGTGGAATAGTGACAGAACTATTTTTGGCAGCTATCAACTGCCATTTTTTCTCCCTGATGGAATGTTTCCTAAATGATGTGGTGTCATAAGTACTGTCACAATTGTGACCATTGTGGAAAGGAACAGCAGAACAGGAATTCCTCCAACCTAGGCTTTGTAATCTACATCGGCACTGTATATCTGCTTTCTTTTGATTTTCAGAGATTTGTATGTGCAAACACTAGATTGATTCCTTCATCTTATTTGTACATTTCTCTGATACTAAACTTTTTTTTCCTGTTAAATGTAAAACAAAACTTTTGTTTTCCTTTAAACTTTAATAGTCAAAGGAAAACTACTATAGCAAACATAGTGAAAAGTATTGTGGCATTTTACAATTAGTTTATTGTGCCATTTGCAGCAATACATCTCTTAGGTCATATGCTTTTATTTCAAAAACACTTTTTTTAAAAGGATGGCAGAATGCTTTAAATAGTTCCCTACCAAAAGGTCTGGAAATATATTGATTATGTTTCAGGTTATATCAGGTGATCCAAATTCTTCCCATTTTTCATATTTCTATTCCTAGAACTGAGGCGATTCTGAAAACAACTTACAATGAACTTAAAATAAAATGTTGGGTATTCAATTTTTTATTACTCTTGTAAATTTTCTCCAAAGATCTCAGGGCAATATACAGGGTTTCTTTTAAAAAATTAAATCCATAAATGGATTTAATACTCTTGAAATATTTGAAAAGCCACCTTTTCCCACACCTAATTGCCTTTGCTGGCTTACAATTATTTAAAAAAAAATAAAGTTCAACATTTTAAAGCTTTTTTTTTCAAAGGAGAGTTGGCCTAATTGTCATAAACTTGATTATTGAGCTATAATATGAAAGATATTATAACTAAATATAACTAAACGTTTGTGACTTAGTGCCTCGTCCTTCAAAGTAATTTCTCCAACAGTCTATACAGCCACTACAGTAGTTCTTGACTTGCAATTCATTTAGCAACCCTTCAAAGTTACAATGGTGCTGAAAAAAGTGACTTAAAACCAGGCCTTGTACTTACAACTATTGCAGTATCCTCTCAGATTCACATGATCAAAATTCGGGTGCTTGGCAATCGGCATGTATTTACAATCTGGGGTCAGGGGACATGGCGGCAGAGGCTCCTGAGTGGTGTGGGAGAAACACTATTTTGAAATAAATTCATCCTGGCTCTCCTGGAATAAAGTGTCTGCATTGAAGTAAAGCCATCTTCTACGTTTATGTTTTATAGCAGGAGTGTCAACCACAAGGCCCGTGGGTTGGATCCGGCCTGCAATAGGGTCGGATCTGGCCAGTGGTGAAATTCAAAAGTTTTTACTACCAGTTCTGTGGGTGTGGCTTTGTGGGCATGGTGTGGCTTTGTGGGCGTAACTTTGTGGGTGTGGCAGGGGTAGGATACTGCAAAATCTCCATTCCCACCCCATTCCAGCGGAAGGAGACTGCAAAATCACCATTCCCATCCCACTCTGGTCCATTTGCTGGTTCTCCAAGCTACTCAAAATTTCTGCTACCGGTTCTCCAGAACCTGCTGAATTTCACCCCTGGATCTGGCCCACGGGACCGTCCAGGTCTATCCAGTGTGAAGAGGAAAGATCGGGCCAACATTGCTTCAGCCCCGTCTACCCAATACGAAGAAGAAACATGCCAGCAGTTTGGGGAGTGGCGTCAAGCTGGCCACACCCACCCAGTCAGCCACGCCTACCCAGTCAGCTACACACACACACACACACACACACACACTGAGGTCAACCACAGCCCTGATGCGGCCCTCAATGAAATTGAGTTTGACACCCCTGTTTCATAGTGTAGCTGAAAACTACTATTGTGTACCTTTAAATGTGTTGGACTTCAACACCAATAGATCCCAGCTATCAAAAGAGAGATGGATAAGAGTTACAGGTAGTTCTCATCTAACAATCACAACTGGATCTTGTGATTTTACTGCCAACTTCTCCATTGATTCTATTTGTTGGAAGCTGGGAAGCACAAAAATGATGATCAGTCAGGACACTCTGATGATCATAAACATCCACCGGTTGTGAAGCACTGAAATCTCAACCACACGAAGTTGGGAAGTTTTGACTAATTCTATGTGATGACTAGTCATAAGGTTCCTTTTACAGCTTTGCTATAACTTTGAAAGGTCACTAAATAGCAAGAGCACTTAGACTTATATACCACTTCACAGTGCTTTCCAGCCCTCTCTAAGCGGTTTACAGAATCTGTATATTGCCCCCAACAATCTGGGTCCTCATTTTACTCACCTCGGAAGGATGGAAGATTGAATCAACATGGTGAGATTCGAACTGCCAAATTGCAGTCAGTCAGCAGAAGTAGCCTACAGTACTGCATTCTAACCATTGCACCACCACAGCTCTTCGGTGGTAGAGTAGTTGTTAAGTGAGGACTATCTATATAGGGATTTAAATCCAGCCAGGGCCGGATTTTCCTATAGGCTAACTAGGCTTCAGCCTAGGGCCTCAAGATCAAGAGGGGCCTACATTCAAATTGTTAGCAAAATTTAAATTACACTATTCTAAAAACAGTGAACACTAAAACACTGAACCAAAATAAGAAGAAATTCTACGCATATGACTAATAAACAAACATAAAAATGTATTGGTTAAGATCAACGTGTTCGGCTCATTGGATCTGTTCGTTTGTATATACTAGATTACACCAAAGTATAGTTCATACGTTCACTGATTGCTATGGCAAATATTGACGTACCTTATGCTACTAAGCTCTGGTTTGTTCTTGCATAAATAAAGTGCAAATTGGTGTAGATTGGAACAGACAAACGAACAGACCTATTGATATCCCGACGTTCGGTTATATTCGTGTTACTTCGATAATATGAAACACGTGTTAATGTTATTAGAAAAGATTCTTATTTTAGGATTGCGTACACGATCATTTGATTCTTGCCTTTTGAGTTCAGTAGGTTCAATACTTTAGTGAAATGTTTATAGACTATTGAAAAAAAAATTTGTGACAATATCTTCATTTCGCAGAAAATGGGAGGTGAAAGGGCCGCATAAGTGGAATAGCCTAGGGCCTCTTTTCATCTAAATCCGGCCCTGAATCCAGCACATCTAGAGGGTACCAGTTTGAGGAAAACTGCTGTGTCTGACATGGTATTTTGTCTATTAGTCAAATTATAAAGTGAACCTGGAATAGCAAATTCAAATGGATGTATCTGAAATTAGGAATAACTTCCATTGGACCCTGATAGAATTTCTGCTACAAATAAGGTAAGGGCTCCCAATCTTTGGCAGCCAACAGGAACATCTGATATTTGAAAAGCAACTTATAGACACTGCATGATTAAGAAAGTGGAGTTAAAGGTGAATGTGCCCATTGTCTGAACATCCACAAGATAAAAAAATAAATAAAAATTAAAATTAAACACCAATTTACTAGAAAACAAACCAGTGGAGATCTTTATGGTATACTTGATCAGATCCGGAGAGGGTGGACCCACTCCAGTGCTCCAGGGGGGGCGTCCGAGGCTAGTCTTGAGATTCCACGCTGGGAGGAGTTTGACCCTGTTGTCACCGAAGATTTGGACAGGTTGCCCGGGCGACTGCGAGCCACCACATGTTTATTGGACCCGTGCCCCTCCTGGTTGGTACTGGCTTCCTGGGAGGGTTCACGAGGCTGGCTACTGGGACTGGTGAACGCTTCGTTGGGTGAGGGCCTTTTACCAGCCGCCTTGAAAGAGGCGGTGGTGAGACCCCTGCTCAAGAAGCCTTCTCTGGACCCAATGGAGCTAGCAAATTATCGTCCTGTCTCCAACCTTCCTTTCTTAGCTAAGGTTGTTGAGAGTGTGGTGGCTCAGCAGTTCCCGCATCACCTGGAGGAAGATGATTATCTAGACCCGCGCCAGTCCGGCTTCCGACCCGGTCACAGCACGGAGACGGCCTTGGTCGCGTTGGTGGATGATCTCTGGAGGGCAAAGGATGGGGGTTGTTCCTCCATCCTTGTCCTATTAGACCTCTCGGCGGCTTTCGATACCATCGGCCATGGTATCCTATTGCGCCGTCTGGAGGGGTTGGGGATCGGGGGCACCGTATTGTGGTGGTTCCGCTCCTACCTCTCTGGCTGGACTCAATGTGTGTTGACAGGGGAGCAGAGGTCGACCCCGAGGCCCCTCACTTGTGGGGTCCCACAGGGGTCGATCCTCTCGCCTCTCCTGTTCAACACATATATGAAACCGCTGGGCGAGATCATCCGTGGTTTTGGGGTGAGATATCATCTGTACGCTGATGACACTCAGCTGTATATTTCCACCCCAAACCACCCCAACGAGGCTGTTGAAGTGATGTCCCGTTGTCTGGAAGCCGTGCGGGTCTGGATGGGTGACAACAGGCTCAAGCTCAACCCCTCCAAGACAGAGTGGCTGTGGCTTCCGGCACCCCGGTACAACCAGCACATTCCATCGCTGACCATCGGGGATGAACAATTAGCCCCGGTGGAACGGGCACGCAATTTGGGCATCCTCCTTGATGCCCGGCTGGCTATGGAAGATCATGTGGCAGCCGTGGCGAGGGGGACGTTCCACCAGGTTCGCCTGGTGCGCCAATTGTGACCCCTTTTGGACCGTGATGCCCTGAACACAGTCACTCACGCGCTGGTGACGTCTTGCCTGGACTACTGTAATGCTCTCTACATGGGGCTCCCCTTGAGGTGCACCCGGAGACTGCAGTTGGTCCAGAATGCAGCCGCGCGGGTAATTATGGGGAGATCGAGGTTCTCCCATATAACACCGCTCCTGCGCGAGCTGCACTGGCTTCCTGTGGCCTACCGGGTGCGCTTCAAGGTGTTAGTTACCATCTTCAAAGCGCTCCATGGCATAGGGCCTAGTTACCTGTGGGATCGTGTCCTGCCCCATACATCCCTGCGACCCATTCGCTCACACAGAGAGGGTCTCCTCCAGGTGCCGTCCTCTAGAGATTGTCAGAGGGCGGTGCCCAGGAGTAGGTCCTTCTCTGTGGCGGGCCCTACCCTTTGGAACGACCTCCCCCCAGACATTAGAACAACAACCGATCTCCGCTCCTTCCGCAGTAAACTGAAGACCCACCTGTTTCGGCTAGCCGGCCTGGCATAATTCGACAACTTTTTCACCCCTAGGTCATTTTTAATTGTCAATTTTAGTTTTTAAACTATTAATGTTATTGGGGTTTTAACCTTTAGTATTGTAATTATTTATTTATTTTTTACCTCCTCTGTATGACACTGTGCTGACTGTTGCTTGTGTACGTCGCCCCGAGTCCCTGTGGGGAGAGGGGGCGACTAATAAGTTTAAATAAATAAATAAATAAATAAATACTTTTTAGGTCACAAGATATCTGTAACCAAATCTCAAGTTACATATTTCTCTTTTTTCCAGTTCTAGAAACAATTGTGTTTTTTAACTGCGTTGGAAATAAAGACATACACCAGCTTATTTTTAAATGTTCTTTAAAATTAAAAGAAGCAAAATGAGGCAAAAAGCTAGACAGGAACCAAAGAATATTGATACCTAGAGACTTATGTTTGAAATCTTAGGGATGTGATTAAAAAAAATCCAAATGTTACAGACATTAAAACAGTAAACATACTGCTCTTTATTTCACTGCTGATTATATGACTTTTTAAAAACCGGACAATGATATACCCGCTGCAAGAAATTTATCGGGGCTAAAAAGTCAACTATAGCACTCATATTGCTTTATTCATAATGGGTAAAGAATTCATTACTGAGCAATTGTCTCTAAGTCCCCTATGAAGAAGAAAGTTTATCCCTTTTCCACCTGTTACTAAGAATTTCATATACAGTTTCTAATACTCCTAACACATGGAAAGCATTATCCACCAACCAGCCACCCAAAGATATGGTATGAGGTTTCCATATAAAATTTATTGTCCAACTGGTGGCTTTTATAATGCTTTAAATCGTTTTTTTTTAAATCAAAGAACACTGGTCACATCAGTAACACTTCACATCTGCTAATAAGGAGTTAAGAGAGACTTGCCAAGAAAATATAAGGCTGGAGCATGAGAAAAAATGGGCAAAGCAGAGGAAGAGGCATTCATTCTTACAATCGGTTAGGCAAAAGAATGCTTTTATTCTCCTGCTAGGCAGGTGTCCGTCATCCCAAACAAAGACAAGGATCATGAAATCAGTGTTTTCAAGGGCTCATCGAAACCCCTCTAATATCAACAGAAATTATATTAGGATCTCAAATTCAGGTTGAGTTCTGTTTCTCAGCATAAATCCTCTGTAAATCTACAGAAACGAGAGCCTTTTCCTCAACGCTGGGTAAAATAAAAAAGACAGAAGCAAATCAACCAAGCCCGCATTTCATTCAACTGCACCTGAAATAATTAGAATAGAATCTTAGCATATGTCCATAAATTTTTTTTAAAAAGGTAAACCCTCCCTAACTGTACAGGCAAAATCTGCAAAGCAACTGCTACTTACAATAAAAGCTATCTGCATCAGGCATCCTATAAAATTTCCTTCAGACAACCAACAGCAATGTTTGGGCAGTTTTCAATCAAGCTGGTACTTACATCAGTAGAAAAAGAGTAGCAGAACATAAAGAGTTAGATTTAACTCTTTCACTTTAAATGACATCCACATACTAACCAGAATGATACCCAGTTCTTCCTTTAGAGGTGTGGGTATTCAACTATATCAACTCCTTCAGAGGAGCACACGCCTCTCTGTACGTAAAATTAGTTCTTCTTATGGAATGCTGCACGATCTCTTTCCTGCAGGCTTAGCAAAGCCAAGCACATCTAATGCAGTGAAAAACTCTGGCGCCCTCTTTCTTTTCTACTCTCCCTTTACTTTTAAGAGTTATGTATCATTAATTTCAGGCATCAATGGAATACCTGTTATTTTAATATTTTGAAGACCCAGAGCATTCTTCTGTTCCACCTACCTGGAAGCAGCTCAATACAGTTTGCTTCTGAGTAAATATGTTTCAGCTTGTAGTGAATGTCTGCCTTCCAAGCAGAAGTGGTATTCAGCCGGTTATCTCTAATTCGGGTGAACCAGTAGCGGCGGCTGCGAGAGGCTATGCCCACCCGCCCCGACGTAATACACAAGCGCCGCGTATGCACCGGTCATGCGCATGCACAGACACGGCACATGTGAGTGAAGTGCGCAATCACTCACATTTGCAAATCGATAAGGAAGGTAAGTGAATTCCACCTCTGCTTCCAAGACATATGTGCCAGAGTGAATTCACTGGATGTAGACATATATAATAGAGTACATGCAGTGATGTGTAGCATTAATATGGGCTTCAATTAGTACAAATATATATATATTTCAGAATAGGATTTTAAGATACATCCGTGAAGTTCCCAAATGTCTTTTGATTTTTAAAGCGCTCCATGGCATAGGACCTAGGTATCTGCAGGATCGCATCCTACCACACACGTCCCTGCGACCTATCCGCTCACACAGAGAGGGGCTCCTCCTGGTGCCGTCTGCTAGGCAATGCCAGCGGGCGACACCTAGGAGTAGATCCTTCTCTGTGATGGGCCCAACCCTCTGGAATGACCTCCCCCCAGACATTCGAACTACCACCGACCTCCGTTCCTTCCGGCAAAAGTTAAAGACTCACCTATTTCAATCAGCTGGCCTGGCACTTTCTTAGTTTTACCTCCCGGGGATTTATTCATTTTAATTGGGTTTGGGGTTTTAATAAGCTTTTAATGTACTATATTTATTATTCTATATACAGTCTTGCAACCTCCTCCACCTCCGTATTTAATTATTTAATTGTTTTATGTATGTATTTTATAACGCATTTTAGTGACTGTACACCGCCCCGAGTCCCTTTCGGGAGAAGGGGCGGTCTATAAATACGAATAATAAATAATAAATTTGAAGGACACTTTCTCCAAAAAGAGAAGTATTAGCCTAAAGCAGGGGAAGTAAAATCTCCAATCTATAGAAAGTTATAATCTTGTCAAAAAATAACATTAAAACATGAAACTGTCATTATTACTTTCTTCATTGGATAGATCAAGGAATTTCTATCAAGTATTCTGATTCTTCAGTTGATACAATTATCACTTTCTTTTATATTCAGCTATACCATTAAATCAAGACTCTGAAGATAAACCAAATCATTAAAAAATTACGGGTACTTGTCATGGTAGAATCCAAGGGTATATTTATCCGCTAATACATTCTCAGTTTTTAAGAGTCAAAATAGTTTCTATTTTGGCAAATTAGGACTCTCCGCCCATGTATACACAAAAATAAAAGAGCTAAAATGTTCTTACCTTGTTTCCCTGAATATAAGCCCTCCCTGTATAATAAACCCAATCAAGCTTTTGAACGCATGCGCTAAAATAAGCCCTCCCTGAAAATATTGCTTTTTCGGAGGAATTTTGCAGGATTAGCCAGGATTGGGTATTGTGATGTCCAATTGGCCTCAAGACAGAGTTAATTTGAAGCCACGCCTCTGTGCTCCTTTCTTCTGGATCCCAGTTTCAACTCTGTCTGGCTGAAGAAAGACAGGTTGCTTTTGGTTCCTGATTCTTCCAATAACAATCCTGTGCCATCCTGCAAATTCCTTCTCCCTGCCTTCTTCCCCTTGCCTCCATCTGATACCTGGAAGCCTCCCCTTGGTGTGGCTCACTTCCGGCCACCGGTAAGGGATTTAGAAGTTGCTTCTTGGGGCTTTAGAGGCAGGATGCCATTACAGTGGCCATTTTGGGGCATCAATTCCTGCGGGCTGTGGCAGAGGCTACTATGAAGCCTTGTTTTCATCCTTGTCTTCCTGGGTGGCTATCCTTTCTACAGCGGCGGCAGCGGCAAGGCCCTGCAGGCCCAGATCGACGGCAGGAGGCCTGGAGCGGCGTGGGACAGCAAGGAGCGCATGGCGCTGTTGGCAGCCGCGCAGCTTGCAAAAGGGGCAAGAAAGGTCTACCAGAGGCGGATTCATCACGTGGAGGTCGTGAGTGATTGGGGGGAAGCTGTTTTTTGGTCGCTGCTGTTTCTGGTGGGCTGAGCCTGGTGGAGCCCTGACCTGGTGCTATGGCAGATGCAGAGGACAGGCCAGATTCCCCCCCATTGTCCCCTGGGGAGGAGACCTCCAGTGGGGCCCGAGTGAGGCCCACAGCCTCTGTGAGACTGCGAAAAACTGCAGCAGCTGGAAAATCCTCCAAGGCCTTGCAGAAGGATGAGGAAAGGAGGAACAGGGCCCTAGAAAAGCAAGTGTCCAGGGCTGAACAGAGGGGTAGGCCTAGTTCTCCCTTGAGGTCTAGATCGCCCATTAGATCCAGGTCTAGGTCTCCTCACAGGGGGGGATTCCCCAGTGTATCTCAGGGACATTTCACGTTCCCCCCCTCCATGGTGGAACAGGGTCCCTATCTAAGGGATCCTTTTCAGTGCAGGGGGGTCAGGGGGGATAGTCCCATCAGGCCATCATTGGCTCCACAGTCTGAAGGCTGTGCACAAGAGGAGGAGGAGGATTCCTTTGTTAGAGACATGGAGCAGCTTCCAGCAAGCATTCAGAGGTTTATTTCCTCTGCAATTTTACATGCAATTTCTGCTGGGTTACAGAAGGGGTCTGTGCGACCCGCAATGGTGGCAAAGGTCCCTTTGGGGTGCCACTGCTCAGGCCAGGCCGAGGCCTTCCCCCTTGGAGGTGCGCCGTCCTGTTTCTCCTTCTCTGGCTAGCGAGGGTTCCATGGCGGGTGATCAGGTTCAGAGAGAGGTAGACATGTCTGATGATGAGGATTCCTTAAAACCTGAGCATTCTCTGGTCTGTTTCCTCCGGATTTGTTCAAGTCACTGTTGTGCAAGGCCAGGGCCACAGCGCAACTGGGTGAGACGGAGGGCGCCAAGTCAGGTGCCAAGGAGGGTGGTCCAAAGAAAAAGCCGGAGGATCGAGTTTACTCAGAGCCTCCTCCAGCGAAGGAACACATCCCTGCCCCTAAGTTGTTCCTAGAGCTAGTTAAAAAGCAGTAGGAAAAGCCAGGAACATTTCCCAACCCCAGCAGCAGTGATAGGAGGTTCTTTAACATGGAACCTAGTTTCTCTGAGGCATTGTAGGTGCCCACAGTGGACCTTCCAGTGGTGGCATTGGCATCCACTTCAATGGTGGTGTCCGGTGGACAAGAAGGTGGAGCTGACCCTTCGTAAAACATTCTAGTCTTCCGCGTGGGCCATCAAGGCAGCTACCTCTGCGTCATTCTTCAGCCGCACGGCTATCCTTTGGCTACAACAGATGCAGGAAAGGATTCCACCTGAGGAGGTGCATACTCATCAAGATCTCAACAAGCTGGTTGCTCTTGCACAATTCTCTGCGGAAGCCACTCTGCATGCCATGAAGTATGCCTCATGGGCAATGTCGGCCTCGCTGACCTCCCGACGTCTCCTGTGGCTGAGGGGGTAGCAAGCGGAGAATAAGGCAAAGTGGCACCTGGCCTTATTCAGGGGGAACCCCTTTCGGTACCCCATTGGACCCAATCCTCATTGAGGACAAGATTAAAAAGAAGGTCATGCCTACGCCTGCAAAGAAGTCGGAGCAAAAATCTGTGCCTTACTTTCGGAAGCAGTCCTATCGTCAGATCAGGAGGCGCAGCACAGCAGGTATTTTCCAAGATCAGATAGGCAGTCGGATAGGCACTACACTATGGATAGGCCTAGGTTCCAACCCCAGGGGAAGAGGCCCTTTTGGGGAGGAGGTGGCCGTCCCTACCGCCGGGGCAGATAGGTCAATAGCGACCCCACCCATAGGCGGTTTTAGGAAGTTTGGCAGGATTAGCCAGTTTCCCGGCCTAGCATTGGTCCAGGGTTTGGGGAGTTCAGGGGGTAGGGTGTGTTCCCTTATGACTTGTTTTCAGGTGTTTTGCAGTGGGCTTGACTCATTGAAACTGGGAACCAGAAGCAAGGAGCACAGAGGCATGGCTTCAAATTAACTCTGTCTTGAGGCCAATTGGACATCACAATACCCAATCCTGGCTAATCCTGCAAAACCTCCTAAAACAACAGTTCCGGTAAGACCAACTGTCAAACACAGCAGCAGCCATGAGGTGACCATGATCGCCGCCTCCTGCCCCTCAAAAATAATAAGACTTCCCCGAAAATAAGGCCAAGCACTTATTTCGGGGGTCAAAAGAAAATAAGACCCTATCTTATTTTCAGGGAAACACGGTAGAATATTCTGATCAGAAAGGTTATTACTTTTATGACTTCTAATGTCATGGTTGCAGCAATAGGAAAGCATCTCAGAATTATTTTGACTTTTGCATCCCTTTAAAACTAAATACATTCTGAAAGCAGAAAAGGAATGAAATTTCACAAATGTTTGCAACCTAATGAAAGCAGTGGTATTTTTCTTATTCATTCTTTGGCGGTACAGTAACATCTCTACAATTCTTATTAAATATTGTTGAATGCACCTTCAAATACAGCAATCTAGATTTTATCCAGCAGGGGCCCTTATAGGACTGTTGAAAGATTAGCTGTTTCTTGGGTTTCTTAAAATTTTCCTTTAATAGCCGGATACCAAGGTGAATATGCAAAACAATGAACATGATAATCAGTATTTTTATTATGAAGACATTGTTCTACAAAGAAAAGATTTTGATCAGTGTTATCTCTGCTTGGAAATCACTTTTAGACTTTCTGCAAGAAACTAGGAGAAATGAAAATTTGATTCTGGGTTTTGATTAGAGTTATTTGGGCTTACAGAAATAACACAAACTTCTATTTTTGAGTAAGAGTTTGATATTTTTTTCTTTATATTTGTACCAAAGAAAGTTGGAAGTCTTTCTTTTCTTTTTCTTTTTGCATTTTATCTTACTTTCTTTGACTTTTGCCTTCTTTTCAATGTTTTTCTTTTTGCCTTTTTATTTTTTTGAAAATCAACGCACATTTAAAATACTAAAACTTTTGTACTATAGTGAATGTAACTGAATGATCTAGCATTCCGTTTTTATTTTCACAGTCTCAGCAGAATTCAAAGGAATGGATACCCACAATTACATTTTCCATTTTAAATTGTGCTTGGCATTTATCTCAGTCATTGCATATAAAACGATGCATCTCTTTTCTATAAGAAGGTTGCCAGTGTTTAGATTGTATTAAGCATCTGGTGTAATATTGACTTCTCCCCAAATGTCTTTCAGGAAGAATGCTACTTAATTCCCTCCCATTAAAAACATGTGGTGTCTACATATGTCAGTGTGTGTGAAAGGCACAAAGGATGATATATTGTCTTAAGATTTTGAGCTAATCTGTGCCCCAAACTAAGCAAAACTGTTTTATTTTTGGATGGCAACATTTTGCCATGGAAGATAAATAGGTAAAGGTAAAGGTTCCCCTTGCACATATGTGCTAGTTATTCTCAATTCTAGGGGGAGGTACTCATCTCTGTTTCAAAGCCGAAGAGCCAGTGCTGTCCAAAGACGTCTCCGTGGTCATGCGGCTGGCATGACTAAACACCGAAGGCACACGGAACGGTGTTACCTTCCCACCAAAAGTGGTTCCTATGTTTCTACTTGCATTTTTGCATGCTTTCGAACTGCTAGGTTGGCAGAAGCTAGGACAAGTAATGGAGCTCACTCCATTAGGGATTCGAAACACCGAACTGCCGACCTTTCAATCGACAAGCTCAGCGTCTTAGCCACTGAGCCACCCTGTCCCTTGGAAGATAAATACTTACTCTCTAATATATTGCATTACTTTAGCCTACCATAGATCTAATTATGTTCTGGGAATATCCAGTGCTTACACTCACAACGCCCCATCTGAAATAGGTTGAACTGATTTGTATTAGTTTTTGAAAGAGCCTGGAGCAGCCACCATGGACTCTCTCCCTGAATCCCCCAACCCAACCTCCAAATCCTCCAGCTTCATCTTCTATTAGGTTCCTCTTCATTACTCTTTTCCTGGCTTTTCCTGGCTCTCTGTTTCTTTCTCTTCACTGGTTTCGCTTTCTTTTTGCCTCTTCAGCCATCACATTTCTTCCCCATCCTCTCTCTTCTGTTGCCTCCTCCCTGCTCTCCTACCAGTCTAATTATTGGAAAGTCCAGTCTCCCAGCTTTGGCCTCAGCCTTCTGCATCCCCGGATCTGGCTCTCTTCCTCCTTTCCAGGCCAGGTTCCAGCTTTCCTCCATCTGTTGTGGTTGTTATTATTAATAGTTTCAAGAGAAACCCAGCAGGAAATATAAAAGTTTGTGTAAGACCATAAGTTTGACAGTTTACATTATATAAAAGTGTAGATGTGTATGTAGGGCCATCACAGGGGTAAAAAATGTCAAGATAGAGCCCATGACCTGGACCAAAGTCCCCGCCCACCCACTTTGGGACTTTAATCATACGGTTGTAGCTGCCACCTTGACTTCAGAACCTCTCTAGGACCCCTGCATGTCTTTCTACAGATGTGCTGGATTTTGACTGGGGAGACCCAAGTCTTTATTTGACCATAGAGCTCACCAGGTTATTGATGCAAACTCCCTGTCTGTCTCCCTCCCTCCCTCCCAATGGGATGCTACAGTGGAGATAAAATGAAGGCATATCCACATGTAATAAGACATGTACATGTATACATCCGAACTAGACCATATTAGTTTTCTGTGTCATATAATATAGTATCTGATAACCTGGCGTTGGCCAAAACAAATCCCCCTTACCAGAGGGAACCCCTTGCTTTTTGTTTGTTTGTTTGTTTGAAGAACCAATCCCCCTTACCAGAGGGAGCCACCTTGTGGAGTACTGTGAAGCCATTACCATGGCAACTCCACTGTGCTGTACAGTAGAAGCCATTTTAAGGCACAACAGGCTGTATCTTAAGAGAAATTGAATCCAAAATGCACACTATCACTGTCAAAAGTACTGTGATTTGACACTATAGATATAGTTAATTCCTTTTCATTTCAGCGGCCCAGGCATTCCAGAGTTATGCTGTAACACACCTGTTACAGAGTTATGCTGGAACACACACACACACACACACACACACACCAAGGGGTGTTAGGGGTGTCTTATACCCCCACAGTATTTTTTTTCTAGAGAGTAAGTCATCTGTGTACCAAGTTTGATTGAAATTGCTCAAGGCAGTCCAGAGTTAAGCTGGAAAACACAGACACACACACACACACACACACACACACACACACACACACACAGAGCCATTTTTATATAGAGAGATATGGATATATGCATATTTGTTTATTTATTGTCATGTTTATATAGTGTATATTGGAGGTGGTGATCCTTTAAGAGCTGTATGCAATGAAATTTCATTTTAATGTATGCCGATTAGTGTACATTTAAAGTGACAATAAAGTTAATCTAAGTCGAATGAAAGATACACAAAAATAAGGAACAAATAGAATTTCTGTGGTGCATTATACGAGGCCCAGTAAGTAAAATAACCAACCTTATAGACCAAATCTCCTGACATCAATTATAAATGCTCATTTATTTCTTTATTCAAATGTGTAATAGCCAACCAACTCCAAAGTTGTCCAGTTCAATTTCATTGGTTGAACGTTTAAGACAGGAGAGCACAAAATTAGGCTCTGAAAGTTTTTGGTGCCGCTCTCAGATGTCCTCCAAAATGCGCCACACATTTGCTATTTGTTATGTTATTGGAGAGAGAAAGTGCCATGTTTGTGGGGAATAATTATATTAACTGTATTCCAGTTTCATTAGATCAAATGCAGATTCCCCCCCCCTA
Source organism: Natrix helvetica (assembly GCF_964273705.1). NCBI lineage: Eukaryota > Metazoa > Chordata > Lepidosauria > Squamata > Natricidae > Natrix > Natrix helvetica. The sequence continues at coordinate 21,825,378 of NC_138550.1, forward strand.
GCCTCACATCTTTTGGACTATAGCCCTAGCATGCAATTCAAACGCCCAAAGGCAGTTGCCCTGGAAAAAATGTGCATCCTTAATTTAAATAACCGCTGCTACTATGAGAGAGACTAAGTCTTCTCGCTGGGCTTCTTAAATGCAGGGATTATCAAGTGAAACTGCTGAATGGGCAACTTCAATTCAGATATCAAGACAAAACAGGCTTTATTATAGCACAGAACTACTTATGCAAATGCAGGAGCACTGCAGGACTTTCAGAAAAATAAAATAATAGCTTTCAGGCTACTGATTAGAAGAGCAAAACAAAATGCTACCCTCTTATTAGAAAATAAAAGAGATGTACTTTTTTTTTTGAAAAACCAAGCTTGTAAATTGCAGAATTCTGGCCAGTGCTATAAAACTTTTCCTTGTTGAACAGGAAAGGGTATCTCAGGAAAAGATCATAAAGTCCGGAATGAAGAACGCAAGATGTTATTTCAGCTATAAATGTGTGTTTGTTTTTTGTTGGTGGTTTTTTTTTTTTTTTGCTGTTGATAAAAGCTTGACCGGTTGCTGCAAGCTTAATGGATTATTTTGAAGAATACAGATATCTAAGCATTGCTTCAGCCGGCTATTTGAAGTTCATGTAGCACGTTTAAGAAAGGAAGGAAAAGAAGGACTATTATTTTTTTTTTAATGGAAATAAAAATATTGCTACTTGCAAGCTGGAAAAAAGCTACAATAATATTTTTCTTTTGGAAAAACAAAGAGAAAAATTAGTTGGACAATTGAAGGGAGCCAAGTATCTTGGCAACAAAATTAACAGCTTCAGTGACCAAAAAAATAAAATAAGGGAAGGAAGTTAAGCACTCGTGAAACAAAGCAAGAATGAATGATGTCTTGTATTAATTGAAGAGCTAATATGCTAGGTTTGATAAATATCCAGATTGGAGAGTGTGACTAGTGATGGATGGGCCTTGGTACACCTATATAACACTTATATAACCTATATAAAACCTATATAACCACCTATATAACACCTATATAATCACAAGAACTGCTCTAGTTACCTGGTCACTTTCAGATGCTGGTTGCAGCGGTGGGATTCACTTACCTTCCCTACCGGTTCATAAATGTGAGTGCACGCATGAGCAGAAGGTCGTGCATTACATCGGGGCGGGTGGGCGGAGCCTCCCACAGCCACCGCTACCGGTTCACCTGAACCAGAGAGAACCAGCTGAATATCAACCTCTGGCTGGTTGTCATCTATAGGACCAGAATATTTGCAGAATCATCATTCTCCAATTGTTTCTGCTTCCTAGAACTTCCAACCGGATTTCCATACTTTGGGTCTATTAAGCAGTTCCACTTTAAGGAACACAGAAAGTGTGCCTTCTCTGTTATGGTATCTTCCCTTTGTAACAATATTCTCCCTTCCTCCACAATCTGGAGAACCCCAATTTGTCTGTCCTTCAAGATAATCTTGAAGAGCTGGATCGTTCTCTAGGTTCTGTGCTAGGTCACAGTAGGTATTTGTTATGGAAGTTCTATTTATTGAGTGCTAATGTTTACATTTTTTATCCCCCTGGCATGACCATTATTTATTTATGGATTTAATGTCTTAACATATTCTTCTTTTGCTTTTTAATCTTAGTAAGCTGCTTAAAACAGCCCTAGAAATTAGAAATAAATTGTTGCACAAGTCCATTTTTATTTTTATAATGGGGGTACAAAATTTGGGGCTTCAAACAGACCTCCAAAACCTTAGATTCCTCACTAAAATGCTATGAAACTATAACTTTTAATGTGACAGAAGGAGAGAAATGTTAAATATACAGCAACTATTTATTTAACTGTATTCAATTAAATATTATTCAATTCATTTCCTGGCCAGACCCTGCTGGTTTGTTAGCATGAGGCCTCTGACATATCACTGAAAGAGTTTTTTTTTTGGCCCAAAATATTTAGATACCACTTCTCTAGAGCAAAGGAATGGTTGATGGATCAAGACCAATAAAGACTGGTATTAGAACATTATAATTGTCAGGGTTCCAAATAGCATCCCAAAAGTAAATCAGAGTCCAAGGCAAAGTATTGCTCAAAGTTCCAATTTATTAAGAGAGCCATATTGGCACATCTGGGAAAATGCGAATCTGAAAGCTTCCCGGTTTTCCCCACCTAGTTGAAAGTTCAAGATCTTGCCCCCATCTATGCACAAGTCCATCACATGGTCCAATCTCCCACTGCCATGCTGGCAGTTCCACCCATCCAGTTCCAGTCAGCTGCAGAGGTGCAAAGACAAAGGATGACCTTGGTTTTCTAGATAGAATTTTGTTATGGCTACATTGCATCTCACTCCTACAATCTTTCCTCCCATTTCCCCACAATAGAAAATGCATAATAGAATAATAGAAAGTGTAGCAGGCCAAAGGGCCAAAAAAAAAAAAGATGGCTGCAGTCCTAACAATAATTCTTATTCCCAGCTTCTTTGTTTATTAAAATGCATATTATGGTGTATTATTATTATTGCATAATATTCCATTCACATCAGATTTAAGATTTCTTTGTTATCAGTGAAAAATCTGTGAAGTTGTCCATCTTTTTAACCATTATCTGAGCAGCTAAGGGATCTCCAGGGTTAAATCAGAGATGCAATGGAGAAAAGTAATCCTTCATCCTATACTATTCCTTGTTCCATGGGGAAAATATGCCATATGATCATTCATCTTGAATTACATTGCCAAGTGTGCCCTTTACATCAGCATTTCTTCTCTGAAAAAAATAGAATAGATAGTTCTCTGTAAGATAGGTTCCACATTATACTTGAGTTGGGATCTCTTACCCTGTTGCATACCAAAGGCAATAGAGTGATGATTACATGCATATAACCTGTTATACTATCCCCTTTGATGACAAGCAATCTTGTACAAGAAAGAACAGTGATAAAAATAGAAGATAAAATAAATAAAATAAAAGGAAGGGAAATCTAACGAGGAAATCTGATTCACACTAACTCTCCATCCCTAGCTTCTGCTCCATCCATACAATGTTTCTCAATGCTTTTCAACCTTAGCAACTTTCAGATGTGTGGATGTTAACTTCTAGAATTTCAATCAGAATAGAGCTGGAAGGGACCTTGGAGGTCTTCTAGTCCACTCCCCTGCTCAAGCCCCATACTATTTCAGACAAGTGGCTGTCCAGTCTCTTCTTAAAAACCCTCAATGAGGAAGCACCCACAACTTCTGAAGGCAAGCCGTTCCATTGTTTAATTGTTCTCTATTAATTTGCCAACCAGTGTGCCTTTTGTTCTTTAACTCTCACCTCCAGCTTCAGAGAATTTAATGTACAGCAGGGGTGTCAAACCCGCGGCATCACAGCGGTGTCACGTGATGTATTGGGACTTTTTCCCCCTTTGTTAAACTAGGCGGAGGCGAAGCCAGCACATGACACATTTGGCCTGTGGGCCGCGAGTTTGACACCTCTGTTCTACAGTATGCTATCTAGCCCTGATTTTCATCATTTTCCCTTCATTCATTCATTCTCTTTCTATGGGCAATTCACCTAAGGGTATTCTTTTGTAGTAGTCAGCCAGTTTTATGTTTGGTTGGCAATCATTTTTATTCTATCTCCTCTTGTTTAATCATATACATTTGCCACTGCGTTCAAGTTTTGGCATGCCAAACTCCCAGTTCAAAATCACAAATCGAGCAGAAGCAAACTCTTATAGACAGCCAGTTATGCTACTTTTCCTGAACTATTGTATTCATTTCTCACAACATACTACAATTTGGGGGTAGCATTTGCACATCCTAAAAAATTTTCCACCCATTTTCCTATTTCTAATAAGTATTCTATCAAGGTATAAAATAAACAAACATATTCACTTTATAATGCCTTGGTAAGGCCACACTTGGAATACTGCATTCAGTTTTGGTCACCACAATGTAGAAAAGATGTGGAGACTCTGGAGAGAGTGCAGAGAAGAGCAACAAAGATGATTAGGGCACTGGAGGCTAAAACATATGAAGAACGGTTTCAAGAACTGGGTATGTCTAGTTTAATGAAAAGAAGGACTAGGAGAGACATGATAGCAGTGTTCCAATATCTCAGGGGTTGCCACAAAGAAGAGGGAGTCAAACTATTCTCCAAGGCACCTGAGGGTAGGACAAGAAGCAATGGGTGGAAACTAATCAAGGAGAGAAGCAACTTAGAACTGAGGAGAAATTTCCTGACAGAACAATTAATCAGAGAGAACAACTTGCCTCCTGAAGTTGTGAATGCAACAGTGATCTTAACCAAGGGATGAATTGTTTGTGTGAAGAGGGTTTTTGAAATTAGCCCAAATACTGCAAGGAACAGATTGTCTACTCCTGATATTCGACATTCTTGCAGCACTAAATAATGGCACTTAGTACTTCTATAATAACGTTTCTGCTTGTGTACTCACCAGCTGATATATTTTATTATTATTAATTGCTATTAATTTTTAATCTATTTACCTATAAGAACCCCCCTTTTTTGCCTTACTTGGAACTCCATATTTTTTTAGAAGATTCTGTCAACATGCACTATCGTGACTCACTATTACCCCATTTGTAAGAGACCAGCTCTTAGAACACCCAGTGTTTTTGACCTCATTCATAAACTTCTTAATGGGTTTTAACATGCATACAAATGTGTTAAAAAGATCTGCCTTACAGCTCTAGGGAAGGACTAAATGCCCATTCTTTCAACGATCCTTTTCAAGCCAACACTTCTCAAAGAAAAACCATTTGGCTTAACTGTGGTGCCATCTGAACAGATGCACAGAAACCCTTCAGAATGTTTACGTTTGTCTGAATGTTTCTTGAAGTTCTCTCTCCACCAATGTAAAATGAGAAATTAGAAAAGATTCCTTTAGCTGTTCTGCAAAATAACTAGCGCATTCACATTATGATTACACATAATGTGAATTCATAATGCAGGTTTTTTTCTGGTTTATAATGATGCAAAAACACACCCATTGTTTCTTAGTAAAAGAGTTAGCAACCTTTTCAAGTGGATGACATTATTTTGCAATCTCGGGAAAGAACATGGTGCCACAAAATAAACTGCTTTTAATGTCCCCAATTTCACAAGCTCCTACTTGATTCTCATAAAAGGAATGATGAAATCCTGAGCTGATGTAGATTTTCCCCTCAAAATCTTGCTGAATCGTTCCTGAAAACACCACAACCATCAAATTTAGTGTTCTCACAGGATTTAATCTCGTTTTATATAATAAATATTACAACCCAATAAACGTCGTTATTTTTAATATTTCTACCAGCATGCTTCTAAGCTGGTTTAATCATAACTAAGTCAGGTAGCTTGGCTTTGCTCTGGCAAAGTGCTTTATGCCAAAGGGTCTCCTCATCGAGGTGAGAAACAACACAGTTCTCCTCAACAAGTCTCTTGGCCTCATCTAAGAAGTTCCTTCAATAATTCCAACTGTTGGAAGAAGCTTCTGTACATATAGAAGTCTCTTAATATTTTTGGATCAGCCAAAAGAGCCTCGGGACAGTAATGAAATGAAGCTGCTTCAAAGGGTGCTCCACACAAACCCTTCACTGAAGCAACACACTCCTTTGAAGCTTTGCACAAATACATGTAAAGCATTTTGAGTAAGTGGAGCAGTCCAGGTAATTGACCAAATGTATTAAGAAAACACACAACAGCAGCAGAACATGTGGGGATTCCTGCTCAGCAGCTGCTGACTAAAGGTAGAATTATTAATGACTTTCTTTCATGAATATATAATTCAAGACCATGTTTTGAAATGTTCAGGTACATCGTTATAATTACTGCATTGTACAATGTGTTTGATCTTCCTATATCACTTTGAAGTAATAGCTTTTGGCAGCTCGGTTAAAGCCATTTTCTAAATTAATCTGGATTATTTCTTTTCTGGGACAGTTCTTGAAATCTCTGTAAGCAAAGAGAGATCCAAGACTACTACTTTAACTGATCATCCTTCCTATTTCCCAAGTTTTCCGATTCCATAACTGAAAGAAAGCAGGCTGTGCTGCTTAAATTGTCAGGGCACTACACGGAGAAGCACATTTACTTCTGTAAAATGACATCTGGTTAAAATTTGCCCTTTCCGGCCAAGCGATGAGATGTCTTAGCCAATCAGTGTTCAACTTATGCCTAGCAACTCCCTCCATTTCACGCCAAACAAAAACTTGACAACAAAAGCAAACACATTGCTAGTGTTGTGTCTATACAACACCGTAAGAGTAGTGTACTTCTTAGCATGACATCTTTGATCCCCTGTATTCATTCTTGCAAACCAACTTGCCAGGCTGGGGGACCAGAAACTGAAAAGAAGGCCAAGCTTGAAGGTCTTCCAATGGAAGGAGGGGGAGGAATTGTGCTACTTCTATTTTCTCGAAGTTGGAAGTTTCCCATTTGCCCCAAACTTTGCAACTGAAGGAAAAGGAAGCTAAGATCTCCAGTTGCCAGCTGATGGTATTAATTGATCCATGGGGCACAATCCATTTGGTATCTAATAAAAAAGGTAAAGGAGTCCCTGCAGATTTTACTCATTGCTGACTACAGAGCAGGGATGTCAAACGCAAGGCCTGGGGGCCAGATCCAGCCCGCGGAATACTTAGATCTGGCCTGTGGGGCTTCCCTGGAAATAGCGAAGGATCATCTCGCAGTGCCTCTGCCAGCAAAAATGGAACTCATGAGGGCCGTGCATACCCCCACCTTCCAAGCTCCATTTTTGCTAGCAGAGGGTTGCAGGAGGCTGTCGCAACTGAAAATAAAGCTCGGGAGAGAGCTCGGGTTGCCACAGGGGCCCCCAACACCAAGTGATATCATGCTGGCACTGCCCATTCCGGTCCCCCAAGGTCAAAACAAAATCTTGATGCAGCCGTCAATGAAATTGAGTTTGACACCCCTGCCATAGAGGATGGTGCTCATTTCCATTTCAACGCCATTGAGCCAGTGCTATCCACCCTAAAATTTGGTCTAGAAGTGAATTCCTTGCACGGTTGTTTAATTCAATTTTTCAACCTAGCATAGTTATATTGGGATGACCCTCAGAATTCCCTGGCAATATATCTTACTGCCAATCTGGGGTTCTGGAAGTCCAATGCATCTGGAAAATACCCAATTAAAAAAGGCTACATTATGTAATAATGAAAAATACTATAAAGCAGTGATTCTTTACAAAAAAAACTAGTCAGTTAATGGAGCAACTGCATTCAATCTAGTAAAAGAGGGTAGTACAGGAGGAATCCAGATGATACCGTTGAGAAACCACATTCATAGAATCTGAAGCAAGAAATGATTAACTTGTCATGTAGTGATGTGGAAAATGTTCCAGTAAAAATGTGGTTTTAAGTGGGAAACTGGAAATGGGGAAAAAACCAACCAAAATCATATGAACTTCTCTTTACACTACGAATTGAGTCATGATGGGCTCATGGGACTTTTTTTCATTTTTAAAAAAATCCATTTAAAATTGAAATGGGTGGCAACACATCTTAAATTCTTTTGGATTTTATGCCAGGATGACTAAGAAGAGGCAAATCTTGTAGTGAAAAGTTCTTTGACTTTGTCTTAAGGTTGTTCCAGGTGAACAAACATTTCCCCTCCCAAACTTCTTGGATCCAGATACAAATTCGCCGAGATTGATTAATGCTATTCTGTTTTCAGATCTATTCAGACATTAGAATGGCATGAGGATGAGCATATTGATACGACTTTCAAAGAATAACCAGCAAATCAGGAGAAGGGACATGGAGTGAACCAAGAACGCTCTTCAAAGAGAGGGCAAATTGTCCTTCAATCTAAAGGTAGCAAGAATCGTTGGTATGGAGTAACTCTGGATTGAAATGGTATTTCCTCATCCATGGATTTACAATTCCACTGGCACAACATCTGTGTCAAAATTGTTAGCAGTTTTAATTGCAACAACTGTATATCTCATTAGTAGTGAGGTATATCGTTGTTTGAAAGATCTTCTAGAAGATGTTAATGTCTCCCAGGTGTATTCCAAGTGCAGCTGCCAGGAATCCCATCCCAGGAATCCCAAACAAACACAACTAACGATCAGGTCTCATCTTAAAATCTAATACATTTTATGTACTATATCCATTTGTACCAGAATTCTTTAAATGTTCTTGGTTGGTTGTATAATTTAGCCTCTGATTACCACAAAACTACTTATTAATGATTCAATGTATAACATATCAAAAGAGTCAAACTGTAGTTCTTTCTCAAGGCATGTCAAATGTCCATCAATTTTGAGAGAGATGGGCAGTTCAAAAATATGAAAAATAAATAAATGAATAAATTTCATTTTTTCCCCAAACCCCGCCCTTATAAAATGGTATTTTCATTCTTGTGAGATCGATGCCCCCCCTTTTTTTTGCTTGACAGTATATTCACTTGCAAGATGGCTTATGATATGTATATGAAAGACAATAATAATATATTTATAACACATCCTTTTAATAATGGAGTTGAAAGAAGCATAATTAATGTTTTCATGTTGGGTATAGCTTTCAGTGGCATCTACAGATCCCTTTTAAAAGTGTGGACTTGCCTACTCTTAAGGAATATGAAGAATTAAAATGTGCAGCTTTTCAGAAACTTCTGGAAGTTCTAGGGAGATTTTGGAGGCCTTGGGTATAGCTAAGGTAAAGGTTCCCCCGCACATCTGTGCTAGTTGTTTCAGACTCTAGGGGGCGATGCTCATCTCCATTTCAAAGCCGAAGAGCCAGCACTGTCTGAAGACGTCTCTGTGGTCATGTTGGCTGGCGTGACTAAATGCCAAAGGCGCACGGAGCACTGTTACATTAGCACCAAAGTGGTCTCTATTTTTCGGTTGCATTTTTACGTGCTTTTGAATTGCTAGGTTGTCAGAAGATGGGACAAATAATGGGAGCTGACTCCATTATGCAGTGCTAGAGATTCAAACCGCTGAACTGTCAACCTTGTGATCGACAAGCTCAGTGCCTTAGCTACTCAGCCACTGTGTCCCTATTTATGTATACCTAGTGATTACTTAAAGAAAACCTACTGTATTTTTCTGAGTATAAGACGCACCAAACATGTGGCTTTGACATTTGTAATAAAACATATTTAGGTTTCACACCAACTAAAGACATCTTTATTGAGTAATTGTATGCATTTCAATCAGTCTTAAAAATAATACATGTTGAAATTCCAATAAATCATATCCACAATATAATTTGATATATAAATGTAAAATTCAAAGCCTAACAGGGAACAAAACTGCATAATCCACAAAATATAGATGTTAGATACTTTCAATAGGAAAAATAAGTCCAAAAACCATAAAATGCTTCAAAAATCTAGGAGAAAAAATTTAAATTGCTGTCTGAAAAAATAGCCTGGCAAGTTCCCCATAGAACAGCATTCCCACACCAGTGAGGGGTACTTCTAAGCAAGTTCTTCCTCTTATTGTCACCTTGTCACAATTAAGACAAAGGTCTTGGGGGAGGGGAAAAAACTTTTGTGGATTTTTTAAAGATGTGAGCATATATAGCTAGGATAAGATCCTCCAGCAAATATTGAGGCCCAGAGCCATGAAAAGCTTTGAATATTATATCCTGTACTTTCAGCTGGGAGTTGAAAGAAATCAATATAGGCAAGAGAGTACGACATAATATGATATTGTTAAAATAGCTAATCACAGGTAAAACTCTTGCAGCTGTATTTTGTATTAGCTAAAATCTAAAAGCTATTTCAAAGCATACCCACCCACAGAGCACTATCATAGCCCAAACAGGTTACTTCTAAGGAACTTCACAGCAAGAAAAAGAAGAAAAACTAATTCGAAACAAAGATGAAACAAAATTATAAACTCTTTCAATAGCTTGCTGAAAGTTTATTGAATGAAGAGTCCATTGGTCTCATTAAGGAATGGAGTTACACATTCTAGGTTGAAATGTCGTGTTGATATGCCCTGTACAACATGAACATCTTTAGTTTCCAGATCACCGTGGTGTAAAAGAGGTGTAGTATAACAGCTCATATTTATTTTAAATTAAATAAAGCAAATAAATCACCTTTCACATTTAGCAACATACCCAGCAAATTTCTTAGCCAATTAATCAAGAAAAGTTATATAATTTTTACTAGCTAGGTTGTAGTAAGAATATGGTACTTAAGAAATATATATAATGAAAGAAGAGTTATGTTCAGAGTAAGTGGACAAGGAGAGTTATGTTAAGAGTAAGCACGTAGATGAGGAAGGTACAGAATACAAAAGTGAATGACCGGTATGAAAGATTATGAGTATGATGTAGGAGCTAGTTGCAAAACAAATAAGGAAGATTGCATGGTTGAGTCAAAGAAGAGAAAAGAGAAAGTAGTAGTTGAATGGAGCTAAGATCCTCAAAAAGAAAATGGTGAGAAATGTAAAAAAACAAAAGACACTATTTAAAATGATGTATGAATATGGTTCAAAACTATGATCATGGCATCTGGTCCTTTCAATTCCTGGCAAATAGATGGGGAAGAAATGGAGGTAGTGACAGATTTTATTTTCCTGGGCTCCAAGATCACTGCAGATGGGGACTGCAACCAAGAAATTAAAAGGCGCTTGCTCCTGGGGAGGAAAGCTATGGCAAATCTAGACAGCCTACTAAAAAGCAGAGACATCACCCTGCAAATAAAAGTGCGTATAGTCAAGGCTATGGTTTTCCCAGTTGCAATGTATGGCTGTGAAAGTTGGACCATAAGAAAGGCTGAGCGCCAAAGAATTGAGGCCTTTGAACTATGGTGAATGGAGAAGACTCCTGCGAGTCCCTTGGACTGCAAGGCGATCAAACCAGTCACTCGTAGAGGACATCAACCCTGACTGATCTTTAGAAGGTCAGATATTGAAGAGGAAACTCAAATACTTTGGCCACCTAATGAGAAGGAAGGACTCACTGGAGAAGAGCCTAATGCAAAAGGGCAAAAGAAGAAGGGGACGACAGAAAATGAGGTGGCTGGATGGAGTCACCAAAGCAGTAGGCGTGAGCTTAAATGGACTCCAGAGGATGGTAGAGGACAGGAAGGCCTGGAGGAACGTTGTTCATGGGGTCGCAATGGGTCAGACATGACTTTGCAATTAACAACAACAAATGAATATGGTGGAAACAAAGATAATTTGCAAAAATATAAAGATAATCAGCAGTATACTGAATAGTATTGGAGTAAATCAGTCTTAGCCAGATATCCTTCCCAATTTTTAATCTCACACCTTCAATTTCTTTGGTCTATTATTTTGTTTCTGTATTCTGCATACAGGGAATAGTGTGGTAAGCATATGAGTATATGTGCATGCACAAAGCAGGCAAGCTTCCTTTACCAGCTAGGAACCATTACCCTATTTAAAACAGATTCTTAATCAAGAAAGGTGACCAGCCAAAGTGATATTTGCAATCACATGATAAGAACAGATCAGGTTATTTAGTTTTAGGAAAATTATTTTATTTATATGCCAACAAGAGGTTTGAATTGTTCTCAATTTTCATGGAGCATTGCCTTTTAATAAAAGCTCTCTATGAGGCAAACTCTGAGAATTTATCTCTGATTATTAGACGTTGATGATGTCCAAGAAATTAAATCAATCAGCTAAAACGGAAGCTTGCAGGATTAGCTCGAGAGTTGGGTTGCCTTTTCCCCATTCCACTGCCAATTAGTCAGACTCAGAACATGATTGCCCTAGACTAATTCTATACCTTTAGCAGATGTTTGAGATGCAAAAATCAGCAGCTTTTCATACTCCCAGAGCTAAATCAGATCAAAGTTTTGCAAACAGGATAATTAACTTATGGGTTAGCACTTCTATGTTTTTTTCCTTTTTTCAAAAGGCCAAAAATCCTGCTTCACAAAATACTAGTGGTTTATCTTTGGAGTTGCATAAGAAGGGGAAAACCTGTCTTTATCAACAAGGACTCTTACTTTGCATTCAAAGCTACAATTACATTTTAAAATATAGAGCACTGAAAAAGGAGAAAACATTTATTTTTAGCTTCTCAACATTTCCAACAGTTCTGAAGTAGCACCCAGTCTTCAATAATTCCTATATTCGATAGAAATATATTAGGAGCTGCCTCCCACTCATCATAAGGGAAAGCACGAGGGAATATGTGCCATTGTGAAGAAAGACAAAGATAACTTTAGTTCAGCTTCTAGAGCAGAGCTGTCACTCCTGGCCTGCTGGCCACGCCCACGCCTGGTTTAGCGAAGGGGGAGAAAGTCCTTATACGTCATGTAATGCCGCCGTGACGATGTGAGCATGGGTGTCAAGCTGGCAGCCCTGGGGCCAGATGCATCACCCACAGGCCACACCCATGCCAGCTGCAGAAGGCCATCATAGCTGAAAATGGAGCTTAGGAGCCTGTTTTCACTGGCAGAGTACTCAAGTCACCACAGGCGCCCCGATACGAGTGACATCAAACTGTAGCCACACCCACCTCACCTCCCCCAAGGTCAAACACAACCCTGAGGTAGCCCTCAATGAAATTGAGTTTGACACTCGTGTTCTAAAGGAATCGGCTCTTCCTTGGGAGAGAAATCTCACAAGAAATAAATACAATTAATATTTATTCTTAGAAAGTGAATAAAGCATAACCCACCCAGCCCTTTTAACTTTAAACATTAAAATGCATATATTTAACACAGGAAAATAAGAATTATAAAACTGCCTAGAGGAAAGGAAAGCAGCAGCTTGGTTAAAAAAAAAAGTAGAAAACATTATTCTCTGGGTAGACAAACTGTTGGTCCTGATCTTCTACGAAATGCTATGGAGCTCTGAAAAGATAATGAGAAAAATACTATTACGAATTATTATTGTAAATAAGATTCTAAATAAAAACAATGTCTTTATTATATTATCTTCATTCAAGCCTGTATTATGATTCCAGACTATATAAAACCCAATTTCCAGTGCGTATAAGACGCACTGGAATATAAGATGCAGCAAAGTTTTGAAGAGGAAAATTTTTAAAAAAGTTTATGCACTCTGCAAACCTCCCAAAAATGGCCCGTTTTTCACAAAAATGGGCCCTTTCCCCCCCCCAAAAGGCATGAATAGCCTTTAGGGAGCTTGCAGAGTGCTCCTGGGGGGGGGACAAAAATGAGCAGAAATTGGCACGTTTTTCATGAAAACGGGCCCATTTTTCGTAAAAAAAAAAGGGCATGGATAGCCTTTAGGAAGCTTATAGAGTGCTCCTGGCGAATGGGGGTGTGTGTGTGTAAAATTGAGCAAAAAAACGGGCTGTTTTTTACTCATTTCTGCCCTCCCCAGCCCTCAGGTGCTCTCTAAAAGCTTCCTAAAGGCTATGTACGGCAATTTTGGTGAAGGGGGCGGGTTTTCGGAAGGCAAAAAATGCTGTATTCATTGTTTAAGACGCACCCAGATTTTCAGCCTCTTTTCTCAGGGAAAAGGGTGCGTCTTATACTCAGAAAAATATGGTATACTTCATGATAGAGGAAAGTAAACATAGCATTATATAATATAAGCAGAAATCCTAATGCCATGATGGTGAACCTATGGCATGCATGACACAGGTGGCACGCGGAACCATATTTGCTGGCACGGCAGCCTTCAGCTCCGGTGCGCCATTTTCACCTTCTACAGGCTTCAGGAAAACCTCCGGAGCCTAAAGAGGGTGAAAAACAGGCCCAACGGCCCAACCGCAAATTCAGGAATGAACTTCCGGTTTGCCCGTTGGGCTGTTTTTCACCCTCCCCAGGCTTCAGGAAAGCCTCCGGAGCCTGGGAAGGGCAAAAATCCCCTCCCCAGTGGGTGTGTGTGTGTGCATGCATGGGGGTGATCACTCGCACATACGCAGATGGGGGGGGGTCATGCACACAATAGTGTGCAAGCACACAATTTTTGAAATTGAAATTGAAATTGAAATTTAATTTGTTAGCCGCACCCTCTCCGAAAGGACTTGGGGCGGCGTACAATAAAACACATACAATATACATATATATACAATACATATACAAATACAAATAAACACATACACATACATGTACCAGGAGGAGGTAACACTCATAAAATATATATAAAAATACAATTAAATAACTATTTAAAACACCCTCAGTTAAAATTACAAAATTTAAAAAACCCGTCAGGAGCAATAGGATAAAACTAGGGTTGAGCCAGGCCAGCTAATTGGAAAAGGTGGGTCTTGAGCTTTACACGGAAGGAGCGGAGATCAGAGGTAATCCTAATATCAGGGGGGAGGTCATTCCACAGGGCTGGGCCCGCCACAGAGAAGGCTCTGCTCCTAGGCGCCGCCCCCCAACACTGTTTGGTGGACGGCACCTGGAGAAGTCCCTCTCTGTGCGAGCGAATTGGTTGTAGGGATGTATGGGGTAGGACGCGATCCCGCAGGTAACTAGGTCCTGTGCCATGGAGCGCTTTAAAGATCGTTATCAAAACCTTGAAACGCACCCGATAGACCACAGGAAGCCAGTGCAGCTCGCGCAGGAGAGGTGTTACATGGGAGTACTTAGTACTCCCCATAATCACCCGCGCGGTCGCATTCTGGATCAACTGCAGTCTCCGAGTGCATCTCAAGGGAAGCCCCATGTAGAGAGCACACCTTTAGAAAAAGGTTAGCCATCACTGCCCTAATGCCAATTTCTTTTTCTTTTTCTACAGACATAGAATCCTCTAGACACAAAAATCATCTACTTCCTTCTACTAAAACTTCCTTTTTTCTTGGGTTCAAAATTTTAAAAAGAGTCTGTGATACTTGATACAATTCACTCCTTCCAGCCTGGATAGAGAAACGTCTGCCTATGATTAGAAGGGTCAAAGTTGAGGGGTGGGTGTCTTTTTTGCAACAGAGGGAGTGGTTTGGGGTAATCTGACTCTGCACAACCAAATGCTAAACTTACTCTTGAGTGATGTGGATTGCATGCCTGAGTTGCACTCATAAGAGTAGCCAGTCACCGTGCAAGAAATACTATCTCCTCTGGATGATCATAGCAATCATCCATTTCTAGAACAGGGAAAGCAATCTGATAGATATCCTTGGTCCTTAGAGTCTTCTATGCAAGAAGCAAAACCTCGAACACGGCTTAAAAGCTACTAGACTAAGCGTGGCGCACACTGTAAAACATGGTACAATAAGCTAACTATAGGGTTACTGATACAGGAACAACAGTAAGGCTACTTTATATAAACAGTATTTTATATTATACTACAGTGTTTCTGTTAATTGCATTTTTCTAAAACTCAACCCTCCTCCTATTTTGCTTGGGCTTTTCTGCAGTTTTTTTTCTAGCTTTACAAATATCCTTTCAGTGAGATAACAACAGATCTACACAATATATTCATAACAGACTTTTCATTATTAAAGTAAAATCTAAGAGTTTTTAAAATAACTCTGCAATTTTGTACAGGATATTATAATTACTATACAAAGATTACAATTTCCTAAATCCTAGGATTAGTAGGAGTGGCAGCGCCCGCGGGGTGGAGTCAAAGGAGAAATCAGCCTAGCGTTTCTATGTAGCCACAACTCCCTCCTTAATTCCATTATCTAATTCCAAGATGGGGCTAACTGTAGACTAGATTCTTGTGCGCAAGCATGATTAATAATAAATCCATTTAATTGAAACTTCATGTGTGGTCTGGAACTTTCAAGGCTGACACAGTATGACTTCAGGCCAGAAAGATACATTTAAATATATATAAACAAAGGTATGCTAATGAAACATATGCACTTGTGAAAGCTGATTCTATAAGCATCCCACTAGTGATAAAGATGAACTCCTGACCAGGAAGTACTATCAGCAACCAATATTTTCTTTTGGGAAGTTTAAATGCTTTGAACAGCTAATTAAAGCATTTTTGGCTTCAGTTTCAGGAGAAATTCTGCTGATTGACCTCCAGCCATTACCTCTTAAATACGTATATTTCCACAGGTTATCAAAGCACAGCAATATTAACTTTAATTACAAGTTGTTATTTTTAAAAAAAAAGCAGGGGGGGGAGAAGTGAACATGTATATTTTAATGGTATAATTCCACAGAAGGGTGATTTTTAACTATATATGGAAGATCTGACATCTGCTAAGCAGATTGCAAATGATAAAATCTGATGCGATCAGAGAAATTAAAATGAAGTTAAGAGAACAAGTGACTGCAGGATATAATTTCAATGGTTTTCATATGCTCCGTTAAAAGAAAGGTTTGATATGGATAAAAAGATAATTGGAACTGAAAAACATAAAATGGGATGTTATGAGCTATATACAAGCAATGCACGTGTAATAGGGAAAATGTATATTTCATTAAGATTTGAAATAGAGGAAGAATGGATTAAAGATTGCACGACAAAATGGGTTATTCAAAATGGGAATAGGGGATTTAGAGATTATGCCCCTGTCATGGTCAGATCACTCATATCTCCGGCTCGACTTCCCTGGCGCTACCCTCCACCGCGAGGAGGCGGAACCAGTATGTTCAAGCTGGTACCGCCCCAAGCACTTGATGGAACCGGATAGGTTCCAGGCGGAGCTTGGGCCGTTACCTGTAGCCCTAACCCGCGCTCGGTCGGAGGACCTAGTCGACGCCTGGAATAGGGCGACGGCGGGGGCCTTAGACCGGGTCGCGCCTCTGCGACCTCTCCTGCGGCAGCGAGCCACCCGGGCCCCTTGGTATACCGAGGAGCTCAGGGTGATGAAGCGCCATAGGAGACGTCTAGAGAGCAGGTGGAGGTCCTCACGCTCCGAATCTGACCGAACACAGGTAAGAGCCTTTTTACGGACTTACCTTGTGGCATTGAAAGCGGCCAAACGTAGGCATTGTGCCGCTCTCATTGCGTCTGCGGATAACCGCCCTGCCGCCCTGTTTAGGGTGACCCGCTCTCTCCTGTTGCAGGAGACGCGGGAGGCGCCCTTGCAGGGAAGAGCAGAGGAGTTTGGAGAATATCTGCAAGACAAAGTCGCTCAGATCCGGAGCGGATGGCCCCCCCCCAGTGGTCCGGACGAGCCGACATCAGTGAGTCTTGTGAGTCCACTCTGGGAGGAGTTTGACTCTGTTGCCCCCGAGGATTTAGACGGGTTACGGGGACGGCTACGACCCACCACATGTTCAATGGACCCGTGCCCCTCCTGGTTGGTACTGGCATCCTGGGAGGTGACGCGAAGCTGGCTTCTGGGCCTGGTGAACGCCTCGCTGGGTGAGGGCTTCTTACCGGCTGCCTTGAAAGAGGCGGTGGTGAAGCCCCTGCTCAAGAGGCCTTCACTTGACCCAATGGAGCTAGCTAATTATCGTCCAGTCTCCAACCTTCCCTTTTTAGCGAAGGTTGTTGAGAATGTGGTGGCGCAGCAATTTCCACAGCACCTCGACGAATCCGTTTATCTAGACCCACGCCAGTCCGGCTTCCGACCCGGGCACAGCACCGAGACAGCCTTGGTCGCGTTGGTGGATGATCTCTGGAGGGCCAGAGATAGAGGTTGTTCCTCTATCCTGGTCCTATTAGATCTCTCAGCGGCTTTTGATACCATCGACCATGGTATCCTATTGCGCCGGCTGGAGGGGATGGGAGTCGGAGGCACCGTTTTACGGTGGTTCGGCTCCTACCTCTCCGGCCGGATGCAATATGTGTTGACTGGGGGGCAGAGGTCGACCCCGAGGCCACTCTCTTGTGGGGTGCCGCAGGGGTCGGTCCTCTCGCCCCTTTTGTTCAACGCATATGTGAAGCCGCTGGGTGAGATCATCCGTGGCTTTGGGGTTGAGTACCATCTGTACGCTGATGATACGCAGCTGTACATTTCAACCCCAAGCCACCCCAACGAGGCTGTCGAAGTGATGTCCCGGTGTTTGGAAGCCGTCGGGGTCTGGATGGGGGACAACAGACTCAAACTCAACCCCTCCAAGACTGAGTGGCTGTGGCTACCGGCACCTCGGTTCAGCCAGTTAATTCCATCACTGGCCATAGGGGGCGAGCAATTGCCCCCTGTGGAACGGGCGCGCAATTTGGGCGTCCTCCTAGATGCCCGGCTGTCAATGGATGAGCATGTGGCAGCCGTGGCAAGGGGGGCGTTCCACCAGGTTCGCCTGGTGCGCCAATTGCGCCCCCTTCTGGACCGCGATGCCCTACGCACAGTCACTCATGCGCTGGTGACGTCTCGCCTGGACTACTGTAACGCTCTCTACATGGGGCTTCCCTTGGGTCGCGCCCGAAGACTGCAGCTAGTCCAGAACGCAGCCGCGCGGGTAGTCATGGGGAGTACTAGGTACTCCCACGTAACACCTCTCCTGCGCGAGCTGCACTGGCTACCTGTGGTCTTTCGGGTGCGGTTCAAGGTTCTGATTACCATCTTTAAAGCGCTCCATGGCATAGGGCCTAGTTACCTGCGGGATCGCATCCTCCCGCACACATCCCTGCGGCCAATCCGCTCTCACAGGGAGGGCCTTCTCCTGGTGCCGTCCACGAGGCAATGCCAACGGGCGACACCGAGGAGTAGGGCCTTCTCTGTGATGGGCCCAACCCTCTGGAATGACCTCCCCCCCGACATTAGAACCACTACTGACCTCCGCTCCTTCCGACAGAAACTGAAGACACACCTGTTCCGACTGGCTGGTTTGGCATAATTTACAACGTCTGCCCCCCTGGCATATACTTTTTACTGGCTTTTAGAGGGATAGTGCATAAATTGTATGATATTTTAAATTCTTATATTGTTTATTTATTAGCTGTACAGTTTTGGTCTATTTTATCCTCCTCCTATGCATACATGTATTTTATTTGGTGTTTTTTAATATGGACTGTACACCGCCCCGAGTCCCTTTCGGGAGAGGGGGCGGTATATAAGTGCTAATAAATGAAATGAAATGAAATGAAATGGAAATATTACATGGGTAACTGGGATTAAATTTACAGTGTCATAGTATAAGAGAAAACATCTATAAAATGATATTGTTCTATGATACCACAGAAATTATCAAAAATGTACAAAGGTATTTGAAATCAGTGTTGGAAATGTGAAAATCATGTGGGAACCTTTTATTATGCATGATGGATTTGTGGAAGAGCTAAGAAACTTTCAATGCAAATTCATGCAGGGTGTAAAGGATTTTAAATATGAAAATATTTGAGATTTCCATTGACATCTTTAGCTAATTAGAAAAGACTCAAGACCCATAGTTTTTGTTTATGGTAATTATAGAAATATTATTATATACTCAGAAATGGAAGAACAATGAAATTCCCACAGTAAAGGAATGGATTGTGAAAATGTCAGAATTTGCTGAGATGACCTGTTTGGTCAGAGTAAAAACAACAACAAAACCTTTTTAAAAGGCTGAGATTGTCCATGCTATGTGGATTTTTTGCTGAAAGAAAAAAAAGCTGTATGATGGATTTGAGGACTAAAACAGATATAAATTAACTGAAGGGCTGTAGAGATTTGCATTTGAGGACGAATTATAAAATTGCAATTATCTGTTGAAGAGGAGGCTGGAAGTCATTACATATCATAACTTTAATTTTTTCTTTCTTCTTGTCCTTTTCTTTCTTTTCTTTTTCTTCGTGTTTTATTCATTCTGTAAAATTCTCAATAAATATTACTTTTTTAAAAAGAAAAAAAAATCTAATGCTACCAACAGAAGACCCAACCTGCTTTCTTTGAATGAAAAAAAAATAGGTTGGGTACATACATGTTAAGTCATAACATGATTGTTTTGGCTTTGGCTTAATATGGTAGTAAGAGTCCAGAAAAGTATGGTTAATTAAATAAACTATGCTGAGTATATGTGATTACTTACATATACTCCATTATTTTCTTTCTTCTGGAGATTGTTCAGTTAACTTGTTGTGTGGTCCTCTGTTAATGTTTCAGTTGTGCAGGAGTCTTTCATGCCACCACTATTTTTTTAATGTAAATTGTGTAATTACTTTAGCTCTCCATTAGCATAAATATGCCATTTTATCAAATAGTCATCCATCCTTTTTTAATAGATAGATTTACCTGAAGGCACAATTTACTTCATGACTGTTTAACTTTTTTTTTCTGCCAAAAGCCACATCTGACCTTTTGGATGAGGTCAATTTGGTGCCAAAATAAAAACAAAATTAAATTAAGAGAGTTAATATGCTTATCCCTATTTATTTAGTATATTTATATAACCAGCCATGTCATGAATTCACAACTCTGGGTGGCATACAAACACTGAAACATATAAAACTGTATAACAATCTAAAAAAAAAATGTCCAACATAATAAAATAAAAAATGTAGAGCCCAAGATTGCAAGAGAACAAGAGTCACATGACCTCATACAATCACCCTGCAGCTTGATGAGAAGACCATATTTTACGCCCCTTCTGAAAAGCTAACAAAAATGGGGCTGATTGACCTCAAGAGAGCCAACACATTTGTTTATTTTTATTTTATTCTATTTGTTTTGCCAAGCATGTATAAGATAATAGATATAAGTACATACAAGATTATAAATACATGCAGGGTTGGTTCCGGCTTCTTATACTGCTGGTTTGCTCAGGGATGCGCTTTGGGCTCGCACATGCTTGATGCATGCTACATGCACAAGCGCAGTAGTAAAAAAACCAAGATGGCGCTGCCTAAGGCGCCGCCGATAGAACCGGTTTGTGAGCATGTCAGGCCGAGTTACTACTTACTCAGCCAAACCAGTCCGAACTAGTCGGAACCTACCTCTGAACACATGAAATGGATACGAATAAATGGGGCTGTTAGGACAGGGACAGTAGGCATATTGGTGCGCTTATGCACGCCTCTTACTCTTAGGAATGGGGTGAGGTCAACAGTAGACAGTCTAAGGCAGGGGTGTCCAAATTTGGGAACTTTAAGACTTGTGGACTTCAACTCCCAGAATTCCCTAGCCAGCCATGCAGGCTGGGGAATTCTGGGAGTTGAAGTCCACAAGTCTTAAAGTTCCTAAGTTTGGACACCCCTGGTCTAAGGTTAAAGTTGTGGGGGTTTGGGGAAGAAGCCACTGAGTCAGGTAACACATTCCAGGTATTGACCACTCTGTTGCTGAAGTCGTATTTTTTTAACATTTTAAAAATATTTTTAATACTTTCCTTTTTTTCCATATGAAAAACTTAGCTATAAAAAGACAGACAAAAGAACAGTATTTCTTCTTTTCAAGCTTCCATGTTGTTACCCATTTTATTTTATTTTTGTTTTATGTTCTTTCAAATTCTATAGTTGAACAAAAGGGGGGGGGGACCTATTGTATGGCAAAGATCGGTGTTGTCTTGTGAAAAATGGACCATAAAGAAGTTTCTGTCATTATAAAAAAAATAGAACAAAGGCATTTTTTTTAAAAAAAAGTAAATCATTTCCAAAAACAAAACCCTATCTTAATTCTTTTTTAGATATATTAACACTCTTGATTTAACTCCAGTAGCCTGGGGAAAATGTTTCATAGAGTCAATCAAATTTCTCAGAAAGAATGTTACCTTATTAAAGTTTTGCATGCTGGTACAGAGTCTTTTGAAAGAGTTTGTTTTTTAATTCTACAAAATGATTAAATTAGGGAGACCTTTATAAAATTGCTTACTTGTAAACTCCTTGGGAACTTGTGCACTTCTGCCATTCTTGCATTCTCTGGATGCATTAAGAGCATTCTATAATATATAATGTCCTCCTCCCCAGTACATCATGCTAAAAAAGATGGGGAGATGAATTCAAAACTCAAAGATATTTCTATGTTTAGATCCTGAAAATATCTGATCTTCTGTAACTATTGTTTTATGGCTTGCTTATTGCTGCTTGTGCATGAGAGGGATGCAAGAAAAAGTGCACCATGACATCATAAGCAAATTACATCACTTATGTATTCAGGACAAAGTACCTAAGGGCAGGATCTGCATTGCATTGTCATCACATGTGTGGACATTTTTTCTGGCTACCTGTGGACACCTACTGCACATGTGCTGAAATATAAAAATGAGCAGAACTAGCACTTTGATATAGATGATATATTGCTGGAAATACTGATGCTACAAACTTTGAGAACAATGCAAATCTTTACATTATCCTTCTAGAAAATTTTGGCTAAATCACTATAATTAAATGGAAGACCATGGCATTGGCAAACATAGATCTATCATGGTATTCCATTTCTGGATAAGCAACAGAGTAAGGGGAAACACTAATAGCAATAATAATAGCATTTAGACCCATATACCACTTTACAATGCTTTTCAGCCCTCTTTAAGAGGTTTAAGAGTCAGCATCTTGCCTCCAACAATCTGGGTCCTCAGTTTGCCCACCTTGGAAGGTGGAAGGCTGAATCAACCTTGAGCCTGGTGAGATTTGAACTGCCAAATTGCAGTCAGCCAGCAGTCAGCAGAAGTAGCTTACAGTACTGCCCTCTAACCACTGCGCCATTGCAGCTCCTAAAAAAATAGTAAAACAAAGGAAGTCATAACATAAGAAAAGAAAAAGAATTATAGCTAAATGTGGTGGTGGAAAAAAATCATCTAAGAACATGCTAACAATGAAATGAAATAAGTGACAGGTATTCCTCAACTTACAACCATTCATTACAATGGCCTTGGAAAAAGTGATTTACAATATACAATACAATACAATAGTAGAGTTGGAAGGGACCTTGGAGGTCTTCTAGTCCAACCCCCTACCTAGGCAGGAAACCCTATACCGTTTCAGACAGATGGCTATCCAACATCTTCTTAAAGACTTCCAGTGTTGGGGCATTCACAACTTTTGGAGGCAAGCTGTTCCACTGATTAATTGTTCTAACTGTCAGGAAATTTCTCCTCAGTTCTAAGTTGCTTCTCTCCTTGATTAGTTTCCACCCATTGCTTCTTGTTCTACCCTCAGGTGCCCTGGAGAATAGTTTGACTCCCTCTTCTTTGTGGCAACTCCTGAGATATTGGAACACTGCTATCATGTCTCTCCTAGTCCTTCTTTCTCTTAAGCTAGACATACCCAGTTCCTGCAACCGGTCTTCATATGTTTTAGTATATATGATTTACAATCTGTCTTTGAATTGATGACCATCTGGCCACCGCCACAATCATGGGATTGCAATTTGGGCACCGTTGCAATATTTTATGGTCACATGATGGTGATTTGCTCTCTTCCCAGCCAGCTTCTAACAACCAAGTCAATTGGGAAGCTGGATTTGCTTAACAACCATGTGATTCCCTTAAGAACAGTGGTAAAAATGGTCAAAAAATTGCATCCAGTTGCATAATGACTTGCTTTATGACTGCACTGACTTATAATGGAAATTTGGGTCCCAATTGTGCTCATAAGTCGAGAACTACATGTGAGTTGTTGGTCTCCTATAGTTAAAAGTAAAGAGTGCAAGGAATTTGCCAGCAAAGTACTTAAACAGGGTTACAAAAAATGAAGATGAGAATAATACACATCTAACCATAAACAAAGAATTGTTTTACTATTGATAAAGAGTACAGATAGGGCTACACAGGAATCAGGGTATCTCAAAAAGGACATTATGTAATGCAGGATACTTGATCTTTGAGAAACCAGTTGAAATGATTGTTACTCTAATGCAGGGGTGTCAAACTGAAGGCCCACGGGCTGGATCTGGGAGGCAGCATTTTACAGAAAGTAGCTAGGAGGATGAAATGAATGTTCTCCCTTGCACGTGGCCTCTTCTAATTATACATGCAGCTCTTGTTTAGAAATGGTTTTCTTCTTCCCAGCATGTGCTTTTCAAAATCAAAAACTTCCTTACAGCATAAAAATGAACTTGTTGCACAAAGCGCAAATGCTTTGCATAATGTATAATCTTAATATAAAATCGGAATGTTTTGCATTTCTGTCTGGATTAGATTAAAGATCCAGTCTGTTCCCCACAGCAGCCAATCAGATGCCCTCAGAAAGACCACAAACACAGAGCTTTAAATCCCATTGCTGCTCACTAGAAGCTGTTTATTAGTAGGGCTGTGCAAAACCACTTTGGGAAATATCTCAACGTATTATCTGTGCATGGGCACGCAGGCTCATAAAACCTACGAGACGTTTTAAGTACTGCAGCAATGTATGAAGCACTGGCATTCAAATGGTATATTGCTCAATCCCAGTACTTAGTGCATACTGCCTCATAATCTAAAGATTATTATGAGTTTTAAGTTACAGTGATATCTTCTCAAGGCATTAAATACTAACCACTTTCATATCTTATGGCAGCAAATTCTGTTAATTAACCTATCATGAGAAGTACTTCATTTTTGTCTGTCAACATCTGCTGTCTAATCAAGTGATCCTAATGAAATAGTAAAATGCTTTGTTTACCCAATCTGCCACTCTCCAAACGTGTTGTAGATCTCATCGTTAGTCAACATAGTCAGCCTTGAGAGATTATAAAAGCAATAATGTTAAGAGCCAGTAATGGTCAAGGCACCAGGGTAAAAACCAGACCGTAAGTTCTAGACCTAGTGGTTTAGGCACAAGGCAACTGGGTGGCTTTAGGCCTCTCTCTCAGCCCTAGAAAGGAGGCCATGGCAAACCGCTTCCAAAATCTTACCAAGAAAATTGCAGGGACTTGTCCAGGTGTTAAACCTGACTTGAAAGCGCCAAAAACACCACTTTGTTACTTATAGCTAAAGATAGAAGTCCCCTCGCACATATGTGCTAGTCGTTCCTGGTTCTAGGGGGCAGTGCTCATCTTCATTTCAAAGCCGAAGAGCCAGCGCTGTCTGAAGACATCTCCATGGTCATGTGGCCAACATGACTAAACACCAAAGGTGCACACAACGCTGTTCCCTTCCCACCAAAGGTGGCTCCTATTTTTCTACTTGCATTTTTACATGCTTTCGAATTGCTAGGTTGGCAGAAGCTGGGACAAGTAATGGGAGCTCACTCCGTTACGCAGTGCTAGGGATTCTAACCGCTGAATTGCCAACCTTTCTGATCTACAGCGACGCCCGGGGGAAGGGCCTTCTCTGTGATGGGCCCGACCCTCTGGAATGACCTTCCCCCTGACATTAGAACGACTACGGACCTCCGCTCCTTCCGCCGGAAACTCAAAACCCACCTGTTCCACCTAGCTGGCCTGGCCTAATTCCAGCTTTCCCACCTCAGTTTGTATTTTTAAATTTTATGGCTTGGTTTTAAGGTTTAAGTTTTTAATTTTTATAAATTTGTACAGGGGATATTTAATTTAATTTTAGTTATGTATATTGTAGAGTGTATGGTTTTTAAATTTGTACCTGTACACCGCCCCGAGTCCCTTCGGGGAGAGGGGGCGGTCTAGAAGTGTAATAAATTAATTAATTAATTAATTACAAGCTCAGCGTCTTAGTTACTGAGCCACCGCGTCCCTTTGTTACTTAAAACATGTTTATGATGTCCACAATGTACTTCAATTTTTTCCCATTTTCCTTCTAATGCATTTAATTAAACAAGATGATCAAAACAATACACACTGTTTCAAATATGATCTTATGTACCAGAGTTCATATTATATCATAGTATTTCCTAATCTGTTTCTAATGATAATCTATTTTACATATAGCATGTGGCCTTTTCTATCTCTTCCTGTAGACTTTGTGGTGAGACTGAATCAACATTTACTGTTCCTAATCTAAATTATTTGATCCAAAATCTAAACTATTTGAAGGACCGCCTCTCCCCAGTTGCATCTACCCAGCCCACCAGAGCAGAAAAAAAAGATATGTTGCAAGTTCCACCTACTCAGAAAGTACACCTAGTTGGACTAAAGAAAAGGCCTTTCTGTGATGGCTTCCTCCCTTCAAAATACCATCCCCTGGAAGATAAGATTGGCCTCCACATTGACGTTTAATGTTGTAAGATGCCCAAAATCACGATGTGTGAGTTGAGTGGCCACAAAAAATTGTTTAATCAATCAATCAATCTATCTATCTATCTATCTATCTATCTATCTATCTATCTATCTATCTATCTATCTATCTATCTATCATCTATCATCTATCTATCTATCTATCTATCTATCTATCTATCTATCTATCATCTATCTATCTATCTATGGCTGTGTGTGTGTATGCGTGCGTGTGTGTATGTCCCAGCATAACTCTGGAATGCCTTGAGCAATTTCAACCAAACTTGGTACACAGATAACTTGTTCTCTGGAAACAAATACTGTGGGGGTAAGACACTCCTAAAACCCCTTGGGGTGTGTGTTCTGTTAAGATAAAGCCTGTTGTGCCTTAAAATGGCTTCTACTGTACTGCCGTAAAATGGCTTCTACTGTGCAGCGCAGTGAAGTTGCCATGGTAACAGCTTCACAGTACTCCACAATGGGGCTCCTTCTGGTAAGGGAGAAAATCCAACATTAGAAATTACATTTGGTCCGGACATTTTCCCCCTATAAATAAATACCCGGTCAATGCCGGGTTATCGGCTAGTAAATAAATAAAAATAAATAAATCTAGCAGACCGACAGAATCATAAATAACGTTCAACCTATAATTGAAAACTAGGGTATCATCTTAAGAAGGACAGATCCTCACACTTCAATGTACAGAGATTTGTGGCTCATGTGATTTCCTTCTCCAAGAAGGAAGAATTGACTTTTTAAAAAATTATTCTTGAGAAGGTGGGGCTTAGAACGGCTACAGACAAAGATATCACATGCTTCCTGTCCCTGTGCTTATTACTCTATGGCCAAAATTAGTACTTTCATATCCAGAGGCTGCCCCTTGTGCAGAGGCCATTTGGGCATCACCAAAGCAAACATTCCATTCCAAACCACACTTGGCAGAAGTGCACAGACAAACACTCCAGAGCACTTCCCCAACGCAATAAAGCTTGAAGGAGGGAAAATAACCCAGTAGCCAGATCAGGTTTCCTTGCCACAAATCAAGGAAGGGCACTCGGATCAAGGAAGGGCACTCGGATCAAGGTATGCGTAAAATTTGGTTGCACGACTTATTCTGAACAAAATCCTCCAACCAAATCTAAAGAAGCATAACTGTCTGAAGCTTTAAAAAGATGGTTATAAAAGTCTTACGAATATCTGGAGTTAAAGGTGGGAATTTACTGTATATACGTGTTTCGTCTTTTTTTTAAAAAAAAAAATCTTTTGCTGGTTGCAGTAGTATTCTTTTGGCAGCTGTTGCAAATCTCTGACAAGTTTATCCTTTGGGTCCTGGGTGGGAAATCTGTATGGAAGTCATACAGCACGCCAGCTAATGCCCTTACTTGAACGTGAACAGACCGCTCCATCCTACGAGGGCATTTGAAATGGACCAAGCCTTTTGCAAATTCATATGAAAATTCCAAAACAGCAGTTTAAAGTTTCTTTCTTGCCCTGTTTACAACAGCTAACTCAATTAAAAACCACACCGACTCTTGCTGCAGTTCAGCTGTGTTTCCCCACAGGCTGCATTATAGTTCTCTAACCAGTCCCACAGCATTGAATGATGTCATGGGATCAGTTCAGCAAGATGAAAGGCATTAAGCGGAACCCGCTGGCACTGGGGAAAACTTCCAACACACAATCTGTGAGGAGCACAGCTTGAGAACATAAAAAAAAGGAAAGGAAAGGAAAAGAAAAAAGAAAAGATCGGTTAGAGACCCAGCTATTCAAATCCAAGAAAGACGGATATTTTTTTTATCCCTTTCAAAGGAAAAAGGAAGGAGGGTAAGTTAACCTACACTGATAAGTTTTTATTAAATGTATGTAAGAAAAAGAAGAAGCCACAATATTATTAGCTGCTAAAGAAGAAAGCAATCTCTCTCCCCCCCCCCTTCTCCCTTTCCCTCTCTCTCTTCTCTTTCTCTCTTTCTCTCTCTCTCCCTCCCTCTCCCTCCTGCCCCCCCCTCTTTCTCTCCTCCAAAGCACAGCCTTTGATGTACGGCAACAGATCACTGCTCAGATTACAGGCATTTGGTCTCACTGCTTGTCTGCCTTTGATGTGTGTGTTTAATTTTATTTTCCTGGATTTAAAGTTTGCCTGGGCTTGTTCTGACATAGGTTTTTAAAAAATGAGAAAAGATGAAGGTGTTTAATAGAGAAGCTTTGGCAGAGTAAAGTTCAGTTACAGGAAGCATGGCTTTTGGATGGGCATCCGGATAATCAGGTATAGCATTATATTATTATTACATTTAAAATGTGTCACCCATTGAACGCTATCTGGTTTGGGGTTTGTTTATTTTGCTGGTGATTTGAAAGGGAAACTTTAGGTTATTTAAATCTACCGCATTCCTAGGAAATATTCTGGGAAGCATTCTGGTTTAGAGACTCTACGTGGGATAATATTAGAATAAAAAAGAATTGTTCTCAGAAAAAGAATAATAACTGCAGCATTTTTAGTACTCATTACAATCAGAAGCCTTTGTTTAAAAAATAACAATCAGAAATGTGTGGCTTTAAGAGTTGGTCAGATTTACTTAATAAGTACAAAAGCTGCCCCCATTTAAATGCTACATTGTGCCACCTTTTCAAAATAAATGATATTTGGATTTAAAGACTTGAGAATCATGGTCTGTAACTTGCAACCCACTGCTAGTTACATACAAACTAGGAATCATTTGAAATGTGTTTACAATTGAATTGCTTGCCCCGGTGAAGGCAATGAACTAGCGTGGAAACTACACCAGAAAATAGACTGCTCATTACTCCATCACTGCAATGCTAAGCGTATATATCACGAAGTGTATATATCATGAATTCTGCTGGGGTTGATTCATTGATTCACTAGTTAATATGTTTAGGATAGTAATCTCTACTACCTCTGGCTATTGTCCAAATATGTGTGTTCCTGAGTCAGAAATGCTAACGGACAGAATTGCTACTTGTATTTTGAGGTGTTGCAGATGCTAAACTCATACACGTGCAATCTTGAGTGCACAATAGTATTTCTCTGAACATAAGAAGCTAGGAAAGTATCTAGGGTGAAGTACATATACAGTAATGGTTATTTTAATTATATATATGTGTGTGTGTGTGTGTGTGTGTGTGTGTGTGTGTGTGTGTGTGTGTTGTATTTGTACTGATAAATAAAGAGAAAGAGGGAGTAGTGACCTTCCTCCCATATTTAGGCATACCAGGGGTTGTAACACAAATACATAACACAAATATATACATACATACATACATACATACATACATACATACATACATACATACATACATACATTCATGTTCATTCATTTTATGATCACAACAATTCTGTGCACATTTACTTAGAAGTTAAGTCCCCCTTTTCAAAAATCGACTAAACTGTGCAAAATGTAATATAGACTTTTTGTGTGTTTCCTAATTAGATTCTTTAGAACTCTACATAAAAATAAACTAACATTGTTTTTAAAAAAGGAGATTAAAAAAACCTTTTAAACAAATCCCAGTTTTTAACAATGTGGCCAAACACTGAAATTGTAATCTGTTAAAAACCAAATCAAAACAAGATTTGTGTAAGCAGCTAATACTCAGAACATGTTAACTGGGGATTAACTGATCTTAACAGGTTTTTAGTGATGAACATCTGTTAAATGGTCTCAGAGTTTATGTTCCAAAAGCCAGCCTCTCAATGTGAGATCATCATCATCATATTTTGTGAGATCCATAGCCATCAACTATGAGACCTCTGACTCATAGTAGTAAGCAAATACTCTGAAGAACATTTGTTGTTTTCTTAATAAGAAAACACAAAAACCAAAGGGCTTCTTACTGGTTCTAGGAGTACATGAACACACTAGCAGATCAATAGTATAATAAATTCATTGGATATAGTAAACTCTTTAACATTTGTGGGAAAGTCCCAAGATAAAATTAAAAAAATCATTAAAAATAAATATTTTTCTTTTTATTTAACACTTAAATCCATACCATATGCCTCACTCTTAAAACTCAAGCATATCTTTATGCTTGTAACCATATCCACCTCATCCTAGACAAATGATCAGCACAAGGAGTGGCTCTAATTTATGTTCTCTTTCAACAAAATCTGGAGCCACTCTTATGCTGATAATTTAGGATCATTTAAAAAGTACAATCAGTTACACATGTTGTAGTAGCTTCTTTGGTTTGTTTAGTCCCTAGGGAAAGAATTAAAATTCCACTAAAACCATATTCTTTTTAATTGCCATAATGTAAAGATATAGGCATTGTGTCTAATTGGATTTGCTCTGAATTATCAACTTTCATCTAAACTAGATTTGCTGTACTAATTCAAGTTCAGTCCACTTATCTATTTATTAAATCAGCTTTTCCTGCCTTTGGCTACAATTAGCAATACAGTATATTATTGCATTATGTTGATGTGTGTGTGTGTGTGTTTGTATGTGTGCGTTTGTCTGTGTGTATTTGTTTTCGTAGATTTTCATGGGTACAGGTATGCAGGTCTTAGCGTATTCGGGTCTTTTCCCCTGTAAGATTGAGAGTATCTTGGCGACGTTTCAACAAGGTCCCACTCCCATCTTCAGGCTGGTGCCTTCGGCTTCATGCTTGTGCGAGCAAAGCGTGATCGGAGCTGCAACTGGGCACAAGACTCAGGATATCACTACAATAGAGTTCAGGATGTCATCACACAGCCTATTACCAAGGTCGTTACAACACAAAAGAACAATAGGCACACAGCCAGTACCTCAGCCACACAGGATGTTACAAAACAGCCGACTAATCTGCAAACATCAACTCCATCAACTAATCAAAACATTACAACACAGCCAACCAATCCGCCTACAGCAACAAAGCCACACACACCCCACCAATACTTATAGAAAGACGGCAGCTCCGATCACGCTTTGCTCGCACAAGCACGAAGCCGAAGGCACTAGCCTTAAAATGTCGAGTGGGACCTCATTGAAACATCGCCAAGATACTCTCAACCTTACATGGGAAAAGACCTGAATACGCCAAGACCTGCATGCATGCATGCATGCATACATACATACATACATACATACATACATACATCTATATCTATATCTATATCTATATCTATATCTATATCTATATCTATACACACATACACGCAGGTCTTGGCATATATATATATTTCTCCTTTTAACATTAAAAATCAGTCCGGCTTGATGATTCCAATATTTACAAAGTCAAAGTGAGAGCTGAGTATATATCAGGAGAAACATAAAATTATGTGGAATGCAAAGGGAAAGGGGTGATATATATATATATCCATTCCATTCATCCTTGCCCCTTTTCCTTCTTCTTTTATTATATATATATATAATAAAAGAAGAAGGAAAAGGGGCAAGGATGAATGGGTGATGTATGAAAGTGGCTGAAATACAAAAGTTAGTGATCGTGAGAAAAAAAGTACATTGAAATGATTTGGTTTTATAAAGAGAATGAATGAGACCTGAGTCAGAAAACAAATATATAAATAAGATAGAATGGACTGAAAGGAAGAGAGAGACCAGGAAAGTCATGGGTGGATGGAACCGAGACGAGAGACAGGATAACAGTGAACGCATCAATGGTGCTGTAGAGGTAAATAATCCAGTTATTGATTTTTTTGCAAATCTATAGCATTTATAACTCGGTTAAGAGAGCGGCAGTTGCATCAATAGCTGTAATTGCAATTACACAAACTCTTCAATAGATGTAGTATATCTGGGCTGTATGTAAAAGTTTACTTTTTAGTTGATGGAACAAAAAGAATCACTAGTCATATCAGTGGAGAAGGGTTCATTTTCCTATGAATTTAGATAGCATTTCTGAGGATATTAGAAATCAGGCATGGACTTGCTATGCCTAAGCTCAACTGTAATTAATATTCCGTCCAATTAATTCCTACTTCAAAGAAACTACTATAAAGTAATGTAAATCATTTGCCTTGGGCAAATAACAAAGAAAACTACTGTTAAGTCCAAGCATATACATGCTATATTTTAATCCTTTTATTATTTTCTTAATTCAATAATATTAGTTGTTATCTAAATATACTGTAATCAGAAGGGGGGGACTACGTTTGGGGAACCACATATCATATCACAAAGCTAACTGAAAGCATAGGGCATTCTTTATCTCCATACCCCTTATAGGGATAAAACTTTCATGACTGAAAAGTAAGATATAAATGTAATACATTAAATCAGGGGGGTCAAATTTAGATCTGGCCTGTGGGGAAGTGGTGAAATCTAAAAAAAAATTCCCACTGGTTCCGTGGGCGTGGCTTGGGGGAGGTTTCATGTGATTGGGTGGGCGTGACCAACTTTTTTTCACTTTTTAAAGCATTTTTTTCCTGCTGGTTCAGGCGAATAGGAAGGAAAAAAATGCTTTAAAAAGTGGGGGGGGGAAGCTTCCGAGGATCGCCCGGCTCACAGCTGAGCCACGTGATCCTCAGAAGCTTTTTTTTTTTTACTACTGGTTCACAGAACCAAGGACAATCATCCCTACTGGTTCAGCTGAACCGGCCCGAACCGGGAGGATTTCACCCCTGCTGTAGGGGCCGCCCTAGAAACAGTGAGGGACCGGCCCGCAGTACTGTTAACAGCAAAAATGGAGCTCCATTTCGCTGGCAGAGGGTTGCAGGTGGCCGCTGCAGCCGGAAACCCAGCTTGGGACCCCGTTTCCCTGGCAGAGCGCTCAGCCCGCCACAGGAACCCCTGACACAAATGACGTCAAGCTGGCCACACCCATCCTGGCCACACACACCCCAGGCCCCCCCCGAGATCACAACCCTGTTGTCATG
Source organism: Natrix helvetica (assembly GCF_964273705.1). Classification (NCBI taxonomy): domain Eukaryota; kingdom Metazoa; phylum Chordata; class Lepidosauria; order Squamata; family Natricidae; genus Natrix; species Natrix helvetica. The sequence goes on from NC_138550.1 coordinate 21,857,997, forward strand.
ATATGAAATCGAGTTTGACACCCCTGCAATAAATGAATCATATATACTTTCTCCCATTGTCCCATCACCAACCAAGTTTTCTGTTTCTGTTGTTCTCTTTATGGGATTATGTTATTTGTATTGCTAATATAAGAAATGTAACTTGTCAGTCACTTGTAAGACAATCCTATATTGTACATATCTGCTCAAAAGTAATTTTTACTGCATTCAAGGCAGTGACGTGCGGTGAGGTTTATGGCTGGCGAGGCTGGTGACATCATCAGCGCGAGCCGCGGTCCCCTTCATGTTGACTCAGGAGTCAGGAAGGAGGGGAATGGGACCACGTGTGCAGGAGGCTGAGGCAGCTTCAGCCTCCTGCACACGTGGTCCCATTCCCCGCCTTCCTGAGTCAACATGAAGGGGACTGCGGCTCGCACTCCGCGGTCCCCTTTATGTTGACTCAGGAAGGCGGGGAATGGGACCACGTGTGCAGAAGGCTCCTCAGCGCCTTTTCCCTTTTCCTTTATTTTCATGATGAGAGCGGTGAGGCTTTGCCTCCCCTGCCTCCCCTGACCGCACGTCCCTGATTCAAGGGCACTTGAAGGTTAGTCTAGGATTACAGCTAATACTTTCCGTTAGTTATTGCTATACATGAAAAGCTTATCTTTAATGCATGTTTCAACACAGCAAAACCTGATGACCATAAAAATAATGGGTTTGCAGCAGGCCCACCAAAAGTTGCCTTTATCTCTTAAAATTACCCTATCATCATTAATCAAGTAATACCTTTGTTGATTCGTCTAATGAATATTACTTCAAAGTCCCACAGTAACTTTTAACATGAAACAGCCCAGTACATTTCTGCTACTGGAAATACAGCGCTGATAATTTAGGTCTTTAGTCTATGCTTATTGTCTAATGATTTTAATAGTGTGCCAAAATGTTGCCTGCAACAACATTCTTACAGAAGGAAAGATAAAATCTTTGTTACTGTTCCTAAAACTAATATGGAAGCTTGGACAATTTACAGGAAGAGGTGTCAAGATTGCTCAAACTTGGCACGGAGGAATTGTGATATGCTTAAAATGGCTTAAAACAAAGCCTCTTTGTGGTGTACAGAGTGCAAGTAGTCCTCGACTTACGACCACAATTGAGCTCAGAATTTATGTTTCTAAGTGAGAAATTTGTTAAGGGCAATTTGTCCCATTTTACAACTTTGCAGTTGTTCAACTAGTAACAAGGTTGTTAATTGAATCTGGGTGACCCATTGACTTTCCTTTTCAGAAGTTCACAAACGATGATCACATGACCCCATCATGTGACACTGCGACCACCACAAATGTCAACTCGTTGTCAAGCATTCAAACGTAACTCACATGACCATGGGAATGCTGCAATGGTCATACGTGTGAAAAATGGTCATAAGTCACTTTTTTCAATGCTGTTGTAACTTCAAATGGTCATTAAATGACCTGTACTAGACCAAGACTTACTGAATTATTTTTTCACATAAAAGTAGAAGCCATTTGATGTAGTGCTGAAGATCCTGGCTTAGAAACCAGGACACAGTGAGTTCTATGTTTTCCTTCGGCATGAAAGTTGACTGGATGATTCTCTCTACGTCAGTCTTCGTCACAGGGTTATTGTGGGGAAATAGGAGGTGGGAGTATTAGGTATGTTCGCCACCTTGAGTTATATATTTAAAATAAGCGGTCTGGAGAAGTCACATGGCGAGATAGGCGGCAAAGAAATTTAACAAATAAAAAATAAAAAGGGAGGATAAAAATATAATCAAGATGATAGTGATAATATAGGTATATGCTTCTTTATGGATATATACTAGCTTACAACTAAGATACTATATACAATTAAAGTATATGCTGTGCATCTTTAAAACTTTAACACAGCGTAAAAACTATAGCTGAGACAAAACGAATTCTTTCCACTGATGCATGGGATTTTTATGGTTAAGGTACCACCTGTGAAAAAATATTTCTCGAATACATATGCAGAATTCACTGATCAGGGTTCCAGAGGTGTCAAACTTGATTTCATTGAGGGCCGCATCAGGATTGTGTTTGACCTCGGGGTGGGGGTGGGGTGACCAGGGTGGGGGTGGCCAGCTTGACCTCACTCATGTCAGGGATGCCTGTAGTGGCCCGAGCACTCTGCCAAAGAAAATGAAATCCTGAGTTCTGTTTTCGGCTGTGGCAGCCTCTGGCAACCCTCTGCCAGCGAAAACAGAGCTCAGGAGGGCCTTCCACAGCCCTCCCGAGCTCTGTTTTCACTAGCAGAAGCCCTGTGGGCTAGTCCTTCGCTGTTTCTAGGGCAGCCCTGGGGCCCAGATCTAAGCACCCTGTGGGTTGGACCTGGCCCACAGGCCTTGAGTTTGACACTCCTGCCATAGAGGAAAGCCTCAGAAGAAGGCTGTAGGATCCAAATGCAGCAGTCTAATCCATCACAATAGTGGTCTGAAATCACCAGTCACAAGCAGCCTTCTGAAAACAGACTGGAAGCCAATGAAATTAATGTTGTGATAAAACCATACTGCCCACTCTCAATGACCTATTTATTTCTGGCTTGCTTCATGGGATTGAAGATTATGCCAGTATCACTGTGAGCACTTGGGAAAGAAGACACAATATAGCATTTACATATTTCAGTAGAACAAAATATGGAGACAGAATGGCAATAAGCAATAACATCTTTTTAACTTTCCAGATGCCCATAAAAACCTGGCTCTTCTCCAGACATTGGCCCAAGGGTGAAATGCTACCGATAATAAAAAAAAAATGCTACAGGTATGGGCGAACCGGTAGTCAGCTGTGCCATAATCAGCTGTGCCATGTGATTTATATTCACTAGAAAGCAGGAAATCCTGCTTTCTAGCGAATCTAAATTGTGCGGCACAGCTGTTCCCCCCCCCTCGCTGTTCTACTTATCTTTTCAGATTCACAAAACGCTTCTTAGCGCCTGCAGTGCGCATGCATGCAAAGTGTGTGTTCGGCACGCATGCACATGCAAAGCAAACCAGTAGCAGACTTCAGAGCATTTCATCCCTGCATTGGCCTATGATGAGCATCAGCTTGCAAAGGGGGAGCTGTTGAAAGTTCATAGCACTAAGATGGGAAGTGAGATATTCTTCGACAGTGTGAGACTACAGATGGTCCTCAACCTACGACCACAATTGAGCCCAAAATTTCTGTGGCTAAGTAAAGCATTTGTTAAGTGAGTTTTGCCCCATTTTACAACCTTTCTTACCAGAGTTGTTAAGCAAATCATTGCAGTTGTTAAGTTAGCAACATTGCTAAGTGAATTTGACTTCCTCGTTGACTTTGCCTGTCAGAAGGCCACCAAAGCTGATCGCACGATCCCCTGGACACTGCAACTGTCATAAATATGAACCAGTTGCCAAGCATCCAAATTCTGATCGCATTTTGATGCCGCAACAGTCATAAGTGTGAGAAACGGTCCTAAGTCCCTTTTTTCAGTGCCGTTATAACTTTGAACCATCACTAAATGAACTGTTGTAACTCGAGGACTATCTGTATAGCTTTATTCTCTGTTGCTACAATGTTTATAACAAATTAATTTAAAACTGCAACCTTCTGCCATTCAAAATAGCGCAATGCTTTAAAGTTTAAAGGAGTCTTGAGTCATTTAGAATTTAGTAATACTTCTGTTAAGCTGCTTTAGTCTTCTACTATATAAACATCCATTCACTCACTCACTCAGTTAGTAAATCATTCCAGCACAAAGCTTTCAGCAAGAGATGCATGGAAACATATTGCTTAGAGTTAAGCAATCATCAATTTCTTTCTACAAAGAGACCATCCAATTTAATACCATAATATATTTGGGAGAATACTAGTATAGAAAGTTAATGTTGCTCTTGTACTATATAAGCATCTGTTGCCAATATCTGTGCAGATCCGCTCCAGTTATCAAGTTAGGGTAGATATTTCTGTTATATCGTAAGGGCTGCTTCAGTTAACTTCCCAAATAGATAAGATTTTATTTTTTAACCAGTGATTGACATTAATGAATAAGTCGAAGGATAAAAGAGAATATATAAAAGTGGTCATTATATGATATTCTTCCAAAATATAATGGGATATCATCAGTTATGTAATGCTAGGAAGTCTATTAAGAACATCTGGTTTGATTCTCCAAAATAAAACCCCTTGGTTTCTAAACTTCAGGATAAATGCTGCTACTCATGTCAAAAAACCATTGTTGAGCACATTGGCTGTAAGTCATTATTTTCAATGTGTTATAACTTCAAATGGCCACTAAATGAAGGGATGTAAATCAAGAGCTACCTGTAAAAGCAAATTCTTTAGCAGCTCTCATGGTGGCTATTTTCTATATATGCTGCATCATAATAGTAACCCATGAACAATTCTTGGAAAAGGGGATTATTTATCGGAAATAACTCAGTGTAATTAGGCTGCATCATTGGCATTTTCTAGATTGATGCACATCTTTGCTTAATGCTGTCTACAAAATTATAACTGTCTGGAGAAGACTCCTGCGAGTCCCTTGGACTGCAAGGCGATCAAACCGGTCAGTCCTAGAGGAGATCAACCCTGACTGCTGTTTAGAAGGCCAAATCCTGAAGATGAAACTCAAATACTTTGGCCACCTAATGAGAAGGAAGGATTCACTGAAGAAGAGCCTAATGCTGGGAAAGATTGAAGGCAAAAGAAGAAGGGGATGACAGAGAATGAGGTGGCTGGATGGAGTCACCAAAGCAGTAGGCGTGAGCTTAAATGGACTCCAGAGGATGGTAGAGGACAGGAAGGCCTGGAGGAACGTTGTCCATGTGGTTGCGATAGGTCGGACACGACTTCACAACTAACACAACAATGTCTTTTTATTTTTGAAGAACTTATGACCTCTTATTCTTGAGTAGAATCACTATTTTGTACAAGATGCTCAGAATGAAACACAAATAGTTAGAATTAAGGAGGACAGTGACTCCAAGGCAGTTGTTCAGTCCAAGTATTGTTTTCAGAATTGCCCTGAGCTCAAAGTCATTTTACATAAGTTTTTTTTCCCTTTCACACTCAAGCATTCATGTCAGCAACCTATTATAGGAAGAAAAAGTATTTTTCATCTTGGCTATTACACAATTAGTATGTTCCAGTTCACATCTTTGATAGTCATAAATTACAAGCTTTTAAAAAACATCACTGGACGCAAATGTAACAGCAATATCTACCTATGTTGCCTGGCTCAAAGGCTAGGAATAGTCAGAAATGGTGAATACTTGGATGAGAAAACCTCCGGAAAATGCCAGAAGTATAGGTTTAACTGGGATAATTGAAACATGCTACAACAATGTACCACAATGCTAAATTGTTTTGATGTATGTGAGGGGGGAGGGAGGGAGAGAAAGAGAGAGAGAGAATGAGAATGATTAAAATAATAATATTAAAAGAAATCTTGCTAAAATTGTAAAGAATGCCACTGGGAGAATACCTGTATGTTAAATTGTCAAGAGAATTTTTTGAATGCTCAATAAACATGCTTTCAAAAGAAAGCATTTGATCTGAAGAAAGCATCTGATGATTAAGTAGACTGTAAATAATGAGATGATGAAAGAAGAAATGGAACATAGCAACTTCTTCCTTCTGCTATGATTTGGGAATATCCTGGGCCTGTCCCTCAATAACTTGTCCTCCCACAAACTCTGTTGATTGGGAAAGAAGTGTATTCAATGGAGGGATTGGCAACAGCTACTAATCTCCCCCCCCCCCCTTTCTCAGAGTGCCATGGGAAACTGTACACAGACAGAAACAGGAAGCAACCTCTAAGCCCATCTGCTTAACAGTCCTCTTTGAACTGTGAAACAGAGAAGGTGGATCACCCATTAAGCAATCACATTGTCCGCTAAGTTGCACACTCGCATTTTGCTGGGTAGATTCAACCTAGTGAATTACACTCACTCTAGAATGCCACTCAGAGACAGAGGCCTGACAAAAGGCTTTGCCAATTGTTCTTTGCAGACAACAACAGTAAGAATAGAGCAAATTCTTAGAAAGGGCATAATTGCCAATAAGCAATATGGTGGAGGGGACTAGGTTTATTGGGGCCAGTGCATGGCCTCCCAGAGGGAGAGAACTATTGAGCGATGTCCCATTGTGATCAACCAGTAAATTGCCTAACCTGTGACTCAGGAGGAAAGATATTGTAATTTACCGCTGTAAATGCAAAGTTAGTCTATATAACACCCATAAAATGTAATTGACAAAGTAGATATTGCATAATCTCACCAACTTTTGTATGCACTTGATTTTCATTTCACACTCTGCATTTGAGGAGATAACTCCAAACATCTCTTCAACTTTGTCATCATGTTGAGATTTTAGCCATTTAAATTTGTTAAATTTAATGTCAGCCTTCTTAGATGTTGTCTCATCATTCTGCAGGGGCCTCACTGATAACACTAAACATGATGGTCCCCAATAGCTTTCAGTTATGGATTACTCTAGCAGTGTAGAAAGGAAAAGTCTGGGAATGTTCATTCCTTTCCAGTACCTCTGCTGAGCTGTTGCTTTTCCCTGAAACTGAAGTGATGGTATTAAGCATGCCTTTTTTAAAAAAACGCATGGTTAATGTTGCAATGATCAGCTCAGTAGTAACTTCATTGTCTCACACCCAGTTATTATTGCTTTTGCTGGAGGAAAGTACTTTTATGCATAAGTAAATCACGAGGATGGTACAAAATGTAATATATATATATATTTTAAAGTATCGGGTTTAAACCAGTGTTTCTCAACCTTGTCAACTTGAAGATATCTGGACTTCAACTCCCAGAATTCCCCAGCCCTGGCTCGGGAATTCTGGGAGTTGAAGTCCAGACATCTTCAAGTTGACAAGGTTGAGAAACACTAGTTTAAAAGGTAATTATTGAGGACATGAGCCTAACCTTTTTAATTTTACGCTAGGTCCTAATCTTTAATTCTGCAAGTATAAGTTGTATTAAATGCAATTAAATTTGTTGACAATTCAAATAAATAATTCATAATTATAGAGTCGACCATTAACAAGAAAGAGAGTTCTGTGCCAAGAGTTCTGTGGGAAGAATAAAAAAAAAAAGCATTTCATAGTCAGGAAAGATACTGGCTTAAGAAATGCAAAACCTGACCATGTAAATAAAATGAAGATCAAAAGCATGAAAACAAATGGGATAGTCAGTGATATCATTTCAAAAGGGGGTATTTGTTAGATTAAAAACAGATTATAAACAGGGAACTTCTGAAGTGGTGAAGGAAATAGATAAAAGTAACAGAATAGGTTGGGAATAAAAATTAAAATAATAAACTTGATGCACAGGAAGAACAAATTAGTTGAGCTCAGTATGGTGGGAATTGAAAATGAAGATGAGATTCTGGCAGCTTTACCCTTTGAAGAGCCAGTTTGATGTAGTGGTTAAATTGCTGGCTTAAAACCAACAGACTCTTGAGTTATAATCCTGCTTTAAGGTGTGAAAGCCAGCTGGGTGACTTTGGGCCAGACACGCTCTCTCTGCCCAACTCACCTCACATTGCTGTTGTGGAGAAAATAGGGGAAAAAGGAGTGTTACATATGTTTGAGTTATTTATAAAAATAATAAAAGCAGAATAAAAATGCGAATAAATAAAATGAACTCAGCTGTAGTTCAGTTTATATATTTCAATAAAGTGAGACTTCAAATACAGGTTGTCCTCCACTTACGACCCACAACTGAGCCCAACATTTCTGTTGCTAAACAAGTCATTTGTTAAGTGAATTTTGTTTCATTTTCTTGCTACGTGTATTAAGTGAACAATTGCAATTGTTAAGTTAGTAACACAGTAGTTCAAGTGAATCTAGCTTCCCCATTGATTTTGCATAACAGAAGGTTGCAAAATGAATCCAAGACACGGCAACTGACATAAATATGAGTCAGTTGCCAAGTATCTGAATTTTGATCACGTGACCATGGAGATGCTGCAATGATCCTAAGTATAAAAAATGATTGTAAGTCACTTTTGTATGAACAGTCACTAGATGACATGTTGTAAGTCGAGGACTATCTGCAAGCATTTAACTTGAATTCAGTAGGACTGACGTGTAAGCAGCAGTAGCAGCTTTACTAAAAGTTCCATATAAATATAATGAATGTTTTACTATATTAAGCAACAAGAAGACTTCCTACACACAATCATTTGATGCAGTAATATTAAAATGGCAGGCTCAGATTAGGTTGAGATGTTTCTATAGAATTTAGGTGACATTTCTTGAATATATTGCCTCCTTATAATTTTTTCACTGCCTGCGCTAAAGGGAGGGTATAAGGAATTCTTTGCTGGTTTGCATCTTATAGAAAAGCTAATTCATCAGAAAAAAAATCAGGAAATCTTTTTAAATGTATGAATGCAATTAACACTGATGTTATGACTAAGTCTTTAATTACAGCAGATGCAACAAGAAATGTTCTTCAAAAGCATGGGCATGCTAATGTTTTCATTGCTTCTATGTACATCTTCCTCTTACTCAGAAGTAGATCTGTTTTTCTCTGCCTGCAGTCACTTGTACAAGGGGGAGGAAATGGTAGTTAGCTAACACAACCTAGTACTGTATGCTTCAGCTGTGCCTAACCAAATAAAAGCTATCTTTGTGATGATAACTCTTAGGATACTTTAGTGGCTGGGAAAGGCCAATATCAAGTCATGTTTTAATCCACCTATATCACACATCACTGATTGGCTTCTGGCTGGTGCCACCCTTCTTTATGGGAAGATGGGGCCTATTTGATTGGCTTGATTGAGTTAAGCTTGATTGAGGTGAATTGATTAATGATAGATCCTACTGGATTCCAGATGGAGCTTGGATTTTTTTCAAGGAACTTATGGGTGGTTCAGGTGAAGCCTTGGTTGCCTTGTGGTTTACTGAGGAGCTCTGGGAAATAAAGCACCAGAAGAAACTACCTGTATTTCTCCACCATAATTGCATAGGCTGACAGCTATCCAGAGGCCCTGTTTATCATGATCCAGTGTGTTGCAGCCTCTACATGGCTGCTGTGAAAATATTCCGGCTATTTAGCAGATACAGTTGGTCAAATCTGTTCTGAGTTGGACTCTGATTGGACAGGTCTACCAAGGTGTAGGCACAATCCAATGGTGTGGTCTGGGATGAATTCAAGTCACTGACTCTCATGGAAATAGCCATATCCGGAAGAATAGACATGTTCTGGGCACCATCAATTAAAAGTGACACACACTTTCTCTGTAGTGGCACGTGGATTGAGTTGTTCCAGAGATCTGTATGACTCTCACCCTGATAATGCTTTTGAAGTCTTGAAGTACTGGCTATTTATCTAGGCTTTGGGGGGTTAGTATAGATGGGATTCTCTTGTTAATAATTTTTTGTGCTTATTTTGTGGTTGGATTGCTATCTTGTGATTATTTTGTAATAGTTTCTGTGCTTATTTTGGTCAGTTTTCTGTATTTTGTTGATGGTTATTTTATTGTTGTGAGCCACTGGGAGATGGTTGGAATTCAGTAGCATCAATAATAAATAAACTCCACTTATGTTGATATTGGACGTAGGAAAAAAATATCTTTCCAATGCAGAGAACGCAATGCAATGCCACCTTCCTAATCATCATCTGAATCAGACAACACAAATTCTTCAAATAACACACTTATTTAATTTAAAGTGAACCATGACTTTTAGTCAATTATTCCAATTTGGGGAGTTTATAAACCCATAACCCAATTTAATTTTGGGTGGCCATTTTTTTCATGTGAACACACCTCAGCTAAAGAGCTAGTAAGTCTTTCACCTTCTATAGCTCATGGGAATGCACCAGCCACAAAGGATGATCTCCAATCCTGTGTTATTTTCCCATCATTTGTTCAAACCAATTTCCATTTTCCAGAAGACCCGATTTAGGGCGTATGAAAACTCTTCATCAAGCTGAATTTCTAGTGATCACAAGAATATGTCCATGCAGGTTTTTGGGCAACAATTCCTTCCTTCCTTCCTTCCTTTCTCCTACCCTCCCTCCCTTCCGTCTCTTTTAGCCTGGATTTTCTAGTGGTCCCCGATCCCCGTTATTAACCAGGTCCAACTCTTAATTACCTTTTTTCCGTTCCAGCCAAGATCAGCTGGATATTGCCAATGTAAAAATGAGGTTTTCCTCTCAAGGCGATTCCCTTCCTCCCCAAATGCTACTTTCTGTGCCTTATAGATATAAAAGAAGAGAAGGGGGGGGAGAGAAATCACCCCTATTTATTTATTTAATTTCCCCGGCAGCTGCGTTCTCGCGTTTCTAAGCGTCGCCTCCTCCGGGGATGAGTCACGTGGTTTAGCGACCCGCGATTGGTTTGAGCTCGCCTGCCCGGCTGGAAGGGAAAGCGGCGGGCAGTTGCCTAGGCAACGGGGAGAGCGCTGCAGGGCCGAGAAGGAGGCGGGGGGGGGGTAGGCCGGGGAGCGACGGGAGCCGCCGAAACGGCGGTTGCTCTGGATGGGAGCCTGGCGTGGCGAGAGTGGCTGCCGCTGCCCCGCCATCCCTGGGGAGAGGACGAGGGACGACGTTTCACCCTCGCGAGCTCCTCCGTCTCCCAAGCGCTGCGGAGCGACCCTGGACGGTGAGACTTGAGGGGGCTGATGAGCGTGTTGTGGGCTTCCCTTGTGAGGCGACCGGACGACGACGAGGCGGCAGCAGTTCTGCTGGGGAGAGTGGAGAAGCTGAGGGGGGGAAGCGCGAGAGGCGAGGCAGCGCGGGGGATTCTCCCGCTTTGAGCTGAGGGGACCCCCGGGGAAAGGCGGGGGTTGTTTGTACGAAGAAATGGTGGCCGCCAGCCTGGCCGGCTTTCAAGGCGGGTAGTAGAGCTCCGCCTGGGATGGATTGAGGCAACAGGATACCCGGGCTGGGAAGCTGGAGTGGGCGAGGGCTATTTCTGTTTCGCTCCGGTCTTCCTTGCCAGCCGGCTTCCCAAAGACATCTGGCTCGCTCGCTTCTGTGGCAAGGCAGGATGGCCGAGAAGACGGGCCTTTCTTGATCTGAGGCTGCAGGGCGCTCGCACCGGTTCAGACGCCGGAGAGTGAGGTGGGGGGGCTTGGTGGGAGGCGCCTGCCTTTCCCATGACTCTCCGCCAGAGGCTCAGTGGGGATTGTCATGATTATCCCACCGACACCAGACTCCCCTGCATTGGGCGGCATCCAAGTTTATTACAATAAGCGATAATAAACACACACACACACACACAAACACACACACACATACACACGTATGTTATGTTAGGCATAGAAAGAAAGGGTGATACTCCATTGCATAGAAGGGCCACTTTCAAGTCATCTTGTCCTCATAACAGGCTTTATCCATTGCTAAACCAAAGCAGTTTCAAAAATAGGGCTGTGAAAATATCCACAGATCCACCAGGCACTTTCTATCATATGTGATGGACGTGCAATGAGGCAAAAAAAAATATTGGAAAATGATTCAATCATGGTTAGAACAAATGGTGGGAGAACAAATTATGTTTAAACCAGAACCTTTTCTCCTAGGCATAATGCCGGAGGGGTTTAAGAAAGATACACTTTATCTAATTATACATATACTAACTGCAGCGCGCATAACCTATGCACAGTATTGGGAAAAAAGAAAATACACCATCAGAGCTAGATATAATCAGAAAAGTGTTGGCTTGTGCAGAAGCAGATAGGCTCACTCTTGAACTTAAAAATAAAGGGGAATCAGCATATTTTGTGGTATGGAATAGATTTTATGATTGGTATAAGACAAGATGACAAGACTGGAACAAATGTATATATTGTGATTGGACAGAAGAATAGACAATGTATCAAGTAGTTTAACTGTTAATGGTTGAAACTAGCTGTATATAATGTGAATGTATGGTCACTCCGACTCCGCGGTATTGCATTGTTTTTAAATGTAAAAATAATAAAAATATATTTTAAAAAAATATCCACAGATCCCTCACATCCTGGACATAAATTGTTTCAACTTCTACCCTCAAAACGTCGCTATAGGGTACTGCACACCAGAACAACTAGACACAACGACAATTTTTTCACGAATGCCATCACTCTGCTTAACAACTAATTCCCACAACACTGTAAACAATTTACTAAGACTGTATTACTGTTATCCTTCTCTTCCTTACTAGTATCAATCTCTTCCAATTTATTACTATAACTATGTTGCTTGTATCTTTCAATTTATATTGTTTTTATTTATTCCCTAATATGATTTGCTAGCTTATTAATAACCTTGACTATCACTAAGTGTTGTATCTTTTTATTCTTGATGAATGTATTTTATTCTCCTTGTGTACACTGAGAGCATATACATCAAAGGCAAATTCCTTGTGTGTACAGTCACATTTGACCAATAAATAATTCAATTCTATTCAATTCTATTTTGGTGGATTATCCCAATTTTCTGTCTTTATTTAACACACAACCAAAATTAATGTTATGGACTGTTTTTGTGATCTGTCATATGAACACATCCCAGCTGAAACAAAAAATTATACTTTTTCGTCTTCTTTGGCCCATAGGAATGCACCACAAGACTAACAACAAGATCTTCAGTCTTCGGTGATATTTTCTGTCATTTGTCTAAACCTATCTGACTTCAAGAAGATCCAATTTGGAGTTAAAGAAAACTTGTCTTCATTGATATTTGCTACATTTAACTGTGTTTGCTGCATTTAAAGGTTTGCTGAGTTAAACTGTGTATTCCTGTTTTGGTTTTTTTAGCTGTTAGGTTTTTGTACTTTATGAGGGCATCTATCAAAGGAAAGAATGAAATGTAGTAGAAGACTAAAAGGCTGTTGTTCTTCCTTGGAATAATATTGCTATGCCCAATGAGGTTTGTTACAAAGAATATCTCTATAGGACTGCAATGTAGATCTCTTAAAGAGATTGTTAATATTATTTATCATCTGCAAACTCTGATCTGTAAATATGTGTAAACTCAGCAACTACACACAGTACTGAGATCCACATGTGATGGTTGGGAACAAGTGGGTTTGTTTGCTAGAAATGCTGGCATTCAGTTGATAAAAATTAGATTTTTTTGATTTGGTACAATAATGCTTTTCTGCTGCTGTGGGTAAAATACCTTTATTTGTATGATGAAATTGTTGGCAAACAAACATGATCTTTCAGCTACTGTTTCTATCTCATATACTTAAGCCTTCATTGTGTAAATATTTCCTTATCCTATTCTTTGAATAAATACTCTTACTCATTTTTTTGTAGTGTGGGAAGAAACAGTTTGATTCTGGTTATCTGGAAAGTGTATGTTCCAAATAGAATTAGTAAATTCAGATCAGGAACAGCTGCTCCATATTCCTCCTAGAGGAATGGAGTGAGAAACAAGGTCTTTTGTGTGGTTGCCCCAATAGCTTTAGGATAGAGAGGAGAGGTCTAGGTAGCACTAGTTTAGATACGTTTATTTATTTTTCTACCAATTTGAAAATCTGTATTAGAAAATATACATAGTGTTACCTATTCACTTCACCTGGTGAGTTCTTTAAAATATTGTTAGTCTAATTAACAATTTATTTAGCTGAATTGATCATACAGGTTAGTTTTTCCTCATAGTCCAGATATGGTGGGTTACAATTTCCAAGAATTCTTACTGTAAATTTTGATTGCTATAGAAGGATATTTACTGTACTAGATTGGGAGAGTTGAGTTAATTAAATGAAATATATAGGCAGATTATTTTATGCCCATAGTATATTATACCCATGATAATATTTCTGCAGCATGTTTTCTTTCCATGATGTTGACTGCTTTTCTTATTGAGATCTGTCAAAGTTACATCTTTCTGAAAGTATTAGGCAATTATAGCAAGTCATGCACTGACATGAGAGAGAAATCTCTATATTGTATATCTAAATTGATTTTTGTAGTTTATTAAATTGCATTTACCAAGTGGCACAGTAGCCTAAAGGTGAAGACGCTCACCTCCCACTCGCAAGGCTGATAGGCAGCGGCAGATATTTCCATATCAGGGTGCAAAGAGGAAATATATGCTGTGAACTCTGCATAGGCGTCAGGAAGGGTTTCTGGCCAGTAAGCGCTCAGCAATTCAGGTCAAGGGTTGACTCCACCCTGACTAAAGGGATTAAAGGGTCATAAAAAGGAACAAAATGCATTTATATTTTCTCGTTGGTAGCTTTAATTTTTTTCTTTAGAGTAATAAATGAAGGTTTGTTATAAAAAAAATAAAACAGTAAAAAACTGTTCATTCTGTTTTGAGGTTTTAAAAAATGTATTAAAAATAAAAAACTGGAAAAAAGGAATAACTTAGTTATGATATACGTTACTTTGCATTGCAGTATCCTAACTGCCTCATGACCGGCGATATTAATAGGGCAATTAGTATTACCATACAGGTAGTCTTTGACTTATGACCACAATTGAGCCCAACATTCCTGTTGCTAAGCAAAACAGTTATTATCTGAGTTTTGCCTCATTTTACTATCTTTCTTGCCACATTCATTGTAAATTACTGCAGTTTTTAAGTTAGTAACACAGTTATTAACTGAATCTGGATTTCCCATTGACTTAGCTTGTCAGAAGGTCACAAACAGTGATCACTTAACCCTAGGACACTGCAAGTGCCATAAATATGAGTCAGTTGCCAGGTGTTTGAATTATCATATGACCATGGTGATGCTGCAATGGTTGTAAGTTTAAAAAATGGTGCTAAGTCACTTTTTTCAGTGCCATTGTAACTTTGAATGGTCACTTAACAAAGTGTAAGTCTACCTATAGTCTGTAATAATCCTATTGCATGTGTTTAATGTAGAATTTAAATAGAAGGCTAACCAACTTCACATTCACTTTCATTTACTTCAAAGCCATGAAGGCCTGGTCTAAACAGATAACGGTTAATTATTGAGGAAGCAGAATTGGCAGGTAAATGATAGCAAAAAGAAAGGATGGAGGAAAGAAAGATAAGACATTGTAGATTTTATAGATCTGGCCTGTGATTTAGCCCTTACACATATCATTGCAGTTGTTTAAAATATTTTTTTAATTTTTTTTAAACCAAGGTAAATATTATTTGGGTTGAATTAAGTGACTGAATCAATGTAATCTTATTGGCAACATTATAGAAAAAGTTCAATGTTTTGAGATGTTTTTGACTTTTCAGTTTGGCCCCCAAATCCTTTTATTTAATTTACCTGATACCTGATACAAACTAGGCTTCTTAGTTACAGTACATATAATGCTCTTCTATTTTGAGATGTTCAGAAAGTAAACCTTTTGATCAGTGGTGGGATTCAAATAATTTAACAACTGGTTCTCTGGGCTACTAACCAGCTGGGTGGGTGTGGCCATGTGAGCATGGCCAAGGGGTGTGACAGGCAGCACTCAGCCTCCTGCACCCCCTGCTAGCAAAAACAGGCCATGGGGGGGGGGCGCTGCCCCTCTACGCCTTGTTTTGGGCCTAGTAGACCTCCCTGCAGCCTCCTAGGAGCAAAAATGGGCTGCGGGGGGGCGCACATAGCCCCGCATCCCTTTTTGGGCCTAGTAGGCCTCCCTGCACTTACCTGGGTGCAAAAAAGGGGCATGGGGAGACGCCTGGAAGGGACGGGGCAGAAAGGGGTGGGGGCAACCAGCAATTTAACAACCAGTTCGCCCAAACTGGCTGAATCCCACCATTGCTTTTGATACAGAAAAAGATAGACTAAATAGGATTAATATCACAGTGACTTCAAATTATGATATTTTATGGAGAGTGAATTAGAATTACACTTAAATTAAACTTAGTAACCTAAGTTTGTTTCCAGAAAAACAAATGCTAAGATCAGATATATTCATTTAAATGCCAGGAAACTCAGATACAAAGAAAGTTGAATTAAGTAACAAGGTAGTGAAAGTGCTAACAGCAAGAATGCTAACTAAGTAGCTAAGAAATAACAAATTTTGCTGGAAACTAATGTCTAGCTTTAGATAGTGGCTAGAAGAAGAAGAATATATGGACTCCAAATATAGCCCCTTGTTTCAATTATAAGATAACATCGTATTTTCTTATTAGCTCACATATCTAATCATATTATTACATACATATGCTTAACTCAAATAATTAAAAACTTATTAATTGCATACATCCATAGAGGACTTTAAGTCTTCCTCTTTAGACTTGTCTTTGCCTCCATACATATTAGGATCTTAAATGAAGTATGCTGGTCTCTGATTTAAACAAATTCAAAATTTCTCCTACAGGAGTTTTATTAGAGAGAGAGGGTTTATCAATAAGTTTACTTGAAAT
This sequence comes from Natrix helvetica, assembly GCF_964273705.1. Taxonomy (NCBI): domain Eukaryota; kingdom Metazoa; phylum Chordata; class Lepidosauria; order Squamata; family Natricidae; genus Natrix; species Natrix helvetica. The sequence continues at coordinate 21,874,270 of NC_138550.1, forward strand.
GCCTTTAATTGTTGGAAACCTAATGTTTAATAAAAGTTCTTTGTATTAGGAAATCGAAATGTCTTTGTTTATATCTTCATGTTTTAAATCATTCTTCCTCTAGTGAAAATTAATCTGCTTTAATTGTAGTTGGAACTAAATTAGGAAATGCAATATGATGCTAGTTTGCAAAGTAGACACGTTATTTTGTAAATGTTATATATTTAAACAACCACATTGACATTTTGGTCAATAATGTTTCTGTCCTCTTCATTTTTCTACTATTATTAAAAAATATGGGTTTGTCCCTTCTTCTATTAGTAAATGCTTAGATAGCATTCAAATAGTGGTTATGAGAACTTTCTCACTGAAATTTCAACTCAGACATAAAATCCAGGGATAACTTTATTACTGCATATTATTTATTATATGGCATAGGCATAATGTGCACTTTACAACCTTACAAATTCATTTTTCTTGTTTATAGGTCTATTTCTTTCTTAAAGGAAAAATGCAGAGACAAAAGTTTGAGTGGCAATATTTCATCTTTAGATTGCTGATACTTTTGATATATGTTGTAAGTAGATAAACATTTTTCTTATTATGCATTGTATGTTGTACTAGTAAATGTTCTTGCAGTCAAAAAACTAAGTAATTGGATAGTTGTTTTATGACCGCAAACCAGCATGCGAAGCACTTTAAAGTTTGTTTGTATTGTTTGCTTACACTGCAGCAAGGGAATTACTCTTTTATAAATGTTGACTTACTGACCAGATGTCATTGTTTATTATATCAGATTAATCTGATCAATATCAAGTTGATTAACACGAGTTCACATTAACCTAAGGATAGCTAAGTTAATATATATTTATTTTAGTGTAAAAACAATAAGAACAACTGTCTATCCCCAGGTCCTTGGGAAGGACTTGACAGGTTGAAAAAATGCCAGATCCAATCTAAACATCTGGCTGACCGTGTGACAAGTAATAGTAATAATAATGGTGCATCTGGCTGACTGTGCAACAAACCATAATAATGTTGTACTGGAATATTTTCAAAAAATACAGTTTGCCTGCAAGTAAGTACTGATGGGACCACAAAATGACTAAGTAATAGAAAATGAAAAGGCTAAAGTATTCTGGGACATCGGAATTCAAACAGACCTGACACACAACATCCCAAACTTAACAGCTATTGATGAGAAAGACAAAAAACATGGTAATAGTGAAAATAGCAGAAGAGAAGAGAAAGAACGGAAGAAAATCACAAAATACAAAAATCTGCAAATAAAAATAGAATTACTATGGTAAAAGAAAACAAAGATATACCAGTAGTAATATGTGACTTGAGTACAATCCCAAAACATCTAGAGCACAACTTCAATACCATTGCCATTGACAAAAATCACCATCAGTCAACTGTAAAAGGCAGTTTTCCTTGGAACAGCTTACATTCTGCAATAATAACTTAAAATGCCATCAAACAACAACATTTGCCAATCCCAGGTTCTTGGCAAGGACTGAATAGGTAGATAAAAATGCCAAATCCAGTCTGTGCGACCAACCATCATAATAATATAAGCATGGGTGATTTCTGAGTCGCCTAAAAATTGCAGATGCAAAGCAATCTGTACAAATCATTTGGAGGAGTGGTACACAAGCGAACTTGCTGCTGCGTCTTTTGAAGCCTCAATGTGGTTATTAAAATGGCAAAATTTCATCTCCACAGTATACATTTGAGATAGGTTGCCTTGAGATAACACAAGTAACCCAATGCACCAAGTCATCCTTGTGTGAGGATTTTAGCACAGGTCTCTCCTATTCAAGTTCATTACCTTAACTACTATATGTCTGTGGAGATTCTCAGCAATTCAGCTCATGGGTTGTTTCAAAGTGCTTTTTTCAAAAGACAACTGGGCTTTTTTCCTTGAGGAAGAAGAACAAAACATTTTGCTTCTCATCCAAGAAGTATCCCCTGCCATCACAACTGATGAAACTTTTTGGTTTTGTTCTTCCTCAAGGAAAAAACAGTCCAATTGCCTTTTGAAAAAGCACCTTTGAGAGTTAACTACTATACAACACCCATTCTTGCAGTATAAACCTGGGGATTTTTTTGGGGGGGGGGGTTTCCCCCCAAAACTCTTCCAATTATATATGTTCCCGAACTTTGATTAGCAATTTCAAGTACATTTCTGTAGCTATGTATTTTCTTGGGAGCAAATTTTGAGTATGTATAGGACTGTATTCTTGAAAGATTCATTTCTTTAACAATGTAATCTTAACTGCTTCTCTTTTGTTTGTAGTTAAATGTTATAATTTGTGAAACTGGAGAGTGTAGAGAGCAGGAGTACAGAGATCATGGTGGAAACTGTATATTGTGTGAACAGTGTGGCCCTGGAATGGAATTATCTAAGGTATGTTCACATAAAATTATGAAAATTATTCTCTTGATTTTTCAAGTTTGACAATTACTAAATATATTTCTCCACTACATATAGCACTGAAAAAACATTTGTAAATTAACTTTTTTTGGAAATTGCAATATTATTTACTAGAGAGGTCTTTTCATAGTTTAAGGATTAAACATTCATTCTTTTATACATTTTATTTTTATGGCCACCCATCTCACTTAAGACAATGCAGGGTCACAGTGCAGGGTTATTGTGCTCATGGTGTCCCATAGAAATTATTGCACCTGTTGCTACATTTTCCATTAATTAAAGGCAGCCTCATTTAGTTACATTGTAATGGATGAGACATGATTATGCTCCTGCTTCATTTAAGGCTGAAGCTCGACCAGCAGGCCATGATTTCTACTTGCCCATTGAGTAGTACCTAGCAATCAGGAGGATCCCCAAGTCATGGGTCTTCTCCCTTAGTATCGTTTCCTGAGAAGACAACATGTGAGAATCTCAGTGGACAAACAACAACTCTATTTTGCTTGAGTTTAGTTTCACTCGATTCATCTCATTCAGATTCTAATTATCTTCAAATATTGAATCAAAACATTGACCACACTGTCAAATTGGTGATGTACGTTCGGATGTGATCAGCAATTTTCAGATATTGCACCCCATACTGATAGATGCTTCTCCCACTGGCTTCATATAGAAATTAAAAGCAACTGAGCCCTGTAGCACTTCACAAGTAACAGAACACCAGGGTGATCTTTCTTTCTCTGTAAAGAACTGGATCTGCCTATATGATAATAGCCTAACAATAGATTATTTTTATTTATTGTGCAAATTTATTTTCCCCTCTTGTAAACAGTTCCTATTAGGAAGCAGTTTTAGAGGAACTGTAGAATTATCTCAGTATTTTTTTAAAGTTTTCCCACATTTTTTTACTTGATAGAATTTTATGGTTCTATTATAATTTCTGATATTTTCTTTGATTATGTACAATTTCATGTATTTTATGTGAGCCCCCATGTATTGCAGAATATCAGAGTGGGGAGAGGGAGAGAGACTGCATTATATTTAACATACAGCTTTTTCTATTGTTTATATAAAATAATAATTGTAAGCCTTTTTGTTGATCATATACACCTTCAGCTTAGCTCAGCAAGTTTATTTTAAAATTATTTTTGGGGTGTTCATATAATTGCTTGAAGGACTTCACAGGCTAGCTTCTAAATTTTGACATTGTTGGCATAGTTTAAAGATGGACATGCCATCATTTTTCATAAGTTTATAATAATGAAGCAGTGGAAATCCACCGAGTCCTTTTTCATTCAACTACTAGGGTTTCTGTGATAAAGTGAATAAGTTAGTATTTCTTATAAAAGTAAAGGGGATTATTACCAATGGACAGCACTTTAGAAACTGCTGAAAAGACTATTTTATCTCTAGAAAGTTTTTATTTTCAGAAATAATTACCCTGAGACCTCATTTCATCTTTGTTGCTTCCCATTATTCATGTCTCTTTGGAAGTGTCACAGTAGTGTTTGTTAATCCCACAGGAATGCGGTTTTGGATATGGAGAGGATGCCCAGTGCATGACATGCAGGCCAAACCGATTCAAAGAGGACTGGGGCTTTCAAAAATGCAAACAATGTTTGGCCTGTGCTTCAGTAAATCGATTTCAGAAAAGCAATTGTTCTGCCATTAGCAATGCTGTTTGTGGAGACTGCTTGCCTGGGTAAGTTATAGAAGGAATTATGAAGGACTGTAAATAATTTGTATTCTCAGTTTTGGCTGGCTCTGCTACTTAAAGTTGTCAAATTGCTTCTGTACGCTGCAGTGGAAACTTGCTTTCATGGTTTAAATTGAGAGGAGGGAATGTCTGTTGCTTCCAAATGTCCATTCAATATAAATATTTATAATATTAATAGTAAATGCATTTATTTTTATTAAAGAAATGATGCAGTTTACATCATTACACAATTTTAATTATACAACTGATGTTAATTGATATGTAAAATCAATTATCCGGAGGCGGAACCGGAAGGCATTAGATGGTTCCGCCCCAAGCGCCTGATGGAACCAGATAGGTTCCAGACGGAGCTTGGGCCACCTCCTGTGGACCTGACCCGCCCCCGAGTGGAGGACCTGGTAGACGCATGGAATAGTGCAACTACCGGGGCCCTAGACCGGGTGGCGTCTTTGCGGCCTCTCCTGCGGCGACGAACCACCCTGGCCCCTTGGTTCACCGAGGAGCTAAGGGTGATGAAACGCCACAAGAGACGCCTAGAGAGTCGTTGGAGATCCTCCCGCTCCGAATTTGACCGAGCACAGGCACGAGCCTACTTGAGGACGTACCTTGTGGCATTAAGAGCGGCCAAACGTCAATATTGCGCCGCTCTTATTGCGTCCGCAGATAACCGCCCTGCCGCCCTGTTTCGGGTGACTCGCTCCCTCTTGTTTGAGAGACCGCGGGAAGCCCCTTTACAGGGCAGAGCAGAGGAGTTTGGGAAATATCTACAGGACAAAGTCGCTCAAATCCGGATGGGATGGGCCCCTTTCAGTAGTCCAGTTGAGACGCCCGTGGCGAGTCTTGAGGGACCGCTTTGGGAGGAGTTTGACTCGGTTGCCATCGAAGATTTGGACAGGTTGCGTGGACGTCTGCGACCTACCACATGTTTATTGGACCCGTGTCCCTCCTGGCTTGTACTGGCATCCTGGGAGGTTACACGCGACTGGCTCCTGGGCCTAGTGAACGCTTCGTTGGGTGAGGGGTTTCTACTGGCCGCCTTGAAAGAGGCGGTGGTGAGGCCCCTGCTCAAGAAGCCTTCCCTGGACCCAACGGATCTAGTCAATTATCGTCCAGTCTCCAACCTTCCTTTTTTAGCGAAGGTTGTAGAGAGTGTGGTAGCACAACAGTTCCCACGTCACCTGGAGGAGAAGGATTATCTAGACCCGCGCCAGTCCGGCTTCCGACCCGGGCACAGCACGGAGACGGCCTTGGTCGCATTGGTCGATGATCTCTGGAGAGCCAGAGATAGGGGTTGTTCCTCTATCCTGGTCCTATTAGACCTCTCGGTGGCGTTCGATACCATCAACCATGGTATCCTGTTGCACCGGCTAGAGGGGCTGGGAGTCGGGGGCACCGTTTTACGGTGGTTCGGCTCCTACCTCTCTGACCGGACGCAACGTGTGTTGGCAGGGGAGCAGAGATCGACCCGGAGGCCACTCACATGTGGGGTGCCACAGGGGTCGGTGCTCTCGCCTCTCCTGTTCAACACATACATGAAACCGCTGGGCGAGATCATCCGTGGTTTTGGGGTGGGATATCATCTGTATGCTGATGATACTCAGCTATACATTTCCACCCCGAACCACCCCAATGAGGCCGTTGAAATGATGTCCCGGTGTTTGGAGGCCGTATGGGTCTGGATGGATGGCAACCGACTAAAACTCAACCCTTCCAAGACGGAGTGGCTGTGGCTTCCGGCCTCCCGGTTCAACCAGTTGCTTCCATCTCGTGCAACTGGCCCCCATGGAACAGGTGCGCAATTTGGGCGTCCTCCTAGATGCCCGGCTGTCCATGGATGACCATGTAACAGCCGTGGCAAGGGGGGCGTTCCATCAGGTTCGCCTGGTGCGCCAATTGCGCCCCTTATTGGACCGGGATGCCCTACGCACAGTCACCCATGCGCTAGTGACGTCTCGCCTGGACTACTGCAATGCTCTCTACATGGGGCTTCCCTTGAGATGCACTCGGAGACTGCAGTTGGTCCAGAACGCGGCCGCGCGGGTGATTATGGGGAGGACTAGATACTCCCCTGTAACACCTCTCCTGCGCGAGCTGCACTGGCTTCCTGTGGTCTACCGAGTGCGTTTCAAGGTTTTGATTATGATCTTTAAAGCGCTTCATGGCACAGGACCTAGTTACATGCAGGATCGCATCCTGCCCCATACATCCCTACGACCAATCCGCTCACACAGAGAGGGACTTCTTCGGGTGCCGTCCGCTAAACAGTGTCGGGGGGCGACACCCAGGAGCAGAGCCTTCTCTGTGATGGGCCCAGCCCTGTGGAATGACCTCCCCCGTGACATCAGGATTACTTCCGATCTCCGCTCCTTCCGTGTACAGCTGAAGACCCACCTCTTTCAATTATCCGGCCTGGCTCAACCGTAAATTTTTCTTACTCCTCCTGACAGTTCTTTTAATTTTTAGATTTTAAATTTTAAATTGTGTTTTTACAATTGGGGTATTTTAATGGTGATTTTTAACTGTCTAATGTGATGTACTTTGTTGCCTCCTCCGTGCATGTATGTCTTTGTATATATGTATGTTTGTGTGTTTGTACATATGTTTTATGTTTTATATGCTCCATTGTACGCCGCCCCGAGTCCTGTCTGGAAAGGGTGCGGCTAATAAATTCAATATTATTATTATTATTATTAAAATTGTCCACTGGCCTGGGTATTAAGTCTATTATATCAAAGTCAGTCTGCTAGATTTTCCTTCTACCATGTCTTCCAGATGTGATAGTGATTATATACTGAAGCCTTGCACTTAGGGTGTTCTGATGAAAAGTCATCTCACAGTAGCAGAACTTCCTTTTCTTCAGAACACCATTATGCAGTGCACATTGTTCAGATACGTATAAAGGAGATGTAGAAATACCATATTTTAGGTGGAGATGTGGAGATCTTAAAAATGGCCAAAGAAGAGTTGCTCACATAGCCCTCCACTCCTGCTTGGCTGCCCAGTAATAAATTAATTTTGCAGATCACATGAAAAATTGCACTGGCATTCAAGCAAATGCAAGTGCAGTTCCCCATCAGATTTCCAATTGAACAGATGGAGGTGAAGGACAAAAAGTAGCAGTGAGTAACAAGCTATAGTAAAACAATGATGACAAAATAAAAAATTTCACCAAATTCACCTCAGGATTTTAGACCAAAGGCTTGAACTTATAGGATTTATGCGGGAAGTGAGCCTAGAAACCTGTTTTTTGTTTTCCCCAGAATGCACTGGGTTGCAGTGATGAATTCCAAAGTTATGCTTGCCCAAATTTGGCACAGTTTCTTGCCATTTTAGTTAGTTCTGTCTAGTACTGTCCATCGCTTTAAAAACAATCTTCATAAAACTAAAGAAAAAGGAAAATCTTGCCCATGCTTGTGCATTTGATATGAATCTGCTCCTTTTTCATCATTGCTGTGCTCACCGCTGCCCTCATTTTTCTGTCCAATAAAGCATTAAATTGTCCTAGCCCATCAGAAGAATCACTACCTGAAGCTCTTGCTTTATCTCAGCTTATATGATCCCATCTTATTTCAATATCGTTTTATTGATTTTATTAGCATAATTCTGTATGAAAAATATGATATTTTTCTTGTGTCTTCCAGATTTTATAGAAAGACAAAGCTTGGGGGCTTTCAGGATATGGAATGTATTCCTTGTGGTGATCCACCTCCTCCTTATGAACCACATTGTAAGTGCTTCTGATATTAAAATATTAGAACGCTCATGATGTAAACTGCATTTTCCTGGTTACTGTGAAAATCTGGATGGCCTGGATTGCTATCACTAAGTAATACGGTCATATACAATACAATACAATACAATACAATACAATAGTAGAGTTGGAAGGTGGAATACAATTTCACCTTTGTTGGAAGTTGGAATATAATTTCACACTTTACCACTGCATCACTTGGCAACATCAATCCCAGTCCCCAATTGGTGTTATAGTTCCAGGACTACCTGTATGTCCATAATTATTCCCAGGAGAGTTACAAAGAGTGTAATTTTGAAGAAGTTCCATATGTTTGTGGGCTTTGCGAAGCCCCCTTAAAAAAACAAAGTTGCCAATATTCTCTTGAGAAATAGATGAGGTGAGATCTTTGCATGGTGTTGCATGGTTTTCATGGTATGGCAACTCTTAAGTCATATTACCTTTAAGCATAATGTAGTACTGTTACTATATCTGACATTAGTAGCTTGACTTGATAGGTACAGGAAGTACATGCAAGAAATTATTTTTATGGAAAATGAAGGCAGCAAAATTAATGGACTCTACCCGGGCCTTTATTTAAAATGGGTCCCCAACTCTCAAGGCACAGCTCACTATCGGGCCACAGCCCATTCAGAACCAGACAAGCACAAGTGGTGGGCGAGGGCACACATGTGAAGCTCCATTTGTGCTTCGGAACTGAACCACATAAGAGGTGACCGAATGCATCTGTGTGTGCGCAACTCCCATTTGCGCGAGCAGCAGGTGCTCTCACACCTGAAGCTCCATTATATGTGAGCAGTGGACATGCATGTATGCCATTTGCATAAATGGAGCTGTATGTGCTTATGAATGTGCCTGCCACTCACACAGAAGCACTCCCCCCATCCCCGGCCGCTAAGCTGGAAAGCTGATTTAAAACATTGTAGTTAATAGTAAATAAGACCAACCAATTTGACAGCATTGGTGTGTGATAGGTTAGGGACTGGCAACCAGGGTAATAACTTTTCTGCCAATATAGTTTTTTGCTAAACAAAATGTGAGGAAGAGGTATATTAGTATTAATGAAATATATCATTAGGCTCTCAAAACCCAATTTTAGCAGAAATACAGATTTTTCATTATTTTAAAAAAATTGAAAGAGACATTTTAACAACTCTGCGAAGTCAGGAATATTGTGGAGAATAACATTGCTAATTGAAAAAGTAAAACAGGAGCTTTTCAAACTGAAGCATTTAATGAAAGATCCCTTATGGAGAACAACAACCAGGACTTAGTAATATGAAACCTGTTGCTGTTCTCATCAAGTCAAAATATGTTGTTTGAAGATTTCCCTACATCTGTAGATAATTATGTGTTAGTGGTGAATACTGATATTAAGCTGTTTTATAATACTTTAATACTGGGTAAATTGCTTCACAAATTAACTAATTTATTCCAGTTTTTTGAAACTAATGTATTGTAAATAAAACTGGCACAATAATTATGTGGACAAAATTAGAAATATTTAGTAAGCATGTTCAATTTCATAGAACTTCCCCATAGAACTTCTTGAATGCTAAATTGGGTCCACACAGACTTCCCAGGCTAAAATCCTATGATCATATAATGTGATAGCAACATTAATAACGAGCAGAGAATGTTGATAGCAGTTGATTATTACCTAGCTAGCTATAAATTTCAGGGCTGCTTTCATCTACTCTCCATCAGTAGATCTTTTAAAACAGGGTTATGGTTTAAATATTTACTCATGAAAAAGCTGGTTGTGGATTATAAAAAGGCCATCAGAAAGTTAAAAGGACTTTCTAAAAGGAGAATAAAAGGCAAAAGAAGAGAAATCACTCTTGAGTAAACATTTATGATAAACGCTGAATTCTGTAACATTCAGTAATAGCAAATAATGCTGTGGCATATGTTGAAATGGAATCAAGAACAAATAAATCTGCAGAAAATAAAGGAAGCACTTCTGAATATTGTATATTATATTCTGCTAGATATAATATGCATAAAATGTACTGGATTTGCAAAAACTTGAAGGCCTGGAAAAAAGCACGTAAATATAATTTTAGTTATAAATTTAGAATAAAGAAGTAAAAATATGAATCGGCATGAAGTACAGGTAGTCCTCCATTTACAATTGAGCTCAAAAATTATGTCGCTAAGTGAGAAATTTGTTAAGTGAGTTTTTCCCCATTTTACGACCTTTCTTATCACAGTTGCTAAATGAATCATTGCAGTTGTTAAATTAGCAACATGCTTGCCAAATGAATCGGGCTTCCCCATTGACTTTGCTTATCAGAAGGTTGCAGAAGAGGATCAGGTGACCCTGGGACACTGCAACCATCATAAATATGAGTCGGTTGTCAAGCATCCGAATGTAAATCAGGTGACCATGGGGATGCAGCAATGGTCATTAAGTGTGAAAAATGGACATAAGTCACTTTTTCAGTGCTGCTGTAACCTCAACAGTCACTAAGTGAAATGTTGCAAGTCGAGGACTACTTGTACAGGGAGTCCTTGACTTATGATCACAATTGGGATCGCCACTTCCATCACTTAGTTAGCTGGCAGTTAAGTAAGTCACGTCCCATTTTAGAATCTTTTTTGTCACATTCATTAAGCAAATCACTGTGGCTGTTAAGTGAATCACATAGCCATCAAACGAAACTGGCTTCCCCCATTGACTTTGCTTGTCAGAAGCCCGCTGGGAAGATCACAAATGGCAACTATATGACCCTAGGATGCTGCAACCATTATAAATACATGCTGGTTTCCAAGCAGCCAAATTTAGATTATGTGATCATGAGGAAGATGCAACAATCGTGAGGATCATTGGTAAGTCACTTTTTTCCCAATGTTGTCATAACTTTAAATGGTTGCTAAAAGAATGATTGTAAATTGAGGACTACCTGTATATTTACAATTACCATTTCAGGAGAATAATAAGTTCTTAGTTCATGTGAACATGCAATTTAGATCACTGCTAAGACTTTTGTTTTTTTTAGTTTATCTGCCTCATTTAATACTTTAAATCCTGAATCAGTAGCTAACTTAAAAAAAAAAAGACCAAAAGAACAACAAAAGGGAAACTAACTATAAATATCACATATTCATCAAATGCCAAACTAGTTTCTAATTCTACATTTAAAAGAAGCATGGTTCTCTAACATTATCAAATATCATAACATTTATGCCAGAGCAGAACATATTGAGTCATTTTTTTCATCATTAGATAAAGTAGCTAGATGAAATATGGATAACGCATTTCTACATTTGGTAGGTGCACACGCCTAAAAATAGCCTTTCAAGAGTGGAGTTGTTGTTTTAAATTAGGAGGATTCATAGTAAGATCTAAAGTAACTTTTCATTTACATTTCATCTCAATAGTAATTTGTCGTCTTCATGTCCAGACAAACCATGGTAATGCCTAGAGCATAGCTAATGCTTTTGTCTGGTCAGAGCCAATAGGCAGAAAGTCGATTCAAGGGATATTAGAGATGAAATATTGCACTTGTATAATAAATACAAATTTATTAAAAACATAACTATTTTGTTTCTGCTCTTTATAACAGAATCTAAAACTGTGATATTGAAGGCATTCTCATATTACTTTTAACTTCGCGTATGGCTATAGAGGCAGACGCCAACTCAGTATACACTAAGATATTGATTAAAGGAATTGAACTGCTTCCTTGCTGACCATAATTTGGCCCCTAAACATTTGTTTAATAAATTCTGTTCCAGGATCCTCTTATGTTCCCTCTATTTCTGGTTTTATTTTTCAAGGAAATGGGATGGGAATAGTTATTTCATTTTTTTACCACAAATACTGATTGCAGTATATTATATGAAACAAAACAAGTTTCTAGACTTACTTAATGAACTGTGTCTCGGAATTGATTATACCAGCATTTCTTTAATGAAGTTCGGGTTCACCCTGGCCAGTTTTTTAAAATATCAAAATTAGTTTGTTCTCTACAAAAAATGGCATTTGGGCATGTTCAGAAAAACTAACCTTTTAAAAGCTGCATTTTTTAATCTGTTGACCCCAGTAGTCAAAAATACTTTTTAGTAATCTTATTGTTAACCAGGATCATAAATTGGAGATACCATCCTATTGCTAGTTAACTTAAGGGATATTTTTAATCAATGTCTTATAATTTATTTTAAGATGCTTCTTGGTGGTTTTTCCCCTTTGACTGGGCCTCTTTTCTGAACAGACACCTAATGAATAAAAATCACAGTTCTTTATTCCATTACACAAGTAAAGTATTTTGCATTTTTAGCATTTGTTTATCAACTATAGAAAAGTTGGTGTAGAGAAAAAATAATGCCCTTTTTAATCAAGTCATAGGCTAGATCATTTTTATTATTATTTATGTTTTGAGTTTGCATTTGCTTTTGGTAAGTGTCTTGGAAATCACCAATCTCTGATCAGCTGTTGTGCAACTAACAGCATGGCAATGGCAATGGAACTGGCAAAGCTGGTTCTTAAATATTTACCCACATAACACTAGATAGTGCTTAGATGAATGTACATTTGGGATACAGATTATTTTCCATATGGAATGCTATGGCTCAGCACTTAAAGATGCTAAGCTTTTCAGATGGAGAGTTGACAGAGGGGTTCGATACCCGAGCTCTGCACAATGGGGTGAGGTCACATTACTTGCCCCAGCTCCTGCCCACCTAGCGGTTCAAAAGCATGCAAATGTGAGTACATTAATAGGTACCATTTCCATGCTCCTTTGATATATAGGTCACATGCAGGTGACGTGACCACAGAACTTATCTTCGAATAATGCTGGCTACCTTGTCCAAGAAACAGATGAACATAGCATCCTAGAGTCGGATATGACTGGATAAGGAAACCTTTACCTTTAAGTTCCATGGGAATACCCACCTGTTCTTTTTTTCCCTTTCTTTCTGCCTAGTTATGCCAAATGGTTATAGAGGAAGTATGTTTTGTGTAGGCTTCTTGAAAGATCATGGAGCTGGACTTCCTTGTTAAAGAGAAAGGACAAGTTAAATAAGGATGTGACATACTGTGAGATTTCTTATTCCTTACAGTTACCTATTGTGCACACACTGGTACATCTGCTTTATTCTCTGGAAAGAGAAAAGAAAGTGTTAATTTCAGCCACAAGATTTGATAAAGTCAGTATTTCTCTTAACCAGTTTTTACACAAGTTAATACTAGAACCAGTCTTTCATCTTTTGAGTCAATCCCATAATTAGGATCCTTCTTTGCCAGGGGCTGAATGAGTGTTTATTTTACATATAGGATGTCTGCAAGATATTTAACTTAATCATTACTTTTTATTAACAAAGAAATAGCTGCTTAGTTATCAGATTTAAGTGAACTTGAAATTCCTGAGAGGGAATGGTGTATGGGTAATGATTAACCTATACTGAATGGATATTATGTATTTATTAAAACAGCTAACCCTTAAGGACAGTGAAAGTATTTACACCCGATATTAATTACTAACTAAACATTTGCCTACAGCTCATTAAACTACAAGATTACAGGAATGTGATCTATACATACTTCAGTGGCCTTATTAGTTTTGCTCAGAATTTATTGACACACAAAATTTGTAGACAATGAAAATATACTTCAGTAATTCATTTTTGTTCCATTTGAGAAAATGGTTTTTAAAAAACCATTCTACTTAAGATGAAACAGTAAAGTAATTTAGGTTATAACCAGATTAATTTATATGCGATAACAATGTTGCTTATGTTCCTTATGTTCTCAGCTTCCAGAAAATTATATAAAGAATGAAATGCTGTTGATCTTATTTGCATTTAAGTCTACCCTTCCTTGGTATGATGTCTGCTGTTTTGGCAATTGATGTGCTATTCAATATGCCACTGTGTTGATAGTGCACACAGTTAAGGTGGAACTTCCAACCCATTTCTTGAAATATAGAGCACGATGTTCTTTCCCCATATATTAGGGGAAAGGGTTTGTTCTAGCTCTCCTAGAAGAAACAAAGCAATCTGAAAAGCTCTGCAGATGAACAGACTCCTAGCAATTCAGGGAGACGAATAAATTTAAATAGATGGTGTTGGAACCTATGAATGTTTCATAGTGGGGTAAATTGTTTTTTCAAAAATAAGGAGCAACGAAGGAAAACACTGTGCTGGTGTCTACAGGACAAAGAGTGGGTCCAGAATATTTTGTATTTAGCATTCAATGTTCAATGAGATGACAATTGAAAACCTATCTAACAACCAAAAGCTCCATTGTGGGATTACTGTAGTTAGTAGCCAATGCAAAGTGACCAAAGAGCAGGTAAAGGGTAGAATTTTCTGCTTGTAATATTGTTATTAAAATAATGTAAGTGCACTGGGGTACAAAAAATTTGAATAGGTAATCTGAAAAAATGTAACTCGACATTTCCATGGTAGTTTTAAAGATAAGGAAGGGAATATATCTTTAATTAATGTCAACAATTTTGCAAAGCCCTGCAAAACAGAAAAAAATGTAGAAACATTTTTTTAATATTATCTAATTACTATTACCACAGAAAACAAGCAATTTGTTGATAAATTCATTATGCACATATAAACCAAGTTTCACAATTAAGACTAGCAGATAATTCAGATAATAGGTTTGAAGCCAATACCATAATAGTACATTATTTTAAGATTTAATGCTGCCTCAGTTATCCAGTTGCTTATATTTTTAAGGATTCAAAAAATAATAAATTTAATTTTTAATTAAAATTATTTAGCAGATCATCAGTCGACCCTTTTCTAATTAACAACTTTTAAGTGCACTTTAGAAACGAAAGTGAGTAATCATTAATCTTGATAATGTGATTTGATTGTACTCTATAATTGGATCTGTTCCATAAATATTTTTATGTGAAGTTGGTATCAATAATAAAAAATTTAAAATTACATATGAATCCTTGAGTGAATGCATGAAGAAGAAAATAATATTATTGTTTCTTTTCTCTGAAAGTTTCTGAATTTAGGCAACAAAAACGGAATGCACAGGTACAGTATAGGTGATACCTTACTCAGTAGTAGTAACTGTGAAAGGGATCTTGGAGTCCTAGTGGACAACCATTTAAATATGAGCCAGCAGTGTGCAGCAGCTGCCAAAAAAGCCAACACAGTTCTAGGCTGCATCAACAGAGGGATAGAATCAAGATCACGTGAAGTGTTAATACCACTTTATAATGCCTTGGTAAGGCCACACTTGGAATACTGCATTCAGTTCTGGTCGCCACGATGTAAAAAAGATGTGGAGACTCTAGAAAGAGTGCAGAGAAGAGCAACAAAGATGATTAGGGGACTGGAGACTAAAACATATGAAGAACGGTTGCAGGAACTGGGTATGTTTAGCTTAAGAGAAAGAAGGACTAGGGGAGACATGATAGCATTATTCCAATATCTCAGAGGTTGCCACAAAGAAGAGGGAGTCAAACTATTCTCCAAAGCACCTGAGGGTAGAACAAGAAGCAATGGGTGGAAACTAATCAAGGAGAGAAGCAACTTAGAACTGAGGAGAAATTTCCTGACAGTGAGAACAATTAATCAGTGGAACAGCTTGCCTCCAGAAGTTGTGAATGCCCCAACACTGGAAGTCTTTAAGAAGATGTTGGATAGCTATTTGTCTGAAATGGTATAGGGTTTCCTGCCTAGGCAGGGGGTTGGACTAGAAGACCTCCAAGGTCCCTTCCAACTCTACTATTGTATTGTATTGTATTGAATATTTAGTATAAATTTGCAGAGATAATTATAGGTAATCCTCAACTTACAGTTACAGTTGAGCCCAAAATTTCTGTTGCTATGCAAGACAGTTATTAAGTGAATTTTGCTCCATTTTTTACCTTTCTTGTCACAGTTCAGTGAATCACTACTGTTGTTAAATTAGTCACACAGTTGCTAAGTGAATCTGGCTTCTCCATTGACTTTGCTTGTCAGTTGCCAAACATTTGAATTTTGATCATGTGACCATGGGGATGCTGCACTGGTTGTAAGTGTGAAACAGTCATAAGTCACTTTTTTCAGTGCCATTGTAACTTTGGTCACTAATTGAAGGACTACATGTATACATTATATGAGCAATTTTAATAGGACTGCAAATGTTATATTTAATAGTAACATAATAATTTGTCGGGCTTTTTACCTACATAATCTGCATTTTTATTATTCTTTCAAATTTCAAAAAGGTTACCCGGTTTACAGATGAAAGATAATCCAGATAATCCAGGAAACACTTATCCAGTGTGGCAAATCTGTATTAAACAAGGATGTTTATGTATATAAGTGAAAAGTCTAGTATTGTAAATAACATCATTTCATCAGTAATATATTTATGAAACTGGGGCAGGGGTTTCAAACTCAAGGCTCGCGAGCTGCAGGGTGCTTAGATCTGGCCTGCCCTGGAAACAGCAAAAGACCGGTCGGCCGTGCCTCTGCCAGCAAAACAGAGCTCAGCAGAGCCACACATGGCCCTTCCAAGCTACGTTTTCGCTGGCAGAGGATTGCAGGAGACTGCCCCAGCTGAAAACAGAGATCAGGAGCCCATTTTTGCTGACAGAGCACTCAGACCATCACAGGCACTTCCGACACAAGTCACGGCAAGCTAGCCACACCCACCATGGCCTCACCCACTCTAGCCTCCCGAGGTCAAACACAGCCCTGATGTGGCCCTCAATGAAATCGAGTTTGACACTCCTGAACTAGAGCTTTTTTCTACTTTTTTTCTTTCTGAAATACTGCTGTGACTTTTTAAAAATACTTTTATTTTTCATCATTGTAATTATGCAACACTATTCCCAGTATATTCTATTATATAATTTATATAATTTAACTGTATCAAAAATGGTTCAAATATTTCAGTTTTTCTAATTTATCTAAATACTGTAGTCATTATTGCTGAATTATACACTTTTGCTCATGACATAGTTCTATTGGCAGAATACTAGCTTTGGTAAACTCATTCTCTAACACAATAGCTCATAGTAATATAGTGTAGATTCTTTCTGGCTTAACAGATCTGATGCAAAGGATTTAGTCAATCATTAGAAAATCTTGAAGGAAATATAAATATGAACTTCCTTTTGAATTGAAGTATGCACAGGGCAACATGACGTCTATGCTAAGGACTCAGCATAATCTAGTAATATGTGTAATTAATTTTTGAAAACTTAAATGGTAGTCTTGATGGACACTGCGTGATTAATTTGAGCCAAGTTTGTCTGATTAGCTTTTTCTTCTTGTCCCCTAGCTGTAGCTTAGTCAACTCTCTCCTATTTACTTAGAATATAAAACTTTATTCTCCCTCATGTAATGTGATAGTAAGTAAATAGGAGACACCATAATAAAAACCATTTGATTTTTTTCCTACTAAATATATATTGGAAATTTAAAGTAATATGTTACATGTTAGAGCAGCTTTGCTAAATAGGCACCTTCCAGTGGTATTAGACTTCAGATGCTATAATGCAATTGGAGTCCAACATATCTCGGTCCCAGGTTAAAGACATGTTGAAGTATATGGAGATACTTTGTCAGTGTTTGGTCTTTTAACTGGTCATTATGTCTACATATAATTTTTCAGCAAATAATACCCTTTTAATTTTGTCTAGACCAACTTGTGGTAATAGATTTAACATTTTTCAGAAGCTAATGCTTTGGAACAGTTTCTTTTAATATTTTATTACATTAAATACCGTGTTTCCCCGAAAATACGCCAGGGGCTTATATTTTTTTGACCCACGAAATATGGCCTTGGGCTTATTAAAGGGGAGGGCTTATTATTTTTGGGTTGCCGGGCGGCTGCTCCCTTGTGACTGGGTTCCCGAAGAGCCGGGCACAGCCTCAGGGTCGAATGGCTGTGTTGCGCTGTCGCAGCAGCAACGCAGCAGCCATGAGGTGACCAAGCTTATGAGCAGCCGCCCGGCAATCCCACTTTCCAGCCGGGTACAGCGCCGCTGACCGACCTAGCAGTACCCGGAAGGCACCAAGCAACGCGAGCGCCTGTTCGCCGCCCTCCGCCTCCCGCGGCTCGGTGCCTTCGGAATGCCCCTAGGTGAGTGAATGGGGCTCTGCATGGCTGGAGGGGAGTTTCGCAGCGGCTTTTCCTCTCCCCGCTCACGCGAAGGGCATCTGCGCTGCTGGCGCTGTCCGCCGCTTGGGGTTTTTTTTCAAAGCACGGAGGATGGATGCCACTCTGGAAGTACGCTCTATGGTTGTACAATCTGCAGCCCACAAGCATAGAGCGTACTTCCAGAGCGGCATCCATCCTCCGTGCTTTGAAAAAAAAACCCAAGCGGCGGACGGCGCCAGCAGCGCAGATGCCCTTCGCGCGAGCGGGGAGAGGAAAAGCCGCTGCGAACTCCCCTCCAGCCATGCAGAGCCCCATTCACTCACCTAGGGGCATTCCGAAGGCACCGAGCCACGGGAGGCGGAGGGCGGCGAACAGGCGCTCGCATTGCTTGGTGCCTTCCGGGTACTGCTAGGTCGGTCAGCGGCGCTGTACCCGGCTGGAAAGGGGGGTTGCCGGGCGGCTGCTCATAAGCTTGGTCACCTCATGGCTGCTGCGTTGCTGCTGCGACAGCGCAACACAGCCATTTGACCCTGAGGCTGTGCCCGGCTCTTCGGGAGCCCGCTCGCAAGAGAGCAGCTGCCCAGCAACCCCCCTTCTTCAGCTGGGCACAGCGCCGCTGACTGACCTAGCGGTACCCCGAAAGCACCAAGCAACGCAAGCGCCTTTGCCCCCACCTCATTCCCGTGGCTTGGTGCCTTCGGGATACCGCTAGGTCGGCGAGCGGTGCTCTGCCTGGTCGGAGGGGGGGGATTGTCCAGAGGGTTTATTTTCGAGGGTGGGCTTATATTTTTGTGCACGCGAAAAATGTCGCAAGGGTTTAGTTTCAGGACATGGTGTATTTTCGGGGAAACACGGTATTTGTGGATGTTTGCACATGAAGCCAGTGCTTTTTATGAGATTCCATAAATACAGCAATTTATAGTGGTTTAATAGTCAGTTGTAGTGTTATAAGCAGTGACGTGCAGTGAGGTTTATGGCTGGTGAGGCTGGTGACGTCATCAACGCGAGCCGCGGTCCCCTTCATGTTGACTCAGGAAGGCGGAGAATGGGACCATGTGTGCAGGAGGCTGAAGCTGCCTCAGCCTCCTGCACATGTGGTCCCATTCCCCTCCTTCCTGACTCCTGAGTCAACATGAAGGGGACCACAGAGCGCGCTCCGTGGGACCGCGGCTCACGCTCTGCGGTCCCCTTCATGTTGACTCAGAAAGGCGGGGAATGGGACCACATGTGCAGGAGAGAGGCTGAGGCTAGAGGAGCCTCCTGCACACGTGGTCCCATTCCCGGACCATGTGTGCAGAAGGCTCCTCAGGCCTTTTCCCTTTTCCCTTTTTTTTTATTTTCATGATGAGAGCGGTGAGGCTCTGTCTCCCCTGACCACACGTCCCTGGTTATAAGCATTAAATGTCTTACATCATATCTTTTGTTGCATTAGATATACTGTACATAGTTGGTTTTGGTGGGTTTTTTATTACAGACAAATTATACTTTTTTCTCTGATAAACAGGTTTTGTAGATTTCTGTAACTTAAAACATATATGAATACAGAAAATGATAGCCTTCTGCAGATGTTAATAATTCACAAAGAATGCATATAGTGATAGTGGCAGGCTCTACCTTTGGGTTTGTTTACTATAGTGTGTAGAGAGCCACTGTATGTAGGTAATATATAAAAAGCATATATTTATTGCATAGACCCATTTTGAGACAGCTCCCATATTGCTTGGCCCATACAAATACTGAATGTATTCCCATTAATGATGAACAAGACTAATCAAACAAAAGAAATAAGGTTCCCAAAATGTTTTAAAAAGTCTTTGATGTCTTTCCTAACAGTTATTGTATTTGATATACTGAAAATAGTAATTTCGTTACTTTCAACATCAATTTCGTACTTCATCAGCATTCAAAGTGGACAAAAGATACATGGATGAATTTCTTTTGAACTTCCAATGGGGGAGGGGTTTCAGTATTTTCGTCATAGAAATTATGCTAGTGCTGTGTTTTAATTTGACTTGATCGGAGTTTAGAACATGAAGGATTACAAATATGCTGTCTTCTTAAAAGACGTTTTTGCCAGTTTCCAGGTTCACATAGTGGCAGCAAAAGCTTCCTGGCAGCAGCCATAGGATCTCCCCAAAAGATGCACTTGCTTTCCTCAGTCACAGACAAATGATGTATTCATGCTGCTATATTTTCTGGAGCAGTCCTGCAAACCACATTGAAAATTTTATAAATTCCTAGTACAAATGGAATAGACCTATTAATTTGCTTGTTTCAGGGTAGAATATACTGGGGGGAAAATAAATGTGCTACTTTAGTTCCATTTTTAGAAATCATTTTATTGACTTTCTGCCTTAGATCCAGATCCAGACTCAGAAGATTTTTTTATCAACTTCCTCTTTCCCCTTATTTTATTTCTGAGAGTCTCCTAAATTCAGATATGAAGGGGGGAATATTTTGGGGGAATTGGTGAAGATTACGTCTCTTCTTTTCATAAGACTAGTTAATTATTATAGTACCACTCCTTGGAAGTCTGGATTTTAACCATTGTATTTAATATATCTTCAGTTGATAATTGTTGACTCTGTCTTTAACAAATTTTGGACAGACTGAGCAGTGGTTAGATTCTGTTGACCTTATTTAAATGGCCTGAGATAAATAGCATAAAATTAATGGAGGAGCTTGTTGGTGTCCCTTTGCTGATATTAGTAGATCTGGATTGCTGTTCTTTATCCACTTATGAAACAGTAATAGAAAGCATCTTCATCTGACACTCTGTATAAGAACATTTACAGTATATAGCTTGCTGGAAAAGTTACAATTTCACCAGATGAAGTAGAGTATTCAGTCCTGGGCACTATACTTAGGAAAGATATTTTCTTAAGAGCAAAGAATAACAGTGATGAGGATCAAGGGACTAGAAATTAACTGATATGAGAAGAGATTGAAGGAACTGGGGTAGGATTTCCTTTGAGAAAAGATAACTGAGAAGAGATCAGTAAGATTCTTCAAATGTCTGAATAGATGCCACATAGAAGAAGAACAAGAGTTTTTCTCTGTCATCTCAAAGTGTATAGAATAACAGTCTTAAGTTACAAGACAAGTTCATTTGAGTGTTAGGGGAAAGCATTTTGCTCTTAAGAGTAGTTTGACAGCGGAATGAATTACTGAGAAAGATAAGTTCCTTTTGCTAGATATATTTAAATAGAGATTGAGTAATGGTAGTATTCACTAAAAATATTTTTCTTTGGTTTCATTCACTTAGTGGGGTTTGACTTCATTGGCCATTTCCAATTCTATTAGTCTGTTTGTGCTGTGCTGTGTAAATTTTTAAAAGGATTTATCACATGTGCCTAAATGATTTTTTGTTATTCCCTGCCTAAAATTTCATATCTATAAGAGGTATGCTTTTATTTATATATAGGCACCACAAAAGTGAATTTGGTGAAAATCCCATCAACTGTTTCTAGCCCACGAGACACTGCTCTCGCTGCTGTGATATGCAGTGCACTGGCAACTGTACTTTCAGCGCTCTTCATCCTGTGTGTTATTTATTGCAAGAGACAGTTCATGGAAAAGAAGCCAAACTGTAAGTTTCTCTCCTCCCACTACTGCCACCACATTACATTTATTACTAATATTCTTACTCATGTCATCTTTATGTTGAGTTTTACCATCTAATAAATGTATGTGCCAAAAAAAAAAGATTTATTTGAGCTTAACTAACTAACTTAAGTGTAACCTGGAGTTGATTCACAGTTTCCCAAATGTAACTTTGATCAATTACATCAAAGAAGATAAATAATGTGAATATGCTGACTATATATTCCGTCTATATCTGTCTTAATTTTGTCTAGCATTTTGTGAAACATTCAAAAGATCATACAAAAATGCATCAAAAATTAATATCCCAAATTCATGTTGCAGTGTGAAAATTGTGAGTGTCTGAAGAAAGGTTAGCAGTTAGTTAGGGCTACTTTTTGTGCTACTCAGTTGCATTTAGATTATTTTTTTTAAAAAAATATTATTTTCCTTCTACAAAACCTTACAGTCATTATATCAACATTATTATGTCATCATACCTTTACATGTAAATATTATTTCGCTTCTATGTTTATAAACCTTTATACACAGTTCTCTCTAGATGATAGATAGATGATAGATAGATGATAGATAGATAGATAGATAGATGATAGATAGATAGATGATAGATAGATAGATAGATAGATAGATAGATAGATAGATAGATAGATAGATGATAGATAGATAGATAGATAGATAGATAGATAGATAGATAGATGATAGATGATAGATAGTTTTTTTGGCTTAATTAATTTTATTCTTGTTTTGCAGCCATTTGTACCAATTGTTCCAAATTTCATTATATTCCGACTCTTTGTCTTTTAATTTTAGTGTTAATTTGTCCATCTTTGCACAATCCAAACTTTTTTGTATCACTAATTAGTCCAAGGGGATATTATTTTGTTTCCAGCATTGGGCAAACGCTATTCTAGCTGTGGTCAGCAGATGTGTTAATATATACTTAATTTTCTTTGTATATTTCCCTTTGATTATTCCCAGCAGAAAGTGTTCGGGTTTGTATTTTATTCGTTCTCCTGTAAGTTCTTGCACCCATTTCCAAATTTTTGTCCAATATTTTTGAGTTTCTGGGCAGATCCACCATATGTGATAGAAAGTCCCTTGTATTTTTTTTACACTTCCAGCGGGTCAGATTCATGTTTGGGTACATTTTAGCCAATTTCATTAGTGTTAAATGCCAACAATAAAACATTTTATACATATTTTCTTTGAGTGCTACTGATCGTGTTAGTTTATAATTTGTGTTCCAAATTCTGTATTTATATTTTTTTTAAATTAGAAAATCATGGGAAACATATTGAAATAGGCATAAAGCAACAAGATGCATGAAAATGGTTTAATTCATATTATGGGAAAACTTTTATAATAGATGCTCTAAGTAAAGTGAAAATGTAATGTTACTAAATATGATTATAGAATAATTTAAATCTAAATAAAATGGGTTAACACCCAGTGTCAATATCTTCTCTGTTCTAAAGGGTCTGCACAATCTCAGGATGTTCACTATGAAGGTTCAGAACTTGAATGTTTTGATAGATCACAACTTAATATATATGAACATAGAACATGCTGCCAGGGTCAGCAGGATTCATTACAGATGTGTGGTAAGTATGGTCTTAAGTTACTTGCTGGGTTAGTCTTAGTAGGAGAAACACAGTGAAACTGACATTTGAAAGAAGCATAGAAAATTAATTTAATGGATACATTGCTATTTAATAGTATAGATCCCAATAGGGCTAAAGTAATAGAATTACTAGCATTTAATAATGTAAAGCAAATCAAAATTACAAATATAAAAATATATGTTTCTATAATTAAAACTTTATATGAAGGCTAAATGCAACACCACCATCTCAAAGGCTAAATGTGTTATGAAGATTTTGTATAAGAGCAGATATGAGCCCTGTGCTGTGTCATTCTCAAACATATGATTGTTGTGTAGAACGCAATCCCATATCATCATCCCTCACTTGCCCCTTTCCTCAAAGTGGATGGATGACGGATTGCTCGGCTAGGCATTAAATTCTAATGGGATCTAAACAACCCCTTTTGTTGTTGATATTTTCTTACATAACAGAGGCGAAAGCCAGAGGCCAACAGCTGTTCTTCACTATGTGTCAAGTATACACTATGGGACTTGTGTGAACCAGCTCAAAGCTAGTCTCAACAAGTATAAATTATTTGCATTTCTAGAAAACACTTTGCAATTTGTTTCTTATTTAAGGTTTTCTTTCTTCAAGGTCCAGTGCATTTGATTCCATCGTTGTGCTGTGACGAGACCTGTAGCTTTGAACATAGTTGTCACAGCTGTCCTTTTCACTCTCAGACTACACTTCATGAAAGGTACTTCAGGTTTTAACTTCTGCCTTTTGCTAACTCTTCTATTGAATATTTGTTTTGGCCTTATTACATGATACATTGGAGTATATATCCTGTAGAGTTTTCAATCAATGGAACAGACATTTCTGACAGATTCAATCACTAATTTGAAAGGGAAAGGGGGATGTACAATATGCAGGCAAAAGCCAATTGCAGGTAAATTAACTATATTCTAACTATACTGTATATAGTGTATATACTGTATACAACTGTACTGTTGTTTTTAAAGTGTTCAGTTCTGTTGCACTTTTGTTAGTACTGAAAAGCATAATTTGTTGTGCCCATTTCTTAAATTTTGAACTTCTCTCTGTCTTGTCACTTGCAATAATTATAACTGACTGTATGATGTAAAATTATATTATTATTTTTAATTATATTTTAATGCCATCTTTCTGCTCCTAAATGCACAAATTTGACACAAATCATACTTTATATTTACTGATATGCAATTAGCACGCTAGGATCAAACCTTAGCCACCGAATGGATCCTGAAAAGAACTGAATTAGCCCTAATCAGAAACAAACTCCACAGGAAAAGATTCCTACTAGACCAAACCAACCGAGACCTACTCACTCTTCACCTCAAACTCAGCAACAAAATCCACCCAGCACTCTGGGACAAATCCAAACAACTAGCCCTCTGGAGTGCCAAAACAGAAACCTCCTACAAGACAGACAAACAAACCAACAAACTCCACAGAGTAGAAAAACAACAGAAGCCCAACCCCCCTCCACAGCAACTCATGAAACAAACAGTAGACAACATATCAGACAGAACCCTCACTACAGCTGAAACCAATGTCCTTTCCAGAGGATTCAACTTTGCAGTCACCCCTAAACACATCCCCACTGAAGACATCATATGCGGAGTTGAAGCTACACTCACCAAAATCAACCCAGATAAGCCAATAAAATCAGACTTGCAGTCAGCAACATCCTTTGCTCCAGTAATCCACCCAGAAGCAACTTACAGCAAGAAGAAGAAGTAGTACTCACCAACCTGAGGAAAGACAACAACATAATCATTCTCCCAGCAGACAAAGGTAACACCACAGTGGTGATGAACACATCTGACTACCAAGCCAAACTATCCAACCTACTCCAAGACCCCGCTTACAAACCTCTAAACACAGACCCCACCACCTACCTGGAAAAAACCACCAAATCCAAAATAAAAGCCTCTCCCATCAGTGAAGAGATCCAGCAAAGAATCATCCCCAGAGAGAAATCTTCCAGATGCACCAAACTCTATGGCCTCCCCAAGATACACAAAGAAGGAACACCACTCAGATCCATAGTCAGCTCCATAGGCTCAACTCTACAGAATCTTGCCAAATTCCTCGCCAAACAACTCCAACCCTACGCAGAATCCATCACCTCACATGTACAAATCTCACTCCACTTCATAGAAACAATAAAGAAAACAAAACCTACAATCCAGCGACCTACTCGTGAGTTTTGATGTCATATCCCTCTTCACCCAAGTGCCTATAAAAGAAGCCTTTTCAGCTATCCAGAACAAACACAACCTCCCTAAACACATCCTGGACCTGACCAACCACTGCCTAACCAACACATACTTCATCCATAATGGACAAAGATACAAACAGATAGAAGGAGCACCCATGGGATCACCCCTCTCACCCGTCATCGCAAACTTATACATGGAACATTTTGAAACTAATGCCTTAGATAAATCTGAACACAAACACAAACCTGGCTTAGATATGTTGATGACACTTTCGTGATTTGGCCACATGGGAAAGAAAAACTGGACAACTTCCTCACACATCTCAACAGCCTACATCCCAAAATACAATTCACCATGGAAAGAGAAGCAAACAACCAACTTCCCTTTCTGGACATCCTAATCTACAAAAAACCCAATGGTTCCCTAGGACACACCATCTACCGGAAAAAAACACACACCAACCTCTACTTAAACGCACAATCCCATCACCACCCTGCACAGATCAACTCTGTAGCCAAGACCCTCATCTCCAGAACTAAACGCCTAGCCGACAAAGACCACTTGAAAACTGAATTACACACTCTCACAAACGTATTAATCTCCAACAGATTCCAAAAAAAAAAAAACAAATTACCAACCTAATCCAAAGGGAGACTCCTCCCAAAAACCGAGACACAGAACAGGATAATGGCATTGCCCTCCTCCCTTACATCAAAGGCACCATAGATAAAATCAGCAAAATTATCCACAAACAATATCAAGACAGCCTTCAACACTGACCCAAAAATAGCCAACATCTTAAGAAACCCCAAAGACAAAATCCAGCTAGAAAACCAAGGAGTCTACGAAATACCATGTAAAATCTGCCCTGCAACATACATAGCACAAACGAACAGGAGAATAAATGCACGCATTGCAGAACACAAGAATGCAGTAAGAAAAAAAGAAAAAACTCCCTCCCTTTTCCAGCACCTTAAAGCTACAGGACATGAAATTAATTTTGAAGGAACCAGGTTAATCTCCAAAACTGAACACTTCAACAAGAGCATAATTATGGAAGTTATCAAAATAGAGAAACACCCCCACAACATGAATAAATATGACGATACCTCCCGCCTACCAGATCTGGAAACCAGCCCTGGTAAACAAATGAGCCCCATCCACCACCCAGGCCGTTACAACACAATGCACCCACAACCAGCACCAATCAGCACCAATCATGATACAACCACACATCCAATGAATCCACTTGCTGAAACGGGGCCAGCACTCCACCCCACCCAAGGTTTATAGCAAGACGGCAGCTCCGATCACGCTTTAAGCCCAAAACACCAGCCTGAAGATGGCGAGTGAGATTATATATATGTGTGTGTGTGTGTGTGTATGTATGTATGTATATAAATATAAATATTAATATAAATATTAATATAAATAATATAAATATTAATATTAATAATATAAATATAAATATATGCATACATACATACACACACACACATATATATATACATACATACTGTATGTATATATATATATATATATATATATATATATATATATATATATATATATATATATATATATATCTTATATTGAATCTTTGTTAAATGTCTTGTTTCTCAACTTTTTACAGGAATTCAAATTCTGTTGGAGAAATGATTCCAGCATTTCTTGGTTCTCTTTCACATTCCACTTGTGGAGATCTTTCAGATGCTTGGCCTCTCATCCAAAAACCAGAATGCTGTGATAGTATTTCTTTCTCTGAATCATACCCTGAACTAGTGGGAGAAGATGAAAACCTTTTCAGCGCCTTAGAGATAGAAAGTGACACTATGGATTCAGATAACAAACAGGATTTAAATATAGTCACATCTACAAACCCTCATTTCGGAAGCTTGACAGAATCACATGAACTTCCCAGTATCACTGCTCCCTTAAATCAGGTTTTGGCTGCTGAACCATTCTCAGCAACAGATTATGACAGAACAAACTGATAAACAGGTAAGCACAGTTATCTGTTAAGCAGTATTGTCTGGAATAATTATTTTCTTGTTCAATTAAAAGCACATCGCAAGGAGAAAATGACAGAAAAAGTTATTTTTAAAACTACTTTTCTGGGTTGGTATTTTGTATAATTCATTTATTACATTTATATCTCACTACAAATGACTGTCAGCAATTAACCTGACATGGAAAAAGAAGTCTAAAACATTCATGGTAGAATAAAATCAAAGCAGTAAAATAATAAATAAAAAGTCAAGAATAGAGCAAGCCTCCCAACAATATTAGAGAAGGCCTAATTAGAATATTGTCTGGAACAGTTCTCTTTGAGAATCTTTTTCAATGTAAGCAGGGAAAGGCCAGACTGATTTCCATGGGGTAGCAGCTCCTCCTGGTATGAGTTCCTCTCCTTCAGGGGTCTGCAACCTTGTCAATTTTAAGACTTGTGGACTTCAACTCCCAGAATTCCTCATCCAGCAAAGCAAAGCTTTGGAGACCCCTGGGGCACTGCTGCAGCTTAGTCCTCTAAAACTGTTGAGTGGACATGCAGGAATGAGTTAGGGTAGGAGAATAAACAGAGAAGAAGAGAAGGAGACCAATTGTTAGTTGTGCATAATGTTTCTATTGGCTGCAGAAATGTTTGCCTCTCTGTTTTTAGAGTTGTTCCAAATTTGTCATTGGGTTTTGGATGTGTCAGATGAGGTTTAGGCTTCTTCAGTTGCTCCTGTTGTAGTTTCCACTCTGGGGGTTTCTACCATCTTTGAAGGCTAGCAGAGAGGTGAGGAAAAAAAGATCCTGTGTTTGATTTAGCAGATCTTGTCATCTTTCTGTAACTAATGAGATCATCTGAAAATGAAACTGTAACACTGTATGTGTACAACAGCAGTTGCAGAAGCTTTCTCTGAATAGGATTGAAAAGTCCTTGATCTGAAATGTCAAGAAGGAAAATATCAAGAGAAAAAGAAATGTAGGTTTTTTTTCTGTCACAATGAAAAGTTAAGTGGCCTACCAAGGCCTTTTTAGGTTATCGCCAATAAATTGGAGGGCAAAAATAAGAGACTTGCTTTTCTTTTCTTTCTTTTAGGAATCCGCATGACCTTTCCTGGCAGCCCTTAAATTGAGTGCCTCTTCTCTAATGTTTGTGAATGGAATGCTGCCTGGGTCTCAGTGGTACTGTTTCAGAAACAGCTGGAATAAATTGGCAGCATTTGAAAGCTCTTTGGCAGTTGGATTTGCAACAAAGCAGCTGTATGAGAAGATTTCAAGGAGCGGTGTGGTCAAAGACCAGGGGCAGCTAACTGCGGGTTGTCCCTCATTCAGACATAGTTTGATGGATTGAACTCACAGCTAAGGAGATTATGTAAGGCTAACAAGCGGTAGAATAGTCTTCTCAGTATATGTACTAACAGCAGATGTGTGACAGGAATTTATCCTTTATTATATTGGCAAAAGGAAGCATTTGATAGGATTTGCAACAAAAAGCTGTGTTGAATCCCTGTGAATGTGCCAAGAATCCTAGCACTGCAAATAATCCTTTTTAAGAAAAATGAAAATTTCTGATTTGCCTATATTTATTTATTGTGAACCTGGAAATATCCCCTGCTTTTCGCAGTTCAGTATTGCATAAATAAGTGTTTATATGGAAAAAGCACATTGTAGAAATTGAAAAGCAGTGATCAAGAGTCTTTTACACGGCTCTTTATAGGGCAGCTCTCTGATGTTTATCTTGAACTAAGTCCTGGTGGGTTCGGTGCTGCCTACTCTGGAGGTAAAATAACTCCAACTTTCAATGAAATATTTCCCCTATAAATAACTGCTGTTATATGCTGGTGTTTGGCAGAATTTCATAATTCAAAAAAACACATTAGACGTCATTTATTTCAGTAGGGATGTTTTGTTAGTTATATCAGGTATTTACTATCTCAGTGAAATTTAATGTGCTTTTTTATACATTTTTTTAAAAAAGTTTGAAATAAAATTATAAATGGCTTTGGCCCCTTGGACAGTATCTCAGGACCCTAGGATTCCTTACATTTCTTCTTTTTTGAAATAAAGAAATGAACAGAGTTAGAGCAGAAAGCATTCAGGATCCACAACTCTCTACCTAATTTCCAACCCGTTTCCATGTCTCCAAACTGGAGGGAAATATAGCAGTGGGACTATTAAAAAGAAATCTCATTGCTTGAAGAAGTAGGTAGAGATGTATATATCAGTAATTGCTTCTGCTCTTTAAAGTAGTAGCAAAGAGAGCATTAGAATAGTTCTGCCACTCTGCAATACTATTCCCTCTTCCTTGTGGATAAAAATTGAATTCAGTGGGATCTATTTTCTCAGTAGATATGGATAAAACTGCAGTCTTAAAAGCTACATTTTTAAACCTACAAATACATAATTGAGGGAATGCAGTCTTATACATAGTTACTTGAAAGGTAAGGCCCACAAAAAAAGTAGAATGTAAGGTCAGACATCCGAGGCAGATAGGTATGCAGGGTACTATGTTAACATTATTGCAAAATTCACGTTTCTATAATTTTTGCATGAGGAACCATATTTATGTAAATTTTGTAAATAATCTGACATGCATTTCAGTATTGTGTAAAACGTTTGATAAAATATGTATAGAAATTTCACCTATGAACGCTCTTTCATAAATTAATTTTGTCATCTTTATCCATTATCTATGCTATCTGTGGACAATGGTCATTTTGTATGTGTAATTTACACTTTATATAATTAGATTCCCCACCAGCCCACATACTAAAAACGAAGGACAGGGAAGTATAAATTACGTATAATATACTGTTCATAAAATGTTTGATTCAACAAAATTCATATTGATTATGTTGCCTATGTCAAATTGATATATGCAAAAAGATTGAATGATTGATTATGAGCCATCAGGTTGGTGTCAACGTGATGATCACATAGTATAATTCTGTCCCTGATACATCCCTTCAAAACGTTCAGTGGTATAGCCATCACACTTGCTGATCACACTTTTCTTCTCTTTCTCCAGTCTTTCCCAATATTATGTACTTATCAGAAAAACTAGGTCTTTATATTATGTTTCCAAAATATGATAATTTGCCCATTTGTGCTTTAAACAAAATTTTTGGCTGACTCATTCTGTGATCTGCTCATTATTTTCTTGGCGATTAATGTTTTCTCGTGAGCTTTCTCCAACATTCAAAAACTTCAGTACTCTTCCCTTTGTGCTTATTCAAACTCCAACTTTTGCCTGAATGATGCTGATCTTTGTAGGTCACAGCACCTGTATATTTTTTTCTAAGATTTTCATGCTGCCCTTTCATGTGCTAGTCTGTGGCATAATTCTTTATTACTTTGTAGCTGATAGATGATCCTAAAATGCAAAAGCTATTCTCCATTTCAGTATCTTCATTGTCAGTTCTGAGGCTGGTTGCCATACCAGTTATTTCCCAATTTTGCCATGTATAAGACGCCCCCATGTATAGGACGCCCCCATGTTTCATGTAGAGTTAAGAACGCACACTACAAGCCATTACTGTACAGAAGTCATCTTATTAGAGAGTGAGTAATACAAGAACAGGAAATGCATCACAGGAACAATAGAGATGAAACCTAGAGGGGCAATGTGATACAGGAAACAACTACAATAGAGAGGAATGATAGAGCTGCATATAAGGTAGAGGCTCATCTGGCAGACCTGGAGGACGGGAATGGGCCACACCTTCTCCTCGGCCTCCTGTGTATAAGATGATCCATTTTTAACTAAATTATTTTTAAGAAAAAGCATCTTATACACGGAAAAATAGGGTAGTTTGTATTTATTATATTTAATCTTTGTCCCATTTTTTCACTGTGCACCTTGACTTTGATTATGAGAGCTTGCAGATCATTTTCAGCTATTAGAGTAATGTGGAAAAGGTTATTCGTGTTTCTTCTTCCAAATTTTAAAATCATGCTTATCTTGTTCCAATCCAGTCTCCTTTATCCTAGAATTGCCTCTTAACTAAATGGGCAGTATATACGTTTAATAAATAAATGCAAGTCAAATAAATAAGGAAAAAATATACACTTTGTCTCATTCCTTTCCCAACCCGGAGCCTGTCTGTTTTGCCATGTTCCTTGCAGACTTAGCTTCCTGTCCTAAGTGTAAGTTTTGCGTAAGGGCACTGAGATGTGTCTCTGAATTTTCCCAAGGACATTGCACAACATGAGATGGTCAATGCAATTGAAAACCTTGGTGGTATCAGTGAAGTGCTCTGCTAACTTTTATTTTGGTAGTCTTTGGCTTTATCAAATATCAATAATGTCTCTTGCTCCTCAGCCTTTTTTAAAACCGCTTCAGCATCTGGCCTTTTGCTTTTCTCTAGAATCTGTAGGATTCTAATTTGTGTTGATTCTGTTGTCAGTACTGTCTAAGTTATATTCTTCCTGGATATGAATGCAACATTGTTCCTTCGTTGTTTTTCATGTTCCGATGATCTTTTGACTGAAAGTATCCAATTTCAGGCCATTTCAGTTCACTGATGGCTAAGATGTTAACTTGTAGTTTATTAATTTCATCTTTCACTGTATTTAGCTTTCCCACATTTATGCTTCCCGGATGCCCATTGGAGCACTTGTCTATATGGCTTCAGTTTTTCTTTTCCTACATTACAACTATGTTTCCTATGTTACAACAACATCCTGTATGTTTTAATCTAACCACATCATATACAGAATTAATACTCAAAAAGAAAAACCACCATCCCCCATCTCCCAGTAGCTTTTTCAATGCATCTGATGTGAGAAGCCCATCATTTGGCATCATTTCCTCAATCGCTTTACTTGTTCTATCCATGTGGTTTTCTTAGTGAAATGCAGGAACAGCTTAACATTGCCTTCTCCCACTCAATATAAAATTATACCATTTCCGTTATTTCTAAAGCCTGTATAAAATTAAATGTAATAAAATAAATGAATGAATCCTTGCTACCCAACGTAGATGCTTTCTTACTTTGTCTGGGCAGCTAGGATTACCTTCATGCCTTGGGTGATCCATTTGGTGCAAATGCTCAGCCATGCCCTTTGCCACCACAATAAGGAAGAATAGCAGGGCTGAAAAATGGGCGGGAAGGAGGGAACAAAAACGTATAGTGACACAGACTTCTCTCAAACACAATTAAGATTTTTTAAATATTTTATATGTAGAAATACCAGTGTGACTTGAAGCATTGTGTACGTGTTTATATATTTTTCTATTTGTTAATAAATGGTCATTCAAATAATATACGTATGTCTCAGAATACTCATCTTTTTGTACATGAATACGGGATGCCTCTGGTGATGGGTTCCAGATCCCTTTGCAACCGGTACAGTGTAAAGGGGCCAGGTGTCCACCACATGCATGCGCGCAGCACGCGCATGTGTACTTACTGCCCGCGACAGCTCTGCGATGCTCCAGCTGCTCGGCGGAGCAATATGCAGGCGTCGTGCGCGGAAGCCCCGGTTGGCTCAAATACAAGTAAGGACAGCAGGTGGGCCCTCCGGAGCACCATACCGGAATGGTACCTGGTTTCCCAGCAGGCACCGGTACGCCCGTACCGGGTGTACCGGTCATATCCCACCACTGGATGCCTCAGGCTATTATTTTAAAACAGTGACACATACCAGATGCTGTGCCACTTTCTGCTGCGGCTTAGATTAATATTATTATGCTTATAGAGGAAACATGGTTAAATATCTGAACAACCCCTGTTTCTTAATTATGAGTCTTACATTTCTAAACAAGGCATAAATTTGTGATCATGAACAATAGCATAATTTTTACCCTTTAGCATGGAAGCTGCTTGTGGAGATAATTCTGACCTGATTTCCTCAATGGTTTAGCAATTGAGTTGAATAGGACAAGAAGGGGTGGAATCACTAGAGAAGGGTGTGTGCTTAGCCACATGGGACAGAAAGGACATTTCCTAAATGGTTGCTGGGTGTTAAAGGAATCCATCAAGGAGGGAGGGATCAAAGGATTCCCAAACATTTTTCTACCATACTGGAGATTGGCACTCAGTTAATTTGAGATACCAGGAACAGAACAAGAAAAATTCAAGCCCTTTACACTGGTAATACTCTTAAGAAAAAAAGTGAAAATAAATGGTTAGAAGTCTGCACTTTTGCTAAAGTCTGAAAATTATAGAGCACATGTGTGCAACAAGTGCAAGTTCTACTGGTACTTTAAAAATAAATATGAGGATTGGAACAAGAAGTTTTATTAAACCAAACAACAGGTATGGACTGTGATGGCCCCTCAATTGCTGTCTCAGAGGAAGAGGCATGGGGTGGGGCGTGATTGACTGGATGGACAGCCGTCTGCTGAAGAAGAGGAAGGAGAAGCATGGCTGCTGCTAGTTAACGCTAGTGATCAGCAATAACACCTGTCGCCACCCGATCCACCAACACAAAGAGCAGAGAGAGAGAGGAAGCTCGAAGAAGTCTTGCCCATTGTCTCCAACAGTTGGTGCTGCAGGTTTACTACTGATACTTAGAGTGTTGACTTATTCATTTCAGAGCCAGGTCAGCTGGTGGTGAAAAGAATTATTGTGTGGTATGTTATTTTCCTGTAAAGGAATGTAAATGAAGAAATTAAATGAAAGATGTAAATGAAAATTAGGCCACACTTGAAATCCTGCATTCAGTTTTGGTCGCCATGATATAGAAAAGATGTGGAGACTCTAGAAAGAGTGCAGAGAAGATCAACAAAGATGATTAGGGGACTGGAGACTAAAACAGATGAAGAACAGTTGCAGGAACTGGGCATGTTTAGCTTAAGAGAAAGAAGGACTAGGGGAGACATGATAGCAGTATTCCAATATCTCAGGGGTTGCCACAAAGAAGAGGGAGTCAAACTATTCTGCAAAGGCACCTGAGGACAGAACAAGAAGCAATGGGTGGAAACTAATCAAGGAGAGAAGCAACGTAGAACTGAGGAGAAATTTCCTGACAGATCAATTAATCGGTGGAAGAGCTTGCTTCCAGAAGTTGTGAATGCTCTAAACACTGGAAATTTTTAAGAAGATGTTGGCTAACCATTTGTCTGAAGTGGTGTAGGGTTTCCTGCCTAAGCAGGAAAGTTGGACTAGAAGACCTCCAAGGTCCCTTCCAACTCTGTTATTTTCTTCTTAAAAAATCTTTGTAAGAAAATCAAGTATACTGGTGGGAACATGAACATGACACCTGTCTGCAATTCCTTGAAACATCTGGGAATATTCATCAGCAACAGATGGCAGTCCTACACTCCCTAAAACAGATGTAGCTGCTTTAAAGGGTTGGGGAGAAATGTTATGTTCTTCCTCTCATGTGCTTAAAACACAGTTTGAAGATTGAATCTAAAGTATTGCACAGTCCTATAAATGTCAATTTTCTATATCTTCAGAAAATGCATTTTATCTTTTAGGAAAAAAAATCAAATTATATTAAACTTTATTGATTGACTTGAATATGAAAGCTGTGCTGAAGTTGTCTACTAAGCTTGCGTTGCTTAGGCATATTTTTTATCCTAAAAATGTGACGTTGCTACATTACCTAGAGCCAGTTTGGTGTAGTGGTTAAGGCAAAGGCTAGAAACAAGGTGGCTGTGAGTTCCAGTCCTGCCTTAAGCATGAAACCCATCCATCTGCATGGCTTTGAGCCAAACACACTCTCTCAGCGCAACTCATCTCACAGGGTGTTTGTTCTAGGAAAAATAAGAGGACAAGGGTAATAGGTATGTTCACTGCCTTGACTTACTTATAAAGTAATAAGGGTAGGATATAAATAAAATAAAAATACTCATTACTTGTTTGTGAATGTGCCATCATTACAATTTTTCCTGTGTTGGGGTCATTATATGGCAAGGTTAAAACCC
Organism: Natrix helvetica; assembly: GCF_964273705.1. NCBI lineage: Eukaryota > Metazoa > Chordata > Lepidosauria > Squamata > Natricidae > Natrix > Natrix helvetica. The sequence goes on from NC_138550.1 coordinate 21,909,541, forward strand.
TTACTTTCCCTTTAAGCCAGGGGTGTCCAAACTTGGGAACTTTAAGACTTGTGGACTTCAACTCCCAGAATTCCCCAGCTGGGAGTTGAAGTCCACAAGTCTTAAAGTTCCCAAGTTTGGACACCCCTGCTTTAAGCACTCACTCCAGTAGATTAAATTACTTTCTCTTCCTCCTTTACTGAGCTTCATTGTGGAGCGAGGATTACATTACAACCTCAAGCACATTCCAATTCATATTTTTTTTAAAAGACAAAAACAAAACCCTTATTGGCTTCAATGTGTGCTGTTGTTGAAAGAATGGGACTGGTATACTCGCATAACAAAGAAGCACAATGCAGGTCTGTGTTAATACGGTTCAAGTTAATCCTCCTTGGTTTTAGCAGGAGGGCTGGCAAAACTGTCCTTGGTTTACAACACATGGGAACTGTTTTGATTATGTTTTGCAAGATGAAAAGCTTGCGAAACGATCGCCAGATGTCCTACTGTGTTTCACAGCAGTAGTAAAGAATGAAATTCAGGAATATGTTTAGCAATAGCTTGGGTAAGAAGCAAAGAGGCAATTGACAGGATAAATTGTAAAGATTTCACTACAGTTTTATTCTGTCAGTGCTATCCTGTCATAGGTTGCTAAGTAAAACTTGGGACTTTCACCCAAGAAATTATGTCTGTGCAATATTTTAAATGGAACAGATACTTTAAATACTCCCTCAGTATTTCTCAACCTCAGCTACTTTCAGATGTGTGGACCAACTCCAAGAATTCCTCAACCAGCGTGGGAATTCTGCAAGTTGAAATCCACACATTTTAAAGTAGCCGAGGTTGACAAACACTGTTCTTCCTGAAGCCAGGATCATGGATGTCATCTTGAGCTCTTTGGTAGAAATCATGGATGTACTCTACATTTTATAGATGACACTGTCTTTGCGCTTGCTTTGCTTTTTGTTTTGTTGAAGACGTCATAAAGAGAGACTTTAGAGCTACTTTTTATTTATCTAGAGATTCTAGATACATAGAGGCAAGTGAAGAATTACAGTTCTTTCATTGTTCATTTTATAAATGAAAGGCTGTACTCATACATTAACCAATACTCTAGGGCAGGGATGTCAAGGTCCTGGCCCGCGGCTGAATGTGTTACGCGCTGGCCACGCCCATGTCTGGTTTAACAAAGGGGGGGAAGTCCCGATACATCACATGATGCTGCGGTGACAACGTGAGTTTGACATACCTGCTCTAGGGTTGTTGGTTTTTTATTTAAAATGTTTTAAGTAAACTTAGAGGTCACCCAACTCCAAATATTAGGCAATTTACACTTTAATATGTAAAGAATAATAAAATAAAAAGGGAAGCCTCACACCCATCTGGGGGGAAAAACTAAGCACAATCCATCAAATAAACTACTAAGGTAAAAGTAAAGGTTCCCCTGGCACATATGTGCTAGTCGTTCCTGACTCTAGGGGGCAGCACTCATCTCCATTTCAAAGTTGAAGAGCCAGTGCTGTCCCCAAGACATCTCTGTGGTCATGTGGCTGGCCTGACTAAACGCCGAAGGTGCACAGAACGCTGTTACCTTCCCACCAAATTTGGTCCCTATTTTTCTATTTGCATTTTAACATCTTTCGAACTGCTAGGTTGGCAGAAGGTGGGACAAGTAACGGGAGCTCTCTCCACTACGCAGCACTAGGGATTCGAACCATCGAACTGCCAACCTTTCTGATCAACAAGCTCAGCGTCTTAGCCACTGAGCCACCATGTCCCTCTTTACTTTAATATGTAAAGAACAATAAAATAAAAAGGGAAATCTCACATCCATCTGGGGGGGAAACCTAAGCACAATCCATCAAAGAAACTACTACTTACCTCCAGTTCTGGGAGAACAATATATTCAAAACTGTCCTGACTCCTGCTTGCAGAAAAGAAACTCAAAATGTCCAGAAAGGGCATTTCAAAAAGCCCATGTAAAGCTGCCTCGCTTGCTACTTCATTTAAATATTCCAGCAACCCCATTTTTATGCTTTAAAGGTGCATCAGTTCTTTGTCTCCTTCTACTCATCTCCTCAATACTTAATTCCTAGGATGTCGAAACATTTGCAGCACAGCTGTTACAAAAAGGGTTGTATTTTCTCATGCTTTCCTGCTCATAAAGTATTGGTTGCATATATACATATCAAACATATAATTTTTTCCTTCTCCTCAAGAAGATGAATATGTTCCATGTGCTTCTAGACTCGTGCATTTCTTCATATGCAGCCTTCACACGCGAATTGCAAGGATGCTTAAGATACATGATTGCTTTTGTGCAATAAATAGGGTATTATCTATTCGTTGGTGCAGCCAAAGCTGGAAGCCAAAGATCTGTTTTGCTCTTTCTCAAAGTCTACTGCGGTTTTTACACTTGTCTGTTTAAGTTGCAGATTCCTTATGCTGTATTGTAGTAGTCTGAAATTCTTCTAGATTTTAAATATGTTTTTCCTGTCTATTTAAAGTATCTGTTCCATTTAAAATATTGCACAGACATAATTTCTGGGGTAAAAGTTCCAAGTGTCTGTTGTCCTGGACGGGGATAAAAAAAATCTGTCCAGCGCTGCATTGTTGAGTAAGATAGGTAGCATATAAATTTATTAAATAAATGAACCCACAACATCCTTTAGATGTGTTGAAATTCCATCCCCTGACAATGCTGTTTTCACTGCATCTAAACAATAAGAGTTCAAAGGTATAGAGTAAAGGTTCCCCTCGCACATATGTGCTAGTCGTTCCTGACTCTAGGGGGCGGTGCTCATCTCCATTTCAAAACCGAAGAGCCAGCGCTGTCCGAAGATGTCTCTATAGTCATGTGGCTGGCATGACTAAACACTGAAGGCCCACAGAACACTGTAACCTGGTTCCTATTTTTCTACTTGCATTTTTACATGCTTTTGAACTGCTAAGTTGGCAGAGGCTGGGACAAGTAACAGGAGCTCACTCCGTTACAGGGCACTAGGTATTCGAACCACTGAACTGCCAACTTTCTGATCAACAGCATCTTAGCCACTGAGCCAACGCGTCCCTAATACAGTTATACAATTGCATTTTATTGCAACACTGCCTGTATTTCTGTATTACCATTTGGTAATACATTTCTGAGACATTTCTTAACAACAATTCCTGTTTTCTGGAACAGCAAGCTCAATTTTTTTACATTGCTTCACTCAACATTTTATAATTATTTAAGCAACCCAATGAAGTACATACAAAGTGCACATCGCAATCAATCTTTGTAATGAGGTGTAATACCAGGATAATAGCTTTTCAAGGAGCCTCAGGATGTGGCACTTGGCTTCTCAGGTGAGTAGATCAACATTTGGTTGTCATATCAAAGTTAAGCACCCCTGATAATTCAAAAGGAAAGAGGGAATTAGGATCTTTCTTAAATTTATTGCAGTTTTAACCTGTTATTCTTGTTGGAGCAGCCTTCAACCATCAATCAGCAGGTGGAAGAAGATGCCGTTACTTCAAGATACCAGTTTATCAACAGTTCTTCTATTTTCAGAAAGAATCTTGGGCAACGTGATTTTATTTAATCTCCCTTTATTTAATCAATAGAACTAGTTTGGCAATAATGGTGCATAGACTTCATAGGTTTATGATGCTCAGAGTGCTGCTTCTCGCTTAGGATCTGCTTATAAAGTTGTTGCAGATTTTTATGCAATATTTGCTATCCTTGCTTCTGGTGCGGACAAAAAAATAATTGCAAATCAAGGGAAGGAATGGAACAATTTGCAAGAATTATAATTACAGAATACAGTAGCACAATGGAAAAAACAACAACTAGCAGCTATCCAGTTAAATAATTTAGGGGTTATCATAAAATGATAGTAATAGAAACAGTGGTGTGATCTAGGGCTCCGGAAATGAGAATGTTGTACTAATCCAGCTGACTGTTAAAAGTATTTTCTGCAGAGCTAACATGGCCATGTGGAATGGAGGAGGATTTTTTGAAAAGAAAATATATTAAGCTAGTCAGGTAGATAGGTTTGATGCTATTTATCCGTGTTGGCACTTATAAGATGGGTGGACTTCAGAATTCTTTTTGGAAGTTCTCCATCCTGCAGTTTTTAAATGACTCCTGCCATTTTATATAGCAAAACGTTTGCTGAAAATGCATGCTAACTTTCTTTCCTATTATATACCAAAATGTACCAGCTCAGCTCCACTGCGCATATTCGTGCGCCTCCCACTGGCCAGCTGATTTTCGGGTCTCTGCTACACATCCATGGGGGCGGAGGGCGAGGTGTAAGCGGGAGGCGCCCCCGGGACCCATTTTAGGTCCCAGGAGGCTGCAGCAGAGGTGGGTTCCTGCTAGTTCTAACCTCTTCTATAGAAGAGGTTCCACAAATCAACAGTGTCGTTTAGAACCGGTTCCAGTTCCCTCCCCCCGCCCACCTGCATATTATCAAGATGAAGAGCAAGAGGAGGAATTCTAGGAGTTGAAGTCCACAAGTCTTAAACCTGTCAAATTTGAACACCCCTGAGTTTTTTTTTCTAAAGGGTTAGGGGTACAAGGGCCTTGTAACTTGACAGCTTTAAGACTTGCGTGCTTCAAATGCCAGAGTTTCTGAGCCAACATTTTGGTTGCTAAGCAAGAGCGTTGTTAAGTGAGTTTCACCACATTTTACAAGTTGGCCACGCCCACCCAGTCACATGACTGCCAAGCCACTCCCATCCAGCCACATGGCTGGCAAGCCGCTCCCACCTGGACACATGGCTGGCAAGCCACTCCCACAAAGCAGGCCACACCTACAGAAGAGGTTCTACAAATTTTTGAAACCCACCACTGGGCTGCAGGGACGCCTGCTAGGCCAAAAATGGGGCGCGTGGATGACCACTGACCTAGAAGGACTATGTGCTGGCAAACCAAAGAGAGAAACAACCTAGAATTAAGGAGAAACTTCCTAACTGTGAGGACAATTAACCAGTGGAACAGAAATTGCCTTCAGAAGTTGTGGGTGCTTCATCACTGGAGGTTTTTAAGAAGAGACTGGACTGTCACTCATCTAAAATGGTATAGGGTTTCTTTCTTGAGCAGGGGGTTGGACTAGAAGACCTCCAAGCCCCCTTGGTTAATTGTTTGACTGTTGTGTGTTAAAGTTCAGCCTAATATTGGGATCCCTGATTTACAGGTCCTGATATCAGGCAACAACCATTAGAAATTGAAGGAAGCAGCTGAGACTTTAAGAATTTCCACAATGCACATATCCCAGTTGTTAATGTTCAGGAGAATGTGCCATAGTTTTAAGAGCTGGTATAACAGCACAAATTTTAAGAGGGCCGTGTATGCTGTTTGAGTCCCTTTCATAAACATTTAGATAATATGTTATTCACATTTTACCTACTTATATAAAGTATATGAGTGTGAGAGAAGGACAGAATGTGTTTTTAAAATCCTTCAGGAAGCCAAGAATGATGTAGAAAACGTTGAATGACAATTTTCCACATCACCTGTCATGGTAGGTAATGGTGGGAAGAGATGGAAACTGTTATTCTCAGTCTCTTTTTCTTCCTTCCTGTCTACTCCAAAACTTTAAATATTTGAAGTAAAATATGTTCAAATGACTCACGACTTGTATTATATTGTATATGTCAAATCTTAAATCCTTAGTCTTTGCGATATCTTGATCTCTTTTTGATTCACAGGTAATATAGTGTTTCCCTGAAAACTCCCAAAATAAACATTGGCCTTATTTTCAGGGAAGTCTTATTATTTTTGAGGTACAGGAGGCAGCTAGCGTGGTCACCTCATGGCTGCTGCTGTGTTGTGTGTATTATTTTTGAGGTACAGGAGGCAGCTAGCGTGGTCACCTCATGGCTGCTGCTGTGTTGTGTGTTGCTTGGCCTGCCACTCTTTTTGCCATTAGTGTGACAGAAGGAGTGTGGTGACTAGGGAGCAGCCGTTAATTAAGGATGTGGGGTGCATGGGGCATGTTTCCTCCTACATTTCCCTCCTCTAGCCTTGCCTCACCACGTGTGTTTGCACAGCAAACAACCATAGGAAATGGCGGAGACTGGCTGCTTATGCGGTTAAATATTTTCAAGTAGGGCTTATTTTCAGGGGAGGGCTTATTTTAGTGCATGCGCTCAAAAGCCCGATTGGGCTTATTATCCGGGGAGGTCTTATTTTTGGGGAAACAGAGTAATGAAATGGAGTTCAGCTCATAAACTCTAATGAAATATTTCTAGGTGGCAGAGATATGGAATCAATTTACTGACAGGGTCAAAGAAAATGACAGCATCTTGAGAAATATGATGGGAATGGGATTTTGAACAGTCAAAAGTTAATTTGGAGCAAAACAGCACTGGACGTTTGGCCATTCATGTTGCATCTCCTAGGGGGTCTGGCATCTTGGCTGAAGGCATCACTTTGAACTAAGCTATTGCTTAAGTTTAAAAGTTCCTCATTAAACAGGATTGGACATGCCCCTTCAGGGTGATCCCCCCCTTCGCATTGAAAAGATATACTAGTGAAAATTATAGTATTTTGCGGGACAATAAATGTTACTCACTCATTGTGGGAAGCTAAAGATTCTTCATCTTAATTTAGAGGATAGGAATAGCATTTTAACCAATAGTAAGAGATGTCCCTGGAAATTGCCATTCTTTTTCTCTGACATTTACCATTTTTTCCCTAAGTGTTGCTATTTAGATTCTGTCTTTTGGATGCCTGTGATCTGTTTCTGTTTAAAATTGCTGGTTGCTAGCCCTACATGGCATTGGACCTGGTTACTTGAGGGAGTGCCGGTTTCTCATAGCTTATTTCAGAGGTGGTATTCAGCAGGTTCTGACCAGTTCTGGAGAACCGGTAGTGAAAATTTTGAGTAGTTCAGAGAACCAGTAAATACCACCTCTGACTGGCCTCGCTCCCATCTATTCTCTGCCTCCCGAGTCCCAGCTGATCGGGAAGGAAGGGAATTTTGCAGTAACCTTCCCCTGGAGTCAGAAGGTAAAGGAGATTTTACAGTATTCTTCCCCTGCCATGCCCATAAAGCCACGCCCATAAAGCCACGCCCACAGAAGCGGTAGTAAAACATGTTGAATCCCACCACTGGCCTATTTGATCCTGCAGGGTTGGTTTACTCTAAGTTTCTTTGATTAAAGAAGGTCATATGTTGGGACCATGGAAGTGTCCCTTCTCTGTTACAGTAATTACATTTTATCTTCCCCAAGATCCATATGGCCCACACTCTATTGTTGTGTAACTGTGAAGTCCTGGCTCTTCACCCAGGCTCTTTAGCAGGGAACACTATAATTCTTTGCTTTATCACATACTCAATCTTGTAGGCTTATTTACCTTATAGATGGTCTTCAACTTACAACTGTTTGTTTAGTACAGTTTGAAGTTACCGCGGCACTGGAAAAATGATTGATGACCATTTTTCACACTTCAGAACTTTGCAGCATCTCCATGGTCACGTGATCAAAATTCAGATACTTGGCAACTGACTCATATTGATTGGTGGTTGCAGTGTCCCGGGGTCATGCAAATTACCTTTTGCAACCTTCTGGTAAGCAAACTCAATGGAGAAGCCAGATTCACTTAACAACCAGGTTACTGACTTAACAATTGCAGCAATTTACTTAACAACTGTGACAAGAAACATCTAAACTGGGACAAAAACTCACTTAACAACTGTCTCTCTTAGCAACAGAAATGTTAGGCCCAATTGTGATCATAAGTGGAGACCTACCGGCATTATTATTTCTTTGATTGTTGTGAGATCAGAGGCATTGAGAATTGAAGGGTGTACAAATGTAATAAATTGTTGTTAGCTGCCCGGAATCTGGCAGACTTCAAACTGATTGACTGAATTTTAATGTAACTACTATCTTGTGAAGACTATTTGGAATGATTCTGGTGAGAGAGAAGTTCCCGAAGGATGGACTCCAACATGTGTCTGAAAGCTCGGAAAACTAAACTTCTGTTCCCGTTGACTAGTCCAGATTGGATCCCACAATTATTTGAAATAGTAAAAAGGTAAAGGTTCCCCTCGTACATATGTGCTAGTCGTTCCTGACTCTAGGGGGTGGTGCTCATCTCTGTTTCAAAACCAAAGAGCCAGTGCTGGCCGAAGAGGCATCCGTGGTCATGTGACCGACATGACTAAACGCTGAAGGCGCACGGAACGCTGTTACCTTCCCACCAAAGGTGGTCCCTACTTTTTCTACTTGCATTTTTACATGCTTCCAAACTGCTAGGTTGGCAGAAGCTGGGACAAGTAACGGGAGCTCACTCCGTTACATGACGCTAGGGATTCGAACCTCTGAACTGCCAACCTTCTGACTGACAAGCTCAGCATCTTAGCCACTGAGCCATCACATCCCTATTTGAAATAATACTGGCTGCCAAGTCTTTTAACAAGAGAAAAGAAGATAAAATATAAATTGTGTAGTTCAGGAATTCAGAAGGGCCATACATTCAGCTACTCTGTGTCTACAAACGAGACATCAAATGCCCTGCTTCTGGTGTGCAGAAGGTAATCCTGCCTCTCCCCCATGAACTGATTCCCCATCATTCCTAGGGGAAAAAAATCTCAATACAATAACATCAAATGAAATATAGGCCCTCGTAAGAAAATCCCAGCTTATATAGGCACAACAATATGTATGTCTTGAGAAAGGAATGAGCCTAAAATCTGCATCCACCCGAAATCAAAAATAGCTGATTCCAGCTCACGGGCCAACTCATTCATCTCAGCCACTGACTGAGCCATATCAGAAGGCAAACTATAAAACATTAACTGTGCTTGAAGAGGATGAAAAGGTGTGTTTGCAAAACACAGCTGTGTTTTATTTACCTAGTTCAGTGTACCCCATTCTTCCTTTCCATGCAGTTTATTCAAAAGAATCCAGAAGACAGCCAGGCTAAAGGGGCAGGAGGTAAGCGTATTCACAAATACCTTTGAAGCTCACAGTTCTGCTTCCCACCCCACCCCTCTGGATTTATCAGTAAGCCATAATCAGGAGCAGTTAAAAGAGGAAAGGTATAATTATTGTTCCGTCTCTATAATCCATCTCTCTCAAGGTGCAATTGGTTTCTACTGTGTGGCATGTAAATTACTAGTTACAGAGGTTAGAAAATGGTCACATCAAAGACTTCTCCTTAAGGGGGTTCCTTCGCAATTAGAACAAGAATGAAATTATTCTTATTTATGTATTTAATGGCAGAATTAGATGCAATGAGCAGCTGTTCTGTGGGGGGGGGGGATAGAAAGGAGAAGGAAATGTAGACCAGGGATGAACAATTTTTTAAATTTTATTTTATTTTAAACACATACATACATAAACAGAACAAAACATAGATTAAAAAAACATCGTACAGCAGTTCCATATTGGTATGTCTTTACAATTGATATTTTCCCTCCTATACATTCATCTTGTACATTTGTGGTCCCCTTCTTCTTTAATTATTTGTGTATACTATTCCATACTTATTTATACTTGTCTGTTTGTGTCAGAATATCACTTTACATACTATATTTTTCGGGGGATAAGATGCACCAAGGTTTTGAAGAGGCAAATTAAAAAAAAAAGTTTTTTCAATTGGATGGACAAATAGATCAAGAAATCAGGGGAAGAGTAGGGAATCCCTACTCTTAAGGACTCATAATTGTAATGCACAATCTAGAAACTATAGCATTCCTATACATACAACCCAAAGTATGTATCTGCTATAAATAAGTAAAAAAAAAAGGAACAACTAGAGAAGATATGAAAGAACCAACAAACAATCATCTTACTAAAAAAAAGTGCCTAAATCTCATGTGTTCCTCAAATCTCATGAAATTTCAGCAATGTCATTTGAATGGACTTTTACAGAATCTCAAATAAGAGTATCAACATGTCATACGAGAATATTATATTTTGGCAAGTTTGTGGTATATCAGCTTTCTTTTAAGTTTAAAAATTGGTTTCAGAGTTGTCAACCAGGGATATCACAAATATTTTGGAAGTCCATGAGTGGAGTTCCTGCCATAAATTGTGGTTTGTAATTGACAGTGGTTGAGTAGAACAAACTAAGTCTAAACAAATCAACATTTTTCTTCTTTAGTAAAAGAGGTTGTTCCTTGTTTCCAGCAATCAAAGCACACATGTACCTTTATTTCAGATTTCCAGTTGAGTAGAAAATAAGACAAAAACATTTTAAAAAGGAAAATTGACAGTGCTTCACTGATTCGTTCAAATTTTATGACCACTTATCTCATCATAATGATTATGTGCAGCTGATACTTACAATTTATGTCAACATTTCAATCTTTGTTCTATTGAACTAAGTATTTTTTCTCCCCTAAGGATTGCCCCAAAGGTGCTTTTTCAAGAGGCAACTGGACTTTGTTGTTTTTCTTTGAAGATGTTTTGCTTCTCCTCCAAAACGCTTCTTCAGCTTTGAAGCTAAAAAAAGCTTCTTGGATGAAGCCGAAGAAGCTTCTTGGATGAGAAGCGAAACCTCTTCAAAGAAAAACAACCAAGTCCAGTTGCCTCTTGAAAAAGCACCTTTGAGACAACCATGACCTGGATGGCTGAGAATCCCCATAGAACAGGGGTGTCCAAACTTGGGAACTTTAAGACTTGTGGACTTCAACTATGCTGGCTGGGGAATTCTGGGAGTTGAAGTCCACAAGTCTTAAAGTTCCCAAGTTTGGACACCCCTGCCATAGAACATCTCTCCTAAGAAAAGTTATGGTACAACTAGTTCTCAACTTACAACCCTTTGTTTAACAACTCTTCAACAGCACGGAAAAAGGTGACTTACAATTGGTCCTCATACTTTAATCTTTGCAGCATCTGCACAGTCACATGGTCCAAATTCAGGTGCTTGGCTGAATGTATTTATTTAGGATGGTTACCGCGTCCCAGGGGCATCTGATCACCATCTGCAACCTTTCTAACCAATTTCTGACCAGCAAAGTCAATGGCTGGGGGGGTGGGGGGGAGCCAGATTTGCTTAACAACCACATGATTAATTTAACTGCAGCAATTCCCTTGAGAGTGTCAGAAAAGGTTGTAAAACCATGCACGATTCACTGAACAACTGTCTTGCTTAGCAACATGGTTTCGATTGTGGCCGTAAGTCAAAGGGCAGTGTTTGCTTCGCAATTCAGTGCCACTCAAAAAGATACGGCTGGTTTTCAAATGGGAGTGGATGGAGTCCAAAATTATTTTTCAAACTAGAGAATCAGCTAAATGGAGATATTAAATGAAGCAGGCATTTATTCAGCGGTGGGATTCACTTAGGTTTACCACTGGATCGCAAATGTCAGCACATGCGCGCACACACTTGTGTTGTGCGCAAGCCTTCTGCACATGCACGTGGCCTTCCGGGCATGCGCTTTGCTTGTGCAGCATGCACGTGATGTCAAAAATGAGGCTACATAAGACCGTTTGGAGCTGGGGGTCGGGGGGGGCACCCGCAGTTTGGTGCTACCAGTTGGGGTGAAGCGGTTCGAACTGGCTTTGAATACCATCTCTGCATTTATTGCAAGTACCAAAGCCAACTAACTTGGTCTCCTGTTGTTCTGCAAACACACAAACACATGCTTGATTTATGCTCTTTCTCACAGACTATTCATAAAGTTATAAAGCTAAGCAGCTGTTTAAATTTTTGCTCCATCTTTGCCTTTTGTTCCAGTGTTTAACAATAATCACTACCACCATCTTCAAAGCTCTAAGCAAGACAGAGAGGAAAAGGGGAAAGAAAGAAAAAACAAACTCCAAGCTTTTCTAAAACTAAACAGAGCTGCAATTGTTTCGAATGATTCATGAATCATAATATCCATCCACATGTTTTTTTTTTTTTTTTAGCTCAGAGTGACCAGATCAACCAATCTGGATCAACACACCAGCAAAGAGAATAATTCTTCACAGTCCAGATCTGGTTGCCTTATTTATTTATTGCAAAACAGCTCTGAACTCTGTTGCTATCTGTCATGCTTCTTATAGAGGTTTTCTATTATGAAATCCTGCTGGCAGGATGGCAGGCTTTGTTCGTAAAATCAACAAAATAAGCATCAAGCTTTGATGTTAGTTCTTCAATCACACTCTTTCTCTCTCTGTGTGTTTCCTCCAAGAAGCTCTGAGAACATTCAATTAAGCAAATCTTCAGAGAGGAGCAATATGTTGTGACTGAATAGAATTCTCAGATCCTAATCAGAATGAAGAACGGTATAAAAATGGTGTTAAATGCATAAATAGAATCACAGAAAAGATAATCAAATCAGTCATAGTCTAATTCAGCCCAGTTCTCAGCTCTTCCAGGATCCAATTAGCATTGTATAATTGGCTCTGTTTATAGGCTGAAATTAATAAAAGAGAAGACTGCCTTCAATTCTTGAAAAGACCTTGGGAACTGGCAAGCCAATTGAACCTTGGAGAGTATGCCCGTTAGTAACCTGGATAAAAATGTCATTTATTTTTTGTTTAACATAATGAGCAAACCAGGTCACTATGTCTTGTTCAGAAAAGCATATTTAATCAAATCCTGGTTTAGCATGTTGTATAAACTTAACCAAAAGAATGCTCAATACAAATCCTGGTTAGAAAATTGCTGGGCCTCATAACCATCAGTTAGAAGCTAATTGTTTTTATAGAGCAGGGGTGTCAAACCAGTTGTTGGCTGCTGCATGGTTGCGCGGATTCGGGTGAACCCTTAGCTGTGATCGCTGACTGGGGCCGCCCACCCACCCTTGTGCTGTGCTTTCCATATATAACTAACTTTCTAGCTCGTTCCCCCCCCCCCCCCGCTCATGCTGCCCAGCTGAGTTTCGCAGCGCCCCTGCTGTAAGTGCAGCCCACCTCTGGGTCAGCGCCCCTGCTGTAAGTGCAGCCCACCTCTGGGTCAAACTCATGGCCCATGGGCCGGATGCATCACACACTGGCCACACCCACCCCTGGTTTAGCGAAGGGGGGGGAAGTCACGCTATGTCATGTGACGTAATGCTGCAAGCTTGACGCCCCTGCTATAGAGCCTGACTTTGTACCCTCAAGGCAGAGAAGAAGCAAGTGGCAGCATTGATATGGGGTCGACATAGTTATGCCCCTAAGTAGCGATAGCATTTAGGCTTATATACCACCCCATAGCATTTTATAGCAGTCTCTCGATGGGTCACCATGTTGAAACTTTGCATATTGCTCCCAACAATCTGGGTCTTCATTTTAATGACCACTGAAAGGATGGAAGGCTGAGTCAACCTTGAGCCCAATCAGGATCAAACTCCAGACTGTGGGCAGAGTTTGCCGGCAAAACTGCCCTGTAACCATTGCACCACCAGCTCCTGCTGTGCTATGCTGTACTGCCTCATTGTGGCAGGTGTTATCCCTCTTGGGATGAGTGAAAAACATTAGGAGTCTATATTCCCAGTAGGGTCACCCAAGACCATCCGAATATTTAGGAACAGTAATATAGGAAGATGCTGGAGGCAGACGACCACTTTAGTGACAATGGCAAAGGCATCAATGAATATTGTTTGGAGGAGACAATAACAAAGCACTCTTGTATTTTTACAAGAAAACCACATAGCTAGAAAAATCTAAAATGATTGACAATATAATGTCAGTTGATGGGCCCTTCAGGTCAGATGGTACTCAATATAAACTCAATATGAGCATAAATTCCTCATCAGAATCAGTTTAGTACAGTGGTTAAGGTGCTGGTCTAGAAACCAGGTGACTGTGAGTTCTTGTCCCATCTTAGGTATCAAAGCCGGCTTGATGCTTTTGGGCCAGTCACTCTCTCACCCAATTCACCTCACAGGATAGTTGTGGGGAAAAAGTGGGGGGGAAAGGAATATTAGGTATGTTCACCATCTGAGTTATTTATAAAAGATAATAAAGGTGGGACTAAAAACCTTTAAAAAATTAAAATAAACATGCTATTGAGGATGAGCTGATGATCTTTTGGAGCACTAATGGTATCATAAGGTGGCTAGATAAACGCCTTTCTTTTTGATGTTGCCATATGGGAAAAAATAGAACATTACAAACATTAACATGAGAAAGCTCAACAGAGTGAAACAAACCTATTACAAACTGATCAGAGATAGGTTTCTGCCAGTTCACCCCAGATCGGGCGAACCGATAGTGGTGGCGGTAGGAGGTTCCACCCAACCGCCTGGATGCTTCGGTGCATGCTCAGAAGCATTGTGCGCGCACGCAAGCAAACCGATGGTAAAATAAATTGAAACCCACCACTGAAACTGATGTCTTAGGCATCAGGAAATTGAGGTGGAAAGGATCAGACATTGATCGGTCAGAATCAAGCAATTCAAACAGGAAGTCAGAAAATCCAACCGTCCATTACTTAGGACAGGAAAAACAAAAAAGAAATGGTGGAAAAAGGCAATTCCTCAGGTAACCTGGTCCCAAGCTATGTAGGGTTTTAAAGGTGGCAACCACAACCTTGAATTGCTCCCGGAAACAATCCGGTAACAAATGCAGCTCATGAAGAAGTGAGATTGTATGTGCTGTATATCTGGCACCATTTATTATCCATTTATTATCCACACAACCGTATTCTGTACCAGTTGAAGTACCAAATGCTTTATAGAGGCAACCTACGTAGCGTGTGTTGCAATAGTCTAAACAAGAGTATGAGTTTATCACTCTTTTCTGTGTAGAAAAAGAAAGAAAAAGAAAGGCTAGTGTTGGTTCTGTCATTATTCTACCGTTTCCCTGAAAATAAGACCTCCCCGGATAATAAGGTCAATCGGGCTTTTGAGCACATGAGCTAAAATAAGCCCTCTCCCAAAAATATTGCAACACAGCAGCAGCCATGAGGGGACCACGCTCACTGCCTCCTGCACCTCAAAAATAATAAGCCCGCCCTGAAAATAGGGCCAAGCGCTTATTTCAGGGGTCAAAAGAAAATAGACCCTGTCTTGTTTTTGAGGAAAAACAGTAACACAGGGGTGTCAAACTCAAGGCCCGCAGGCCACATCCGGCCCATGGGTGCTTAGATCTGGCCCTTGGGGCTAACCAGGAAACGAGGGACCGGCCTGCATGGCACTCCCCAACTCTGTTTTTGCTGGCAGAGGGGTTCAGGAGGCAGTCACAGCTGAAAATGGAGATTGGGAGCCCGTTTTCGCTGAGAGTGTGCTTGGGTCCCCACAGGAGCCGACATGAATGACATCGAATTGGCCATTTCCACTCCAGCCCACGAGGTCAAACACAACCCTGATGCGGCCCTCAATGAAACCGAGTTTGACACCCCTGTTCTAACACTATTTATTGCATCCTAAATCTAATAATTTAGAATGAATTGTACTCTTCATAAAATGTTCTACTTAAAAGAAAATATGATTCGTTCCTTCCCCCCCCCCCCCCGTTATAGTGAGAGCCAAATTAAGTGCAAAGCATTAACCTGCTCAATTAATTGCTTGACTTCCTGCCATTGTGATGGAAGCATGTTAAGCACGCATGGACACTTCTATTTTAAAAAAAACCACAACAGGATCAGAATGGCAAAGAAGAACTGCATCGATGCGCTTGAAAAAGGAGTGCCCTGCATAGATCGTTGGAAATGGGAAGCAGCCCCTGAGTGACAAGCTTTAAAAACATACTTGTACAGCTTAGAAAAGGCTTTAAGGAACAAAATTATGTGCCTTGGGCACCCACAAGAACTTGCCACTCAAAAGCTCCTGCGGGGAAAAAAAGACGGCTACTTCTTGCATAAAGTGATCCAGCCAGCATTGATCCTCTGGCCTGCAACTCACAAGGAAAACAAAATATTTAACATTGCTTTTTCTGCTCCGATACTTTAACAGTGCATTGTTTCATTCAGTGTTAATTTCCTCTTTGCTTTCCTCATTTTCATCCCCTGACCTATATATTGTGGAGTAGAGTATGGAAATCAAATGCAAGACTTAAAAGAGAACTTCAAAGACACAAAACTGCTTTCTGAGCCCAGCAACCTGATTTAATCAATTTAGGCATAATCATTTTGAATCTTGAGCATCTAACCCAGTTGCAAAGAAAAATAGTATTAAGGTAAAGGTTCCCCTCGCACATATGTGCTAGTCGTTCCCGACTCTAGGGGGCAGTGCTCATCTCCGTTTCAAAGTCAAAGAGCCAGCGCTGTCTGAAGATGTCTCCGTGGTCATGTGGCTGGAATGACTAAATACTGAAGGCGCATGGAACGCTGTTACCTTCCCACCAAATGTGGTTCCTATTTTTCTACTTGCATTTTTATGTGCTTTCGAACTGCTAGGTTGGCAGAAGCTGGGACAAGTAAAGGGAGCTCACTGTTACGCGGTGCTAGGGATTCAAACCGCTGAACTGCCGACCTTTATTTAAGCATATTTAAATATATATGCAACTTTTTTTATTTATGTACTCTGCAGCAAGTTTCATTAGGAATACAGACACGTAGAGACAAACACTTATTCCCTTGCATTCCTTGAATCTAATGCATTATTTTCCCTTATTTTCTAATCAATAGTGATGCTATGCTGTCTCCTTCATGAAACTGCCAGATGGGATTCTGTATTTTCATCTTATTGTATCTTTCTTGTTCAAGACATGGCCTTTTGGTGACCTGGGAATTATGAATGCTTTCGTGTTAGTGGTTCAGTCTTGTGATGAATGGCAAAGTAACTGGGGAAAAGTTAAGACATGCGAAGGTTCAGAAAAGTCAACGTTTGTCCAAAGCTGCATAAAGGAAATCAGTTGCTCCTTTTGTTATGTGGCACTCAGTTGAGGAACATAACAGGAAGTTCAATTTACCAGGAATGGGATACTTCAAAAAGAAATGTTATGTGGTAAGAGAAGAATGAATGTTGATTGAACATAAAAGGGGATGACCAGTATGAAAGAAGCACATTCAGTTGATTTAATCATACAGAAGGACTGAACAAGGATTGGACCATAAAACAAATATATGAGAGAAGAGAGAACATGTTAAAATGTTCATGACCGTCAGAGACATGGGAACAAGGTCAGCCAATAAATAGGCGTAGCAACTCAGTCAGCCAATGGGAGCTTAAACTTTCTGAGACTGGGCAAAGAATAGGAACAGAAACTTAAGCTTGAGTCTGGGCGTGGCTTAGCTGAGAATTGAAACTGAAATTAGTTTGTAAGCTCTGAGTCTGCTGCTCTGAGAAGTAAACAAGCACTCTCTTTGGGCTTGTCTGCTGATATGAAACTAACTGTTTTGTGTTTGCCTGTAACGCTCCTGCCTTGTGTTTACTTGGAAGAACCACCTGTTGGTATTGTACATTGATTCATCTATTCTTATGTATATAAAGAAGTTAATGAACCCAGCTGAATCAGTTATCTCTATGTGCTCTCTGGATTTGAATTTATGCAACAAACTCTTGACAGAACAGAATGAGAGGAAGGGAAAAACATAAAAAAATTATGGTTGGGTAGGGTTGATGAAATTCTTAAAAAGAAAATACAAAGCGGTATATGAACATGGTACAATCAAGAATGAAAAATTAAGTTGAGGTATGATAAATGGTGTTTACATAAACTAAATTTCTTTTCTTTTGCTTACTCCCACTGGCATGTTGGCGATGGGTATGTATGTAACCTGCTTGTGGTACTGAGGACATATTGTACATCTCCTTTTTCTGAACTTATGTGAGAGAAGCAGTTATTTTAGTATACACATATGCAAATAAAAATAATCCCAAATAAGTGAATACTGCACAAAACATGCTTAAATTCTTACCTTTCTATAAAGAAAAAAAGCAGCCATTTTACTTTTCAAGTAAAGCATTTATTTGATATACACCTTGTTTTTACAAAAGCCAACTTCTATGTACACTGTCAATACATTCAAAAACTTTCAGAATATTCTTCTCTGTTATTCAGAATCCATAAAGAACGTTTCAAAGTCTTGATCTAGGTCCGATTCAAGAGCTTCCACAAAATCTTCCACTGATGGTTGCTTCTGTAGCATACCTAGGAAATATGAAAGGGAGATAACTCAGAATGAATTGAATGTTGATTCTAAACACCTGATAAAAATTAACCATAACTGAAAGTACAAGTCTCACCACAGTAACAAAAAATAAATTAAAAAACTTGGTTTAAAAAAAAAAAGCAAGTCCCACTACAGTGAATTGTCTTAACAAAGCTTCCTGGGTCTTCTGCCTTGAAACCTGGAATCAGGGAATTGAATTGGAAATGCCAAATTATCAACAACTAACACTTTATTCCCCAAATAGCAACAAGGGATTAAATCTACTATTTTCAAAAGAAATGTTAAGAAAATATAAGTCTGTCCTTCGTCTTGAACCATTCATTCTTCTTCCAAATATTTATCTTGCAATTCCATTTTCTAGAGACATGCAGTATTCAGATCTAAATCTGGAAAGCAGGTCTTGGATTTGATGTCATTCCTCCGCCCTTCCCTCCCAATTTCTATCGCTGCTTATCACATGGCAGTAACTCTAGACAGCCTACGAAGTTTAAAACAACAATTTAATCCAAATTGTAAATGACTGAAATCACAAATAGCAATTCCAATTTGTAGTGAGGCAACATTAACCACCAGAGCTCAAACGTCTGGCGGGAGAGATGGGTTTTTAACATCTTGTGTTGTGAAAAACTAAGGATGTTGGGGCCATTCATTATTTCCAGAGACTTGCTTACAAGGCATGACTCCCAAGTCCAACAAGATGATATTGTTTCACGGAAGGGACATGGAGCAGGCCTTACCTGCTAAATCTAATGGGCAGGTGGAGACCTGCCAATAGTTCTTTAAAAGAAGTTATGTCTTTTCTGGGCTTAAAAATATACGTTAGATTGAAGGCGACAATAAAGAATACTTTTAGGAATACCATGCAAGCCTACAGTCCTAATTCATGTTCACTAGGTGAACAAACCACCTCAATAGTTCTTTTGTGCTCATCAGTCACTTTTGCATTCAATATACATTCCTTCAGCAACAATTCATTCTTAACTTATCTGTTCTTGTTTTACCCTGCAAACTTCATCCCACTTTATTCAACATTTATGTTCCTCTTGACATATTCCACTCTTCTATATGACTGTGGGCAGAAGTACATTCTTATACACAGCTATTTTCATTCCTTCTGGTAAACATTTATTCTTTTCTACAGACTATATACCACCCACATCTTTGCTACCAACATCTGCACATCACACCGTTTTTTTTCATCTGTTTCTCATCTTCCGTAAACATTCCGCCAAAGTACACAGGTTCATCTACTCGCTCTAGTTTCCTGCCATTTATATATAATTTGCAATACTTTGCCTCATTTCCCACTTCAAGCAAAGCTACGTTGCTCTATAGTCACCAACTATATCAGATCATCATTGTATGTAGCCCCAAATTTCCATGCTAAGCAAGACAGTGAAGTGAGTTCTGCCTCCTTTTAGGACATTTTTTTTTGCCACAGTTGTTAAGCAAATCATTGCAGTTGTTAAGTGAATCATGCGGTCATTAAGGCTTCCTACATTGACTTTGCTGAAGCTGTCTGAGATGGTGACAAAGGGTGATCACATGACCCCGGGACAGTGAGACAATTATAAATACATGCCAGTTGCCAGGCCCCTCAATTTGATCACAAAGGGAACTCTGCAACAGTCATAAGTGTGAAAGCTGGTCATAAGTCACTTTTTTCAGGGCTGCCATAACTTTGAACGATCACTAAACAAACGGTTATAAGTCGAAGACTACCTGTATATTGTTCACTGTGCCATTTCCTATCTAGGAGGTGTTAAATAATTGGAGAGTATGGCAATAGCGCTTAGGACTTATATACCACTTCACAGTGCTTTACAGCCCTCTCAAGCGGTTTACAAAGTCAGCCTACTGCCCCCAACAATCTGGGTCCTCATTTTACCGAACTCAGAAGGATGGAATGATGAGTCAACCTTGAATCTGGTGAGATTGGATCCGCCAAACTGCTGGCAGCCGGTGATCAGCAGAAGTAGCCTGCAGTACTGCACTCTAACCACTGCGCCACCACGGCTCATAATATCTACTACTTCTCTTTCAAACCTTTTTCCCGCCTGATTCAAAGGGAAGAGAGCCAGCTGGTGTAGTGGTTAAAGACCCTGCGCTAGAAACCAGGAGCCAAAAGTTCTAGTTCCACCCTAGGCAGGATGACCTTGGGCTAACAACTGTCTCCCAGTCCTAGGTATGTGTTAATGACAAAGCGCTTCTGAAATCTCACCAAGAAAGCTGCAGGGACTAGTCCAGGTGATTGCCAGGAGTCAAAGACTGGTATGAAGGCATGCCAGTCCCTACATCTCTCCTCTCCCCAGAAAAGGTTTACTGGTTCCAGAACTTTTCATACGTTGGGAGGGCAAAGGAGGCATACAAAACAAATGCCCTCATACTGCTGGCATGAGGTTTTGATACACAAAATACAATACAATACAATAGCAGAGTTGGAAGGGACCCTGGAGGTCTTCTAGTCTAACCCCCTGCCTAGGCAGGAAACCCCATACCGTTTTAGACAAATGGCTATCCAACATCTTCTTAAAGACTTCCAGTGTTGGAGCATTCACAACTTCTGGAGGAAAGCTGTTCCACTGATTAATTGTTCTCACTGTCAGGAAATTTCTCCTCAGTTCTAAGTTGCTTCTCTCCTTGATTAGTTTCCACCCATTGCTTCTTGTTCTACCCTCAGGTGCCTTGGAGAATAGTTTGACTCCCTCTTCTTTGTGGCAACCCCTGAGATATTGGAAGACTGCTATCATGTCTCCCCTGGTCCTTCTTTCTGTTAAACTAGACATACCCAGTTCCTGCAACCATTCCTCATATGTTTTAGTCTCCAGTCCCCTAATCCTCTTTGTTGCTCTTCTCTGCACTCTTTCTAGAGTCTCCACATCTTTTCTACTTTGTGGCGACCAGAACTGAATGCAGTATTCCAAGTGTGGCCTTACCAAGGCATTATAAAGTGGTATTAACACTTCACATGATCTTGATTCTATCCCTCTGTTGATGCAGCCTAGAACTGTGTTGGCTTTTTTGGCAGGTGCTGCACACTGCTGGCTCATATTTTGATGGTTGTCCACTAGGACTCCAAGATCCCTTTCCCTTTTGTGTTTTCAGGGCTGCCTTTTGTGGAGAGAAGAGGGCTTTTCCATAAACAAAACAGGCTAGCAGGATCAGCAAAGACACTCCCAGAACAGAACAGCCAACCTGAATGCTGTGGCATCTCTTTTCTTTGCCTTGATTGCTATCTGGCTTGGAAGCATTATCTGGCTTAGTCACGCCAAAGGTGGATAGAGTTTATTTAAAGCAGCCTTCAACACTAATGCTATCGGTGTCTGCCCTAATCTCAGTGATACCCAAAGGATGAATGGTGCCTCGTGACTTTGTGATGCAATCTCCATTCTTTTATATTTGTAACACAAAGGGCATAATTTGCGTCGAGGCATGCATTTTGTCATTGCATCTACCTATGACTAATGCATATCGCATAACACTAAAAAAAAAAGTCAAACGGCCTACTTTGATGGTTTGTAGAATATTCTCAAATTTTGTTGCATTCAGAGATAGTATATTCCAATTGCAATTTACCGTATTTTTCAGAGTATAAAACGCACCAAGATTTTGAAGAGGCAAATTAAAAAAAAAAGTTTTTGCACTCTGCAGATCTCCCAAAAACGGCCCGTTTTTTAAAAAAAAGAAGGGCAGGAATAGCCGTTAGGAGGCTTATAGAGTGCTCCTGGGGGCTGGGGGAGCAAAACTGAGGAAAAAACCGGCCCGTTTTTTGCTCATTTCTGCCCTCCCCAGCCCCTAGGAGCACTCTGAAAGCCTCCTAAAGGCTATGCACGGCCATTTTTGTGAAGGGGGCGGGGTTTTAGGAGGCAAAAAAATGCTGTATTCAGTGTATAAGACGCATCCAGATTTTCAGCCTTTTTTTGAGGGAAAAAGGTGCTCATATTCCGAAAAATATAGTAAGTCAAACTGTAATTTAAATTGCTTCTCTGCTTCTTCTTTTTTTAGCAGAGAATGCTGGGAAACGATGCACTGGTCTTTGTAGTTTAAACAATCAATGATGATTCAGAACATCTGCTCTTTTATATATAGAAGGAAAAGACACAGCCTAACATACACACACACACACACAAACACACACCCCTTTCTTGTGTCATTAACATTTTTAAAAGTTACATTAGGAAAATTCCGATATTGTTTAACATTAGAGAAACAAACTTTATAAAAACACTGCTTCTCTCTGATGTGAATCATTCCTTTAGAACTGCCAACATAAATATAACTTTAGTACACAATTTAGAATAGTAGTACCTAGTAAATCGCTCAATATGCCTCGGATATTTGGTTTTCTTTCTCCAATTCTTCTTCTCCTTCTAGTAATACTATGGAATGCTTTTAGCTAAACTGAAATCTTCCACTGAAGACTTTAATATGTATCTACAAGAGTCAACTAGCTTGAATATGCATTTTTGTGTGTAGAATAGTGACACATGTGCATTTTTTTTAAAGCAAATGTTCATGAGGATTTTTATAAGGTACAATTGGAATCATGTTGAATTACAAAGCATGGTCATTCCTAAATGTATACTGAGGAAAAGCAATAAAAGGGTAACAATATTTATATTACCTTGAACCATGAGCACCGGTTCTTTGCCACCACCATGTGCCAGCATTTCTTGCCGATAACGTTCACCCATTGCTCTGAAGGAAGAGATAGCATTATGGTTCCAATTATCTGCAATCACAACCAGTAATTCAACTTCGTGTCACACTTCTCTCCAAGTTCCTCACTAAACTATCAAAAAACCAAATATCTAATTATTTAGAATTTATATTTTTTATATTCATTCCAGAAAAGCACTCAATAAATAAATTTACAATAGAGCACAATAGACAAATTACTGTATTTTTCAGAGTATAAGATGCACCTTTTTCCCTCAAAAAAGAGGCTGAAAATCTGGGTGCGTCTTATACCCTGAATACAGCATTTCTGCCTCCTGAAACCCCTCCCCCTTCACCAAAATGGCCGTGCAGAGCCTGTAGGCGGCTTTCAGAGAGCTCATGAGGGTCTGGCGAGGGCAGAAATGATTTGCCCCCCAGCCCCCAGGAGTATAAGCCTCCTAAAAGCTATGCATGCAATTTTTTTGATGAAAAACGGGCCGTTTTGGGGAGGTCTGCAGAGTGAAAAAAACTTTTTTTTTTTTGGTCTCTTCAAAGCCTTGGTGCATCTTATACTCCGATAAATATGGTATAACGAATTAGTGGTGCTCTGGAAACATCCAGAAAAAATTAATAAAGAAAAATGGCAGCTCCTGACCATTTGACATGCTGATGGGAACTGACGGCAATTATACTAAAGAAGAACTGAAGCATCACTATACTAAGGATAAAATGATATAGTCCCATGATGGTGAACCTATGGTACATGTGCCTAAAATAGCACATGGACCCTGTCGCCTGGTATGCACAGCGTCACCCGTTCCTCTTCCGGGTTTCTGGCGCGCATGCGCATGCAATGATCAGTTGGCCTTTGTGCGTACGGAAGTGCTGGAAACCAGAAGAGCTGGCCTTCCATTTTCCTGTGTGAGCATGTGCACCGGCTAGCTGATTGGCACGTGCATATGTGCAGCTGTAACCGAAAGCCTTTTTGGTTGGCGCGCATGTGCACACAGAACCAGAAGTACATTTTCCAGTGTGTGCATGTCCCCTGGGCAACTCATCTTCCTGGTCACGCCCAGACAAGTGCATGTGCGCGTGAAGTGCTCCCTTTTCGGCACTCGGTGCTGAAAAGATTCGCCATCACTGTTATAGTCATATGGGAAAGGCCATTGAGTCCAGTCTCCTGCGCAATACAGAAATCCAGAGCAAAATATCTCAAGTGGCTGAGAAACCTCCATTAATTCTCTGGGAGTTTGTTTCTACTCTTGAACTGCTCTTACTGTTCAGAAGCTTTTTCTAATCCACTTGTCTGCCATTTAAATACATTATACTATGTCTCAGACTCTGGAAGCTGAAGTTGAGGTCCTGACTACCATCTATATGACATCCTCTCATCTATCCTCCTCATTACTCAAGTCTAAATATATCCATATCCTTCAATCCTCCTTGGACGCTTCACTGATCATCCTTGTTGTTTACTCTGAATATGGTTCCAGTTTGTTTGGATTCTTCTTAAAGTACATTACACAGGACATCAGATTTAAGATGTAGCCTGATTGTTAAAGAATATAGTAGAACTATTACTTTTCATGCTTGGGAAAGTATACTTTATACTTCTATTGATGCACCTTCAAATTATATTTGCTTTCATTAGCAGCTATAATATGCTGCTGATTAATATTCAGTGTTCAGTCACTGATCAGTCCAAGTATTTTTTTCCCCCTCAGGGACCACTATCAAACCAGGTATCTTTTCTTAGTAAGGGAGCTGCTGATGGCTATCACAAATCCTTAATCTTTTAACTTTTAAAAGTAAAGGCAATGGCCTTAACTGCCTGCCCCATTGTACACTGCATAATTACAAAGTCTATTTCTATTTTCAGCAGGAAAAACAGAAGGCAAAGCAATGTTGGCAGATTGTAAAGTCCAATATGGAGGAAGCAACAGGCACCACCTTGGCAAAACTGACTAAGCCTGTGTGTCCCCTACTTTAAGAAGGCCAACTTGGGCACAGCTACAGTGACAGATCTTCTCTATGGTTGCCTCGTTCTTCAGAACACGTAATTTCATGAGATATGCTTGGCCCCTTCCTTTCCTGCATTCCATAAAAAAAACTAAAGACAATTTTATTCCGTTGGTTCTGGGTTACCTTTATGGATGTATGTGTTTATTGTTTTTTGTAAACTTTCCAGAATCTCCATGGAGCGGACATTCAAAATAGCACGAATGAGACTCTCAGTTTAACTCATTTTTCAGCAGATCTGAGCAGCGGAAGCATCCTATCACACCCTACGTGTCTGAATACACCAGCTGAGGTTCCAAAGTGTTTTTCTTCTTGAATTTCTCCCATATCCAGAGGTGTAGTGCATTTGTGCATCTATATAAACCAATGCCACAATAGGTCCCCATCTCAACTCAATTTGCAATAAATACTTCACTCCGGATTTGATAAAAATATTGTAACAAGGAAAAGAAGAGCAGTATAGTTGAAATAGTTGAATGTACCTGAGGGTTAATCAACACTTCTTTTTTTTTTAAATGCAGTTTACTTTATACCTGTTGAATGGATCCTGTGCAAAACACTGCTTCCATACCATAGATGATACAGCCCTAGACATGAGGTAGGAATAATATTTTGCGCCATAACCCACAAGGTGGCTGAATCGGAGTTGCCAGGCCTGTACATGAAACAGAGTTAAAAGGGAGAAAATGGTCATTTTCAATGATTTTTGCTCTGAAACTAAAGTAACCATTTATAATTCACACACATGTACATAGTGTGTTAGTCATTCTTAAACTAATTATTTTTTAAAAGAAAAGTCACTTTGCAAGTTAGAGATGCCATTTTGTTTTATCTTGTATAAATGCTGCAAATACCAAAAGTAGAGAAGAGGTGGATCTTTGCTGCCATTCAAAGAACATTTTCCCACTTATCTAAATATAAACATGGAAATAAATTACTGTCAGCCCTTCAAAGTAGACCAGGTCAGGAAAGACAATTTGCAAGGACTATGGAAGTTCTACTTTATCATTGTAGGTCAGTGATAGCTAACCTTTTTGTCATCACAAACCAAAAGCACCTGAGCACATGACATAGCATGTGCATGCCCGCACCCGTAATGCAATGTGGATATGACCCCCCACATGCATGCGCAACCCACCTGCATGCATCCTGCACCCCATGCATGCGCACACAACCACCGCCCATTTTTTGCTTCCAGGTTGGTGCAAGAGGCTTTCTAGGCCCAAAATGGGGAGCGAGGGGCCTTGTGCGGTGCCCCCGTGCCCCATTTTGAGCCTGGAAAGTGTCCTGTACCAACCTGGAAGCCAAAAAACAGGGCACGGGGCACTGCACCAGGCCCCAAAATGCAATGCAAGCTTCCCCACGCATGCATCCTGTCCCCCGCATGGAGGGGTGGGTTCCTGCCAGTTCTAACCTCTTCTATAGAAGAGGTTCCACAAATCAACCGTGCCGTTTAGAACCGGTTCCAGTTCCCTCCCCCCGCCCATCTGCATATTATCAAGATGAAGAGCGAGAGGAGGAATTCTGGGAGTTGAAGTCACAAGTCTTAAACCTGTCAAATTTGAACACCCCTGAGTTTTTTTTTCTAAAGGGTTAGGGGTGCAAGGGCCTTGTAACTTGACAGCTTTAAGACTTGCGTGCTTCAAATGCCAGAGTTTCTGAGCCAACATTTTGGTTGCTAAGCAAGAGCGTTGTTAAGTGAGTTTCAACACATTTTACAAGTTGGCCATGCCCACTCAGTCACATGACTGGCAAGCCATTCCCTCAGTCACATGGCCAGTAAGCCACTCCCACCCAGTCACATGGCCGGTAAGCCACTCCCACAAAGCAGGCCACACCTACAGAAGAGGTTCTACAAATTTTTGAAACCCACCACTGGGCTGCAGGGATGCCTGCTAGGCCAAAAATTGGGCGCGTGGATGACCACTGACCTAGAAGAACTAAGTGCTGGCAAACCAAGGAGAGAAACAACCTGGAATTAAGGAGAAACTTCCTAACAGTGAGGACATTTAACCAGTGGAACAGAAATTGCCTTCAGAAGTTGTGGGTGCTTCATCACTGGAGGTTTTTAAGAAGAGACTGGACTGTCACTCATCTAAAATGGTATAGGGTTTCTTTCTTGAGCAGAGGGTTGGACTAGAAGACCTCCAAGCCCCCTTGGTTAATTGATTGACTGTTGTGTGTTAAAATTCAGCCTAATATTGGGATCCCTGATTTACAGGTCCTGATATCAGGCAACAACCATTAGAAACTGAAGGAAGCAGCTGAAACTTTAAGAATTTCCACAATGCACATATCCCAGTTGTTAATGTTCAGGAGAATGTACCATAGTTTTAAGAGCTGGTATAACAGCACAAATTTTAAGAGGGCCGTGTATGCTGTTTGAGTCCCTTTCATAAACATTTAGATAATATGTTATTCACATTTTACCTACTTATATAAAGTATATGAGTGTGAGAGAACGACAGAATGTGTTTTAAAAATCCTTCAGGAAGCCAAGAATGATGTAGAAAACGTTGAATGACAATTTTCCATAGGTTCACCATCACCATTGTAGGTTATAAAAACAGAAATTTGAAAGCTTGTGATAGTTTTCCTCTATTTCCCTTTATAGCAAACGAAATCATGCCTTTTTTCTTTCTTTCCCAGGACTGAATTAGTACTTTCTCTTACAAGTTCTAACAATCCTAATAATTCATATCTTCCTTTGTCAAGGAAATCTTCCCATTCCTGTACAAATGTCTATCTCTTAATTTTAATATTAATTGTCTGTAATGGATTCATTCTCTGTTTCTGTTTCAAATCTGCTAATATCATTTCTGAGCAGTGTTTCTCAACACTGTAACTTTGAGATGTGTGTTCATGCTGGCTGGAGATTCTGGGAGTTGAAGTCCATACATCTTAATGTTGCCAAGATTGAAAAACACGGCTATAGGGGGGAAAATTGCATTAAAAGATACCTTTAATTGTTAAAAGTAAATTTAACCAAGGGAGAGTGGGGCTAAGAAATATGATTTATATATATTATACAAATACATATATGTGTTGAAATAATGAAATAATCCTAAAAATTCCAAAAATGTCCTAGTAGTTTTTTAACTGGCTAATGAAAACAGAAGTTAGTGATTACTAATGGATTTAATTTCTATTAAACAGAATCTATTGGCTATTCACAGCATATTTCATGATTATGATAAATTTAAATCAATATTAAAAATAGAGCTAAATTATATGCATATTTGTCCTTATACAGATAGTCCTTGACGTACAACAGTTTGACTAGTGACTGTTCAAAGTTTCAATGGCACTGAAAAAGTGACTTATAACCGTTTTTCACACTTATGGCCATTGCACCATCCCCATCAGTGGTGGGATTCAAATTTTTTTACTATTGGTTCTGTGGCGTAGTTTGGTGGCCGTGGTTTGGTGGGCGTGGCAGGGGAAGGATACTGTAAAATCTCCATTTCCTCCCAATCAGCTGGGACTCGGGAGGCAGAGAATACATGAGGGCGGGGCCAGTCAGAGGTGGCATTTACCGGTTCTCCGAACTACTCAAAATTTCCACTAGCGGTTCTCCAGAACTGGTCAGAACCTGCTAAATACCACCTCTGATCCCAAAGTCATGTGATCAAAATTCAAAAGCTTGTCAACTGGTTCTTATTTATAATGGTTTCAGTGTCCTGGGGTCATGTGATCACCTTTGGCAACTTCCTGACAAGCAAAGTCAATAGCAAAGCTAGGTTCACTCAACAATTGTGTTACTAACTTAATAACTGAAAACGATTCATTTAAGAATTGTGACAAGAAAAGCCATAAAACGGGGCAAACTCATTTAATAAAAGTTTCACTTAGCAACATAAATTTGGGGCTCAATTGTGGTTGTAAGTTGAGGACTACCTGTGCACACCTATCATATGCACTAATACTAGCTAATTAATCAGCTTTTCTTTTTGTAAAATGGAAAAAGAGTTAACCAAAATCTTGTTATTTAGATGGAATGCTGCACCATTCTATTATTTGGGACTTACTCTCAATGTTTCCAAATAATCTAGCACTTGATAAAACTCTACCATTTTTCTCAAAAAGTCATCGGTCTTGTTTTTATAGAGTGCTTGCTCTTCTAAAATAAAGTGTTCCTTATGTTCTACCAACAAACAACTATTCTTTCTATAATTGCTTGCAGGCTGCATGCAACATAAAAAGAAGACATTAAACAAAAAGCATATTTTAGCTTTCGAATTAAAATCAGCCTTTTTTTTCTCCCCAAGTAACTTTCCTAAACCAGAGTCTGATAATATCTTCAGCTTCAACTTAGATTATTCTACATCTAGAGCAAAAATATTTTGGCAGCAGCATGTATAATCCCCCCCCCCCGTCCCCCACTCTACCTAGTCTCTTTCCCATAATACAAAACACGCAGCACATTTAAAATTAAACAACAGACTACAGTTTGTAAGGGTTTTTTTAAAAAAAGTTTTGATGTGCAATAATCTTTTTCACCTGAGGGTTTAATGTTTCCATAGAGAAGGTTTAATGTTTGCTGTATTGTTTGAACAGAACTGGGGTTCTGAATTATTTCCCAAATGGACAGACAAAATTGTGAAAATATACTTTTTTTTTACAATTTTGGATTCCCCCCCACCCCCAAGAGCCTGATAATGAGAGAATTATTTTGATCTTCCAAGGAAGTGGTTTTCAAATGTTCCTTTTCTGAGGAAACCACTCTTGCTCGAGGATAACTCTAGAGCGCTGAACCACTGCTCAAGCTGAGACTTGCCTTCCTCCAAGGAAACTGATTAGACAAAGCTCAACCTGGCAGATTAAAAAAAATTCCCTTTATTTTATCTTAACCTTCCAAGAATATAAGAGTAGATCATTCTCTTGTCAAGTGGGGCCGTGCATGTGCACTGGCTGGCAACTCACACGACCTGGTGGCAATTAGACCACGGTCCAGTAGTGGGTCGTGGCTCACAGGTTGGGGACCCCTGATCCCCAACGTGTTATGAACAAGGACAATTTTAAAACAAAAACAGCATTCAAGCACAGTAATCCAACAGTCATTGAACCAGGTTTTGGTGCTTTTGGCAGTGTGGGCACCTGGAAAATGAAGTCAGCATCCCCATAAATCTCGTCTGCAGAAGGAAGCATGAAGTGCTTCAAAATCTCCTCGTAGACAGCTGCGTTGACCCTGTTCTTAATGAAGCACAGTGGTCCAAAGTCCTGTTGCTCAGTGGTCCAAAGTCCTCTTTTCTGATGAGAGCAACTTTTGCATCTCATTTGGAAGCCAAGGACCCAGAGTATGGAGGAAGAATGAAGAGACCAATCAAGCACTAATCCCATGGTCATTGAACCAGTTTTTGGTGCTTTTGGCAAAAGTTGCTCTCATCAGAAGAGAGGACTTTGGACCAAGGAGCAACAGGACTTTGGACCACAGTGCTTCATTAAGACCAGGAACAATGCAGCCAACTACCAGGAGATTTTGAAGCACTTCATGCTTCCTTCTGCAGATGAGCTTTATGGGGATGCTGACTTCATTTTCCAGCTGCCACACTGCCAAAATCACCAAAACCTGGTTCAATGATTGTGAGATTACTGTGCTTGATTGGCCAGCAAACGTGCCTGACCTGAACCCCATAGAGAATCTATGGGGCATTGCCAAGAGAAAGGTGAGAGACATGAGACCAAACAATGCAGAAGAGCTGAAGGCCGCTATTGAAGCATCCTGGTCTTCCATAACACCTCAGCAGTGCCACAGGTTGATGGCTTCCATGCCACGCTGCATTGAGGCAGTAATTGCTGCAAAAGGGGCCCAAACCAAGTACTGAGTACATATGCATGGTTATACTTTTCAGAGGTCTGATATTGTTCTATGTACAATCCTTATTTTATTGATTGCATGTAATATTCTAATTTTCTGAGATGGTGGATTTGGGGTTTTCATGAGCTGTACGCCATAAGCATCACAATTATGACAAATCACGGCTTGAATTATCTTGCTTTGCATGTAATGAGTCTTATCTCATATATTAGTTTCACCTTTTAACTTGCATTACTGAAATAAATGAACTTTTGCACGATATTCTAATTTTTTGAGTTTCACCTGTACATGTTTTGGGGAAGTGAGCCAAGGTATAGGATATAAGAGCAAGACAAATGACAAAAAAAAATTGTGGAAGGCTCAGGATTATTTCCAAAGGGAATTAAGACTCTGAAAATTAAAATTGGCTTTTAAGTCACTCTGTTAATAAGAAATTAACACCTGAGGCCCTAAATCTCAATATTTTTTTATGCTGAACAGATCCCAAACTAGAATCACTGCTTCTAACCCTATCCCTTTCGCTTGTATACATGATAAAGAAGGAGACACATTTTAACTACTGAATAAAACACTAGCATTTTATGACCTAGAAAACGAAATTGCCTGTTGCAAGTTGCTCTTCTAAATTTATGAAAGCCTCGTGAACCCTGGCATTAGAAATTATTTAAGTGTTCTTCCTGTGTAGTTAGAAGTCTGATATGCGGTGTGGTTTTGTTTTTTTTAATCTGATGTGAATAAACAACTCTTTGTGTTAACTGCGATTTGTGAAATCTAGTTTTTAAAATTAGATTATGCAGAGTAACAAAAAGAACACGGAATAACTTGAGGATGAAAGAATATTTATCCTCAGTACATATAATACTGGGTATGTTTAGCTTAAGAGAAAGAAGGACTAGGGGAGACATGATAGCAGTGTTCCAATATCTCAGAGGTTGCCACAAAGAAGAGGGAGTCAAACTATTCTCCAAGGCACCTGAGGATAGAACAAGAAGCAATGGGTGGAAACTAATCAAGGAGAGAAGCAACTTAGAACTGAGGAGAAATTTCCTGACAGTGAGAACAATTAATCAGTGGAACAGCTTGCCTCCAGAAGTTGTGAATGCCCCAACACTGGAAGTCTTTAAGAAGATGTTGGATAGCCATTTGTCTGAAATGGTATAGGGTTTCCTGCCTAGGCAGGGGGTTGGACTAGAAGACCTCCAAGGTCCCTTCCAACTCTACTATTGTATTGTATTGTATTGTATTGTAATAGTGAACTAGGTTCTGTGGTCACATATTTGTAGACATTGATTTATCGCGAATTATATTCAGTGCTATTTACACATACTTCGTAGCCTTCTGCTCATTAACATTATTGGCCTTTTAATAATGCAAACCTATGATTATGGAAAAATAAATTTCACTGTCAGACTCAATCCAGGTGTAGGGAATTTAAAATTTAAAATCATACATAAAAATAATAGATGGAGATCAAAAATAGAACTGTAAAAGAAGACTTTAAAAGACCCATGACATTTTGAAAAGTGAGTCAAGTAAGAGATTAAAAGGTTTCCATTTATAACGGTTCTCTGCTTTTATTAGCAACTCATAAATAAACCAAATAGGACAAGAGACATAAATATTTTTGTAGTAGTTTATATTGGAGAAGAGGAAAGGAATTTCACATGCAGTTAAGCACTTAGGTGTTTTTAGAAAGATACCATATGGAATCTTGAATACCGAAATATACCAGCTATTATGGAGCACAGGATTGACATAACATCAGTTGTTCGGATTTGAGAGTCTTAACTGCTAGTGAGACTAGTTACCAATATGTCTGTTAGGCCTCAATGGAACTGGAATTTTGTTAATTCAGTAGTCTACCTGCTTGCCATGTGACTCTGGGCAGCTAACAAAAATCACCCGCTTGGGACTCAGGAGTTGGGAGCTGGCCCATATACTATCTATGCTGTGTAGTGGCGGCACAATGGTTAGAATGCAGTATTGCAGACTAATTCTGCCAACTGCCAGCAGTTTGATCCTGACCGGCTCCAGTTGACCCAGCCTTCCATCTTCTGAGGTCAGTAAAATGAGGACCCAGATTGTTGGGGGCAATATGTTGACTCTGTAAACTGCTTAGAGAGGGCTATAAAGTACTATCATGGGGTATATAAGTCTTAGTTCTACTGCTATTGTTTGGGTAATTTAATGGGCCTGTTTTTAGTGTGGCTGCTGTTTTGTTTTCTGCTTTCTATACTTTTAATATTTTAATACTGTTAAGTAGAGATATGAGTTTGAGATGGACAGTCATGTAACTTGAAATAATAAATAAGTTTTAAAAAGTTAAAAAAAAATAACAATGAAAACACCTTGTGCTTGCAGCAGCTTATACATCCATAACAAATCAAACCAAATAAATTAGGTTCCCGTAACTTGCTGGCCCAATGCTGGGGGAAGATCCAGTTCTTCAATGCTTTACAAAAGACAGGCAAAAGTAGAGACATCTGGGTCTCTGTATACAAAAGCCAGATGTGTCTATTCAGGAATAAGCTTTACTGAACTCAATGTGACTTACAGTGAAAATACAGGGTTGCAATATTAATATTCTCTGTATCAGTGATGGCGAACCTTTTCGGCATTGACTGCTGAAAAGGAGGTGCGCTATTTGCGCACACGCACTTGGGTGCTTATCTGGGCTGCAGCCCGGAGGGCACAACCTGGGGGCATGTGCGCATCAGAAAACGAACTTCCGGTTTCCGGCACGCACATCCACACCAGTAAGCTAGTCTTCTGTGCACAACAATCAGCTGGCCGGCGTGCATGCTCACACCGGAAAATGGAACACCAGCTCTTCCTTGTGCGCACTGCCGTACGCACAAATGCCAGCTGATCATCGTGCGCGATGCGCACTAGAAACCAGGAAGAGGAACGGGTGACACCACACGTGCCTGGCGAATAGCTCCACATGCCACTTCAGGCATGCGTGCCATAGGTTTGCCATCATGGCTCTATATGGTGGCGTTATCCATAATGTATCTTTTGGGATGCCGAAATGAAAAGCTCTTCTTTGAAAAGATGCCATCAGGATTTTGAAATTAATGTTAAATGTATGAAATGATACCTATAAAGCAGCCACAACAGAGTTTTTACAGACATTCCACAAAGAGGCTTATCCCATATTCACTTCATTATTTTTTTTCCTACACTCAGCTTCTTCAAGCTGGTTTTTACCCTGTATTTTAAGATGACCCTGTTCAAAGTGAACACACTTAACCAAAGCAGTAAATTATAAGCATTCCAAAGCTTAGATTTATTTTCAAAACTGATTCAAAAATGCATGGTTTTTTTGAATTTCTGTTTCTGTAAACTGCATTGGCAACAATGTGTATTTGATTCTAAAATAGCCCACCTGCTTTCTATAAAACATTAACAACTCACAAAAAAACCAACCCTCCTACAAGATTACATGTAATTCTAAAAGTTCTCTCATTGATGTATGTCAGAGTATATCCCTTTGGGTATTCTACGAAGTGTACATCAAAATGCAGAAAATAATGACTGGAGAAAAGGAAATGAAAGAGAGTGACATTCATCCTGTGTGCCTTCTCCTTGAAATGTCTGTAGCATCCCAAGTGGTACCCATTAACGTTGATAGGAATTTACTTAATGGGAATGCACTAAAAGTAAAACCGCAGAATGGGAAAAGTCAGGCAGTTCTTGAAATCCTAATTAGAAGAATTTTAGGAAAACATACTCATTAAGAAATCATTACAAAATACTTACTTAATAGGATGTTGAATATGCCACTAAAAGAAAACAACTTTATGCAGTTCACAAAGATGAAAATTGCTAACCTTTATTTTCTTAATTTTATGAGATATGCTACTCACAGTGTCAGGAACATATGGCAATCCATAGAATTTCTCTTGTGTTTCCTTTAAAATCTCTGTGGTTGATTTTTTTAAAGGATGTTTCCCATGATATATTTGATCCAAGACAGCATAAAAAACCTAGAGAAATGTATTGATAGATAAATATCTACACTCAAATGCAGAGATCCAAAACACCCATAACACACACCATCCAGAATGATTAACCGGACTTGGAACAAAATTTTTAAAAATAAAGCTATAGTACCGTGTTTCCCAGAAAATAAGATTATTTTCTTTTGACCCTTGAAATAAGCGCTTGGCCTTATTTTCAGGGAGGGCGTATTATCTTTTAGGTGCAGGAGGCGGCGAGCGTGGTCACCTCATGGCTGCTGCTATGTTGCGATATTTTCAGGGAGGGCTTATTTTTTGGGCTTATTTTAGTGCATGTGCACAAAAGCCCGATAGGGCTTATTATTGGGGGGGTCTTATTTTGGGGAAAACAGGGTAGATATACTTCTTGGTTCTTCAGGAAAATTAATATTGAACAACTTACATTTACAATTATTTTGTTGAGGCATTCAAGTTCTCAATATGAATCCCGTCTACTTATATGGGACTGTAAGTTTTATCTTTAAATACCATATTTGGCATAAAGTATGTGTTTGCATGCCTGTACATTCTTATTTACAAAATCCTACCCTGTTAGAAGTTTGGGTGATGAATAAAACTGCTGTTATTTTATATATCTGCCATAAATTATGGAATGATTTCTGAAATTAAAATTAAACTTCAGGTTACACACATTTAGCTTAACACTTCTTTAACTAGATATTTGAAATAAATCTAAATCACCAATTATTAGCTCCATGTTCCATAAATGTTGGCAGAAGATTATAACATGCCTTTGCTGGGACAAGTCATTTTGCTGGACATCTTTTTATTTTTTGCTCCTAGTGTCTATTAAATGTATCTGAGAACTTTCTTGATAGGTTTTTTTTCTTTTTTTGCAGATGGGGAAACAAAACTCAATACATTTGATTGATTCAAGTATGCTTTTAAAATATTCCCATATTGAAAACAAACAAAAGAAAACAGGTAGAAATATTTATGAGTTTTAATATAAAAAATAAACAGCAGTCCATCGATCTGCCTAATCCAGAAATTATTTCTCTGATGTTAAAAATAAAAACCGAGCACCTTTATCATGGATTTGGTATGCTACGTTTCCTCAATCCAACTATGGATTTGGAAGAGAAATGAAGTGGAAATAGTGAAGAATTTAAAAGTATAATTATCTAAGCCTTGATATCCTGTAGTGGCTAGAAAGGGACAGGCATGTAACCACAAATGTGTTTCAGATTATCCTTGTTTTTTTGCAGGATGAGGTGGATGACCTAGGCATAACTCTTAGTCATCCTGCAATTTCCAATGCAAGCTTACGTTGAAAGAACTGTCTCTTTGCCCAAAAAAAAGTTTTTATGACTGTGCCATTATGACTCTTGTCCTCAAGGGAGTAAGGGCCAATTCCTTTCAGAATGGACTATTTTAAAGATAGCATATCTAGAAAAGCAAGAGCCAGCATCTTCATTGGGACGTTAGGACAACAGATGGTTTCCTTGACTGGTCAGATTCCTACTATGTGTTGTCGTCATCATTATCATCATTATTGCATTTTTCACGCAGGGGCAGGGTCCACTTTTCAGGTCAAGAAGCACCATCCCGTGCTATTGTGGCTCGCTAGCCGTCAGCAGAGCTGGCAACAGACTCGGACGATGAGGGGGTTGGGGAGGAACTTGGGCTAGTTCTGGAGTCTGGGAATGATGGATGCTCTGCGTAGGATGCAGAGTTAGAGCACAGGCCATCCAACATTTCCCAGCCACTGGAGAGGCAGCTCCTTTTGGAGGCTGAGATGGGTGAGGAGGAAGAACAGCTGGGGCCTGTTCCAGATGCACATATGCGCAGAACAGTTAGAAGAGGTGAGCAATGGAGGACAAGGCATCGACTCAGGAAGCAAAGCACACATGGACACTGAATGGCCCCTCCCTGGCTGGGGAATAAATAGAAGGTAAGGGCAGTGGTTGTCACAGGAGACAACAGTTCGTATTTCTGAAGATTTTGCTTATTGTGTTCAAGCCACAAAGACTGTTTGCCAGAATTTAATTTGCAGCCTTTCTGCTGGGACCTCACAGCCTTGCAATTATTGCAAGGAACTGATAAGGTTAACTCCTTGAATGATTATTGCTTGGACTTTTCGGTGAGTGAATGCAATTAATTCGCAAGAGGTAAGTAAGATGTTTCTTAATACTCCAGTGTTGTTAAAATGTTGCACAGACTCTACACCAGGGGTATCAAACTCAAAGCCTGTGGGGTACTTAGATCTGGCCTGTGGGGCTGCCCTGGGAACAACGAAGGACCAGCCCGCAGTGCCTCTCCAGCGAAATTGCGCAACCATCCTGAGCTCCATTTTTGGTCACAATGGTGTTGCAACCTTCTGCCAGCGAAAATGGAGCTTGGAAGGACCGCACGCAGCCCTCCCGAGCTCCAGTTTTGCTGGCAGAGTGCTCGGGCCACCACAGGCACTCCTGACACGAGTGATGTCAAGCTGGCCATGCCCACCCTGGCCACACCTACCCCATCCCCCAAAGTCAAATACAACCTTGATGTGTCCCTCAATGAAATTGAGTTTGACATCCCTGCTCTACGTTAATCACTTACATCTTACAATTTAAGACTAGTGGACTAATCTAAGCTTTGTTACAACTTCAAAATATATTTAAATTCACTTTGAACCAATTAGCATACCTGAAGTTGCATATCAGCGGCAGCACATACTTTTTTAGATTCACAGAGTCTTGACACCATGTTTTTAGGCAGTGGCTTTTAACAGAAAAAGAGAAGAAAAAGAGGACATGTTTCAAACAATTTTTATTTACGATTAACAAAGCAAAATAAAATGGTAATAAAGATAGGTTTGTACAATATCCTTAAGCTAAGAAGTAACTGTCTTTTATGAAGAGGTGGTTAAGTTTAGCCTGACATTGTTACCTTCTTATTACTGAAAGAGAAGTATTAGGACGAGTGGAAACACAGCCAAAAGCACTGGAGAACAGAAAACCAAAAAAAGATCCAAAACAAATGCATTCTAAAAGTTAAGGTTGCATATTAAATTTCAATAAACTGTATCTTTTCAAAATATATAAATTGGCATTGTGCATGTTAATGTCTGCAAAGATCCTGATGCCTTTTATTGAGGAAAAATGATGTCTTCTTTGGAAAAACGACTGGCTAAATTGTGGAGGTGTGTTTCAATGTCTACAATAAAATAGAATAACTTTGCATTTAAATAGTAAATTTGATAAAGGCTTTAATTGGAAACCATTCTTGTGTTACAATCTTATGCAGGGAATCGTAACACATAAAATTGGGGATTGGACTTTATATCTTAATTTAATGTAAAATTTACAGTACCGATTTAATGTATTTTTTGGCTATCTATAGTCTTTTCTTTTAGTTGAACTGTCTTGCCAACAATTTTTAACTTATAGCTCCACAGAGGGCTTATGTTTCTCAGGTGCAGCCTGCTACTTCTTAGCCCATGTAATCCTGCCTAATAAAATGAAAAGTTATCTTAGCTTCTAAA
Source organism: Natrix helvetica (assembly GCF_964273705.1). Lineage (NCBI taxonomy): Eukaryota > Metazoa > Chordata > Lepidosauria > Squamata > Natricidae > Natrix > Natrix helvetica. The sequence continues at coordinate 21,947,478 of NC_138550.1, forward strand.
ATGCCTTGGTAAATCTTCAATCATACCATGAACTTTATGTGAAATATATACAATACACTACAGAAGGCAGATCTGGTGTAGTGGTTAAGGCATCAAGCTAGAAATTGGTAGACCATGAATTCTAGCCTCACCTTTGACACAAAGCCAGCTGGGCAACTCTTTCACTCCTATAAAGGAGACAATGGCAAGCCACTTTGAAATACAATGCCAGAGAAACCAAGGGTTATCTACAACAGAGGTGTCAAACTCACAGCCCGCGGGCCAGAGGTGTCACGCACTGGCCACGCCCACATCCGTTTTAGCAAAGGGGGAAAAAGTCATTACACGCCGCCGCCATGACGCAAGTTTGACACCACTGATCTACAACATGCAGGGGAGGACAGACAACTAGAAGACTAGCAGAGTGCATTCATGACCCCGAACTAGCTGTGAGAAAACATGGCAAAAATTCCTTAATCTCATAACACATGGACAGATTCAAAATCAGTTTCAACTACTTGCGTCTTAGAGCAAGCCAAATGAAAAATACTAGTGTATTCCTGGAAGCCTGGCATTCAGACATATCAGCCATTATTAGACACATACCTACCTTTACATACCATTCAAAAGACAATAAAAAAACAGGAAGGAAACAGAAAGACTAAAATTTATCCCTTCCAGCATTCAGATAAGCAGGGATTCATACCAAGGAACCACCAAGGCTCTGCCAGGAAACTTGGCAAGCCACTTGTATGTAAACAGGCAGCAAACCCTATACTCATTTGCAATGATAACACTACCTAATTGGGTAATGAAACGCCTGCAACAAACAACCAAATTCAGAGAGCACCAAGGACTCACCAGTTGCCAAAATAATTGCAGGGACTAATCCAGGCAGTTGTCAGGAGTCAATAGTGACTTAAAGATACATGCACACAAACACATACACACACAACAATATACCAAAATCTATACCATTTATTATATCTAGAAAAACTAGTACATATGTCTATCCTAATCATACTGGGGAATAACAAATCAGCTACATAAAAGCTATTCAAAACTCTCTCTCTCTCTCTCTCTCTCCCTCCCTCCCTCTCTCAAAGAGATCCTGGAAGTGAAAAATAGATAAGAAACATTCCTAAACTTAGAGGCTATTTTGCATAGTAGTCATTCAGGCAAGATTATGATTTTCTCATCCCAAAAAAGTCATGTAATTATAAAAATGTAACAACATTAAATAAGCAACACTGTAATTTTCTATAGCACCATTTAACCAACACATATTTGTTCCATACAGTAGTAATACAGCTATTCTGGGACTTATTCCCCAGATATGGATCCTTTGATTAGGGTCAGACTTTTAAACTAGAAAAATAGCTCTCTTCTCCCCTCCGAACTGTAAAGAACATAAACATACTAAAAAAAAAAAAAAATACAGACTTCAATGTCAGACCACACACAGTCCTAATTAACACCATACAGATGAAAGCTAAACAAATGGACACAATATTTTCTTCCTAGCTCTTCTAATAAAAGAAAGTAGCTGATAATTGCTACTTTACCACTTAATCTTTTACTCCTCTGGTCTCCAGAACTATAGCCCATAATGATGCAGTGGTATGCGTTGATTAAACAAGCAGGATATGGCAGTAGATCTGGGGGAACAGACCTAAATTAAATACACATACAATACTGCATCCTTGTGTTACAATCTACATCTTCACTCACAAGTCAATGTGATAAGTATGCTCAATACAAGGAGGACTATAATATTTTTGTGGGTTTTTTTTTCAGTGAGGTTCACTATGCATTTTTGTCCCACATGCTACGCTGATGGAAAAGGAGCAAGGCAGATTAAGCAAAGGGTAGTAAAAAGCATAAAATATGATTATGAAACTATCCAGGAATATCCTGACCATATTGCAAAAGTCATGAAATCATGAACGCCGGAGTTCAGTGGCTCCTTGGGCAGTGTTTAGATTTCCTTTTCTAAGATAGGAATCACAGATCTGAACTTAAGGAAAAATCTGCTCTACCCACTCTCTTCAGTTTTCCTCACTATTTTCAAGTGATACTCACTCCTAATAATGGACTGTATGAAAGACATTAAGTTAGGGTTGGGAAGATCCTAACAGTTTCAACATCTGCTTTTTGCTATGTTCCCTAAAAGGGATGATGTTTAAAACACCTAGAACAGCGGTGGCTAACCTTTTTGTAAAGGCGGGCTAAAATTGTGTGTGTGTGCTATTGCACGTGCACAGGTGCTCACACCCACAATTCAATGTGCTCTGCTCACTTGTGCATGCGCCGACACCCCCGCACATGCGTGCATGACACCCCCCCATGTGCATATGACACACCCACACCCACGCAGGGGGGTGGTTTCGCCCTCCCCAGGCTTTCCTGAAGGCTGGCGAGGGCGACAACGGCCTCCCCCAGCCCCCCAGAGGCCCTCCGGAAGCCAGAAATGGGCTGTTTCCGAACTTCCGGTTGGTCCGTTGAGCCTGTTTTTTGCCCTCGCCAGGCTCCGGAGGCTTTCCTGAAACCTGGGGAGGGTGGAAATAGCCTCCCCTGGCCCTCAGGAATGACGAAAATCAGCTGGCCGGTGCGCGCTGGTGCTGACAGCTCGCATGCTGGCAAATATGGCTTTGTGTATCACCTGTGGCACACATGCCATAGGTTCGCCATCAGGGACCTAGAATGTCTACATATCAACAGAACACGCAAGCAAGATTCTGTACTTGTGACTGGAGTCTGGAATGCTGAAGTTGGAAACATGAAAAATATTCAGTCATATGAAAAAGTTAAGTATACCCTCTTTAGGTTCTATGGTTTTACATATCAGCACATGATCAAAATCATCTGGTTCTTAGCAGTTCTTAAAAGTACAACCTCAACAATACATGGCGTCTTACACCGTAGAAGCCACATGTAAAAACTAAGTACCTTATGATTCAATAGCTTGTAGTACACCACCTTTAGCAGCGATAACTTGAAGTAATCATTTTCTGTAGAACTTTATCAGTCTCTTCACATCGTTGTGGAGGAACTCTTCCTTTACAACATTGCTTCAGTTCATTGTGGAGTTGTTGGTGCTTTTTGAGCTTGGCTGTTTGCCTGAAAACTTTTCATTACTCAACAATGTAACATCATCAGCAAGAATCTCAATCTTGCACTTATGTTACCTAGTAGAGTAAGGAAACATCAACAAACAAACAAACAAACAAACAAACAAACTCAGAAGTACCAACAACTGCACACTCCAACTCTGAGCTACATGTATTCTCTTCTTTCATGATTTTATTAAATCTAAAAGGTGGTGAATGAGCTCAATCGTAACATAAAAGAAACAGGCAAGTTCCATGTTAAATTAAAGAAGAAGAAGAATGCCAATCAGGTTCCATGATTTGATCGTGAACATACAGTATATCACAGAAGTGAATACCCTCCCTCACATTTGGACATTATCACTTAGGAGTGTACTCACTTTTGTTGCCATCAGTTTAGACATTAATGGGTGTATGTTGCGTTATTTTGAGGAGACAGCATATTTACAGTTATACAAGCTGCATACTCACTACTTTATATTGTAGCCAAGTGTCATTTCTTCAGTGTTGTCACATGAAAAGATGTGACTAGATTCAGAAGATGGTGATAAAATTATACAGAACTTGAGGACATGAGCTGTGAGAACAGACTGAAGGAACTTGGGATACTTAATCTGAAGAAAGAAGGCTAAATGGGGATATAATATCAGCGTTCAGCTAATAAATGGGTACTATTCAGAAGATGGTCGAGAGCTATTTCTCACTGCCACAAAAATAAGGACTAAATATAATGGGCATGAATTGCAATTACCTACATTTTATTTATATGTAAAGAAAGAACTCCTAACAATAGAATCTGTGTAATAGGGGAACAGTCTATCTACAGATTATGGCTTCTCCATCTCTGCATCTTTTTAAGGAGGATTTAACCTGTATGCCTGTAATTGCAGGAGTTTGGTCTAGATCAGTGGTTCTTAACCTGGGCGATATTGCCCCCTAGGGGTGATTTCATTTTTTAGGGGGTGATGGGACGAAAAGGGGTGACGCAGGGGCGAAGGAACAGAAGGGGGGCAATATGGGGGCGATGGAGTGAGAAGTTTTGGGGAGACTTTTGAGACTTTTTTCGTACAGTGAACCGCTGTATATGTCGTACAAAAACATCAGATCGCTCACTATTAGTGGAATGAACTGTGTTTTAAAATGTTCCTCCAGCTAGCTTCAGTACAGAAAGGCCGTACATATGTGAATACACATCGCTCATATTCATGCCCGTTGCGCAGCAGCCTCTATCACTCTACCCATACAGTGGCACGCCATTGGCCAGAATGGGCAGTGATGGAGGGGTGAACGCTTATTTCGAAACATTGCATGCTGAGTGGCTGTCCCCTGTGATGTCAGCTGTAATATCAACGTAACTGTGACCTCTCAACATGGCCGAGAAGAGGAAGTGTCGCCAATATTCAACGGAATATCTAAAATTGGGATTCAATAATTTCCCAGCTCTTATCATTGTATTTGCTTGCATTGGATTTCACATTCCAGTTTGAGTTTTCGGCTTCGTTTTTGAATTCTTGTTGTGCTCTGTAAAACATTTTGTGTGTCTTTTTGCATTGTACTTTTTTAGCGTGTCCAGTTTGATATTATATTTTCTCGGTTTTATGGTTTCAATTTTTGTTGTTGTGCTCTTCGTGTAACTTTTTGTGTATGTGTGTGTGTGTGTGTGTGTGTGTGTGTGTATGTATGTATGTATGTATGTATGTATGTATGTATGTATGTATGTATATATATATATATATATATATATATATATATATATATATATATATATATATATATATATATATATCTTCAGTTTAAGGCATTAAATTTGTCACTCTGATTTTTGTTGCTTTCCTTCTGTAAAAATTTTCTTTGTGTCTTTTTAACCCTTTTTACAGTGTGCATGAATATATATTTTCCTCAAATCTTATTTAGTTTCAGAGTTTCATCTTGAAATTTTTAGTTCCTGCATTGCGGTTTGTTCTTATGCCCTTTTTATATTTCTTTTTGCGCCTTAAAATTCACTTGTAATTAAATCATTAAATGTTACTGTTTTTTCGGGCATTTCATTTTCTTGCAATTGAATTTTGTTTTCAGTGGCCATTGCATTTAAGTGTCTTGAATAAATAAGATAATAATGAAATACATGTATCACAAACTTTGGGAGTAAAGTGACGGGTGGCATCAGAATTTTTCACACAGTTGAGATATGGGGAAAAGACTTGAAATACATTATTTGCATCGATATGTCCTGATGACAATTTTAAAGAAAACAAAAAATGTGTTTGCATAAATTGAAGGATTATTTCCTTGTGTTGTGATTGAGAGGTTATGTTGAGGGAGGGAGGCGATGATAACTTCCTCAATGGCGATTCTTTCAAAAAGGTTAAGAACCACTGGTCTAACTGATCCTTATGGTCCTTTACCAAGTCCATAATTCTTTTATTCTATTTATCACATGTTCGAGATATTTGAATTTACAGAACATGCTTTAAAATGATTTTTTTTCCTTCAGAAGAATGTTTATATTTAGGACGTACAGAAACTTCAGGAGGAAAGAATAGAACAATGACGGCTTGGAAATGGACATAAAGAAAGAAATGGATGGAAAAAGTAGAAGTATCAAAATCCCGCCCTTCACTGTTAGGTGATATAAGAGACTAGCTGAAACAAAAAACAGAGAAAGAGTAAAGAAGATAGTGGAAATCAACAATCACATACACATATTGATGAACTCACTGGGGTGTAGTTAAATATACTAAGCAGTGTATAGTTTATACTGTATAGGCACAGGCTATACAATTGCGAATAGCCCAAAGGAAGTAGAACAGCTAATATATAATTATCAGTGAATTTACAAGATGTGTGGGTTGTGTTGATAGCTATTGTCATAGATGATTAGATAATTCCGAACACATTACAGAAATTCATACTGTTTCTGAAAAGCCCTTTAGGGCAGAATAACTTGAAAGGTCCTCAAAGGTCCTCAGTGAGAAGTATGACAAATCATTAGTGAGAAAAGAAAGCTGCCCTTGGAATTTCCTCAGTTTGATCTAGCAAGGGCAGGTCTTATGTGGCAGAAGAGACACAGGCTAGACTTTTATGGAGAAATAAAAGCTGTTTAAAAAAGCACTATTTACTGGGAGTTTTCATGTAATTCTTTTGTTTAAGGAAACTTCACGTCTTAGATCTCCTTTTTTTGTTCTGCAACCAAGAACCTTTGATGAAAAGCTTTTGCATAATTTTTTTGTAAAACTGACATAATTAGGAACACTAAATCAATGCAACACTTTTCAGTGAGCATAACTAATGAAGAAGAAAGCAAGCATGTTTTTGGCTCCACTTCTAAGAGATTGAAAACAAGATTTTCCTAAAACAAGATAGATTGTAAGCAAGCCACATTATCATAACAAACAACAGGTTTACTCTCAGACTCTGATTACGCGTATTTATATTTAAAACTGCAAAGGATAAAACATTCAAACAATCACTATTTTAAAAATAATTTCATTTTTAAAAAATATACACAAGAGGCACATATTTAAAATCATTACAACAAAAAAGCAGACCTAATCCTGTCATCCTGTCTATTCATCAAGTCAAAATTAAAGTTGACTCAATTGCTTCCTGGTGCACAGCAAGTTTATGCCAATCAGTTTCCACCACAGATCCGACTTTGGAATATGTAAGAAATGAGTTCTAATATACTTGGCTCCAAATTTGTGAATTAAAAAGAAACAAATTCTGTTAAGGCATTTGAAAGAAATAAAGAGATGGCATGTAGTAAACAATGAGGCTGCAAACTGGATCTGTGGGCCCACTTCAAAGAAAGCATGTTTACCATTACTCTGTACAAATAATTCCTGGATGCATTTTTCTTTCAACTCACCGCTCAATTTTTATAATTCCAGAAAGTGATTAAAAAGTTACAATTTCCTTTGCAACAGAAAATATCTATGTGAAGTTGATGTGAAATGCTTAGGTTCTGGAATATTTTTAATTTGATAAGCGCTATTGTATAAGCAATACACTTCCAAAAACTGTTGGCAATAAAACGGCGTGGACTCGAAGACTAGGTGGATCATTTCTGCTCCAAGATAGACAGAAGGGTTTTGAAGAGCACGGGTACTGATGTTATACTTCCTTAGAGAAGCGGTGCCTTTTTATGGATTTGCTTTGTAGCTCTGCAATCCCAGGAAAATATGTATTGGGAGATATGGAGACATTGGCAGCCTGCCCATACGGACTCTGAAGCATCTTGACATATGCTGTCGGCACTTCCTTACTTCAAACGCATTCTTGGGAAATTATGCAGCTTCTTTTAAAAGGATGCCAATAGTTGTGGCATGCATGCCCCCACATCCCTTCTGGAACGCTTTTTCTGTTATATATCCAAAGTGCTGCAAATGCACGTACACAAGCAGATCTACAGAAACACCCTGAAGGACAGTCATTCCAATCTAATTTTTCAACTGAGTTTTATAGAAGTAGTCCCTGACCTACAATCTATTCAAGGTTACAACGGCGCTGAATAAATTTGATAATCAGCAGTGGGCACTTGGCAATTGATCCACACTTACCTACAGTTACGGCAATCTCAGAATCACATGGTGGCCATTTGCAATCTTCCTTGCTGACTTCTGTAGAAAGTCAATGGAGAAGCCAGTGGGGGAAGGTCACAGATTCTTGGGGTGTTTTCCCCACCTGCATAACCTCCTTCAGTCCCTCTGTGCTGTTCCACACCAGCAACTCACATACCCCTTGCATCCTCATGCACCTTCTCTGCCACACCTCGTGAACCCCTTTGCACCCTTCCCAACCCACGCTGCACCTCTCAAAGATACTCTCCCTTCCTCTCCCAACTGTCAGTAGCTATTTACCTGCCTGTCAGCCTGGAACTTGCAACTTCCTGCCAGCTTCCTCATTGGTTTTGGTTGTGGGAAGCCAGCAAGAACTTGCCTCACATAACAACCATGGGACAACAATTGGGACTACAGAGGTTGCCGTCACTGAGTGATGCAGTCCTGCTTTACGATAATATAGTTTAACTACAGAAATTCTGTTTTCAACTGCCATCATAAGTTGAGGACTATTTGTATGTCTAAGCCTGATAAATAAGAAAAGTCTGTTTTAAAATATTGATTATTCTGAAACAGCCTCCACCATCTTTTATTTTTTGTAATTAAAAAGTTTTTTATTAGACACACATTAAAACGTTGGACACAGTGTAACCATCCTAGCAATGTCCTTGCCATACATGATGGAATATAAAGTTAAATATTATAACCACCATGCTTATTTACAATTGGTCTATTCAGTATTTACAAATATAAGGCTATCATATTTCCATCCATGTTGTTTTGTTTTTGTCTTATACAAGGTTTCCTGCCTAAGCAGGGGGGGTGGACTAGAAGACCTTCAAGATCCCTTCCAACTCTGCTATTGTATTGTATTGTACATTTTCACTGTTATGATTTCATACGTAATTCTAATCTTCATTTTATAAATCTTAGTCATTGCTTATTTTCGGTCTTTCCTTTTTTGTTCCAGCCAGCCTCCACCATCTTTTGAATCACTAGCCTATTAATGCTTCAATACATAAAAAGGTAAGATAGTATTGATTTGTAACAGTCTGTTTTGGGAAGAGTTTATAAAAAACCAGACTCAACGACTACACTTCTGTTTGTATAATGGTTAAGGGGAGAGGTGGTAGGGAGAAGTGAAGAGGATAAAATATTTTTTCACTTAGCATTATGTAATTGGGCTGAGTTAGGGGAAAAAATATTTTCCTACCTGACCCGTTTTATAATGCCTTGCAAACTGGTTCACCACTCGGTAATCATTTGCAAAGTATTCCATTAAGATAGAAGGAACTTCAGCAAAGTCAGTAGAACACCTTGTACCTATAGAAGATGATATAAAAAATTAATACATGGGAAGCTAAAACATTTATATTATTTTTTCTGTCTCTCTCAAAACTTTTCTCAACTTTCCATTTTGCACTCATGACAAAGCTGCAACAACTCATTGTCATGTAAATATTTCATTTTATAATATCACTCTACTCATTGGCAGGAAAGCTAAATATATACAGTACTTCTACATATTTTCAGCAAATCACAAAGTAAAACAAAATATTTGAACAACCGGGTGAGGCACCTTATGAAGCTGTGAATCACCCCCTTTTATAAACTTAAGCCAGGCTGCAACAAATCTGGTCTCACTTTAAACATCAAATGTCTAATTGCCTTAACTTTGTGCTTACTTAAAATATCAAACTATGCCTGAGAATTTAATCCTGTCTGCAAATATTATCATCCCCATCTGTCTAATGAGATCACATATCTAACATTTGCATTGTTTCCTTTATTGTTTAAGATGTCAATCATTCAAAGAACAGGTTTTTTGGTTAGCTGCTTCTTTTCGACGATTTCAAGACATCTGATGATGAAATAATTTCTTTCTATTAAAAGCGTTGTTCCTCAAATCAAGTTTTTCCTCTATTGTAATTGCCAATGTGCTTCAAACCTTTCCAGAGTGCCAGTTTCTGGAGCAACAAATACAGGATCTGTTATTTTTCAAAAACTGTACCCAAAACTTCTTCACAAAAGGGCAGAGTTGGTTTTTGGAGAGGGAGACTCGAAAGACACAGAATTTTAACTTTGAGATGTTATTTCCATCTTGAGAGAGAGCGCCCCCTGTGGCTGGTGGTCTATATGGAATATAGATTTGATTCTACTCGTTCTGAGTGTGTGTCAATATACTACACTGTTAATTCTTTGTTAGTGTTACACGGGACTTCTAAGATAAACTTTAGGTTAACGGTCCTGGCTTGCACTGGAAAGGGTTCCATATTGGCCACAATGTGTCTGAAGTATCCAGCACTATTTTTACTGTTTTCAGAAATACGATTACAGCTGGTAATCTAGTTTAAACCTTACCCATCTTGCTAAAAAGTATTACATGAAAGACTAATGGTAGGATGGCTGGAAAGGTTCAGTATCTATGACACCAAACAGAGAAAGCATGTGATATGGAAGACTGAGATTCATATGTAGGAAAGTAAAAGCTAGGGCATGAATTAAGAAAAGAAACAAAAATGTGCTCAGTATAATATGTCTGTGACCCTCCCCAGCACTGGAGGTTTTAAAGAGGAGAGTGGAGAGCTATTTGTCTGAAATAGTACAGGGCAGTGATGGCAAACCTTTTCAGCACTGAGTGCCAAAAAGGGAGCGCTTTGCACACGGGCCCCGGCGTCCTCCACATGAATGTGTGCAGCGCGCATCCAGTGACGCTGCTGCGAGCGTCGGCAACACTCCCAACAGCTCGGCAGATGTTGCGCAGGTGCTGAACGCGCTGTGCGTGTGTGCAGAAGCACCGAAGAGCTTAAAGACAGGTAAGGAGCGTGGGTGGGCCCTCCGGACCACTGTACCGGAACGGTACCTGGTGCTCTGGGCAGGCTCCGGTACGCCCATACCGGGGCGTACCGCCTGCAACCCACCACTGATACCCCCTAATAAAAAGGTATGAAACACAGAGTGACTAAAAAAAGATTGTGCAGACCTGGTTTATGTCTTATTCAGGCTAGAATATTTATATTGCTAGGAATCAGTTTGCATCTAATACCGAAGATCATCTTAAATATATTAGAAGCCCGTATTAAACAAGAAATTAACTTTTCTATGCAACAAGAACCAATATGTAGTGTACGCATCATAAAATACTTGGCATATTGATTGCTTACCTGTGACATGTTGATAACGTGTTCTTCCCAGCATAGAATGCATAGCATGTCCCATTTCATGGAAGAGATTCTCCATCATTCCAGGTGTGAGCAACGTTGGTGAACCATTACTGGACTGAGGCAAACTTAGCATAATGACAACGACAGGAAGTTGATATTCTCCATTTTCTTGCAGTCTGCCTCCACGGATTGTAAAATGACAATCCTATATTTTAAAAAAACACACCCGGACACACTCACATAACCACTCTCTATCAGAAATATTCTATATTTTGCCATGTTAATATTTTAAGAGTAACACCAGTACAATTTGTAAGAGTTGCAAACTGTTTATAATTATAGCATTATATAAAATTTTAATTTTTGAAATATATCAGAACTAACGTAGAATTATGTTTATAGACTTGACAAAGCAAAAAAAGGCCTTTTGCAGCACTTAAACTTCTACATATTTTGTACGTTTCTTATCTAGTTTACTTTTAATTTCAACTGAACACCAATTCCCTGAATTCAACTGAAAATGTGAATTAAATTTAATGCACACCTGCCAAATAATATTTAGTAAGTGGGTTCTCTGGGCTTTGGGAGATCTCACTTTCTGTAGATGACGTGTTATTTTTCAAGGGTTATGGAAATTCCTATCTCCACTAAGCATTTCATTCCAATAGTACATGAGAGTTTCCTCATTAAAGTGCCTTTTGGGAAGGTATGAGAACATAGCCAGTGGCTAAAATATTCTGTATGCACTAAAATGAAGAAAGGACTTTTAATTGTGTGACATTATATCTCAAAAGAACTAAACATTAAAATATTCTTTCCCCCAAAAACCCAAAATGATGGGTTTTGCACCATTCCCTCATTTAAGGCTATGTTAAATGTTTTATTAAGTTGTTTCCAAAACAATGGTCATTGAAAGTCATCATCTTTTCAGGCTGTCATTTAGGAACTGGTAAACTTGGCAATTCTGGTTGTCTAAAGTGCACAGAATGAATTTGAAAGTATCTACTTCTAATGGAGGAGACATAAAAAAGGAGGGTAGTGTATTCTAATTCTCAACAATCTGCACTATATTTTGTATTCTTAAATATATTATTGCAAAAATACACAAAAAACCCTTGGATTTTATTTAACTCGGTGTTTGTTTTTATCAAATGTACTTTAAGTGGCATAACCTTGATTTGTTCGGAATAATCAAATGTGTTTTATATTTTACCATGTATTAATTTTTGGAGGGTGGGGATAAGATAAAGTCAAAGTGATCGTTGTCAGAGGTGGTATTCAGCAGGTTCTGACCAGTTCTGGATAACCAGTAGCGGAAATTTTGAGTAGTTCGGAGAACCAGTAAATACCACCTCTGACTGGCCTCATCCCCATCTATTCTCTGCCTCCCGAGTCCCAGCTTACAGTATCCTTTTCCTGCCATGCCCACCAAGCCATGCCACGCCCACCAAGCTACATCCACAGAACCGGTAGTAAAAATTTTTGAATCCCACCACTGACGTTGATGTTAGAGAGTTACCTGATGAGGCTTGTCTGGCCTTTGAAAAAAGTCACAGTAAATATATCCCAATAATCCTTCTTGTTCATGGACAACTGCCTAAAAATAAAATGTGAAAGTTGAAAAATTTGCCACGGATTGAGTGCTGATAATTTCATACCAAAAACTAAATATAAAAACTGCTTAACTGAATTCCACATTTGATAATCTAATAATGGAGGTAGGTTGAAGACAAAATCAGTTTGAATTAGTTTTGTAAATAAGCTCTTACTGGAGTCCTAGCTGCTTTCGGAAACCAACTCGGTGATGGCTATAGCCTAAAGTCTACCCAGGGGCATGATGGCACAGTGGCTAAGAAGCTGGGCTTGTCAATCAGAAAGGTTGGCAGTTCAGCACTTTGAATCCCTAGTGCCACAAAACAGAGTGAGCTCCCATTACTTGTGCCAGCTTCTGCCAACCTAGCAGTCCGAAAGCACGTAAAAATGCAAGTAGAAAAATAGGAACCAACTTTGGTGGGAAGGTTACAGCGTTCTGTGCGCCTTTGGCGTTTAGTCATGCCGGCCACATGACCACGGAGACTTCTTCAGACAGCGCTGGCTCTTCGGCTTTGAAACGGAGATGAGCACCACTCCCTAGAGTCGGGAACGACTAGCACATATGTGCAAGGGGAACCTTTATCTTTACCTTAAAGTCTACAAATGCACATAAACCCAGTAAATCTGACCGGTATTTTTTTCCTCAATCACAGATCTAAAACTGAGTTTAATTTCCATACTATTAATTTCTCCAATCCTACTTAAAATGAATAAATTATGATTGAAGAAGCAGAATTTCAGCAAGATTAAAGCAGAACTAACTTAGTGTAGATTCAATTCAAGTAGTGCAATCAAAGCTTTAAATAGATAGTGGAGAAAGATTATTCCTACATACTAGATGTAGTATCTTTATTGCTTTTGTCTCTTAATTTCAAGACATTTAGAAATTAAATCTCTTACCAGTTTACGAACATCCTCACACCACACTTCTCCCTTCTCAGGCTGCTCAGCATAGAGAGAGATTCCTAGAAGCTTATTGAACAAACTGTTCAGTCCATCCATACATGCCCCAAGAGAGAAAAAGGGACAATATAGACTTGGTTCAATATTATACCTAAAACATCAAAAAACAACACGTGTTACAAAAGAACATGAGGCTTTCCCACTTAAATACATCACCAATTAGGTGACTTTAGGTCAGTCACTCTCTCTCAATTCAACCCACTTCACAGGGTTCTTCTTGTGGGTAAAATAAGAGGTGGAAGATGTACTGGATATGTCCATTGTCAATAAAGGCAGGATACAAATAAATAAAATAAAAATAAAACAAACTGCTATCTCATATACATTGATACATGTATATATGTACTTGCTAGGACTGGAATTTTATGAAAATTGCTAGGCTTCTGCCCCAAATGTAAATTATGTATGAAAAAGACATTTTAGTATTTCCACTGCTCTCTATGCTTATTTGACTCACATCAAAGAATATTCCTTCTAACGCAAGGAAAGTCAACAGCCTATTGACATCACGCTGGATGTTACCACTGGATGTGAGAAGTGAGGACAGAAAACAGCTGGATGATGGACTCACACAACATCTTGTATTAGGCATGATGTCAGATCAGAAAAGTTACACAAAACCTAATAAGCACATTCCAAAATATTTACAGAGTCTACAATATATTTGGTTATCAATACAATGATTGTGCCATATGAAGTAAGATGACTTGATGGTAGGAAGCTAGCAGTGTTGAGAATATAGTAAACAATGTACGGACATAGTAACATCTACAAAAGACAGTTGAAGACTGGCAAAATGCATCTACAAAAACCAACTGGCAGTCAGAAAGTATGATGCAAACTTTTTAATTTCACAAATTTGGGACAGATTCAACCACGGTTCCAATTGGCAATCTGATATTATTTTAGATCAAACCAAATCCAAAAATGCTAGGGAATTCCTGGAAGTTTGGCATTCAGACATATTATTTATCATTAGTCCACTTAAAAAGTTCCAATCAAAAGCCTTAAATTTTTTTGCCCATGTTACTTGCATAATTCCAGGTGGCTAATAAACCAGTTCATAAGAATAATGTATAATCCCTGTTATCAAAACAAAAGGCATACCGTGTTTCCCCAAAAATAAGATTGGGTCACATATTAATTTTTGCTCCAAAAGTTGCATTAGGGCTTATTGTCTGGTTAGGTTTATTTTCGGGGAAATACGCTACTAAATGCATCCATCCAGCTGACAAGCTTAACTCGGGCTTAATTTGGGGGTAAGGCTTATATTACAAGCACCCTGAAAAATCATGCTAGGACTTATTTTCCGGTTAGGTCTTATTTCCGGGAAAAGAGGGTAGTTAAAATTAATCAAATACACGTGTGTGGGTTTGCAAATACTTCCTGGGAGCCTTAGCTATTCCCAAAATATTGAGCAGAGTGTTCTTTTCCACCTTCTCTCTAATGTTTTATCTTCCTTTCTGGGCTTGTAGGCCTTACAAAAGAACTATGGGCTACAGCAAATCCATTTGGGAGATCCTTCTGAAGCCTGGAAACATTTTGAGAATCAAAGTGACATTTAAGCTTTTCTACAGCATGCCAGCTTCCTAATATAATGTAATGCAATTATTGTTGATCATGCAGGTATATTGTATTATATTGTAATAATAATAATAATAATCTTTAATTTATAAACCGCACCCATTCCTAAACAGGACTCGGGGCGGTGTACAGTCATATTAAAACAGTATGAATACAAAATATAGATATACTTAAATATACAAATAGGTAAACGGAGGAGGTAGGATATGCACTGTACAATATTTAAATTAAAATACAAATAAGCATTAAAATTACCCTTAAAAACTACCCAATAAGATGTTTGCCAGGAGGTTGAAAATGGGACTATAAATCAGTTAAGCCAGCTAATTGGAACAGGTGGGTCTTAAGCTTCTGTCGGAAGGAGCGGAGGTCGGTAATAGTTCTAATATCGGGGGGGGGAGGTCATTCCAGAGGGTTGGGCCCATCACAGAGAAGGCTCTACTCCTGGGTGCCGCCCGTTGACATTGCTTAGTGGACGGCACCCGGAGGAGTCCCTCCCTGTGAGAGCGGATTGGTCGCAGGGATGTGTGAGGTGAGATGCGCTCCCGCAGGTAACTAGGTCATTGTAATATAGTGTTTGCTTTTTAGAGCAGATTTTGCAAATTACATCAGAAGTAATATTAGACTAATATACTGTAACACATAAACAACTGAATAAAAATGCTTTATGGTGTGATAACACCAACATACTTAACAATAAAGCTGATAAATTAAAGACAACTTTGATTTATTTGAACTGAAATCCTGATTCACATTAAAACGAACAGTTTGTAAGCTCAGTGGAGGTTTGTGAAGGGGAGAGAATCCAAGGATTTCAGTTTGGCTCAATAACATTTTTATAGGCAAGAAATCAGGTCAACTGGTCCAACGAGGTAAGTAAAGTTTGTTCATTATTCTTCATGAGCAGCACGATTCAAACATTAAAGGCTGTGCTACTAAAGGGCAATAATTTCAGTGGGCCATGATAAACAATTATATCACAGCCTGTATGCTTTCAGTGGTTTAAACAAAATACAGGCATATAAAATTACTCTCAATTAGACTGAACATTTGGGGGAAATATGTTGTGTATGACCGCCATCAACTTCACTGAATGGGTTTTTGATAGCCGCAATAATTATGAAAATTATTACGTTCAAATATCTGTTACAAATTATTCAGCTGAGATTTCATGTGGCGTTCATCAACCACAGTAAAGATTCTGTATTGTGTTGTCAATAAAATACCGTATTTTTCGGAGTATAAGATGCACCAAGGTTTTGAAAAGGCAAATTTAAAAAAAAAAGTTTTTGCACTCTGCAAACCTCCCCAAAAACGGCCCATTTTTCATGAAAACGGCCCCGTTTCCCCCTCCCCCCAAAAGGTATGAATAGCCTTTATGGGGCTTGTAGAGTGCTCCTGGGGAGTGCCCCCCCCAAAAAGCAAGCAAAAAACAGTCAATTTTTTGTCCAAAAAATTGCATGCATAGCCTTTAGGAGGCTTATAGAGTACTCCTGGGGGCTGGGGGGGGGGGCAAAATTGAGCAAAACCCCGCCCATTTTCACCCATTTCTGCCTTCCCAGCCCCCAGGAGCTATCTGAAAGCCTTCTACAGGCTCTGCACGGCCATTTTTTTGTGAAGGGGTGGGGCTTCGGGAGGCAAAAAATGCTGTACAAAATGTGCGTGTATAAGACGCACCCAGATTTTCAGCCTCTTTTTTGAGGGAAAAAGGTGCGTCTTATACTCCGAAAAATACACTAATAAACCCTTAGGTAAAGGGTGTTTCACTGAACGGGGATTTACCACAGGGAGATCCTTTCAGTTTTGCCCTCACTCTTGAGGATGGGAGGTTCCTCAACATACTTTCTCTAGAGGTCCTGATCACACAGTCAGTTTTGGCGACAAAATTGCCTCATCTGAGGCTAAGATTTAACTCACAATCCTCCATGGCTTTGTGGTTAACACACTTTTTGAAGCAATCTTTTCCACAGTCCAAAATCTACAGTGCATTATATACTGTATATCCATTTCATGAACTTTGTCTCTCTCTTCAGACGGCATCTTTAAACAGTTTTAAGAGCTCATCAATGTCTTAAGATCTTTAACCTACAATATTTACTGCGTAGCATCCATATGTGTGTACATGTGTACGTGCATTTTTCCTCATTTATAAACAAAATCTGAATATATTTGTTCAAAATTCAGAGAAATGCATACTTAGCTGCCATTTTAACAGTTAAAATAATACAGACCACCCAAATTTGATCACCTAGACCAGTGTTTCTCAACCTTAGTGACTTTAAATCCTGTGGACTTCAACTCCCAGAATTCCCCAGCCAGCTGTGCTGGCTGGGGGATTCTGGGAGTTGAAGTCCACAGGACTTAAAGTCGCCAAGGTCGAGAAACACTGACCTAGACCTTCAGCGTGCCTTCAACCAACTAAGTTTAATTTGATGTTTGAGACTTCTAAATAAGCAAACCCTACTCAGCTTCATGGGATTTATTCCTAAACACACAATTACAGCCTTAGTAAGAAATATAGTCTATCAAAAGCTGGTGAATTGTATCCTCAAGCACTTTTTCAATCAAGACTGGAAATTAGCTAGTCCATGGACAGACCAATCCTAATTTCCTAGGCAGGGTTTCCTGCCTAGGCAGGGGGTTGGACTAGAAGACCTCCAAGGTCCCTTCCAACTCTACTATTGTATTGTATTCTATTGTATTGTATTGTATTATTGTATTGTAATTCATTTATAATTATGTCTTAATATGTTCTATAGGACTTATTGCCAAATATCTATATACAGGATTGGAGTCTTATACCAGACGCCTGATGTTTAACTAAAACTAAGTCCTGTGCTAGTAAATGATACTCTAAAACCCAATAGAAGATAATATATGTAGCTCAGAGCTGAACTGAGTCCTTAGTGCTCTCTGGGCTTGTTTGCTTGCAAAGATTTCATTACCCAAATAGGTACATCATGAGTGCTAATGAGTGTTAGGTTTGTTCTGTTTTTATACAATAACTCGCTCTGCCAGTGTTGGCAGGGTGGGTGGTTTTATCCTTGTAGTTCCTTGATTAGGATATCGTTTTCTGCTTTTTTTTCCTGGTATTAATCCCCATTTATCTGGGTGTTGGCTGCTGGAGAGGATATGTTCTGGTCTTTTTTCTTCTTCTTCTTAACTTTTTTAGTGTGCATTTTGAATGGTGTATAAATTTCGTTTATCTCTATGTGTCTATGGATGGCTGATCTGTCCAAATGCCAAACTTCCAGGAATTCTCTAGCATTTTTTTTGTTTAGCTTGGACTAGGATTCTTAGTTTCTCAATTGAAACTATTGTTGAATCTGTCTGTGTTGGGAGATTAAGGCGTTTTCATTGTTTCTGGGGTTCAAATTCTAAAGCCTCACATTGTCTGTTTCTGGTACAAGAAAATGCACACCGTAATTAATTAAAAACGGTCTAGCAATTTTTTTATATGTGCAGCAAAGCAAACTTATTTTTCCCAAGAGCTTTATTTTTCAAAAAAAGTCATTTTTTAATTTAATTGCATTACTTGAACTTATATGCTACTCTGAAAACCCTAAGCAGTTTACAATTACAGGAGCTTTTTAAAATACACGAAATTAATTGTATAAGCTTAAACAACAACACATCCCTAATGTGTCACCATCTGGGCAGCAAAATCCTTCAGATATCTCAAAATGCCTCTCTGAAAAGCCCCGTTTCATTGCTCTTCAAAAATATAGTACTGAGAGGATTTTAATATGGAGAGTAAAAGCAATGGTATCAGACCATTATTAAAAAATACAATTCAGACCAGAGAGGTACATGTAAAATTTGTCAGGAGATCCACAAGGGATGAGGTGCTCGCGACCCAAAGGGAGAGACCATTGAAATACAAAGAGGAACAGGTCACCATTCTTAAACAGATCCCCAAAAAAATAAGAGAGAGAAGGAGGAAATTCTCCCCCTTATCAAAAAAATTATATAACATGGGGGTCTGGTTTAAATGGCTGGTACCAGAGGGGATGATGGTCTTCTGGAAGGGAAATAGGATCAGAATTAATACAATTCAAGAGGCGGAAGCCTTTATTAAAAAGAATCTTTCCCCCCCAGAGGAGGAACTTAGTGGGAGTAGGGAAAAGGACAGCAAGACGCAAGACAAGGAGGGGGTGGGGGGCGCTGAGGCCCTCCCAAGGGGCAGGGAAGAAGAAGCAATATCGAAAAGGCTTAGATCACAAAAATGAATGTATTTGGAATAATTGTAATTGTTGATACTATAAAAGTAACAGAGAAAAAATAGTAGAGCACATGTTTGATAATAATGGTTAAATTTGTTCTGATGCTTTCTTTTATATTTTAGTTCTAAGATTGTTAAATTTGTGAGTTTCTAGGGGAGACTCTCGCCACCAGTATGGAAGCTGCAAAAATTTTTCTTGTACAACCTTTTACCCTTCCCTATATATTTTAAAACCAATAAAAAAAATTTGCAACAAAAAAAATACAATTCAGAGTAGAATGCAAATTATACTACTAGTAGGTGATAGTAAATCTAAAAGACTGCTCATCCAAAATAAAACTTTACCGTTCTGAAACAAATAGTGAAATTTAGGCAAGAACGCCCCCTAGTGTTGAAATACCTGAAAATGCTATTGCCATATTCATAGAGCTAGGCTGAAAAGATTTTCCTGTATCCGATAATAATATTTACCTGTTTCCTTGCCCTTCCAAAATAATTCACTGCAATTATAGGGTCCTCTGAACCGACTCTGAAGATAACTAAAGTGATTATTGGTAGATTTCTCTGCTCTTTGGTTTTAAGTTCCAATTTAAGGTATTGACATGGAAAAATATCTTATTTGAACAGGAAAAAACCAAAGAAGGAATTAACGAAGAGTGAATCTAATCTTTCATGCCTAACAACTCTTAATATATCTATCTTCTTATCTTATCTATATAAAAGGCTGTATGTATGTTTCAACATAACGCTGGAGCGCCTCAAGCAATTTCAACCAAACTTGGTACACAGATGACTTACCCTCTAGAAACAAATACTGGGGCGGAAGGAGGTAAGACACCCCTGGTTTGTGTGTGTCTGTGTTCCAGCACAACTCTGGAACACTGGCCCATTAAGGAGAGCAGGTGCAGCGTCCTAGAGTGACAATTGTTTGTGATGTCAATTTCTTCACAGCTTCCTCTGGAAAGCCAGTCGTGACATTCGCTCTCCAGTGGACCAATGGGGAAGCGCCTGATGGATTTGGGGCAAAGTGCCAGTATCGTAGAGAGGGCAGGAAAGAGGAGCACATGGGAGGAAGAAGGGAGAGGGCAAGGATAATAGGCATGGGAGTAGGGGGAAGAAAGGCCCCTCTCAATGTCTCTCTTCAGGGCAAACGCTTCAGGGCAACAAAGTGCCAGGATCGTAGACAGGGCAGAAAAGAGGAGCACATGGAAGGGGGAAGGGAGAGGGCAGGGATAATGGGCATGGGAGTAGGGGGAAGAGAGGCACTTCTCAATGGTTCCCTGTCAGACAAACACTTTGACATCTATAAATACCTGGGCAACGCCAGCTAGTAATAACGAAAAAACTAGAGAGGTTAACAGAAGGGTCCAATGCTCACCTCTCAGCACGCAAGACACCACTAAGGTACGGGTGATCCCAAGGCATTAATTTCTGAAAATGAAAGAAACCAAATTTTGAAACACTAACAGAGTATTTTAGCAGGTATCACATCGGTGGTTAACTTATTATGAATGATGTTATAATGTACTTCACATAAGCCTGTGTTTCTGAAAGCTATAACCCTATTTTTTAAAATACGGGTGCTACTTTATTGAGTGTGCATAATTAAAGTATTTAAAATATACAAAAACAGAAACAAAGGCAGAAACAAAAAAAAAGACAATGGCCCAGTTAACTTTTAAAATTTGCATAATTTTTCGAGTCTGATCTCATTCTTCTCAACCTTATATCAACCCTGAACAGGTTTAACTTAAGATACCATATTATATTTTCTATCTTAAGTTTTTATTTGTTATGTTGAAAGCAGTATCTATCTTTCAGCATGTTATTTCTTAAAAATATTAATCCTGAAACTAAATGTTGAAATGAGATGAATACACACACACACACACACACACAAAGGGAAGTTATATACTGTATCTAGTCAATTTATTGTTGGAATTATTGAAAATATTTTTCAAATTAAGGTTCAACTTAGATTAATTATAAGGGAGGGGAAAGTATCACTTACTGATTTGATAGGATACAGCTTCATTTTCATACCTTCCATCATTTCAAAATCCTTTTGAGTGCTGCAAAACAATTTTATAATTAACTTTTATTTAAATGAGTTTAATTAATTTGTATAAATATAACTCAAGCAAAAACAGAATAAAATGTTAGAGAGAGAAATGCATTTTTTTCATTTCTTAGGACTGTTCCAGTAACATATAATACTAATAAATTATATGGGAATCTTTCTTTCTTCCCATTATTAGAAAATAATTAAGATTTCAGAAATGACTTATTGTCTTAGGACAAGCCTGAGTGGCTCAAGATCACCTAGCTGGCTTTGTGCCTCAGGCAGGACTAGAACTCAGGTCTCCTAATTTCTAGCTGATATATTAATATTACACCAAGCTGGCTCTATAAGTGTTTATATTTAACACCTTTTAAAACAGTTTAATATTTTAATCGATTTGAAAAAGTAACGAATAGGAAACCTATAAAGACATTTTAAGTATAAAATTATAAAAGGATTTTTGCCTTGATGCAAGGTGAAATTGCTTACTTAATAAATTAAATTAAATTTGAAAAAAAGACTCACCGGCTGGATAATTTATCCGAAAGCTTTGTCAGAAACTGCATTACTGTCTCTAAAAAAAAAAAAAGAAATATAAGAAACTTTTAAGAAATAACAACACAACTTTAGGCTTTATATAAAACAAACATATTTACTAAACTGCCTATAATTAAAAACCGAATTAAAGCCAGACTGGAAAAGGCTGAATACATTAGTTATCAGGATTTCAGTACTCAAAATTGCTATAAACAATAGTAAAACTGAAAATATATGGGTATATAAATCCAAATCTCTGAAGATAGCAAAGGTTGATTTGAGCCCTGTGGAGAATGGACACAAATAAAATGGGCACAATTTAATAAATGGTAATTATTGAACAATGCATATATTTAAGATGAACACCTGTTTATGGTAGTTGTTGCTTGCCAACTACTTTATTCAGCTATTGTTTGAGTACTTGAGTACTTGAGTACAAGTGTACTGTTGTCTTTTAGCCTAGCATCTGTTCTGACCTAGGCTTCCCAATTAAACGAACAGATGGTCTCCTGCAAACTCCACTCCCCTTTTGCTCCTCTTTTATTTCCTCTGGGAGGGGCCATTCATCGTCCACCTGTGACCTTACTCCCAAGTCGACCCTTACTCCTTAGCTGTTCTCTTCGTTCGGCAACTCTGCGCATGCGCACACTGGGAACAGGCTCCAGCTGTTCATCTGCCTCACTGATGTCTGACTCTGAAGACAGCCGATAACTGTCAGATGGCCCTGGTCCCCTCTCTGCCTCCGACACAGAGCCCTCATCAGAGCCTTCCCCAGACTCCAGGACTGGCCCATGTTCCTCCCCAACCTCCTCACTGTCCAAATCTGCTGCCAGCTCTGCTGGCGGGTCACAACAGCATCAGACATGATTGAAGGGAAGAGAGGTTTCCCATGAAACAGGAAGCTTAAACCCTGACTTCTAGGGAGAAAAGGTGTCAACCCTGTCACATGATAGTCATTTACAGTCAGTTTATGTCCTCTGCTTGTTTTTCTTTTTATTGTCCCTTGCAGAAAGTTTGGAGAGAGAAATTATGACAAGCAGGCACACTATAGATAATATGCAACAAAAGCAATGTGCTGACAGTTGCTAGGATGTTACACAAACAGACCATTTTGTGAAGGGGGACGGACGGACGGGGAGAACTGTACTGTTTGTACAGTGCGTTCTCACAACTGCTGGTCTCAGTAAATTACTTTTGATATGTCTTTCTCTTGTGTGTCTGATTATTCTCTTGTAATCCCTTTCTCTCCAATGAAGGTACTATATAAACATTAATTCCTTAATTATCCCAGCTTCAGGGATGAGCATTCCACAGGGTGGGGGAAAGCAAACAAAAAACAAAATGTGAAACTGTTTAATCTTGTCAGTTTTGAGCTGGAAAGTAAGGAGGTGGAGTTAGCATCTGTTTTGCTTAGGGATAGAGATGTGCCAATTGTGGTTGCTAAATGTGGACTACCTGTATTAGCATTTGTGCAGAGAAGAGCAACAGAGATGATTAGGGGACTGGAGGCTAAAACATATGAAGAACAGTTGCAGGACCTGGGTATGTTTAGCTTAAGAGAAAGAAGGACTAGGGGAGACATGATAGCAGTGTTCCAATATCTCAGGGTTGCCACAAAGAAGAGGGAATCAAACTATTCTCCAAGGCACCTGAGGGTAGAACAAGAAGCAATGGGTGGAAACTAATCAAGGAGAGAAGCAATTTAGAACAGAGGAGAAATTTCCCAACAGTGAGAACAATTAATCAGTAGAACAACTTGCCTCCAGAAGTTGTGAATGCTCCAACACTGGACGTTTTAAAGAAGATGTTGGATAACCATTTGTCTGAAGTGATGTAGGGTTTCCTGCCTAGGCAGGGGGTTAGACTAGAAGACATCTAAGGTCCCCTCCAACTCTGTTATTCCATTATTTAAACCAAAACACGGAAACTTCAGCCTTAAACTAGACTATTCCCTGAACTTATACACACAAAATCAACAAATTTAAAATGTATCACTAATCAGTGCAAAAATATTATTAATAAAGTATAAAACAATAAACGTGCTTCCATTTAATCATTTTATTGACACTTGGTTATTTGAAAATTGTTTCTGTAAAGATCAAATTAACTTACAGTGTTGATCATAGTATGCCGAGGTGGCAATCTACTCTAGCAAAAAGTTATTTTTTTAAAAATAAAATCCCACAAACTTTTAGAAGATTACAAAATGTAATTGTTATATTTCTAGTAAAAAGCTGGTCCTAATTCCATGCAGTAGTTTGCACAGCTAGCACTGGCTCTCATCTCTTCCTTCTCTTTCAGTGCAAAAATGCATTTACCTGGGGTCTGGGCCATTGTTCCTTGAAGAGCTCGATGAGCAAATGTATCATAGCCAACTAACTGGGCCAGAGTATTTCTACTGGCAAGCAGTTCATCTAAACATTGCAGTTGCTGACCATTTGGGTATAGAAAAACTTTGTAGGCAACTTCACGTACCTAGTATTAGACAACAATAAAAGCAATGAATACACATAGACACAAGCATAATTAAAAGCGGAATAAATGATAGCAAAACACTGACAAAGCTTAGTGCTTCGTTCCATAATTGGGTAGACCAGGTTGCCCTGACAAAAAAAATTTCTTCTGGTATAGCCAACAAAGGGAGGAGAGCCTGTGGCTTAGAGGTTAATACATCTATCTGATATGTAAGTAGCCTGGGTTCGAATCCCAGAAGGGTATGGCTAGCTGATGAGAGCTAAATAGCTTGAAATAGATCTATACTAGTCTCCCTTTATTTCTTTTGTCAGTAAAAACATAAATTTAACACTAAAAAAATTGACAGTTAAACTATTGTCTGCATGTATGAAAAGGCTTCTATATTAAAGGAACTCCCAAAAATAAACAGTTTAAAATGATGCCCTCAATTTGTTGACCTCAATTATCAGATTTCAGGTGCAATGCCTATCTGTTCTTCCTCTGTGATAATGAACTAGTTCTTTATTATAGAATGAAAAGACTGACCAATATTATTCCATATGACTATACTATATATATATATAGTATTTTCCTCCTTTTTGTATTTATTACAAAGTACCTATTTGACCATGTCACAAGGTATTTATGACCATGTCACAAACTATACCTCTGCATAGTTTAATTTGGTGGGTTCAAGACGCAGAGTGTTACTAACACAAGTACTTAAACAAAACACCTAAGAGCTCACCTCCTGTTGCTCATTATTCTCCACTGCTGCTACTCCTCTTGCTACTCCAACTCTCGCAAGTACTGCTAAAAACAACCCCATCTCTTTCTGGTTTCTTTACTTCCACCAACATACACCTTCCTTCCCTCATGTGTATCACAGCTTTTATAGTCAGCTTTGCCATGCTAATAAGGGAACTGACAAGAAGGCTTAAAGAGAAGGGTGCTAGCAATTTTCTTGGCAGCCTGCTCTCTCACAGGTTGTCAGAAGATATAGCCAAGAGAAAAAAGCTGGAAAGGATTAACACCACCTTTTCTTCCTACAAGGGCAAGGTTAAGCTTCTGGTCCCTCCGAGGAATCATTTCCCCTTCAGTCACATCTAACGCAAGGCCTGAAAAGGAATGCTTTGAAGGGCAACTGGTTGCTCCAATTTACAAACCTGAAGAACTTCTGATGGAGGATTCTGGCTGTGTTGTATAATTAAGCCTCAACCAAAATCTCAGAACCAGTAGGAAGGCTTTCATAATTGAGTTTAATGCATGTGTACTAAAGTTTCAATGCCTGATGAACCTATTTTATTCCTATGCCTGAAGTCTCCAAGCTCCATTTTTCTTTAGCGCCACCAAAAAAAAAACCCAAAGCCAGAAAAAGTACAGCAGAGATTATCTCTTCTGCAGTATAAATTATCTTGTATTCCTATGCTTAAGCTCTGCTTGGTCTCTTAATTCTGAAATGTTCTTCTTTTTCTTGGAGGCAGGTGATAAACCTATCATTCGGCTTTCCTGTACATTCTAGTTCATTCTTGTAAACAGTATACCTACCAGCAGGTGTGGTATTTTACCGGTTCAGACGGGTTCGCCTGAACCGGTATGGGAAATTGCGAGTGGGCCCACTCACCTGCCCTGGGGCTACGGCATCCCATTCAGGCCCTTTTTTTTTTTGCCAAAAGCGCATGCGTGGAAGGCTGTGCGTATGCGCGTGCTCACATTTGCGAACCAGTAGGGAAGGAAGGTTAATACCACCCATGCCTACCAGGCCAAATTCCTACACCCATGTATTCTGCAGGAGTGTTTCTAGTTGTCATGGAGTTTCTCAAATCACATGCCCGTCTGGGAAATAATGGCATCATGCTAAGGGGCATTTTGATTCTTGCCTCCTTTGCCCCACTAGTGAATGGGTGCTTTGCCTACTGAAGTTGGCAGTCCCAGAAAAAAGCATCTTTGACTGCTTTCTATCAGAAACAAGGCAGAGGTCTCAATTTTTGATAGGAAAAGAAGATGCAGGACTTTGTAATTGACTTTTGCCCCCCTTCCTTGCTTCCTTTGTCCTTCAACATATCTCCATATTCAGCTCCCCAGACTACATTCTGTTAGCATAAGAAGAAACCTGGGAACTCTGGGTTCTTGACCAGGCTTTTGTTTACTGTTAGCTTGTTTGTCTGAATTGGTAATTCCTTGACTGGGGTATTGTTTACTTCTTGATTATTGCTAGTGTTAATCTTGGTGTTAAATCTCTGCTCATCTGGATGTTGATTGCTGGTTTTGGTCTTTTTATGTCCTTTTTAGCTTTTGGATCGTCTCTGTTGAATGGTATGTAGATGTTGTTAACCTTGATGTTCCTGTTGATGGCAGATTGGTAAACAATAGCCTGATCAAGGAACCACCAAGACCACTCCTATCAACACTGACAGAGTTAAGCCACAAGTATATAAAATGAGAGCAAACTCTTGCCTAGTTTGGTAATGAAATGCCTGCAGGAAAACAACCAAGCTCAAAGAGCACCAAGGATCCCACAAAAAGAAACCTTCTAGTTAGAAATGCTGTAGTTAAATGTTTTCTATTGGCTTCACCTCTGGAAATTGAAAATTGAATTTTTCTTCTACTTACTACTGATGCTTCCACAAGTGCCCCAATATGTAGAGAATATTATAATAAAATGAAGGACAATAGTAGCACCTCTTGTCCTTTTCTAATCATATAAAATGAACCCGTCACCCTGTCCACTTTATACACTATAGCAGATGTAACTTTAAAAACAATTTGCAGCTTGTTAAGTAAGTAAGCTCCCCGTTAGGAGAGCGAGTGTGCAGAGAAGTGTAATGAGAGTGGTATGGAAGAACAAGCACAAACCAGCATACAGGGACACTGAATAGTATAAAATATAGTAGTTTACTATTTGGAAATATAAAGGTATTCAGAGTCCGGTTAACAGTCCTAGTCATACACGGTTCAGTCATTCAGTTATCAAATAGTCAGTCTAGCACACAAAACAGCTAACAGTAGCAAACCACTGTACTGTGCAATACACCGAGCAGCGTCTAAAAAACAGAGAGCTAACAGTCATTCTGGCTCCCTCTTATGGCTGCTTGAGGTAACAAACCAATTACATCTCTTTAGCATTTAAAGTAACAGATACATTTGTTACAATCATAGCTTATATACATTGCCAAGCCAAGCCTAGGGTTACATCCCTAACACAGCTCTCCATATGTAATCTGAATATGCCTCACTTCAAATTAACACAAAATACTTCCTTCCTGGTTCTACTACTTGGATGGTTTATTTTGCTCCATTTAAAATGGTGCACTGTAAAAGATGACCACTTATAAAGCTACTCATATGTATTGCTAAATAACTATACAAACTGTATTGGGCTATAATATATTTTATACATACATACCAAATCATCTGGACTGTCTGCACTGAGACAACTGATTTGGGCAAAACTGCCTTCAATTGCAAAGTTATGGCGAATATGTTCTGGTAACACAGTCTTCTCAATCTTGTTTGGAAGATGAGACCCCAGGAGAAATTCATTACATAAATCCAAAATGTGGACATTAAGATTTACTGCATTCCTGCGCTGCAAATAAGGGGAAAACATATTTTTTCATACCTTTCATAATATGACAACATATTAAAATATTTACAGAAAATACTGAAAATAGTGGCACCCATAAATTCCACCAGCAATTAATACTATGTGCCTGTTGATGCTGATTTGCAAACAATAGCCTAAGCAAGGAACCACCAACACAGACAGGGAAAGCCGCTAGTACATAAAATGGGCTCAAAATCCATTCCCTTCTAGCACCGATGACATTGCCTAGCTTGGTAATGAAAGTTCTGCAAGGAAACAACTAAGTTCAGAATACATAGCTTATATGTACAAGACAACTTATGGATCCAACTGGCTTGAGGTGTAACACTTGTGTTGCAAGAACTGCTGTCATGCCTGCAGCCATGTTCTTTTTGGATTTGGCCTGCCACACTTCTATTCTACTATGCTGTTTCTATAGTTGGGAATTGGGAGGGGGGATTGTAGGAGTGAGATGCAATGTAGCCATAACAAAATTCTTTCTAGAAAACCAAGGTCATCCTTTGCCTTTGCACCTCTGCACCTGACCGGACCTGGATGGTTGGAACTGCCAGCATGGCAGTGGAAGATTGGACCATGTGATAGACTTGTGGGTGTGGGGGCAAGATCATGAACTTTAACTTGGGTGGGGAAAACTGAGAAGCTTCAGATTCGGGTTTTTCCAGATGTGCCAGCATGGCTCTTTTAATAAATTGGAACTTTGAGTAGTACTTTGCCTTGGACTCTAAATTTTGGGTGCTATCTGGAACACTGACAACTGCAGCAGCTGTTAATGGGTATCAGGTCTAATTCAGCGTGATTGTTATTACCTATAGAGCCCTTTATGGCTTGGGACCTCGTGATTTTCAGGACAGGGTACTCCATGCAAAATGCATACACAATAGAAGTTGGTCAAAAATGAGGAAAATTTTCTTGGTGGCGACATTGTCACTCTGGAACTGCTTGTCTCCCATGTTGTAGCCTATCCAGAGTTAACTTGCGGTGAGATGGGCAGCAAATAAATTTAGTAAATAAAATAAACCAATAAATAAAGTCAGGACTGTCCCCGCTCTATTAAAATTTAAAATTTATTCTGAAGGATGAGTGATATGAAACACTGCAAATGGGCAGTATGAAGGTGTACAACTTTTATTTTTAATTGGCTGTTTTTTAATTATTGCAAGTTAAGGAATGTGTGGCATCAAAATGACTGCCTACTTGATTTTTTATAAATAATAAATACCTGTTCTTCATTCAAATGAATACCGCTGATCTCAAAATCAAACATGAAAAGCTCTGCCACTCGCCTACAAGAATAAAATTCCATTATCAGAAAATAATATCAAATAAATAATAGTATAAACCAAATATTACAAATCAAGTACTAAGAAGTTAATTTAAGATATGCAGGAGAAAAATTATTCAGTTCAACAAAGCTTACAAAAGCTAAGTGTTCTGATCTAGGCTTCCCCAAAAAGAACAAAGCAGATTCCTGGTCCCGACAAACCCCCTTTTATTAGTCGAAAGTGAATTCCTCTCATTCAGCAAAGGCCTGGTAAACAGTCTTTCAAAGGTGCATTTATGACCACAGACCATATCTAGCTTGGAAATCAATCCACTTTTTAAACAATTAAAAAGAAGCTAAATCTGCCAAAAACTAAAGGTAACTATACTTCGTGGATCAAATGAAACACATTTTTTCATTTGATCTGTATGTATCATGCTTCCCTGAAAATAAGACAGGGTCTTATTTTCTTTTGACTCCCCCAAATGTTGCTTGGGCCTTATTATCGGGGGTGGGCTTATTGGTTTGGGGTTGCCGGGCGGCTGCTCTCATGAGCAGCCACCCAGCAACCCCCCTTTCCAGCCGGGCAGAACGCCACTCACTGATCCAGTAATATCCCAAAGGCGCTAAGCCGCGTGGCGCTCTGCCCGGCTGGAAAGGGAAGTTGCGCAAGGGCCTGTTTCACCTCAGCTTGCATGCCTCCCAGCCTCACCATGCCCTGGCCCAGCTCTCCCTGCAGGGCCAGGGCGCTGCCGCCACTGCACTGCCACTACTACCAAGCTCCGAGCAATACTGGCTTCCAAACTCTGGAGATCCACTGCCGAGTCTTCCAGCAGCGGCCACTCTGGGATTACGCTCTATGCTTGTGGACTGACTGTACCGGATATTACTGGGTCGGTGAGTGGCGTTCTGCCCGGCGGGAAAGGGGGGTTGCCCGAGCGCCTGTTCCGCCCAAGCTCGCGTGCCTCCCAGCCTCACCATGCCCTGGCCCAGCTCTCCCTGAAGGGCCAGGGCATCGCTGCCACTGCGTTGCCACCGCCAAGCATAACCGGCTTCCAAACTCTGGAGATCCACTGCCGAGTCTTCCGGCAGCGATCGCTCTGGGACTATGCTCTATGGTTGTAGGCTGACTGTACCAGATATTACTGGATAGATGAGTGGCGTTCTGCCTGGCGGGAAAGGGGGATTGCCGGGAGGCTACTCATGAGAGTAGCCGCCCAGCAAATATTGCTAGGTTGGTGAGTGACGCTCTGCCTGGCTGTAAAGGGGGGTGTCCAGGGGGCTCATTTTCAGGGGGTCTTATATTTTTGCCCAGCTGAAAAATGTGGCAAGGCCTTAGTTTCAGGACAGGTCGTATTTTGGGGGAAACACGGTACATGCCTAAATATGCGCATTATTTCATTGTCTTGTTGGCCAAACTTTTATACTAGGTTCAGTATAGTCTTAGACAACTATGGTAAGAAGCATACAGAAAAAGTAAAGAAACAGAACTAAGTCAAAATTGAAACCAAAAATAATTTAAACAGTCCAGAATAATTAAGAATGTCAAATATGATGAACAAGAGGCAATTTTTCAAAGGTTATTTTTGTATTCAGAATTGGAAGTAGGTTTTGAGAGGACATTAAATGATGCAGTAGAAGAAAAGAGCTGCTATCAAAGGAGAAAAATGAAAATAATAGTAACACTTGCAAATATCAGATTCCATTGTTTAGAAAAAATGCTTCAAGTCTGGAATACCGTATAAGACGCACCATGATTTTGAAGAGGTAAATTTAAAAAAAAAAAGGTTTTGCATTCTGCAGGCCTTCCAAACTCTCTGCAATCCTCATTTTTTGCCCTCCCACAAAAAAGGGGCGGCATGCAGAGCTTTGGGAGGCTTGTAGAGTGCTCCGGGGGGGGGGGACGCAAAAATGAGCAAAAAAAAGGGGGGCATGGAGAGGATTTGGAAGGCTTGTAGAGTGCTCCTGGCGGCTTGCAGGGGGGGCAAAAATAGCCTGTTTTTTTTTTTGCCCTCCCCAGCCGTCAGGAACACTCAGCAAGCCTCCCAAACCCTCTGCACATCCATTTTTGCAAAGGGGGCGGGGTTTCGGCAGGTCAACAATGCTATATTCAGTATATAAGATGCACCCAGATTTTCACCCTCTTTTTTGAGGGAAAAATGTGCATCTTATACTGCAAAAAATATGGTAAATAATTCACTCAGATATTATACAGTATCTGTATATTCACTTCCATATTCACTTTGAATATTACAAGAAAATTCTTACTGTAACAATTAAAATGTACCTTGTTTCAGGGTCAAGAGAATCCATAACATCTTTATCAATTAACAATCTTCTCAGACTGTGACATAAATCTACATTTGTGTTTAATCTAGAAATATAAAAAACATAGTCAGTATTACATTTACTATTAGATATTACTAGTTTTTGTATGTTCTGTCATGTTTTATAAACTTATTCAACTTCAGAAAAAGTTATCACTTTGGAAAGAAGACAGCAAAAGCAATTTACATCACAAATACTTTTTTTCCAGCATTTCCCCAAGGTATGTAAGCAACTTATTAAAATGATAAACAAGGCAAGAGGAAATATAATCCTAGAGTGATTCCAATCTTGGATGTTAATGTGGAATTACCATATCTTATACACTCACTTTTTGCAGAACATCTGCATGATATTTTCATCCAATTATTCAATTACTGCCTTCCTGTGTTTTCTCTGTGATTTTTTTTAAGGCGGGAAAAAGTATGGCTTTTTGGAAGGCAGGGGCAAGAACCCAGAATGTAAGGGATATCGACCACTTTACTTCCACCCCCCTCTTCCTTTCTCTCCATGGGTTGGATTTCAGTAAACCAGTATACATGTAATGGTAAGGTAGACTTTTGTTCTATGAAATGTAAAGGTCTGGTTCATGTATGGCATTAAGGCATAATGGATTGTTTCACATATTGCAAAAAACAACTCATACTTGTTGCCAATCACTATGTGTGACCAATATAAAAACTGATTAATCTAACAAGTCACCTTATAGTAACACTCAACATTTTTTTTCAATTGGTGAATGTAGTTTCAAGAAACATATCTGAGTTAAAATACTTGAGTTAATATGAATTATGTTTGTTGACTGTGGAAGAGATGCACGAAAGACTTTTTGTAAACAATTGATACACTTTCTACAGTATGTAAAGAAGGATGTGTTGTGTTTGTTTTGAAAATTTTCAAAACAAGGTAAAGGTAAAGGTATGTGCTAGTCGTTCCCAACTCTAGGAGGCGGTGCTCATCTCCGTTTCAAAGCCAAAGAACCAGCACTATCCATGGTCATGTGGCCGGCATGACTAAATGCTGAAGGCGCTTAGAACGCTGTTACCTTCCCACCAAAGGTGGCTCCTATTTTTCTACTTGCATTTTTTACGTGCTTTCAAACTTCTAAGTTGGCAGAAGCTGGGATAAGTAATGGGAGCTCACTCTGTTACAAGGTGCTAGGGATTCAAACCGCCAAACTGCCAACCTTTCTGCTCATTATGAAGACCTATAATTTCACCATGGCTTTTCTTTAGGAATATTTTTTCCTAGTAGACCAGACTTTACTTCATGGGAATAAATTAGAATATCTTGCTATTGATTAGTGAGTAATAGAGGCATACATTCTACCTTGAGTCAACCTCAATGATTATAGAATACATTAAGAAATTGTATGAGAATAGTTCCTGCTGTACTTACTGCCAGGCACAAGCAATCAGAACCATTCATGAGTAGATTAAGGCTGTAATGTTATTGTTTATCACCTGTGTTATAAGAATCTCGCCAGAAAGCTTGCCTTCCCCTGGAAAATGACCAGATAAGGCTTCATATTTGGGGGGAAGTCACACTTATACCATTTGTGGCTGCGCAATGGCTCCAAGCTAGATCCTTGCTTGACCCCCTCCTTGCAATCTAGCTGGCAATTCCCTAACAAGTTTATCCATCCTAATATTAAGTAGGTTGCATTTTTTTACAACTCAGCCAATGTTGTTAGGTGCTATTTTTTGCTATTGAGTTATTGATCACTACAGTACAGATTAACCAGATAAAACTAGCTTTCCCCAATTTGAGCACCTTTTAGCTACACAGATCTCAATTCCAAGAATTCTCAAATAATATCCAGGCTGCTTAGAAATGTGAGGAGCAGAAGTTCACACATTCTGGAAGATAATTGTGGAAGGTTGATACAAATTTTCAAACACTGAATAAAGCATACTTTTCTACCATAGTACCAATGCTTCTGCAGGCTTCCTCAGCAGCATCTCTGAAAGCAGGATCAGGGTGGGCTATTTTCACAAAATCAGCCTGTTATAGTAAAAAAATATGAAAGCACAAAAAGATGATAAAATATTAACGTTTGTAAAAAAAAACAGAAAGTCTTACTAACTATATAAACATTGCACATGATTTGAAATGTTCATAAACATGAGTTTTCAAAGAGCTACAACTAAAATTATTCTTTACCTTAATATTTCTGCAACGTAGTTAAAGAAAAAAATATGTAGATTCATTGTTCATGACAGTTTCAAAGCAAGATTGTATACAAGATCAGTAAACATGCGACTGTAAATACTGTAAAGCGGTTGTTTGACAACATGTACATGCAACAGATAAGAAGTTCTAATGTATGTATATCTATTACTGTATTTTTAAAATCAGGGGGGGGGGATTTGAAAAAAAAGTTTCAGAGGACAATATTTATGGGCTCACGAGTGAAAACCATGCCAAGACTGAAACTTAGAATGTAAGAGAAATAAACAAATGGCAAAGAGCATGAATAATAAATAGATATGTTGTGTATTTGTGAAATTGAGAAAAAGGGGAAATAAATAACAGATTGAATGAAGATAATATGATTTAATGGAGTACAGCGAATCATTTCATACAAAGAATTGTAGAGATTAATCTTCCAACAAAAAGGAATGGGAAATAGACATAAGGAAAGTAATGTGAAAACTGCTTGAAATACAGTATCTGGCATTACACTAACAGAAAGAATTAAAACAATATTCTAAGTGGAATGATGGGATAAAACAATAATACATGAACGAGATGAATTACTAAAAATGAGGATAAGAGGAAGTGACTGGATAATGTGAACAGCAAAAAAAACATGCAAAGAATGTCATCAAAAGGGCAAGGAATGGATAAGATTAAAAGAGGCACAGAATATGCAAAACAATTTTGCCGAAAGTAGAAACATAAGAAGAGTAAAACTGAAACAAATGCTATGTTAGTGTCCAAGAAAAAAGTTATAAAAACAACTCACAAATGCTGTGAGAACAGTGAAAAAAGGTAAGCCTGAAACTATAGATGGGGTGTTAGTTGTTAAATGTTAAAATATAGATATGGTCTGCTTATAGAATAGCAATGTGATATGTACATTTGTGTCTCTCAATCATTATTCTTACCTAGTATAAAGGGAAAAGTAGTAGGATGAAGGCAAAAATTACATGGACATTAATTTAAGAATGCCTGGAAGATCTTTTCTATCCTTTCAATTTTTACTGGAAGGGGAGTCGATAGGAAGTTTTTCAGATGATGAATAGTGAGATGTTTACTGCTTGTTTTTTTACATAATAGATTAAGGGAATTGTAACAAACAGTGAACAGTGTGGTGTGTCATTTATAGACAATTTAAGGATAACTTTATCCAAGTTATAGAAAAATACAGAGGGAACATGGAATATATCTACAATGGGAGATTTTTATACAGAATCACATATTGGGGGCGTGTTAGGATGTATAATTATATAAAGATAATGATGAGAATAGCTAAAAATTGTAACCAGGTCTACATCTTGACCAAAATTATCCAGGGAGGGGGCTTAAAAGTACAATGACTACTTATGTATACTTTTTTGTTCTATTTTTTTTAAGAAAGGATATTAAAATGAAATATGTATATTGAAAGGGACCTATAAATACCATCAACATAAAATGGAGCTTGCTCAGAAGCTGAAATACACCAAGTAAATAATAAGAGTGGGAAGAAAAGAAGAGAGGCAAGGGAAGAAGAAAGGAATAGGAGAGAGGGTAAGGAAGGGGGAAGAGGAGGAGAGAAATGAGGAGTGGAAAGGGGGGAGAGGAGAAGGAGAGAGGAAGGGAAAGTAGAGTAGGGAAGGATGACAGAGGGAAGAAAGGAGGTAGGGAGTGGGAGGAGAGAGAGGGAGAAGAAAGTGATGGATAAGGAAAAACATGGTCTATGGAGAGCAGAAGTGTTAAATAATTGTGTTTTGGGAGTTGATGGTAAGATGAATTGATGTAAACATTTAATAATACAAAATGATGTTGTCTATGTAATAGTATACATGTGACTATGTGTTGTGAAAATGGAAAAATAATTTTTTTTTTTACAAGAATTTTTTTTTACTGGAAGGGTAAAAATGTAGTGTGCAAAATTTGAAAGCTGTCGTGTTCCTTTTTTGAATCAGAGAACATCAAATTTTTGCTCTAATCCAGCAGATCATTCAGAAATGTATAATTATGACAAAAAAAAATACTTGTATATTGAGAAAGTCTAAAGCGGGGGTCCCCAACCCGCCCGGTTTGTGGCAGCACAGTCCATGGGAAAACTTCTCTCTCCACAGAACTAGTCCCTGGTGCCCAAACATTTGGGCGCCACTGGTCTATGGTAAAGAAAAAAGGAGTTAATAATAGAAGTAAGGTTTGCATGAGAAATATGGAACACTTAAAGAATTATCCAGCAGTGCCTCTAGAGCAGAGACTTCCATTTTGAGAGCCAGTTTGTCCTAGTCCCACTTTAGGCATGACAGGTAACTCTCAGCCCATATCAGATTCAGACCACAACCCAATGTGTCGTTTCCTGCTACTTG
Organism: Natrix helvetica; assembly: GCF_964273705.1. Taxonomy (NCBI): domain Eukaryota; kingdom Metazoa; phylum Chordata; class Lepidosauria; order Squamata; family Natricidae; genus Natrix; species Natrix helvetica. The sequence goes on from NC_138550.1 coordinate 21,983,433, forward strand.
GTTGATACCCACTCACCCCCGAAATACAGAGGAGGGATTGGTTTGGGCGAACTGGTAGTTCCGAGCAGTGCCTGAGTTCGCCCACCCGCCCTGGCGCTATCTCGTCCTATATAATTGCTGTGCTTTTGTTGCTGCGCGCATGCGTGGAAGACGCGCGAGCTCACATTTTCAGTTCTGGGCGAACCGGTTGTTACATTATGCCCACCTCTGCTGAACTGTGAACCTTGCACTTGTGAGGAAATGCTAGTGGGGAAAAGAATGATTCAGAACTAAGAAGGACTGAAGAGAAGGACATATTATATCTTCCTGGTAATGTTGATGAAAAGGTAGCAGAGAGTAAACAGCATGCTACAAAGAACAAATGTTTCAGACTGTGTAGAAGAGCAGGCTGCTGATTGCTCTACTGCAGGGGTGTCAAACTCACAGATTGCTCTACTGCAGGGGTGTCAAACTCACGGCCCATGAACCGGATGCATCATGTGCTGGCCACACCCATGCCGGGTTTAGCAAAGGAGAAAAAAGTTACGATATGCCACGTGACGACACCAGTTTGACACCCCTGCTCTCCTGTATGGAAGATATGTCAAGCGAAACAAAAGGATGTTTAAAGTAAGTAAATACAGTGGGAATGGGATATTTAAGGACTATGTAAATCAGGATGATCAAGAATAGATGGGTGCAGAACAAAACAGACATGAATGATCACTGTGCAAAAACTACACTGAGGTGATTTGATTACATAGAAAAAAAAATGAATGAAACCTTTTTCGGAGTATAAGATGCATCTTTTTCCCTCAAAAAAGAGGCTGAAAATCTGGGTGCGTTTTATACATCGAATACAGAATTTTTTTGCCTCCTGAAGCCCCGCTCCCTCACCATAATGGCCGTACATAGCCTTATAGATGCTTTCAGACAGCTCCTGGGGGCTGGGGAGGGCAGAAATGAGTAAAAAAGGGCCATTCCCCCTCCCAGCCCCCAGCAGCACACTATAAGCCTCCATAAGGCTATTCATGCAATTTTTTTGACTAAAAAACACCCTGTTTTTTGCTTGTTTTTGGCCCCCCCACACCCCTTAGGAACACTCTGCAAGTCCCCCAAGGCTATTCATGCCTTTTTTTGAAAAAAACAGGGCCGTTTTGGGGAGGTTTGCAGAGTGCAAAAACTCCCCCCCCCCTTCGGAAAGCTGTTTAGTTAGAGTGGTTTATGAGAATTACATTGATCAAGTGCTGTCCCAGCAGAAACAAAGTTTTAGGTGCTACAGGTTGTCAGGTATTTCCTTCTCCAGCACATGGATAAATACACCTGGAAACATCTACCTACCTACCTACCTACTCTCTCACTCTCTCCCCCTACCTATCTACTGTATTTGTCTCTCTCTATTTTTCTCTCTCTATCCCTCTACCTACCAACCTATCTACTCTCTCTCTCTCCCTACCTATCTACTGTATTTCTCTCTATATATATTTCTCTCTCTCTATGCCTCTACCGACCTATCTACACTCTCTCTCTCCCTCCCTCCCTACCTACTGTATCTCTCTCTCTCTCTCTCTCCCCCTCTCTATCCCTCTATCTACCTACCTACTTTTTTTAAAAAATGCCTCTTCAAAATCTGGGTGCGTCTTATACTCCGGTGCATCTTATACTCCGAAAAATACGGTATTTCATGTTACATTTCAGAAAGTTGCAGAATTCAAATTAACCTAGAAATACCACCAGTATCAATGGATTAACAATTTCAAAGATGTCATATTGTCTTACCAGATCTGCTACTCTACATAAAGCATCGGAGAGCTGATCAAAAACTACCACAATCTCTTTCCCAGGAGGTGTAACGCATGCTTTTTGGACCAGTCGTTCTGCTTCTTGCAATGAGTTCTTTTGAGCTTCTTGAAATCCTTCTGGACAATTAAGTTCTGGTACACCAAACAGACCCTAAACCATAGGCAAGAATATTATTAACCTATTTTTAAAAATGTAATATTCTATTCTACAATAATTTTAGAAATTGAGTATGCTGAACCAAAATCGTATTAACAATGTAATTTTGCCAGATAAATAACCTTTACAGTAATACAGTATGAACCAAAAGGATAATTACATTAAGCGCAACTCCTTTGCACATTTTCCCGAATTCTCAATCAATTTTGATTTGGAGTCTAAATTACTTTTTCAGCATCTAATTCTGAAAAATTAGTTTTTTAATCTGGAGTGTTCCAGTAAACACGTAAATCTTTCCCAGCAAAACCAATCCCCATAATCGCAATCAAAAGGTCAAAATAATATTCTATCATATCTGGAGTGTTGAGATATAATCCAATACAGACTTCTGCTGATAGTAAATGAATGTTTATCAGCAAATAGGAATTAAAAATGAAATCTGCAAATCAGAAGTTTGTCTCCCATTCTCACATAACATTCCACATTCATATACATTTATATTTTTTTGCAGTCCAAACATGGTGTTCTACTTCTTAGGCTTCTTCTTTCTACTTCATTCCTTGATTATTTCTCCATTTAGCCACTGAGATATATTCACTTTTTTACTGGATTCTTCTCCCCCCAACCTTAGTTTTCTTCTTCTTCTTTTTTTTTTTTTGCAAAACTTGGTGTCTCTTAAAATTTCTTAATTCTCTTTTTTTATCCAGAAAGTCTCTTTTATATCTGGATGCTTACTTAGAAAATTCAAGTGGTTGTTAATAATTAATCGTTATTAACTACCTTTGGAAACTGCAATCTTCCAGCTCTCCAATACAGCACATAATAAAAAATAGTAATAGTAGTAGTAGCAATAGTAATAATAATAGTGATGATGATGAAAAATTATGAAATACCGAGACCTCGCCATCAAAACTATATGGCTATGGATGAAACATGTAACAGTGATATCCATTGTCATCAGGGCACTTGGTACCATGTCTAAGAATTTTACAAAACACATCAAGAAATTGCAGCTTCCTGCAATAACACCAGCGGAACTGCAAAAAACTGCACTACTCGGAACATCGTACATGTTAAGAAGGTACTTGGTTGATACCTAGGACGCTGGCAGCAACCTGTATCAACCATCAGTACCAGCCAATGGTATTTGTGATGCACTTTTAAATATTCAGTTGACTGAATTTCATTTTTAATGACTAAAAGATAATAATAATAATAATAATAATAATAATAATAATAATAATAATAATAATGAGGAGGAGGAGGAGGAGGAGGAGGAGGAGGAGGAGGAGGAGGAGGAGGAGGAGGAGGAGGAGGAGGTTAATCTTTGGTTAGATTCACAGCTTTTGGGGCTGGTTGGTAGCTCAACAGCTCGAGTCCTAACCAAGGACTAGGAACTGTTACTAAGGACCTAGGAACTGTTGTTGTTGTTGTTGTTGTTATTGCAGAAGGCAGCTTTACTGGGAACAGCTTCCATCCTGCAAGGATATCTGTTAACACTGTCAAATATCCAGATTTGCCTATCCCAGGTCCTTGGGGAGGGCTCAGTCGGTAGACAAAAATGCCAAACTCAGTCTGAACAACTGGCTGACTGTGTGATGATGATTATTATTGTTGTTATTGTTGTTGTTGTCCCATTCCAGCTCTCTGAACTCAGCATCCCCAACATGCATAATCCCTTGCCATGACTATGGCAAAGGATTACGGAAACTAATCCAGCTCATTTGGAAGAAAGCTGCCGAATCGCTTCCAACGTAGAAGCCAAGGATATTTTGGACGTTTTCGGCCCCGTCTCACTCCAAGCCCGCCTCTCACCGTTTTCTGCCCCACCGCCAGCCGCTGCTGTTGGGCATTGAAGGCAGCGCCCACCGGGGACCAGCTGGTGCTGACCCATTTCTTGGTGCCGCCGCCGCCGCCGAGCCGGCCCAGCCTCGTTTGCTTCAGGCAGCCCGAAGCCTTGCGCACCACCCGGTGCCATCCAGCCCACATGATGGCCAGGAGACCGCTCGCCTCCAAAACGGGCAAGCGGTTCCGGATTGCGGGGAGGGCCTCTTCCGCGGCCCGGCCGTAAGAAGGAGCGTCGGCTCAACCTGCGTTTCCCCGCCCTCCGGCGGCTTTGCTCCGCCTGGCGCGCTCGTGAAGGCCCCTTCAGTAGAAACAGGACGGACTTCAATTCCCAGAATTCCCCAGCCAAGCGCTGGCAAATGCAGAAGAGTGCGCTACTTGGCCTTCAAGTACCTAAACACCAACGGCAGCTATGAATAGTACTTTGTTTTTTCTCCGGCAGATAAAATGTAAAGTTTTCCCAAGTGGAATGAGATTTTGGCTGCCAACTGGATACATCCGTATCACTTTCTTTTACAACACAGATTTGGTTTTCCATCTTTTTGTTCTGGGGGGATTTTTTTCCCTAACTTTTTTCAGTATATCAGGAAGGATGAATAAAAATAATGCATTTTTGAATGTTCAGTTGGCTGAGTTTCATGTTTAATGAATAAAGTAAATAATAATAATAATAATAATAATAATAATAATAATAATAATAATAATAATAATAATAAATAGTTGTTTATAATGTTTATAAACAATAATAATGTTGAATGCTCAGTTGACAGAGATCCATATTTAATGAATAAAGTAAATAATAATAAATTATTAATTATTAATAATTTATTAATGATAATAAATTCATATTTAAATCTTAATCAGCAAAACCCCAATAAAAATAACTCTTTATTTATCTTTAAACAAGTAAATAATATTTTTCTTTCTTTTCCTTTACACAGGACCTGGTCATTTTTTTCTAAAAAATGCAATTAAAAATACCTCATTTCTTATATCTATAAACAAATCTTCAAAACTTATTTTAAAGCCTTGTTTCTAATGAATCTGTCTCCTTACCTGTTTTAACAACTTTCCAAAATCAACATTCTAATCACCCTTTTGCTTTTTATTTCCATGGTTTATTTCTGATTTGATTTTGTGCCTTTTTAAAATTCCAAGTAGTCCACAAAACTCCAGAGGAACAGCAACTAAAATTTTAAATAAACCAGATTTTTCTCCCAAGCAAGGAATTATTATTTTTCTTTTCTACAGGACAAACATGGCTTTTTCTAATATACACAAGACAGCATGGTTAAAACTAATGATTGAATGTGATATGTGATCAAGGAATCACTTGCTTTAAAGTCTACTGAGGACTGAGGGCAGTAGAAATGAAAAATAAAGAGAAACTCAGGGTTATTTCTTATCTTGAAAAAAAAACTTATTTCTTTAATTTGAACATATTTAGGTATAAATATATAACAGTGGATTGTGTGGTTTTATTAATCAGTCTAAAATATTTTTCTACAAAATTAAAACAGGTTTACTCAATTGAAAGAATAACAACATTGTTTTCTATCCTGTGATTAAATAATTATGTAAGATATTAGCATTTTGTATTAGTGTTGGTGCAATCGTAGCTTTTCTGAAAAAAATAGCAAAAATATATTTAGGAACTGTATAAACAAAGTAATGGGCAAATGGTGTTCAGCATCAGTCTGCAAAAAGAAAAAAGAAAGAAAAAAGACTGGGAATTCTTGATTTGGCTTCATGAACTTTGATGGAAACTTCATGTGAAAAGTAAGCTGTGCCCTATAATTGACATATTCAAAACCAAGCAAGCAACTTATATGCTGGAGGGCAGAGATGCTGGTGCTTCGGAGGTACTAAATAGAAGAAAGCCACTGAAGACAGTGTCATCATCTGGATCTGCAAACAATCCATTGTAAGTCTCTCCTCCGTAAGACTGCAGCCATATCCGATCCCCTTTCTGAAGTTCCAGGACGATTCCCCCAGATGCCTGGTCTTCGGCCCCTTGGTACATGTCTGCAGTGTGGAGCATCCTGTGCTCGTTTTTAACTAGAGCTACTCTCATATTCCTTGAAAAAACAGTGATGTGGTAGGTAAAATAATAGACCCCAGGGATTTGGCAGGTGAACAGTCCGGTTTCGGTGCTATAATGGTTGAAGCCGTTGTATAAGACTTTATCAAATTTGATGGGAACGTTGAGTGGAGGAAATTTAGCGGTAAGGCCCACACTGAAAGCGCTTCTGGCAATAACTGGGGTACTGCCAAGGTTCCCCTTTTCTCCCTGAGCTCCCTTCCAACCCCTTTCTCCCTGATTGCCTTTACTGCCCCTTGGTCCGGGTCCCCCTATCTCTCCTTTAGGACCCACGTAGCCTTTTGGACCGATGGGCCCCCTTAATCCTATTTCACCTTGAATTCCAATTTCACCTTTTTGTCCTTTGGGGCCAATTGGCCCGAGGTCCCCTTTTATCCCTTTCCTTCCCTGTGGTCCTAGCTCCCCCTGTTGACCTTTGTCCCCTACTGGTCCAGGAATTCCTTTTGGCCCAAATTTCCCAGGCCAGCCACGTTCTCCCTTATCACCTTTGTTCCCTTTTTCTTCAACTCTGCCGTCAGCCCCTAAATGCAAAGGAAAGACCAGTTAATCTTTTACAGAGTTGTGAAAGCATCTGTCATCAGAGGGATGAAAGCAGAAATCCAAGATAGTAGGAAGAGGTGTTTGTTATTCCTGTATTAGCTAACACAAAACCAAGAGCAGATGAGGTGAGGCTGCCTTTGGTTTTTCAGGACTGGAAGGAAAAAGAAGAAGATGCGAGGATCTCCATGTTCTGACCTAGGCTTCCCAAAAGCACGAAGCCGACTCCTCGTCCTGATAAAATCTCTTTTATTTAGTTTAAAGTGAATTCCTCTCCAGCAAAGTCCCGGCCAACAGTCTTTCAAGAGATTTCACAACTACAGACCTTTATCAAGCTTGGAGAGCTGCCAGGCTGATATCTTCCAAATGCCATGCTGTAGCAGCAATTACTTGGCAAGAAGTCAGGAACAGATCTTCACCCTAATGAATTGAACTAATTGTCTCCTGCAAACTCCCCCCCACCTGCTTTCGCTCCTCTTTATTTCCCATGGGAGGGGCCATTCACCATCCACCTGTGGCTTTACTCCCGAATTGACCACTGTTCCTTAGCTTTTCCCTTCTCCTGGCAGCTCTGCACATGCACATGCTGGGAACAGGCTCCAGCTGTTCTTCTGCCCCACGGATGTCTGACTGTGAAGGCAAATGATAACTGTCGGACAGCCCCGGCCCCATCTCTGCCTCCAATGCAGAGCCCTCATCAGAGCCTTCCCCAGACTCCAGGACTGGCCCATGTTCCTCCCCAACCTTCTCACTGTCTGAGTCTGCCACCAATTCCGATCGCCGCTGGCAGGCCACAACACTCCCAAGCAAACATATGAAATGTGAGTCAGAAGGAACATGTCTGGAGAATTGGAGTCTTTGGGGTCTTACACCAAAAGTGTAAAACTCCTTAACACCATTAGGCCTGCTGGGGTTGGCCAGAAACCATATACAGGCACTTGACTGAGTTACATAGAACATTACTAGTAGATAAGCACAACCTCGTATTCTGGATGAGAACAGTTTTGGCTCCTACCTGGTTCTCCTTTATTTCCATTGATGCCATCTCGGCCTGACTTTCCTGGATTTCCTGAGTCACCTAATAGTAGCAAAATATAGTAATTGTTCATATCAGTGAGATAACATTCAGAACTTCAAACAGATACCTTCCTAATTCATTGAAGTATAAGGAAAAGGAGGTTCTATAGCACTGAGACTTGCAAGATTTTGTTGTGGTGTCAAATTCAAAGCCCGGCGGCTGGATGTGGCCCACAGGGTGCTTAGATCTGGACCACAGGCCCATCCTGGAAACTGTGAAGGACTGGCCTGGGGTGCCTCTGCCAGCGAAAATGGGCTCCTGACTTCCATTTTTGGCTGTGATGGCTTCCTGCAACCCTCTGCCAGCAAAAACAGAGCTCAGGAGGACCACGTGCACCCCCAACATGAGTGACGTCAAGCTGGCCATGCCCATCCCGGCCAACAGAGGCCAAACACAACCCTGATGCAGCCCCCAATGAAATCAAGTTTGACACCCCTATTATAGCCTCTCTCTATAAAGAATAGTTCTAGAATTCCTGTGGAGTTGATTTCTTTGGTCTATATAGCGGGGCAGATATCAATAATTAAAGGACAAAGAAAATCAAAGGAAGAGTATTCTATGTTTCATAACTGGCTAAAGTCATAATGAGATGGTTTGGCTCGGGTTTAATGTGTTCTGCATGTTAAGGCATTGTACTTTCTTCACCATGTAATAAAGTATCAGTGTGATATAAAGGATGAAAGGGAGAAAGCAGAACTATTTAACTCATTTTTTGCATCTGTCTTTACACAAAGGGATAAAACAGTCCAGCCTATCAAAAACAGCACCACAAAAATCAGATTAGGAACACAAGTTGAAAGAGGGAAGAAAATGGTAAGTGAGCACCTGTCTACCCTAGATGAGTTCAAATCACCAGGACCGGATGGATTACACCCCAGGGTTTTGAAGGAACTGGCAGATGAGATCTTAGAACCACTGAACTATATCTTTCAGAGATCCTGGAGCACGGGGGAACTGCCAGAGGACTGGAAAAGAGCTGATGTGGTTCCCATCTTTAAAAAAAGGGGAAAAATAGATCCAGGAAACTACAGACCTATCAGCCTGACCTCAATACCAGGAAAGATTCTGGAAAAGATAATCAAGCAACGAATTAGCGAACACCTAGAAGTAATAGCCAAAAGCCAACATGGATTTGTCAAAAACAGATCATGCCAGACTAATCTTATTGCATTCTTTGATAATGTGACAAAATTAGTGGACCAGAGGAATGCCATCGATATAGTTTACTTGGACTTCAGTAAGACAAGGTAGATAAGGTAGATCATAACCTACTACTAGATAAAGTAGAAGAATGTGGGTTAGACAGCATCACCACCAGATGGATTCGTAACTGGCTGACCAGCCACACTCAACGTGTAGTCCTCAATGGAACTGCATCTATATGGAGGGAAGTATGCAGTGGAGTACCCCAAGGCTCTGTTTTAGGCCCAGTACTCTTCAACATCTTCATCAATGATTTGGATGAGGGAATAAATGGAGAACTCATCAAATTTGCAGATGACACCAAGCTGGCAGGAATAGCCAACACTCCAGAAGATAGGCTTAAGATACAGAAGGATCTTGACAAACTTGAACATTGGGCACTATCTAATAAAATGAAATGCAATGGTGAAAAGAGTAAGGTTCTACATTTAGGCAACAAAAACGAAATGCACAGGTACAATAGAGGTGGTACCTTGCTCAATAGTAGTAACTGTGAGAGGAATCTTGGAGTCCTAGTGGACAACCATTTAAATATGAGCCAGCAGTGTGCAGCAGCTGCCAAAAAAGCCAACACAGTTCTAGGCTACATAAACAGAGAGACAGAATCAAGATCATATGAAGTGTTAATACCACTTTATAATGCCTTGGTAAGGCCACACTTGGAATCCTGCATTCAGTTTTGGTCGCCATGATGTAGAAAAGATGTGGAGACTCTAGAAAGAGTGCAGAGAAGAGCAACAAAGATGATTAGGGGACTGGAGACTAAAACATATGAAGAACGGTTGCAGGAACTGTGTATGTCTAGTTTAATGAAAAGAAGGACTAGGGGAGACATGATAGCAGTGTTCCAATATCTCAGGGGTTGCCACAAAGAAGAGGGAGTCAAACTATTCTCCAAGGCACCTGAGGGTAGAACAAGAAGCAATGGGTGGAAACTAATCAAGGAGAGAAGCAACTTAGAACTGAGGAGAAATTTCCTGACAGTTAGAACAATTAATCAGTGAAACAGCTTGCCTCCAGAAGTTGTGAATGCCCGAACACTGGAAGTCTTTAAGAAGATGTTGGATAGCCATTTATCTGAAACGGTATAAGGTTTCCTGCCTAGGCAGGGGATTGGACTAGAAGACTCCAAGGTCCCTTCCAACTCTGGTATTGTATTGTATTGTATTGTATTGTATTGTATTGTATTGTATTGTAGTGTATTGTAGTGTAGTGTAGTGTAGTGTTGTGTTGTGTTGTGTTGTGTTGTGTTGTATTATTGTATTGTATTGTATTGTATTGTATTGTATTGTATTGTAGTGTATTGTAGTGTAGTGTAGTGTTGTGTTGTGTTGTGTTGTGTTGTATTATTGTATTGTATTGTATTGTATTGTATTGTATTGTATTGTGCTAGACCTGACAGATCCATCAGTGGAAATTTGGTAGGTGACTTTGAGCCAGTCATTCTGAACCCTGCCTATCTTAAAAGGGTATTGTTGTATGGCATAATTAGAGGAAATTACAGATACACTGTTCTAAGTTCTTAGAGAAAAAGCAGGATACAACTGAAACAATTGAATTAATAATGTTATGGCTTAGCATCAGTGGTGAGATTCAAATAATTGAATAACCGGTTCTCTGCCCTAATGACCACGTGGGTAGGCGGGGCTCGGTGGTCATGTGACCAGGTGGGCGTGGCCAACTCAACATCACTCAGGTCGATGGGCACATCGCCTTATCTGTTACAATGTAATAAAGGTTAACCAGAGAGGCAGTTTCTGTAAGCAGGGCAATAATGATTAGGCTAAAAACAACACCAGAATGTTTCCTTCCTGCCTTCCTTATAGGACTAGCCCTGTAAAGTGGGAAAAAACAAAAGATGATTTCTTCCAAAAGCCGGTTCTCCGACCTGCTTAGAAAGTTAACAACCGGTTCTCCCAAATGGGTGCAAACTGGCTGAATCCCACCACTGCTTTGTATGCAATTTGAACTTAGGGAATGATAGTTAATTGAATAAAACATAGTTAAACAAACCATAGCTTAACATTTTGTCTGAATCAGACCATTTTCTCCTTGGGTAGTATTAACATGCCTATAAGCTTAATTTTGTCAATGGCAGTGACTCTACCAATGAAGCATCTCCTGCTTGTGTCAACGAGGCAATGCCTTGAATGACAATACCATAGCCGTAGTATGTATATTCAGTACATTACATATGGTGGACCATAAGAATTTACTCCTTGTGACACTAACATTTGGTTGACATTTATCAATCTGTTAGCTAGGGATTGTTGGTTTTATCTGGATGATTCTGCTGTTGTGACAGGGAATAAGCTGCAGATTTCAGTCACACCCAATCATTCTTCTTTCTTTCCTTCTAAATGTATATTCAGCATTTGAAAACAAATTTAGCTTTCTCTTGATTTAAATGATGGGCCACATTTTTATAACGCCTTCATTAACTATTTGGTAAGACCTTCAGGAGTCAACTATTAGGCTGCTGATTGACTGTTACAGCTTTGGAAAAAGATTGGAGCATTCATTATTGAGGATATGGTTTTATGCATGCTTCAAGAATATTGCTTAACCAGTGGTAGGTTCCAGCTCCCGTCACAACCGGTATGCGGCAACGGGGCCGGGTGTCCACCATGGGCACATGCGCTTTGCACGCATGCACACCCACCGCCCTGCGATGCTCCAGCTGCGTAGCCCGGTTGGCTTAAATACAGGAATGAGGGCAGGCAGGTGGGCCCTCCAAAGCATCATTCCGGTACGGTGACTGCTGCTCCCAGCAGCCACCAGTACACCCGCACTGGGGGCATACCCCCGGAACCTACCACTGTGCTGAACATATAGTTCATTACAATAAAACAATATAATACCTGTGTCTCCTTTTTCACCCTTTGTTCCATCTCGTCCATCTCGTCCTGGTATGCCATTGTGTCCAGGGTTCCCAGGAATTCCAGGATATCTTTCAACACAGCTGTTCTGTCTTGGCATTTCTTCTGTGCTGACTGCAACAGCCAGCAAAAAAATCCAGAGTTTCATCTTATCTAATTTCAAATAAAAGAATCAATATATTGCTGGTTTTCTAAAATCAGTAGCTACCACACTTTCCCAAGTAAATCCTAAACTTGGGTCATAAACAGGTATTAGAATTTCAGTGACCATTATTCATAATCTTGGAAAATATACTTTTAGTACATCATCCATGCCCAACTTGGTAGCTTCCAAGTGTCTAGAATTTGGAACTTCCATTATCTTCCAGCCGATACGACCAATAGTACCTGTTTGAGGAAGGCTGGCATAGATAATATGGAAGAATCATAGGTTTTATGAAGGAAGTTATTCAAACCAGTTTGCATTCAATGCTTACCTTTACTTATTGCTGCCCAGATGGATGTTTTTAGACATATTGTACATGAAGGAAAAATAAGGATAATCATTTAATTGGTTACTAAGTTCTAAAGAGTGTTATTCAGTCTTCAGAAATGTTCAATGATTAATGTAGAGATAGATGCCAAGATGTTGATGTAGAATGATTTTAGTATTTAAATATTAATCATCAGCAAAACAGCCAAATGCTGATAACAACTGCACAACATTTTATCACCTTCTACACAACGGGGTCTTCAAAGTTATATTGGCTTATGCAGTTGTACTGATCTGAGCTTCTGTTTCCATGTATGTGCTGTATGCATGTAATGTATATATGTATGCCCCTTTGAAAAAGGATGTACATTTCATTGAGCTGAACAGCTTTCTATTATACTAAAAAATAGAAAGGAGATAATGGTCGAAAGAATAGGATCATACAAAATAAAGACAAAACAACTTCCTTATTCTGTTCTTCTACCAGACCAGAACTGCTATTAATTTTCTCATTTCACTGAGATAGAACTTAATTAAGGACTACCTGATGATGATGATGATGATGATGATGATGATGATGATGATGATGATCGTATGGTCTTGTTACGTTAGCCAGGAGACCACACTGCTATTGCAGTGTAGTAGTTTGGCAGCCAATTTACCAGCTCTATTGTAGGGTAAAGTTTTGTGCTTCCCAAGGTGGCTTAGCACCAGAAAAAAAGTTGAGTGGCTCTTCTTACAGCATCATTCTAGGCTCCCTCCCTTCTCTGGGGCCACCTCATAAATGGGGACTGCAACCAGGAAGGTTCAGAGCTGGAAGGAATATGTCTGCCTGCACAGAGCACTAACCCGTCTCCCCATCGAAGTGATAGCAATCTATTTACTTCATAGAACATGCTTTTGAACTGTTGGTGGACAGAAGCTGAGATGAGTGACAGGCGCTCACCCTGACACACAGTGTTAGGATTTGATCCTCTGGAGTAAAGATCATCTCTCTAGTGTCATTAAGCCACTGAGCTACTATACCACTTTGGCTACCTGATGACTACATAAAGATACCATATCCATGAAGGGTAGAAATATAACAACTATTTCTTTTTTTGTATTCTCAATGTCAATGAAATACAAGTTAACATGTGAACACAGAACCCTTGACCAATGGATATTCATTTGGGGAGGTTTGATTCAATCCCCAAAATTTTTGGCAATTGTAATAGCATATCAATGGCTTATTCAAATTCTTTAGAGTGTGTTGGTTATGATACTGCTCCTCAGAAATTTCTGGAGAATTAAATGGTTTGACAATGAAAATTAGGGAAAGTTGAACAGATCACATCAACTTCAGCAAGATAAGGGAAATATTCCTCCTTTGCAATTGCAGGAAATCAGAAGATCAAAGCTGGTCATTTTTATTCCACCAAAACTGGAGTAATACATTAACATTTTCTCAAAAAAAAAGGAAGAGACTTGTTAATACTTAGTCAGCCTCATAAATAAGCAGTGATAGTCTCAAAGGTGCTTTTTCAAAACAGTACTGGACTGTTTTGTCCTTGAGAAAGAAGAACAACATGTTTTGTTTTGATTACACAAACAAGCAGTGATAGCATTTTTAGAACACAAAAATGATTATTTAAAAAGTGCAGCTTTCAAAAAATCTATTGCTCTCTCGTCATTTTAGATATGACAGAAAGCTCATTATCAATCAATGCCTTTGGCAATGATTTAACACTAAATTGTCTTCTAGACTGTTATCAACAGTGAATCAAATAATGTGTTACATTATATTGGTTGATAGAGAAACAAATAGGGGCATAAATAATAACACTACTTTTGTAAGTAATTATGAAGCCATTTCTAAAAATTACCTTAGAAGTTATTTTTGAACACCAGTTTATCATATTCTACTAGTTTGTTTCATATCCACTATTCTATTCTATTCTATTCTATTCTATTCTATTCTGTTCTATTCTATTTTATTCTATTCTGTTATTCTGCTGTTTTGCTTCTTCTATTCTGTTCTGTTCTATTCTATTCTGTTCTATTCTATTCTTCTATTCTATCCTTCTAATCTAATGTAATCTAATCTAATCTAATCTAATCTAATCCTACTCCACTCCACTCCTAATTCTAATTCTAATTCCATTCCATTCTTCACCAAGAGTTGCTTTGGGTGATGAGATAGACAGCATATACTAAAATAAATAAGCCCATAAATAACTCTTTAGAAAGAGTGCTCCAGAACTCTTCTGAGTGTGAGTTCTCAAGTGCAGGATGAAGCAAGAAGACAAAAAAAAAAAAAAAACAAGAGTTGTGGCATTAAGAGCAGTCCCTCCCATTTCACCCAGTGTTCTTCGGTGCCTGACATGTCACTTGTACTGTTTGTGAGTAGAATGCAGCAAATAGAATATGTACACCTAATTGAACAACCCACTTTGTCTTATGGCTTACTGTAAATCAGGGGTGTCCAAACTTGGGAACTTTAAGACTTGTGGACTTCAACTCCCAGAATTCCCCAGCCAGCATGGGGAATTCTGGGAGTTGAAGTCCACAAGTCTTAAAGTTCCCAAGTTTGGACACCCCTGCTGTAAATGATCTTGTGAAAGCCAACTGGATGATTTTGGGCCAGTTACTCTCTCTCTCAGCCCAACTCACCTATATATATATTTAAAAATAGCCCCAAGACTCAGTGATCCACATCTGATACCAGGAAGCAATGCCTCTTGTGCAAATTATTAGCCGTGAAATTATATCGTGGTGTTAGTATTGACAAAGGAGTAATTTTAGTGAAAACTCAAGCTGTTCCTATCCCTTTCTTAGTCACTTTCACACATAAACATATAGTTTAAGTGTAGATTATCAAACAACACACTTGGCTGAATTCGCAAAACCCATTAAGTTGCAGATCACAGTATAGAGCACATGCTGGGATTTACATGTCATGTTTAGGCAAAAGCAATGATGACAATATAACATGTGAATGTAGCGATATTAATGTAGAATGCAGAATGTATGCCCCTTCATTTTGAATTGAGCATGGCAAATAAGGCACTTAATGTTTATGCACTATGCATTTCTATGAATATTTAGAACATTCTTAAAGTTTTTGGAAAACAGAAGTAGGCCAAATAAATAAAAGCACTTTCCTTTTGCTGTCAATAAACTCCATTTTTAAATTTTCACTTCATGCGCTGTGAAAAAACACACACACAAAATAAACTGTACAGTAACATTTATATAAGACACTGTTGGTGAATGTTATGCACATTAAAATATAAAGTTAGAAGACAGTAAGAGGAATGTACATTTCTATATACATTGCAGGAAAATACATTTGACATAACATATTAATGCAGATAAATCAGGCCAGAGGGATTACAGCAAATACATAGCAGGCTGAAGGGCCCACATATACACATTAAATTTCAGTTCCACACCCTTTTGAAAATAAAGCCACGACCTATGGCTGAAACAAATACAGATAGTGCTCGACTTATGACCACAAATGAGGCCAAAATACCCACTGTTAAGCTAAGCAAGAAAATTCTTGAGTGAGTTTTGCCCTATTTGTTCACCTTTCTTGCCATAGCTGTTAGGTGGATCACTGCAGTTGTTAATAACACAGTTGTTAAGTGAATCTGGCTTCCCCATTGCCTGTGCTTGTCAGAAGGTTGCATAAGATCATCATATTATCCTGGGGCAGTACAACTGTCATAAATACACGCCAGTAACCAAGCATCTGAATTTCGATCCCGTGACCCTGGGGATGCTGCCAATGGTCATAATTCTGAAAAATGGTCATAACTCCAAACGTTTTTCGGTGCCACTGTAACTTTAAATGGTCACTAAACAATTGATTGTAAGTCGAGGACTACCTGTATGCATGCAGAAAGCATAAACTGTATGAAAGAAAAAAGTCACAGAACACTTGCAAAATAAAAGATACAAACTGAATACTTTGTACACCTATTAATAATTTGCATGATTTATAAACAAACTCATGTACACAGGAAAAAAAGCAATTGGCAAAAATATTGTTTTATTATGGCTAAGATCCTTTGGCTGGCACTCCAAGTTAGAATTTAAAACACTATATATATATTTTAAAAATGTCCCCACCAACAAACTTTCAACCAACTTCTTCACTTTTTAAAATATTAAAATACAACTTTTATAGCCAAGGTTTATTTTAAGTTAAAAGTTCTGGTTTCTGGAAAGTTTTGCATGATACTTAAGAGCTGCCCATGATGGAATAAGATGGCAATATACTATATAATAATACTAGCCAAACTTTTCAGTTTAGTTCATGAGAACATAACCTCTAGTTAACTTATTTGAAGAAAGTAGTGGCCTCTTAAGTGTTTTGAGCTCAACATCTTCCATTTTGAGTTTGAAATGATTGGTTTTTAGTTTAAGAAAACCGTTCCAGCAGAATTCAAATATTCCAGTGCTGTTTTGACTATTCTATCGTGTTGTGAACTTGAATGTCTCATTTTGAATCCAAGACACTTCCAAGATAGTCAGAACACCTTGGGAAATCAGAATCCATAAATCAGAACAACTCATTGGAACTTAAGACATATTTTGAATTTGAAATATTGTTCCCCTTTCTTGTTAAAATATAAATTACTAATGAATAAAGGATGCAGAATTTGGCACTTCTCTTCCTCAAGAGAGTTTTCTGTTTTTCAGTTTATTCACACAAGGAGAACTCATATTAATCTAGGATTAAATTAAAGATGCTGTGTAAAAATGGCCTTCAGTCTTCATATCAGTTAATTTCCCAGGTGTTGTCATACACAGCCAGCATGGCTACTGTGTCCTGAATTATAGAAATTGATCCTATAAAATCGGGAACTCAAGGTTTGCACAATATTTAATATAAGAAATCCATAATATGGATTCTGGGTATTCAATTTTGTTCATTATAATAATTTATGCTTTCACCTTCTTGTGACAAAGACTTTGGAAGGTATCTAAGAAGTTAAATCAAGCAACAATCAAATTCAACACCCACTTTTCTGAATGTAGGGTGGAATTGGTACACAGCTTTAAAATCAATTACACTAGTTAAAATTTGAAATTCTGATCAAGCCAAGTTTATTATCAATTGGAAACACAACATTCTGAAATATACTTTAATTAGACCAGTGTCATGTTTAATTAGTTAAATTTGCATGCCCATTTTGCCTTTCTGTTTCTGAAATGGGAGTTGTGTGCTATTAGCAGTATATTTTTGAAATCAGGGTTTTTAAATGTAAGACAATTGAAATTTCTGGAGAAAAATGTATAGAACTTCATATGCTTTGGGTAAGGCGTGAGGTGAAAAGTAGAAAGCTTGAGAACAAATATGAACCTTAACTTGGCTTTTTATAATTTAATCAGCAGATGACAATAAAATATTACTCAGGAAATGTTAGGCACTTAATTTGTTAGGATAAACAGCTTACAAGAGTACTTGTAGTAATCTAAACTATGATCATTCCTATCAGGTTTTTGTAGTATTCCAGGCCAAATTATTATTAATATTGAAAAAAACCTAATAATTTTCTCTCTTCAAAAACTCTTGCAAGCTACAAAAGTTTTTCCTTCATACAGTACACAATTAGGCTGCAAAAACTATTAACAAAAACAGCTTGCCAAGCAAAATGTTGAGCATAGCATTATTCTTTCATAATATGAATGGGATGATTTCCCTCTTTGTAACATTTGAAGGTTTTCTGAAGAATGTATCAGTGCAGCTACAAAACAAATTCAATGAATTGTATTCATTTCAACCACTAAATTTAGTATTTACTGGAAAAGGAACTGGGCAGATGCAGAGAATAGAGAATGTTGTTTTAATCCTCTCTCTTTTGTCAAGACAAAATAGCAGCTATCCCTCACAACTTCTCATCCTGAACTAAGAGTACCAATAGAAATGGTCATCTCTTCCTGTAATTATAAATAGCAGTCCCTCTATTTAAACAGTGCAAAGAGGATTTAAAGCATGTTTAACATATCTTTTTCGGCAGGAAATAGAAAAAAGTGAGATGGGGAGAAGAAGGTCTTATTGGAGAGAAATATGGCTATTTTGATATTATGATTAGAGGAAGAAAAACCTATGCCTCATACTCTCAAAATCACAGTACTGAAATGTGGCTGCAAAGCACCATAAGTAAAATACTGTGACTTTTTTGATATTTGGTGGTAAATAAAAGGAAATAGATACACTAAAACTTCCAACACACTTAATGCATCTATGAAGAAAACTTTTGCCTGATTTTCAACCTGCTAAAATGGTAATAAATCCACTTGTCTTTGGATGACATCACCTTATCCCAGCCATACCCCCTACAGTGTTCAACTACAACAAAAAATATTTTAGCATAGTGAGCCCCAAACGAAAAATGGCTGGTCAGCCATCTAAAATATAGTCTTTTGTTACAAGTCCCAATTGTTAAGACACAATTTTGGGGGCACATTTCAAAAATATGATTTTTTTCAAATTTTAAAAAAATGTTCATTTTAAAGGAATGAGCTGAGTTACTAAGATGGTTTATACGTGGCCAAGAGGGATATAATATATTATTTGGCATGTTCCCCTTCTCTGGGGTCCCCAGACTACGGTTGGATGAGTAAAAAGTGTTCTTGGAGATCATGCATTGAATAGGAGGTATATCTAGCTGGCTCCCAAGATGGATGGAAACTAATTAAGGAGCGAACCAACCTAGAATTAAGGAGAAATTTCCTGACAGTTAGAACAATTAATCAATGGAACAGCTTCCCTGTTGTGGATGCTCTAACACTGGAGGTTATTAAGAAGGGGTTGGACAGCCATTTGTCTGAGGTGGTATAGGGCTTCCTGCTTGAATAGGCGGTTGGATTAGAACAGTGTTTCTCAAACTTGGCGACTTTAAGTCCTGTGGACTTCAACTCCCAGAATCCCCCAGCCAGCATAGCTGGCTGGGGAATTCTGGGAGTTGAAGTCCACAGGACTTAAAGTCGCCAAGTTTGAGAAACACTGGATTAGAAGATCTCCGAGGTCCCTTCCAACTCTGTTATTCTGTATGATACAAGACAAATTCAAATGGCCTTGCATAGCCAATTCACCTTGTGCATTCATTCAATACTTATTCTTGCAAAACATAGGCTGTTCAAACCAAATAGGCAACTAAGAAGATAATGAACAGGATATCACTACTACATTTAAAAAAATTACACCTTAAAAGGCTAATATCAAAATTAAGTATGAAGAGCACAATGAAAAATTGAGCATCAAAACTATTTTAAGGCATCGTCCTCCTGGCCGAGTATTTTCCAGGTGAATTAAAATTTCAGCTTCTCTAACCCAGTGCCAATGCTATTTTGGAATTAGACTCAAAATCCAGCATACCTGGAGGCAGTGACGTGCAGTGAGGTTTATGACTGGTGAGGCACTGACACAGTGCTGAGTTTCAAATATTTTTAGACCCCACACACAAAAGTTGGATTGGATATCTTTTCCAGTGGCTTGAAAGCAGCTCCTCTGCCATCCCCTCCCCCATTCCCCTGCTGCCTTTCCCAAACACCTCCACCATTGCAAATGCTATCATGTCTCCCCTAGTCCTTCTTTCTCTTAAGCTAAACATACCCAGTTCCTGCAACCTCTTCATGTTTTAGCCTCCAGTGCCCTAATCATCTTTGTTGCTCTTCTCTGCACTCTTTCTAGAGTCTTCACATCTTTTCTACATTATGGCGACCAAAACTGAATGCAGGATTCCATTCCATTTTTGTGGCCGCCACTAAGAGAAGGGGCGCAGTAGCTAGGGTTTGCAGGATCTGCCTCCACAAGGCCATTCCGCGTGGATGGCAGGTGCATGTGGGGCATGTTCCCCCTCCCCTCCCCCGGGAAATGACAGGGACCAGCTGCGCATGCATTTAAATATTTTAGAGAAGGGCTTATTTTCAGGGGAGGGCTTATTTTAGCACATGTGCTCAAAAGCTCGATTGGGCTTATCATCCAGTAAGGTCTTATCTTCAGGGAAACAGGGTATGTACATGTAGCATGCTTGTTATTAAAACTATCTGTTCATAGTTAAACATTCTTGTTAGTAAGGACATTTCAATGTGTTAAAAATGAAGATTCACCAATTCCTTTCAATATAACTATAAAGTCAATCAGAACTAATCAACACCTTGTGTTAGCATTTTCATTCTATCAGTTTTTTATTGTCTATTGCTGACACTGTCAATTGTTAAAACTCATTATAACACCGTGTGTGCTTATATGTAATAAAGGTAGTTGTCCAGTTGTGTCCGACTGTAGGGCACAGTGCTCATCTCCTTTGCTTGGCTGAGGAAGCTAGCATTGTTCTGAAGACATTTCCATGGTCATATGGCCAGCATGACTATATGCCGAGGCACATGAAACACTGTTGCCTTCACACTGAAATGGTTCCTATTTATCTACTTGCATTTGCATACTTTCGAACTGCTAGATGGGCAGGAGCTGGAACAAGTAACAGGAGCTCGCCATGTCACATGGCACTTGGGTCTCAAACCTGGGCTGTCCACTTTCCAATTGAAAAGCTCAGCATCTTTAATCTCTGAGCCACCGTGCCCCCTATACGTACATACAACGGCACAATGAAGTCAAACTTTGAAACTACCCTGACTGGGTGGCTAAGACACTGAGCTTGTTGATCAGAAAGGTTCGGCAGTTCGGCGGTTCAAATCCCTAATACAGGTCTCCTGCATGAGCAATGGGTTGGACTAGATGACCTCCAAGGTCCCTTCCAACTCTGTTACTGTTAACTACTGAATCTCCCTAAGTTCAGTCTTTAATACTGAAGCACGTCTGTTGAAGTAGAGACTGAAAAATGTTGCAGTTTAGCTGGATGGGCAACCTCTCCTAGCTATATCTGTTCAGATGTAAGTTACAATTCAATCAAAATGGTTTGCTTTCTAAACTTCTATTGAGGAACGGACTCAAATATGTGTTTTACATTTTAGCTTACCTAGTTGGAGCCATAGCTCTTCATACAGTTTACCCTTTCTTTTGGGCCAAGCTGGCTAAGAAATTGTAGTCCAACCTATTTAGAAAGGCTGATAGTTTTTTTAAAAAAAAGAACCCACCCCCAAACTCCCCAACCTTTGTAACAAAAATAATATAAAAATCCCTGAATTCGTTTTTGTTGCCATAAGTTGCTTATGTATTACTCTGAACTGTAGTTTTGTTAACCATGGCTTGTTTAAACCAAGGTTTAAATCAGAATTGGCTGGTATGCTCAACGGACTGAGGCATGAGCCACGATTTACAAATTGCAAAGCCAGCATTACTGTAACAGACTAAATTGAACACATCCATTCTGGCTTAGTGCTAATTACATACCCACCCTATTTTCAAGATCCAGAGTTTTACTAGTAAGAATGAGCAATGTAAGACTACAACAGAGGGGGTGACCAAGAGCATGCCATAAACCCAAATTGATGGCAGTTGTCTCGAAGGAGGGTATTTTTAGCAACCCCGTGTTAAAAAAAACAATTTCATTTCACAGGAGAGAACAAACCAAATCAAAACAAGGACATATCATTTTAATAGTCTATAAATAGGCCATGTTTCTAACCAAGTTTAATCAAAATTCATTTCTAATGTCACCAGATGGTCCTAGTGTTTGTTGGATACTCTTAACATAATGCCAAAGGGAGAATTGCTAAGCCTCTTCTGGCTTTATCTGATGCACATAAGAGCAACCACATAAAAAAAGATCATTTTGGAACTTACTTAAAGTCAATTTTGTAAGAAACCCAGATGGAATGAGTCCATTTGTGGGGTTGAGTAAAAACTCTCTCAGGTTGCTTTTTCATATCCTTATCTTTGTATAGTTGCATTGGTGCCATTTAAGGCACTCCTAAAATTGAAAAAGAAATACTTTCATTTTTTTCTCTCATAAAGTACAAGCAGGCACACTGGAAACCAATGATGCAGTTTTCACAGACCCAAGAGCCAGAGCTAGCAAAATGAAATCCATTTCTTGATGAATAGAAATGCGTACAGCAAAATACCGTTTTTGGTAAGACTCCACCCTGTGTCCAAGGGGGACTTTCTTCATATAAAAATATATGTTTATGACACCGATTTCACATTTTCTTCCTTTTGCCATGAATGTGCCTTGGAGGAAGTCTTAAGTCTCATTTAACAGAAGAACACAGCAAACAAAGACAAATAAGGAAGAACTAAGCAGTTTTCTCAGTACAAGCAACTTGATGATATAAGAGCCATAGGAAGGATGAAACCACCGTTGCCAAATTCTGCACAAAGGCGGAGAAGCTATCCTTCCTGTTCTTTAATTTGACCAATCCATTCACTATTAAGCCTGTCAAAATGACTTAAAAGTTTTGAACCATTCCTTTGGTACAAGGGTGACATATGCACATGGCATTTTCTGAGAAAGCAGCAATTTGCTAGTGTGGTCAAGTAGCAATTCTCCCCATCAGTCTGTTTATTGATTCAGGACCGCATCCATTTCAGATCATTCAACTCTCTCCTTCAGTAAACCACATCTTTTTCAGGTTGCTCAATGAAGGTTACGGTGGAAAATCAGAAATCAACCACTATCTTCACTCCAGGGCAGAATCCAGGTTATCCAACCGGACCAACCAAAGCTTTGCTGGCAAACCGTTCACCTTTTCCAGATGGCCTCTCAGGCCATGGATGTTGGGCTGTTCATTTCTTAAATGGTGTCAGTTTGTTGAAAGTGTTCCAGAAAAGGGATGGTTTCCGCTTTGGTTCGGCTAGGGCAAACACCTGCTGCTGTGGAATACTGGTGGGCACTGTAACATGACGCTGATGGATAGGATGCAAACTTTGGTGTAGTGGTGGCACTGGGCATCCATTATAGCGGACACCTGTAGAAGGAAAACAGTATACAGAGATCATAATTCAGGAGCTGTTCACGTGACACTTTCTGTTATACATCAGGGAGTAGGAATTTGAGGCCAAGGGCAGTCTCACCATTATTCCTGAACTAAACAGGATGCATGGTACTTTACTTTACTTTACTTTACTTTTATTTAGACTTTTATACCGCCCCCTCTCCCCAAAGGGACTCGGTAAATTGGTAAATTGGAGCCAACTCCCTTTGCTGTCCACAACAGTTCACTCATTATGGCTAGACTGCCTAGAAGATAGGCTTAAGATACAGAAGGATCTTGACAGACTTGAACACTGGGCGCTTACTAGCAAAATGGAATTCAATGGTGAAAAAAGGCAGTTTTTACCTTTAGGCAAGAAAAACGAAATGCACAGGTACAGTAGAGGTGGTACCGTGCTCAATAGCAGTAACTGTGAGAGGGATCTTGGAGTCCTAGTGGACAACCATTTAAATATGAGCCAGAAGTGTGCAGCAGCTGCCAAAAAAGCCAACACAGTTCTAGGCTGCATCAACAGAGGGATAGAATCAAGATCACGTGAAGTGTTAATACCACTTCATAATGCCTTGGTAAAGCCACACTTGGAATACTGCATTCAGTTTTGGTCGTCATGATGTAAAAAAGATGTTGAGACTTTAGAAAGAGTGCAGAGAAGAACAACAAAGATGATTAGGGGACTGGAGGTTAAAACGTATGAGGAACGGTTGCAGGAACTGGGTATGTGTGGTTTAATGAAAAGAAGGACTAGGGGAGACATGCTAGCAGTGTTCCAATATCTCAGGGGTTGCCACAAAGAAGAGGGAGTCAAACTATTCTCCAGAGCACCTGAGGGTAGTACAAGAAGCAATGGGTGGAAACTAATCAAGGAGAGAAGCAACTTAGAACTGAGGATAAATTTCCTGACAGTTAGAACAATTAATCAGTGGAACAGCTTGCCTCCAGAAGTTGTGAATGCCCCAACACTGGAAGTTTTTAAGAAGATGTTGTCTGAAGTGGTGTAGGGTTTTCTGCCTAAACAGGGGGTTCGACTAGAAGGTCCCTTCCAACTCTGCTATTCTATTTTTTCCTATTTTTCTTATTTTGTAAATATCACATTGAAGACCCAAACAGAACCAGCAATAATAATTGTGTTAAGAATGGTAGTATACAGCAGATGGAGAAAAAGATGTCAGAGAGCTGGTGAGGCAATGGGACAAAAGAAAAAGGGAAACTGGGAAGCCTCCTTTTCTACTCAAATAGCATGTTTTTTGAGACACCACTGCTTTAGTTTTCCTAGAACTACACACCTGGTTGACTCAGAAAGCAGGATCCAAATAGAGGCTAAAACAACCAAATCTTCTAAAGACATAATATATTCATAGATGTTTTGTTAATTTCTTTTGTGCATAAAGAATTAAGCAAACAGAGCACACTAGATTATGCTAAAATTATTGTGTAAACCTAGAACAGTGATGGCGAAAATTTTAAGTCCTCGTGTGGAAATGTCATGCACGTGTGTGCTCGTTGGGGCTGCGCTCCGGAAAAGCCAAACTTCCGGGTTCTAGCACGCATGCACACCCGACGATCAGCTGGCTGGCGAACATGCACACACCGGTTTTTGGCATTGCCATGTACACAGACAGCTGATTGTCCACGTGCGCATGCCTGCCAGAAACCTGGAAGACAAACAGGCAGGGCTGTGCATGCCAGGCAACATGGCTTCGTGTGCCACTTTGGGCACGCATGCCATCAATTCGCCATCATGGACCTAGAAAATGAAGTATATTAACAACTACAGTGAGTGGGTTGTGGGAGTCATAGTTCAGCACATGGTTCATTGACTTGTTCTGCTACTAGGTCCTGCCAGTTCTAACCTCTTCTATAGAAGAGGTTCCACAAATCTACAGTGCCGTTTAGAACCAGTTCCAACTCCCTCCCCCCGCCCGTCTGCAAATCAAGATGAAGAGCGAGAGGAGGAATTCTGGGAGTTAAAGTCATTAAGTCTTAAAGCTGTCAAGTTTGAACACCCCTGGGGTTTTTTTCCTAAAGGGTTAGGGGTGCAAGGGTCTTGTAACCTGGCAGCTTTAAGACTTGCGTGCTTCAAATGCCAGAGTTTCTGAGCCAAATTTTAGTTGCTAAGCAAGAGTGTTGTTAAGTGAATTTCACCACATTTTACAAGTTGGCCACACCCACCCAGTCACATGACTGGGAAGCACTCCCACCCGATCACATGGCCAGCAAGCCACTCCCACAAAGCAGGCCACCCCTACAGAAGAGGTTCTAAAAAAATTGAAACCCACCACTGCCCTGTATCTACAGATATGTACTTATGAAAATAATGATATATACTTAATTATGATTAACAACCAGCAGTGATATCTTGCCAATATCCAGCTAGTAAAGCAT
This sequence comes from Natrix helvetica, assembly GCF_964273705.1. Taxonomy (NCBI): domain Eukaryota; kingdom Metazoa; phylum Chordata; class Lepidosauria; order Squamata; family Natricidae; genus Natrix; species Natrix helvetica. The sequence goes on from NC_138550.1 coordinate 22,008,761, forward strand.
AGGAAAATCTAACCTCTTGGATCTATATTGCCTGGTCTATGTGCCACCCTCTTATACACTTAACACCCAAGAAAACAGCATTATTCATCTGAAAGGAAATGCATGTTGAGTGAACCAGTGTTTGGTCCTGGTGGGGGATGATGCTTAAATATTCACCTTTCATTTTCCCTTGTCTTGACTTCCGTGCATTTTGCATTGCTTGCTTCTTTTGGCTTTCTGAGATTTCCATTCCTACATTTGAAGAATAAGTGATACAAATTTCAATGCTGTTTCGAGAATCGGAGTGTAATAGGTTGTTAAAGCAAAGTTCAATAAAAAGCATCACTAAGTAACAATTAGCTAATGGATCTAATTTCAAAAGAGGAGACACATGTCTCTTATGAAACACATCGCAGTTTAACAAAAGAGCACAGACTTTACATATAAAAAAGCTCAGTTTCGATTCTCAACATTTTCACAAGGATGTCGTAACATCTGAAAAATAGAAACAAGCCACTTTTGCCATTCAGTGTAGAGAATACTGAGAAAATGGACAAATGTTTTGATTCAGAATAATGCTGATTTGTCAGTCCAGAACAGTTTCACTAAAATGAAGTAGATAACTGGAGATCACAAGGAATTATTCCCAAGAATCTGGATCTGTTTTCAGTCGTAATAGTACATAATGGTACATAACATATTTAAAAGTTGTTTATAATTTAAAACTAGCTGATAACCCAGTGTTGCCTGGGTATTTATTTGTTCCACCTTCCTTCCATGAACTTCACCGCAATTTCTAAAGTTGGATTTATCCCCTTACCAGAGGGAGCCCCCTTATGGAGTACTGTGAAGCCGTTATCATGGCAACTCCACAACACTGTACAGTAGAAGCCATTTTAAGGCAGTACAGTAGAAACCATTTTAAGGCACAACAGGCTGTATCTTAACAGAACACCCCCCCGAGGGGTATTAGGGGTGTCTTACCCCCACAGTATTTATTTCCAGAGAGTAAGTAAACTGTGTACCAGGCTTGGTTGGAATTACTCAAGGCATTCCAGAATTATGCTGTAACATACATAGACACATCCACATACATACATACATACATACATACATACATACATACATACATACATACATATATATATATATATATATATATATATATATATATATATATTTGTGTTGTATTTATGCTGATAAAATAAAGGGAGACTAGTATAGATCCATTTCGAGCTATTTAGCTCTCATCAGCTAGCCATACCCTTACTGGGATTCGAACCTGGGCTGTGTTATACACTAGGCAAGAGTCTTAGCCACTATGCCACATGGCTAGCTGATGAGAGCTAAATAGCTCGAAATGGATCTATACTAGTCTCCCTTTATTTTATCAGCATAAATACAACACAAATATAAAAAGGCAACATTAAAAATAAAAATATGGGTTTCTGCCTGGATGGTTTTCTGTGATGAGCCAAAAGGACAGAAAGAGGGAGGAGTGAGCTCCCTCCCATATTTAGGCATACCAGGGGTTGTAACACAACACACACACACACACACACACACATATATATATATATATAGAGAGAGAGAGAGAGAGAGAGAGAGAGAGAGGGAGGGAGGGAGGGAGGGAGGGAGGGAGGGAGAGAGAGAGAGAGAGAGAGAGAGAGAGAGAGAGAGAGAGAGAGAGAGAGAGAGAGAGATATTAAATGTATATGCCACCCAACTCTGAGTAGTTTTTGAATCCACTGATACCAAAACCACATCAGAAATAAAATATTGCATCTTGGCTTTAATAAAAAAAAATCAGTAAAGCCATTTCATTGATGAAACAACTCTAACCACAAATGCATCTAATCATAGCCAAATTAAATTTTTTTAAAAATCATGAAGTTTTTACACAATAATGCTGCAATCTCACAACACCTTGAACCGTGGGAGAAACTGTGCAATGGAAAAACATTCCAATTTTCCAATTCTAGTGATTTCAGTTAGCAAAAGATAATTATTCTTACCCATTTCTTTGTCTTCTTGCACTCGTCTTCTCTCATTTGCACAAGCTTCCAGCCACTTTTTTTTATCACCTGGCTTTTTCCCACAAAATAGGTGAACTTCCTCCGTAGCGCTATTTACAACTTTGAAAGCATTTTTTACAGAGATATTGAAGTCTTTGTCTTTGCCATCCTCAACATCGACCACTTCCATTTCGTCCAGGTCCATCCGGCCTTTGTAATACAACATGTCCCTTCTCAATAAATCTTTCTTGCAGAACACAAGCTGATGGTCAAAAAGAAAGAACGTTCTTTGCTGACTCTTGCCTTGTTTGGAGATTTTGGTCAATTCTCCCGAGTGGATTAATTCAGAGCTTTTGCCTAAGATGTCTTGCCCCTAAAGCATTTGCAAAAAATAAAATAAAAAAATGAAAAGGAGATATTAAACTTTATCAGCACCAAGAATGTTGTTAGACAGATAAATAATTCATCTTCTATTCCTCTTTATGATATGACTTAGTCTCCAATATGATAACCACCAATCCTGAACTGCTTGCCATACTTTTTTTTTAATCCCTATGTCAGCAAATACAGCAAAATCTTCCCTTACCAGAATGGGGAAGACTCCATCCCATCCCCAAAGAAAAATCATAGAGCTAGATGTCACCCAGCTATTGATGTTAAGTATCATCAACACATTAAGAGTTACAAGACAGGAGGCTCATTTCTCTGTCCTCCCCACCTCCATTTAAGCCAGTAGAATGGCCTTTTATGTACATAAGAATTGGAAGATTATTTCCTGGTGAAGAACAGCCAGAGAGAGTATCTATCCCTGCCAGAGACCCTTGGGGAAATACTCCGTCAAATTCACGGCCTGTGGGCCGGATGTGTCATGTGCTGGCCACGCCCACACCCAGTTTAGCAAAGGGGGGGAGTTCCAATATGTCATGTGACATTGCCCTGATGATATGAGTTTGACACCCCTGCTCTAAGGTGTTTGGTGGGAAATAAGCTTTTCTTCTGTTATTCACTTGTCTGGAGCTATTATCTTAAGTCACTAAAACAAGGAATATTATTTTAAATATTATTATTTAAGTCACTTAAGAGGAGAGCTAGGCTAGACAAAAATCAAGAGTTCAGTGGCACTTTTTCAGCCTAATATTTTTATTAAAAGGCATAAACTTACTCTTAAAACCTTATGCCTTTTAACCCTAGAGAAAGGAGGATAAAATATAAATCTAAGTGTAATTGCAGCAACGTTTTTTCTTTTCTTCCTTTCTCTTTTCTATTTCACTTTGCACTTTTTTCTTTACATTTCTTACTTTTCTCTTTCAAAATTTTCTGTTTTTATTCTTTTGATTTAAAAATAAAATAAAAATTACATAGGGAAATTTTTTTTCCTACTGAAAAAAACTTGGTCTTTGCCTCTGTCTCTTTCTCTCTGTTTCAAAGTTTGTGACTGTGCTAGTGAACCTGGTTTTAGTTATAGCAATATGTGCAGAGGCCTTAAATGGTAGCTGACCTCTCCAAAACAGAATTAAACAGGCTGATTCAAATGCTTACCGAATGCTGATCTAAGTATACATAATTGCATTGGATTTAAAACCAAATTATCCCTCCAATCTAAGGGTCATCAGAAAAGTACCTAAGAATTTCAAGATATTATTACACTCCTAAATAGTGCCTGATGTTCCCGGATCATGGACTATGATTGCCAAACTGTCTCAAAAAATGAGACATTAAAAAAAAATGGCCCTCTAAATTGCCATTTCCTGTTCAATGAGATTACTTGCAGCAGTTTTACCAGAGTTGTTTTTTAGTTGTTTTACCAGAAACAACTAAAAATCAGGACAGCCCAGTCAAGTAAAAAAAATGCCTCTTTTGTACAATTTATGTCCTCAAAATGTTAGAGAGTGAAGAAAGAGTAACCAGTGTTCAGGAAAAGGAAAAACGTACATTGACTCCAATTCACAGTGAGTCCAACTTCACCTCTTCTCAATTTCACGTATAAAACTAAGTTAACACCCAGTTGCCATGAGAATCACTGTAAAATCTCTAAATAACTAGATAATGGAGTTAAGTTTCTAACACTGTTTCTTGGTTTAGCATGGTTTTCCTGTCCTTATATATATTTTTTTTCTGAAGCCTTTTTTGGGGTAAGCATTAACAATGTAGTGTAGCTGAGTTGTTTTTAGGGCATCAGCCACAATGAATCATGCGAGAAAAATGAAAGTGAATTAAATTAATAATTTCAAGTAAATCATAATCACCACAATGGAAATCAAGAAACACCTTTTCAGAGCGGAAATGGCACAAAATAAGACAACACCCGCTTAAAACAGTTGGGAGAAACCCTGGGTCTTCAAGCTTGAAAAACGACTGGCAATGTCCTCTCACCTCCCAGTTGACAATGGAGACTTGCCAGCGAGCAATCTTGTCTATACTTTCCAGCCTTCGTTTGCGTTCATTGATGAGGCACGCAACGTTCTTCATGGCTTCATATGCTGCCTTGATATTGTTATAGTCACTGTCAAAGAAAGAAAGATATTGGTCAATCCCGGCAGAGGATGCATCTTATTCACTTTCTAGATTGATATCCTACTCCAGGGGCCGGCAACCTTAAACACTCAAAGAGCAACAAAGGTCTTAACCGGAAGCTCCCCACACCCACCTCCCGTTCGATTTTGGAGCCAAACAGAAGTCGGGTTCCCCCACCATAGAGTCTCCTCCTAGCGCGGCATCCTTTTTCCTCTACCTGTCCTAACCGAAAGCTCTATCAATTATGGAGCTGACCAGCAAAAAGGAGCTGCAGCAGAGGGATGAAAGAGCCACATGCGGCTCCAAAGCCGCAAGTTGCTGACCCCTGTCCTACTCTAATCCCAAAGATGCTTTTTTTTTCAAGAGGCAACTGGACTTTTTTGTTTTTTTCTTTCAAAAACGTTTTGCTGCTCACCCATACTTTTAGCTATACAATTTGGGATGGACACCCTTTGAATGGTGTGCAAGTAGGAATGGATTTCAAGAGGGGGGAAAAATTGCAGACTACAGGAGCCAAGAGTGCTGCTCAGGTGACCCTGAGGAAACAGATAAACCTCCAAGTGCTTCAACCACCCTCTGAAAGGATGCAAATGACCAGCTGTCTGCAAGGAAGATAAATCCTTCCATTCCCCACTATTCTGTCAGAGCTGAAGAAGCTTCTTGGATGAGAAGCGAAACGTCTTCAAAAAACAACAACAAGAAAGTCCAGTTGCCTCCTGAAAAAGCACCTTTGAGACAACCATGACCTGGATGGCTGAGAATCTCTTACATAATCCTACACTAATAATGACAAAAAAAAAAAATGATCCTGAGCAGTTTACATCTACCTCATTCAGTAATCAAGCTAAAAAAGGCAAAGTCAAAACAATAGCAAAAACCACAGGAACGATCAGTATAACGAAGGAAAAAATAATTATTTTAAACATCCCCCCCCCCAAAAAAACACATCACACTAAGCATTTTCCTCCAAGAGGGAATCATGCCACCTGCCAAATTCCAAAGGGTTGCTGAAACAGCAAGGTCTTAATAGCCTTACAAAATACCACGCCTATAGGGAAGGATCTATAGTCTCTTTAGCATCCTCTCTCTCCGACATACATTACGTACATTCACACAGAGATTTGTGGGCAGCCGGGGAGAGTGGCAGGAGACTCCATTTCTACAAGGACCATGATGGGATCTTCCCACACAGCAGAGACAATGGCTCTAATAGGCAACCCCTTTGTTAGCCTGGGGGTGCCAATAAAAGCAAGGCTGGGGCCTTTTCTGTTCAAAGCTCTTTTCAGAATCTTCAAGGCAGAATCTTCTTAGTCCCAAAGAACAAAGTGGGAGATGAAGAAACCAAGAGAACAAATATCTCTCTCACTCCTATCTATCTGGAGTGTAGCTGCAGTTGAAAGGGATTTATAGCCAAAAGGGTTTATAAGATAACCACCGCAACTTCCTGTCCAGGTTGCATATTAACTGATTTTTTTAAGGAACCCCCACACTTAACTGTCTCATTGTCTGAGCACTTTTACAATGGAGATTAGAGCTTGCAGTCTCGTTGGGGGGGGGGGGGGGAAACAGAGAGTGCCTATGGAGCAATTTCTGAAACCACCTTTAAATGTAGGAAAGATTTCCCAAAATAAAGCCTACGTTACTTCTGGCATGATTCATCCGGCATGATAACAGTCCCGTAAAAAAAGGCTGTATGATTCCCACAAGGGTGCTTTTGCAATTAACTGGAAAGACCATAAAACTGAGCTTCTCGGCTGCTGCTAGCGGACGCTTCAAACGGTGCAAAGTTGCCATTTTGCCTCATTCGTTTTAGAGACCTGATCCACAGGTCAGGGAGACAGCAAAATTGCAGCCAGGCCATTTACAACACAGGTGTGAAACTGGCGGGCTGTGGGCCAGATGCATCATGCGCAGGCCATGCCCACCCTGGCACCGCAAACGCAAAAAAAAACACGATACGATGTTGTACATCACGGGTGTCAAAATCTCCCACGATGGTTAAACTCACCAGACTCCACCATTTTTGACTCAGATTCCATGAGCTTATATGGGAAAACGGAAGTCTTGTGAATTCTCACATGACTCCCAGAAAAGAGTGCTGAACTCTGACTAGCAATTTAAAAAAAACCCTGATGGTAGGACACTGCATAATATTATGCAAGAAGGCTCAGTGACTGAAAAGTTATAGACCTCTGTAGCTCTGATAATTCCCTAGGGCAGTAATGGCTAACTTTTTTGCAGGCCTCCCTACAGCCTCCTGGGACCAAAAATGGGTCATGGGGGGGTGCATCTCATTTTGGGCCTAATAGGCCTCTCTGCAGCCTCCAGGGACCAAAAACGGGCACCCCCCCCGTGACCCCCCGACATGCACACACAACCCCCTCCTCCCACATATATGCACGCATCTCCTGCATGCGCCCTCCTCCCACCCACATATGTGTGGTAGAGACCCCAAAATCAGCTGGCTGGCGGGAGGCATGCGTACATGAGCAGTGGAACTGAGCTGGGGCAAAGGCGCACACACCCGCAGAGAGGACTCTGCATGCCACAGGTTCGCCACCACAGCCTGAGGACCTTAAGCAGATTGTTCCAATTAAAATAATCACAAAGGTACTACTAGGGTATACCTAGGACTGACCTTGTCCCTGAACTACAACTCTCTCCTTGCATGGTTACCTATTTTTATTTTCATTCTACTGGTAAGGTAGAATGTGTGGAGAGGTCCTGAGTTAGTTTGCGTTAGATTACATTTCCTATTTTCCTCAAGCTGCGATGTCCATGTAGGAGGTGGGTGATTAAACCATATTTTTCAGAGTATTTTCACCTTAGTTTTTGGGGAGGAAAATAAGAAAACAATTCTGCCTCTGCCTACCAGCATCCATCGATATTCATCTGGCTAGTGTCCATAGCAAAAAGCCTGGTCAGCTTCAGCACACTAGTTCGCTGGTTGTGAGCATGCATGTTGGGGCTGATATGCAGCTTCAAAAACATAGCTGATCATTGCAGGGACCTCCAGTGAGTAAAGCAGGCGAAGCACGGAATCGATCAGACAAAGCAGCAGCTATTCTGGGCAGCCATTTCGGTCTCCGCGTATTTTCAGCCTTCAAATGCTACATTTGAGACCCATTCAAGGCTCCAGGGATTGCACATCGTCACCTGAAAACGCGACGCACAGAGGCCAAAAATGGGGCGTGCGGAGGCCTAAAACATAATGCGCGGAGGCGGCAATGTGCTCTGGTGATCCCCGCAGTCTTCAACGGGTCTCAAACGGAGCATTCAGAGGCTGAAAACGCAAGCCACAGGGGTAAAAAACGCAAGTCCTAGAAGGGGCGATGGTCTGTGGCAATCCATTCAGCCTGGAACAAGTCTAAAACATTATGTGCAGAAGCCGGCGGGTGGGCGGTGCTACATTCAGAGTATAAGATGCACCCAAATTTTCACCCTCTTTTATGGGAAGAAAGTGCGTTTTATACTCTGAAAAATATGGTATACTGTTGCAAGATACCGGATAAGAGAGGCATACAGGCATGAAGTTTGAAAGTCATGGGTATGCGATGGGAACTGTCATCCAGCCTATCTTGAGAGCTCTAGGTTGAAAAGCCGGATATCAAGCAAGTTCCTCTTTATTGGATTACTCAGTCCATGCACTTTCAGCCCATTCACAATAGCAGAACTTGTAACAGACATGTTGGGTAATCAAAAAGTATTAAAACTCTGAATCATAATTTATTACCCAACACATCGTTTTCTCTCACACTAGTAATTTCCATTCAGTTTGTGAGAATTAGAAAACAGTTCAGTGAGGTGTGGAGAACTGATTGGTTCATGAATCAATCTTTCCTACCTTAGTAAGTAGCTACAAGTCCCAGCATTCCACCCATTGACTGTGCTGCATGGGAGCTACAAGAAGTTGTAATTCTGAAATGAGATCCTCAGCTCCTCAATCCATCACTAAAATTGGCAGTGCTGGTTGCAAAGTCTGGAAGTTGTAAGTCCAGCATATCTGGAAAGTGTCAGTCTAGGACGATGCAAGGCTAACTCAACTATGTTTTTAGAGTTTGAGGATCCCCCTCTCCACAATTAAATAAAATTGCTTAAAACCATACAGGATCATCACCCTTGTCACACTGCACAAAAAACCGCTAGCATCTCAATAGGTCTCTTGCAAAAGGACTGAAATCTAACAGGATTTTGCCATTCTTGTCCAAAAACTTTACGAGATCCAACCATTTCCACTTTAAAATTTAATTCTATGGATAGCGTCTACTAGGGTATTATGGACTGCATGTGCTGCGCCCCAGTCCAATTTAACTGAATGGTCTCAGTTAAAATACATAATTACCATTTTGGCACAATTTAACAATTTTACCTACTTCTTAAATGATTTACAAGTTTCTTTTCGCTATCACTGAGAATTGTATATGAAGAAGGCATACGAATTTAAGGCTGTGCTTTTGGAAAAATTGAAAGGCAAGGGTGCAGTTGAAGGTCTCCCTGTGTGTGTTTGTGCGTGTGCGTGTTACACATGAAAAACAGGAGGAATGTTTATGGCACAAATCATGGCTGCTTTCGTAAGTATTTGATCATATTCTGCAAGCATTCTTGGGGATTGGATAGAAGTTAACCTGAATGTGGAATGTTCCCATAGGAAAAAACCCTAACCGACCGGCCTTACCTATGATCCTGAGTGGTGTACTTTAATAATTCAGCAAGCTGCAGGGGATATTTACAGATTTTCTGAACAGGGGTGAGGAGAAAACCATCAATGGCAATGTCAATCATTTGCTGAAGGAGGCGGCAAGCTTCAAAAAAATGGCGATATTTGCTCTGTTTCATCAGGTTGGCGAGCTCAAGGCAGGCTCCAGGGTGATTGTTACAATATTCAGAATAGATCGCAAATCCTTCTTGCTAAAAGCAAAAACAAAAAAAATACAAAACACCAATTTTAAAATATCTCACCGCTGGAAGGAGGAAAACTAAAAGCACAGATAAGCTGCAAGCTGTAGAAATTGCTTTTGCAATTCCGCAGCTGTTTCAAAGTGGAGAAAGAGAAGAGGACTGAGGTGTAAGACACCTGGATTTCCTGTGAAGGCACAGAGACAATATCATGGTTTCTCAGAGAGCTGACAACAAATGAACCATTGAGCTTGGCAGTCAGTCAGGCATGCAGAACCCAGAATGAATGAAACTTTGCAGCCTAAGGCCAAGAGGTTCTGATTGGTTCTGGCGAACGGTAGCGGAATTTTTGAGTAGTTCAGAGAACCTGCAAATACCACCTCTGGCTGGCCACACCCCCATCTATTCGCTACCTCCTGAGTCCCAGCTGATCGGCTGGAACTTCTTTTGTTACCCTAAACAGGATAATGGAGCTCGAAAGCAGGTTGGTGGGGTGGAGAGGGAATGGAGATTTTGCAGTATCCTTCCCCTGCCATGCCCACCAAGCCACGCCCACACAATCGGTAGTAAAAAAAATTGAATCCCATCACTGATAAGCCCCCTTTATACAGCTCCCCCACCCCCGCCCCTTCTGGTTAAAACTACTGAAAATATATTCTCTAGTTCTCTTAACAGTTCTCTAACATTTGGAAATAAGAAATACTATAACATGGTATAACCCTTAAAATATACTTACTATAAATCCCCAAGTCCTGCTTCTTTTTACATAATCATCCCGCTACTCATGCTGACCTTTGCCTCTTCAGAAAATGTATCTGAAAAATTGACTAAACTTTATTGAATTATGCTGACATTAATTCTGCGCTGTTATCTCACTATAGGTTTCCCAGTTCACCGAATTCTCTTGTACTGAACTACTTAGTCAAAGGAGGATATTTAACCAACTTACATGCTGAAGAAAGCAGGATCCTATTTCACTTAAGTGGGGCTCTTCTTTGTTGTACAGCTTCTCTAGGTCTTTCAAAAATTTTCTTTGGAATTTATAAATATCTTCAATATTTCCAAATATGGTGCTTAGCTGGGCCGGAGTGAACATTCCTGTGTGTTTGCGACATTGCCGAATGTATCCCTAAAAAACCCAACCAAAAGGGTCTTAATATTGATCAGGGTAAATAAAAATGGGAAGATAAGCATTCTATCACTGTACACTAAAAGAATGGCAATTGTAACATTTTCTCACTTGTCTACTGCAATAATTCTGTAGAATTCGTAAGGAATAATTATTTTACATGACTCAAAGTCAATACACAGGGACCGAATTCTGCAGCATTACCAAATTAATTTACTTTAAGGAAGTAACAATTGTTTTAGTTCAACATCTGGACAACACATTTCAACTTGCTCCCAGACAACTGTATTATATTTCTAGGGCAAGAAAAGTGAGTCCAATACTACAACGGACTCACAACTTGGCTTTCTGCTCAAAGAAATGCAACGTTCTGTGAGTAGCAGCAAATGCCTTCCTGTATCTTTTTAAAACAAAGTTAAGGAAACATTTAGAAAAAGGTCAGTGTCTGTTTTACTTGGGAAAGTGATCAGAAGAGCAGCTGATAGGAACAGAATCGGTGGAGAGAAAGCAAAAATATGAAATATAAGTCAGGATCACCAGCAACCTTTATTCTGCAAAATGGATTTTTTTTTCAAATTTTATAATAAATATTTGTTATTATGGCATTGACTTATTAGTTCCTTTCTTATCTTTGCCCATGTTGTCTTTCCCTGCCACTTTCTTCTGTTCTTTTCTATTTTGTTCATACTGCAGACTTATGTTGACGGAGTCCTATGTACAAACCTGCTGGAAATGACTTTATCCAGAGTAAATAACCTGGCGTTCTTCGTGGACCTGATAACCTTGCTGAGACTTCTCTTGCGTCATTATCACTCCCATCCAAGCCAGGAAAGACCCTGTGCCTTGTGGTTTCTATTGACAGAATTTCTTCATAAATTCAACCAGTTGACTCACCCTTATACTTGATACCTTCCTGCCTAATGTCTGTTGTGGTCCGCCAGCATTCGGACAATGAGGAGGTTGGGGAGGAACGTGGGCAGGTCCTGGAGTCTGGGAAGACTCTGATGAGGGCTTTGTGTTGGGAGGCAGAGAGGGGAGCAGAGCTGTTCACCAGTCATCAGCTGCCTTCAGAGTCAGACATCAGTAAGGCAGACGAACAGCTGGAGCCTGTTCCCAGTGTGCACATGCACAGAGTTGCCAGACGAAGGGAACAGCTAAAGAACAGGGGTCGATTTGGGAGTAAGGCCACAGGTGGATGATGAATGGCCCCTCCCAGAGGAAATAAAAGAGGAGCAAAAGGGGAGTGGAGTTTGCAGGAGACAATTCGTTCTCTTAATTGGTTTGTGACTCTCTTGAGATTCCTTGCCAAGTTTTGAAGATATCAGCCTGTCAGCTCTCCAAGTCTGTTACTGTAAATCCTCCCTTGAAAGACTTTGCTGGATGTGAATGAGCAGAATCCACAGTAAATCAATAAAAGGGGTTTTTAATTGGACAAGGAGTTTGCTTCATGCTCTGGGGAAGTCTAGGTCAGAACAATCTCCATCAATAGACCAGGAACTAAATAAATTCATAAAACATTTATGTCACATCACAATTTCTCAAACACTAATTTCATATATAACAGGAGATGACAGGGGAAGGTTGCCCTCTCAGTGGTCTGGATGTGGGGAGCAAGAAAAGGATGGAAGTACAATATGGACTGCAGCCCATACTTGTAACTGGGGCAACATGGATATGTGAATCAGCCTAAACCACATCACAGGAAAGGGTACAGTCCAAAGAGGTTGTTGCGATGGTGTTTTTCATTCGGGACCACATCATTATTTTGGAGGACTCTTTGAGACAAAAGTTGGACTCTTTCCTTCTCCATTGTTACATTATTATTTTATATTTTACCTCACAGATGTCTTTGAGATGTTTGATATAAATCCTCTCTGTGTTCATTATTTCCTGAACTACATTGGTTCTCATCTGATCTTTGTTTTCTGCTATTTTTTGGCGATGCTTTTCAGGATCTGCATTTGGTTCTTCATCTTGGAGGCCACTACCGTATTCTACAGATTCTTCTTGATTGACTCGTAACTAGAATGAGAAGAAGAATGAAGATCAAACAATTGAATTGAAAAAGCATATCTATATCCAACAGCATTCTAGAAATATGACAGCAATAATAGGGCAATGTACTTGAAATTCTTTTAAGTATCTTTCCTAGATATACCTAGAATTATCTCCCACATCACCATATTTCTATAATCTTTATCAAAGTTTTCCTACAAATAATCATGCCAAATAACATGATGGGGATTATATGACCTTTTTAGTTGTGCTACTGCATTTCTGAATGCCCTCCTTAGAGAATTCCACCTGGTATCCATGTTCTAGTCTTTTTAGTGCCAAGTGAATAAGGTATTTTCATTTTCTAAGAAATTAATAACTACCTTATTGGTTTTAGGTATCTGTACTGTTGATTTTGCTGCAAGCTTTATTGTGATTTTGTTGCCTGTATTCTTATTACTCATTTAACCTTGATACTATTATACAATTTCTCCTACTATTTTACTATATTTTATGAATTTAATTTTATTTGTATGTTGCCTAGAATTTGAGTTATTAGGCAATGTAACTGCACAGAATATGTAATAGTAAACTAAAGTGAGCAAATATAATCTAGTCTAAGGAAGTATCCAATTATCCTTATTCTTATAGAAATTGAAATTACACTAACATTCACTCTAACTTCAGAAGTAAGTTTTCAGTTCTCAAGACTGATTTGTCTCTAACTCCCTTATTTTCCAATGGCAATATTCATGTTATCTTATTATTCTTAAAATTTTTCCTTTACTATTTTTAGACTCATTTCAAAGCTCCCTTCCACCCTGTGTGCGCTTGTGTGCGCGCGCATATGTATGTGGGTGGATAAATAGATAGATAGATAGATAGATAGATAGATGATAGATAGATAGATAGATAGATATAGAATTTTCTTTATAGATTTGTTGCATGATGCCTCAACAATTCCAGTTTTGTGCAGAACTGGATCATGACCTCAGGGAGTTACCAATAGAGATATATGTCTGATTAGATGTTAAAACATCTATTCCCATTTATTTGTAAAATAAAAATGTTCCATTGAGAACCGAGTACAGGTAGTCCTTGACTTTTGATCGAAGATTTCTGTTGTTAAATGACACAACTGTTAAATGAGTTTTACTCTATTTTACGATCTTTCTTGCCACATTTGTTCACTGCCGTTGTTAAGTTAGTAACACATTTGTTAAGTGAATCTGGCTTTCCCATTGACTTTGTTTGTCAGAAGATTACAAAAGGTGGACACCACAACAGTCATAAACATCAACTGGTTGCTAATCATCCAAATTTTTATCGCATGACTATGGGATGCTGCAAATGTTCTAAGTGGGGGAAAATGTCATAAGTCACTTTTTTCACTGCCGCTGTAACTTTGAACTAAATGAATGGTTGTAAATCAAGAACTATCTGCATTTAAAACTGTCTTGGAGCAATTTGAGATGGTTTCTTGGCTATAAAATAGAGTAGGAATTCCTTGTGCTCTGGAGTCACAGGCTGTCCAGCTGTTCTTTTACATATTACCAGCTAAAAATCAGTGTGGGAAAGGTTGCATTTTAAATAGGAAGATACAAGTGATCTCAAGAATAATTTCAATTAACAGCAACTTACTGTCAACAGTGGAGCCTCTTAACCTTTATATTGCCTATTTAGCCTTTACAATATGCTTTTTGAAATCATTACTTATTAATGATTTTCTCCTGCAAGCAGAAGAAAAAAAATGATATTCTTAAGAATCAGCAATTTGGAAAAACTAAATGCCTGCACACAAGGAAAACAATATTTGGGAATAAAAAGACAAAAACTCACAGATGAAACAATAATTAGAAGAGTGCTCGAATGTGCAGAGATGGACAAAATTGACCATGGAATTAAAAGTAAGAGAAGAATTGGATTTCTATAAAATATGGAATAGAATTTATAAGTGGCAAGAAAACAGAAGCCAAGGAAATAGAAGCCTTTGTTGTTATTTTTTTCTAAACCAGTATTGAATAAAAATTAACTAAAATTACTAATTACTATCAAACTTAAAGTATTGACCACAATGTAAATGCAATGGTGATAGGAACAATATCATTATAATTGTTAGTACAACTGTTATTACATTATTACAGAGGTTAGAACCGATAGGAAGGGAATGGAGAATAGAGAACTACAAAGGCTAAACATGTATGACGATACAGAAGGCCGTATAACCATTTTGTATATTGCTATGTTTGTCCTGTTTTTTGTTGTTGTTGTTGTTGTTGCATTTTTTTCCTGTTTTTAAAAGTAAAAATGTTTAACAAAACTATTTTTAAAAAAAAGAAAAGACAAAGCTGACTTTGGTCTCTGCCTATGCTGATGATACCCAGTAATACATCTCCTCCCCTGGCTAAGTGATGCTATCCCAGTGCTGGACCAGTGCCTGGAAGCTGTAATTGATCCAGAAAGCAGCAATGATGTAGATCTGAGCACCCCACATTTTCCCTATATTACAGCACTGCTGTGTGAGCTGCACTGGCTTCTGGTTTCTTTCCTGGTGCAATTCAAAGTGCTGTTGTGGCCCACAAGCAGCCAGCGGAGCTGGCAGCAGATTCGGACAGTGAGGAGGTTGGGGAGGAACATGGGCCAGTCCTGAAGTCTGGGGAAGGCTCTGATAAGGGCTCTGTGTTGGAGGCAGAGAGGGGGCCAGAGCCGTATGCCAGTTATCAGCTGCCTTCAGAATCAGACATCAGTGAGGCAGACAAACAGCTGGAACCTGTTCCCAGTGTGCGCTTGCACAGAGTTGCCAGACGAAGGGAACAGCTAAAGAACAGGGGTCGACTTGGGAGTAAGGCCACAGGTGGATGATAAATGGTCCCTCCCAGAGGAAATAAAAGAGGAGCAAAAGGGGAGTGGAGTTTGCAGGAGAAAATTAGTTCGCTTAATTGGTTTGTGACTCTCTGAGACTCCTTGCCAAGTTTTGCAGGTATCAGCCTGTCAGCTCTCCAAGCCTGATAAGGTCTGTGATTGTAAATTCTCCCTTGAAAGACTTTGCTGGATGTGAATGAGCAGAATTTACAGTAAATTAATAAAAGTGGTTTTTGCCAGGACAAGGAGCTTGTTTCATGCTCTTGGAAAGCCACAGTCAGAACAGGTATTGGGTATCCCCTTTAGAGCCCTAAACTGAATGAAACCAGGCTACCTGCATGACTGCCTCTCCTTGAAGCTATCTGCTCATCTTACTAGGTCAGATAGGGTGGGTGCACTCCAGATCCCTTCCTTTAAATGTTATTATATAGCGAGAGCCTTCTCTGTAATTATCTCTGCAGTTGTATTCCATCTTTTCCCTGGACTTCTGGTAGACTCATCCTCCTTGCCTTCTGAAAGATCTTGAGGAGCCATCTCTTCTTGCAAGCATCAGGATAGAAAAAGGCAAAAGCCCATCAATATGGTGTTTAGATGTATGGGAGAATGCTGCCCCAAGGTGCAATAATTTTACTTTATAATTTTGGGGGTTACTGATGTCTTTACTGTTTCGTTAAGAATTACTGTTAAGAGCCATGGTAGTGCAGTGGTTAGAATGCAGCATTGCAGGCTACTTATGCTGACTGCTGGCTGCCAACAATTTGGCAGTTCAAGTCTCACTGGCAAAAGGTTGACTCAGCCTTCCATCCTTCCTGGGTTGGTAAAATGAGGAGCCAGATTGTTGGGGGCAATATGCTGACTCTGTAAACTGCTCAGAGAGAGCTATAAAGCACTGTGAAGCAGTATATGTCTATTGCTATTGTACACAGCCTGGAATTGTCACAATATAAATAGATATAGCAATAGCACTTAGAGTTATATACCGCTTCACAATACTTTATAGCCCTCTCTAAGTGGTTTACGGAGTCAGCATCTTGACTCCAACAATCTGGGTCTTCATTTTACTGACCTCAGGACATTAGAACTGAATCAACCTTGAGCCGGTGAGATATATAGGTCTTTTGAAATAAATAAAGAGCAAAAAAAGAATAAATAACTAAGGTCTCTACACTAGATTGAGGAGTTGGGAAAAAACACTTCAGAGGAAGGGAATGGCATTATTGTCATGAAATTACTCAAATATACCCATGTTGTCACCAAGAATTGAGCTCAACTCAAGAAAGACTATTCCTATGTACAAAACAAGCAAACAGAAATAAACAGAAGAGCAGGACAATGATGATTTTAATAGATGGGAATAAATGAAAAATAATCCAATGATTATTGGACATCCAAGGATGAACAAGTGCTTGAAAGAGAGAGAGAGATCTTGCACCACTTACTCTGACAAAACTGGCTGGAAACCAGGCTTCCTTGTCTTCATTTCTTCCCCACCACCAATCTTTGTTGGAAGCTTCAAGGACTTGGATGACTTCTCCAGCTTTGAAGGCTAATTCTTGATCATCCATGGTCACATGATCCCAGAGAGCCTCTGCATAGACCGCATTTCCATCACTTATCAGCTGCAATATAAAAACATTTTGTTAAGAGACAAAGATCTTGCTACACTCAAAGGGTAAGGATTAGTTGTCACTGCAGTGGGCAAAAAGGTGGAAATTTTTATGTGTTTTCTGTTCGCAGTGTCTGGAAATTCCAAAGCTAGAAATTTACCTCACTGACAGCTAGCTGCTCGCCTCCAGGCTGCAAGTACCTGGGGTTGGCATGGCAGAGTTCTTCATAGCTGTAATCCTCTTCGCTGCCATTATCATCGACTAAAGCTGGAGATTCAGCACTACCATCTGCAGCACCTGGCGGGAAAAGGAAATTCTGAGAAATTAAAAGGTAAAAGGTAAAGGTCCCCCCCACATATGCATGCTAGTCATTTCCGACTCTAGGGGGTGGTGCTCATCTCTGTTTCAAATCCGAAGAGCCAGTGCTATCCAAAGAAATCTCCGTGATCATGTGGCCAGCATGGCTAAATGCCGAAGGCGCACGGAACACCGTTACAATCCCATCAAAGGTGGTTCCTATTTTTCTACTTGCATTTTTACATGCTAGGTTGGCAGAAGCTGGGACAAATAATGGGAGCTCACTCCATTATGCGGCATTAGGGATTCGAACTGCTGATCTTTCTAATTGACAAGCTCAGCGCCTTAGCCACTGACCCACAATGTCCCTTATTAGGTATTGCCAAACCGACTGTCCATTGCATTACAGGTAGTTCTCGACTTACGATTGCTGTTGTGCCCAGATTTTATGTTGTTAAGTGAGAAATTTGTTAAGTGAGTTTCGCCCCATTTTACAGCCTTTCTTGCCACAGTTGTTAAGGGAATCACTGCAGTTGTTAAATTAAGAACATGGTTGTTAAGTGAACCTGATTCCTGACTTTGCTTGTCAGAAGCTCGCCAAAGGGGATTGAATGACCCCGGGACACCGCAACTGTCGTTAATATGAGTCAGTTGCCAAGGATCCGAATGTATATAACATGACCATGGGGATGCTGAGATGGCAGTAAGTGTGGAAAATGGCCCCAAGTTACTTTTTTCAGGGCTGTTGTAACTTTTGAATGTTCACTAAATGAACTGTTGTAAGATGAAGACTACCAATGTTTGTTTTACAAAATACTTTCTTAAAATGGCACCAGATTCTGATTTTTTTATTCCTCATAATCACTTGCATGAACAGTAAAACTTTCCAAACCTACTAGAACAGAAAAAAAAGCTACTAAAAACATATTCCAGTTGAGGAAAAGAATCAAATGCATACAGATAGACCTCAACTTACCACTGTTCATTTAGTCACTGTTCAAAGCTACAATGGCACTCAAAAAGTAACTTTACAACTGGTACCTGTTTACAACTATCATGTCATTCCCACAGCCATATGATCAAAGTTCAGATGCTTGGAAACCGGGATGAAATCAGACAATGCACCATTTCTCTAAAATGGATATAGGGCTTTCTGTCTGAGCAAAGGGTTGGACTGGAAGTCCTCCAAGGTCCCTTCCAACTCTTGTTATTCTGTTAATTAGGTACTCATTTTTTGAACATTTCCCCCCAATTAATTAATTAAGCATATCCTCCTTCCCAAATTAATGCTTTGCGTTATTATATAGAAGAATGTTGTTATGGGATAGGTTTCCAAGATTCTATCAGCACAGTTGATTAAATATTTTCACATAATATATAGAGTGCCCCCCTTTATTTATTTTTATCCTGTCCTTATCTATCTATCTATCCTCTATCCATCCATCCATCCATCCATCTAAATGTGTGTGTGTGTGTGTGTATGTGTTTGTGTGTGTTCCAGCACAACTCTGGAGCGCCTTGAGCAATTTCAACCAAGCTCGGTACACAGATGACTTACTGTCTGGAAAAAAAATACTGGGTGTGTGTGTTATGTTAGGTTACAGCCTGTTGTGCCTTAAAATGGCTTCCACTGTACTGCCTTAAAATGGCTTCTACTGTAGAGCGCAGTGGCGTTGCCATGGTAATGGCTTCACAGTACTCCACAAGGGGGCTCCCTCTGGTAAGGGGGAAATCCAACATTGGAAATTACGGTTCTGGGGGCATAGGGAAAACATTTTAAACTAATTTAATTGTCGCCGAAATCAGGGCTCAGGGAGAAGTTGCTCTTGACATCGCCTCTTCAGGAATCGCAGCGATGTTAATGGAAGGAGGGAGGACAGCCCATTCCGCACATACGTTGCCACTTAACATTGCCATTCCTGTCTAATACAAGATTGGGATAAATACCTGGGCAGTGCTGGATTATCAGCTAGTTACTATATAAATAGCACAAGGTGGCGATTATATCGAATATTCCTTCTTCCTCCTATTTGCTCCACACCAACAACCCTGTGAAATGAGTTGGGCTGAGAGAGTGTGTCTGGGTCAAAGCCACTCAGCTAGCTTTCATATCTAAAGTGGGACTAGAACTCACAGACTCCTGGTTTCTAGCATCTTAACCACTGTGCCAAACTGGCTCTCATTTTTTGAACCAAAGTCTGAGAACCAATGTACATCAAGGTGTAAATATATTAATTAGTTAAATAGTAGTGTTACATATTTTCTCAAAATGTCTGCCTGCGAATGGCTTACAGTAGGTAGGAAAGCCAGTGACCCTCAATTGCTAACATCCTTCCCTATTGACTATGGGAGGTATGAAAATAGAATAGTTCAGGAGAGCAAAGCAGGGACAGATTTTTCATTATCCAGGGTAACTTTAAGTCATCCTCTGAATCATCCTTTCCACTTTCACAGTGGTTGTGAAAGAGAACCTTTTCAGTGGTGGCCCCAAAGAAAAAGGCAGTCACGTTGCTATATATATATATATTTTTGATACAGGATGATTTTTCTGTTCTTCCAAAAATTTTAATACTTTACTTTAGGCGTGCCACAAAAGGTATCCCAGAAACAGTGCATGTAAATACACGATCCATCAATTATATCCTTTCTACTTTTGCTACCACAACTTGTCATCTTTTTAAGGCTCTCCTAAAGCTGTACATAATATTTAACGTACAGATATTTTATAATAGGCTAGATCTGTCCTCCTAAAAACTTTAAACGAACACCTAATTTCAGTTCCCTAACTTCTTTTACTTAGAATAAATAAAAAAGGTAAGAGTAATTAGAATAAATTATTTCATTAATCACAATTACAACAGAGGAATTATTCCTAAAAACAGGAGGAACAGAGATTTTAAAAAAAAAAACCTGATGAAGCTACAGAAATGCAATACATATTTGAAAGTCATCTTCACTAAGATCCATTATTGGTTTCCAGCTTAATACTGCATCTAGATTTAACTGTCTACTTTTTTTAAATGAATTTTAAAACAGATACTCGTTAAGAAGATGACATAAATTGGAACGGATTCATCCAGTGAATTCTGTATAGCTGGTTTATTATTTTTCGTTCACTGTAAATCTCACTCTATTGTTTACTGCCTGAAGTAAATATACAGACATGAATGGGCAATTTTTATCTCTCAAACGGGAATGTTAAAATTAAAATCAACAGTAAAGTCATTTTAATTATATTTCAGTCCCGCTACTCTACTAGGGTTTCCAGTTAAAACATGATGTTAGATATCCAAGTCTAAGCCTATGTTTAAACAGTTTAAATCCCAAAGAACGAATGGAGCTCATCTCCTACATCAACATACTTATCTGAAGGCTTTCCAGGCTCCAAAACCGAGTTATATCTCCTCTGGCTACCATCCTGCTATCCAGAAAAAGATCATTCACCATGCGCCTGGTTTACATTCAAACCAAGAATCCTTGAATAAAATGTTTCACGGAAGCTGCAGCTATTGGAAATGCCGAAATAGCTTATTCATTGCTTTGAGTGTCTCTAGCTGCATTTCAGCCAAACTCTACTTTAAAATGACAGCTCACTCTCTGAATGTATAGCTGTGGGTTTAGTGCCTTCAGTGACATCATGGGAAAACCGTAGGAAGTTATGAAAGAAAGAAAGAAAGAAAGAAAGAGAAGATATACAGAGAAATAGTGCACATGCAGCATTCATCCATATCATTCAAGCCTGATCAATTCTTTCCTTATTGCAACCAATGCACTGATTTATTATTATTATGATTAGTCAAACAGACAGCCAGATGTTTACACTAAAAGGTAAAGGTTCTCCTCGCACATATATGCTAGTCGTTCCCAACTCGAGGGGGCGGTGCTCATCTCCATTTCAAAGCCAAAAAGCCAGCGCTGTCCAAAGACATCTCCGTGGTCATGTGGCTGGCATGACTAAATGGCAAAGGCACATGGAACGCTGTTACCTTCCCACCAAAGGTGGTTCCTATTTTTCTACTTGCATTTTTACATGCTTTCGAACTGCTAGGTTGGCAGAAGCTGGGACAAGTAACAGAAGCTCACTCCGTTTTGCGGCGCTAGGGATTTCAACTGCTGAACTGCCGAGCTTTCTGATTGACAAGCTCAGCATCTTAGCGACTGAGCCACCGTGTCCCTTGTGAAGTTTACACTAGATCTGGCATTTTCATTTATGTATCAAGTTCTCTCCAAGGACCAGGGATAGCCAGATGCTGTTTGAATAGGTTACAAAATATTATCTATTCTAAGGAAAGCTGCCTTTTGCAATTGACGGAAGATGATTTTTGTCAATGCCGATAAGAGTTCAAGAGGTGCTCCAGATGTTTGGGGATTGCACCCAAGGGACCTATCACAATTATTATTATTCTCCAATAGACCCTTTCACTGGGCCTTCAGATCCATCTTTAAAAAAAATAAACCTTCACCCTCTTTCCTCCAGTGTTAAAGAGCTACATTTGTCTCCACAGCATTTACATAATAATAATTCACTGGATGCAAAATGTGCAAACATTGCATTATTGGAGAATGCAAAATTGCCAATTCAGCTCTTGATTCCAGGATTTCAGCAGCTGTACTGGCCCACTAGCTTACTACAGTAGCTGGGTAAATTAAATTCCATGGGCTGAGAGAGCTTCTACGTCAGTAGGATTAGTGGCACAAAGATTTATCAGCTGACTCACATTTCAAATCTATTTTAAGACAGGGGTATAAAAGAGCTAGTTCCTCAGCCCACACGACTTCTCTTGAGTCTTGCCAAAAGCCTAATTCCATCAAACTGCCTTTAGGAACCCGCAATTTTTGCCAGTTACTAGCAACAGAGAGATGGAGGAGGGAGCAATTCTCTCTTCCTGCTGAAAACTCAGCTTTGTTATATTCTTTCCTTGAATCCACTCCCATTGGCTATTCTATAAGGTAAAGGTTCCTCTCGCACATACTGTATGTGCTAGTCGTTCCTGACTCTAGAGGGCGGTGCTCATTTCTGTTTCAAAGCCGAAGAGACAGCGCTGTCTGAAGACGTCTCCGTGGTCATGCAGCTGGCACGACTATATGCCGAAGGCGCATGAAACACTGTTACCTTCCCACCAAAGGTGGTTCCTGTTTTTCTACTTGCATTTTCCATGCTTTCGAACTGCTAGGTTGTCAGAAATTGGGACTAGTAACGGGAGCACACTCCGTTACGCGGCACTAGGGATTCGAACAGCCGAACTGCTGACCTTTCTGATCCACAAGCTCAGCATCTTAGCCCCTGAGCCACCGTGTCCCTAATGGCCATTCTATAAGAACAGCTATTTAATTTGGACCCAAACCTGCTGCTTTTCTCTTTGCTTTCCATCCTCTTTTCCTTTTGTGACATGATTTCTAAATTATATAGGCTTAAGGGCAAGGGATTGTTTTTTCACCAACTGTACATAAACCACTGTGAAAATTTTTATAGCCTAAAAATCAGACTGGAATTGTATTACATCCCTGCGAGAACTTATACTCCTGTCCCTTTTTCAATGTGCTGTTTCAAAGTCACAACTGCCTGATTTTTATCTGCTTCTGGACTTCCCATATCACATCTATATGAGCAGATCTCAGCTTCAAATGTACTTTAGCCTTTGGACTTCGGGTCCTTCTAACCTGCCTTTTCTGGAGCATTTGCCTTCTGTCTGGTCCTGAATATATACAGTGGAATATCTGCCTTTAGAGTCTTGATCTCCTGTCACTAGAAATTAGCTTTGTGATAAGCCTGTCCCTGGATCAGAAAATTCAGGAGCAAAGGTGCTAGGATTTGGTAATGAAGGAGAAAGCCACTTCACAAGTGCAACATCTACCCAGCCTGTGAATAATTGAAAATAGTTGTGAAGCAGCCAAATAGATATTAAGCAATCAGTTCAACTTTAGACAACTGCACTTTTTTTTTCAAAGTCAGAGAATTTTAATTTAGTGAAGATAGCTTGATTGTGGACTACTTTTCCTTCTTAAAAATATCAGCTCTAGGGGGAGGGGAATATATCATTGACTGAAAATAAATATTAACAAATAAGTTACCCTAAACAATAAGCATCTTGTTTTTCATGGATAGGTGGCATATTATTTGGGTAATTTTCAAGAGAACAGTATAAGAAATTATTTTTTAAAAAAACTCAATCTTATGTACTATATATATTATTCTCTAGTAATGTATGATTCCAGTGTGCCTGACAGAGAAAGTACATTTTTGAATTATATTGGAATCTAATAAATAAAAATGAAGTTTAAAGGTTTGAAGGATGTTTTCAAAATGTATGTATTTGTAGAGATCCTAGAAAAGCATGCCTAAGGACATCACTGCCAAGCTACGTCTTAAAATTAAGGCCTTATTTGCTTTTTCTTGTTTAATTCTTTCTATTGGTTCTAGGGATTTACAGACATCACCCAGTATTCTTCAGACGGAGGTGATAAACTTTTCTCTTAAGTGCTTCAAAAATCCATTGGTACCTGTTACAATAATAGGAGATGAGATGACAGGAGAGAGAATACATCTTAGTTAAAACCAACAGTCACAAGTATTTGGTTTTCTTGATGCAGCCATAAGTGGCACAAAACCTACAAAGCCACCTCTCAAAATTCTGCAAAGTTAGAGATGTGAAAACCTTAAGCACAATAACTAGCTTTGCATCCTGTTGCCTTATTACCTAGCAACAATGTAGCCTAAACCAGAAGGGCAAAAAATAGATGAAAAATATGGGGGAGCATACAGAAATCAGCTGTAAGTATCCATGTAGCCGAACTTTCCCACAATTGAGGAAAGCAAGAGGCTGGCCAGGGAACTTGAAATAATCTATGAAGAGCTGTTCTTGAGCATGGATTACAATTCCTTTCCCAGCACAGCAACGGTAGTTACAAATACAAGGTCAGAATTTATCTCTTCGGTGACTGCACTGGGCTGAACTGACGCGTTAAGCAACAACCGCTGTATCTTTCTGTATTTGGACTTCCTTTCCAAAAGCAGGAAAATGCTACTTTTTTTTTTAAATCAAAAAAAGTAACTTGGCTGAACTGTACTTTGATGCTTTGCAAAACTCAGAGCTTTCAAAAAAGAAAAGAAAATCCCTCAGTGCTGCTTAATTCTGTTGGCTTTTTCAGTGAGACGCCCCACCCTCTTGGACCACAACTCTTGCCGCTGTGTTGTTCTCTTACTCAAAATATCTTTGAGGCAATACTGTAGTTTTGAAATATCCATGCAAGTCATGTGGTTTCCTGGACTTCAGTGGCTCAATGGGAAATTACCAGCCGGGTATTACGTGGCAATTTCTACACTTGGCACCTGAAGTGTCGGCATTTTTGCTATCTTTTGAAAGAAATGGCCCAGTTGCGATGGAAACAGCTTTCTATTGGTTCACATCAGCAGAGCTCTTGGGAGTTACAATGAGAATCTATCTAACGCAGGGGTGTCCAAACTTGGAAACTTTAAGACTTGTGGACATGGCTGGCTGGGGAATTCTGGGAGTTGAAGTCCACAAGTCTTAAAGTTCCCAAGTTTGGACACCCCTGATCTAACGCAACATAAATTCCATCTTTAGATTCCAGCCTTGACCTAAGTGATTCATTGAAGAATGCAAAAGTAACCCAGAAGCTTGTAGCATTTCTTTTTCATAGTTTTTTTTATGATTGTTCACTACCCAGAGTCATTGGTTTGAGATGGCTGCTACAACAAACAGTGAAAGGATTATAATAGCCACAATAGGCAGGCAGGCAGGCAGGAAAGGTAAGCAAAAGCACATCCATGAATATCAACTACCAGTCCAAAAACATGAAAACTCCTTAATTTTACAACGCATGAATCAGTGGTGGATTCCAGATCCCATCGCAACCGGTATGCTGTGCAAAGGGCCAGGCGTCTCGTCGGGCACGCATGCTGCACACACCACCGCCCTGCGATACCCAGACACGTGGGCGGGCGGGCGGGCCAAACGAGCCACCGTACCGGTACGTTGGCCGCTGCTCCCAGCTAATACTGGTACGGCCATACCACCCAGAACCCCCCATTGGCATGGACAAAATCAACCATATTTTTAAATAGGAAACTGTGACCATCCTAGACTAAGCTAAATCCAGAAAAAATAAGAATTGCTGGAAGCTTGGCATTTAGGTACATGAGTCATCAATAGACACAGAGGTAGACCACATTTACAAATTGCATTCAAAAGAGACAATAACAAAGCTAAAGAGGAAAGACCAGAACACATCTTCTCCAGCAGTCAATACCCAGATAAGCAGGGATTTGCATCGGACAATCCAGCAAACAAGGGACTACCAGGGAGAAAAACCACATCCCTGTCAAAATTGGAACAAGCTATTGTATAAGAGCAAACCCTATGCTCACTATCACTAATGATATTCTCTAGTTGGGTAATGAAATGTCTGCAAGCAAACAACCAAGCCGAGGCCAAGGACTCCACACAATCCATCAAGTAGCAGCTGAAAACAAGAAGAAACCAGAAACATGAAAGTATATCAAATTGCTTTTGTGGACGAATGGCGTTATTGTTCTAAAACAGATTATTGTGTGGCTTTTCCCCAACAGAATAAAAAGAATAAGGAAACTGATAGGTTGGGAAGACCAGACTAAAAGCACACCAATTTTGCATGTCTGATGAAATGTAATGTAATTTTAGCAAGGAAGTTGCCAAAGAAATATTGTAGCAATCCTTTCTATTTTGAACAGTAAGGTTATCATAATACGCATGCTATCATGTATGCATATGGCTGCTTACACACCCACATAAAGATGAACCCAGTGATATATCAATATGCATCTATAGGGCACCCAAACCCGGATTGGTAATTTGTTACTGTCTATATTTTATAGTTTCCTTTAAGAACGTTTAATAAAATGTGGCAGCATCTAGTAAAAAGAATACAAATATCCAGTCCAAAATACTATGCATGGAGCATAGTTGACTCAATTCTATTTTTAAAATATTTATTTTCTTGATAAAAGAACAAAGAGCCTTGCAAACATACAAACATTAAAATACCACAAACTTTTAAAACTGTGATTCTGAGGGTGCAAAGGGGGGGGGGGAATCCAAATTGAAAATAGGTTTGAAGAAGACAATTCTTTCTAAGAGGTTGAGAAAACAATGGAGTAAAACTTTTGAATACTCTGGCATTATTTACTGCTTTCATCCCAAATGAAACTCACCATTGGATGCTCTCATTTGACGCTTACACCCAACTCTATCCAGACCAATGGGTGTACTTTGAGAAAAGGTGAAGGGGCGGATTCTGGCTGAGACAGCTTTGTAGGGGGGAACCTGGTGTGCTGGTACGGGGGGCCGTGCCACAGGCTAAAAAGGCAAAAGAAAAGAAAAAGAAATATTTTATTAAGCGAAGTAGGAAACAATATTTATTTGGAAATTGTTTTGGAAACAAGCAAAAAGAAACCTCTTGCTATAAATCAGTATTAGGGTTCCATATTATTCTCAAGATTGATATTCTACCGTATTTTTCAGCATATAAGATGCACCTTTTCCCCTCAAAAAAGAGGCTGAAAATCTGGGTGCGCCTAATACACTGAATACAGCATTTTTTATCTCCCAAAACCCTGCCCCCTTCACCAAAATAGCCGTGCATAGCCTTTAGGAGGTTTCCAGAGTGCTCCTGGAGCCTGGGAAGGGCAGAAGTGAGCGAAAAATGGGCCAATTTTTGCTCCCCCACCCCCGCAGCCACCAGGAACACTCTATAAGCCTCCTAAAGGCTATTCATGCCCTTCTTTTGACAAAAAAACAGGGCCGTTTTTGGGAGGTCTGCAGAGTGCAAAAACTTTTTTTTTAATTTGCCTCTTCAAAATCTTGATGCGTCTTATACTCTGAAAAGTACGGTATCTTACTGCTAATGAATTCTCCAAATACAAAAGAGATCAAATCTGAAGAATACCCTGTGAAAAGTTAAAGATTTGGTGGGAAGGGGGGAAGAAAGCAAGAAAAGAATTTAAAAACAGCCCTGGAAATAACAAATCTGCTTAATGACCACTGGAGGTAGGATTAGCATACTCTGAGTCCCTTTGTCTATGGAAGGCATACTTCTCTGGCACTATTCTAATCTTCTGGAATATAGGTAGTCCTTGATTTACAACAGTTCATTTAGTGACCATTCAAAATTACAACGGCACTGATAAAAGTGGCTTATGACCATTTTTCACACTTACAACCCTTGCAGCATCCCAATGGTCATGTGATTTACATTCAAATGCTTGACAACTGGTTCATATTTATGATGGTCGCAGTATGATTATCTTTTGAGACCTTCTGACAAGCAAACTCAACGAAGTAACCAGATTCACTTAACAACTGAACAACTGGGGTGATTCATATGGCAAGAAAAGTCACAAAAGGGTGGCAAATCTCGCTTAACAAATGTCTCACTTAGCAACATAAATGTTGGGCTCTATTTTGGTCATAAGTCGAGAACAACCTACAGCACTTTGTCTAAATTTCCTATGGCCCATTTATTATCATGATTTGTTTTTAGCTCTCTTTGCATGCCACCTTGAGTTATTTGTGATTAGATGGCTTTATAAATGTATTAATAATAAAAAAATACTAATTAGTTCCAGGGACAATTGAACAAGAAATGTAAAAATGGAGAAGGTAATATACTGGAATATTCAGAAAAAAACCTTGCAGGCTAACTGAAATATTGAATAAACATATTTAGCTGTGTAATATACTGTTCCTTTGCTATCTCTGTTTCTACTGTGAGATGAATATAATTGCTTACATGCAAGGGTGTCATTCATGCAGGACATGAAAAATATCAGAGGGTTTGGGAAAAGCCCCAAGGCTCACAGATATTCAGAATATATTTCAGGGAAAAATTTAGAGAAAAAATTAATCCCACAATATATGCTACCTAACTTCTTGGAACTAAGGGAAAGAATAGGAGAGAGGAATGAGTGAAATAAAACATAGGATTATATAGCTTGCGGAAGCATTAAACAAAAGCAAAAGAACTTCCAATTTCTTTTCAATGACCCACCTGTTATTTAGCATTTTAAGATGTTTGAATTAAAATACATGCACACATATTCTATAAATAGTCTAAAGAAGAACTGAAATAAATGTTCACCAAATTTAGGGGGAAAACAAGAAGGGCAATTTTCCTTTTCTAACTTAAATTAGTGACACTTGTATAGTTTAAAGACTAACATACCAAACCAGAAACATATTAACCCTCAGAATTATTATATTCACCATTTAAATTCTAGGATGGGCTGAGGTAAAATATAGCTTCCGATAAGGTCCCAAGTGTCATTAAAATAAATATCAGGGAAAATTTCAGACCCATTATTGAAAGGATCTTTTTTCTAGGCTACCATATTATTAAGCATAACAGAAAGTAAACAAGCAACCTACATGGCTTGCTTTATGTTTATGACAAGGGGTTCTGCAGGGAGGGTCAAAAAAGTCAAAATGGCAGCTGCCACCGTACAGCCGAAGCTTCGCTCTTCTTCATCATTGGGGCTTTGATCATGAGTCACAATCGCCATCTTGACTTTTTTTTTAATCCTTCCTACATAGGAGAGCCCTGGTTTATGATTTGGTTGAAATCATGAATCAGGAATAGAGTATTTGATGTTCATTAACTACTTTTTTCTGGTCCAGTTCACAATTCCAACACAACAAACATTTTTGATTCAAATATTTCATACAGAGGTCTAACTCCAAGCTTCTTCATCCTCTATAAAAATAAAATATACCTTTTCATTTTTTTTCCTTATTTGCTCTTTTCAACTCATTTTCTCTTAATAAAGAGGAAGTGAGCACTTTTCACATTTCAATTCCACAGCTCCGACAACCTCTTTGTCGGGTTTTCACAGCTTTTCAAGCAGCTCTTTTGTCTGGAAAGGCTGAATATTCATTGAAACTGAAATGCTTCCATCTTCTAAGCAAGTGATAGTAGTACTAATGAGGGATTTTACTTTCTGGCATTCTACTAGCTTACGCTCTAGAGATTGATTTTTTAAAAAAGCTGACTAAGAAACAGATATACAACTTAAATGTCCTTGCATTTTTGTGCATTTTCTCTCATTCTCATCAAATCTCTTTTGATCCGTCATCTTTACGATGCTTTCATCTCTTCCAGTTAAACTAAATGGTTCACTTATAAAACCCTCTACGTCCCATTTTCCTTGTGGGTATCAATACAAGCACAAGGAGTTTACAATATTTTCCACACATTAGTTTGCAAGCATTTCAACTTTTTATTAACACTGGTAGTAAGATGGTATTTACTTCAAACTTACACCCAGCAAATATGCATTAGAACAGCAAACATTTAGACGACTGTCTGGGAGAACAGGGTTTGTGGGAGACAGGAGGATGAATTATACATGCATAGAAAAACTGCCCAACTTGTTGAAAAGGCAAGAAAAGTAACAATATAATGAAACAACATTTGCTATGTTTCCACAATGGGAAGTTTAAAGATAATAGCCTAACTTTTTTCCAATAAATGAATAAATAGTGACTGTTACATTTTTACTACAACATGCTGCCTTCAAAGGAAGTTAATATTAAAGTAAATAATTCAAGGATTTTTTTCAAAACTTTCATATTTACCTTGAAATAAAAAGCAGTCTTTGCAAATATTCCAAAGCAAAAACAGAGAAAATTTCTAAACAGGAACCTATGGATAATACAACTAGACCTACTCAAGATCTATTGAGTTCAGTGAGTCTTATTGTAAAATACAGTTTTATTTACACGAACACCACTATTTCACTTTGTATCACAAATAATTGTATGCATCCATTCACAATTTGAATTCTGAGTGAAGTGAAATGAAGAAAAGAATCCTTTCCCCTGTTTTTGGTTACATCTGCAAAAAAATTTTTGGTTACGTCTTGCCACTACACAAGCAACATTTAAAGGTGGGGCTATATGTCTAAAAATATAAACATATACTTTTTTAAAAAAAATATTGCAGGTTGAAAATATGAATTAAGTCAATACTTTTCAGATTCATTTCTTTATAACTTGTGTTTCATATAACTGAGCCAAGGACCATGTTTGAACAGTTCCTATAGCCAATTACATTTTAATTGTGAACATGCCTAGATGTTCTTCCTCGTGAGTAGCACAGCTGCAAATCAACTACCTGTGATGGTTTAATCAACCTAAAAGAATTAAGAGTGATACTGTATTTCTATTTCTCTCCATATATGCCATTGAGATAGCACAGCAAGATGGGTACCTTATAGTTATGCAATTGTCAGGTTGCAAGCTCTTGAAAACATTTGCAAATAAAATGTTGTTTAAACCATGTGTCATGCCATGCAAGCGTGGTCAATATCAATACAGTTAAGTAAAAACCCTTCTTGGAACTGTAACACAATGAAGTATAACTTCCAATATTCTAACTTGATTTGTATCTTCAGTTTGTTTTTTAAAAAACCAATAGCCCCTTCATATTTCTATGTTATTTATTGCTTATACTATCATAATCACATTAGATGAATGAACTCCAGCAAACTAGTCCTACAACCTAGGGTCATGATATATCAGATTACTGTGATTTTCTCAAAGGGATTTTATGATAATGATGACTGCCTGCTTTGGTTTTTCTTTTGGAATAAAAGATAAAAAATGAAAGAGTAGACATAGGTAGGATCACACAGCAATTCTTGCTTAAATCCAAGAAGAATATATATCTATTCCATTAGATGATCATATTATGCACATGATAACAAGGTCTTTGATTTTCAATAATTATACACTAAGATGCCATTGAAATAATAACAAAGATTGATTATGCTTTTAAACTTTTGTAACTATGAAGATAGATCATATTCTAACCATCTAGGCCAGATTCATGAGTCGTCATGAATCATGGAGCATCTCTTGTCAATCTGCATTAAATTGGTTATGTAAATGCCCCGATTATTATTCATAAATGTCTCTATGCTCTGAAATATCATGTTACTTTTCTTATAATGCAACATCATCAGTACTGTTTTATTACAGAACGAAGAGGTGCACAGTAAAACAGAAATACCTTAAAACCTCAAATAGAAGCATCAACATTCCATGCGGTAAGGTTAGTATAGTATAGAGTACAAATTATAGAGCAAGAATCATCTATATAAAAGTATTAATTAATCTGATATCATGCGCTTAGAAGAATAAATATGCAGTGACGATTTGGAAGAAGCAGAAAGAAGGTATAGGAGCGTCCACTATGTTCTAATTTGAAGGTTACAGGGAAGAAAAGAAGGATGATCTTTTGATTTGAGTTTTTTCAGTGAGTGAATTTTATTTCTTACTTGTGCAAGGAGAGCAGTTATTTCTTCCGTTTGATTATTCTCATAGTAACTGATTGCACCAATGACAGAGATGGGTCGTCTTCGGTGGGCTTTTGGATTGGCTACTGCACAAGTCCCAGATTTAACAGGGGGAGGCTTGGTCTCACTGTCATTCTCCAGAGAGTCAATTTCCTGGGAATCCATAGCGACAGAATCTTCTGGAATGGAAGAACTTCTAATTGCCAACTGGCCATAATCTGAGAGGGGCCGAGGCCGAGATCTTTTTCCAGAACCCCATCTTCTGGTTGGGACTTTTTGAGCATCTGTTCTTTCTTCATCTTGAAATGGAAACTTCTTCCAGTGATCATCAGTAACAACCTTTTTTCAAAGGTGAACAAGTCAAATAAACCAAAAATACTTTAAAATCATATAAGGATTTATGCTGTTCTAAACAGGATCAATGTACCATGCAATTTCCACTTCCATTTCCATTTATTTAACAAAATTTATATGGCTGCCCAATTTACTCTCAGTGACTCCAGGTGGCTTACAAGAATAAAAACCCAATATACAAAAATCAATAAAAAATCAATAGCCTCTTCCCCAGCAACAAATTAAGCCATTTAATGAGATTATACATATGCAATCAACCATATCTAATAGCAAATGTGATAGCCTGTGGTAAAACATGAATTTTTTAAAAAGCCAATGGCAAATTCAGACATTTTTCTTTTGTTAGGAATTTTTACCAAAATACATACATTCAATTTTTAAAAAAGAGATATTTATCCAGTAGTTTCGAGCAGCATGGATCAAAGCATAGGGTAGGGTTTTCAGATCTGTGATTTCCTGTGTGTTACGATTATAACTCTTACAAAGAGCAGATTGACTGTGGGATTATAACAGTGGCACTCAAAGGTGTCCTCAAGAGAAATCATGAAAGAGAAATGATGGTATGTGTATTAAAACATGACTTATGGATTTCCATATTAAAATGTACTTAGAGAAATTACATGTTTTACTTATTTGTGCAATGACATTATAACATGTCTTGTTGCAAAACGCAATGGTTATACAGTACAGGTGAAACTCGAAAAATTAGAATATCGTGCAAAAGTTCATTTATTTCAGTAATGCAACTTAAAAGGTGAAACTAATATATGAGATAAGACTCATTACATGCAAAGCAAGATAGTTCAAGCCGTGATTTGTCATAATTGTGATGATTATGGCATACAGCTCATGAAAACCCCAAATCCACCATCTCAGAAAATTAGAATTACATGCAATCAATAAAACAAGGATTGAACATAGAACAATATCTGAAAATCCTCTTTTCTGATGAGAGCAACTTTTGCCAAAAGCACCAAAAACTGGTTCAATGACCATGGGATTACTGTGCTTAATTGGCCTCTCCATTCTTCCTCCATACTCTGGGTCCTTGGTTTCCAAATGAGATGTAAAAGTTACTCTCATCAGAAAAGAGGACTTTGGACCAAGGAGCAACAGGACTTTGGACTACTGTGCTTCATTAAGACCAGGGTCAACACAGCCGTCTACCAGGAGATTTTGGAGCACTTCATGCTTCCTTCCGCAGACGAGCTTTATGGGGATGCTAACTTCATTTTCCAGTTGCCCACACTGCGAAAAGCACCAAAACCTGGTTCAATGACTATGGGATTACTGTGCTTGATTGGCCAGAAAACTCATCTGACCTGAACCCCATAGAGCCGTGATGGCGAACCTATGGCACGCGTGCCACAAGTGGCACACGGAGCCATTTGTCAGGGCACACGAGGCGCTGCTGTCAGCTGGCCAGCGCGCATGCGCGCGCTGGTCAGCTAAGTTCACCTTTTTAAAAGCTATTTTTCGCCTTCCCCAGGCTCCAGAGGCTTTATAGGAGCCTGGGGAGGGCGAAAAGAGCCTCCC
This sequence comes from Natrix helvetica, assembly GCF_964273705.1. Lineage (NCBI taxonomy): Eukaryota > Metazoa > Chordata > Lepidosauria > Squamata > Natricidae > Natrix > Natrix helvetica. The sequence goes on from NC_138550.1 coordinate 22,042,295, forward strand.
CCGCCCCCCCGGAGGCTTCAGGGACGGTCCCTGAAGCCTTTGGAACGCTTAAAACCACCCTCCGAGCAAACCGGAAGTGACTTCCGGGTTGCTCGGAGGGTCGTTTTAAGTGTTCCAAAGGCTTCAGGGACAGTCCAAGGCTTCCCTGATGCTTTCGGAGCGCTTAAAACGACCCTCTGAGCAACCCGGAAGTCACTTCCGGTTTGCTCGGAGGGTGGTTTTAAGCGCTCCGAAGGCTTCAGGGACCGTCCGAGGCTTCCGGGGGGCCTCCGGGGGGTCGGGGGAGGCTCTTTTCGCCCTCCCCAGGCTCCTATAAAGCCCCTGGAGCCTGGGGAGGGCAAAAAAAAATGTAAAAATGGGGGGGGTCACGCGTTGTGCACGCATGCGCACTGGGGGGGTCACACGTTGCATTATGGGTGCGGCACGCCCGCACTCAACCCCCCTGCGCTCCCCCCACTTGTGGCACACGAGCCAAAAAAGGTTCGCCATCACTGCCATAGAGAATCTATGGGGCATTGCCAAGAGAAAGATGAAAGACATGAGACCGAACAATGCTGAAGAGCTGAAGGCCGCTACTGAAGCAGCCAGGTCTTCCTTAACACCTCAGCAGTGCCACAGGCTGATAGCTTCCATGCCACGCCACATTGAGGCAGTAATTGCTGCAAAAGGGGCCCAAACCAAGTACTGAATACATATGCATTCTTATACTTTTCAGAGGTCCGATATTGTTCTATGTACAATCCTTGTTTTATTGATTGCATGTAATATTCTAATTTTCTGAGATGGTGGATTTGGGGTTTTCATGAGCTGTACGCCATAATCATCACAATTATGACAAATCATGGCTTGAACTATCTTGCTTTGCATGTAATAAATCTTATCTCATATATTAGTTTCACCTTTTAAGTTGCATTACTGAAATAAATGAACTTTTGCACGATATTCTAATTTTTCGAGTTTCACCTGTATCACCAACCGTTTCCTCTTAACTGAGGGACATTAATATTGAATAATAGAGAAGCTATGGGTCATTGTTTGACATGAAATAAATGGCTATGATTATTTCAAATTACTCTGGAAAAAAGCCGAGATACATTAATGACTTGTTATCTCATCTTCCTTTAAAAACTACTATTACCAAACACGAACCTTATGCCTCACTCTGCAACCTTCTTACTAGGTTCCATTAAACACAAAGATTTAATTAAGGGAAGACACATGCATATTGCTAAATTCATTTTCCTAGCTATTTCTCCAATTAATTTGCAGAAGTATTGGGTTTATTCATCATGATAACACATTTTCTTTTATCCATGTTTGCTGAGCAAGTCATAATATATGAAGTATAAGTCTTGGATTTACATAATACACTTAATGGAAAATAATCAGGCCATCCCTATCCACTCCCTCCATATACACACAGTGCAATTTATGAAACTAAATACTATCTTTATATTGGCAGATGATTTTGAACCTTATCTGATGGGAATGAATAGAAACAATTAGCTCAAAAAGATTCTAACAATATCTATACTTAAAAGAACATGCCTTCCTTTGAACAAAATCTCCAGTACTCTTCCTTAACCGATTAACCTCCAGATATGTTGGATTTCTATTCTCACAATCCTCCAGCTGGCCTAGGCCCATGCCAGCTGGGAGATCCAAGGGAACTAACATAGTCTAGAAGCATCTGGCTACAGAAGATGGCTTGAGGCAAAGCTGTAGAAGAGTCTCTTCAATAGCTTGGTTTCCAAAGGCCAAAGGCCACTAACAATGGGGCAAAGTGGCTATGTACATAATTATAATTGCCCCTTACTTGAAATAGGCAGCAAGTTGTCATCACAATGAAGATATGAGAAGAGAACAAGAAACTTCCATGCTGCCTAGTGATCCATTGATCTGAGTCTTGCTTAAACTAACTGAAAGAAAAAATGTTTCAGCAACATTTGGACTAAGAAAGTAGGGAACCCTATTAGTAGTCCAAACTATCACTTCCATTCTGATACCTTCCTAGTATTATGGGGCTACAGCTCTCATAATTCACCAGCTTCTGTTCCTGAGAATTGCCGTTTCAATCATTTTAAAGGACTCAGACTGCAGCAGATAATAAACATTCCAATTAGAAAACACTAAATTTTGGCAATCTTCTATACTCCCGACTCATTTGCTAAAGTCAGCCTCTGCTAGCATTTCAAGACATAATGCATCACATTATTAATTATTAATCATATTATTAATATAATATCGATCAGAAAGGTCGGCAGTTTGGCGGTTCGAATCCCTAGTATAGGTCTCCTGCGTGAGCAGGGAGTTGGACTAGATGACCTCCAAGGTCCCTTCCAACTCTGTTACTGTTAAAAGTCCTAAGGATACAAAATTGTTATGGATAAAGATAAGCAAAATATTACAAAGGTTGTAATTTTTATCACCGTAACTGAGGAAAGATGTACTGTACTAAATAGTCTTACCTCCAAACACTTATACAGACTACACTCTGAATTGCCCTAAGTTCCACCTGCTTGCTAAGAAACAACTCTTGCATGAGCCTTGCCTCAGGCAAACTAGTTACCAATAGACCTGTGTAAGCCACCTGATGAATATTTAATTGAACATGCATCCCCCTTTATTCAGATTTACTCTTGAATACATGTATATCTGCATAAGACTGCGGTCATGACATCAACTTCCCTGTGTTCAAATGATTAGGTAAAGATAAAGGTTCCCCTTGCACATATGTGCTAATTGTTTCCGACTCTAGGGGGTGGTGCTCATCTTTGTTTCAAAGCCGAAGAGCCAGCGCTGTCCGAAGATGTCTCCGTGGTCATGTGGCCGGCATGACTAAACGCCGAAGGTGCACAGAAAACGCTGTTACCTTCCCACCAAAGGTGGTCCCTATTTTTTCTTCTTGCATTTTTACATGCTTTCAAACTGCTAGGTTGGCAGAAGCTGGGACAAGTAACGGGAGCTCACTCTGTTACGCAGCACTAGGGATTCAAACCGCCAAATTGCCAACCTTTCTAATCGACAAGTCTTAGCCATTGAGCCACCGCATCCCTCAATGATTAACCCCTTCCTTTATTATAAATCCTTGTTATGTAGTACAGTATTAACAATTTAAACATAACTCTTCAATGGTCTACCCTCACCCTCCCAACAGTTGGCAGCAATTAATATTTACAAAACAACACACTAACGTTCAGAATGTTTTTCTTCTAAATGCCAATGGTTATCTGATTGAAAACAGCATAACACCACTGCAGTTAAAAATAGTCATACTAGGTCACACCAGTTAAACACTTGAAATTATACACCAGACAAGGGCAAGCAAATCAGAAATAAAACCTTTCCCAAGAGCATACCTTAGTATTGGGCAGAGGCACTGGAGACCCACATAATGTCCAGTGAGACATTAAAATATTGGTTAAAGTCATCCTCCTGTAATTTTCACTCCGTTTTAAAATGAACTGAGTAGAAAAGAGCACACCTCGTAACACAACTCGCTGACTTATATGGTCATCGCCATGACCTTGTACCTTTAAACCAGGGAAGGACGTGTCACTCGTATGTCCTCTTTTATGTGCTAATACATTATTGCCCTACTGTAAGCAATAAAACCTGGAGAACAATTGGCAAGATTACAACCAGCTATATTCTGCCCAAATTACAGTAAAGGTACAGCTTGTTCTGCATTCTCTATGCAGAAGCCCAAATGAAGTCTGTTTATTAAGTCGCTTTAAATGTTTTATCTCATTAAAATTACTAACACAGTGCATTATTATCATTCCAAAAAGAGTTAGATCTGAAGCATAATATATTCTATTCAGAATAACAGAACATCAGAGTTGGAAGAGACCTTGGAAATCTTCTAGTCCAATCTCCTGTTCAGGCAGGAAACTGTATACCATTTCAGACAAATCCATATTCAATCTGTACTGAACAATATTTCTGTTTATGTGTCATTGTTGTTGGAAGTACAGTTCTCAGAATCTCCACAATGGCTGGAAACCTTAGCTGTTAAAACATATCTTGGTTGTCCATTGTCTATAGGTACATGTTCATACCAGTGGTGGGTTGCTGTCAGTTTTACTACTGGTTTGCAACTTAGTGCGCAACGCTGCACGTGCATGCTCTATTCAATGTAAATTGTTCTTCACGCATGCGCAGAACAATTTATAGTGAACTGCACATACGCAGTCACTAAAAAACAACATGGCGGTGACATCAGCAGCAGTGAGGGAACCGGTTCGGGGGCGTGGCAAGCCTAGGTTGCTGCCGGTTCTGCAACCCAGACAAAAATGCCACTACCGGTTCGGTAGAACCGGGCTGAACCGGGAGCAACTCACCTCTGGTTCACACAGACCATAACATATAGTGCATTGCCAGAAAATAGAGGCACCAACTGTCTCAACCTTTCTTATCTTCGCTATGAACGTTCAGACGGATTAAGCAATTCTGTTTCCCAAACTGCTCCCATTCTTTAGGTCAGGGGTCCCCAAACCCTACTCTGTGGCATGCCAGTAACTGGGCCGCACAAACAAGCCAATGGGATGCAGACAGCACTCAAAACCATCTCCTCTCTGGTATCTGGAAAAACCTCTCCGCATAGAAACTGTCCCTGGTGCCCAAAAAGTTGGGGGCCGCTGCTTTAGGCCTTCCAGAAGGGTATTAAAACTTGACTTTTCTGGCTAGTTTGGTGCCCTGAGGAGGGCACTCCCTGCTAGAAGTGGTTGATGGGATATGAAGACCTCCTCCTCATGCTGCCTGTCTCTTAGGCGTGTTGTTTTTAATAGTTCTACATTTTTAATTTGCGTAGTTTTAATATTGTAATTATTTTTCTATTTGTCTTTTTATAATCTGTAAGTCACCCAGAGTTGCCATATAAGGGAGATGGGTGACATAAAAATGCAATTAATAATAAAATAAATTACACCCTGAGATCATATAAACTGGCAACTGGTCAGTTTTCCATTTGTTAAGATTTTTTTTCACATCCAAAATAGAAGGGTAAAATTACCTATGTCTCTTACCTGCACCAATTTCTCTGCAGCTAATGAACACAGATAGTTGCAAAATAAGATATCACTTCCAATCTATAGCCTAAATAACTTGTTGTTATAATTAAACAACCAGCTGCAAATGCTGATTAAAAGCTAATTAAAGCAACACGGATTTGTAGATATATCAAAATATTTTTTATATTTAAATGCAGCTCAACTGCATTGAATACAATTTTGATTAACAAAATTAAAAGAGGTTTCTGTTTCCAGTAAGCCACCAAATCAACCATCAATGCCTTGCACAAATCAACAACCTTAAGACAAATTTTAATGCAGTGCATTAAACAGTGTCATTTGGCTTTTATGTTTTGAAACCTAGTTCTTTGAGCTTCAGATTCAGAAAGTTTTCAGGGTATCAAAACTTAATCATTTTCCATTTTCAGCTGTTTTACTAATAAGAGATAGTCAAACTTGAGCCAAATTAAAAGCATTTCAAGGTTCTCTTCTAAGAAATAACCCATATCTTCTTCAGGTGACTATGGCTAGATACTCCAGATCTTATGTACTACCATAATCTTTGAAGATAATATTTAAACACAACTCTTGGAATTATGAGAAAATCCATCACTGTTTTTCATAGCTTACCATAAACTCTATGTTTGTTAGTCTGTTTCCAAGTAACCCTCAGAGTAATGAATAGCCTGCATTTGGCTTCTCATTTCTTCTCCATCTCCTGTCATTTCAGTGGGTTCCACCATTCAAGTTAGCTCTTTCATAGTTCTCTTCTTGTTTCATTCCTCTGCACATTTCATCCCTTTTACTTGGGTGATGATTGTGCCAAGGAATGCAAAGTTCTTAGCATTCAAACTGGAGAAGGGACAAGAACACTGCTATCATTAAAAATCCAAATAATCCCCCCCTCCCTTTTCTCTGATTACTTCTCTAGTCTCCTGAGATCAGAAAGGAATGGTCAAATTAATGCCTTTAATGTTTCATTTTCACTTGATGGAAACAAAGAATTCATAGAAATATTTGTAATCTGTGATGCAGCAATGGCCTTGCCTCCCATATTCCAGATGGCTTGAAGTATTTGCAACAAGAACAGGGATTTGTTATCTGCTCCTAACAAAATACTTCGGGGACAACTGGCAAACGAGTTCATATTAGCCATGTAAATCTTCATTTACTAATTCATTCAAAGCTACTTTTATTCTTACCAACCTAAATAGTAAAATCTGAAATATATCTTTGGGAATATGATCCCTATCAGGGACGTGGTGGCTCAGTGACTAAAATACTGAGCTTGTCGATCAGAAAGGTCGGCAGTTCGATGGTTCAAATCCCTAGTACCACGTAATGGAGTGAGCTCCCAGTACTTGTCGCAACTTCTGCCAGCCTAGCAGTTTGAAAGCACATCAAAATGCAAGTAGAAAAATAGGGACCACCTTTGGTGGGAAGTTAACAGTGTTCAATGCGCCTTCGCCGTTTCGTCATACCGGCCACATGACCACGGAGACGTCTTTGGACAGCGCTGGCTCTTCGGCTTTGAAATGGAGATGAGCACTGCCCACTAGAGTCAGGAACGACTAGCACATAAGTGCGAGGGGAACTTTTACCTTACCTTTACCTATGATTCCTTATCTTAAAGTCTATGGGAAATAGCTGCATACACATGATTTTTAAAATATATATTTGTATAAATTAAAGACATGTTAAACATTAACATCAACTATCAACTAGTGTAATTCTAAAAAATCCTAACCAGTTGAAGCAACTAGCTTCGAATTGTAGTTTTATTATATCTTTAGGAGGGCGTGTTGAGGAACACTTATGACCTATCTTAACCAGTCCAAAACTGAGGCAATCAATTTCTTTTAGGTTAATTTTGTGACTAATTTGTCACTGTAATTATTATACCATAATTATTAGTTTAAACTTGAGTGTTTAGTGAAAGTTGAAATCCCAACAGTTGGAAAACACAAGGTTGAGTTTTAGATTTTGGAAATTCCTGGTAATCATAGTTACTGAGAGAAAAAATAATCTCCTGAAAGTTGGAATGGGCTGGGGGGAAACAATGATGGGTTTACTGTACATGTTTTTTGAAACCAAATAGCAGAATAATCCAATCTGCTTGTCCTATCCTCTAAAATGGAAATTGTCAGTTTGGTCTAATGCAGGGATGTCAAACAGGAGGCCTGCAAGCCGGATGCGTTACCCGCAGGCCACGCCCACCCCAGCTCTGCAAATGGAAAAACATCGCAAACGCCACAGGATGGCAACGTGACACAGCAAGCTTGAAACCCATGGTCTAATGGTTAAGACACCAGGCTAGAAAGCTTAAGATGGTGAGTTTTAGTCCTGCCTTAGCCATGAAAGCAGGCTTTGGGCCACTCGCTCTCCCTCAGCCCCAACCAGTGGTGGGTTTCAATTTTTTTTAGAACCTCTTCTGTGGGTATGGCCTGCTTTGTGGGAGTGGCTTGCCGGCTATGTGACCGAGTGGGAGTGGCTTGGCAGTCATGTGACTGGGTGGGCATGGCCAACTTGTAAAATGTGGTGAAACTCACTTAATGCTCTTGCTTAGCAACCAAAATGTTGGCTCAGCAACTCTGGCATTTGAAGCACGAAAGTCTTAAAGCTGTCAAGTTACAAGACCCTTGCACCCCTAATCCTTTAGGAAAAAACTCAGAGGTGTTCAAACTTGACAGCTTTAAGACTTGTGGACTTCAACTCCCAGAATTCCTCCTCTCGCTCTTCATCTTGATGATGTGCGGATGGGCGGGGGGAGGGAGCTGGAACCAGTTCTAAACGGCACTGTAGATTTGTGGAACCTCTTCTATACAAGAGGTTAGAACTGGCAGGGACCCACCCCTGGCCCCAACTCATCTTACAAGGTTATTGTTGTGGGGAAAGTAAGAGGAGGAAAGGATGTTGGTTATGTTCAATGCCTTGAGCTGTTTGTAAAAATAACCAGGCACGATGCAAATAAATAAATAGATATGGAGATTAACTTTATACATGGAATCCTGTTTAGGTATGTATATTTCTGCTGTAGGGATATTCACATGGAAAAGGTCCAGTAAAGAATAAACAAGAAGTATTTTGCCCTAAATGTAATTTTGATTTTTCTTCCTGCAGAAATACACTCTCCAAGCAGAGTTTATGAGCAGTGCTATATAATGGAATGCAATTCTGCATACTCAGCAGGTAGATCTAGAACAGATTCTGGTAAGAGAATAACATAGACTTTCCTTACTGTTGGCATATCTTAAAGTCAGCCTTTTTCAGTCTGGCAATTATAATTCCATTGCTTTGCAACCCAGTGGCTGGGAATTATGGGAACCAGAAGTCCCAAACCTCTAGGAACCTCTCTCTCAGGACATGCGGTATTCTATGGTAGTCATGTCCTGGCTTACGCACACTGCTCTCAGGAGCAGACATGCTATTGTGGCTTGTTTTCAGAAATGGTTTGTAGAAAAACGCAGTATATTTGATCCAACTTCAGTCCATTGGGCACAGAGAAATTCAGGACTAGAAAGTTAAGCTAGTTTCTTCCCTGCTACAATCTGCAACTTTAAAATACCATATTTTAAACACAGATTATTATTATTCGATTATGCATGCGGGTGTATTTAAAGGCAAGGTAAGGCAACAAAATATTAACACTTCTATTTCCTCTCCCCCCCCCTCCCCATCTAACTGGCTTCACGCCCAAGAAAGGACTAGAACACAGTCTCCCAGTTTCTAAGCAAGCATCTTAACCACTACACCAAACTGCCTCTCAGTTTCTCAAATGAAACATTATAGTCACCAAGAGACAAGGCTGATTCGAAGCCACAAAAAATAAAAAAAGAGTTGAGTGATAATTAGGTTTATTATCTACATTAAAAATGGTGTGAAATCTAGATGATGCAACTGCACCTTGTGAACTCAGCTCTATTGCTGTCCTTCTGCAGCAGCCGACAAGAGAGGGAAACTAAGTTGGCTTCCGCATCCTTGTTATGGATAATGATTAATGCATTTGCTCAATTGCTTAGATAATAAAGGTCACGGGCTTCATTACAGACCTAATTAGATTGTAGCGCCTGAATGAATCTTGCCTGCCATCGCTTGATTATACTTTTCTATAAATTAAACTTTATTATATTTATAAATCATGAGCCCGGGTTATCAACTCAGTATTTGCAGGAGGTGGAGGGGGCAGAATGATGAAAACAGCGTTGTAACACAAGCCCTGCTTTTTCTGCGTGCGCAATAGTGGCAAATATCTGCTTTTTCGACATGCGTCATAAGCTGGCATGGTCCCTAAGCAGGGAGGAGCTGGCAGCAAAACACTGCTTTTGTCATTCATCATTAGCATTTGGCAAGCCTCAAACAAACCAGCATGCTGCAACAATAATACTGGCTTACTGTATAAATTGTAATAAGGAATCAACATGTTGATTTATTCATTTAGTACTAGATTTTAGTCCAGCTTTATTACGGAGTTACTTTATTAATAACTCAAGGCTGCAAACAGTCCTAATGCTTCTTATTTCTCCCGCAACAATGACCTTGTGAGGTGCACTAGTCTACGAGAAAATGAGTGGCCCAAAGTCACCCATCCCGTTCTTTATGCCTAAGGTGGGACTGGAACTCACAGTCTCCTGGTTTCTAGGTCATCAGCTGTAATTATTTACATCTAATATGATATATTATATCTATTTGTTCTTTTGAAGTCCTTATTAAAGTATTCTGTAAATCTAATGGGAATGGCAAACTTCTGCAGGAACACTGAACTCTCAACAACAGTAACTGAGCCGTACGCTATGCTTAAGGGGATTTTCTGGATAATTAAAAGGTTTACATGTCAGAGTATCATAAATTTTCAAAATTTGAATCTGTCACGTTTCCGTGCATACCACTAGGGGGCATGTTGAGAATACAAATAGATTGATTCCCCAAGGCAAAAGGGAAAGTTTTCCCTTGAAAGGAAGTTAAATAATAAAATTAATGGAGGGCTTTAATTTTCCATCTGCTTCATGAAAAATGTGGATTTATAGATTCACTGATTACGAACATGCTGGTTTTACTACATCAACACCAGCACGTTAAGTGCTCTGTGTTCATAGTAGTCGATTAAGACTACATAATTAAATGTTACAGGTTAACATGTGAATTTTGCTTCAGAACTAGGAATACTTCAGCTCTCATTTCAATTTTTTAGTCCCTGTGGAGAAAGATTCACTCCATCTATGGCTTCTCCATGAAATCAGTAACAAAGGTATTAAAACACAAAACGCTATCATCTAAAAAGCTTCATTCTATTGTTCTATTATTGATTTTAGCGGCTAAACACTGAATTTTCCGAAATCCCATACTTTGCATCCTTTTACCTGGATTATGGAAAATTACACCCTTCTGCAGTATAAAGCAGGTATTCTGATCTGGGAAGTTCTAATGCAAAGTGCAAAGAGCAGCCGCCGCCATACTGGTACGGTGGCTCATTTGGCCCACCCATGTTCCATACCTGTTTTTAAGGCAACCGGCTAATTGCGCACACGCGCGCAGTGTGTGGCGCCTGCACGACCTCCGACAAGCAGCTGAGTGTGCAGGGAGTGCGCAAGCACGTGCAGGATGCCCAGCTCAGTGCATAGCATACCGCTAGTAATGGGGAGAGGAACCCCCCCCACTGATCTGGTTGATATATCTCTATCAGTCTACTAAAGTTTATTCCAAAGAAGAACAGGCATCGGAATCAGAGATAAATGTATATAAAACAGGTTCAGTTACCAATTAACTTTTCAATATTATTCTGTGGTCTGATCTTTCATACAATGAGACCCCAACTATGGAAATAAAGTCTGCATTACGGTCTTTGGTTTATCAGTTCAGAGTCAGAAATTGACATGAAAGCCATCTGGGTGATTTGGGGCTAGTTATATTCTCTCAGCTCAACGCACCTCAATAGATCGTTGTTATGGGAAAAATAGGAGAAGGGTGTTTACCACTTTGAGTGATTTATAAAAAGTAATAAAAGTGGGATAAAAATAAATTAACAAATCAGATGTGACAAGTCAAAGCTAGATAATTTTTCATGTATCAACATCAAACATTTTAGAATAAACTTGCAGAGTCTTCACACAGTTATAGGTAACTGCTCTAAATAACCAAGATAGGATGATATCTAAAATGTGGCACAGCACAGTCAGTAAAGTAGCCACAAACAGGAGGAAGAAAAGAGTTTATATTATTCTCTTCCAGTACACTTTACTGCATCAAGTAATAGAGCTGTTATATTCAGTAGAGAACTTTATGAAATCTGTATTTTTATTATAATCACGGAAAAAGAGAGAGAGAGAGAGAGAGAGAGAGAAAAGAACAACAGAAAGGAAGGAAGGAAGGAAAAATGCCTGTTTATATGGAAACTTTTAAAAGTTTTCTGAAACATAACTGTCAGTGTATGTTGCAAGTTAAGAATGGTAGTTAAGAAACAGGAAGCAAAATAAAAAAGAAGAGTTAAGTTAAAAGCCACAAGTTGTTAACCCAGTTTCCTTTTCCTGTTCTTCCACACACTTCTCGTATTTAGCATAGTTCTACTCTCCGGTTTCTACTTTCAAACTTTACAAGAACATAGAAAAGGCAAGAGCTTGTAGATGGTAATTGGAGGACAAGGGCAAAATGGTTTTAACAGAGTACTGAAGCCTTTTCCAGTAAAAAATCTTGGGCAACCACAGCCTCTGAACTTTAAATTAGGCAAAATTCAAGCCATTCTGTAAAGTCACAAGGAACAGAAATGTGCATTTAAAAAATCAAAATGAATGCGCAAACTATACATACAAGTCTAGGTATTAAAATCTATAACGACATAGTTAAGGTTGCAAGGACAACTAAAATGATAAGAGGTGGTGAAGCAGTTTCCCTATTAGGAAAGGCTGCAATATTTGGGTCTTTTTAGTCTATAAAAAAAAAAAAAAAGAGACACCACTGAGGTATATAAAGGCAGTGTGGATAAAGTGAACAAGGAGAAGCTATTTCCTCCTTCCCCAAATGTTAGACCTAGAGGTCACCAAACGAAATTGAATCCTGGAAGCGTCAGGACAGGCCAAAGAAAATACTTTTTACACCACATGTAATTTAACTTTGGAATTCACTACCATGAGGATTTGCTTGGCTGGTTCAAGAAAGGGTTGGATCAGTTCATGGAAATCATGGGAATCCATGACTATCAGCCTTGATAAGTAGTGATTGTCACTGAAGGCCACCTGCTGGGAGACCAGGGGATTCCCATGCAGTTGGGTGGCTTCTGCTGGATTAGATGGGCCAGGAATCGAATCCAATCCAACAGGACACACTGCTTATGTTCTTAGGATGCATCCAAAAACAGTAACCACAGCACTTTTCTTACTAATACAAAATGGCAATAGCAAAAGCACTTAGACTTATATACTGCTTCATAGTGCTTTGCAGCCCTCTCTAAGCGATTTTACAGAGTCCGCATATTTCTCCCAACAATCTGGATCCTTATTTTATCGACCTCAGAAAGATGGAAGGCTGAGAACCTTGAGCCGGTGAGAATTGAACTGCTGGCAGTCGGCAGAATTAGCCTGCAATACTGCATTCTAACCACCGCCCCAACATGGCTCTTAAACATGTTAAACATTTTAATGATTATGAGTTACTTGACGCTTTTGTAGATAAGGGCTGGTGAGAAGAAATAGAAAAATATAAGGAAAAAACAAATCATTTTCAAAAATCACAATAATTGCATTATATCCCGGATGATACTTTATAAATTGGGGACAGAAAATAATGGTATCCTTACTTCTAACCAAAGCATATTCAAATCACTTACCAACATATCTTGCCATTTAAACGCAATAGATGCCATATATGCTGCATTGATATTCACATATACATTATGCATTTATAAGCTTAATAGGTTTGGGGCTGGTTGGCAGATCAGTTACCAGTTTACTACCATCAACATAGACATGTAATTTACACTAAAGCAGGGGTGTCCAAACTTGGCAACTTTAAGACTTGTGGACTTCAACTCCCAGAATTCCCCAGCCAGCTGGCTGGGGAATTCTGGGAGTTGAAGTCCACAAGTCTTAAAAGTTGCCAAGTTTGGATACCCCTGCACTAAAGGTTTTCTGTCAAGAATCTAGCAATCTTGATCTTGATCCTGCCCCAACCTTCTAACCTTATGCAATAAAGCCGTCCTTGAAAAAGTCCATAAGCAACCTTTCTGCTAGAACTGTTGTCATTCGTGTGTATAGGGAAGCAAAATAAATTGGTGCTACTTTCGTTTTTGTTTTTTTTTTAAAGTTCTATCCAGGGGGATTTATTACTGTATAAATAAAGGAAAGCATTTTACCAAAAGTAAAATATAAATAAGCACAAGACAGCTGAGCCACGGGACAACCATATAAAGCATTACTGATTGTTTTAAAAAGGGATTACTTTCCTTCTTACCTCTTCCTTCTTTTCATCAGCACTCATAGCTAAGTTGAGACTCAGCTGAGAATGGCTGCTGATGCCACTGTCTTCATTTGTATCGTCATAGTAGACGGCTTGCACAGAATCCTGGAAGCAAACAGGACTCTTCCCCAACTTGGCAGACGACCCCTCCCCTCTTCCCTCACTTTCCACTGAGCTGAGCGACAGGGTACTGTACCGGTCTGGACAATGGACATCCATGTTGCACTTGATGCTTTCAGCGTTAAGACTCTGAGGCTTGGGGACGGTGGGTCTAGCAGGATGGTTGGGGGGCTCAGTGCTATATGTAAATGGGCTGGAGTTTTTTGACCCATCAAAATCTTCATGGAAAACTTCATCAGGAATTGACCCTGGGTTCTGAAGTGGAGGTGGAGAGCAAACCAAGTCTGAAAGTTCACAGGACGACATCCTATGGCCTGTAGCATCAACATTTAATGCAAATGGTGATCCAGTGGAGTCGTCCTCAGAGCACTGCATGGTGTACCTGGAAGGAGCTGAAGCTGGGTGACGCCGGGATGGCAGGCACTTCCGCCTCTCATTCTCAGTGCTGCTGGAAACCCTGCGGGAATAGTCCTCATGGAGCCTGCTGTTTGGTCTTGTCTTTTGGTTCTGTTCACCGGGGGAAGAAATATCAGTCCTAGGACAGTCCTTCTTTAAAGCACCATCGGTTACGTTGCTGACAAGTTTCAAAACTCTGTCAAAATCCTTCGCTCTAATTGGGCTCTTCCAACGTTTTGATTTCCGCTCCGAGTTCCTGTTGGTTTTGTCTGAGTCAGTTGACGACATACTCGTGGTTCTTGGTGGCAATTGCTTTTCGTTCACAGCTTTGAGGTCGGTGAGGTTTGAGGTCGACTTCCTTTTGAACGAGCTCTTTTTGAGAAAATTCAGGTTATCGCTGCTTTTACTCCTCCTGTAGATCACTTTGGGACATTCTGGATCTTTCCCTACAATTTCACAAATCTGGGGATCCTGCAATGCAGGGGAGACTATTTTGGTATTGCTCGGTGGGTCCTGGGTTTGATCACCATCTAATAAGTTTATACGGCCAGTTGCATAAGCACGCCTGATGCTGCGTGATCGATGTGTGTTCCTCAGGAAGGAATCTTCCTCTCCATCAGAATGATCAGAAACCACCGTGTTATCTGTGGCACTGTCATTTAAAGGCCCTGAATAAGAATACCTGTTTGTCTGAACTCTCACGGTTGTATTATTTGGAATATACTTCTTGGTTTTGTTCTCCGACAGGCTATCCTTTAAGCTATCTGGATCTTCTTTGGCTGGGATTCCTTGGAGATTGACTGATGATTTTAACTTCTTGAAAGATCCCATTTTTCTAAGGGAAGACAAAGCATTCCATGTTGACGAGTTCCCCATAAGTATAACTGAACGAGGCCGCTCTACGTTGGAGCTGGACCTCTTACGGGGAGTGGGGAAAAAATGCATTATTTTGGAAGGACTGGTTTTATCATCCTGATTGTTATTTCCATTTTTGTTATTTGGGCTGATCCCCCCATGATGACATAAAGAGGTAGTATTGCTCCCTGATTCTTTATTATCCATTACTATACAGATAACAGAGGTGGCATTTCCCAAGCCATTCTGCCACGTGGTCATGTTTTCAGTTTTTGTACCAGAACAGGAGTCATGGCTCATGACTGTTTGATCTGCATCTTCTCCATGTGGAAGCCTTTGTTCAACTGTGCATCTTTCAAGCTCCTTGTTCATACATTTTTTCGGTGAATCCGTCTCTCCAGTAGTCTGCACTGCCTGCACCAAGAAAACAAAGTCAGCATTTAGGATTTTTCTCAAGTCAGAAGGAGAGAGAGATTCTCTGTATGATAGAAAAGGTTTGAAGGGCTCTATAGTATAGCTGAGAAAATCTTTAAAATGATACTACAGTAATCGTGTTATTAAATGATTATCAGATGTTACTTACTCTGCTGACTTAGATGCTGTTAACAGGCCATTATTTCTAATATTAATCCTTTCAGCCATAGAAAGTCAATCTACCAATCATATATCTTTATCAGAATCTATTTTAAGCTTCCATTGGTTCAGATATGTTTACTGATTGATACATCAAAAACCAATCAAAACCAATTTTGTTGTCTTTAAGTACAATGACAATAAAGATTATACTTATCATAATAATCAAGTCATACACAGTTTGAAATTGAGGAATCATACTAAGTAAGTCATACAGTTTGGACACCTTGTAAAGAGCTGGAGTCACAAATCTGTCCTCCAAGCAATGTAATTTTCAACTGATTTTGTGTGACTAGGGATGGACATTTTAAGACTGGGGATATGAATGAAGCTTTTGGTAAGTAAGCTGGTCCCATAAGCTCTTACCCACAATCCTGAAAAACTACCTGAAATCACATTGTGGAAATCTGGCCATTTTAATAACTCACAACTGGTTAAATTCACACATATTAAGCTATAGCCTGTGGTTTACAAATCATTTTGATTCATTATTGAATCATGCTAACCACAAACCAAACCGTAGTGGCTTAACACAATTATGAACTCCACCTAAAAGAATAGAATCATAGAAATGGAAAGGATCATCTAAACCAGGGAGGTCAAACTCGATTTCATTGAGGGCCGCGTCAGATTGTGTTTGACCTAGGGGGAAGGGGGTGTGGGCAGGGTGGGCATGGCCAGCTTGACATCACTCATGTCGGGGGTGCCTGTTGTGGCCCGAATGCTCTGCCAGCGAAAACAGGCTTCTGAGCTCCGTTTTCTGCTGCAACATCCTCCCGCAACCCTCTGCCAGTGAAAACAGAGCTTGCGAGGGCTGTGTGTGGCCCTCCTGAGCTGCATTTTTTTGCTGGCAGAGACACCATGGGCTGGTCCTTCGCTGTTTCCATGGTGGCCCTGCAGGCCAGAGCTAAGCACCCCGTGGGCCAGAAAAGGAGTTTGACACCCTGATCTAAACCATTGAGTTGAATCCCATACTGAGGGCAGAAATTGAAATTAAAGCACCCCAGTAGATGGCTGTCTAGCATCTGCATGAACATCTCTCTCATGAAAGACAAATTGGGAAGTTGCCGCTCTGGATAAATAATTCCATTGTCAAACCCCATAGTATTCAATCAGAATCTGCCTTCCTGCAACTTAAATCCATTATTCTCTGCCCTGCATTCTGGAACGAGACAGAATGTATTGATCTTCTGTGTGACAATCTTGACAGACAATCTTCAATCAAGTGTTTGAAGAATATTCCCTTTAATTGCCATTTCTGAAGGCTAAACATAACCAGCTTTTGATAGAACTCAGTTTCTAGACCCCTTTATGTTCATTGCCTGTCCCAATTTATCTGAACTGTTTTCTAAGTGAGACATAATATGGGACTAGAGCCTGCAAGAGGATGTCAGGTCTGACCAAGGCAGAATAAAATGGAGCAATTATTTCTTGTGTTTTGAAAATAGTTCTTCTGATGCAGTCTACATTTTGATTTGCCTTTTTGACAAGGCTGCCTCAGTTTGTAATCCATTGATATTCCAAAAATATCATACCATTAACACACCAGGTATCAGCTATCCTGCACCTGAGAATGTTTACTTTTGTTTCCTTAAATGAAGCATCTTTTGCTTTTCTCTCTGAGCCCGTTTCTCCAGCCTATCAAGATCATTTTGAATTTCATATTTTCTGTAAATTATTAACTCTATTAGCATTATGTCATCTGAACATTTGACAAGCATTTCCTCAACCTCTTCAAGTAATGAAAGAAAATACTGACGAGTATAGATACTGACATTAATAGTGGATAATAGCATCCCTGTTAAGAAAATACATGTTCTCAAACTGTTAGGGTCACTCCCTAGTTTACCTGGGCGAAAAGCCGATAAGCATGTGAGTAAATATAATGTTCCAAAAAATTATTAGAGATATCTCCAAACAATTGGTACAAGTTAACAGCTACAATTCTATAACCATTTTTTAAATTATGGACATTACAGCAAATAACCACTGCATGCGTGGTAGACAGGTTTGAGGAGGAGAAAGCCTACATAAAAATTGTCTGCCCCTCTAGTAAGGGGAGAATATATGCTGACCTATGAATTCTGTATAACTCACAGTACTGCAAAAGATTAAAACAAACTAAAAAAGAGAACAGGTTTGGGGCGGTAGTGGCTTTTTTGTAACTGCACTAGCCACCTCCAGCCAACAGCTTCTCTTTCAGGGTATTTAAAGCTAATGACCAACAGCCTGAATGACACCCGGAAGCAGATCAGCGGCTAGGATAGCTCATGTAACAGTGGTGTTACATGTGCCACCCGAGAAGCCTTCAAAATTGTTTGCACTGTTCCATTCTGGACTCACTGTCCCGTCCAAATGCTCTAAGCCCCTTGATGCCTGATGCCTAAAGAAGATATACAACTATCAAACCAGAAAAGAGAGATGGATTTCCCACTCCCCCCCCCCTTTTTTTTGGCTGGACATACAAAACAGATCTGTTTTGAAGGGTTTTTTGAGAAGAGACAAAAAAGGATGAATTTCTCTTATGAGATGTACAAGAGACCTGCTAAAGTTTGGAAAGATTGGGTGGGTGGGTAGGTGAGGGATTAAAAAAAGAGGACAAGAAATCAAGATGCAAGATTCTACCTGAAGAGGTCAAGAATTGTGCTTTTTAAAAGTTTAAGAAAGGAATACAAGGTTGGCTTAGTCGATTTGCTAATAAGGAATTCATGACAAGGATGGATGTTGTTTTTAGCTAAAATGAGATATGGGGTGAAGAGTGTATATAATTTAATTTAAGAGATGGCAATAGATTTTCTTGAATTGTGTGTACTTGTTGGGACTAGAGAGAAAGTTTCTTCTACTTTCTTTTTAATGCTATATTCTTCCTTTTCTTTTTATGTTTTTGTAGTTTGTATAGTTTTTACTCTTTTTAACTGTAATCTCTAATTTAAATTACTTGGGAAAAACACATTATGGTTATGTTTTCTAAACGCGATATATGAAGTCTATAGCATTCCCACACTTTATTAAGAAGTTTAACAGATTAAAAAATGTCACAAAGTTAGTCCTCCAAGATTAGTTCTTAACAACATGCTATTTTTAAAATAATTATCACATCTAAACGCAAGATATATGAAGCCTATAACATTCCCACACTTTATTAAGAAGTTTAACAGATAAATGTCACAAAGTTAGTCCTCCAAGATTAGTTCTTAACAAAGTGCTATTTTTTTTATAATTATCACATTATTTTGAAAGAGATTGCAAATCAATTTTTTCATGATCTGTTTTAGAATCTTTCTAGGAATCCAGGTCAGATTCACTAATCTATAGTTTCCTGAATCTTTGTTTATCCCTTTTGAAAAGAGGGACTTTGTCTTCCAGTCATCTGATATTCACAGGTTCTCTTAAGATTTCTTAAAGATAATATTCCTTTGGAATTTGGCCAACTCGTCTGCCAGTTCATCCATTAACCTAGGATGCAATTCATTTGCTCCGAAAGATCTGAACTCATTCAAAATGATATTTCCTGCTTGCATTTGTATCAGTCTCATGCTTCAATCCCACCTCTTTACCTGCTCTTTAGAATTCCCTGACAAAAGCATAAACCAAAATACAAGTCATGCAAATTTTTATCAAGATCCTTCTAATACAAATCACCTAGTCCTACCTAGAGTATCTGCTAATACTCAGTGGAAGCCATTCTTGTAAACACTTCCTCAGTTAATTTAGAAAAGAAAAGCTCTCTTAGCAACCCATTAAAGTGGGGAAATATCTGCAGGACCAGAAACTGCTTTATTCATCTTTAAGCCTTCACTTTTAGGACATCCTTGAGATTTGTGAAAGCTAAACATTCTACTGTCAAAATAACAAATGGAATCAATGCAGTGAAATCTAGAATTCAAATCAACATTAAAGAGGAAAAGGAGAGAAAGAAACATCTAGCACCTATCCACATAAAAAAGCAATACATTATTAACATTCCATGTGGAATATTTGCTAATTCAAGCAACCATTAAGTGCCTCAATATTCTTTTAATTTCTAGTTAAATACAAACACATGTTGCATAAGCAACCTTTCATATACACACCATAAACACTCTTGGGAATGTTTTGTTTCAATTAACTTCATCCTAAACTAGTACCATTTCCCTTATATTCTCTATTTTCCTCCTTTTAAAATTGACATTACATAGCAGCAGACAAGAGCTTACTGTTTCTGTATTCAACATCCTTTAATTCTTTTTTCCCTTGCTGCCCTATTCAAGTCTTTTTCAGCTTCACTCTCCCTTCTGCAATACACATTTCTTACACCCACCAAGACACACTTAAATCTAAACATTTACAAGGGGCTGCTTTAAATGATGCGGGAACTATTTTTCAGATAATTTTTAGGAGCTTCAGATTCAAATACTCTTTCATCAGCCTTTCTTTCATTATACTTTTAAAATGTTTAGTTTTAAATTTTAGAGAGGGAGGGGAGAAAACATGACAACTGTTTTAAGAACCACAATCCTAAACGTATGAAATAAATCCGAGAGAAATAATGTTTAGTTCTGAACTTCTCAGTGGACACATGCAAGATCAAAACAATTAAAGGCAAGGCTAGTTGTTGGATAGTGTCGAAATAGATTATCCCCCCCCCCCCATTTGTGTATCTTCCAAGTATACTGGATTACCTCAATCACGTGGTATCTGTTGTCTGGGGATGACTAAAGGGCCATGCAGTTCAAAACATCTAGGGCACCGGGTTGAAGAAAGTTACAGCAGGACAAGACATTATAATGGAGGGCAGTCGCCCCACTTACACACGCATACTTCTAAAATAACGATCTATTTACTACTAGGAGCAGAAGGCAGTGACCATACAGTGGAAAGCAACGTTGCAGGGAACAATGGCCCCTCAAAAGTGTTACTTCCAAGGCATCACTTGCTCACTGGGCAGCCAAGGATGACGTCTTGCCCTTCTCTCTTGTGACTCTTTCCAACTTTCTTCCTTTTGCTTTGAACTTTTCTACAACTCGCCAACCCGGCACCTGCTGGGTTTCCCAGGCTCTCCTTTCAGGAATCCCAGGAAATAAATACTTTTTTAAAAAAAGGGGGGGGAATTAACGCTTAAGTGCAAAACAAAGCGCAAAAGTGAAGCAGCAACCACTTCGGCGCGCTCAAGCGAGCAAAGGGCAGCCTAACCGCGAGCACTCCTCCTTCCCTCCCACCAATGGTGGCACCAGTTACCTGGGAAAAGGGAGCCGAAGGTCTGCAGGCGCTGAGCACCAAATCCGCATCGGGCTGGGAAAGAAGGAATCACCCGGAGTAGGGCGGGGGGGGGAGGTGTCCCCTAAATGCTTCTACATGGACGCGGGAGGAAGAAGGGGAGCAGCAGCAGCAGCAGCAGCATTGTCTTGCCTCCCTCTCTGGCTGCTGCTGCTGCTGCTTCTGCGGCGGCGTCTTTTCCCCTCCCCTGGGTAGCGGAGGCTAAGCTGCTTCCACGCATCACTATGGCAGCAACCGGAACAGAGGGTGGAGAAGCCCTTCAGGCACACTGGAGCGGAGAGAGGGGAGGGTGGAAGGCGTGCGGAGCGCTTGTGGGCTGGGAGAGGGGGGGGGGGAAGAGTTGCTCATGAGGACAGGGACTTGGCTAGTACGACAGAGGTTTTCTCCCTTCGCCTCTTCTCGCTCCGTCCCGGCAAGAGGAGAGAAGCGTTTGCAGGCGGACGCTCCTCGTGGTGGATTCCCCCCCCCCCCACACACACACAAACACACAAACACACAAACACCCAACACAATATCCGGCTGTCTTTATTTGCAAAAGGCAACCAAAGTTGGCCGGGACTTTTGGAAGCTGCTTGGGTAAGGTGGGGTGGGGTACAGAGAGACAGCCCGGGTAAGACCATCTCGCTTCTCGCTTAGCAGGGAGCTCTCTTAGGGGGAGCCCAACACTCAAAGGCGTCGATTTCCACCCCCTTCTTCTCGCCCTCCTTGCGACCCCGCCGGAGACAAAAGGAGGCTTGCTGGGGAAGTTATCCGAAGACCCGTTGAATAGCCAGGAGGCCGGCCGGTGGAAATGAGCCGCTGTTTTTTAACAGAGACCATCGGTGGAACTTTACTTTAAAACGCCCTGTGTTAGTGAAGGCAGGGCAGGGATGCTTTTTTTTTTTGCAAGTCACTAGTGTGACACAGCTTTTCTCCTGCTGGTGCCCTCCCAGTTCTCTTGGGTTTCACTTTCCAGTAATCCCCATCTAGCAGTTCACCAGATGGAGGAAAAGTTGTATTAATATGTTCAGACGATCAATCTTCCAGAATCACGGGAACTAAACAGAGATCTTTTTGAAATATGTATCCAAGAATCCAAGTTTGAAATGCATATCCCAGAATAAACTTACAATTTCATGGATAGTTTGCCACAATGGGTTAGGTTCCTACATGTCACAGCCTAAGCCAGTTGGGTGCCAAAAAATGTGAGGGGGCGCGCACCAGTAGCACACATGCGTGCCGGCACCCATAATGCAAAGTGCACCCCCACATGTACATGCGCCCCCCCTCTCCCCCCAAATGCGCCGCACTGCTCACCTCCAAGCTGAGCTTGGTATTTCCTCCGGGGGAGGGGGGGAGGAGGAAGCTGTTTTCACCTTCCCCAGGCTCTGGGAAAGCCTCCGGAGCCTGGGGAGGGTGAAATCTGCCTCCCCAGGCCCTCCGTAAAGCTGAAAATCAGCTGGCCGGTGAGCGCATGTGTGCTGGAACTGACAGCTCGCGTGCCGGCAGATATGGCTCTGTGCCACCTATGGCACGTGTGCTATAGGTTTGCCATCACGGGCCTAAGCCATGGTTTCCTAATTATTAAATTAACAATAACAGAGTTAGAAGGGACCTTGGAGGTCATCTAGTCCAACCCCCTACTCACGCAGACCTATACTATGGATTTGAACCACCGAACCGCTGACCTTTCTGATTGACAAGTTCAGCGTCTTAGCCACTGAGCCATCTAGCATAGCGACAGGCTTCCAAAAATATAGGAAAGCAATCAAGTTAAGGCTTAGCATCATATAAATATCAACTTTGAACATAGAGCTGTGTTTTGCAATTGGGACCACTTTAAGATATGTGGACTTCAAACTCCCAAGATTCCCCAATAAGCAATGCCTGGGGAATCTTGGGAGTTGAAGTCCACACATCTTAAAAGCTGCCAAAGTTGAGAAACAGTGGAACAGAAAAAGAAAGAAAGGAAGCCCAAGCAGGTTAACAATTTCATATAACTAGCTCTACAAAGCAGCACATGTCAATTATTTCACAAATTAGGTTTAATTTTCCTTCCTGTTGAATGATAAAATACCTAATTCAGTCATTGCCTCTGCTAACAATAAACAACAATAAATGACGGAAAAGTCAAAGAAAGATTAAATAGTAAGGAATGTAAAGGTTTTAGAGAACAAATTCTAGATTGGTGAAGGAAAAAAGAGCTATTATCAATAGACAGCGATGTCTAAATATTTATTGCGAAGTAACTAAAAAGAAATGTTTAAAATAATGTGCATAAAAGGAAGGATGAGTTGCATGAGAGACATCTATACCATGTGTACAATTATCCAAATGTTACAGGATGCTAGTTGAACCAAAACATGGGGTTTCTTTCTTCCCAAAAAAGTATGTTTAATGGATATTGTGGCTTTCATGAGTTTCCCAACACATTTATCATGTCTATAGCATTTTTAATTTGTGTTTATTTGTTCATGAGACTGTAATGTGTTGTTATTCCCATGTTACAAATGGTTACTAGGACCCACTAACTTATCAAAATGCTATACTGTGGCTGCATTTATCCATTATGCTAAGTTATATAATATGAATGTAATATGAATATGAATTATCTGCTGGCTGGGGGGGGGGGAGTTACAAAACATTTCTTTCCATGCAAACTCTGTCTTTATAGATTTGCATACGATCTCATGATGGAGATACAAAAGCTAGTGCTGTGATGTCACAACACAGTTTTCATCATTTCAGCTACAATCATTAGGATTGAATGTCTATGATGATATGGTCTCTTTGGATTGGCTTTATATGTTAAATCAATGCAGCCAATATGCTTGTGAATCACTGTTTATGGCATATGTGAATTTTAATGCTAGCCGTTGCTGTTATTCATAACTCAAGGAAACTCACTCAGGGCAGACTTTGTACTGTCCGTAGTACAGAAGAAATATACTGTACTTGCTTTGGTACACTTTGCTAAAATAAACATTAATCTGCTCTTGCATGATCTTTTGCATTTGCTTTATTGTCTCCACCTTTATTTTTTCTCAGGGCAGTTTCACTAAACTTTCTTTCAGTTCAGAGCTAGTTTCCTGTTTGGATATCAAGGAGTTTGTGTCATAGAAAGCAGGTCTAAGTTTATATCATAATAGAGCATAATGTAGCATAACATAGAATTTCAGTTTGCTGTTGTGGATAAGGCAGTCAGGGCGAACCTTTTTTCGCCTTGGGTACCAAAACCTCATACGCACTCGTGTGCCCACCCCCATAATTTAATGCCCCCACACCGTACCCCCTATGCATGAGTGCATGCCTCCCCGCTGCCTCGTGCATGCACGCATGGCTTTCTTGGAGCCTGGGGAGGGCGAAAACAGCCTTCCCCGCCCCTGGAGGCCCTCCAGAGGTTGGAAATGGCCTGTTTCCCGACTTCTGGTGGGCCCATTTTTTGTCCTCCCCAGGCTCCAGAGGCTTTCTAGGAGCCTGGGTAGGGCAAAAAACGGCCCAACACGCCAACTGGAAGTTTGAGAACGGACTTCCGGGTTGCCCATTGGGCCATTTTTCTCCTTCCGGAGGCTTCAGAAGGCTTCCCTGAAGCCTCCGGAGGGCGAAAAATGGCTGAAAATCAAGGCCGAAAATCAGTTGGCCAGTGCACACATGCGTGCTGGAGCGATGGGCAATGCCTTGTGTACCCTCAGAAATGGCTCCAGGTGGCACCCGTGCCATAGGTTCACCCTCATGGGGATAAGTTATCAGGTTAGAAACTGGGAGACAATGAGTTCTAGTCCTTCCTTAGGCACAAAGCCAGCTGGGTAACTTTGAGCTAGTCCTTTTCTCTCCACCTTAGGAAGGACACAATGGCAAACCAGTTCTAAAAATACTTTGCCAAGAAAATTGCAAGGACCTGTTCAGGCAGCCTCTCACACTTGCACCTGATTGAATGGAAGGGGGGAAAAAAACCAGCATAGCCTAACTGTACTCAGGGGTGTCAAATTGGCGGCCCTCAGGCTGGATGCGTCACACGGAGGCCACGCCCACCCCAGCTCCACAAAGGGAAAAATGTCGCGCGATGTCCTGCGACGCTGCGAGTTTGACACCTGTGACTGTACTGATTCTCAAATGAAGTAATTCTTATGAGGGGATATAACTGAAACAGATTTATGCTCAAACATTCTCCTTTAGAGTTACTAGCGCATACGTAGATGTGTCTCCTAAGAAAGACAGACTAAAAACAGCCTCAAATTCTTCTGGATTTGGCATGCCACAAAATAGATTTATGTCTTCCTCATTAGTAAGAGTTACTTGTCGGAAAGTTACATCGTCCTCTGCAATGGAAAACTACATCTTGATGTGTTTTCCATAGCATGAGCCCAGAAGTTGGACTGATAGGACACAAGGGAGGTATTTTCACAGGGTGAAGCGCAAGTGGCAGAATTGAGGGTGGAAATCAGGCGAGAAATGTAGACAAATCACAGTAACAAAAATACTGTAGTGCAAAGATGGGATGCATAAGGAAAAGGGAAGCAATTATGGTGCCAGCAGAAGAAAAGGCAGTATGTTGTTTAGCAATTGAATGAATGAAGGGAAAGGAAGAGAGGTGAAAAGATCTTTGGAGATAAAGCAGCTGAAAGGACACAGCAAATGAAATTGAAACTTTCTATGTAACATCGTATTTTCCCACTCTCACTATGACTGTGAAAAGATATTTCACTCGGAAAGGACAGAACCTAGAAAGTTGCTAAGCAAGACAGTTTAAGTGAGTTGTACTCCATTTTATGTTCTTTATCCCACAGTTGTTAAACGAAACCCTGCAGTTGTTAAGGGGATCATGCAGTTATGTGAATCTGGCCACTCCATTGACTTTGTTCGTCAGAAGGTTGCAGAAGGTGATCGTATGATCCCAGGACACTGCAACCCTCATAAATACAAGCCAGTTGCCAAGCATCTGAATTTTAATCACTTGACCATGGAATGCTGCTATGGTCGTAAGTGTGAAACACAGTCATAAGTCCGCATTTCACACTTATTCTAGTGTTTTTGTCATTTCAAACGGTCACTAAACGAATGCTTGTAAGTCGAGGCTTATCTGTAATTTACAAGGTTAAATTAAGCCAAATTAAGCTTAATTATTTTAAGGTTGAATTAAACTTAACCACAAATTCATTGGCGGTTACAGTACTAGCCATCCAACTCAGTTTCATATTTTAAAAATATCATAAAATATGAAATGAAGCTCATGGATAAGCACTTGCACGGGGGGAAAAAACATGTTGTCTTAAGGCAGTGATGGCTAACCTTTTTGTCGAGGTGTCCCAAAAGTAGGAGGAGCGGGGGGGATTGCACGCATGTGTGCCCACACCCATAATGCAATGTGGTTCCCCCATGCATCTACGCACAACCCCCCACGCATGCGCGGCCTCACTGTACCCTCCAGACTTCCGGGAGGTGCTTGGGCCGTTTTTTGCCCTCCGCAGGCTTCAGGAAAGCCTCCTGAGGGAGAAAAATGGAGCAATAGGCAAACCGGAAGTCTGTTCCTGAACTTCCGGTGGGACCGCTTGGGCCATTTCCGGTGGGCCCCCTTGGGCCATTTTTTGCCCTACCCAGGATTCGGGGAAGCCTGGGGAGGGCGAAAAACAGCCCAACATGCAAACTGGAAGTTTGAGAACGGACTTCCAGGTTGCCCATTGAGCCGTTTTTCTCCCTCCGGAGGGCGAAAACAACTCAAGACGCAAACCGGAAGTCCGTTCCCCAACTTCTGGTTTGCGCATTGGGCAGTTTTTTTGCCAATGTGCCTCTGGAGGGCAAAAAACATCTGAACATCATCTTGCCAGCATACACATGCGCACTGGAGCTGACAGGGCAACGCATCACGTGCCCTCAGAAATGGCTCCGTGTGCCACCTGTGGCATGCCTGCCATAGGTTCGCCATCACGGTCTTAAGGTTTCTTTTTCTTTTTAAATTGGAGAGATGTGAAAATAACTTTCTATCTCCTTTTCTATGGATACTGAAATATCCCAATTCATAACATCCTTGATATTGATCAGAATAAAGCACGTCCCCTTAAAATAATGAAACTTATCATCCTAATAATGATGAAACTTTTAATCAATTAATGAAATAATGAAACTTATAATCAAAAACATACGAAGGACAGTTGCAGGAATGGGGTATGGCCAGTCTAGAGAAAAGAAGGACTGGTGGTGACATGGTAGCAGTATTCCAGTATTTGAGAGGTTGCCACAAAGAGGAGGGCGTCAACTTATTTTCCAAAGCACCAGAAGGCAAGACAAGGAACCATGGATGGAAATTAATTCATGAGAGAAGCAACCTGGAACTAAGGAGAAACTTCATAACAGTGAGGACAATTAACCAGTGGAACAGCTTGCTTTCAGAAGTTGAGGATGCTTCATCACTGGAGGTTTTTAACAAGAGACTGGACTACTACTTGTCTGAAATGGTATAGAGTCTCCTGCTTGAGCAGGGGGCTGGACTAGAAGACCTCCAAGATCCCTTCCAGCTCTATTCTGAATTGAATCGTTTTATCAGGAAGTTTTATCTTCCTGGTTGCCGGGAGCTTATAGCCCTCCACTTGGCACAGTGGTGTCATTAGGCTGAGAGACAAAAGACTGACAGAATGACGCAATCTGGGAAACAAGACCTCTGCGTACCAGGTTACCATTATCCTCCCTAGGAGCAGCTCTAGCCCACCCGCCTACCTTTCCCACTGCAGCTGGACACAACTCAATGATGGATTCAGCCTTTCAGTCTGGAAGAAAGCTATTTATATCCTCATTCAGCCTGTCTCTGATGCTATTATTGTGTTTTCTCCCCATCCCCAAGAGGCATTATCCAGGCAGCCTGGTCTGAAGAGATGCTTCTTTATTTCTTATTTATTATAAATGGATCATTGTGCCCAAACATAAAGGAAAACTTCCTGTTTCCAATAAAGACCCTGCAACTCAAAAATCTTTCCCCATCACCATCTGATTCCTAACTTAATGTTTTTAAAACTCAGAAGTGAAATCATGCATGTTTGGGGGAGGGGGGAGCGGGAGCCAGCCAGTCGTGGCCACGTTTCTTCAAATTTTAATTTAACTGAATTATCTGGGTTTTTAAAGCAATTAAGGCTAATAGGTTTCCTGTTAAATGAAAAGAATATTCAGGTTCTACAGCGTCATATTTCAGATGGAAAGAGAGCAAAGACCAATACACAATCCCTTCCTTTTGAGTTAAATAGACGAAGCATGTGTTTTAGTTTAAAATCTGTTTTATACTTGAGTCAGTACAACACATCAACCAATGAACAAGAAAACTATTTCCTATCTAGAACTGTCACATACTACAAACTTACAGCCTTCTATGCTTTGTTCAAAGCTTACAAAAATCATTCATATCATCAGAACAGGTAGATCTTTGCTACATGTTAAATCAAAACTAAATACGTTTTTTAAAAAAGCTAAGTATCTTTCCTTGAAACACATTGAGGTTTGCGTGTATAAATATCTGTAGGGATGAGGCAACAACACTTTGTGCAACACATCTGATTCTCACAAAAATAAAGGACTTTGATGTATGTTTTGAGTCTCTAACTAACTAGTGGAGTTTCAGAGATAATGTTGTACTTTATTGCGGGTCAATTTATCCTTGACATAATGGGGAACTTTCTCATGAACAAATGTATATATCAAAGTGAAAGATGTCATGGTGTGAGCAGTGGTTTTAAACTTATGTAGTATCTTTCATTTCTTCTGCTAGCCAGATGCCCCTCTAAGCCTCTTCAGATTTTGCAGATTTTGTAAAGATAATGGAGGTTAAATGTTTCAAATTGCCTGCTCTGCACCACATGGGAAACAGTTGTAGGCATGTCTGTATAGAAATACAGTCACATTCAAGGAGCTATTCCAAACTATGATTTACAAACTCCTAAATCTTCCTAATGGAAACCTTCCTATTTCAAGAATGTATTCATTTTTGCTACCTGGTGGAAAATAAGAGCTTTTTATTTGCACTAGAAATGAAGAGAAACAGCAGTATTTACCAGGGCTGTGCGGTCAGGGGAGGCAGGGGAGGCAGAGCCTCACCTCTCTTCATGAAATAATAGTATATAATATTATATACTATATATATATAATAATATTATATACATCCTTCCGGCCGCGCCCGGGAGCTGCGGAGGCAGAAATGTTGTCGGCGCTGCCGGATGACGAAGGCACGAAAGCGATTGGGTCCCCAGTTGCTTTCGTGCCTTCGTCATCCGGCAGCGCCGACAACATTTCTGCCTCCGCCCTCCGCAGCTCCTGGGCGCGGCCGGACGGATGTAGCCACAGTGACACCGAGGGCGTCCGGGCGGATGAAACAGCGAGTGAGGCAGCCTGATCATCAGTTGCTCGCCCGCCGGACTGCCTCGGCGCCATTCTGGCTACCTCTGTCCGGGCGCGCCCGGGAGCTGCAGAGGGCGGAGGCAGAAATGTTGTTGGCGCTGCCGGATGACGAAGGCCCGAAAGCGACTGGGGAACGACGAGAACCTTCCTGCCTCTGCTGGACTTTGCGCGCTCCTCGCGACTGCATATTGCAGTCTGGACTGCAGAGCGCGAGCCGGCGGAGCACGCTCAGGAAGGCGGGGAATGGGATCACGTGTGCTGGAGGCTGAGGCAGCCTGAGCCTCCAGCACACATGGTCCCATTCCCTGCCTTCCTGATGACGTCACCAGCCTCACCAGCCATAAACCTCACCGCACGTCACTGGTATTTACCTTTATCCATTCTAACCCTAACGTTATGGCTGGTTCAGAGAATCTCCAAATCCCACCTCTGGCTGACCGCAACCACCCTGCCCCCCCCCCCCCCGGATCTCCAAGTGGTCCGTTTTGGATGTGAGGCATGTGCAGGGCCAATGTGAAGGCTTCGGGAGGGGGAAAATGGGCCTTCTAGAAGTACTAGAAGCTCCGGAGCCTGGGAGAGGCAGTTTTCACCCTCCCAGAGACTCAAGGAAAGCCTCTAGATCCTGGGGAAGGTGAAAATGCTTCCCCCTCCCCCAGTGGTGCAGGAGGCTGACTAGGCCATGCCCACCAGGGCCACACCCACCAGCAACCAGGCAGAGAACCCATTGCTGAAATTTTTGAAGCCCACCGTTGCTTCTAACTTTCCAAAAGGCCTTAAAAACCTGGCTTTTCCCCAGGTGTTGGGATAGGTTGAATCTGGAGCAGTAGTGGATTCCTACCAGTTCGGACCGGTTCAGCCGAACTGGTAGTAGCTTGGCAATCTGGGTTGCTAGAACTGGCCTGCCATGCCCCCGAACTGGTTCTCCCAGCGGTGCCATATGTGCCACCATTTTGTTTTTTGCTTCTGCGCATGCACAGAGCAATTTTAGTTATACTGTGTATGAGCGCACAGCGTGCATCAAGCACGCGTGCAAAGCGCGCCCTTGAGCAAACCATCAGTAGTCTCTGTCAGAGCCCACCCCTGGTCTGGACCCAATGATTATGATTTGTTATGCATTGCCAAGTGTTGGCTTAGGGTGCAAGGAGTTGTTCCTTTGTTATTGGCTTTATGTTCTTATCACTGTTATTGTGAGCTACCCAGAATTCATAAGTTGGGCAGCCATATAAGTCTCCTTAGTTAATTAATTAATGCAGCTTTTCCCAAACCACTGCTTTGCGGATTTGTTGAATTACAGAAACTATGATTCCAATGATTTGCTGGCTAAAAGATCTGAAAGGGGTAGTCCAACATACCTGAAAAAGAAGTTAGATTGTTGCAATATTTTGTGACATTTAGATTACATTCATACATGCACACGTACCCATTATGTTTTTATTTGGGTAGGGGGCAAGCAGCATTATGCTGGGAAAACAACTTTTTTGTGATTGGTCTGTCCCACCTGTGCCGGCAAAGAAGGCATGCTGCAGGGCCTGTCAGTCTGTCTATTCCAGTGGACGGGATCCGTGTGAAGGGCCTTCTATGCCATTGCACCTTCTCTGTGGAACATTTTGCCCCTGGTATGAAGTCAGTCCAACGCTCCTGACCTTCCAGAAGAGCCTAAAGACCTTGCTCTGCCAATTAGCTTGGGGCTGCAATGGGGGAATATCACAGTGGAGGCAGTTGATTGGCTAACAATGGATCCAACCTCCCCTCATCTTGTGCTCGCGCTCCTCATCTTTTAATTGGGCCATAGTCAGTGGTGGGTTCCAGATTCCATTCCAACCGGTACGGTTGGAACGGCACTGACGTCACCCCATGGACGCGCGCGGTACAAGCCTGCGTCGTACTTGCCTGCAACGCTTCCGCAAGCCTCTGCTATGCTCCAGCTGGTCGGCGGAGCATTGCGGAGGTGCTGTAAGCGCCATGCGCTTGCGCGGAAGCGCCAAAGGCTTAAAGCACAGGTAAGGAGCTCGGGCAGGCAGGTGGGCCCTCCGGAGCACCGTACTGGAACGGTATCCGGTGCTCCGGGTAGGCTCAGGTACGCCCGTACTGGGGTGTACCACCTGCAACCCACCAATGACCATAGTGTTTTGGATTTTGTATCAACTTATTTATGTTTTTAATTGATATACAGTTTTATTTTTAATGATTGCAAGCTGCCCAGAGTTACCTTGAGGTAAGATGGGCAGCCTCTTAAACAAACAAACAAACAAATCTTCCTTATGTAGAAAGGCAGTAAGCCAAAAATAAAATAAAGGCATGAGATAAGAAAACACAGCTGTACTATACTTCCATGTCAGAAACACCAAAGCACTTCTGTGGTGAAAGGATCAACCGATGACATTCTCATTGCCTGGGGGTTGCCCAGTTAAGGGCTCCGTTCAAGTTACCCACTGAAATTGTACTATCTAGGGGTGGGTTGCTGCCGGCATTACTGCAGGTTCGGCAGCGCATGCGTGCGCATTTTCACCTAAAAAGGTCTGCAAATGTACACAACATTAGAAAAGGGAAAAAAAGTACATTTTTGCAATGAAGATTATTCTGCGCATGCGCAGAACCGAAAATCGAGATGGCGCCGCCAACAATAGAACCGGTTCGGTTCTCCTCGGCCGAACCGGTCCAAACCGGTAGGAACTCACCTCTGCATCTATCCACTTGTGGTGTCCTGCTTTTCAACTGCTGGGCCAATAGGAGCTGGAGTGAGGGTTAGGAGCTCACCCCATCACGTGGCAAGAACCGGTCTTGCATGTGAGCTTGCCGATCATCAGCCCAGCACTCTTAGAAAACATAGCTAAATAGACTTTATATGTATGACATTTATTACACTTCTCCACATCTTTCTATTCTTTCCGTCATCATCATCATCATCACTATCATCATCATCATCATCATCATCATCGACTCCAGTGACTCTGGAACATCATATCCATACATTACTTCATGCATTGCCCTTTGTTCTTTAAACTTCCCACTTGGTTTTTGTTAATTATATAATTCCCATCTCATTCAGTTTGTGTGTCTCTTGATATGCCCAATTCTTGCTTCCATGTAAAGAAGTGGGTGGAACTCAACCTTATATATATAGCTGGTTTTGCTTCTTTTGACAAATGTTCATTCCCCACCCTAAGAAACCGTATGTTACCAATTACCTTTCTACTAGCATTTGTACATATTTTAATTGTAGTTCATCCATTTCCTCATCTTTAGGAAACATTTCATCAAGCAACACGACTTCATCTCCTTCTCCTAGCTTTTTAACCATTTATGTCTAATGTGAAATTATTCATTCCATTTTCCATAGGTCTTTGAAATATCAAGTTTCAGCCCTGTGCTCTTTATTGCATTATGTAATTTATCTAATGTATGGTAAACTGGAATCCAGATTAACAATTAACACAGGTCTCCTGTGTCCACAACCAACACACCTCTATCATAATCCAAAGTACTACTTGGAACAAACAAGCAAACAAACCAGGAGAACAGTCTCGATCCATGTCTTATTCCTTGTTCACCATTGAATCCTTTGCATATGACTCCCACATCATTCCACTTTTGTTTCCTTTTTTCTATGTTCATTTTATTCCAAGACCAACTTTGATACCACCAAATATAGATTTATTTCACATTCAAAATGTCTCATCAGCCAGTATGCGTTACTAATTCTCTCAGTGTTTAATCATAAACAATCAAGTCAATAATACATTTACAGTAGATTTATATTCATTCTTTTGCCATGAACGTGTATAAAAGAAACTCCCTGCTTTAAACTATATATTTGAAATAAACATACCTTCCTCTTACTAGATGCTGACCAATCAATGTTCTCATTCATTCTTGGAATCCAAATGGTCAAATCGCTTTCACAGTTCTCTTTTCATACTCATTCCCACCCATCTATTCATGTTACCCAACTGAATTCTGTTTTCCCTGCACCAGTCATCTAGAATGTTGCACAATTGTTCCTAAGATTCTTCTAGTTCTGCCAGAGATCTATCTTTCCTCTGATTTTTATATCCCTCCTATTTCTCTTACTTCCACATACATATATGTATCCATTATTTATTTCGTTCATCAATTCATACATTTTGCTACTTATTCCTTTAAATTTTTGAATCTCAATCTTTATGCCCTGGTGATATAGGCCCAGAGATACTGAGATTATGGCTTTATGATTATGGTCAATAATATGATTTTCACATAATTCTTTTTAAGAGAAGCCATAGACTATGCTATAACCTCACTTAAATTTCTGCCACATACAACAGAATCAGTGTTGAGTGGGTAGGCCTTATCAATCTAAATTATAAACAGACAAGTGAATAAATGTTCTCTGCTAACAATAAGGACAATAGTAGTTTGTTTTGGCCTATTTTGACCAGTTTGCTACAAGCACCACCAAAGTTCAATTAATCACAAGCATGCCCACATTATTCTACACAAGTTAGCAATTCTAATCAAGAAACTGACCATTTTGCAAACCAGCTCACTCAAACCCACATATCGTTCAGGAAAGATTATCTAAAATTATTACTCTATAAGGAATTTCTCCTAATTTCTAAAGAAACCAAGATTCACCCATAATATTGGTACAAGAACTATTTCAAAATCGACGTCACTTGTACCATGTTTGGAATGATGTAAAATGTAATTCTAATTAAATCCCCTGTGATGTTACAGTGATTAAGTAAAGACAAATTTCTTAAAAGATTCCATCCACATGTAGGGTGAAAGGGTCAACCAAAGCCAGTGGTGGGATTCAGCCAGTTCGCACCATATTGGGAGAACCGGTTGTTAACTTTCTGAGCAGTTTGGTGAACTGGTTGTTGGAAGAAATCATTAGGGCAGAGAACCGGTTGTTAAATTATTTGAATCCCACTACTACTACTACTAATAATAATAATTTTATTTGATTAGCCGCAACCCTCTCCCGAAGGACTCGGGGCGGCGTACAATCAAAACGGATAAAAAACACATAAGACAAACATATATACAAAAAGAACAGAGACATAAACATATGTGCATGGAGGAGAGTTGACTTATAAGTGAAAGACAATTAAAAACACAATTTAAAATCCCCTAAATAAAATTACTAAATTAAAAAACCCATCAGGAGCGTTTACGAAGTTATGGTTGAGCCAGGCCAGCTATTTGGAAAAGGTGGGTCTTGAGCTTAACACGGAAGGAGCGGAGGTCAGTAGTGGTCCTAATATCCGGGGGAAGGTCATTCCACAGGGCTGGGCCCGCCACAGAGAAGGCTCTGCTCCTAGGTGCCGCCCCATGGCACTGTCTGGTGGACGGCACCTGGAGAAGTCCCTCTCTGTGCGAGCGGATGGGTCGTAGGGATGTATGGGGCAGAATACGATCCCGCAGGTAACTAGGTCCTGAGCCATGGAGCGCTTTAAAGATCGTAATCAAGACCTTGAAACGCACTCGATAGACCACAGGAAGCCAGTGCAGCTCGGGCAGGAGAGGTGTCACATGGGAGTACTTAGTACTCCCCATAATCACCCGCGCGGCCGCATTCTGGACCAACTGCAGTCTCTGAGTGCATTTCAAGGGAAGCCCCATGTAGAGAGCGTTGCAGTAGTCCAGGCGAGACGTCACCAGCGCATGGGTGACTGTGCGTAGGGCGTCCCGGTCCAATAGGGGGCGCAATTGGCGCACCAGGCGAACCTGGTGGAACGCCCCCCTGGCCACGGCTGTCACATGTTCATCCATGGAC
Organism: Natrix helvetica; assembly: GCF_964273705.1. Taxonomy (NCBI): domain Eukaryota; kingdom Metazoa; phylum Chordata; class Lepidosauria; order Squamata; family Natricidae; genus Natrix; species Natrix helvetica. The sequence goes on from NC_138550.1 coordinate 22,077,128, forward strand.
AGCCTGGCATCCAGGAGGACCCCCAAATTGCGCGCCCGCTCCACAGGGGCGAGTTGAATGCCCCCAATGGCCAGAGATGGGATTATCTGGTTGAACCGGGGAGCCGGAAGCCACAGCCACTCCGTCTTGGAAGGGTTGAGCCTGAGTCGGCTGTCATCCATCCAGACCCGTATGGCTTCCACACACCGGGACATCACTTCGGCTGCCTCGTTGGGGTGGTTCGGGGTGGAAATGTACAGCTGAGTATCATCAGCGTACAGATGATATCCCACCCCGAAACCACGGATGATCTCACCCAGCGGCTTCATGTATGTGTTGAACAGGAGTGGCGAGAGGACCGACCCCTGTGGCACCCCACAGGTAAGGGGGCTTAGGGTCGACCTCTGCTCCCCTGCCAACACACGTTGCGTCCGGCTGGAGAGGTAGGAGCCAAACCACCACAAAACGGTGCCCCGGACCCCCAACCCCTCCAGTCGGTGCAACAGGATACCATGATCAATGGTATCAAAAGCCGCCGAGAGGTCTAATAGGACCAGGATAGAGGAACAGCCCCTATCTCTGGCCCTCCAGAGATCATCTACCAACGCGACCAAGGCCGTCTCTGTGCTGTGCCCAGGGCGAAAGCCGGACTGGCGCGGGTCTAGATAATCATTCTCCTCCAGATGTCGTGGAAACTGAGAAGCCACCACACTCTCTACAACCTTCGCCAAAAAGGGAAGGTTGGAGACAGGACGATAATTGGCCAGCTCCGTAGGGTCCAGGGAAGGCTTCTTGAGCAAGGGTCTCACCACCGCCTCTTTCAAGGCGGCCGGGAGAGACCCCTCACCCAACGAAGCGTTCACTAGGCCCAGGAGCCAGTCGCGTGTAACCTCCCAGGATGCCAGTACAAGCCAGGAGGGACACGGGTCCAGCAAACATGTGGTAGGTCGCAGTCGTCCACGCAACCTGTCCAAATCCTCGATGACAACCAAGTCAAACTCCTCCCAAAAAGGTTTCTCAAGACTCGCCACTGGCGTCTCGACTGGGCCACTGAAGGGGACCCAATCCTTCCAGATTTGAGCGACTTTATCCTGCAGATATTTCCCAAACTCCTCTGCCCTACCCTGTAAAGGGGCCTCCCGCGGCCTCTGAAACAGAAGGGAGCGGGACACCCGAAACAGGGCGGCAGGGCGGTTCTCTGCGGATGCAATGAGAGCGGCACAATATTGACGTTTGGCCGTTCTCAATGCCACTAGGTACGTCCTTAAATGGGCTCGTACCTGTGCTCGGTCAAATTCGGATCGGGAGGATCTCCAACGACTCTCTAGGCATCTCTTGCGGCGCTTCATCACCCTTAGCTCCTCGGTGAACCAAGGAGCCAGGGTGGATCGTTGCCGCCGGAGAGGCCGCAAAGGCGCCACCCGGTTCAAGGCCCCGGTAGTCGCATTATTCCACGCGGCCACCAGGTCCTCTACCCGAGGGCAGGTCAGGGCTGCAGGAGGTGGCCCAAGCTCCGTCTGGAACCTGTCTGGTTCCATCAAGCGCCTGGGGCGGAACCATCTAGTGTTTTCCGGTTCCGCCTCCCCGCAGCGGGGGGTAGCACCAGGGAAGTCAAGACGGAGGAGTGAGTGATCTGACCATGACAGAGGAGTGATGGTTAAATTCACTCCTCCTGATCTTAGCCTTCTGAAAACTTTTGTTGGTGTTGAGATGTGGGAACCAGGCATACGTTGCATGGTGTGATCAAATGTGAAATTGATATAGAAAAAATATCTTAATCTTAGGAAAGTAGAAATTGTAAGAAAGACACGCAAAACAACTCTACCTGGGGCTCTGAAGTAAAGAGCAACTCTGATAGGTTTTCAAGATCCTAATACTTCAAATTGCATTGAAGTGCTTTCCTAATGTTTTTTGTTTCCTATGCGTGTTTATCCCCCCCCCCCCCGTTTTTTATTTCATATTATTTATACATATCAATGCGTGAATAGTGTGATACCTGGGTATTATACATTTTAATACAAATGGACATAATATTATTACTCAGTTACTATTTCATTTACATTGTTTCATATTGTTTAAACATACCTAATACTATCAATTTCTAAACCTCCCTATTATTATATATATCTTGGTGTGTGTGTGTTTGTGTGCGTGTGCGTGTGTGCGTGCGTGCTGGTCTTGTTGTATTTGGTTCTTTTCCCATATAAGATTGAGATTGTCTTGGCAACGTTTCAGCGAGGTCTCACTCGCCATCCTCAGGCTGGGGTTTGGGCTTAAAAGTGTGATCAGAACTGCCGTCTTTCTATAAATCTTGGGGTGGGTGGGGTGTGGAGTGCTGGCTTTGTTTCAGTAAGTGGAATAATTGGTTGTGTGGTTGTATCATGATTGGTAGATTGGTGCTGATTGGTGCTGGCTGTGTGTCTATTGTTGTTTCATGTTGTAACGGCCTGGGTGGTGAGTGGGGCCCGTTTGTTGACTAGGGTTGGTTTCCAGATGTCTGGTAGGTGGGAGGTATTGTCACGTTTATTTATGTTGTGGGGGTGTTTCTCAATTTCAATAGCTTCCATAATTATTCTCTTGTTGAAGTGTTCTGTTTTGGAGATTAACCTGGTTAACACCCAGGCCGTTACAACATGAAACAACAATAGACACACAGCCAGCACCAATCAGCACCAATCTACCAATCATGATACAACCACACAACCAATCATTCCACTTACTGAAACAAAGCCAGCACTCCACACCCCGCCACCAAGATTTATAGAAAGACGGCAGCTCCGATCACACTTTAAGCCCAAAACCCAGCCTCAAGATGGCGAGTGAGACCTCGCTGAAACGTTGCCAAGACAATCTCAATCTTACACGGGAAAAGACCCGAATACAACAAGACCAGCACCCGTGAAAATCTACGAAAACATACATACATACATACATACATACATACATACATACACACACACACACACACACACACACATATATAATGATTACATACAATTATTCCCTTCTTATTTCTATCTCTATTTTAACTTTTCCCTCATTTTACCATAATATTCAAAGATGTTTCTTTTATATCTTCCATTTTTCACCTTCGTTGTTCATATTTCACTTTTTTTAGCTCTTCACATCTATTTATATTAAAGTTTCATCTTTCATTCTTTCATTGTTCAGTGTTTTAATGTACACTTCTAGTACCAATCACAATCATTCAAACATATAGAATAAGTCTATTCAGGTTCTTTCCAATCATCCAATCCGTGTGATTCTACTATTAATGCACATGCTTACATTAAAATATATTCTTTCATTATCTAATTACCCATTGTTTAATTTTATCATTTCACTGCTAATCATAATATTTTTATGCGTGTCTATGTGTGTCTCTCTTGAAGGTTAACTTACTGCTTGCTTTGAAGGAGATTCATGTTTCCTGACAAGCTTTTTAAAGCAGTATTTTTGAAAAGGAAATAACCAGAAACACAACAATATAGTCCAGTGGACCTGATCCTCCATGTAATATATTATAGACTTCCTCAAAGGGTGCAAATCTTGCTACCTAACAAGAATTTCATGTAATACTTTTCATACCAGTGAATGCAGTTAGCAAACAAATATATGAAGTAAAGGATGAGTCACATAAGGAAAACTCCACGCTACAACAATAAGCTCGCACAAGAGAATAACAGTGAGGTTTTCTAGTGGTTTTATGTAAAAGAGTAACGAAATGGAAAATATTTGGATCATATGTTACACTTAGCTGAGGTTTGGCAATACAGAATTTTGTTACACTTCCATGTGAAGATTCCAAAACGAAGACACTGACTATCCAACAGCGGAACCGAAAGACATGGAAACATATAGACACGGTCACGTATTTTATTGAACAGTCTGAACACCAAAGTGAGTATAGACAGCATCACAGCAGAGTTGCAAGATTCTTTTGCCTCTGTAAGTGGTGTAGGGAACTACAGAGCAGTAGATACATAGCCACTCAGGGCAGAAACAACACCTGTACCAGCAAGAAAGAGGTAGTAGCCATGGGGTTAACTAAGTTGCTGCTCTTGTAGGCTTTGTGTTATGCATGGTATAGGTGAGGATGGTGGGGGGGACATCCTTTCCCCTATGAGTATTCAATGGTTATCTGGTTACCTGTGGAGAGACAAGACAGACATGGGGGTAGTGATGATTAATGAGTAGCAATGGTGACAAACATGTTGGGTTGGGTTGGTTCAATAATACTATTCTGCTCCTTTCCTAGTCCCTTTTTATTATTGCTGGTTTCCTCTGACACTGATATTGGTATGTTTGCCCAGAAGACAATACAATAATTGAAGTAATACTCACCCGTCAGATGTGAAAATATGGAGTGATTTCTGTTCCTAGTGACTATTCTTTTGGGGAAGCCTCTAATCCTGAAAAAAAATAAGGATTTCATGAATGTTGGATCTTCCAGGTAAAAAAACAAAATGCTTGACATTTCCAACTACGGTATCTATTAGGGCTGTGCAGTGCTCCACATTCAGTTCCAAAAATTGAGACTTGAAATGTGCCACAACACAAATGGAGTGACTCTGAGACTCTTAAAGCAGGGGCATATTTTCTCTGAATTCTCTCCAGGGGTGGGCTTCAAAAATTTCTTTTTCTTCAAAAACCGGTTCTCTGCCTGGTTGTTGGGTGGGTGTGGCCATGGTGGGTATGGCCTAGTGGGCCACCTGCACCACTGGAGGGGAGGCATTTTCACCTTCCTCAGGCTCCAGAGGCTTTCCTGAAGCCTCTAGGAGGGTGAAAACTTCCTGCCCTGGGCTCCGGAGGCCCTCCAGAAGCTGAAAACGGCCCGTTTCTGGCCTTGAGAAACTTCTGGAAGGCCTGTTTTTCCCCCTCCCTGAGCCTCCTCACGGGCTCTGCACTTACCTCGTATCCAAAACGGGCTGTGTGGAGACTCCTGGGAGGGGAGGGGGAGGAGAGAGGTCAGCTAGGGGTGGGATTTGGAGGTTCTCCGAACTGGCAATGACGTTAGCTTAACTGTAGCAGCCCACCCCCAATTCTCTCCCACCTACACAGTCCATACACACAGAAGGTTCTTCATATATGAGCAGACACGTATACAAACTATTGAACAAAAAGTAAGGGATGAATGTTAACCAAAGCAGAAGCTTCTCACAGACTAGGATAAAGCAAGCCAGAGATAATCTTGGCTCGCATATCATTCTAAGTTCCAAGGTCATTCATTCATTTTTGGTCTGGCCACGTGTGACTAACTTCTATGAACCAGGAAGGCTTTTAAATTTCAAGTTAAATTTCACACTTTAAAATAATATTTTGAATAATAATATTAAGCAATGAACCTCTTCCCCCCCCCCCCCCACTCCCATGAAATCCTCTTGCTTACCTGTGTGATGTACTGTGCCCTTGCAGTCTCACTTCCAGTTGACTTGGGCTTTCTAATGTGTGCTTATCAGTCTGGACTTCTTCAGAATACCTATAGGTTCTTTGAAATAAAAGTCATTTTATGTCTCATCTTCAGAGGTGGCCTTGGCTTTTTCACTAGCTGCAAATAGTCTTCTCTCAGAGAGAGGCCCTTTTCCTGTGGCATCTCAGGAAGCAGAAAAATGAAACTTCCTGCTTCATGTCTTGATATCTGAACTGTATTCTGTTATGGGAACATTTAGACCAGTTTTGTAAGTCATTTTAGAACGAATCTTATCCTCCACGGACTGGGGTATAGAACAGGAGAAGAAGATAGCTGTCTCTGTGTTCTCAGAAGTAACTTCTTTTATTGAGGCAGAGATGGGCAATTGATGGGAATCCAAAGCTTATCCTATACCATCATTGACAAAAAATTGTATTTTTTTCACAATTGCAAGCAAGAAATGCATTAAAAACAGTTCCACAATTCCTGAGGTAAAGGTAAAGGTTCCCCTCGCACATATGTGTTAGTCGTTCCCAACTCTAGGGGGTGGTGCTCATCTCTGTTTCAAAGCCGAAGAGCCAGCGCTGTCCGAAGACGTCTCCATGGCCATGTGGCCGGAATGACTAAACGGCAAAGGTGCATGGTCTACTGTTACCTTCCCACCAAAGGTGATCCCTGTTTTTCTACTTGCATTTTTTACATGCTTTTGAACTGCTAGGTTGGCAGAAGCTGGGACAAATAACGGGAGATCACTCCGTTACATGCCACTAGGGATTCAAACTACCGAACTGCCGACCTTTCTGATTGACAAGCTAAGTATCTTAGCCATTGAGCCACTGCGTCCCTCCTTAAATTCCTTAAAGTATGCTTAATATCTTTTAAAAGCAAAAGAAACCTTGGGAAAAATGGAATAGTCCCAACTATTTTGCTCTTCTTTTTCAGCTCTCAGCTTCCCTTAAAAAAAAAGTTTAGTGTAGCTCTCAGAAACAGAAAGATTGTTCAGGAATGCTCTCATCAAGAAGAGGGCTAAGCAAACATATGCATTCAACCTCTCTCTTCCAGGTGCGACATTATGCCAAAGTAGCTGGAAATTCTGGAAGTTGTAGTTGCAGACAAGTTATCTAAGAGAGAGCAGTCAGAAGTGAATCTCAGGTTTCTTCAGTAACTGTTAATCGTATAATTAGGAATCCATTTGCTTCTCTGCAGATAGGTGGTGTTTTGGGATCACATGTAATCTACCCAACAGAGAAAGTGTTTAAGCCTGAGGCTCCCAACAGGAATGTGCTGACAAATTATCATAAAGATACACAATTTGTGGAATTTAATCAGCATAACGACTGATTTCTGTGGTTGCTGGCAGGACTTGAATTTGTAAGTGACTTTTATTTATTATTATGCCCAAACATGCCAACGTTAATTTAATTTTTCCAAAGAAGCTGGAGCATAGGTTGATCCAAAGGGGCATGCAGGATTTTTTTCCTTAGATAAAGCTGTTGAGATTCTTCACTCCTTAAGGGAGCAGACCAGCAGATGTTAGACATTGCTTTCTATGACTCCTATTTATGCACACTGACACACGTAATGGTTTGGTTCTAAGTCCAGGGGTGGGCTTCAAAAATTTCAGCAACGGGTTCTCTGCCCAGTTGCTGTGGCCATGGTGGGTGTGGCCTAGTCAGCCTCCTACACAATGGCCGAAAGGGGTGTTTTTGCTCTCCACAGGCTCTGGAGGCTTTCCTCGAGGCTCCGGAGGGTGAAAATGGCCTCCCCAGGCTCCGGAAGCTGGAAATGGGCCCGTTTCTGCCTTCATGAACTTCCGGAAGGCCCGTTTTTCACCTTTCCCAAGCCTTTGTGTGCGCCCTGCACTTACCTGCATCCAAAACAGGCCATGTGGGGACTCCTGGGAGGGGGGGAGGCAGCCAGAAGTGGGATTTGGGGGTTCTCCGAACTTCACAGAATCTTAGCTGGAGGTTCTCCCGAACCCCTGCGAACCCCCAGCAGCCCAGCTCTGGTTCTAACCCATTTTCTAAAAATACCAAGTTGCTGGATAAACCTTAGTTTACCAAATTCATACATTGTGTATGAACTATATAAACTATGTCTATATATTTTTCATTTACTTTCTGTTCTGAGCATACCTACTGATAGCCCTTAACCTATAACTGTAATTGAGCTCGGAATTAGTCATATGTTGTGTTGATCCCTAAGTGGGTCACCCTGTAACCGTGCCCAATTTTCTGGGTTTTGCAGCGGTCATTAAGTGAACGCTGGGGGTTGTTAGATGAGCACAGTGGTGGTTAAGTGAATATGGCGGTCATTAAATGAATGTGGTGGTTAAACAAACCGATTTTATTCACTGGGTATATTTTTGCCTGAAATCGGAAGCAAATGCTAGAAACTGGCAAAAAAATGTTGAAGATCGCAGTCACAGGATCGTAGAATGCTGCAAATGGCCTTAACTGGAAGTTGGTTGCCAAGTGCTGAAAACCATGTTGTAAATACCTTTGGGGGGGAGGTGTCCATTGTAACTTTGAACAGTTGCTAACAACAGTTTAACAACAGTTGGTTGTTAAACAAGAACTACCTGTACTTTTCATTCATCTTATCTTTACATGGCTCTCATATATTCCAAAGATTCACATGCCGAGCTCAATGAGAAAAAAAATTACACTGTCAAGCGCAGGAAATCAGGAATCAAGGTAGATCAATTTAATACAGGTTTATTACATGGTAACACTCTCCACAACAAGAGTGTCAAACTCAAGGCCTGCAGGCTGGATTTGACCTGTGGGGCTGCCCTGGAAACAGTGAAGGAACGTCCGGTGGTGCCTCTAACAGCACATGGCCCTCCCGGGCTCCATTTTTGCTGGCAGAGGGTTGCAGGAAGCCATACCAGCCGAAAATGGAGATTGGGAGCCTGTTTTTGCTGGCAGAGCACTTGGGCCACCACAGGCGCCCCTGACACGGGTGACGTCAAGCTGACCATGTCCACCCTGGCCACGCCCACCCCAGCCCTCCAAGGTCAAATGCAACCCTGATGTGGCAATCAATGAAATTGAGTCTGACACCCCTGCTCTACAAGAATCTGAACGACTAAAGGTCAAAGCAAATAGGCAGTAGGTAAGTCAATGGAATTCAAGGTGGGGTGGACTTAGATCTCTTATGGGTGCGAAGGGACTCAAGATCCCTCTCTCAGGCTCAGCCTAATCATCTCCTACAATATGTACATAATAAGCCATAAAACAATGCTTTATAAACTGGGACCATACAAAATATTATGCCAAAACCAAATAAATTACATATTTTGGCTTAGTATAATGCATCAACAACCAGAGGCGGGTTGCTCCCGGTTCGGCCTGGATCAGGCGAACTGATAGTAGCGGCAGCAGGAGGCTCTGCCCACCCGCCCAGACACTTCTGCATATGTGTAGAAGCATCGCACGCGTGTGCGAGCGTGCCTGAACTGGTAGTAACAAAATTGGGACCCACCACTGATCAACACCACTTGTTATAGTTTTCCTTCGCATTGTTAATGACATCAAAAAGATCAATAATTACAGTATCATTAAGAGCTAATCTGACCATGAGACAGAATCAAACAAGGGTGGGTCTTGATAGCACCGGGATGGCGAAACTGCGGCACGCCTGCCACAAGTGGGACGCAGAGCCATTTCTGAGGGCACGCAAGGCGTTGCCCAGTCAGCTCCAGCGCACATGCTTGCACTGGCCAGCTGATTTTCGGCCTTGATTTTGGCCATTTTTCGCCCTCCGGAGGCTTTAGGGAAACCACCCAATGCACATTTTTCAGCACAAAAAACTGCCAAACACGCAAGCCGGAAGTTTGGGAACGGACTTCCAGTTTGCGCGTTGGACTGTTTTTTGCCCTCAGGAGACTTCAGGGAAGCCTCCTACTTTTGGCACCCGAGGCAAAAAAAAAAAAGGTTTGCCATCACTGTGATAGCAGATGAAATTAGAGCAGCAGCCCCGAATTCCCTTCTTCCAGATCTGTGTGCATCACACAATCTACTCAACTATATTGAACAAACCAAGCTAGTCTGCCCTCCTCAAATATGATAAGACATTCTTGTCCCTTCATCAGTTCTGAAGTAAACTGTTCTGCCAATAAATTTTTCTTTGGTTCTGTATGTGAACTGGAGATAGAAAGAGACTTCTAATTCAGTTATTTTATAAACCGACAAAACGTAATGATTGTTGGGACCTTAAGGACTAGGGGTGACATGATAGCAGTATTCCAGTATTTGGAATACTGCCACAAAGAAGAAGGGGTCAACTTATTTTCCAAAGCACCAGAAAGCAAGACAAGAAACAATGGATGGAAACTAAACAAGAAGAGAAGCAACCTGGAATTAAGGAGAAATGTCCTAACCGTGAGAAAAAATTAATCAGTGGAAAAGCTTGCGTTCAGAAGCAGGAGGTTGGAGTAGAAGATCTCCAAAGTCCCTCCCAGCTTGATTAATTAATTGATTGACTGCACACTCCTCAGGTAGAAAAGACCATCTGGTCCTTTCATTTATAACTGAATAAGTGTGGATGCCATCTTTTCAAATCTCTCACCAAGAACTCTTGACTTAACTTGCACACTCAACACAAGAACAAAAAATGAACCAAAGCAATTCTTGATGTCTCTTGACCATTTGGGGGTAAACTCCCATCAGAGACGAGTCTATATAAAAGGCTTTTATTCTCATATAGTGAGAAAATCTTAGCGGGTTTGAAGAAACTAATCTTTTCACAGAATATACTGAAAGCCTCCTACTTTTCCCACAGAAGGAAAACATAGCAAAGACAGTAAAAAATGGACTATTGTATTAGACGACACAACCCAAGAAAATGCAGCTCTTTTAAAGGGATTAGATTTTTTTTAATTAAATTTTTAATCTGGGTTGTAAAATCAACATTTTCAACTATGCATACTAGAATCTGACAAGAGGATTTATAGCCTTTGTTTACAAACTTATGTGAAATAAAATGTCAATGTCCTATTAAGTCTATGATTTTGCAAAGAAATCACATTTAAACAGTGTATTAGCGGTAATACATATTTTCAGAATTTATTGCACCTAATTATAAAAGCAAGCAGAAATAATATTTTGTATGTTAGAGAAAAAATGATTTTAGGCCTCTTAGGATGATGTCCAGATATCCGTGGTGGCTCAGTGGCTAAGATGCTGAGCTTGTTGATCAGAAAGGTCAACAGTTCGACGGTTCAAATCCCTAGCACTGCGTAACAGGGTGAGCTCCCGTTACTTGTCCCAACTGCCAACCTAGCAGTTCGAAAGCATGTAAAGATGCAAGTAGAAAAATAGGGACCACCTTGGTGGGAAAGTAACAGTGCTCTGTGCGCCTTCGGCGTTTAGTCATGCCGGCCACATGACCACGAAGATGTCTTCAGATAGCTCTGGCTCTTCGGCTTTGAAACGGAGAGGGGAACCTTTATCTTTATGTACCAGAAAATCACTATACATTATCAATATTTAAATTTCAGTATTCTGGAGAAAGAACATTTGAGAGCCATTGAATTGCTCATTTGCATTAATATCTAACATAAAGTCTCCAACTTTTGTTTTATTAAATAACTTGCCCTACAGTGCTTATGTTAAACAAGCAATAAATAGCCCACTTGTACTAACATGGTTCCATAGCCTACTGAGAAATTGTTTTTATTATGTTTTACAATAACTGTATGTGTTTCCTAGAACTCATAATCCATACTACCAACTTTTTACATGGGTAAGGTGAACACTTAAAGTAACAAGAATAATTCAGCAGGTAAGGCTTTTTTTTCTACAAGCTGAGAAAAGCATCTTGGATTTCTATTAGACCCAGACTAATAATACATGCTATCTAATAAGTGTTTAATTCTACCTTCTACTGCTTGTACAAATCATCATATAAATTAGATAGAGGTGGTTTTGGCAAGTACTGTCATTCCAAATTAGTTTTAATTAATGATGCTAATGTCAATAATCTACTGAACCTTAAAATTTAACAGTCAATTGATTTATACTAACTCCTGTTATTCCAAAAAAGAGTGGACTGATTAAAATAATTTGCTTCCCATGAAACCCAAAATGGAAACTAATCGTTACTCTAATCTTATACCAAAATATTTGGTAAGCCTTTCTTTTTTTACTGAAAGAGTCCTTTGTTTACACAAACCTCCACCTACCTCCCAGTTTTTCTTTAAAACAGTCTCTCCATAAGCCTAACTTCCTGCAGTTTGCCAGATTAGCCCATTCTATCACCCTTTAATTTGCTTTAATTTGCTATTATACCTCTTTTCTGCCCATTTTTTTGCAAAAACGGGGGTGTTTTTGCCTTCCCCCAGCTCTGCTGAAGCCTGGGGGCCGGAGAGGACAAAAACTTTTTTTTCTTACTGGGTAGTTTGCAGGCACTCCCTTAGCTCCGCCGAGGCTGGACCCCCCCCCCCCCGTCAAAATTTTTCACCGTTTCGGTGGGCATGACTTGGTGACGTCATGTGACTGAGTGTGCATGAGTGACATCAAGTTGGCCATGCCCATTCAGTCACCTGCCCCCCCACCATCTAGTCATACCCACCAAACCGGTAGTAAAAAATGTTGAAACCCACCCCTGGTCATGAGTTGGTTTATGCACATCAGGAAGTGAAAGTAGATGTTCTAAGGATTAAGACACTTACGCTCAAGTCCTCTTTCCGCCATAGACATTCACTAGATCCCTCTGGACCGTAATTCTTTCAGACTCCTCCCTTGCCCCTTGGCATGCTTCCTTTGGAGGCAGTTGTGGGACAGCTGTCCCAACGGGATATTAGTATGCCTCAAAATATCCTGGTTCATTATTGAGTATTGAGACTTTCATGGCAGTTCTCAGCCAATCAGACATCCATCATCCAAGCCCTGCCAAGTCTCACTGCGCTTCACCAAACATTTATCAGCACTTTTCACAGAGTCTCTAATGGTTCATTGAGGTAGAAGAGAGATCAGGAGCCGCTTTTCCAGCTCTTTCCACCTTCTACCAACCTCTTCAAGCTCTGTTGCTGCCAATGATCCTGATCCCCCTCTCTTGATCTCCCTGCCAGGGAGCGTTTTGCTCCATTGAGCAGCCACTCCTCTAAAAACAAGGCAGCAATTCTCTATGAAAACCAAGGAATGAAACTTTGGTCAGGAAAAGGATAGACGCTGGAAGGAGGGAGAGGACTTTTGCTGGAATGATCAATTCAGCTTAAAAATAATTATGTAACCTTTTACCAATTTTACATTCAGGATTTAAGAGACGTTATGTTTGAAGAGACTTTTCAAACTATTTCAAAGTTGCTTTTCTCCCCCCTTCAGCATCTTCTTGAAGGGGGCACCTTCAGAACCAGTTATTTTGATTTGAGGGTGAGAATAATTTATTTGCTTTTTTGGCTTCTGATTAAAACTGTGAGTAATAAACCGAAAGAACTGCATGATGACAGACAATCACTGAAAAGACCAGCATTTACAACTTCTATCTGTTCTTTGCGTAAGATAAAGGTTCCCTGGCAGAGGTGTGCTAGTCATTTCCGGCTCTAGGGGGCGGTGCTCATCTGTTTCAAAGCCAAAGAGCCAGTGCTGTCCGAAGACGGTCTCTGTGGTCATGTGGCTGGCATGACTCAATGCCGAAGGTGCCCAGAGCACAGTTACCTCCCCACCAAAGTGGTCCCTATTTTTCTACTTCCATTTTTACATGCTTTCAAACTGCTAGGTTGGCAGAAGCTGGGACAAGTAACGGGAGCTCACTCCGTTACGCGGCGCTAGGTATTCGAACTGCGGAACTGCTGTCCTTCTGATCAAAAAGCTCCATGTCTTAGCCACTGAGCCACTGCGTCCCCTTTTTCTTTGAGTAGTAGCCTCTAATATAGTGTTTCTCAACCTCATCCCTGGGAAATTCTAGGAATTAAAATCCACACATCTTCTAGTTGACTGAGAAAAGCTGCTCTGATGAGTCTCTCTCTCTCTCTCTCTCTCTCTCTCTCTCTCTCTCTCTCTCTCTCTCTCTCTCTCTCTCTCTCTCTCTCTCTCTCTCCCTCCCTCTCTCTCCCTCCCTCTCCCTCTCCCCCTCCCCCCCCTCTCTCTCTGTATGTTACTGTGTATGTATAAATAGACCAACACAATCTTCCTCTTTCAATACATGGTATGTTGAATTTTTATGGGGGTGGTAAGGTAACAGTTCTGAAAGCTCCTCCTGAGCTGTTGATAATGTTCATCTTGCTGCTATTCTGACTGAATAACATCTTTTATCGTCATCCCATCTAAACTTCATTTAATTGTCAAAATTGATGAAAGATAAACACTCACGGTATGTTCTGGAAATATCTAAGCATGCTTAAAATGCTAACTCAAGGCTTACACCGTCAGACAATAAACTAAGCTATGAATACTTCTACTCCTGTCATATATCAGATTTTCTTTAATTAAAAAAATGCTTGTAATAATAAAGATATTTTCAATGCATTCATGTAACAGCAGCCACCTGTTGAAATGTAAGCTTTTTTTCCTTTCCTTTGTCATAAATAGAGCAACAGACAGGACCATTTTCACCCCAAGAGATTATCCACTATTCTGGGGGCTTTGCTTATTCACAAGGCTTCCTATCTGCTCTATGACCCCCTGAGAAGCTAATTTTCAGATTACTTAGATTATAGTGTAGCTTCTGAGGCCTTCCTGCAGAAAGATTAGTTTCAGATGCACTTTGGGGGTTTACAGAATTCTTTTTTTAAGAGTTGGTTGAAGGAAATTCTCAAAGAACCTCAAAGGAAGAAAAAATAGTTTGTCCCTTTATTTAATTAGAGAAAAATAGCACCATGTGTAATAAAGAAAATCACACAATTGCCTTTACATTTATTTTCGTTTAAGGCAGGGGTGTCCAAACTTGGGAACTTTAAGACTTGTGGACTTCAACTCCCAGAATTCCCCAGCCAGCATGGCTGGCTGGGGAATTCTGGGAGTTGAAGTCCACAAGTCTTAAAGTTCCCAAGTTTGGACACCCCTGGTTTAAGGCAACCACACAAATTAGTTGGCTATAATATCTACTTAAACAGTTTCCAGAAGAACTGGGTTAGTTGGTAGTAACAAAAAGAACAATCTTGTGGTGCCTTAAAGACTCTGTTAAAATTCGGTGGACTATTACAATTAAACTCCATGAAAGTTACAGTATAATGAATTAGTTTAGCTTTTACTTTTTAAAGAAAACAATGAAGCTGCTTCTTACTCTGTTTTCTACCCAGCTTTTCCAGCTTTTCTTTTTCACCCCAGCTGCCTAGTTGCTATTGTTTGGGCAGGTAACACACTTCTCTACGTAGGTTTCAGCCATAAAATTCCTTAAGGGCTGATGGGGTGCCCAAGTAATTCTCCTGTAACTAAAGGTGGTTGGAAGCTGATACTTTGTTCTTTAGCATTTTAATTTCGCATTTTAATTTTGTTTTAATGAAAAGAATCAAGAGTCTTACAAATAAGTCTTTTGGCAAAAAGGCCGAAAGTGGTAACCATGGGCACCTCACTGGATATTCTTGCATTGGAGCAGGGGTGTCAAACTTGATTTCATTGAGGGCCGCATCAGGATTGTGTGGGACCTCGGGGGGGGGGGGGCATGGCCAGCTCAGCATCACTTGTGCCAGGAGTGCCTATGCTGGCCTGAATGCTCTGCCAATGAAAACGGGCTTGCAAGCTCCGTTTTCAGCTGCGACAGCTTCCTGCAACCCTCTGCCAGCAAAAACGGAGCTCAGGAGGGCCACACGCGCCCCTCCCAAGGGCCGTTTTCGCTGGCAGAGGCACCACGGGCCATTCCTTTGCTGTTTCCAGGGCAGCCACGCAGGCCAGATCTAAGCACCCCGCGGGCAAGATTCGGCCTGCGGGCCTTGAGTTTGGTACCCCTGCATTAGAGGATGGAGGATTTTAGCCACAGGGCAGATACATCAAAGCTGCAAAAGGGAAAACCATATCTTCGAGAATATGACCATAGTTTGGGCTAACCATGTAATTATTTTCAATAAAAATAAACTAGTTCGCTAATGTATGCTGTGGATGATCAGTCTATCTCCTAACTCAGTTTGAAACTTGGAAAAAAACAACAAGTATTTCCAGCACAGTCTTTTGCACGTCTATTCAAATCCTGCTAAATTCAGGGACTTACAATATAAATATAAACAGTTCAGCAGCCTCGATAGCTATTTTCGCTGTACCTTCCTGAACTAATATATTGTCACCCTCAATAAAAATGTTCTGACAAAAGTACAGTGAGAAATTTCACCTTCTATTGATTGAAAACAATTGATATTGGTGTGTGGATGTGGGTAAAGATATGCAAAGTTCCAGTTTATGCTGCAGAAACTGGTACAAATGCTAAAGAGTTGAACAATCTTTTTTGCATTTTGTGTTCGCTATCAGGACCTCAAATCTTCTTGCAAAGTCCTAGAGAACATTTGAAAAATGTGCTGGTTTAATGCATAACTCCATCTAATATAAATTCTGCTTAGATACTTGGCATTATATAACCATTTTCAATATGCATTAAAAGTTTGTATAAACTCTAGTTCTATAATTAGTCACAATTGCTTTGAAGCTAGAATGCCATTCAATGGAAACTACAAATACTCTATGGTAGTGGGTTTCTCGTTGGTAACCATCCTGCCAATCCCTCCAAAGCCCTCAGGAACTAATTAAACTAATAGCCAAATAATGATTTACTTGGTAAGTATTACTAACTTTATATCATGGTACTGGCAGACTATAAAAACTGAAATAGTCTTGTCACTAACTATATATAGTTTCACTATATATACTGTGTAACAGACCTACCGTATTTTTCAGACTATAAGACACACCAGACTAAGACACACCTAGATTTACAGGAGGAAAACAAGAAAAAAATAGTTTTTTGCTTCCGCACATCGCATTTTCGCCCTCCCCGGACTCCAGAAGCACTCTGCAGTGTTCTGCATGTCCTGTTTTTGCCAAAAACAGGCTCGTTTTCACAAAAAAACCCACCAATTTTCACCAATTTTCACAACACCTATTTTTGGCCTGCAAAGTGCTTCTGGGGCCCAGGGAGGGCAGAAACGCAACACGTGGAGAGTTCAGGAGCCCAAAAACGGGATATGTGGAGCATTGCAGAGTGCTTCTGGAGTGATTTAATGACTGCATTTATGACAGCCATCGAACCGGTAGTTTATGGCTTAAAAAGCACACCTGCCATCATGAATGGTTGTGCCATAGCTGCCCCCCCCCGTCTGATGGCTGCATATTGGACACATGACAAAAGGGTCACCTTTATGACAAGTTAAATATTCTGTGGTCACGTGACCATAATTTGCAATCCTTTTTTGCCATTTTCCAGCAAAAGCTTCTGTTCAAATAAATAGATTTACATTTACCACCATCATAACGCTTTATAAAGCCTTAGTAAGGACACACATTGAATAGACTGCATCCAGTTTTGGTCACCATATTACAAAAAAGATGTTGAAACTTTGGAAAAAGTGCAAAGAAAAGCAGCTAAGATGATTAAAGGCCTTGAGACTAAAACATATGAAGAACAGTTGTAGGATTAGGGTTTGGCTAGTCTACAGAAAAGGACTAGAGGGACAAGATAGCAGTATTCCGGTATTTGAGAGGTTGCCACAAAGAGGAAGGGGTCAACTTGTTTACCAAAGCACCTGTAGGCAGGACAAGTAACAATGGATGGAAACTAATTCATGAGAGAAGCAACCTGGAACTAAGGAGAAACTTTCTAATAGTGAGGATAATTAACCAGTGGAACAGCTTGCATTCAGAAGTTGTAGGTGCTTCATCACTGGCAGTTTTTAGGAAGAGACTGAATAGTCACTTGTCTGAAATGGCATAGAGGTGTGATGGCGAACCTATGGCACACGTGCCAAAGGTGGCACACAGAGCCCTCTCTGCAGGCACTTGAGCTGTCACCCGAACTCAGCTCCACCGTACATGTGTGCGTGCCTCCCAGCAGCCAGCTGGTTTTCGGGCCTCTGCCGTGCATGCGCAGGGGGTGGAGCGCATGCAGATGTGCATGCATGCATGGCACGCAGGGTGCATTGCGTTATGGATGTGTGCATGTGCGCCCATGCTTTCAGCACACAACAACAAAAAGGTTCGCCACCACTGGTATAGAGTCTTCTGCTTGAGCAAGAGGTTGGGTTAATAGACCTTGAAGGTCCCTTTCATCTCTATTCTAATTTGAGAATCTGATTGAGATATTCACTTAACAATGACTACAAAAACCGTAAAATTATATCAGGTCAAGTGGGCTCCTTAACTTACTACTGTAATGATTTACAACCAGATTTCCAGTCCCAACTATGGTTATAAATCGAGGAGAACCTGTATATTTAAAATGTTGTTCCTCTATGGTATATTTGATGTGACAATTGTCCCTCTGTTGCGCACATTTGTGCTAAAAAAAAACGGGGCGATGTATGAGCCTACACTATTTTAGGCTCAAAACAGATTGCCAGGAAGAATACAACATGAAAAGCTACTCCAATACTGCACCATGTAACATATGCAAAATCCCATTCATGCAGAATTGCAGAAAATGTGAATTATATAAACAGTTTTGTGACATTCGTATTATAATTATAGTGATGAACTCGTTTCTTCCTTAAAGCATAACTTTTAGCATGGCATATCATTCCTGGAAATTATGCTTGCTTTTTCCATCATAGTTTGGCATTGCTCACCAGAAGGAACAACTACTGGCAGATAACACAGCACTTGCTGTACTCCACAGACCATCTGTGCCAATCTGCATTTCATTAGCACTCATAAATACTTATAACTGGCATATCAGTGAATGATAGGCCGTCTTTTAAAGTCTGATGGAGCTCTGGCTAAAGCAAACACTTTTCAAAAAGTGGATTTCTGTTGTAGTTTTCTTGTGGAACAAGACATGTGACAATACTCTGTATATATTTTAATGCAAATCTACATTATAATTTAGGATTTAAAAGTAAAGTTGTTTTTTAACCAAACAGTTTGAGTTCACGTGTGTCCAGTCTTTTCAGCAATAATCCAATGACCGTTTTCTTGGCAGCAAGTCCCATTTGGGAATTATTCTTACTAATATATGGATATGTTTGTCCAGATAATTCAGCTTTTCAGCTATAAATGCCTCTTATTTGGGCTCAGTTTTTTTTTAACCGTAAGTAAGAAGAACTTTCAACAGGTAGCGTGTGTGTGTGTGTGTGTGTGTGTGTGCATGTATTCACATTTTTTATGTAAAATCCAGCACTACTACTGGTATATAATTCTCATTGAAAATACGTAAATTTAAACCCTAAAAAATTAACATCTGAGAAAATACAGCTCACAGCCAAGAACTAAAATGCATATACAAAGAAAATATTGGGAAATTAAAGCAAAATGTTTCTACTCAGTCATAACCTACAGAGAGGAAATGCAAAATCAGTCATTGGTCATAACTGAGTCTGACCTCTGAATATACAATACATATAGAACCTCTTAAAAACCATTATGTGTTGTGTTTGCCTTGCTTTGTGATATATTGTGTAAATGAAAAGAATTCAGCCTTGAATTTGATTACAATTCTAAATTGGTTAAAATATAAAAAAGGAAGTTAGAAATCAAACACATTTATTTTTTTCCCAGCGGTTCTCTTTTTTCCTGTTTTCATTTATAAACCACAAGAAATAACAATAGAGTGGAAACTTTAGTTTTAGGTATTAAGCTCAAAAATTGAAAGTTTTCTAATATTATAAATAAATTCAATGCATTTTGCAACTGTTTACCAATGCTATACTTATTAATTGTATGGCTTAGCCAATCTTATGTTCATTAACCTTTTAGAAATCATATTTAACATTGACATAAACTTTTCAACTGAAGTGCTAGTACTGATGTACCTTTACATGCTGCTCAGGATGGATATATATATATGTATGTATGTGTGTGTGTGTGTGTGTGTGTGTGTGTGTGTATGTATGTATGTTTTCGTAGATTTTCACGGTCCCATTTTAAGCCCAAGCCTGAAGATGGCAAGTGAGATCTTGCTGAAACGTTGCCAAGACAATCTCAATCCTACACGGGAAAAGACACGAATACAACAAAACCAGCATATATATATATGTCTTTCGACTCATTACAGAAAACCATCCAGGCAGAAAACCATATTTTTATTTTTAATGTTGCCTTTGCTATGTTTGTGTTGTATTTGTGCTGATAAATAAATAAAGGGAGACTAGTATAGATCTATTTCAAGCTATTTAGCTCTCATCAGCTAGCCATACCCTTACTGGGATATTATATATATATATATATATATATATATATATATATATATATATATATATATATATATATATATATATATATATATATATATATATATATATATATATATATATATATATATATATATATATATATATATATATATATATATATATATATATATATATATATATATATATATATATATATATATATATATATATATATGTCACTTGTTATAAGCAACTCTCTTGTACTCTGCATGTAAAAGCTATTCATAATTATACATACAAAAGCATATGTCAATCCCTTTCTACCATCATCAGAGGACTGCATAGGAGTCTCTTCTTACAAAAGTAATAAACCTGTCACAGTATACATATCTGATTCAGCACACAATATAATAATGTGTTTGTGTGTGTGTGTGTGTGTGTTACAACCCCTGGTATGCCTAAATATGGGAGGAAGGTCACTACTCCCTCTTTCTGTCCTTCAGCTCATCACAGAAGACCATGCAGGCAGAAAACCATATTTTTATTTTTAATGTTGCCTTTTTATATTTGTGTTGTATTTGTACTGATAAAGTCTCCCTTTATTTATTTATCAGTACAAATACAACACAAATATAAAAAGGCAACAGTAAAAATAATAATATGGTTTTCTGCCTGCATGGTCTTTGTGATAAGCCGAAGGACAGAAAGAGGGAGTAGTGACCTTCCTCCCATATTTAGTCATACCAGGGGTTGTAACACAAATACATACCTATTTCCCTGGCTCAACTGATAAGTAAGAGAACCCGTGGCTTAGTGGTTAAGACTCCTGCCTAAGATATATACAGCCCGGGTTCTAATCCCAGTAAGGGTATGGCTAGCTGATGAGAGCTAATTAGCTCGAAATAGATCTATCCTAGTCTCCCTTTATTTATTTATCAGTACAATTACAACACAAATATATAAAGGCAACAGTAAAAATAAAAATATGGTTTTCTGCCTGCATGGTCTTTGTGATAAGCCGAAGGACAGAAAGAGAGAGTAGTGACCTTCCTCCCATATTTAGTCATACCAGGGGTTGTAACACAAATACATACATACATACATATATATATATATATATGTGTGTGTGTGTGTGTGTGTGTGTGTGTGTGTGTGTGTATTTGTGTTACAACCCCTGGTATGCCTAGATCTATACTAGTCTCCCTTTATTTATTTATCAGCACAAATACAAAACACACACACACACACACACACACACACATATATATATATATATTCACATATGCATGCTTGACTCCACTGAAATTCTGCTGCCCAGCTGTGTCAGGTATTTTGCTGAGAAATTAAATTGGACTCTGCTGCCTTTTAATAACATTTTAATGGCTCAAGCTGTGTATTTCTTGCTCCTTGTAGTGATTTTAAAGGTCTCTGCTTAGCAGTGAAAGTTTTGTCTTAGAAAACAAAGATCTTGTATGCAGTTGTTTCCAGTCCATCTTTTTAGACTTATGCAAAATAGATGTCTATTTCACTAACTAACCAAAGCTTTAACTACTTTCTACATTTCAGAATTCTTTATCCATTGGGACTGGCCATAAGGATAATGTTAAATACACACTATCTGCTCTTACGCTCCTGAAGTGGCTCTTCAGATAGGGTTGCATAAATTCTGAGCAATCTCTGATTGGTAGAAAAAGCTCTGTATTTCTTTGCTGTTCTAGCACAACTTTACAGAACAAAAAGTAACTGGATGCAGTTAATATTATTATTTTTGATAATTTAACAGGGAAACACACACACTTGTAAGGATTCCATCCATTTCCACTCTAATGATTGCCAGATTATAAAAAAATATAAAGTTTTTTTGGGCAAAATAATTTAGAAAATCAGAGTAAATTCAAATGTATACAATCCCCATATAACAAAATAACAGTGTTGGAAGGTCTTCTTGTCCACTATATTCAAAGGCCAAATTTGTATAACATGGTTACTATATTAATCCATTTTTCTGGATTCAGGTAATAGACTAAAGCATAAACTAATTTCAAGTTAGATTTACAAAACTCTCCAAAACACAAACCAACTCTAACCAGTATTAAAAGTATACCAAAATTAGCAAATGCAAATTTAAGCATTAGAATTTTAAATGACCTGATTAAGTTTCATGCAAATATGCAAATCATAAACATAACCTAGCCCATATATTTATATACACTTTTACATATATATATAAAGAATTCCAAGACCATGAATTTTAGTTCCACCTTAGGCACAAAAACGATCTGAGTTATTTTGGCTCAATCACTCTCTCTCTCTCAGGCCTAGAAAGGTGGTAATGGCAAACCACTTCTGAAATATTGCCAAGAAAACTGCGCGCGCGTGCACATATACACAAACACACACACACAAACACCCCTTTCTAGCACACTGGAAGGAAAAAAGAAAACTGCAATTAATAAATATCCATTTTATAATATGTATCCAGTACTGTCTGTGATATTTGTACATATAAGTACAATGGTGGGTTCCGGATCACATTGCAACCGGTACGGTGCAACGGGGCCGGGCATGCGTACTTATCGCCCGCTCCAGCTGCTTGGCGAAGTGCCACACACGCCGTACGCTCCGTGCACGTAAGCCCCGATCGGCTCAAATACAAGTAAGGATGGCAGGGGAGGAGCTGGGCCCTCCGGACCACTGTACTGGAACGGTACCTGGTGCTCCCAGCAGGCACCGGTACACCCGTACCGGGGCGTATCCCCCCATTGTATAAGTAAAAACTGCCAAGTGCATCTAAGAATTGGGGTTGCTCTTATGTTGATGTCAGATGCCAAACTACTAGTGTTTTAGGATTGAGGAACAGATTAGCTGAATAACTATGAATCTCCACAATACACGCAAAAATAATGTGAAGTGTTTCTAGATGTATACACAAAAGGCACTTACCAACATTAATTCCACGCAACCAACAATTTAAACTGGGTATCAGAAACTCATATCTCTCCAGATGTTGGAATCAAACTTCCTGATTCCTCATCTTCAACCAAACTGCCTTAAGCTAGTGAAAGTTAATGTTCAACAACATGCCAAAATAACTCTGTTGCCCATAATTACATTTCAGACAGAAAAAAATGAAGAACAGCACATGGAGCACCGAGCCAGGAGAGGTTCTTAAAATGATTTTTTAAATTTCCTTTTGAAAATTATAATAAAATGTTATGTGGTGAACTGCTTTGACAATTCCTAATGGAATGGCATGAAAGAAATGTTCTCACAAATAAACAAAAACAGGTAATGGTGGATAATTAGGGTAGCAGTAAACAGCACTCTCTCTTTCTTCCTATTTTTATTAACAATTATACACAAGGGGCATTTAGTTAGGAATGTGTAAAGATAGTTTGTAGAGATATGCATAATTACAGATCTAGGTACTTAGTTTCAAATAAAACATTGGTTATTTAAATGTACTCCTGTAAGGTAAACTGTGCCACTGGGCTTATGTGCTGATAAAGCAGGGAATTTACCTTTCACTTAGTAAATAGAAAGACATGTCACAATGGTAAATATTGGGAGTCTCAAAACCTATTGCTAGAAAAGCATTTTATAATAGAAAATCAAAGGGCAAAAAAATACAGTGCCCTCCCTCCCACAACATGAATATCTGACTGAATTGGGAGGCACACTGCTATTATTTTTTGAATGACCCAAAACAAATAAAGGCAGGCACTGGCAATTTTTTTCAGAATCAGATAAAAAGAACGAGTCAATGAATAATATAAGGAAAGTGACAAGTCTTTGACATTGTTAGAAGTGGAACAATGACTAGAAACTGGGATTAAGCTTAAGAAAGCTAAACTGCACAATATGTATTTGGAAAATCTAAATATATGAGATGCATCACAGTTCCCAAACAGCTGAATTTTGCATAACATGTATTGATCAAGGAATAATTTATGGAAGATTTCTGCAATCCTAGCAATCCAGAGATGCCAATTCTTGCAGAACTGACTGATTCGGTGACTCTAATTCTGATTCTTCCTTCACAAAGCTGTTTTGATTGAAGTTTTGGGAATTATGTTCCCAACACATCCTGGGAGTGTCAGGCTGGAGAAGGACGACCTTAAATCTAGCTGACCTTGGCAGATTTGCTGAAGTTAAAGTTTCACATTGGTAAACTATTTCTGACTGTTTTCTGCCCAGTGTACCTAGCACCAAACAAAGTTTTCTTTATGACTGGGTCTCATATCAGCTATCTATTAATGGAACTGCCAGGTTTTCTATTAATGTCCTTCATGGCCACTCTTTTCCTACCTTTTTTTTTGTTGTTGTTGTTGAAAGGATTATGAATACAGGTTGGCAGAAAGCAACCAAGAAAGGTTCTTGGAGCTGTTGCTTTCAGGAGGCCTTGTGTCTCATTTTAGAAAAGAAGAAAAATATATCTTCTACCGGCTTAATCAGAATTGGATGTAAAAATGCAGACAAGAGCTGCCATGTTTCCCATTTCAAGAGCTGATTGAGAACATTTGTTTCTTCATTGGTAAGGTGAAGGTAAAGGTTCCCCTTGCAAATATGTGCTAGTCGTTCCCGACTCTAGGGGGTAGCGCTCATCTCCATTTCAAAGCCAAAGAGCCAGCACTGTCCGAAGATGTCTCCGTGGCCCTGTGGCCAGCATGACTAAACGCCGAAGGTGCACAGAACGCCGTTATCTTCCCACCAAAGGTGGTTCCTATTTTTCTACTTGCATTTTTATATGCTTTCGAACTGCTAGGTTGGCAGAAGCTGGGACAATTAACAGGCGCTCACTCGGTTACGCGACATAGGTATTCGAACCGCTGAACTGCCGACCTTTCTGATCGACAAGCTCAGCATTGAGCCACTGCGTCCCTCTTATTTATTATTTTTACTTTATTATTTTTACAAATAACGCAAGGCAGTTACGCACTGATTTACCTAACATACTTTCCTCTTCCTATTTTTCCAATCCATTTGGTGATCTCTCCCATTTGGTGATTGGACGAAGTAGCCACTGATTACAGATTTGAATCCTAATTATCTTTAGGTTCCTGTTCAGCTTCTGTAACTTGAATGTAGTAAGTAATTAACTTCCATGCATTCTTCATGCCCACCCAGACTTAGTATCAGCTTAGGAAGCCTGGACAAGCACACAAAAGGAAATTGCTATTGTGCAGGTATAGAATTTATGTTGAATGTATGAAAATCAGAAGCATATGCCCTTTCCAGTGAGTCTTTCTCACATTCATATTGAATCCACCCAGCTCAAATATAGTCACTGAAAAAGAGAAAGGAAGGAACAAACAGGTAGGAGGGAGGATTTAAGGTCAAGGAAAGGAAGAATGTTCAGTCTGTCAAACACTTTGAAACTTAACAGAAACAGATGCTTGACGTGATTTCTTACATTACCCTCCCTCACAATTCCATACATCTGTTCTCTATTGGATTAAAACACAATTTAGTACCAATAAAATCTCCATACCTCAGCTATTTCCCCCCCCCCCCCCCCAATAGGATCATTCAGGAAATAAAGTGGTTTCCATCCACCTTCTTTTTTAAACTGCTTACTTAAGAGAATTTCTTGCTGCATCTGTATGCATAGGCAGAATATATATATGTATGTGTATATTATATATATATTATATGTGTGTGTGTGTGTGTGTGTATGTGTATATGATGTATATGTATATGTATATGATGTATATGTATATGTATATGTATTTATTTGTGTTACAACCCCTGGTATGCCCAAATATGGGAGGGAACTCACTACTCCCCCTTTCTGTCTATCGGCTCACTACAGGAGACCATCCAGGCAGAAAACCATATTTTTAATGTTGCCTTTTTTATATTTGTGTTGTATTTGTGCTGATAAATAAATAAAGGGAGACTAGTATAGATCTATTTTAAGCTATTTAGCTCTCATCAGCTAGCCATACTCTTACTGGGATGTGAACCTGGGCTGTATTACATATTAGGCTATATATAGATAAGGAGGAGAGCCTGTGGCTTAGTGGCTAATACATCTGCCTAATATGTAATACAGCCCAGATTCAAATCCCAGTAAGGGTATGGCTAGTTGATGAGAGCTAAATAACTTGAAATAGATCTATACTAGTCTCCCTTTATTTATTTATCAGCACGCGCGCGCGCACACACACACACACGTACATACATACATACATACATACATACATACATACATATATATATATATAAATAAAACACCAGCCTGAAGATGGCGAGTGAGACCTCGCTGAAACGTTGCCAAGACAATCTCAATCTTACACAGGAAAAGACCTGAATACAACAAAATTAGCATACCTACACCCGTGAAAATCTATGAAAACAAATATATTTATTTATTTATTTATCAGTACAAATACCCCCCCACACACACACATATATATCTCCTGGCTTCATTATGTATGTCTATTACTCACCCAGAAGGCAGAACATTATCATCCCAGATACCCAAACAAGATAGATAATAGATAGATAGATGATAGATAGATAGATAGATAGATAGATAGATAGATAGATAGATAGATAGATGATAGATAGATAGATGATAGATAGATTGATAGATAGATAGATAGATGATAGATAGATAGATAGATAGATAGATAGATAGATAGATAGATAGATAGATGTTACATTACACGGTCAAAAAAAAAGGAGGGGCATGCATAAGGGCACCAGCATTCCCAGCGTCCCTGTCCTACTGTCCCCATTTACTCATATTCATTTCCTTTATTCATGTCCATGTTCATACTTAAACCTGCTGTCCTGTACATTTCACAAACTAATACATAAATAATACACAAGAGTACAAATTCACACATCTATATTCCAAGGACTATATCAGGAAATTTGCAAGGTTGAACTACTAAACTAAGAATCAGTGATCAAACTTAAACCATTGAATCTCCAGATGCTGGTGTTAGCTGCAATGCCAATCAGTTTCAGACTGCTAGAAACTCGTTCTGTTTACAGATGCTTAAATACTTGAATCAGTTTTAAAGAATAGACCCACACACACCCATCCCCCACCCACAGACAGTATGCATTTCCTTTTTCGACCAGATTTGTTTTACCGGGTCCTTCCAAATACACATTGCATGAGTGAATGTAGGGCTCCAGCTCTGGAATGCCATTTGTCAGAAATGGTAAAGGGTCTCCTGCTTGGGGGGGGGGGGGGGGTTGGACTAGATGACCTATAAGGTCCCTTCCAACTCTGTTCACCTGTTAAAAGCAGTCGGGAATCTGTGCTAAGGATAATAGTATCTTTATGCAACACCACTAGAAAGTATTTGACGTTCATTACGGATAGTCCTTGACTTATGCCTGCAATGGGGACATCTCTAACATCTTCCATTTCCACTTCCCCAGATGAGTTCCTTGGATGCAATTCCCATTCATTCCAGCCCTTTGGCAATCTTGGCTGGGGATAGTGGAGCTGCCATCCACCAGATTGGGAAAGGAGCCAGTCTGGGGGAAAAGCTGTCAAATTGCACATTTAGATCGCCACAACTTTCTTAACCAACCTCACACAAACCCCCAGAGCGCTTTCTTCCACCACTGCAACGCTTTTCTACAGGAGTGTGTGTGTGTGTGTGATTTGCAACACTGCAAGGTGCCTTCTGGGTTGCTGTTACCCCCGTCCCACGGGTTCTATTACCCATAAGAAGGAAAGCGGGGAGGGGGGGGGGAGAGTCGGTGGTCAGAAGCCCTCTTGAGGGACACCCCAACGCAACAGTCTCACCTGTCTTCTTTGCGGTCTGCAGGAGGTCGCCGCCTGGGCACGTGGAAATCCTTCCCCGTGACGAAACTGATTCCAAACGACCTTATTCCTAATTTTTTAAAAAAACAACTTTCCGTGTTCCCAGCAAAAACACCCCAGTCCAGCTTGTGGGTGTTGTAACTAAACTCTCTCTTCCCCTCAAGCCTGAAGGACCTCGGCTTCTCTTGGCTTTTGGCCCTTCCAGATGGATTCGGAGCGGCCGGTTCACCTCCCTCTTTTTTCGGGAGCAACCTCTCCTACCAGTCCGTTGCTCCGAAGCCAAACCTCTCCTCTCCCTTTTCCCTGCCAGCCTGCCTCGCCTCTCTCTCTCCCCCCCCCCCCTCTCTCTCTCTCTCTCTCTCCGGTACTGTGGGAGGCGAGTTGGGAAGTGAATGTCAACGCACGAAATGAACGCGTTTCGTTCTTTTCCTTTTCTTGTTCTTGTTCTCAATCTTTCTGGACACGTCTGTTCTTTCCTTTTTCTCTCTCTCTCCCTCCTCTCCTCCTCCGGAAGAAAATATATCTTAAGTTGTTACATTTGCGTTTGTCTTAATCCCCCCCTCCCCGCCTTTTTTTCTTTTGAAGGCGTCTCTTTTGAAAGAACCAGTTGCAAAAAGAAGAAAAATATCCCTCTATCTTAATGATAATTTTGATGGGCGTCCCGGCTTAGAAACAAATGTAGGAAGTTAAAAAAAAACCGCCCCCTTCTCCTAGGAAAATGAAATATCCTGGGAAATATTGTAAAGGCGGAATATTAGATTTCCCTGGATCAGAAATAGAGAAACGTGTTTCTAGGCAGGAAGCCGACTCACTTTTAATAGCCCCCACCTTTGTCAATGGGCCATTAAAAAGCCTGTGTCTGTCTATTCTACATAACAAAGATCCTCCCCCTTCAGCTCCAGGGTGATAGGATTGAGGCATGATAGCATTAGCCTTTTATCCATCTCACCACACCTGGGAAGAAGCAATGCTCAACCAAACCTGGACTCAAAACACAGCTTACAGAGTTGTCCCTGCATGGGAGTCTGATGACCAATCAGATTACAAGCTCAAGATCAAAGGCCAGAGAGGGCATAAAACCAGGAAATTTCAGCATCTTGGTTTCTTTTTCTTCTTCACCCAACATCTGGAAGCCTGTGATCCCCCTTTTCACATGGCTCAAGGCATGTGATCCTGTTCACCATTAAAACCATCTTTCCAAGCAGCCTCCGTGTTTCCAGTGTCTTTTTCCCCACTTGGAACTGAATCCAGAAGGACATTTCTTCCAACAAAACAAAGAAGGAAAAAGATGAAAATGTTAGGAGCCGGGAAGAATCGGGGATGATCCAGAATAATAGAGACGGAAGGGACCTTGGAAGTCTTCTAGTCCAGGGGGTCTCCAACCTTGGCAACTTTAAGACCTGTGGACTTCAATTCCCAGAATTCCTCATCCAGCTGGCTGAGGAATTCTGGGAATCGAAGTCTACAGGTCTTAAAGTTGCCAAGGTTGGAGACCCGTTCTAGTCCAACCCCCTACTCAGGCAGGCCCCCAATATTTTCCTGCAAGAGTCATTCTCCTTCTTCCCCAAGGCCACTTTTAGGCACACACACTTCCCTTTAACATGCAGCAGTGGGAAAAACGTCACTGCCCATAGCTGAAGGCCATTCAAAATGTTTGCATTTCATAAGAATGATGTCTGCCCCGTCACTGTAAACGAAAAGTAAGAGTAATTTCTCTCCAGTCTGCAACAGAATATGTGCATTATTAAGAATCTTATTAAAATTATCGTAATATAAAATGTACATAAATATTTTATGCGTATGTACATCTATATGAATGTGGATACATGTGCACATTGTGGGTGAAGGTGAAGGTTCCCCTTGCACATATGTGCTAGCCGTTCCTGACTCTAGGGGGCGGTGCTCATCTCCGTTTCTAAGCCGAAGAGCCAGCATTGTCTGAAGACGTCTCCGTGTCATGCGGCCAGCATGACTAAACACCGAAGGCGCACGGAACGCTGCTAGCTTCCCACCAAAGGTGGTCCCTATTTCTCTACTTGCATTTTTATGTGCTTTCGAACTGCTAGGTTGGCAGAAGCTGGGACAAGTAACGGGAGCTCACTCCATTACGTGGCGTAGGGAGAAAGAAAATGCCCCAAGAAATCAGTCTTACTTGCTAATCTGATGATGTAACTTCTACTACTGTTTAATGGCAAATATTGATCAGCGAAGTCAAACTGATTACTTGTATCTTTCCAAAAGCATACAATCCAAATTATATATGGAAAATTATTTATTCTTTGAAATTCTTCTTCCACCTGTTGGAAGAAATGTCCATCTGGGTTCAGTTCCAAGTGGAAAGAAAGACACTGGAAACATGGAGATTGCTTGGAAAGATGGTTTTAATGGTGGTGGGCAGGACCATATTGGTTTGAGGTCCTGAGCAAAAAGGCACATGTGCGTGAGAGAAAATTTTTTATACCCTCTGTTGGGCTTTCAATTTGAGCTTGTATTCTGATTGGTTGTCAGGCTCCCATGGGGCCATGCAGGGGTAACTCTGTAGGCTGTCCTGAGTCCCAAGCTTGGTTGACTCTTGCTGGGTGATGATGCAATGAAAGGGCTTTGGGCTCTGCCTGATGGAGGTATATATTTGTTATGTAGAATAGACTGACCCAGGCCTTAATGGCAATTGACAATAGGGGGGGGGGGGGAGTTATGCCTCCCTTTTAGGGGAAATATTCTGCCCTTTTAATATTTCCTAAAATATTTCATTTTTCTAGGAGAGGTGTGGGTGTTAACTTCCTACACACCTATACTCACACTTTAGGATAAAGATTGGGTTCTTCCTTTCTCCATCTCCCTGCTGGATAATTTATTCCCCATGTTTTCTAATCCAGGTTGATGATTTCCAAGTAGGAAACTAGAAGGGTGGGGATACAAATTGTTTTTCTGCACTAGTTGATGAAGAGGTCCAATGTTTATATATGCAAAAGAATATTTAAACAATTTTGGAGAGCGGTGTTTCTAACAACTCTTTCTTCACCAGGGGTGGGTTCCTGCCAGTTCTAACCTCTTCTATAGAAGAGGTTCCACAAATCTACAGTGCCATTTAGATCCGGTTCCAGCTCCCTCCCCCACGCCCTACCGCACATCATCAAGATGAAGAGCGAGAGGAGGAATTCTGGGAATTGAAGTCCACAAGTCTTAAAGCTGTCAAGTTTGAACACCACTGGGTTTTTTTTTCCCTAAAGGGTTAGGGGTGCAAGGGTCTTGTAACTTGACAGCTTTAAGACTTGCGTGCTTCAAATGCCAGAGTTCCTGAGCCAACATTTTGGTTGCTAAGCAAGAGCGTTGTTAAGTGAATTTCACCACATTTTACAAGTTGACCAAGCCCACCCAGTCACATGGCCGGCAAGCCACTCCCACAAAGCAGGCCACACCTACAGAAGAGGTTCTAAAAAAATTGAAACCCATCTTCACTTTCCATTTAGTCATCTTTGACCTGGATGCAATGCAATCAACATTTCCAAATAGAACAATCACATTGATGTACTTTCTAGCTCACTCTGGGCAGGTGTCCAAAGAACAGTGGTAATGTCACCTGATGCTAGAAAGAGTCCAATTTTGGGCATGTGCTACATCAATTCAACTACCAAGGGTAATTTGTATATAAATTTGATTTGATTTCTAAATTACTGTCTTTAGGAAGGAAGAAAACAACCATGGAACATTCATGGATGGAAAGAGGCACTTCCTGGAATGACAAACACCATACAGAATGTATGAAGTATATTTCCTTACACAAAGTGATCATATTTTGCTTGAATATATGCTTATGCACTATTTTTTATTCCGTTAAAGGTAGCAACAACATCTAGGCCCGTGATGGTGCCACAGGTGCCACGCAAAGCCCGCTCTGCGGGCACGCGAGCCGTCACCCCAGCTGAGCTCCACCACACACGCACGGTTTGAGTGAGGCAAATGCGGGAGACATGCACCTATGTGCAGGGAGTGAAAGGGGGTGCACACATATGTGGGGAGAGCGTGGGGGGCTGTTTTTGGTCCCAGGAGGTTGCAGGGAGGCCTGCTAGGCCCAAAACGGGGCACAGGGGTCACATGCACAGGGATGGGGGGGAGTGCGGGGGATCACGCATGCATGCTCAAGGGTGCGGGGCATGCAGCGGGGTGTCACGCACATATTGCATTATGGGTGCAGGCACGCGTGTGCGCACGCTTTCAGCACACGATCACAGAAAGGTTAACCCTCACTGATCTAGGCTCATGATTAGAGGATATGTTTTTGGATTAAGGTGGGAAGCAAATTTATAATTCATAGCTTCTCTAAATCCGGTTTTCAATTCTGTCCTGTATATTGGGGGACTTTAGAAATAGCAATAGCCCATTAAATGGCTCGTGTGATTTGCTGTCGCCGGGGCGGAGGTGTGAGGTGTGATTTTATTATATTATACTTTATTAATTTATTTGATTCTTTTTATTACTTTTCTTGTTTTAAAAGTGGTTTTATATTCTGTAAGTGTCTTGAGTCGCCATGGGTGAATAGATGGCAATATAAAATAAATAAATAGGTGGCAATATTAAATAAATAAATAAATAAATAAATAAATAAATAAATAAATAAATAAATAAATAAATAAATAAATAAGCGCTTAGACTTTATACCGCTTTACAGTGCTTTACAGCCCTCTCTAAGCAGTTTACGGAGTCAGCATCATGTCCCCAACAATCTGGGTCCTCATTTTACCCACCTTGGAAGGATAGAAGGATGAGTCAACCTTCAGCCTGCTGAGATTGGAACTTCCAAATTGGAGTTAGCTGGCAGTCAGCAGAAGTAGCCTGCAGTAATGCACTTTAACCACTGTGCCACCACAGCTCTTAGGAATTAAAGAAGCTTGGGGAATATAAGGAATATAGGGAAGAACCAGTCTAACCTAAGGCATTTTGCTGCCCAAAATACTTCCTTACTTGAGGCAGAAAATCTTTCAAATCCTAGCTCTCCCAACCCTGATAATAACTGTGCAATAACAAATTTACTGCATGTGCATGTCATCCAAAACTTACTGCCTAAGGTAGCCAGTCGACTGTGTCCCAGAGAAGAGTTGACTTCGAGGCATAGAGTGGAAAAGGTGTATTTTTGAAGGCTATCTGAAGTCAAGGTTGGAGGTCAAAAAACTCAGCTTGGATGCGTAACGCCCTGTTCTCCTTTTCTGCTAAATGCAGATATGAACCACAGAGATCAAAGGACTCTATTACTTCAGGATGCAGAAGCTGGGGAGCAGCAGCTAATGAAAGTCAACTCAGCTTATTCTTTGTTCCTTACGATAACCATCCTCTTTTAAGTGCAATGGAGGATGCTACTGTCAGTTTACTAGAGCTGAAGAAAGAATCAACAGATTATGTGGGCTGACATTAAATACCCAGATTCACTTTCAATTATTTTAGGAGATCTAAACAAAGCAAACTTAAGGAAAGAGCTACCAAAATATTTCCAGCATGTCAATTGTCTCAAAAAAGGCAAGAATACTTTAGACCATTGCTACGCAACATTGAAAGATACTTATCGGTCTTTACCACGAGCAGCCGTGGGCCACTCTAATCATTGCATGATTCACCTTGTACCCGCTTACAGACAGACTTAAAACCATGAAACCAACAATTAAATCAGTGAGGCGGCAAAGTTAAACCTACAGGCTTGCTTTGACTGCACTGACTGGATTGTTTTTGAAGATACCTCTGCAGTCTTGGATGAACTCACAAATACTGTAACATCATATGTCAGTTTTTGTGAAGACCTATGTGTGCCAACCAGAAAACTGTGAATATACGGTAACAATAAACCGTAGTTCACAGCTAAACTTAAGCAGCTTTTTATTCTTGATGAAGGTATTTTATTCTCCTTATGTACACTGAGAGCATATGCACCAAAGACAAATTCCTTGTGTGTCCAATCACTCTTGGCCAATAAAGAATTCTATTCTATTCTATTCTAACAGTCCAGTTAGCTTTTATCTGGTTCTTTATATATGAAGACTATAACGATCTCCCTTGGAATCTACACATTTATTCACACAGAAAAGGAGCTTTTTTTAAACCTGGCATCCCTCTCCAAATATTTGGAAACAAAACTTTGGCAGGGTGGTGGGTGATGAAGGGGTGGATTGCTGAAGTTGAGATTTAGGGAACAGTCAGGTGACTAAGATCTACATGTATGGTATTTTCTAATGGCACTGCGTGAGAATAATCCTAGAAAAGGATTAGCTGATGCTTTGGCTTATATATGAGCAGACAATGATCTCAGCCCAATTTTTGTTGTGGTTGTAGTAGCTGTAGTTTAGAAAATGTATGCATTGAAATTTATGCACCTACAAAATATATTCACATTTTTAAAGACACACATGTGGCACACCCTCAGTGCAACGCCAGCAAGTAGAAGCACAAATCATAAATCATGCTGATATCTGCAGTTCGTCTTGAATAAACCTTGTTTATGCTTCTAAACTTCACAGCCAGTTAGAACATTCTGTCTACTTTCAAGAGGAAAGTACTATCCATTTCCTCTTTTTCTTTCCTTCCCCAATTAAGTCTCTCCTCCACAAATATCATTATTTTGAGAGAGACAGCCAAACCCTACTGGATATATCCGTTGGTCATCAAATAATTTTTAAAAATTGCAATGAATGAAAGGCAAAGATTAAACATAGATCTCTGATCACTTTATATTATCACACCGATTTATTTGATAGTATAGATCAGGGGTGTCCAAACTTGGGAACTTTAAGACTTGTGGACTTCAACTCCCAGAATTCCCCAGCCAGTTCTGCTTGAGTTGAAGTCCACAAGTCTTAAAGTTGCCAAGTTTGGACACCCCTGGTATAGATCATTTAGAATGACCAATCATAAAAATGCAAGGGTAAAAACATGCAGTCAGAAATCTGCAATGAGAGAAAAGCAGGAATATCCCTCAGCTTCAGATAATCATCTGTGGCTGATACTGAGGACTTTTGCAGGCAGAATTAGTTGTAATATCTTTTGAAATGGGAAGTGGCATATAAAACTGTTGCCTTTGAGCCATTTTTGTTTAGGGTGTGGTTGTGTGGCTTTATTGCCACAGGTGCTTCTCAGCTGAATTTCACGCAGGCCTCAAACAAAGTAGTCTAATTTTAAAAGCCCTTTGCAAGCAGGCATTTCACGGTAGAATAGAATAATAGAGTAGAATAACAGTTGGAAGGGACCTTGGAGGTCTTCTAGTCCAACCCCCTGCTTAGGCAGGTAGTCTGACCCTTCTCTGCTCCATAGAAAGAAGCAAGAGAGAGAAAAGAAGAAAGCCTTGGAAAAGAATTATAAATAGAGCTTTCAAAAAAAGTGATAAAAGGTGACTCCATTTACTGTTGGCTCTGGCTACACTGTTTGTCACAATCCAGATTTGCCATGTTTACTACAAGTGTGTCTTTCAACAGGTAATCCCTGGGGGCAATGGCAAACCTTATAAGCAAAAGGCCTATTTACCTCCTGGTTCACTGGTTCGTAAAGACTGTTTCTAGGGTAGTGGTCCTTCCTCTCCATCAATTTCTGTTAAAAAGTTGAGATTTGAACCCTCAACCATCTCTACTGCTAAAGCATTTGTAAAATATGATTTCAATACTCACAATATGTGGAATCGACACTGGATAGAAAATTGCTCCCCACAATGAGAAGCTTTCCCTGCATCTTGGAAAAACCACCTGGATTTGGCAACATTACAATATGCAATGTGGACAACATTGAACCACATTCACACTGGTCGTTGTAGGTGCACAGATGTCCCTCTATAAGAGGGGCAAAATACCATCACCAAATTGTGATTGTGGGGCTGAAAAACAAACTTATCCAACACACAGGGACAGAGCATCAAAACGGAGCCTGTCATGGAGATTTTCTGGCTTGAACAAATGGAGTAAAAAACTATATTTGCAACTTAGGTATACAATGTGTTTGTAAACTTCATGTTAAGGTTTCAGATTTTATATTCCAAGTTTTGTAATTTACCTGTGTTCCTTTTCACTGAAAAATGATATGATATGAATGTGCCATATGATAAATAAATCTTCAAATCTAAAGGCACTGATTTTGCAATACAGGTAATCCTTGACTTATGACTGTAATGGAGCCTGGAATTTTTGTCATAAGTCAAAACAGTTGTAAGTCTAAGCACCTACATGAGTGATTCACTGTTATAACTTTTTGCAGCGGTCTTTAAATGGTGGTGGGGCAATTCTGGGCATTGAAGTCCACACTATTTAAAGTTGCCAAGGTTGAGAAAAACTGCAAAAGGGCCAAACAATGAAACTAAGAAGGGTTCAAAAATGTATACACCATTCAGCATTAGGTATGTTATATTTCTAGGACAATGCTTCAAAGAGAGCAGTAGTTGCCTGTTCCTTAGCAGAAGGAATTCAGGTATCTTTTCTTTGTAGGCCAGCTGATAAGTTGGCTAGTGGGAAAAATGATAGCACTTTCTGTAACAAGTAGGTGACCAGGAGGAAAAATTGCTAAAATTTGACTCTGTGTGGAAGAGAAAAGCAAGAAAGATTTCCTTTACATCTCAAAGATCCATTTTAAGATAAGTGGTTTTGATTCTGCTCCCATTACCAGTAACAGAAAGGTGTCATCAATCCAGGCAAATTAATTAACAGACTGATCTGTTATCATAAAAAGTAGATTTTTTTTGCACCACATCTGTGGCTTTTTAATCTACAAGAAAGTTGGTTTTCTCATTTAAATTGAACCATTAAGCATACATTGAAATACTTCTAGTTGAAATTAAAGTTTAAAGTGATTAAATCTGGCTAACGCAAGCCATTGAAAAACATCTAACTGGTTAGGGTTAACTTTCATTGCATTCTGCAAATATTTTACTATTTCAAAAGGGGGATTATAAGTATTTATAATGATGATTGCTAGATCTGCTGAACATGCCATTCCTCATATTTTTTTAAAAACATGCTGAGGTAATGTTCAATATTAACTTTGCTTATCTATTGCACGTTTGATATGAAATACTATACTTATAAAAGTTTACCTGCTCTAATGAATACCACATGGTTATGTCTTCATAATCAAAGTTTCATTTTATCCCTCAGTATTTTACATAATATTTGAAAACTCCAGCAAAAATCTACAGATTGACATTGCAAAGTCCACACCTATTGAGAAATAGACCACGCTGAACTGTATAACACAGTCAAACATTGCGAGTTGTCCTCAGGAAATGTTTTATGACATAATCAGTTATGTCATAAAATGTTTTATGATAATTTTTATGTTATAAAACCTTTTATAAAAATAGTCAAAATTCAATTTCATGGCAATTAGAGTCCCAGATTTTGGGCGCATTCTGTTAATTGTTCTATGATGTACCATTTTGCAGTTAAAAGTTACAGGAACCAGAATTTTAGTAGTATAGAAATATAAACCTGCAGCTCTCTGGTTTCAGGCTTTGTCAACTCAATTTCCAGAATTCCTTAAAAGGATCCCTATATACAGTATATCAGTTGTCATAATTTCTTCAACAGGCACTAAGGCTACAACTTTTCCATTACATGGTGTGTGGTGTTCCTGAAAAGTCAGACGTCTAACAATATCCTGTGATTTAGTCCAGGGGTGTCAACTCGCGTCATCATGGCGTTGTCACATGAGGTATCATGACTTTTTTCACTGTCACTAAACCGGGCGTGAGCACATGAGTGCATCTGGTCCACAGGCTGTGAGTTTGACACCCCTGATTTAGTCCATCAGGATGAAATACTGTGGTCCTATTTAAGCATTTTAAATTCCAAATGGAAACAAGAATCACAGCAGGCCACTAAGCTAAATCCATGGTAAATCTTCAGAAAATAAGTCCTCTACCTTTGCAGAGGATGGAACTGGTTTCAGTTAAATATGAATTAAGTTACCTGTTCATATTAATGGAACCATTATAAGATGGATCTCCAATCCTTTTGATCTGCATGTGTCCTACTACTTGCCTTAGGCCAGGCTTATGGTATCATAGAAAAACTGTGGGACCTGAATTATAGGCCATCACAACCATGACACATGGTGTCATAATCAGCAACATCATAATGCAAGCCCAGTCATTGTGTCCTTGTGTCCCAATGTACACAGATAATGTTTGCTTGATGATATCATTATGTCTCCCTTTGCCTGCCCCACAGATTCCTATGCCCTCATTTAGTCTTTTCTAGGAAGTTGTTGGACAGATATCTACGATATAAGAATCTTACCAACGGAATTAATCTTTTTAAAAGTTTTTAAAATTCTTTTTTATGTATTCCATTGACTGTACACCGCCCCGAGTCCCTTTTGGGAGAGGGGGCGGTCTAGAAATATGAATTGAAGTAAAGTAAAGTAAAGGGGTGGGGGGGTTATAACAACCTAAAACATTTTAACAGCTAACAGTGGAAATGGAGCCTTTCCTACGTTCCCATTGCTGGCATTGCTAATGTCAATAAAAAGAGGAAATATGTTGTTCCTAAAGGAGAGGATCAGAGGTGGTATTTAACAGGTTCTGACCAGTTCTGGAGAACCGAGAGTGGAAATTTTGAGCAGTCCGAAGAGCCGGTAAATACCACCTCTGACCGCCCCCGCTCCCATCTATTCTCTGCCTCCCGAGTCCCAGCTGATCAGGAGGAAATGG
Source organism: Natrix helvetica (assembly GCF_964273705.1). Taxonomy (NCBI): domain Eukaryota; kingdom Metazoa; phylum Chordata; class Lepidosauria; order Squamata; family Natricidae; genus Natrix; species Natrix helvetica. Next base: position 22,115,232 of record NC_138550.1, read on the forward strand.
GGATTTTACAGTATCCTTCCCCTGCCACGCCCACATCACGCCCAGCAAGCCACACCCACAGAACTGTAGTAAAAAATGTTGAATCCCACCACGGGAGAGGATCCTTGTGGCTGCCTAATTATTGCTACCTGATATCCATAGGCTCTTATATTGGTCTTCATCTTCTTTTATAATGCCATCAGTTTGTGCACCTCCAACAAAATGGGAACATGCTGTTGGATAGACCGACATGGGCTTCATTCACACATGCAGGATTTTAAAATTGTGGTTTGTTAAGAACAGCAAAGGCCTGATTCATGCATGATTGCAACCATAGTCATAATTTGTCCAGAATAATCCCATTATGGTTTAGAATTCAACGTGGTGTCCTTGACATTTTTACAGAGTATCTTGGTTAAATGAAGTTTGTTGGTGTGAAATTTCAAAAGTGACAGTACCTGCATATTTTTAGGAGTATGCAGTTCATTCTTCTCAAGGGTCTACTGTTTGTATATGCATAAGCCAAGCTCAGGGTGAGCTGCTGAGGAAAATATTATGGAGAACTCTCATTGGCAGAATGCATTCACAAGTGATTGGTGTGGGCTTGGATTTGCCCACGTGCAAATCAACTACCTCAATCCCACAGGAAATCAATCCTGACTGTTCTTTGGAAGGACAGATACTGAAGTTGAAGCTCAAATACTTTGGCCACCAAATGAGAAGACTCATTGGGGAAAAAAACCCTGATGTTGGGAAAGATTGAAAGCAAAAGGAGAAGGTGATGGCGGAGAATGAAATGGTCAATCAGTGTCATTGATGCAATAAATGTAATTTGACCAAACTCCAAGAGCCAATGGAGGACAGGGGACCAGGGATTCTGTGGTCCATGGGGTCGCAAAGAGTTGGATGTGATCTAGTGACTGAAAAACAATGACAAAATCAACTATCAGAAGGTACTGGTGTTACATTAAAAAGCCCAATGAAAAACTAGCTGCCATGTTTCAGTTGGGACTTCAGAACTTACTGCAACCCACAAATGTCCACCCCCAGTTACTCTTTCAAGTGATCTTCTCCAACCTCGCTAATTGGGAATTGTATGCTTTATAATCCAAGGTAATCCTGAATTAAAGAAGAAGCCTGCTGTCCTGCATCTTTGGAGCAGCAAATCCCATGAAAAAATTAGTCGAAGGCCCATTCAGCAGCTGTAACATGGCTGTAGGCCATGGTTTTGCAAGGGAGAGTAAACTCCGATGATGTAATGTAATTTGATAAGCTGCTTTGCTCCTAGTGTTTTCTGGGCCACAAAGGGAGCCAAACCTGTTTCTGATTTCCTTGTTCAGTTTCACCTAAATACAGTTGGCTCATTATCTGAAGATACAGTTATTTTCCTCTAGAATTCTTCTTCTTTCAGTGTATATATTTTGTACCATTTTTTGCTGTAGCTGTCATTTCACCTCTTCCCTCCACCCCTTTGGTAACACAGCTATAGTTCCTCCTTGTTTTTTCTTTTGCGCTCAAACACAATTGCTCACATTGTTGTTTAAAATATATTATTACTAACCCTAGGCCAGTGTTGGTGAACCTATTCGACACTGAGTGCTAAAATGGTAGCGCTCACGTGCATGCCGGAAACCCAAGAGCGTAGCTGCCCAGTGAGCATGTGCATGCCGGGAAGATGATCTTCGCACCGGCCACCTGTTCTTCCGGTTTCTGGATCACATGTGCACGCGAAGACCAGCTGGCCAGTGCACATGCATACACAGGAAACAGGAAGATTATCTTCCCAGCGCACGCATGCGCACCGGGCTGCTGCTTTTCCTGTTTCTGGTGCCCCCGCCCACATGAAGACCACCTAGCCAGTGCGCCAGAACCCAGAAGAGCAACAGGCCATGGCTCGCGTGCCCAGGGATATGGTTCTGTATCCCATAGGTTCTCCATCATGGCCCTAGACATTTAAGTCTGATTAGAGACTCTATCATGCTTCCACAACTATACCACACTTAAGCATTCGGGACAGCATCCTCATGATTAGGCAAAATTTGCCCATCCTGGTTGTTTCCAATTTTGTTGTTTGACAATTCCTAGAATTTCCATGAAGTTACTAACATGGATTTCTGCAGGCTGTAGTTTCCAAACACCTACAGGGATCCAGTTTTAGGAAGGCTGGATTGTGCCATTAATAATTAATAATATTATCCAGTACATTATTTTTATTATTTCATTTACACTGGACCGGACACCTCAAGGACAACACATATATTTCCAAACCAAATGAGAATTAATAGATAACATTTTAAACTTTTTTAAAGCTTGTCAATGGACTTTAACACCTAGTTAGCCATCCTATTGCAAAATTATTGAACCCGAAATGAAATTGTTGAGCTTATCCATGATTGCTTGGAAATGTATCATCATCAGTTTAATGAGGTTCACCCCCAAGTTTCATTAAATATGTGGTTGGGATACTCTGAACATTTTGCCTTTTTTCATTGCTGTCCATCTACGAATAGAATGTAATAACAAGGGTTTACTACCTTGCCACGTTGAATACAAGAAAAGCAAGTTAAAATAAATTATCGCCACCGCTTTAAAGATACAGCAGGCAGAGATATCAAACAAATGCCGGTGACACATCCTAACGGTAAAAAAAAAAGAGAGCATATGTTTACTTTAGTCTGCTGAAGGATTACGGGGCAAAGTCTGGTGGGTGGTTTTAAAAAATCATTTCTATAACCCAACCTGAAGTGCACAAGTGTTAATAATTAAATAACAGCAACCAGAAGCTGCTTTGAGAAGGATTAGTTTTGTTTTGCTATCTTTTAAAGGAGAGTTCAAACATTTTGAACATACAATTCTTTTGGTTGTTGCTTCTCGCTTGTAGCATAATAACTATGGAAGAGAAGCAAAGAGAGGTTGAAAGAAAAGTTTGTCAATGAAAGAAAAATTTTCCCTGCATGTTTGTTTGGATCCATGTCTGCCTCCAGCAAAACTTTTGTGCAATGAAACCCATTGTACTTCTTCCTGCTCCAATGTGATACATGTGCTTCAAAATTAAAAGGCATCCAATAAAAGAAATTGGCCACTCTGTATATCCAAAGGTAAGCGAGTGGACACAAGCCAGTTGATTGCACAAATGAGACAGAACGTATGCAGAAGTCCTAGGGATAATTTCTGGTATGTTAAGATCATTTCAGAGTCAGACCACCCAAAAAATGTACAATTTGTCTGGACTTTTTCTAAGAGCAAAATCTCCCCCCCCCCCTCCTTATTCTGGAATGCAACATTTTTGGGCTTTTGCCCAGCTGGCCTAAGAAGTGGTACTACTAGTTGTGTTTCATTTTGTTGGTAGGTTTGTAACTTATTCCTTACCCAATAAAATTACTTTTTCCTAAGCAGTGTGTTTTTTCGCAGGAATCCTGTTGTGGGCTGTTTGTACTTGCATCCATCTCAAACCGTCTGCATCTCAACATTTGCATTGCTGTTGGTGACGCAACCTTTCAGTTGGCTAAGCAGATTCACGCTGGCATTTGGTTAAGAAACCCAAAGGACGCTGGTTGTTTTCACCTTCTGTAACGTCAAAATCCGCTTTCTATGGATTAATAATAAACGGATGCAATTTGCCAGGCCATGTCCCCCCCATAGGAGTCTTTCTTAAAAGGCAGGGAATAGGCATTCCCTTTCCCAAAAAGGTTCTTTCATGAGAATGTCAACATCTTTTCAGAATTCAAAATGATTTGGGACCCTGCAGTGATGATCCGAAGAACACTGATAAGCAGGAGGAATAAGCAAATATCATACACTAAGGCAGTAATGGCTCACCTTTTTGTTGTTGCATGCCGAAAGCATGCGCAATAGTGCAATGCACGCATGACATCCCCCCCTTGTGTGCCCCCTGCACATGGGCATGTGACACCTCCCTGCCCCATTTTGGACCTAGTAGACCTCCGTGCAATCTCCTGGGAGCAAAAATGGGCTGGGGGGGGGACCCCGTGCTCCCCCATCCCCCTACGCATACATATGCAAACCCTGCATGTGCCCCGGCCCCATGCATACATGGCAGAGACCCAAAAATCAGCTGGCCGGTGGGAGGCGCAGCCGCATTTGCAGTGGAGCTGAGCTGGGGCGACGGCTCGTGTGCCTGCAGAGAGGGCTCTGCATGCTACCATAGGTTTGCCATCACAGCACTAAGGGAAAATGAAGAATAACATCACCTACGGTCGACTTCTGTTGCAGAAGCACTCAGGACGATGTTGGTAGTGTACATTGTAAATTGGGAAAAGGGACAATCTCTTTACAGGGGAACAGAAATGTACGTTTGCTATGGTATTGTCCTCTGTATTCGGTTGAATGGAAGGATAAAAGAGTCCAGGTGGTTCTTGACTTAGAACCACAATTGAGTCCAAAATTTATGTTGTTAAGTGAAACATTTGTTCAGTGGGTTTTGCTCCATTTTACGACTTTTCTTGCCACTGTTGTTAAGTGAATCATTGCAATTGCTAAGTTAGTAACACAGTGCTTGTCAGAAGGTCGCAAAAGGCAGTCCCATGACCCCGGGACACTGCAACCATCATAAATATGCTTAGGCCCAGGGTACCTGCGAGACCACCTACTGCCACCAGTAGCCTCCCACCGTACAGTACGATCCCACAGAGTTGGCCTCCTCAGGGTGCTGTTGGCCAGACAGTGTCGGCTGGTGACCCCCAGGGGGAGAGCCTTCTCTGTGGGAGCGCCTTCCCTCTGGAATGAGCTGCCCCCGGAGCTTCGCATAATCCCTGACCTCCGGTCCTTCCGACGCGCCCTAAAAAGTTGGCTTTTCCAGCAAGCCAGCCTGGTCTGTTAACTTTATCTAGTTTTTAAAATGTTATTGTCCTATTAATTGGGGTTTTTTTGGGGGGGGGGATATGTATCTAATTTCCTTTTAACTTTTGTGATGTGTGTTTTTTAATGTTGTACGCCGCCCTGAGTCCTTTGGGACAAGGGCGGCATATAAATCCAATAAAACAAACAAACAAACAAACAAATATGCCAAGCATCTGAATTTTGATCATGTGACCACAGGGAAACTGCAGTGGTCTTAAATGTGAAAAATGGTCATAAGTCACTTTTTCAGTGCCATTGTCATTTTGAATGGTCACTAAAGAAATTATTGTAAGTCAAGGACTACCTGTAATTAGCTACTGGATGTTAACATATTAACTGTTTAGGATTATTTAGGGTTATTATTTAGGTTAACCCTAACCCTAACCACGTCAGCAAGTGGCTAAGATGCTGAGCTTGCCGATCAGAAAGGTCAGCAATTCGGCGGTTCAAATCCCTAGTGCCGCGTAATGGAGCGAGCTCCCGTTACTTGTCCCAGCTTCTGCCAACCTAGCAGTTCGAAAGCATATAAAATGCAAGTAGAGAAATAGGAACCACCTTTGGTGAGAAGGTAACAGCGTTCTGTGCACTTTCGGCATTTAGTCATGCCGGCCACATGACCACGAAAACGTCTTTGGACAGCGCTGGCTCTTCAGCTTTGAAACGGCGATGAGCACCACCCCCTAGAAACTAGCACATATGTGCAAGGGGAACCTCTACCTTTACCTTTATGTTACATCAGCCGTCTCAACTAATCAGGCAGGGAGGTATGTTAAAGACTCCATCATTCAAAGAATTCCGACAGGTGAGATCCAGAAAAAGCCTTCTCTGCTGTTGCTCCCACACTTTGGACCACTGTCACCACAGAGGTGAGGTGGGCCCACCCCTCCTCCCAACCTTTGACTTGACTCTGATAACTTGCTTAGAGCTCACAGAGGAGCACAGAGTCATGGGGTTGATCAGTGCCTTACAGGACCTCCCCCGCCCTTTTTATGTTTCCATTTATGTTTTAATTATACACCGCCCAGAGTCATTCTGTGAGTGAGATGAGAGGTTTCCAAATTTGATATATAAATGTAAAAGAAAAAAAGAACCTGGTCACTAGGTACTAAACATGACCCAACAGAAATGAGAGTCAAAGCTCCTTCAGTTTTGGCTCAGCTCTTGGTAAATCCATGGCATGTTCCTGGCAATAAGATAGAAGTAGATTACCATTGCCTTTTTCGAATGTCCTTTCAATTTTCGAGTCTCTCTGCAGCCTTGGGGCTTTCTTGATAATTACCCATGCAAGTGCTAACCAGCTCCAATCATGTTTAGCTTTTCAAGACCAACCACATTCTGAAAGATGCTGCTACTTACTATAAATTTTAAAACCATAGTCTTGCACTCCAGATATAGGAAGACACTTATTGCTTTTACTTTCTTTTTAGTGGAGTGATCCCCTAGTACTTTAAGGATTAGTTTATTGCAGCTTGATTTTTCTAGGCAAGACGGAATATGAAATTTAGTTGTGTTGACTACACTCAACATGTAATCCTTAATGGAACTGCATCTACATGGAGGGAAGTATGTGATGGAGTACCCCAAGGCCTTAGGCTCAGTACTCTTCAATATCTTCATGAATGATTTAGATGAGGGGATACAAGGAGAACTCATCAAATTTGCAGACAACACCAAACTGGCAGGAATAGCCAACACTCCAGAAGATAGGTTCAAGATACAGAAGGATCTTGACAAATTTGAATACTGGCCCTATCTAACAAATGAAATTCAATGTAGAGAAAAGTAAGGTTCTACATTTAGACAAGAAAAACCAAATGCACAGATATGGCATAGGTGGTACCTGGCTCAATAGTAGTAACTGCAAGAGGGATCTTGGAGTCCTAGTGGACAATCACTTAAATATGAGCCAGCAGTGTGCTGCAGTTGCCAAAATGCCTACACAGTCCTAGGCTGCATTAACAGAGGGATAGAATCAATATCACATGAAGTGTTAATGCCACATTATAATGCCTTGGTAAGGCCACACTTGGAATATTGCATCCAGTTTTGGTTGCTGTTATTTAATATATGTTGAGACTTTAGAAAGAGTGCATACAAGAGCAACAGACGATTAGGGGACTGCAGGCTAAAACATATGATGAACAGTTGTAGGGATTTGGTATGTTTAGTTTAATGAAAAGAAGGACTAGGGGTGACATGATAGCAGTGTCCCAATATCTAAGGGACTACCACAAAGAAGACTGGTCAATCTATTCTTCAAAGCAGCTGGAGGCAGGACAAGAAGTAATGGATGGAAACTAATCAAGAAGAGAATCAACCTAGAACTAGGGAGAAATTTCCTGACAGAATAATTAATCAGTCGAACAACTTGCCTCCAGAAGTTGGAGGGTTTAAGAAGAAATTGGACAACCATTTGTCTGAAATCGTACAAAGTTTCCTGCTTCAACGGGGAGGGGAGGGGGGTAGTGGTGGGATTTAAAAATTTTTACTACTGGCTTTGTGGCCATTGCTTGGTAGGCACGGCATGGCTTGGTGGGGTTGGCAGGGGAAGGATACTGTAAAATCTCCATTCCCACCCCACTCCAGGGAAAGGTTACTGTAAAATCTCCATTTCCTCCCGATCAGCTGGGACTCGGGAGGCAGAGAATAGATGGGGGCGGGGCCAGTCAAAGGTGGCATTTACCAGTTCGCTGAACTACTCAAAATGTCCACTACCAGTTCTCCGGAACTGGTCAGAACCTGCTGAATACCACCTCTGGGATATGTGTGTGTGCTTGGAACAGAAGACCATCAAGATCCCTTCTAACTGTTAACTCTGTTCTATTATTAGAATTACTGTGTCTTGACTACAAAGATCCACTAAAAGATCATATAAAGTTAGACTTGTGTGAATCTCTTTGCTGTCATCTAGATGTTTGCACTTTATTCTATGCATAAACAGTGTAGTTATGCTGGCTTTCTAAAGTAACTTGCAAAGGCAAGATCAAAGACGTACTGAACTTTACAAGTTTATACTGTGGATTATTTGAACAGGATCCCTGTCCCAAGTCCTTTTAGTAGATACTTTTGCAGGACTACTATGCTAAGTGGAAAGAACATTGCCTAGTTCATGTTCTCTGTTTTGCAAACATTTCTTAGATAAACTAAATCGACATGTTTGGTCGAGAGCCCTCATCTCTGGAATTCATCACTGTGGATTTTCAGAGTTCAAAGCTGCTTGGTAGGCTCTTTAGCTCTCCAACTACATCGTGGACATTCCTTGGGTTCTTGACTTTTTCCATCATATTTCTATGAAAATTGAGGACATGGAAGTGAATGTATGCTTTATGCTTTTATAATAGAGTTGGGAATGTGCACGTGAAATCTCTTCCAGATTAGTCAAAATGACATGGCTAAAGCCAAGATGAGATGGCTAAAGATCTGGAATGCCATGGGTGAAAACACTTATAGTATATCAAGATAACTGAGACTTCAGCGTGGCCTTAAAGCTATGGGCTTTTTAGAGAAATAGGATTTTTCATTCTGGATTGGAATGCATGTTAAAAAGTATTGTAAATATATTCCAATGATGATGAGCAGACTTATTATACACCATTAATTTGTGTTTGCATTGTAAAAGAGTGGAGAACTTTAAGAAACTAATAAATGCAAGAAATATATTTTTTAAAATTACATCACCAGGATTCTTGGAATAAAACAACAACAATACAGGATTTAATATACTTTATGTCTGTAATGTAAACAATGGAGTATATATATCATACCTGTCATTGTAGTTTGATTGACATAGAAATGTGCTTTCAGGACTAACTTGCATTTCCTCTCTTTTCTTGTTTCTTTTTAGCATTTTATTTATTATGCATAGAAAATGTGCTGACAAATCTCCAAATACCAATCTTTTTTTTCTTTCCTTCCTAATCCCTCTGCATTAATTGGTGGTCTATGTTAGATTAGGTAAAGGAAAGGCACACTTAGGCTTAGGCAACAACAGCTCTTTATTGTAACAGAACAACTATGCACAAGCCAGCGAAGGTTCAGTCTGACAGCAACCCTTTTAAAGGGAGCTGTCAGACCCTTCAACCAATGAGACTGAGCCTCTGTTCCCGCCGGAACAGAGGACCTTGGTGGAAACCATTTTGACAGTTGCTAATATCTAACAGCCTATTTTTTAACCTAGCCAGTTTTGGCTGCTCTCAGAAAGCTAGGTTGTGCTGGATCTAGCTAGCATTATAATAGGCCTCCAGTATCTACTGGGACTATATACCAGATTAGATCAACCAATTATAAACACATCACATTTGTGCCAAGAGAACCATGTGTTCTGAAATCCCCAGGAGTTGAGCTCAAGTTAGTGTAGGCTTTTCTGTTCAGTGACAAGGTAAATTCAGTACAAGAATGAAATGTGGTGTTTTGCAAATTTTAAGCTTCAGTACCATTTAACTCATATCTTTAGTATTTGCAACAAAAAAAAAACCTAGCTTCTCTTCAGAAAGTGAAATAAATGCACTAATCCTCAAGCATTTTGCTGGAGTAAGTTTCCCTAAATAGGATTATTAATCGGCTGTTTCATTGTTTGTTTTAGGTTCAATATTGTGTTTATGATATGAATTTCTTAATTTCTTTATTACTGTCAGCTCAGCTAGGAAGACCAGATCAGGAAATTAGCTTCACAGGAAGGGTAAAATTTCTTTGATTGAGATGGGCTATAATAACGAGTGAGATTTCGCTGACAGTCCTTTCCTTCCTTAATTTATACCCCAGTGAATTAGAGAGGCATCTGCTTGAGCCATTTCCGAATGTTATCTTGTTATTTCTAACTTTTAAAAAAGTGTTTTATCAAGTTTTACCTAGGTAATAATTCCTGCTTATTTCCATCAAAGTCATCATCTTTATTTTCTACTCTTACCCTATTGTTAAGACAAGCTTATTAATAATATATAACACAGTTCTGTGATTAAACAGAGCACTGAAATGGCTAAAGACTATAAGAAGCAAACATAGCAACAGTGAGAAATGTTGTCAAAAGTTAACAGAAACCAGAATATTTTGCTTCCTGTATTTTAAGGTTATACACATTAAATTAGATTCTTGTATAGTATATATCAAAATAATTTAGAACAGGCATATCCAATATTCGGGCCACCAGATCATAAATTTTTAATATTTATATATATTAGGTATATTACATATTTTAAAAAACCCTTCCTCAAGGAAGTCAGGAATAGCACACTATCAATTTAAAGACACTTAAAGAAAAAAGGAACTGTGTTGGGAACAATACTCCATTATTCTAACATTTTGTTTTTAGAAAATAAAAAAGATGTTGAGGCTCTAGAAAGAGTGTAGAGAAGAGCAACAAAGATGATTAGGGGACTGGAGGCTAAAACATATGAAGAACAGTTGCAGGAACTGGGTGTATCTAGTTTAATGAAAAGAAGGACTAGGAGAGACATGATAGCAGTGTTCCAATATCTCAGGGGTTGCTACAAAGAAAAGGGAGTCAAACTATTCTCCAAGGCACCTGAGGGTAGAACAAGAAGCAATGGGTGGAAACTAATCAAGAAGAGAAGCAACTTAGAGCTAAGGATAAATTTCCTGACAGTTAGAACAATTAATCAGTGGAACAATTGCCTCCAGAAGTTGTAAATGCTCCAACACTGGAAGTTTTAAAGAAGACATTTGTCTGAAATGGTGTAGGATTTCCTCCCTAAGCAGGGGGTTCGACTAGAAGACCTCCAAGGTCCCTTCCAACTCTGTTATTCTATTCTAAGTGATGGATTTAAACTCATAGTAGAGATCTCTATCCAACTAGAGGAGATTATTCAGACCGTTTCATGACAAGATACAGGTCTGCAGATTTTGTATTGGGTGACAAGAAACTGGAATGAATATTTCACAATGTGAAAAAAAAATCTAATCTGTACCTCAGAGGAAAAAATAAAATATCACAGGAATTTGAAATAGTACTTGGTATTTTTGCAAGATTCTGTTCTTTCTTTACAGGTAAGGGAGTGAACAGGTGCTGAAGAAGTTCAAGAGGTGGGGACAGCTTAACCTTATCAAAGATCAGTAAACATTGAATGTAAGGTAATGCTGTATATATGGTTTGTCATTTGTGATTAAGTAACATTGCAGCACAAAGATTTCTTATGTATGACTGACTACTAGAAAAGAATATCAACCTGAAAGCAAATATAGCAGCCCCAAGGCTAAATAATGTATTTTATTTAGACAAAATTGTGCTCTTAAGGGCATGTCCCCTTGAACATGTATGGCTAGTCTTATATTAGAGTTACACAAGAGCACATTATTGACTTTATTTATTTTCACCCTGAAATATTCCTATGAGTCAATACTTTGGGTGTTTTCAAATACTGTACAGCTGCAATCATTTTCTCATTTCAATAGGTTTTCCATTCTAACACAGATGGTTGAAAAATAATCAGGGTGAAAACCTTAAAAAAAATCAAAGCGGAAATGGCTGCTGCCATAGAATCTGTTAATATCTATTAATCAGATGGACTATGAAGGAGTAAAATCCGCTTTTTGAAGTGTGTACTGCACCCATTTATCAAGCAAATAAATTTAAACTTCTGGAATTAAGAAATGTACTCTTTTAAGAGTTGGATCGGGCTTTATTCTCTGCCTTAAGAAGATACGTTAACACAGATCTCTTTAGCCAGGCCAATAAATACTAACAATATTAGTATGTTGTAGTAATTATTACAATTAATGTTAAATTATGATCTTATAGATAACACTGTTTATGTTATTATGTTATTTGCCTTTTGTAGCATATAAAAAACAGGAAGGTAAGCTAAATATATGTAAGTAAATTTAAATCTTATTCTGATGACAAAAATGGATCCACATTTTTTTTCTTAACTAATGTCTAGTTAGGATTGGAAAACTAGGAAAAAATGGTAAGACAAGTTCTCCTCGACTTTACTTTCACAATGAAATATGATTCTCAAATGTTACAACAGCTAGAAAGAAAGTAATTGAAGGAATTACAAAGGGAAAAAAAGAAAAGAAAAATAGCAATTATTTCCTTCTGTTTTTACTTCTTCCCTGGGAATGACATCCTGGGAATATTTTTCCTCAAAAGGGAACACACAGATATCCTAGATAGGCTATAAAGTCTTGCTTTTCATTGTGAAGTCAGAAGTGACTTAAATGAAGTCAGAAGTGACATAAGCATTAGTCAACTGGCAGTGCCCCTAGGTACCTAATAGTTTGGGAACATATAGCTGATCTTAGTTGTCTTCTTATTACTATGGTAGATTGTAACCTTTTCACAAGTTATCACAAGTTGCAGATAAGTTACAATTTCTCCCTTAACCACAACAAAAACAAAAGCCAACACATACGAGAGGAACTTGTCCTAACTATACATCAATTTACTACATGTATTTATTGCTGTAGTGAAGAGAAGAACACAGCATCCTATTTCTCAAGTAAACTACTTGCATTTTGAGATCCATCACATTTGGAACATATTTATTTCTCCTTCTGTCACATAATAAGAAAAATAGCATCATGCTTTTGGAAGGACTTTTTATTTAAAAAAGGGAACAGACTAACTTAGTCTCTGTCTCCTGGATGTCTGTAATATTTTTACCACATATGAATCACTTGACAACTTACTTGATTTGGTCCATCAGTATTGCCTATGAAGGGCTTTCATAGCCGAACACTATAACTGCAAAGTGTATTTTGGTTTTCTGTTTTAAAATATCAGTATTAAATCAGGCCCAGGATCAGAAGAAAAAGATCAAACATGGGAATAGAGGCATTAATGTGTCAACAGGAGCCCCCTTTTCCTGACAAGAGAAAAATGTCCCACTTTGTACTCTGAATAGTGAGTGACCTCTGTAGATCTTCTCAACCTTTTTTAAAAAAATACTCTAATAACAAAGGGTTACTTATCTCAGAAGATTTTATCTCTAAATATACTAATTTTCCTTATAGCTACTCATAACTTCAGATATCAAATAGATGTCTCTGTACAACGACATTACTCCTTCTGGAAAAATGGAAAATGATTAAAGCCATAAAAGCCATAACGAAAAAACATAATACGTATAAATAATTTATATAATATAAAAACTACAAAGTAGATTAATTAAGATAAATACCAATTTATGTAAGATTAATATATATGCTATTTGATATATACATGCTGGTGTAAGCATATGCTATATTCATTATATTCATCCAGCCTTCAATAAATATTTTACAAAGTTTCTTACAAACCTTCAATGTAAGTAAATGGATTACCTTAATTCACTTTAACATGGTTTGCGGATTAGATTAGAAACTACTTGATTGTCCTAGTTACCGTATTTTTTGGAGTATAAGATGCACCTTTTTCCCTCAAAAAAGAGGCTGAAGATCTGGGTGTCTTATACACTGAATACATCATTTTTTTGCCTCCCGAAACCCCGCCCCCTTCACCAAAATGGCTGTGCATAGCTTTTAGGAGGCTTTCAGAGAGCTCCTGGGGGCTGGGGAGGGCAGAAATAAGCAAAAAACGGCCTCCAGGAGCACTCTATAATAATCCCTACCCGTTTTTTGACAAAAAATGGGCCAATTTTCGCGAAAAATAGGCCATTTTTTGCTTGCTTTGGGGGCCCACCCCACTCCCCACCAGCACTCTACAAGTCTCTTAAAAGCTATTCATGCCCTTTTTTGAGGGGGGGGAAACGGGCCCGTTTTTGCGAAAAATGGGCCTTTTTGGAAGGTTTGCAGAGTGCAAAAACTTTTTTTTTTTTTTTTTACATTTGCCTCTTCAAAACTTTGGTGCATCTTATACTCCGGTGCGTCTTATACTACGAAAAATATGGTAGTTTATTACCTTTTCTAGAAATAGTAAAGACATGTAACCTAGATTCTCACAGCAGACAAAACCATAAAAGATGCTCACAATTCAAGTTTCATTATTTGGGCATTCTTGTAGTTATCTCTGAATGCCTTATATTACAAGGCTTATAAGAAAAGGTAAACCTGTTTCGCAATAAATGAATGTAACCAGCCATTCTGAATCAGTTCCCAAATGTCAGTTTTTCAGAGAGATTGCTAAAATGGAAAGGGGGCACCCATATTTTCCACAGGTTGCTCTATAATATAGTTATAGGAAATTATATTGTCTTATAAATTGGGGGTATAGTTCAACTCTGGATTGGAAAGAAAATTCATGAAGAAGCATTCTCTTTAATTCACCACTCCCTTTGTAATGCTCATGAAATAACGTGTCATACCTGGCAGTTCTCCATCGGTTGTTACACCTCAGGCTATGACAGTTCCACCATTCCTCTCTTCCTTTATCTGCCTCATTTGTTTCCCTGTTCCCAGTTCACAAAACAGCCTCTTGCTGCTGCTGCTGCTGCTTTTAATATGAGCAACAGATAAAGCACTGAACAGGGTGCATTATAATGTGGCATTGTGATGTCACTTTTAAATGGTGATGCATATATGGCAGCCTTGGTTATCATTGCAAGTTAACACCAAGCAATGTTGTTTTTATCTCCTCTGCATTAAAACTAGGAGTCGGTCCATATGGTCACTGGCTGCTGAACACAACACTTGTCTTGATTTGCATGTCTGAACGAGCCCAAGTCTGCGGACAGAATTTAAAAGACAACTAGATAACCTGTGATACTCTGGGTCAGTGTTTCAGAGATATTTCCTTATCTAAGCAGAGGAACAGAATGACTACAAATGGGCAAAAAATGTAGCAGGGACAGGAGCAACTTCCGCCTTCCTGCCAACTTACCCCTTGACTTTTGTTGCAGGAAGCTGGCAAGGAGCATTGCAAAAGATGATCATGTGAATATAACTGATGGTGGCCGCATGATACCACGAAGCAGGGACACTTTTGCCAAATTTCAATCCCACAGAAAATGTAAGTGCATGGTTTTGTGCAGACCCTGGTGTGCAGATGTATCACCTCTCCTGTGGGAGCTGCATTGGTTGCCAATTTGCTTCCGGATGCAATTCATGGTGCTGGTTGTTAACTTTAAAGCCCTTCATGGCTTCGGACCAGGTTATCTGAGGGACCGTCTCTTGCCAGTCACATCTAACCGACTCACTAGAGCAGGAAGGCAAGGAATATTGCGGGTTTTATCCCCTAGGGAGATACACCTGGTGGGACTCAGAAGAAGAGCCTTCTCCATGGTGTCTCTCTCTCTCTCTGGAACATCATTCCCCCAGAGATTAGAATGCCCCCCCCTCTAATATTCTTCCGGAAGGCGCCGAAGACCTAGTTCTGCCAATGGGCCTGGGGAACGTGGAGCAGGATGGAGCCCATTAAGTGGCTTGTATGATGGGTTGTTGCCAGGGCGGGAGCTGTGGGGGTTATTTTATTTTATATACATATAAAATTAAGTTTTATTGTTTTTTAAATTATGTTTTTATATTTTTTAAAGCCGCCTTGATTCGCCATGTGCAAATAGGTGGCAATGTAAATCAAATAGATAGATGATAGATAGATGATTGATAGATAGATAGATAGATAGATAGATAGATAGATAGATAGATAGATAGATAGATCAGATTTTGGATGCATTAGTTCATTTTAAGTATGTTGGTTCAAAAATGGTTGTCTATGATGCATTGTTTTGCCAAACTGCACTATATACTATCAAATAGACACAAGAATTTTAGTAGTATATAGATACATTTCAGGGGAATTTCTTCTATAAATATTTGCTCTGCAAGCAATGAATGGGAGTTGATCCAAATGTTCCCTGTTTGCAGCATTCTAAATTTAAAGTAATAGCTGCTCATGATAATTTCTTTTTTATTATATATATTATATTTTTAAAATTTAGGCCATTTAGTATAAGGGTCTATAGATCAAAAGGACATTATTTGTTTTTAATACAGAAAGGATTAGCTCCCAGTATACAACAGTTTAAAAGTTTTAGTTAAATATCATCCAGATATATGAATGCCAATGTTTAGGAATTGCCTGGTGGCTAAGGAATTCTGAGAGTTTTGCTTTGTTTTGGCTTAGTGTGTTGTGTGATTGTAAACAATGGTTTATAATTCATAATTTATTGAATTGGTAAATCGTAGGGACGCGGTGGCTGAGTGGCTAAGACACTGAGCTTGTCGATCAGGAGGTTGGCAGTTCAGCAGTTCAAATCCCTAGCACCGCGTAATAGAGTGAGCTCCCATTACTTGTCCCAGCTTCTGCCAACCTAGCAGTTCGAAAGCATGTAAAAATGCAAGTAGAAAAATAGGGACAACTTTGGGGGGAAGGTAACAGCTCTCTGTGCGCCTTTGGTGTTTAGTCATGCTGGCCACATGATCATGGAGACATCTTTGGACAGTGCTGGCTCTTTGGCTTAGAAATGGAAATGAGCACCACCCCCTAGAGTTGGGAACAACTAGCACATACCTTTACCTTTACCTAAATTGTAATTTGTTTATATTCAATCTATAGGAATATTCAATCTAATCTACCCTACAGTATAAGCACAAGGCAGTTTTTAAATCTTTTGAAAAGAGATCGAAATGTTTTAACGCCCCACTGAAATATGAAAGAAGTCAATTATATATTCCATCTGCTGAGATTTACACAAGAGATTTTCATGTGCTTGGAAAATTCTCTACTACAGAACATTACAGCCATTCAATGTGCTAAAGCAGCTTACTAGTTATTTACGGAAGGCCAGTTTTATAAAAGTCCAATTTAGAAGCACAGAGAACTTTATAAGCATGCATTGTTCCAAATGGAGCCCATGAACAGATAGCGTCAGTGGGAAGTGATAAGAATTGAAAACAAATAGGTGTTGCTATTTCTGTCTGAGCTGGAGTGAGATTAAAAAACAAGCCAAGTTTTTTACAATGTAAGACTTCCTTTTTTCCCCATGGTAGGACATTCAAGGCAGTCAAAAAATCAAATGCAAACAAGAAAAAATATTATCACTGAATTTTGAAAAGTCTTGATAATGAGAAAAGTCTCAAGAATATAGGACAGGGTGTGGGTTCCAGGATTTGAAAAGGATGACCAGAGAAGTACTGATCTACGATCATAATAAAGATTTGACTTGATGCCTGAAGATGAAACTCAAATATTTTGGCCACCTAATGAGAAGGGAGGACTGACTGGAGAAGAGCCTAATGCTGGGAACGATTGAGGGCAAATCCTATCACGTCCTGAGGACCATGTCTTAATCCAGGGGTGTCCAAACCTGGGAGAATTCTGGGAGTTGAAGTCCACAAGTCTTAAAGTTCCCAGGTTTGGACACCCCTGTCTTAATCCCATCACTCTGGAGCTGAAATGGGGGTGGGGGGGGGGAGAAGCTGCAGAAAGATGCTTTGTCTTTAAAACATGTTTCTCTTTTTCTCATCCAGTGAAATATAATATTCTGCCTTTTTAATATTTCCTAGAATATTTCATTTTTCTAGGGGAGGGGCGGCTGCTAATTTCCTACAGTTTAAAAAGTCTTATGTTTCAGAAAAACTTGCAGGTAGAAGAATCTGATTTTGCAATGAACACAGTTGAATTATGGGAAAAACAGAACGGATAGCACCCATTTCATCTGAATGTTTTTGACAAGCCAGTGGATTTGAGTCATTCTAACAGAGCATTCAGAAGTAACTGAACCCTATTTATAAATGAAAATGCACTCCCTGTAGCTGTTGAATATATTAGAAATAACCAACTGTGTTTCTAAAGCAACCCAGTTTTCTACCTGTGTGCTATAAAAACCCATTGTTATTTCTTTGCTATTATTCTTAGACAGAAGCAATACATCTGCCATGGTTAAAAGCATAAAAGCCTTGCCAAATAAAATCAGGTGGCAATGCTACAATCTAACTAACAGATACCGCACCATTATAAGGTAGGGCTGGAAACCAAGCAAGGGGATTAAAATCAAAGTGAGTAATAATTCAGGGCAGACAAAAAAAAAAGCCCCACTTACCATTCAGTCATCATGCTATTCCCTCCAGAAATGTTTTTAGAACTGACACTAAAATGTCACTCAATTTTTACCTAGTGCTTCTGAGAGTATCTTCACCTCTGTTTATTTTCAGATTGGAGGTTTACAGACAGTAGCAACCTTCCGCTTCAACAGCAACAGCTGTCTAAAAGAGCCCTATCACTTACCATTTCTATACATTCCCTCTAGGAATAGGCCATAGCTCTTTCGCCCATCCATTTCTCCCAAATCTCAAAAATAAAGTTATATTTTTCAGGCAAGGAGACTCTAGAAAGAGTGCAGATAAGAGCAACAAAGATGATTAGGGGACTGGAGACTAAAACATATGAAGAACGGTTGCAGGAACTGGGTATGTTTAGCTTAAGAGAAAGAAGGACTAGGGGAGACATGATAGCAGTGTTCCAATATCTCAGGGGTTGCCACAAAGAAGAGGGAGTCAAACTATTCTCCAAAGGCACCTGAGGGTAGAACAAGAAGCAATGGGTGGAAACTAATCAAGGAGAGAAGCAACTTAGAACCGAGGAGAAATTTCCTAACAGTTAAAACAATTAATCAGTGGAACAGCTTGCCTCCAGAAGTTGTGAATGCCCCAACACTGGAAGTCTTTAAGAAGATGTTGGATAGCCATTTGTCTGAAACGGTATAGGGTTTCCTGCCTAGGCAGGGGGTTGGACTAGAAGACCTCCAAGGTTTCTTCCAACTCTGCTATTTTATTATTGTATTTTCATTATACAAGATCCACCAAAGACCGAACCAGATTAGCAGGACCGCTGAGAGGATTATTAAGTGCTAGAACAAGGCTAATATGGCCCGTCCTCACCTACACTTGGACACATAAATCAATAATGTCATAATTGTACTGCAGGGAGGCCTACTAGGCCCAACACAAGGTGTGCACCCCCCCCTCCCGAGGCCCGTTTTTGCTCCAAGAGGCTGCAGAAAAGTCAACTGAGCCCCAAATGGGGCACAGGGGGTGCAGTGTGGGGCCTCCATGGACCCTTTTTGCTCCCAGGAGGCTGCAGGGAGGCCCAAACAGGGCACAGGGGGGGGGTCGCGCACCCATAAAGGTTATGTCAAACAAGGCTGCAAGGTGGTTTTGCTATACACACAAAGTATAGTGTTAGATCAGGTAATGGAAAGGCACACAAGGCTAAAGGCAACAACAGCTCTTTATTAAAGTACAAGTAAGAACAATCCAGCGAAGGTTGAGTCTGACAGCAGACCTTTTATAGGGAGCTGAGAGACCCTTCGACCAATAGGATTAAACCTTTGTTCCCTCCGGAACAGAGGACCTTGGTGGAAACCACTATAGTTGAAGCAAGTATCTAACATATAGAGTATGAAGTGTATATCCAATGTTGTTTTTCTTTTTAAAAATTTGGTTTTGTAAAGTTTTTAAAACATTTCCCCTTCATGGGCCCCTTTTGAGCTCCATGAGCCCTGGAACAATGTACCGGCTGCACCCCCCTCTCCTCAGGCCTGCAGATTAGGTAGAAGTTATAAGTGGATAGATTTCCCACAGAACATGGCATAGTGGGATATGAATGGATGAGATAGCCAAGGGAACATTTACAAAAATATATTTAAAAAATAATTTAAACAAGGCAAGACTTTTGGCGATGCCTGCAACTTCTTTGCTTCTCCTTTTGAAGCATCCAGCAGTCAAATTAAGATCTCCAGATGACCATCATCTGAGTTGCCTTGTGGCAACATGGGTGGCAAACAAATTTAATAAATAATAACAAATGTTATGTCTCATCTCACTCGAGAAGTGACCAAATCAGCTTAGGACATCATGCTTGGTTTACGCCTCATTCTAAACTATGATGTAGCTTATTTCTTTGTAGCTTAATATGGTGTATGATATGTGAACCTAATCTTTTTGTTGATTTAATATTATGATGTACAAAATCAGATAACCACATATTTGCAAGTTGAAAAAAAATGCAGATCCTTTTTACTTTAGAACTTCCTGGTTTAGTTATGGTTCATATGAAAAGTGTATGTACATGGAGGCCATGCATTTAATAATCTGAATTGGGCCAATTATTAACTATGACAAGTTAATAAAGAATAATTATTTTTTAAATAATAATAGTAATTTGTAATGATTCAAACATGGTAAAGCAAATTTCGCATGTTGAAAAGGAAGCAAAATTGGGTAATACTGCCACATTCCTATCAGGCTTAGAGTAAATATTTCTCCCATGATTAATGTTTAATACTATAGAAATACCTGGTAAATCCCTCAAAATTCATTATGGTGATAATGATAACTATAATCATTTTGCAAGTTAGAATTGGAAATCCCTATATTGTATATGGATATTTGATGCTTTTTATGTCATTCATCAGAATGTTCTTTGGAATATGTGTTGTGTTGATACTTTCTGTAAAAAAATAAATACTGTAATTTGTCAAGACATGATGTAGGTGGGTGGTATTTTCTCTCCATCTGAGGGAAAATAATTAGCAAAGCAATGAAGCCAAATCACGAGCCTATTGAGGGAAAGGGAATATAATAAAGAGCAGAAATATAGTAACAATTACATTTTCTTGCATGAACATGCATGCTGGCTAGCTGATCATTGTGTGTGCATGCGCGCCAGTAACCGGAAGAATAGATGGCCACCACGCATGTGCACACCAGAAAACGGAAGTGCATTTTTGGGCACACACATGCACCCTGGGCAGGTCCTCTTCCGAGTTGCGGGCCTGATGACTCTGCGCATGCATGCACTCCCTCTTCGGCACTCGGTGCTGAAAAAGTTAGCCATCATTGCTTTATACCATTCCAAACAAATGGTCTCTTCTTGAAAATCTCCAGTGATGGTACTGTTCTAACATATCAAAATGATAGTGGTTTGTCACAGATAGACACCACTGAGATAGCGCAAGAAATTTTATCCAGGATATTATAATTTTCTGAGAGTTTGCATCCTCTTTTGCAACCTGCAATCTATGATCCAAAGAAAATATTTTCACTGAGAACTCTTAATGCTTGATATATGGGTGCCCCGCCATTCTTCAAAGTGTCGAATGGGTTTTCTCAGCAGTTAACTATAGGATGTTTGAGGATGCGTTTAAAATAACAAAAACCCAGATTTCAAATTAAACCTCCCTAAGAGACCTTCATCCACCCTTTTCTAAAACTAATAAACATTATTATGCAAGAAAGAATGTTTTCTTTTTTCCATAAGGCACTGGAAAAGCTGTTTGTAAAGTTGCCTGTATTTTATCACATCATCCAATCATAAATGTAACTTCTTAAGTGCAGCAATTAAAGTCTTTCCTCAGTTGAAGGATGGAAATGTCCACGTAGAAACACATCTTCACATTTTCAGGATATTCCATATCTTCCAAACGTTTAATAGATGGAAATATTAAAAATAGTCTAATTCTTGACCATTGCCTAAGTACAAATATTCACTCACTTCAATGTCTATTTTGGATATAAATCAGATAATCACATGAAACAATGAAAAGTGATAGCTATCTTTTTTTACTTTCATCTCTTTCCAAATCCTTTGTGTATTGAACAAAAGCAGACATGGAACCTGGGTTTAAATACTCTGTTCAACAGTAATACTCCTTGGTCTGAGATGGCATTATTTCAATATATATTATAGGGCATTTACAGCAATAAAACAAAATACCTCATATGAAGCATCATCATTTTGTTGGTGATTCTATCAGATAGATGTTTATCTTGAG
This sequence comes from Natrix helvetica, assembly GCF_964273705.1. Classification (NCBI taxonomy): domain Eukaryota; kingdom Metazoa; phylum Chordata; class Lepidosauria; order Squamata; family Natricidae; genus Natrix; species Natrix helvetica. The sequence goes on from NC_138550.1 coordinate 22,136,738, forward strand.
AACTTACCTGAAAGAGCTGTCTTATATAAAATGCTTATATTTCTTCCTGAGTATAGTTAACATTACCACAGAGATTCATTTTATGAAGAAGGCTTTTGAATGTTAAAATAAGGCAAAATATCCTAGTCATGTCTTTGTAAATGGAAAGGGGAAGGATGTCTGTGGCTCCCTGTGGGAGAAGAAAGTCAAGCAACTGAATTGCATTTTTGACTGGAAAACAGCCTGTTTACACTCCATTCTGAAGAGTGTTGTTTGTCCCAGTGTTAAAAGGTCAACCCAGCCAATAAATATCCACAGAGTGAGCACTGTGCCCCTTTGTGATCATGACAGATTATTTAGAAAATGCATGAATAGTTGGAGATCTCTCTCAGGGTCACTGGAAGATACTACTTTGAAATCTAGGACTTAAGCGTTAAATCTAATGCATGTAGAATTCTGAGGAACATTTTCAGGAAGCTCTTACAATTTGGTATGGTTTCCATGGACGTCTATTGGAGAAAAAGACTGTCAACCTTCATGAAGAATCAAAACAACATATCCCTCTGAGAACATCAGTGTCTGTGACCGCTAGTCCTTCGGTAGCAGGATATTCAGGATAGTGTTTCTCAAACTTGGCAACTTTAAGATGTATGGATTTCAACTCCTAGAATTCCCCAGCTATCCGTGAAGACTCCCCTAGTCTCTCAGACTGTAAAGGAGATGGTGGGAGAATTGTAATTTCAGACTTGCAAGATTGATGTTAGCCCTACTGGGTAGACCACATAGGAAACACAACCAGATGAGTGAATGCTACTTTGTTGTAAATGCACATTAATAGACTCTTGCAAATTTAAAAATGCAATTTCTTCACCATCTCTTTTATAATCTGAGAAATTTCAGATTATTAATTTCTTTGGGTCTCTTTGGAACTTCTGGCCCTGCCTGCTATCCTGCTGTGACTATGCTGTCTCTTATCCAATTATTCCCTAGAGACAGTGGCGTAGCGTGGGGGGTGCAGGGGGGGCCGGCCGCACCGGGCGCAACATCTGGGGGGGCGCCCTGACTCGCCCTGCGCCGCCCTTTGCCGGACTGTGGCCGTCTCTTTCCTCCCGAGGAGGAGCTCGAAGGGCAGCGGGAAAAGGCTCGACTGAAGGGAAGCAGGTGCCGCGGGGGTGGGAGGCGCACCGGGGGCTTCGGGAAGGCGCCGGCTTCCCGGGGCGCTCCAGGCGGAGCCGAAGGAGAGCGGCGCTGCGCTCCGTCTGCCCGCCGCTGCAACGCCACCGCGTCCTCCCGCTCCGCCTGGAGCGCCCCGGGAAGCCGGCGCCTTCCCGAAGCCCCCGGTGCGCCTCCCACCCCCGCGGCACCTGCTTCCCTTCAGTCGAGCCTTTTCCCGCTGCCCTTCGAGCTCCTCCTCGGGAGGAAGGCAGGAGGCCAGCATGGAGAGCCTCACTTGACTGATGCCGACCCAGGGGCAGCTGCAGTCGGGCCGCCCTCGCTTTAGGGGGCCCAAATTACTTGCCTTGCCCCGGGTGCTGACAACCCACGCTACGCCACTGCCTAGAGAGCGTTTCCTGGATTAGTTTCCCAAGGTCTTTTCCTCACACCATTAGGAACTGACATCAGAATTTGGAAAGCTAATGTAAATTAAATGCTAGATTAAGTGCCTTTTAATAATAGAGGACTCCTTAAACTCACATAATCTGATCAAGAACAAGTGAATGATATATCTCTGAATAATGACAACACAACCTTTCTAGAAAATTTAGACAAAACTGAGTCTGACATTTAGGGTACTATTAAAAGAAGAACTGCGTCACGAACAAAGGAGACAAAAAGAGGATATTAATTTGTATAGTGTTTATATGCTGATCTTTAAAACATAGATTCATTCAACATCAACTAATATATTGTTCTATTAATTGTGGAGCTTAGGATGTGAGAGAAACTCATCCACAAGGTAGAAGATATATTGCTGTGCCCCAACTGTGGTTTGGTTGTTATTTTGTGTGAAGTTTTGTTGTAGTGAAATTTTGTATTTATTGTGTACCACCTGGAGTTAATTTTTTTTGCAAGTTGTGCAGCCTTATACAACTTATTAATCAATCAATAAAATTAATGAAATATTAAGGATTTTCGCCCAATGGAGAAATGATGGAAAACTTCAAGATGCCTTTCAAACTTTCTTTATCTCTTTATATTTAAATCAAAGATTACCTGTTTGATCTTTATACTAGACATGAACTGGACAACCCTTCACACTCATGTGCTCAATGCTACAGACCAGTGGTGGGTTCCTACCGGTTTGGACTGGTTCAGTCAAACTGGTAGTACCTTGGCAGACTGGGTCTCCGGAACTGGCAGGCAACCCAGGCCTACTACGCCCCCCCGAACCGGTTCTCCCAGCAGTGCATGCGCAAAGCAATTTTTGTTGTATTGTGTATGCATGCACAGTGCACATCAAACGTGCACAGAGGGGGGGGGGCACATCCCTGAGCAAACCAGCAGTAGCGGCTGTCGAAACCCAGGACTGGTACAGACCCATTGTATTTCAGATCCAAGTCTAGTTGACTATCTACCAGCTGTTTCAGATCAATTCCCAATAAACGTAGGCAAGTAGATAGGAAAGCACACACGGATAGTTGCTTTCAGTATGATGGCATTCAAACCATTATAGATATTCCAGCAGTGCTGGGTTCGGCTGGTACTGTTGTACCGGTAGTAGCCAGGAGCAGCAGACAGCGTCCCATACAGTGGCTGGTTTGGCCCACCCGTGTTCTATACCTGTTTTTAAAGCAATCGGCCAATTGTGCACACGCGCACATCGTGCGGCGCTTGCCCGACTTCCGACAAGCAGCTGGGTGTCGCATGGAGTGCGCATGCATGCGCAGCGTGCATGCACGAACAGGATGCCCAGCCCTGTGAGCAGCATACCTGTAGCTGCGGGGACAGAAACCCACCCCTGTATTCCAGCCATATAAATAATGACTCCTTATTCATTTGCCATAGGTCTTTAGTTGGCCACAAAGGGAAATGAAGTTTGATATATTTCATATAAGAAAGATATTATAAGCTGGAAAATACTGAAGATGAAAGTAGACCTGTGCTCGCTTTCACCAGATAGATTGTGAATACGAAATGTAATTTTTAGTATTCAAAGCATTATAGCACAACGATTCACTATTAATGCAAAAGTGATTAGAACATACAGTATATAGCACAAAAAGAAAAATAGAAGCGACTGAATTTATAGAATGTCATAGAAAAATATGTTAGCATTGATTAAAGTCTTAAGAGTTCAACAGAATTCAGATAATAAAGTTGATACAAAGCTAATTAATATTTAGAAATATCTGGTATGAAAAATTCTAGATTTTTAAAAATATTTTCTATATTTTCCATTACTTTTGCTTCTATTAATAATTGTATTTTATTTTTAAAAATCAAGTGCAATTCTTTGAAAAATGAGGTGAATCACTAATTTGTAGTGATAAATCTAAGACGTCAAAATATCTCAGTCTCATTCTAATATTTTGGAATTCTTTCATATCTGCATTAAGACAATGACTTGGATAGACCAAAGAGAAAAATATACATGTTGGCATAGGATTTAAAGAAAGAAAATGCGGGTATCAAATGAACATTTTGTCCCCAATCTCTCAAAGGTTTAAAAATTTTTTTTGACAAAGATTAAAAATAAAACTCTACCCACTTTGAGAGTAAGATAGAGGAGTCATATATTAGTCACATTAATTTCATTTTTGTCTCCTTAAAAGAAAGATGGGGAAGAACATAATACAACACTGAAATTAAAAAAAAGCTCTCTGGGCTTTAGAAGCATAATTGCAAATCCATACATCTAGGATATAATTTATTGTAGAAAAGTCCTAACTTAATAGATGAGACAAGAAGTTTTGTTCACATGGAATATTTGATTATTGATGATTAAAAGCAAAAGAGCTATTTGAGGTCTTAACTAGAGACTGAACTCTTCTAACCACCCAAACATGAATAAACCATCATTCTTACTGCAATTATATTGCCAATAATAGAGACAGAAATGTATAAGGGATTAAGCGGTTCTGTCCACACAACAAATGTGTCACTCCAATGCATATCTGGCTGGCTACAGGATTTCAAAGCCAATGATGCAGCCCCATGAAGCTGGAAAGGAAAAGATCTCTTTGATGCTATGCTAAGCAGGGAAGCCTTAATGCATCTAATTCTAATCCATTTTGATTAATGTCCCCAAATGAGTTTTCCTGACAATGTATTTTGCTTTATGGACAAAATGATTGAAGAGAACAGGTTGCAATCCCACCGCCACAAAAGCAGAATTGCTGCATGCAAGAGTTAAAATCTTCCCCCAAACAAGTAAGATGAAAACTTCCACCTCATGTTTTTCTTTAATTAAGTCCCCTCTGGGTTGCTTCTGGTCTTATCTGCACCCTCCCGGCAGAAAACAAAAGACAGAGGCTTCGTCTGGTTTGGCCTTATGTAACCATGCTGAAGGGAAGGCAGGTCACACTTTTCTCACAGCGCCTGGAAAGATTTGGGGAGTGATTGATGGGAGCATCGGAAGCTGTTTTACGTTAAATCAGTCTATAGGTCTACTAATGGTCTACTCCTAATAGCTAGTGGCTTTACCATTTAAATTGAAGTCTTGAAAACTGGGATCTTTTATTAAAGATGCCTAAAGTTGAACCTTCTATTGACCAGTAATTTATTTCTAACACAGAACCAAAGCCAACACAATGCATGTTAAATTAATAAATATCATATTAGGCAATCCTAAATTCTTATACATATTGTTTTAGGCAACCCTAAAACCATATCAACTAAACACAGTAACTATCAATAAAGAAGAATATTTGTAGCTCAGTGTTGAAATGAAGGGTCCTTGGTGCTATTTGAGCTTTGATGTTTTCTTGCAAACATTTTATTGCCAAACTAGATAATATCATCAGTGTTAGTAAGGAGTGGGATTTGCTCTTATTTTATATTCTGGTGGCTTGCCCTGTCAGTAGGAATGGGAGTGGGGTATTGTTTGCCTCTTGATTGTTGGTCTAATACTAATCTTGGTATTAACCTCTGCTCATCTGGGTGTTGGTTGCTGGTGAGGTGTTTTGATCTTTTTGTTCCCTTTTGTTCCCTTTTTGGCTTGTTGATTGTCTCTTTTGAATCATATGTAGATGTTGTTTATGTCTAAGGGCATATTGATAGCTGATTTGTCAAAGTGCCAGGTTTCCAGGAATTTTCTGGCATTTTTGGACTTGGCTTGGTCTAGGATAGTAATAGTTTCCCAATTAAAACTATGGTTGAGTCTGTCCATTGTTGTGAAATTAAAGGATTTTCATCACATCATCTGACTGCTATTGATGTTTATGAATGCATTTTGCTAATCTTCTGCTTGTTTGTCCTACATAGTGACTTACACTTTATGTTATAGATAACTTCTGCTTTTTCTTCTGGAACTGCTGGCTCTTTTGGCTTACTCAGGGTGTTTCGGAAGGCTTTAGTTGCTTTCTCTGTGGTAGTATTGGCTGTTGGTGATTTTGATATATGACAGTGTTATCCTATTCACAGCTTGTGTTGGTTGTGCTGCATTGGGTTAAGTGGTCAGGCACTTTTTGATGAAGTTGCATGGTTTTTGATTACAGATGAACAGAGTTGGAAGGATCCTTGTAGGTCATCTAGTCCAACTCCCCGACCAAGCAGGAGACCCTACACCATTTCTGAGAAAAGGCAGTCCAATCTCTTCTTGAAGTGATTCAAGAAGATGAAGCTCCCACAACCTCTGAAGGCAAGCTGTTTCACTGGTTGATTGTTCTCACTGTCAGAAAATTTCTCCTTATTTCTAGGTTGAATCTCTCCTTTGTCAGTTTGCATCCATTATTCCTTCTTTGGCCTTCCAGTGCTTTGGAAAATAGCTTGACTCTCTCCTCTCTATGGCAGCCCCTTAAATATTAGAACATTGCTATTTCCCCTGGTTCTTCTCTTCACTAGACTAGCCATGCCCAGTTCCTGTAACCATTCTTCATCATTCTTCATATGTTTTAGTCTCCAGTCCCCTAATTATCCTGGTTGCTCTTCTCTGAACTTTTTCTAGAGTCTCAACATCTTTTTTATAGTGTGGTGACCAAAACTGGATGCAGCACTCCTGGTGTGGTCTTAGTAAGGCTTTATAGAGTAGTATTAGTACCTCACTTGATCTTGATTATATCCCTCTGTTAATGCTACTTAGGATTGCATTGGCTTTTTTGGCTGCTGCTGCACACTGCTGACACATATTTAGCTGGTTGTCCACTATGACTCCAAGATTCCTCTTGCAGTTACTACTGTTGAGGCTGGTTTCACTCAGTCTATATGTGTACTTTTGGTTTTTCTTGCCTAAGTGTAGGACTTTACTTTTCTCAACATTGAATTTCATTTTGTTAGTTAGAGCCAGTGGTGGGGGTTCCTACTGGTTCGAATCGGTTTGAACCGGTTCAGCCGAATCGGTAGTTGTTTGGCAGCTAGAGTCACTGGAACCAGTAGCGACCTAGGCCTGCTAGGCCCCAAACTGGTTCTCTCAGTGGTGCCATAGGCACCACCATCTTGTTTTTTGCTTCTGTGCATGCGCATCTATCACGCACGCATGGCGCACCCATAAGTGAACCGGGAGTAGTGACTGCCGGAACTCACCCTTGGTTAGGGCCCAGTGTTCAACTCTGTCAAGATCCATCTGGATCGTGAGCCAGCTTATTCCTGCCAGCTTAGTATCATCTGCAAATTTGTTAAGTTCCCTTTCTATTCCCTCATCTAAGTCGTTTATGAAGATATTGAAGAGCTCTGGGCCTAATTCAGAACCTTGTGGTACCCCATTGCTTACTTCCCTCCATGTAGACTTCGACCCATTAATGACTAGTTGTTGAGTACAGTTTGTCAGCCCGTTGCGAATCCGTCTGGTGGTGATGCTATCTATCCCACAAAACGACTATCCATTTTGTTGGAAGATGTTGTATAGATGAACTCTTTTCTTTTCCTGTTGTTCATTGTTGCTGCACTGTGTTTGTGCTCATCTGAATGGTGTTGTGACACAGCTTCTCTTGTAGGAAGTAGGGTTATTGTTAGATCGGGTAAAGGAAAGGCACACTCAGGCTTAGGCAGCAACAGCTCTTTATTGTAACAGAACAACTATCTACAATCCAGCGAAGGTTCAGTCTGACAGCAGCCCTTTTATAGGGAGCTGTCAGACCCTTCAACCAATCAGGTTGAATCTCTGTTCCCGCTAGAACAGAGGACCTTGGTGGAAACCATTGTAACTGATTCTGGTATCTAACAGTTATTACCTCAGTAGCAGACGCTTGGTTAATTTGATAAAAAAGCCATTTTCCTAACTGTAGGCAGAGTGGGGACTAAATGCATCTCTTGGGCTGTTCATTATTAACACCCCGAGAGAAAGCTCTTTCCAGTGACCTAAGTTTCTGGCAGCCGGTGGATAGGCAAGGAATAAAACCTTTAAAAGGGCTTCTGTTCTAAGTAACCAAGCAGGATGTCAGGCTTGCAACCATCTTTTCTTTTGGATCTTTGTCCCGCCACACTTTCTATTATGCTACTATGCATTTTCTATTGTGGGGAAATGGGAGGGGGGTTGTAAGGAGTCACATACTATGCAGCCATAACAAAATTCTTTCTATGAAGCCAAGGTTATCCATTGTCTCTGCACCCGGCCAGAACTGGATGGGTGGAACTGCCAGCATGGCAGTGGGAGATTGCACCATAGGATGGACTTGTGGGTGAGGGGCAAGATCTTGAACTTTCAACTGGGTGGGGAAAACCTGGAAGCTTTCAGATTCGGGTTTTCCCAGATGTGCCAACATGGTTCTTTTAATAAATTGGAACTTTGAGCAATACGTTGCCTTGCACTCTGATTTGCTTTTGGATGCTATTTGGAACTCTGACACAGGATCAGAGAAGGATACACAGTGCCATAGCCAGCCAAATCTGAAGTCATTTAGGGTTGTAAAGGTCACAACCTTAAATTGTACCTAGTAGGAAACTGGTAACAATATAGAACTTTAAGTATTGGCCTCACAGGTTCCATGAAAGCTGCACAGGCAAGCGGCATTGTCATTGAATTTTGCATTAATTGCAATTACAAGACACATTTCTAGGGGAGCCCTATTGTAAAAGCACACCACAGTAGAACTGTTATCAGCAGAATGCATCTCTTTGGGGATAAAATATGATGTACTCAACATTTTCCTTAAGCTGTTCAGGGACAACCATTCAAATATTAAATCTGCACTATAACCCTAAGCTTCATTCTCCCAACTTTGCAGTTTTACTTATTGATCAATAATTCATTCCAAAATCTAAAAATAAAAGAAAGGAAAACAAAGAAACCAAGAACAAATCCCACCTCCCAGCAACAAAAGCAGCAGGACCAGTTATAAACCTGCCTGTCCTGCTATTGTGCTTCTAGTAAAGGACTGTGATTTTTATTACTTCCTGTGATAAGTTGCCAAACTGGCCAGACGAGGAAACAAATGTGTGGTCCCAAGTTTCTGCATCAGCAGATGGTTAGGGCAATCAATTACTGAAGTCTAGAAAAGTTTTTTCATATTTCTTTTCAGGAAATTTTGGTGATTTTTTTTTTACTCTTGATCAGTATCGTATGATGCAACTTTTTTCTCAGTTTTAAATAGTTTCAACATGAAATATTTCACATAATTACATTCCAGGGATAGATTTGGTCCATCATAAAGCCACACATGCAAACAAATACTCTACTTGCCAACTTCCATTGTTTCACTTTAGCATTTTTTTTTCTTTTCAGTTGGGCTTTCAGTAGAAAACTCATATTCTTTATATCAGTCTAAAATTGCAGGATCTTTTTTTTTAAACTGTGGGCCCTCACTGAAGAATTTTCCATGTAATTGACAGAATCCCAGTCCATTCTATTGTGTTATATGTTTAAGGATTTAAAATAGATGAAGAGGAGGTTTTCTTTGTAGGAAGTTAAAACCCACCCCTCCCCTAGAAAATGAAATATTTTAGGAAATATAAAAAAGGCAGAATATTTCCCTTAAAAAGTAGAAACTCAGAGAGACAGAAACATGAGTCTTGGGTCCTGAGATTTTCTGGATTACAGGTGACTTGCTGGCAGATTTTGAATCTTCCTGGACTGACTGTTGTCCCCCCTTGGGGGATGTTGATTGTGGAACAACTTCTGACCACTTTGCCACCTTCAGATGCAGTATAGTCCAAAGTTTTTTTTTCTTCTCTTTGGTGTTAGCACAGATAGAATCTAAGTTGAGAAGGAGACACCAAAGGAAATACATGACTTAGAATCAGATCTTTTCTAGAACTAAATTCTCAATCCAGTTATGGAATTGGAAAGAACAAACAGATTAACCTTGGAGGGGATCAAGCTATTTTCCAAAGCACCTGAAGGCCAGACAAGGAATAATGGATGGAAAACTGGCCAAGGATTCAACCTAGAAATAAGGAGGAACTTTCTGACAGTGAGAACAATCAACCGATGGAACAGAAGTTGCCTTTGGAAGTTGTGGGAGCTTCATCACTTGAGACTTTCAATAAGAGATTGGACTGCCATCTGTCAGAAATGGTGTAGGGTCTCCTGATTGAGTGGGGGGTTCGACTAGATGACCTATAAGGTCCCTTCCAATTCTGTTAATCTGTTATATCTTTGTAATATCCTTTGCATTTTGCATTGAGTGTATTAAAATCAAGCAATGTTATTTTTGAATCAGATGCAAAAAAAATTAATGACCAGCAGAGAAATGTTCCTGTTTTTTTAATAAAATATCATTGGATTCAATCAAAGAGAATTTGTTATAAAAATTATTTCAAAACAAAAGAAAAATTCTTATGAGTAGTGTATTCCTTTGCATTATTTGTTTATTAAATTTATACACCACCCATCTCATTATTAAAGTGGCTCTGGGTGGCTTACAATAACGATGAAATGGCCAAGGGATGTTTGCCAACATCTTTCATGGAGCAGCTCAAAGACTTCCCATGGTTCAGTTAAATCCTGAAGGAAAATATGAGAAGGAAATGACTCCTGAACTTTTTTTTCAGTCATAATACTTTTGCTCCTGCTAAATATTGAAGAATTTCTCCTTTCCCTGAAAAAAAAATCAGAAATTATCCACCCAATTTTGAACAATTAGAAAGAAACTTTTGTTCCCATTCTAATGAACAGATCTCTGGAGCCTTCAAGACTGTCTCATGAAGGTCAAAATCATAAAGTCCTTTCTTTAGTCATTTTTTCAGTCCAAAATGAAAGTGTAAGTAGAATTTTGCATTATTGTTCTTTTTCAGTTGTCATGAATGATGATGCTTACAACAGAAGACCCTTTCTTAATTTTAAAGTACGAACGGAGACGGGAAGTTCTCCCCCCGCCTTTTTTTTACTACAAACATGAGACTAATCCTAGTGTCACATCTCCATGCGTGTATTAAAAGACTGCAACAGCTTTTGAAAGGAAAGAATGCTCCAAATAATGTGTGAAATCCTAATAGACCCATTCATATGAGCACTTGGCAGTTGGCACTCCCATGCCCCCCTAAACCTCGTACCATTTTAAAGAATCCTATCGAAACTAAGCAGGCAACATGCCAACTTATTTCTTTGTGTTCCAGTGTTAGAGCCTTGACTCAGACTAAACGGGAACAAAATGACTTGAATGTCAAGGTTTATTATCTTCATAGGGGAAAACTATTTACAGCAACAAAACAAGAACTATTCTAGATGGACCTCCTCCAAGGCAGTGCCAAGAACACTAACAATTCCATCCCAGTGAGTCATTTTTTTTTCTCCCGTTTAATACAGAAGAATCTTTTAAAAAGTAGTTTCACTTCAGATTAATGCCAAATTAAATAAATAAATAAATATTAAATAAATAAAAAATTAAATGAATAAATTAAATAAATGCATAAATTCAAGGTTTTTTTTTTTTAAAAGTTGGTCTGGAAATAGCAAGGCAGCCCATATTCTGGTACTTTAAATTCAAAAGCAAGGCAGCCCAAATCCTCACTCCCATAACATGTAGGGTTAGCACTTGGACAATATACAAAGCCTATTATAACATGCATTGATTAGCCCTCCATGTGCAGGTTGCCTTGTCCTAAAACAGGGAAAAGATTTACATTATTATCTATTTATTTATCAAATTTGTATAGCTGTCCATCTCACCAAGCACAGCTCTGGGCAGTGCATAATAATTGCATAGATTTCTACCTGGCAGTTGCTTATAATTTAATATGGAGAAGAAAGCATGGCAGCTGGAAAAACTGGAAATGAATAAGAATGGAGAAAGGGTTTGATTTAGTTATTGCTGTGGAGAAATTGAAGGATTATTTTTTTTAAGATCCAAAAAGTCATAACTTTAATTCAATGTTCAGGAAGGAAAGGGAAATGGTAGACATTTGTGAGGAAGAAGGAATTCTTCAAATGACAGAGATGGTATTCAGCCAGTTCGGACTGGTTCGCCTGAACTGGTAGCAGAAATTGCAGGTGAAGGGCCCACCAACCCTCCACCGTTCTATGCCATCCTATTTAGGCACATTTTTGAGGCCGGGCGCATGTATGTAAGGCACATGCATGAGCAAAGCACATGCGTGAAAAGCTGGGCGCCAATGGCAGATTAAGGCTCACTGGTGCCCTAAGCACTGACAAAACTTGGTGCACCCCTCCTTTGTACATACTGTACAAATCTTCATTGGTATTTTTTTCTTTCTCAACTTCGTGCCCTCTTGGGCGTGGTGCCCTAAGCACATTCTTAGTTTGCTTAATGGTTAATACATCACAGCTGGGTGCATGTGTGGAAGGAGCACTTGTGTCCAAGGCGAACCAGTGGCAACAAAATGTGAAACCCACCACTGGAGATGAAGATTGTGAGCAGAGACTGTATCTAAAAGAGAAGGAAAGAGGGAAAGACCATGAGGGATTCTGAATATTTGGGACTAAGAAGATCCTTGTTGCTTGGCAATCAGTCTTGAATCCAGTGCAAGAGATTTAGGAGGAGAAATCATGTGAATAGGATAAATAAGGAGAAATACTCTGGTAACAGAAAGTTTGACAAATACAGCAGGACCCAAGTGTTTCATAAGAAGATGTTTGCTAAGTATGGAGAGCTGTCACCTTCCCACCAAAAATGGTCCCTATTTTTCTACTTGCATTTTTTACATGCTTTCAAACTGCTAGGTTGGTAGAAGCTGGGACAAGTAATGGGAGCTCACTCCGTTACGCGGCACTAGGGATTTGAACCGCCCAACTGCTGACCTTTCTGATTGACAAGCTCAGCGTCTTAGCCACTAAGCCACTTTGCATTGAGCCGCAAGACATTTCAGTCTTGATAGCTATGAGCACATTTGGAATATGTTTCATTCACCAGTGAACTAATCAGTCCATCACTAGACATTTGGGCAGTGTTTCCCAACCTTGGCAATTTAAAGATCTGTGGACTTCAACTCCCAGAATTCCACACTGAGCCATGCTGGAATTCTGGGAATTGAAGTCCGCACATCTTAAATTGCCAAGGGCGAGAAACACTGCATTTGGGAAAAGGCAGAACTGTATAGCAGGATTTCCAGCCCTACAAATCACTGCTTAGTTTGTATATTTACCTCAGGTTCTGAGTGACAGCTAGATAATGGAGATAATGGGAGATTGACAAATTAAGGCAGGAATACATGGATTTGTGGCAAGTTCAATTAGAAGTTGTGTCTCTCAGTTGAAGAATAAAGAGGGTATTCTGTAACTTTCAATTCCTTTGTCTTTGTGGTTATTTGTCATATAGGCATTCTATATACCTGATAACTTATTTTTGTGGTGATGAGTGAAGGTTGTCTTTGTCTACAAGTAATGCATTGAAGCAATTTAACAAGCATCGTTCTGAGTTTCAGAATTTTTGTTCAGTCGCTGCCAAATATTTCTGATATGGAATGAATGCATGTAGGTTGGGATAAAGTGCTTCTCCCACCATTAGCAGAAGTAAATGATCAAGAACAACTTGTTAAATACTTTTCACAGTGCCAATCAATAAGCTTACATGGAAAATTCAATAGAAATGAAATGAAATATTCCTTAATTTCAAACATAAAATCTATTCATAAAACCTCTGAAGCAAGGACTTTTGTTCTGGCTTTGTTGATACAAGATATTTTTAACTGCCTTTGGTGACAAAGCCTTCCAAGGCACTGTGCATCAAGACTTAAATCACAAAAGAAGGAAGAATGAAATGATTAAAACAGAAAGCAAATGTTATTTTTCAAATCACAAACGTAACAGACACCTTTCATTCTCATTCCAAAACATTTTGTTATTACAGTTCTCGTAAAAAGTTTGAACTCTTAACCTGTTTATAATAGAGAATTCCAGAGGTGGGTTACTGCCGGTTCGCCCTGGATCGGGCGAGTCGGTAGTAGCGGTGACAAGAGGTTCCGCCCACCCGCCAGGATGATTCTGCGCATGCACAGAAACATCACACGAGCGTGCGCACAAGCGAACCGTTAGTAAAATTATTTGAAACCCACCACTGGAGAATACCCTTATTTTGTTCCAAAAAGGATTGGATTGGATTTGGATTTATTAGATTTATATGGCGCCCTTCTCCCAAGGACTCAGGGCGGCGTACAGCATTAAAAAACACATAGTACAAAAGTTAAAAGGAAATTAGAAACAGTCCAAAAAACAAACCCAATTTATATAACACTCACATTTTAAAAATTAAATAAAATTAACAGGCCAGGCCGGCTTGCTGGAAAAGCCAACTTTTTGTTGAAATGTAGTATTGGGGTTGAAATGTAGTATTCTCTCTAGAACCTCATATGGTGGCAGCAATGCCTCCTTATGGATGGTTTGCCATTAAACCTGCTGAAAAATTCTGCAAGCTACTAGGTGAGCTATTATTTCTTATGGAAAATTATTTGGGAGAAATGTTTTGAACATATGGGTAGCACTTCTCGGCTATTCATTACAGCAGCCATATCAACTGGCTGATTTCAAGAATAATCAAGGGGTTCTATGTTGGTGCTCATGAATTATTTTTCCATTATTTTCAAAATGCCTTAATAAGTAAAACATCTCCTTATCACAATATTGTTTTTATGCTCAAGGTTTCTCAGCTTCTTACACGTTTACTTGTTAACAGCAATCTGTGCTAGAAAAACAAATGGCAATTCCTTATTTTGCAGCTGTTTTCCACCACACAGTAGAAGCGGTACTGTAGCAACATGTTGACTACAACTGCTATCACTTCCTGCCAACCTGACTACTGAATGCTGATTACAGATAATACAATACAGTACAGACAATACGGGCTTGTAGCCCCATCCATCAGGACTGTAGCAAGTTGGGAAGACTATGCGATATGGGAAAAACTAGAGAAATCTGGATTTTAATTTACAACCTCTCACATCAAGAGATACCCCTTTGAATTTAGATCACCTTGAATTTTGCTGCCATAAGTCCACACAGTTTTCCTAAGTCCACACAGAAACCAGTGGTGGGATTCAAAAACTTTTACTACCAGTTCTGTGGGCATGGCTTGGTAGGCATGACATGGCTTGGTGAGCGTGGCAGGGGAAGGATACTGTAAAATTTCCATTCCCTCCCCACTCCAAGGGAAGGTTACTGCAAAATCCCCATTTCTTCCCAATCAGCTGGGACTCAGGAGGCAGAGAGTAGATGGGAGCAGGGCCAATCAGAGGTGGTATTTACTGATTTTCTGAACTACTCAAAATTTCCACAATCGGTTCTCCAGAACTGGTCAGAACCTGTTGAATACCACCTCTGACAGAAACCCTGACTATATTGCTTGTCCTGTCACGTCAAACTCTGATGTTCACTATTACACTTAGGGTAGCAGGATAGTTAAGGGATAGGTTATTTCGCATTCATCAGTGTCCTGCATGAGTAGGGAATAGTTGGAAAATTCATGAAGAGAAGTTCAAGGCCATCACTGGTGCACTTGAGCATTGTCCACTTGCACTCAAAATAGGACTGGTCTGATGGTATTTCACGCAGAAACTCATAAAGATACACACAGATATATAGATAAAAGACAATACCTAGTTTATTTTTGAAATGAAACTTCCACAGTCAAGAATGGAATGGTCAGTATTAAGGGGAGAATAACTCTGTGGTTTCACTATAGATACGATCTTGGAGGAAAAGAAATGAAGTATGTAGATCAAAGTTGAGCATTTTTGCCCAGTCAAGAGCTGCATTGCTTCATGGAAACGTCGCCTGAGTCAAACAGTGAGTCTCAAATCCAAAAAGATCTGAGTGTCCTTTCCTTGGTGCTTTTTTTACTTGTCCAAGGCAACAGGTTCAGAAAAAACTCCGATAATGAAAATCAGGCATGGACTTTTGGGAAGGATTTTAAAATTAAGAGATATGTAAAAATTAGCTGAGGATCAGACTTAGGGACAATATTGACCTTGCAATGTATGTTAAGGCACTTTACAGGTAATCCTCAACTTACAGTCACAACTCAACCCAAATTTCTGTTGCTAAGCGAGACATTTGTTAAATGAGTTTTTCTGAGTTTGACAACCTTTCTTGTCATGGTTGTTACGCGAATCACTGCAGTTGTCAAGTTAGTAACACAGTTGTTAAGCTAATTTGCCTTTCCCAGTGACTTTCCTTTTCAGAAGGTCACAAAAGGGGATTGCTGCAACCGTCGTAAGCATGAGTCAGTTGCCAAGTGTCTGAATTTTGATCATGTGATCATGGAGATGTTACAATGTTCAAAAGTGCAGCCATAGCTCACTATTTTCAGTGCCGTTGTAACTTTGAACTGTCACTAAATGAACTCTTGTAAGTCGAAAATTACCTGTAGAGAGAAGGATATTTCTGTGGATCAACTCTTATGCGAAAACTCTTTGATTGGCTCATCATGAGGATGAGCCATCCCATCCCATTAAGAACCTTAGCCAAATAAAAATGTGGCCCTTATGAATATACTTATCTACCGACTTACTTACTTACTTAATTTACTTTATTATCATGGCACATTGTACAATGAAATTAAATGCCATCTTCAGTGTACATTATAACTATAAAAATAAAAACATAAACACGAATCCTTTGCATGCTATACAATTGAAATTGAAAACCTGATATTGCATTTATATCGCACTATATGGTAAAATTCAATATAGTTACTGCCATGGGATAGAAGCCGTTTTTCAGCCTATTTGTCCTTGTTTTTATTAACCTGTACTGTCTGCCAGATGGTAATAGTTCAAAAAAGGGTGTCCAGGATGATATGGATCTTTAAGAATGTTTTGAACTTTCTTAAGGCAGCGGGAGCTATGAAGCTCTTCCAAAGAGGGGAGAGGGCAACCAATGATGTTCCGGGCAATGACGTTAACCCTCTGGAGCACTGTCCTATCTGCCACTGTGCAATTGGCAAACCATACACAGCAGTGGTAGGTTCTGGATTCCGTTCTAACCGGTATGGTTGGAATGGCCCCGGAGTCACCCACAATGTGCGCATGAGTCATACTTGTCTGCGACACTTCCGCAAGCCTCCTCGACGCTCCAGCTGCTTGGCGGAGCGTTGTGCAGGCACTGTATGCACTGTGTGCAGAAGCGCCAAAGGCTTAAAGGACAGGTAAGGAGCTCGGGTGGGCGGGTAGAAGGTTACCAGCAGTTTTTCATTTGAATGAAATGATAACACCCAGAAACTTAAAACTGGCCACTTGTCCACTTGGTCTCCATTGATAAGCAAGGGCTGGATGCCTGATCTATTCCTTCTATAGTCCACTATAAGCTCCTTGGTCTTATTGGTGTTAAGGACTAAGTTATTGTCTCCACACCACAAAAGCAACCCGTCCACCTCATCTCGATAGGCACATTCATCTCCCCCCCCCCCAGAGATGAGCCCCACCACTATAGACTGAAAAGGAAGCACAAGATATCAAAATGTGGAAATAAATCTGACATTTTGTTCAGGTGGAAGATATGGTTTGTTCACTTCTCCTGAAATCATTCAACAAGTTATTTGCATCCAATAGTGGATTAAATGCAGCAAGCAAAATAAAATTAATTTATTTCATTAATCAAATTAATAAGGTGACCAACTTTTTTACAATGAAAAGAAGGACAAATAAATTGGAAAAAAATATCGTAAATAAAAGAAATATTTTATTCATTGCAACAATAATACACTAAAATATGATATATGCATAATAAAAACATTTGTAACATTTTATATTGTAATTATGCTTACATGCCTGTTAATTATTATTTAAATGAGTACTTTTCCATTGAATTAATATTTTTTTGTCAATGTATCATCTTCTAACAATATATTGGAAATATCTGAACAAGAAATATCCTTCATATTGAATTTTACGGCAAGTGCTGCAGCTAGAGTATCAACATTCAATCTCAATTTCTCACTTGTCGAAAAATCATTGGCAATTGAAAAAACTCTTTCAACTGCTGCATTAGTTCCAGGACAGCACAACGTAAATTGAACAAGTATAAATAAATTTTCACATGGAATATGTTCATTTTTGAAATGGCTGAAAATGTCCATCCATCTTTTATCAATTTCAACGTGTTGATTTTCCCATTGTATTAATTTTTCAGAATTTAAATATACATTCAGTCTTCTAATTTCTTCAAAGAGACAATTGTCATCTATTTCAATGTCTAGCATTTCTTTAGATAAAAATTCAACACAAGATTCAATATCTGTCCAATATACTTGCGATGAAGTAAAAATAACACCATTAAAAACTGTTTAATAAAACGTGAATTGTACTTACCTTTGTATAATTGAATATTCACTGAGAAAGAAATAATTACTGTGAGTCATTCAATTGCCGACGTGTCGTGAGTCTACTGCGTGCGTATGTGCCGTGTCGTGTTTCGGTAAGAAGTAAACAAAGCCACTTGCACACGGCGCTCTCTTTCAAGGTCTCCCATGCGGAGCTCATGCGTCTCATAATCGCATCTTATACTGCACTATACCGAGCCTTGATGAATTGTCGTGTCAAATATAAATACGTCACATAACGCGCAACAGATTAGTCTTCAAATATCGAAAAGGAGGACATGTAGGAGGACACTTTTCAAGGGAGGACAGAACTTACAAAAGAAGGACTGTCCTCCCTAAAGGAGGACGGTTGGTCACCTTAAAATTAATGCTTTCAGATTACTTACAGTGACAAACTCTACTCTTGTAGGCCCAAATATTATAAAAATCCACATAAAAGTGATATTCCAGAATATGAATGCTGGTAAATAATGGAATAATACAATCATCATACTGTTTAACCCACGTTGGGAACACAAAGCAAGAAGATAAAATTATGAATAGGTTTCCCAAACTTTCACATGCATTTTTGTTTTTTGTCATTTTGTTTGTGACTGACCTCTGGTGGCATTAATAACAACTGCAGAATCAAATGTAAATTTAACTTTGGGGAAAACTGCATGGGATCATTTTCCAAGATATATATTTTTTAATTCTTAAACAATATATTTAGAATCTCATTCTTCATTTAACACTGGTAAAATTGTTTTTAGAATAAATAGTATTTCTGGCTAGAAAAAAAAGCCAAAACAAAACAAAAAACAGACAAGGAACCATGTAAAATATTAGTTTTTAAGGTAAAACAGATACAATGGACAAACAGCATTTTGAGGGCAAGATTACAAAAGATTGCAAAAATTTGGTTGAAAATTCAAATACGGAGAATTGAAGGGAACTCATTATTTGATCCAATGTGAGATACAGTGCTTTATTTGCAAAAGGATCAGATTATTGGGTGCATAATTCCAGCAGATCATCCTACATACAAGTAAATTGGCAGTATCTATGATAATTGTGGTGCCTTGATTCCACAGAAGTTCCCATTTCAGCCTGTATTTACATAGCTTGTTATCCTGAAATAAGCCTCCTTAAGTTACTTTGTCTCTGATTTGTTTACATAACCTTCGGGTTAATGAAAAACCCAACAACTGGAAATAAAGGGAAAGACGGTCCTAGACAATAACATTCTCTTGGCTGTCCTTTGTTTTGTAGATTTTCAAAATCATACCTGTATGGAAAAAGATTCTAAGACCTGTGTTCCAAATATATGCAGAAGGCCCCAATATTTGAAAAGACTCCTGTCTGATGGGGTTAAGTTGTATAATCATACTAAACATAGTTTGCTTGAATTTCTTAAAACAGCAGCCTGGTTCACACACACACACACACACAAACCATATATCACAGTATACAAACCAAAACAACTGGACTGTTTGTCATGAGCCACTCTTCAGTTTGGGCTGAAATTGTCACCTATGAATTTCAGGGTGGGAAGTTCCGAATCTCGCTGGGCTATTCATTGTTGCTTGGGGACCCCAATTTAAGCTTCTATAAGGATGGTCATACAGTAATGAATGGATGTAGAAAGGGCCTCAAATCAGTGCTCTACCTAGCACCGTGATGGTGAACCTATGGCACGCATGCCAGAGATAGCACACTGAGCCCTCTCTCTGGGCACGCACACCATTGCCAGCTGCTCTTCCAGTTTCTGGCACGCACATGCGCACTGGCCAGCTGGTCTTCGTGGGTGCCAGAAAATGGCCTGAAAACAGCCAGAAAACAGGTCGTTTTCTGGGGCATTTTCTGGGGTGTTTTAGGGCATTGCTGGGCTGTTTTGAGCCTTAAAAAATGGGCAAAAAACTGGGCAATAACAGCGAAAAAACAGGTATGCACACATCTGGTTTTCTGTTTCTGATGCTCCGGCACACATGAAGACCAGCTGGCTGGAGGGCATGCCTATTTTTTCGCTGTTTTTGGCTGTTTTTTGGCTCGCGCCAGAGAGCCAGTCTTCAGGGTTTTGGTGCTCCAGTGCATGCGAAGACCAGCTGGCCAGAACACTGGCGCATGTTTGCGCCGGCCAGCTAGTCTTTGGGTTTCTGGTGCTCTGGCACGTGTATGTATGCACGCGTGTTCTGGTTTGGGCACTCGGTGCCAAAAAGTTTCACCATCACTGACCTAGCATGTATGATATCAAAAACAGATCATTTTTAACACCCCCATTCCTTTGCTCTCCAAACTAGTTTGGTATAGTGGTTAAGACATCAGACTAGAAACCCAGAGATTGAGTTGTTTTTTTAAAAATATATAACTTTATATACCTATATATTAATTAGAAAGTTAAAAATTAACACAAAGTAATATTTAAGATGGGGGGGGGAACTAAAGAAAGAGAACAAAGTTACACTCGCCATTAACCTCCACGGCAGTGGTGCGTTGCAGGCGGTACGCCCTGGTACGGGCGTACTGGAACCTGCCCAGAGCACTGGATACCATTCTGGTACGGTGCTCTGGAGGGCCCACCCGCCCACCCGAGCTCCTTACCAGTCTTTGAAGTCTTCGGTGCTTCCGGGCATGGTGCATACAGTGCCTGTGTGACGCTCCATTGAGCAGTTAGAGCATCGCGGAGGCTCGCAGAGGTGCTAAAGACATGTGCACGCACTTCGCGCGTCCATGTGGACACCACCGGGCCCTTTCCAACCGTACCGGTTGGAACAGGATCCAGAACCCACCACTGCTCCACTGGTAGCATGAAGGTGAAATCTGTCTCATTTTGACCAGAAAGAAGCGTTAATAGTGCTTCCACAATAGCTCAGTCCTTTAGGTTGTATGTGAGAAATTCCAAAACTGATGCGCCATGGATGAAGGAGTTTCATAATGACATTGGTAAGGATCAAAAAACAACATCTGCAGAAGACCAGTTCAAAGTAAAGATATTGTTTTCAGTTATAACTATCTCTCAGATGAAATGTCGATTTGCAAGCACGTGCTTCTACAGGAAGACAAAGGGAGACAAGTTCAAAGTAAAGATATTGTTTTCAATTATAACTATCTCTCAGATGAAATGTAGATTTTCAAGCATGTGCTTCTACAGGAAGACAAGGGGAGACAAGTGATGTTCTGTGGACAGTAACATCACAATGCAATCATTGTGACTAATGCACTTGAACGGTTTTTAGCAAAACTGGCCAATAGCTAACCACTGGTTTCCTTAACAAGTGTAGCATTTCCTTAATAACCATGGTGGTTGGTTTACAGCAGTGGTGGGATTTACATTTTTTTACTACTGGTTCTGTGGCCATGGCTTTGTGGGTGTGGTGTGGCTTTGTGGGCATGGCTTTGTGGGCGTGGCAGGGGAAGGTTACTGCAAAATCCTTATTCCCTCCCGATCAGCTGGGACTCAGGAGGCAGAGAATAGATGGGGGTGGGGCCAGTCCGAGGTGGTATTTACCGGTTCTCCAGAACTGGTCAGAACCTGCTGAATACCACCTCTGATTTACAGTTGTGGTAGTCACTAAATAAACACTGCAAAAAAGGCTGTAAAATCAAGTTTGGAACATGGGTGATCTGATTTACAACAGTCACAACTGTGATGGGTTAAATAACAACTGTAATTGTCCATTATAGTTCTAATTCAAGGATTACATATATCAAAACTCTTAATCCAATATTTTCCCAGTCAAAGGAAAAGAGCTAAGTGGGAAAGGTGAAAGAAAAAGAGGACAATTATTCTTACAAATTTAATAGATTAAAAAGTTGGTTTACACAATGTCAGTTTAATAAATGAAGAACACTGAACCTGACCTCCCCTAAACTACGCTGAAGATATTACCTAGCCTGTAATAAAACATTCAGAAATCAACCCACACGCTTGGAGAATGAACCTTCACTCTCATCCCACACCGTAGCTACAGATATTAATCACTATTGCAAATCTTCTATATATGTAAAAGCCAAATGCCACTCACTCATCATGAAATCTCCAGAACCGTAAAGCCTACAAACTTGAAATTTGGCCCATATATTCCTCTTGGCTTCTAGGTGCTCTAGGTGAGAAAGGATTTTTCAAAATTACCACCAGATGATTAGTATTTCTTATACAGTGCTTAACCAGCTCTGATGCTAAGGAGTTCTACTTTCTCTCCCCATCTGAAAAGAGCTCTGTTCCAACTGCCAGTTGTCTCACATTCCGTTACCTCAGTTCAAACTGGCAGAGGTTCCACTCCTTCACTCAGGAGCGGGCTCCTTACAATACTAAACATCGGTACCTTACCAAGATGTCTACACCTTCCACCTATGGAGCTGCTTCCGGACTCAAGGTGGCGGGAGTGATATTCCCTTATGTGTTTCAGTCACCAACCACCCCTGAGCCAACAGATTGAACCGGATTTCTTCTGCATTGCCCAATGACATAGTTTCATCGTGAAGCACAGGTACCCAGCTAGTGTAGTGTAGTGTAGTGTAGTGTAGTGTAGTGTAGTGTGTGTGTGTGTGTGTGTGTGTGTGTGTGTGTGTAAAACACAGTCCCTTTAGTTCATTCTGCTGAACATGATTAAGCAAACAATGGTTTAGAACAGTGGGCTAACCCAATATCCCCATTCCTCTTTGTTTAAGTTAGTGTCCAAATTCTAAATATTTCCCAAGCATATTTTCTTATACAGTATTGCTATTAATCTTGCAACAGTTTCAACCCTGTGGATGGTCCAGTTTTAAAAAATATTTGAAGTGATTTACTTTGAAATGTGATTTCAAATCTCACAGTCATCACTCTGGTTTCTCTCAGATCATACCAATTGCATTCAAAATGTTGCTCTACCATTCGAAAGCATAATTGTTTAATTTGTTTAATCTTTGAATTGGTCCATAAGAAGTTAATTTTGTGTCATCTGACATTCTTTTTGATGCCTTTTGTCATGAGAGTAATTTCATGTGTCTGTTTTCAGCTCTTCCCACACTACTTAAGTAAAGCTGTTTCCTTCAGGATTTCAAAGCACAAATCTGGAATGGCTTATGAAATTCTGCTATGCAAAACCTCTTCTTGAAAGTTTATGTTGGATTTCACCACAATCCAGTCTGCGATGAAGATGAAACCTTTCTATAGTAAATTATGTTTGCTTCTTTGAAATATAAAGAGATTATTGCCCCAAAGGTTCTTTTTCAAAAGGCAACTGAACTTTGTTTTTCCTTGAAGACGTTTCACTTCTCATCCAAGAAGCTTCTTCAGTTCTGATTTCAGAACTGGATGACTGAGAATCTCCATAAACCTAAAGAGATGATTCTACAGTAAATTAACCTGTTTAAAACATATCTTTGCTTTTGTAGCTTTTATAGCTATATCTTATAACTTTTATAACCAAGGGTGGTATTCCAAAATTTTAGCAACCTATTCCCTGCTTGTTTGCTGGGTGGGCGTGGCCATGGTGGGTGTGGCCGTAGGGGGTTGGTTTCGCCTTCCCCGGGCTCTGGAGGCTTTCCTCAAACCTCCGGGAGGGTAAAACCGCCTCCTGTGAGCTCCGGAGTCCCTCCAGAGGCTGGAAATGGGCCCATTTTTGTCCTCCCAGAGCCTCCGCTGGGCCCTGCACTTACCTGGCATCCAAAACAGGAGGCGTGGAGACTCCTGGGAGGAGTGGGGAGGGGGGCGGGCAGGGCCAGCCAGTCCTTGCAACTACTGGTTTGGTGAACCAGATGTAAAATTAGCATCCAGTTTGCCCAAACCAGTCCGAACCGGCTGAATCCCACCCGTTTATAACTCAGTAATGATTTATATCCTTGATTCATTTATTCTCACTTTTCAAACATGTCCTGCTTTGTGACATACCTCCATCTTTCTGCCTTGTGTTCCTGGCTCAAGGAATCAGAGTAGCTTCATGGCATTACAATGTGCTGTCTTTGACTTCACAGTCCTTTTCAAAGCTTTAATTCCTGTTAACGTTCATCAGCTTGGTGATCTCCAGATGTGTCCAAACCACTAACCACAAACCACTGCAATTCCAGCAAGCACTCTGTACATTTTGGGAATTATAATTCCCACATCTGGATGACACCAGATTATGAAAGACTTAATTAGACTACTAAACATTCCCCCCTACATATTCTTCATATATTACTTTTTGGATTAGCAACATTACCCAAAAGAGATAGAACAGGAATATGAAATAATACCAAGTCATGGGATACAAAGACAAAAGTATACCAGTACTTAACACTTAAAAGATAGTACTTCTACCTTTCTTGTACTTGTGAAGTTACAACACAGTCTTCTGTGATTGAAAACTCAGCCCAAACCAGCAATAAAATGCTACAGCTTTGTATGATCTCTATAATTGCCTATACATAATTCCAGGTGCTTCACTCCAATGCTCTATTGATACACACGTATGTTCCATTCCTCACCTTAATAGTCAACGTTCTGTAGATATTGTCATTGCTTATCTTCAGTGGGTAGTTTTGAGAATTCCATTTCTTGGAAAGTTTTCCCCTCTAAATCAGGGGTGTCAAACTCAAGGCCCAGGGGCTGGATCCGGCCTGCAGGGTGCTTAGATCTGGCCTGGGGGCACCCTCGATATAGCAAAGGACCAGCCCACAGTGCTGTTGCCAGTGAAAATGGAGCTCTGGAGGGCCACCCGCATCC
The DNA here is from genome assembly GCF_964273705.1 of Natrix helvetica. Classification (NCBI taxonomy): domain Eukaryota; kingdom Metazoa; phylum Chordata; class Lepidosauria; order Squamata; family Natricidae; genus Natrix; species Natrix helvetica. Next base: position 22,161,188 of record NC_138550.1, read on the forward strand.
CTCCCGACCTCTGTTTTCACTGGCAGAGCTTGGCAGGAGGCCATCACAGCGGAAAATAGAGCTCAAGAACCCATTTTCGCTGGCAGAGCACTTGGGCCGCCACAGGCGCCCCCGACATGAGTGACATCAAGCTGTCCACACCCACCTTTGCCCCTGAGACCAAACACAACCCTGATGTGGCCCTCAATGAAATTGAGTTTGACACCCCTGCTCTAAATCTTTTTTTTTTTTTGCACTTCTGTAATCCTTGCAGTTTTCCAAAATGCTGATGATCCTTTTTTTATGAATGATTCCAGTTTAATTTCCTAAGCAATAGCATTGGGAAAATTAGTGTTCATACCGGACATATTATTATTTGTGTTATCTTAGCTGTTTCCTGTTTCCTTTTCCTTTATGTACTGCCTATATTTAGACAGACATATTTTAATTACACCAAGATATCTGCAATGAAGCTGCAATGCAAAATAAAATTCTTAATTATATATCTCTGAATGTTTCAGCAAAAACTGGAGGAGCGCATACTATGTAGGCTAGAGTTCTCTCTCTTGCTTCATACAGGAATTCAAATTAAAGCATCTCTTTAATGTCCAGTATTTGCATTAACATATTCAGTATAGGAAAGTCCACCAGTTTGCTCATTAAGAGCTGCTGACATACTGTTGCTATTAGGAATATATAAATAAAGCAATAGTGCTTTCCCCCCACATACAAGCCTGTGGTGTCAGTGTACTATAAGGTAAAGCTTCCCCTTGCACATATGTGCTAGTCGTTCCTGACTCTAGGGGGCAGTGCTCATCTCCATTTCAAAGCTGAAGATCCAGTGCTGTCCGAAGACATCTCCGTGGTCATGTGGCCGGCATGACTAGACACCGAAGGCACATGGAACACTGTTACCTTCCCACCAAAGGTGGTTCCTATTTTTCTACTTGCATTTTTACATGCTTTCGAACTGCTAGGTTGGCAGAAGCTGGGACAAGTAACGGGAGCTCACCCCGTTAGGCGGTGCTAGGGATTCGAACCGCCGAACTGCCAAACTTTGTGATCGACAAGCCCAGCATGTTAGCCACTGAGCCACTGCATCCCTTCCCAATGTACTATGCATGTATTTTACATTGGGATGACAAAAGACACTTTATGGTGTTCTGATCAAACTGTTGCTTATAATCACTTTATTGGGGGAAAAAAACATGGAAATTAAACATTTTCAGGTGCGTGGCATTAAATTCATTCTGGTTAAGAGACACTTTAAAAAGATTAATATCTAAAAAGCATCAGTGAAAAGAAGATAAATTTGTCTACCACAAGATGGAGCTTTTATCATGATTCTGCTGAAGTGTGGGCACCTCAAAGTGTAATCAAGGGATTCCAGCATTGTCTTCAAACTCTAGAACCAAAATGGTTGTAGTCTCAGCTGGGATTTCTTGCACCTTTATTGCCGCGTGACTTTTTATGCATGACAACCTACAGCAATTTTCCTTACACTGATTATCTCCAGACATATCTCTACACCAGGGGTGTCCAAACTTGGGAACTTTAAGACTTGTGGACTTCAACTCCCAGAATTCCCCAGCCAGCTATGCTGGCTGGGGAATTCTGGGAGTTGAAGTCCACAAGTCTTAAAGTTCCCAAGTTTGGACACCCCTGCTCTACACAGCTGGAGAGTCCTGCTATAAGTAGGTTTTTCCCACTCTAGGAGCTATCTGGATATATGAGCTTTAGCTCTCCGAATCTTCAGAAAAAGCCATGGTATTAAATGAATAATAAAATTAAGTTTTTATTATATTAAAAAAAGATCATATGAGAGACTCAATTGATCAAGACCTGATTGGCAATAGAGGCAAATATCAATGGTCCCATGGATATGCTGATAGATAAGAAGGGGAACCCTAACAAAATTTCTTCTCAATGTTCTACTGGATTGAAAAGAATTAAACATCAGAAGCATTTGCCATATTTATATCTAGTATTAATGGATGGGAATTGCACAGTTGGAAAGCAAGAACAACTTGTTAGAAGAAGAATAAAGTCCTTCCCCAAATGTTCTAGATCTCAAGTGTCAAACTCATCGCGTCATGTTGTCGTCATGTGACGTTTCGTGACGTTTTTCCCGTTCACGAAGTTGGGGTGGGCATGGTCTGCGGGTGACGCATCCGTCCTGCAGGGTGCCAGTTTGACACCCCTGTTCTAGATGATCACAAATTTGAAGTAAGGACTTGTTCCTGCCAGCCCTTCAACGTAGATCAGACTAGGAATCCAATGTCATCTAGATCAATACTACCTTTATTGTAAAACTACAGTAAAAGAATCTTGCAAATCTGAATGTGCTTCTTCCTTCCTTTTAGCTTCATGTAAACTTAAAGGTAAGAGTAAAGGTTCCCCTAGTACATATGTGCTAGTCGTTCCCGACTCTAGGGGGCGGTGCTCATCTCCGTTTCAAAGTCGAAGAACCAGCGCTGTCCGAAGACGTCTCCATGGACATGTGGTCGGCATGACTAAACACTGAAGACGCAAGGAACGCTGTTACCTTCCCACCAAAGATGGTTCCTATTTTTCTACTTGCGTTTTTTGCGTGTGCGTTCAAACTGCTAGGTTGGCCTGTTACGTGGCACTAGGGATTTGAACCGCCAAACTGCCGACCTTTCTGATCGACAAGCTCAACGTCTTAGCACCGCATACCTCATATAAAGTTGAGAGGGGCTTATCTGAGACTTTTACTCGTCTTCATCTGTTTTCATCTGGCAGTCATCTTGGTAGCTACTCTTTCTCCTACCCCTGAAGGCCATTTCCTCTTTGCTTACAGATTCATTTTGGATTTGCTTTTTACTTTTGGTAAAAAAAATTGTCACATCCATATTTAATGACATGCATAGCATGAATGCTACAGGCAAGAACTATAACTGCGGGCCACCGATATACGCACTACACCTTGTATAAATAGGAAGCGACAATCTTTGCTCTCAGCAGAATAGTCTACCCAGTATTAAAAATGAAAAGTGGCAGACAACACAAATCTAAGGGGAGGGAATGCATTACAGTATATTATTGCACATTTGGTGGCTTTTATTTCTAGAGAGCCCAAACCAATCACAACAGGGCTTCCTATTTGGGGTTAGCTAAAAGTGAATTCATGCCTGTATTAATTATAATCAATATGCCCACATTTGGGAAGACTAGATCTGTGTAGAATGAAAGAGCAATGAAATATGAGACAAATCTCCAAAACAACAAGTTACCAGTTTGCATTTATGATTGTAAAGAAGCAAGATCAAACTGCTGTTTTAAGCACTACAGCTTTCCAAACAATACCTTTGAGTAAAATCAGAATTTCATCTCTATGATACAAAATGCCTCCTAATCCTAGAACAAGGGTGTCAAACTCAAGGCCTGGGGGCTGGATACGGCCCGTGGGGTGCTTAGATCTGGCCCGCGGGACCACCCTGGAAATAGTGAAGGACTGGCCCACAGTGCCTCTGCCAGCATAAATGGAGCTCGGTAGCCCATTTTCTCTGACAGAGTGCTTGGGAAACCACAGGTGCCCCCGACACAAGTAACATCGAGCTGGCCACGCCCACCCTGGCCATGCGCACTCCAGCCCCTTGAGGTCAAACACAACCATGATGCGGCCCTCAATGAAATAGAGTTTGACACCCCTGCCCTAGAACATGGATTTATTTTAGAGAACTTTGAAGGTATTTCCAAGAAAGTTGCCTTTAAAGATGAAATAATCTAGAAACCAATCCTCTTGAAGACCTAAGAATACTTGACAAGGAGAAAACTTCCTACAGTCTTGGGCATGTTTGCTCACCACCAACTGGATATCTGCAAACAAGGGGCATCATCATAGACAAAGAAGATAATGCTCCCCACATAAGTAAATGATCATAGCAAAGAAAACTCCAGGCAAGTTAAAGATCTACACAGGCTCCAAGATATTGAATTGCGCTCTCAAATATGTCACTATCTAATGCTGTAGTTGATGAGATCTTGCCTGATCTTTCCAAAGCTTGAATGTGGTGCCAGCAATGCTCTCTACATGTAAAACTGATGAAATTGTTAAGGTTTTTCACGCATTTTCCCAGGCACATATTACTGATTCACCCAACATTTGAACTATTTCAGAAGATACTACGCTAGGCAGTTGAAGGCTTGCGTATATGAAGATTATTATAAATAATAACAATTTTGGGGAAAAGGGCAAATGATTCAAATGCAGAAAAGGACCACAATTACCATCTACAATTAATTCTTCAGCACTACAGAGGAAACTTGAGACTGAACCCCCAAAAAACAAAAATCCAACAGGAACAAGTGACATATACTGTATGCACATACAGGTAGTCCTTGTTTAGTAACCACAATTGGCACCAGAAACTTGGTTATTAAGCAAAGCATGATAGTTACTAAGTAAAACCACAACTATGCTTATATTCCTACTTCAGCTTTCCTTTGCTTTACAGACCTTTGCCAGACCAATTCTCAAATACAGCTTATTTGCCTGGAATACACACTGTTTATCGGACATTAATACAATTGAGCAAGTCCAAAAGTATTTCATGAGAAAAGAACTCTACTTCTCTGCTCACAAGAGAATCCCTTACTCCACCAGGCTCGAAATTTTGGGCTTGGATAACTTAGAACTACGCCACCTACAGTCTGACCTAAGCATAGTACACAAAATTGTCTGCTACAATGTCCTACTTGTCAATGACTACTTCAGCTTCAACCTCAATAATACATGGACAAACAACAGATACAAACTCAAGGTAAATCGCTCCAAACTTGATTGCAGAAAATACGACTTCAGCAACAGAGTGGTTAGCGCCTGGAATGCTCTACTTTACCCCATTCCTAAGAGATCCATAAAGGGGGGGCTTGCATAAGCACACCAGCGTGTCTGAGCTTCAAAACCATACATCCTTTTTTCTATTTTATGCAAAAAGTCCATAAGGAGTTTCCAGTCAGCAATAAACTTATTGTCTTTTCTCAAAGAAATCAATTTGCCCATTTCAGCAAATTCCATAATCTTCACCCAACCATGCCTGCATTTTGGGTAATATTGAATCTATCCATCTTCAATCTTACAATGATCTTTTACAATTACTGTAAAGAAGATTGGAATCCGCTCTTTTATACAATTGTTTTTTTACTTTTTTCCTCTTTCTTGCACTTTTAGCTTTCTTTTGGATTTCTTTCTTTGTATGTATGTATGTATGTGTGTATGTATGTATGTATGTATGTATGTATGTGGCTCAGTGGCTAAGACACTGAGCTTGTCAATTAGAAAGGTCAGCAGTTCGGCGGTTCGAATCCCTAGTGCTGCGTAACGGAGTGAGCTCCCATTACTTGTCCCAGCTTCTGCCAACCTAGCAGTTTAAAGCAAGTAAAATTGCAAGTAGAAAAATAGGGACCACCTTTGGTGGGAAGTTAACAACGTTCTGTGTGCATTCAGCATTTAGTCATGCCAACCACATGACCACGGAGACATCTTCAGACAGCGCTGGCTCTTTGGCTTTGAAACGGAGATGAGCACTGCCCCCTAGAGTCGGGAATGACTAGCACATATTTGCGAGGGGAATCTTTACCTTTACCTTTCGTATGTTACTGTTCCAGCATCCTATTTATTTAACGTATAATGTAGCATCTATTCCATTGCCATGTAGCATACCAACAAATCAAAATTTGATTTATTAGTGGTATAATTAAATCAGACAGTATTCCCCACCAGCAATCTGTAGCATTGTCCAGCTATTGCTGTGGTAATATAAAGCCTTCTTCATTTTAATATATTATCACAGTTATGGTTAGATTATGTTATAAATTGCTAAAGCAGAAATGCTCCTACAATAAGGCTCAGTCCTAACTTGGCCTCTATTAGTTTACCTGGAAGACTACTATTCAGCTATTCCCACTGGAGGAGAGAAATAAGAAGTAAGCAACTGCAACTTAGCAGCTGTTTGCAAACAATGCTAAATTTATCAGCAACCCTTAACATCTTCACACCCATACATAACATTTGGAGGGTACTAAGTAAGGAAAGTCTGCTTTAGATATAGGTGAAAAAACTGGAGCAAACTAACTAAAAAATATTAAGAAACTAGTTTCCGGTTGGTTAGGAATCTTTCTATTAAGATAAAACATTGAATATCAAGTTCAAATGCTCACATTATTTAGTTAGTCACATGGCACCTTGCTTCAATTAAAATAGGATTACTCAATCATAACTGGCCTGCATATGTATCTGAAGGGTTTTTTTTTTCATTAGTTCTGGATTTATTCAGCTTTTTTCTACCAGAAATCAATTAAAGAAGTAATTTATGCAATGGGTTCTCCAACATGGAAAGATTCAAGATATTTTAGATTTCAATTTTCATAACCTCATGTTGATTGACTTTTATTGAGGGTTGAAGTCTAACATAGTTGTTTGTGAAGATTCATCAAAACTAAGACACCTGGGTGGTATTCTTTGCTGACCCCTGGTATCACTGTATAGCAGGGGTGTCAAACTCGATTTCATTGAGGGGTGGACCAGGGTTGTGTTTGACCTCGGGGGGCTGGGGTGGGTGTGGCCAGGGTGGGCATGGCCAGCTTGACATCACTCATGTCAGGGGTACCTGTGGCCTGAGTGCTCTGCCAGCAAACATGGGATCCCGAGCTCCATTTCCGGCTGTGACAGCCTCTTGCAACCCTCTGCCAGTGAAAACGGAGTTCAGGGGGGCCACGTGCAGCCCTTCCAAGGTCCATTTTTGCTGGCAGAGGCACTGGGGGGGGGGGTGTCACCCTTTTTCCAGGATGGCCCCGCGGGCCAGATCTAAGCACCTTGTGGACCGAATCTGGCCCATAGGCCTTGAGTTTGATGCCCCTGCTGTATAGTTTTGCATGATGGTTAAGATGTTTCCTTAAACTGAAGCATAATCTCATAAAATGTCAACATTTTATGCTGAAATCTCACAATCTATAATCTCATGGATCCCAGAATTGATTTTTTGGGGGGGAGATAAAGGGTTAACTTTTTCTTAACCACAATGAACTTAACTTCATTTTTAAATTGGACAGGGTGTAGATAATTCACACCGTTTTTAATTTCCTAAGTAGCTATTCCAAAGTAATATAGGTTGAAATAATGCCTTTACCAACGCATATAGACTCTGAGGTAAAATATGAATAATTCAAGAAAAACACCAGAGGGAAGAGAGGTGTGTGTGTGTGTATCCCAACTATAGAAGTTATTGTACACATTTTATTTTATTGTCAATTATATGCCATGGAGAAAGACTGGCTTGTATACCGTTAGTAGTCACAACATCTCTCTGGGGCCTTCATATATTATATTCTTCATATGAATGTAGTTTGCAATACCACTAAATTTATGGGTGTCCAAATGAATATAATTTTTAAAGAATAGATTGAGGTTGCTGAGAAAGATGGGGAACTCGGTTAAACTTATTCTAAGATGGTGAACCAGTTGCACTCTTTCTCTTATATTGCCTTTGATGTGATGTGTTCTCAGTATAATATGGTTTTTGACGAATCAATAGAAGCTACTACTGTACAAAAGTAAATTGCAAGTTTGATTTGGATTAATGCCATCACAACATTACAGTCCCACTAACTAGTGCAACCAAGGAGTCATATCCAGATCAATTCCTCATTCTATATTTCATTTTAAACAACCATTTGGAAAATATGAATTGCATGAGTAGAAATAGTGACAATTAAGCATTTAATCATAAATGACTGGACTGAAAGAATTTAAAAGCCAAAACAATTTGCCAAGGAAGGAGGTTGGCAATCTTAAACTATTGGCAAACTGTTCCTACAATACTGACCTTCTGCCACGAAAATCCCAAATGAAAGAATGCCAAAATAAGAGGAAAAAAATTAATAGTAATAATGGCAAAGTTCACATTGCAACATTAACATATTATATGCCAAAAGTCTTGCATTTTCAATATGCCATCTCTCATAGTAAAATGAGTTTGGATTGAGTTTTATACATGTTTTCCCAAACCAAGAGTGAGATCTTTCAATATTGCAGAAAAATACCTGTTGCAAGAAAAACAAAACTCTGTGAAAGGTAAAGGCATTCCTATATGCCATTTTTATATTTAAAAAAACAACTCATTAGTCAATGAAAAAGAGATGATTTGGGCAACCTTGAATGCTCTCTTATTGATCTTGACATTTTAAGCAGCGTAGTAGTGCTGAAAGAGATTTGGGACTCCGTTCCCCTTCCCAATCAGGCAGCATTTTAAATCCTTTTATTATGAAATTTATACTCTGCCTTTTTTTATATAAGGACTCAAGGCAGCTTTTGTGGAAGAAGAAAATAAACAATTTTTTCTATCTGGCCGATCCTTTCATTTCAAACACAGAATCAGGCTAACAAATGTTCTTACTGCAGCCAAGAAGAAGAAAAAATGACCAATTTGATCCACGAAACTGACACTGCCATCCAGGGTCAGTAAGAAATATTTATAAGGGGACACATATAGCTGATCAGGCTACATTTACAACTTCAGAACTTGCATTTACAAAAAGCCACTTCAGTTATTCAAAGCAGTCATCATATATAGCGAATTAGGCAAATCTGTTCTACAATGAATTATCACATGAATATTGTTTTCAAATAATCTAAATTGTAACTTTGTAAATCAACTCATTCAATATATTTTCATTAACTCAACTACAATTCTTTTTTGTTTCTTTAAAACTTTGTTCTCTAGGAGCAAGAGACTTAACACTCAAATTACTTTTTATGACATGCTGATTAATGACATGGTTGATGCTTCTCCCCAGAAGACTAATAAGTAAGCTAGTTAATTATTATCAGCCACAGAAGAGAAAACAGATTGAAAGCTACGTCTCTATCTTGAAAAAGTGTTGAACTGAACTGTATTCTTCTATCTTTTCTTGCTGATCTCACATTGTCCTACAATCCCTGTGAATATTTTCTGCTATCCAAGCATAAGCATCGGATGTACCATTCTAGATTTCAGACTTTTGTTCTAGTGGTTTAGAGTTTTGTATGCTCTTGGTCTAAATGTTAAGTGCATGTGTGAATGGACGCACACACCTCTGCATTTCAAGTTTCCTTCAGTGGTGGGGTTCCAATAATTTAACAACTGGTTGTCTGCCCTAATGACCAATTGGATGGGTGTGGCCATGGTGGGCATGGCCAGGAGGTGTGACAGGCAGCACTTGGCCTGGAAGCAAACACAGGCTGCAGGAGGGGCACTGCCCCTCGCGCACCCTATTTTGGGCCTAGTAGGCCTCCCTGCAGCCTCCTGGGAGTCAAAACAGGCCATGAGGGGCCCCATTACATACCCCATGCCCTGTTTCGGCCCTAGTAGGCCACCCTCCAGCCTCCTGGGAGCAAAAATGACCATCCTGCAGCCTCCTGGGAGCGTCTTGGGAGCACAGGGGGACTTCTAGAAAGAGGTGGGGCAGAAAGGGGCGGGCAAGGAAGGGGTAGGGCCAGCCAGAAATGTAACAACTGGTTCACCCAAACCTGCCCAAACTGGCTGAATCTCACCACTGGTTTCCTTCTATTTTACAAACAAGGGCTTTTTATGTTTGTTTCTCATTCTTAACCACTTCATGATGACCAAGTTCCTAAAAAAGCTGCTTGCCTTGAAGATTCAATGCTACCTCCAAGTTCCAAGTAACAGAACAGTAGGAGAACTGCTGTTACTAAGGTACTAAGATGGCTTTGTTCGGCTCCAGCTGATGTTAGCCTTTCACAAGAAACGCAGATGCTATCACATACAACACTATTTTTTTTTTTACCATAGAGATGTACATATTTGGCATACATTTGGATGAGGAACCAAAGGGGCTTCAGAATTTTTGGCATTCCAATCCTCATCAATTCCAGCTAATATAAATAGTAATCATCTAGACCAAGGCTAGGTAATCTTAAATACTTAAAGAGCCACAAAGGCCCTAACCGGAAGCCCCCCGTTCAATTCTGGAGCCGACCGGAAGTCCGGTTCCCCCACCATAGAGTCTCCTCCTAGCACGGCGTCCTTTTTCCTCTACCTGTCCTAACCAAAAGCCCTAACCCTACCAATTGTGGAGCTGACCGGCAACAGGGAGCCACAGCAGGGGGATGAAAGAGTCACATGCGGCTCCAGAGCAGCAGGTTGCTGACCTCTGATCTAGACTAGTGTTCAGCCATTTTAAGATGCTGCCTGGGGAACTCTCAGAATTTGAAGTTTTCTCATGTTAAATTTCCCCGGCCTTAGAAACATCGATCTAGGCAATGACAGGTTGTCCATATTTGATATATATTTATTTTCAGGCTCTTTCAACTGAACTTCACAGAAGCTTTTTAGGTATCTGACATAGTATGATTAGATTTAGGATGAAACCACTTTAAAGTAGTTGACTACACAGTCAAAATGATGTGTACAAGAGGGTGGAAGATATGTTAATCAGAACTGTACAGTCGAAGCCCTGTCCCTTTTCCGAATACTTATGACATCACCTTTAACCACCATTTCAACTATTTTGATACAAACACAAACCTATACCCCTGAATGTACTGATCCTTCTTATATCCATGACAGTTTAACTCAAGTGTTTTTCTTCTTGTGCCTTTTGCAAAGCTTAATTGGTATTTCTCCATTTTCACCTCAGCCTCAGAATGAGAAAAATGACAAGTGTTGACATAACCAACATTCCTGACTTAAGATTTCTAGCGCCCAGCATCACTCCTACACTAAGGAGGATATTTAATTGCTCATCATGAGAAGGCACTTGTGGCTTTTTTAGATTCTTCCCCTTATCAAGATTTCAAAATGTCTCCATCTCACATGTTTTTCCAATTGTTATTATTATTATTAAATTTTATTATAGCTGCCTAACTCCAGTGGATACTCGGGGGTAAAAAAAAAAACCTCCATAAACAAATAAAACTTTAAACCATTTCTAGAATTACAACCACTCCAAGCAAATGAAATAATATTATATGTTTCCCATTATTCATAATCCCTTGTCAAGTAAACAATCCCCATCAAATCTGAAATAACTATTCACTATCAACTTGCAATTGCTTTGAAAAGAATGGAAGTGAATTTTCTACTCTGGACTCTAGAATCAATAACCACATTTTCTTGTGCCTTGAAATCTGACATATTTTCAAACCAACAAAAAGTTAGTATTCTAAAGGTCTTACTCTACCTTGTTTAAACATTCTTTGGGATCATCAAAGTATTGCTGCCTTTGTCACATTCATGCAACTATAAGCCATTCAGATTTTCAAAGAATTCTCTGATTTTTTTTAATTACTTCCTATATTTATTGAATGCCTTGGAAATTGGCAGATATATTCCATTTACTATTGCTAGGGCTTTAGGAGTGGGTTACATGTTATACATAGTTGGGGCAACATATTTCAGCTTGTGAAAAATTGAATGGAAGATTTAAATCACAAAATATTATGACCCATGGTTGCAAATTCAGAAATACCAAATGATGAGGAATGAAAATTGGGTAGATTTGCTTTCTCTCGCTTAGCAACACAGACCTTTTCTACCAAGGTAATGCAAGAATAAAGGGAAATCAACATTTGAAAGTGCCTGATTCAGGAGGGGTATCAAAAGCATTGAAATCAGTGGTGAAATTCAATTTTTTTTTTACTACCAGTTCTGTGGGCGTAGCTTGGTGGGCGTGGCAGGGGAAGGATACTGCAAAATCTCCATTCCCACCCCACTCTGGGGCCAGCCAGAGGTGGTATTTGCTGGTTCTCTAAACTACTCAAAATTTCTGGTACCGGTTCTCCAGAACTTGTCAAAAACTGATGAATTTCACCCCTGATTGAAATGTATTGCATACCTATAAGAAAAACATCAAACTCCTAGTCTTCCCTCTTCTGTGGATAGCCAGATGCCGTTCTAGTTTATTTCATATATATTTATTTAATAGATTTGTATATGAGTTCCCAACTCAAAGTCATCTCTGGGGCTCTTGACTCTAAAGCTCAAAGACATTCAAATTCACGCTAGCAAATCAGCAACTTTTCAATGCTTCTTTCAGTGAGTCCTAAAACAATCTTCAAAGACAGGCTAACGCTAAACCCTACAGTTTTGGTCACCTTTCAAAAATGGAGCTTTGATTCCTGTTCTGCCAGATATACTCAGGCAAAGTTGGAATCCTTTTCTCTCCAAACCTTAGCAGCTCTAAAATTGTTGCGCGACCTCCCTCTCGCCCAAGTTACTTGTCCTGATTCACCCACCCCCATTTGAGATCCTTAGTTCCAATGTCTAATGTCAAAGGTCCCCCGGTGTGATTTGTTCATCAAGCTAAGCAGCAGGTCACAGAAAACCAAGGCCAATAAAAAGTAGGTTATAACCCTAACAAGGGGCTAAAGAATTCACAGCAGAAAGGACATTTTATTTGAGGCATTCTTATTCACAATCGCTTCAGTCCCAGACCTTACTCTGACCTCTCTGAATTGTCTTACTCTATTCCTCTGACCATCCTCTTCTGCCTGCCTTGGTCTTCTGGAAAAAGCAAGACCATCAGAGCCCCTACGCTGGGATTTAAACGACAGAAGAGGCCAAGAAAATTTTTCAATCAATTTAAGTCATTTTCAAAAAGTAAAATGAAAATAATAATAATAATAATAATAATAATAATAATAATAATAATAATAATAATCATCCAGAATCTGAAATATAAACTGATTTGGTTAATATCACACCTTCCAATAGGAGGCACAAGCAAAAACATGTTGAAAAACATTAAGTGAATCAGTAAAATTAGTAGAAAAAGCAACATACATATGCTGTAATTACTATTATCGCCAATGAACATAATATATGGAACATTACTGCAGTCTAATGGATTCCAAGTTTAAGCCCAAAGAAGAGGAATATTCAACTACACAGATGTTCTAAATGAATTCTGCAGGCGCTGATAAATCTTTTTTTAATATTATTTAAAAGAAAAAATTAAATACAAATAACATCATAAATACAAAAAGAGAAAAGAGAAAAGGAAAAGGAAAAAAAAAATTATAGTGCACCCCCACCCTTCCGGAGACCTCTTTTTTACCCTTATATTTCTTTGTCAATAACAACTAAAAGATATACAATTATACTCCGATTGGGCCCTTGTCCCCCTCAAAACAACATATATTCATGAGTAGGTTTATTCCCTTTGCCTTCCACCAACACTGATTTTATTTTTTTTAAAAACCCCATATTTCATTATAATTATTCGCGTTAATCATCCCTTTTTAAAATTTAATTTCTATTGTTAATTTATCATTTGTTGTCATACTCCAAATTTCATTATACCACTCATTTCTTTGAATATCCCAATTTCATCCCCAATATTTAGCCATCACTAACCTAGCTGCCATTATCAAATTTGCAATCAATTCCTTTTTTGTTTCATTTATATCCCTTTTTTTCCACCAGAAACAGTAATGCAGTCCTCGGTGACATCCCCCCCACCCCCCAAGGAGCTGGCAAATAAATGGATCGGCTTTCCTCCAGAAGTTGTGGATGCTCCAATAGTGGAAGATTTTAAGATATTGGACAACCATTTGTCTGAAATAGTGAAGGGTTTCCTTCCTGAGCAGGGGGTTGGACTAGAAGACCTCCAAGGTCCCTTCCAACTCTGTTATTCTCTTGATTTTATTCTAAATATATGTACATATTATATTAGGCATTGGCGTATGATTTTACATATTCCACCTGTGACCGCTCCATAAATATTTTTTATGACAATACATTTTCAATTTATGTCTGCCCAACAGCTTATGTAGCAGCCATAAAATTCAGAGTCAATAGCCTTTGTGTGAAGAGGAGATTTCCTTTAGTACCAATCTTGGATTATCTCTGTTACCTTAGCAAGGAAGGTATGATGAGCAGCCAGACAGGTAGTGCACCTGCAAAATACCCTAGCACAAAATATGAATACTCAATGTTAACAGTCAATAGAAAGAAAACCAAGAGGATGGATGGAATTCACTCATTGCATCCTTGAGTCTATGATAAGTCTATGCCAAGTATACACCGACTCTTTTTTTTTTTTTTTTGCTCTAGACTCAAGGATTTAGAATCCTAGATTTGGAAGAGTTCATTCAAGAAGGGTATCCAGCTAGTAAATGCTCAGCTCCATTCAGTCCCCTTGACTCCAACCCAGAAGCAAGGGATTACAGGGTCATAAAAAAATATCATGCCATTAAGACCAAATCTCAGTGCAAGAATTTGAATTAAAGTATTCCCTGATAGATGGTTTTCTAGATCAAATTCGACCATATCCAGAGATAAGGATAAGGATCCAATAACTTGGAGTGGGAGCTGCCCACAATTGGCTGAAATCAGTGACGTGCGGTGAGGGTTATGGCTGGGGAGGCTGGTGATGTCATCAGGAAGGCGGGGAATGGGACCACGTGTGCAGCACACGTGGTCTCATTCTCCGCCTTCCTGAGTGAACATTAAGGGGACCGCAGCGTAGCATTGCTTCCTCCACCGGCACCAGTCCCTTCCGCCCCCCACTCCTTCAAGGTCTCCCACCAACCCAAAGCCCGATCCCCAGCTCCCTCGGGCAAGGTTTGAGCGGGGTGAATGGGAAAGCAACGAAAGGGGCTGCGCTTTCACCCCGCTCAAGCCTTGCCGCCTGCAGCCACCGCCCGCCCTCGCTGTCCCTTTCGTTGCTTGCCCACCCGCCTCTAAGGCACACCAAAGCCTCCTTCGTCCCCCCCCAGCGCGCGCCCTTTTTATTTCCCGCGACAGCCCCCCCCATTTCGGGAAAGCTTTCCCCATTGCCTGGGGGGGTGAGGGGGGCGGCTCCTCTCCCCCCACTCCCTCCGTCCCTGCCTCTCTCCTCAGCCCCAAAGCTCCATCTGCGCGATTCACTTCCAAGGCGGTGGCTGCTCCATCCCGCTCCGGCTCTGGAAGCGACCGAAGATCAGGCTGCGTCGCTCGCTCGCCGAACTGCTTCGGCGCCATTCTGGCTACCTCCGTCCATCCGCGCCCGGGAGCTGCGGAGGCAGAAATGTTGTCGGCGCCTCCGGATGACGAACCAGTCGCTTGCTTTCGTCATCGGGAGGCCGATAACATTTCTGCCTCCGCAGCTCCCGGGCGCGGCCGGATGGAGGTAGCCAGAATGGCGCCGAGGCAGTCCGGTGGACGAGTGACCGAAGATCTCGCTGCCTCGCTCGCTCGCTCGCTCGTTTGCCCGCCGGACTGCTTCGGCGCCATTCTGGCTACCTCCGTCCGGCCACGCCCAGGAGCTGCGGAGGCAGAAATGTTATTGGCCTCCCGATGACGAAAGCAAGCGACTGGTTCGTCATCCGGAGGCGCTGACAACATTTCTGCCTCCACAGCTCCCGGGCGCGGATGGACGGAGGTAGCCAGAATGGCGCCGAAGCAGTCCGGCGGGCAAACGAGCGAGCGAGGCAGCGAGATCTTCGGTCACTCGTCCACCGGACTACCTCGGCGCCATTCTGGCTACCTCCGTCCGGCCGCGCCCGGGAGGTGGGGAGGCAGAAATGTTGTCGGCCTCCCGATGATGAAAGCAAGCGACTGGGTTCGTCATCCGGAAGCGCCAACAACATTTCTGCCTCCGCAGCTCCCGGGCACGGCCGGACGGATGTATATAATATTATATATATATAGTATATAATATTATATACTATTATTCCATGAAGAGAGGTGAGGCCCTGCCTCCCTTGCCTCCACTGACCGCATGTCACTGGCTGAAATATGGGTGGATATATAAATGTTTTAAATTAATAAAGAGAGTCCATCACCTCCCTGGTTGATTGGTTCTGCTCACAAACAAATCTACTCTTATTCTTTCCTATTAGGAAAATTTCGCCAACATTCAGACAGAACCTGCTGTCCTTCACTTAAATCCATTATTCCATGCCCAATCTGAAACGACAGAGGATAAGTCTTGACCTTCCATATGATATCCCTTTCATTTGAAGAGTGCAATAACATCCTCCAGTAGGCTAAACATACCCAGATCCTTCAATTTGTCTTCCTAGGACTTTGATTCTAGTTCCCTGATTATACTCAGAGGTGGTATTCAGCCAGTTCTGACAGGTTCTGGAGAACGAGTAGCGGAAATGTTGAGTAGTTCGAAGAACTGGCAAATAGGCTGGCCCCGCCCCCACTGCCTCCCAGTCTCCCAACTGATCTTCTTTTGTTGCCCTGAACAGGAGAACGGAGGTAGATAGCAGCTTAGTGGGGTGGGGAGGAAATGGAGATTTTGCCATATCCTTCCCCTGCCAGGCCCACAGAGCCACCCCCACAAAGCCACCCCACCCCCACAAAGCAACACCACCACCACAAAGCAACGCCCACAGGTAGTAAAAAAAATTGAATCCCACCACTGATTATACTTATTGTCTTCTCGGAACCAGGTTATCCGAAACTTCTGAAAGATGGAGAGTTAAGACATAAGATAGACAGGCAGGCAGACAGAGAGATAGGCAAACATTCATTCATTCATGATGACCAACATGAAAAAGCAGGGAAGATTACTTTCTACTGTTTAAAAACTAAGCTTTTTTTTTAGATGTATAAGCAGTTTCTTTTTTACAGCTGCATCACATATGCTAATTCATATTCCATTGGTAATTAACTACATTTCGTTAGTACTCTTGCCAAGTCACATATCTATGCCATGCCTGTGCATTTCATTTCTTTCTTTTTTTTAACCGTTAGCCTTCTCATTGCCTGTTTCTTCAAAGTCTCCAATACTGCTGAAAAACAACGGTCAAGTTCACACATTATGTAAAGCCATGATAAGTTATTATCTGAGTTTGCACATTGCACCTTGTCTGCAAAACGTGTAAATGGCAAGTAGGAAAAAGGGGTTCCAATGAAATTTTGGAATACATTCAAAATCTCTCTAAATGAAAGCATGTAGCTTGTGGATATATTTGGAACAATTTAGGATAGTTCTTTTAAAAAGGAAGCTCTTTGTTTTAATCTTCCTTTTAGACTATAACATCTGCAATTGTTACTATGATAAGGGAGGGATAGAGAAACTGTCACTGAGCCAGATTTTTTCAATTAGCATTGAAAGGAACATTTTAACAGAAATCAGATTGCACAATAAGCTCTGGAGACTATTACAGGAGAAGACAAGGCTGTTTCAGTGAATAGCTAACTAAAAGGTACATTTTCATATATACCTTTTGTGTACAAAATTGGTTTGATGCAAAATAACGCTCAGTACTTGAGAAAACACGACTAATGAAAAAGTCAACCTGATCATATTACAGCAGAATTTTCATTTTACAATCCAAGCAAAGTGCCAAATATAGTCACAGACGCACAGCCCAAATCATTGGAGATTGTACTGCTCAAACAATACAGATTTAATCAGAAATAAATCCCATTGTGTCCTGGTTTGCTTCTTTAATATACTGAGTATTTTAAAAAATGTTTTCTTTTAAATATTGATGGTAATTGGTTACAAACCACATAGAAACTCCAAATGCATCACTTAATGCTGATAATGTGAAGATTTCGTTGAGTTCAGTTTAACCCTTGGAAACTTCATAGATTTTCTTGGGAACAAAATATACATGGTTTGTTATTTCTTCTTTCCAGGATGTTTTCCCCATTTCTGAGTGTAGTTACAGGTCTCTGATTGATGGAAGACTGTGAGAAGTCTAAATGTAAACTTAACCTGAGCTTGTTCAAATTCTAATCCAGTTGAAGTAGCCAGATGCCACCATACCATCTGATGAGACTTAATTTTTATAGTAATAATTTTTTATACGTATAAGACCTGTTAAGTCCCAATAGGGCATAAAGAATGGAATATATGGTTCACTAGTGGTGAGAAAAGTAGAAAAACCAGATGCACAGCCACAGGATAGGCAGTACTTCGAACAACAATAGTGGTTATGAAAAGGATCTGGGTGTCTTGGTAAACCACCATTTAAGTATGAGTCAAAAGCCAATGTGGTCCTAAAACCGTGATAGTGAACCTATGGCAACGCGTGCCAGAAATGGCATGCAGAGCCATCTCTCTGGGCACGCCAGCTGTCACGCATTGCTCTTCTGGTTTCTGGTGCATCTTCATGCATACAGGAACACTAGAAACCAGAAAAGCAGGTGGCTGGCACACATGCACATGCTGGAAACCACAAGCTCAGCCTCCCGGCATGTACATGTGTGCTGGGGAACTGCTCTTGTGGTTTCTGGTGCTTCCTCCCCCCCCCCTCCCCGGGTTTCAGCACTCACTGCCCAAAAGGTTCGCCAACACTGTCCTAGACTATCTCAATAGAGGGATAGCATCAAGATTACAGGAAGTGGTAGTACTGTTTATACTACACTGGCAAGGCCACATTTGGGATGCTGCATCCAGTTCTGGTCACCACAATACCCCCCCCCCAAAAAAAAATAATAATAATGCTGAGGTCCTAGAAATAGTGTAGAGAAGAGCAAGAAAAATGATAAGAGATGTGGAGACTAAATCTTATGAAAAATAGCTAAAGGGACTAGGTATGTTTAATTTAATGAAGGGAAGGCTGAGAGGAAGCATGAAAGCAGTCTTCCAATACTTGAAGGACTGCCCCTATTTATGGCACAGGAGGACAGAACAAGAAACCATAGTGGAAACTTGTTAGAGGGAGATTCCATCTAGAATTTCCTGATGGTAAGAACTATTAAGCAGTGAAACAGTTTGCCCCCTGAAATTGTGGGTGCTCCATCACTAGAGCATTCGAGATTAGAGACCTCCAAGGTCTCTTCCAGCCATATGATTCTATGATTTGATGGGCAGCATTTGTCTGATTGCTGAAATAATGCAGTAGAGAGTCAGACCTAAGAAACCTAAGAAAATAAAATTGTTATTTGCTAGTACATCTATTAGCTTTCTCCTCCTTTTCACATTAAACATTGCAATCTGACAATAATATCTGAGATTTCTTAAAGATTTTGGATGGGCAAAGGAAGCCTTCAGGTTCTTGGAATGCACATCTCTGGTTACTTATTTAGTGTGTTGTGTGAGTTGGTCTATTTTGACTTATATATAGTGAGTTACTGTTAATTATGTATAATGGGAGAAAGACCTTGGGAGACAAGAGGAAGAGCTGCAGGTTAGACAACTGTCATGTAAAAGATAGTTCAACCCATAGAACAAAAAGGGGCACGGGAACAGGGGTAGGCTGCTATGGGTTAACTCGGGTTTGGGAGAACATATAGCTAATGTTATGGCTGGTTTGGAGAACCTCCAAATCCCTCCCCTAGCTGGCCCTATCCCCCAACCCCCTACCCTGCTCCCCCACCCTCCCACCCTCCCAGGAGTCTCCACGCAGACCATTTTGGATGCGAGGTAAGTGCAGGGCCAGTAGGGAGGCTCGGGGAGTGGGGAAAATGGGCCTTCTGAAAGTTCCGGAGAGCCTCTGGAGCCCGGGAGAGGCAGTTTTCGCCCTCCCAGAGGCTCGAGGAAACCTGGGGAAGGTGCCTGGGGGGAACACCTCCGGAGCCTGGGGAAGGTGAAAATGGTCACCTGCTGTAGTGCAGGAGGCTGACTAGGCCATGCCCACCATGGCCGCCCAAGAACTGGGCAGAGAACCCGTTGCTGAAATTTTTTAAGCTCACCCCTGCATGGGAAGCATTTCATATGTAACCCTCCCTAGTTTCTGGAAATTTTCTGGTAAATGAGGGGAGAAATGCTTTCAGACTTTGATTTTGTTATTGTAACCTTACAATAAAAGTACTGCTACTATTCATGGTTTGTGCTTCTTATCAGACTTCCTCAAAGAGCCAACATAATGTCCGAGCTTAATGTGTGAGCCTAGTCAATGAGTAAGGGTAGGAGTTAAATTAATTTGTAGATTAACTGTCTGCAAAAAGTTATTTTTTTCAAATAGTTTTCGAAGTATGTTTTTATTTCAGAGTGACCCATTTTGAGATGGAAACAGTTGTTCCCTATTTAAAACAGATTGGCTTGTTTCAAATTCAAAATAGCTGTGTTTAGTGTTTGATGCATTCTGTTTTGAGCTTCAAAAAAAAGCTTACAAAATGGTTCCAACAACCTGTCTCAAATATAAAACAACTGCGGTTTGAATTAAAAACTATTCAAATTTGAAACATTTTGCACATCACCAGAAAAAACTATTATCGCCTACTTGAGTTGGACTTTAAAAATGTTTTAAAGCAGGTCCTAATTCAGCATCCATTATAAAGGCCAACAACATGTGAGAGACAGTGACGTGCGGTGAGGTTTATGACTGGTGAGGCACTGACACAGTGCTGGGTTTCAAATATTTTTAGACTTGTGGACTTCAACTCCCAGAATTCCACAGCCAGGCATGCTCAGTTCCAATTTAAAGCGACAGCATTTGTTTTTCTCCTTTGCTCCTTCTTTCTTTTTCTTTTTCTTCTCCTTCCCCTCCTTCCTGCCTCTCTCCCTTCCTCCCCCTCTCTTAAACACACACATGCACACACACACACACATACACACACACACACACACACAGAAGTTGGATTGGACTATCTCTCCTACCCCTTCCCTCTCTCACTCACTCTCAAACAAACCCCCCCACACACAAAAGTTGGATTGGATATCTTTTCCAGTGGCTTGAAAGCAGCTCCTCTGCCATTCCCCCCCCCCCCCATTCCCCTGCTGCCTTTCCCAAACACCTCCACCATTGCAAATGCAGCCTGCTGTCTGGGTGGGAAATGCCTGGAACACAATAAAGTCCACCCACCACCTCCTGCTGGCAGGCTGGGGTGAGAGGAGAGGCAGAGAAGCCGGAGGGGAGCCGAGCCGAGCCTTCCAAAAGAAAGAGGCTGGGGGGAAGTGTGTGTACTACAGCATGGCTCTTTGCCTGGCTTCCTGCCTCCTCCTGTGGTCTCCTCAGTGCTCACTTGTGCTCTCCCTCCCCAAGTGTAGTTTGATTGCAGGTGGAGCCACGTTGCCTTTTCAAACTTGTAATCAGTGAAGCTGGGCTAGATTTTTATATAGTTTTATCCAGCTGTGTGTGTGAGAGAGAGAAATGAATGGGGGCCTGGGGAGGAAGTCACTACACTTGGGGAGGGAGAGCACCAGTGAGGTTAAGCAGAGTAATCCACGGTGAGGCAGCAACTAGCTCAGCTTTTTCCTTTTACTTTTTTTTTCATGATGAGAGTGGTGAGGCTGTGCCTCACTTGCCTCACCTGACTGCACGTCACTGGTGAGAGATATCAAGAAATGATACTGAAATTAGGGATGCTGATATTCTAAGACCCTTCTATAAATGGTGCAAATGGTGGTGCAGCAGTTAAAGTGCAGTATTGCAGGCAAATTCTGCCCACAGTCTGAAGTTCGATCCTGATGGGTCTTAAGGTTGTCTTAGCCTTCCATCTTTCCAAGGTTGGTAAAATGAGGATGCAGATTGCTGGGGGAAATATACTGACTGTGTAAACCACCCAGAAAGTGCTATATGGCACTATGGGCGATATATAAGTCTAAATGCTACCATATTGCTATGATCAAGAGACTAGAGCTGTTTTCCTATGAGTTGTGACATTTGGGCCTTTCTGGTATAAAAAGGAAGCAAAAAAGGGAGGAATGCTTTTGGTTTAACAACTGGTTCGGTGAATGTGTGCTTTGCGCATGCGGACACATAAAGCGCTTGAGCGCAGTGCTGCAAATGGAGCATTTAAAAGCTCGGCTGCTTACCCTCCAAGTCAGCAATGGTAAGTAGAACAGTGGGGTGGGGGGAATCAGCTGTGCCGCGCGATTGAGATGAGCTAGAAAGCAGGAAATAAAGGAAGGATAGGGCGGTGCCAGGTGGCCGGTGCCAACTGATCCTCAGAGCTACCGGTTCGCCTGAACTGGTCCGAACTGGCTGAATACCACCTCTGGGCATAAGTGAGGTATATAAAAGCATGCATAGTATGGATAAAGTGGATTAAGGAAATGCTATTTTCCCCTTCTCCAAGTACTAGTACCAGAGTCATCCAATGAAATTGATTGCTGGAAGAATCAAGACAATTCAAAGGATTTTTTGTTTTTGTTTTGCACAAAGTGTAATTCAACTTGGGAATTCACTACCGTGAGAAGTAGCTTTTCTGGCTTCCAAAAAGGGTTGGACCAATTCATGGAAATCATGAGGAACTATGGCCATTAGTCCCGTTGGCAATGTGATTGCTTCTGAAGGCCATTTGCCAAAAGACTAGTAGGCTTCCATGTGCAATTTTTTGGCCACTGTGAGACCAGACTGATTAGAAGAGCCAGGGGTCTGATCCAGTGGAGCACTGCTTAGGATCAAATCTGGTTACTACCTGGAGAAGTGACTGTAAGGACATCTGCAGGTTATAGGTTAGATTAAGAAGTTCTCATTTCCTTTTTCCTTCCTGGAAAGAAGAATGGTGAATTAGATCCGTTCTGCTGCTGAAAAAATCAGAATGAATTTGTGCAATTATCAGCAATTAAGTCCATGAAAGAGATTTTTTTAAAAAAAATATATTTGTAATTTATTATTTATTTATTTCTTAGATTTTTAGACCGCCCCTCTCCCAGAAAGGGACTCGGGGCGGTGTACAGTCAATACAAATAAAACCAGTCATAATAATTAAATACATTTAAGATACATTTGGAGGGGGAGATAGGCTGTACTAAGAAATAAATATATTCTAATCCTAAAAACATCACAATTAAAACCCCAAACCCTATTAAAATAAAATAAATCCCCGGGAGGTAAAACTAAGAAAGTGCCAGGCCAGCTGATTGAAATAGGTGAGTCTTTAACTTTTGCCGGAAGGAACGGAGGTGGGTGGTAGTTCGAATGTCTGGGGGGAGGTCATTCCAGAGGGTTGGGCCCATCACAGAGAAGGATCTACTCCTAGGTGTCGCCCGCTGGCATTGCCTAGCAGACGGCACCAGGAGGAGCCCCTCCCTGTGTGAGCGGATAGGTCGCAGGGACGTGTGCGTAATGTTTAATAAAACGCTCCAAAAAATTTGGGGTGGGGGTACAGCCTAATGAGGATGTCAAGCTTTGAAGTCTATTCAGGATGGAATTATATTAAAACATTTTGTAATTATACATCTATTTATTTTTGCAGTGGGGTGTATTGCTTTCCAACACAAAATTATTTCAAATTGGTTGTCATTGTAGTCAGAAAATAGCAAAGTTCTGATCATCTTGTAATATGAAAACAAGTAATAAGCAGATGGTGTGAGCTCACCAGCCTGGGGGAATCCTAATTAAACAGTCATTTGGCAACCTAACCCATTGATTTTATACTAGCTGACTCTAGTGGGGTTCAGGTGAATAGAAAGTCTTTGCCAACCCTTTTCAGAGACAAATATGCTTTATCCCTTTCTTTTTTGTTCATACACAATGAAATATTTTTGGGAAAACCAAGCTATTCCACCTTGCTTTTGAAAAAAAAAAGTGTCAGTATATGATTCAATGAGCTGCTTTTTATCTGTTTTCTTAGATGATGGTGTTGTTTTCTTAGGTAAAGTCTTGTTTTATAATTGTTTTTATCTTTTTTTAGCAGCCTAGAGAATATAAATTGAACAGATTGGCTGAAGCCTAGACAAAAGTGAATGATTCCATTGCTAGCTTTCCGGTTGGAAGATTTATGTTTAAGTTTCTTCAAAATGTAGCTTTAATTAGATATACAGCCAATTCATATCTTTGGGATCAAGAGAAAAATGTCATATGAAGTTAGGCATCATTCTAATCTATGGTTTCTTTAAACAATTCCTAGCAGATTCCGTTCAAGCATCAGGCTGAGCCATAAACTAAGTTTAACAATTCACAATGTCTGACTTGCAAGAGACTTACAATAGATGCTAATCCAGACAAATCACACTACAGTTCATTGCAGCATCTTTATCCAGCCACAAACTTAAAAGGGTTTATGGTAAATTCCTCTAATCTATGCACAAGGGAATAGTGCATTAGAAATGAACTTACTATGGTTTGCAAGTCAGAGTAAATATATACAACTACCGAACTGTGTTTGCAGTAGCAGATTGCTCAAAATTACTGGAGGAGTTCATGCAGGGCTTCGAGCCATGGTTTTATCTCAGGTATGGCTTAATAAATAAAATGATTTCATATAACACAATAAACTATTAACCTTAAAAACACAGTGGATGAGAGTGGGCTTTATTTATGTGAAGCCAGGAGGTTGAGCTTCATACACAAATCCTGTATAATTTGTCTGGTATGGACTTAGTGTGTTTTGTGAATTCAATTGCTTGTGATTTCTTTCTTTAGTTAGTTATTAAAACAATGGCTAAGCCCACATTAGTTAATTGTGTTTCTGAACTATTCTTACTCCGGCAGCAGCATTCAGCAAGCGAGCCTTGGCCTAAATCCTACTCTCTGTTTCACAAAGCTATCCATTTGAGCCTTCATATTCTTGGGAGCTGGATTGCATCAACTAGAAGATGCTACATTGTTCGTGAAACACCAGCAGTTAAATTCTTATAGACATTATTTTGAGCAGATGAAGTTTCTCTCTTTTTTTTCCTGACTACCTACATTACGTATATTTTTTACTTCCAACTGCTATGCCAACAGAACTGAAAGTGACTTACAAGCAGTTAAAAAAAAACGCACACGCACAGCAATTAATGTGTCTCAATGGAATCAATGAAGCTGATCTCACTAAGACCCCAAAGGGTGATTGAATAGCCAGGTCTTCATAGTGGCTGAACAAAAGCAGGAGAGCATTATTCTATACTCAGGGTACCACAGCAGGGAAGATCCTTCCTCTCACCTTCATGCAATGTACTTTAGCTAATGCTGACAAGACGACCAGACCTCCTTTTAATGTTCCCGAGGGATATTTTGACAGAGGAACACAAAGCCAGACACTCTCAACTTTTGTAGATGTTCCAGCATATACAAATGCTATAAAAACATTAGGAATTGTGCTTTATTAACATGAAAAGACATCTGCAGTGTCAGTTGGTAGGATTTTATTATTTTATATGTATCAGCTGCCTCCAGTCTTGTCAAAAACTTTTAGCACTTTTTTCCACTTTGGTCTTCCTCTGTATGTGATGAACTGCAAGTCCTATAATTTCCATCCAGACTTGTGACCGTTGTATTTTAGCCTATTTGGGGTTATTGGGATGTGGACAGTTCTTAGATTGCCACTTACTGAGGCCACACATTGTTCACAGCCATGGTTTGTTGATTAAATCACAATGGATTGGGTATATGCATTATTGTTTACAAAATCCAGTGGTTATGTTCAGACATACAACTAGGAAAACAAAACCATTTAATACTTCATGTGTGAAACAATCCTATGAGTCTGCATTCAATGCCCAAGAGGAGAAACTGGTTTTGTGAACACGAAGTTAGTTAGTATTCCTATCACTGTTGCAGATTTTCTCTTTTTGAGTTTAGAATCCTATTTACTAAGCTTTCTACAAATGGATTAAGATTTAAGACAGTCACTATCCACACAATACTGCCCAGACGAGGTCTCTTCAGATTTCTTAATTAGCAAATGTGGGAAGTTGAGCTGAAGGTCAAAAGATGCGAACCTTTGCTGCCAGATCAAAGCAAGTCTTTGCAACCCAAATCTGGATGTTTCGTAATGAGTAAATGGGTTTGGGGCAGCCGACCTTTGCTGCCTCTGCCAGCGAGCTTAACAAAAGGTTAAAGCCATACGTTCAAAATCTTGAACCAAAGACCAGGTTTGAGACCTCTGTTACGATGGCTGACCATTTGCCTGATTGCTTGTCATGGAAGATTGGTAATGGCTTGGAGCATTGAAGGAAGGCTGTACAAGCCAGAGCCATCCTCCCTGACATGCCTTCCGGCATTTTAACTTATTTTGAGAATATATGCATCATTTCAGTTTCAGGGCACTTAACGTCTCCCTTTACAAAATCAACACCATAAAAGACAAGCAACCCCGACTTCTTTTTCTAGTCGTATTCCCAACAGTACAAAGCTCCTTCTTGGAGTATGTTGCATATACAGCAAAACACCCCAATGGGTAGAGAAGCCACGGGCAGAGAAACGTTTTTCACCGGTGGTCTCTGGCCTCTAAAATCTCAATTCTTCAAATGCTGCCCTGTCCATTTCACTTGATCCACCAACTGTGAAAGGGAGCCCCAATGCCACCTTCAGACTTACAGACCAGGGGTAGGTTCTGTCTCCCATCGCAACAGGTATGCTGCGACGGGGCTGTGCATCCATCACGGGCACACACGCTGCACACGCATGCACACCCACTGCCTGCGACGCTCCAGCTGCTTGGCAGAGCGTCGCGCAGGCACCGTACACTGTGCATGTGTGCGCAAATGGCCTGATCCTTCAAATACAGGTAAGGAATGAGGGCGGGCCCTCCAAAGCACCGTTCCAGTACAGTGGCTGCTGCTTCCGGCAGGCACCGGTATGCACGTACCGGTGTGTATCGCCCGGAACCCACCACTATTACAGACCCCTCACATCCTGGACATAAATTGTTTCAACTCCTACCCTCAAAACGACGCTATAGAGCAGTGATGGCGAACCTAGGGCATGCGTGCCACAGGTGGCACGCGGAGCCATTTGTCAGGGCGCAAGAGGCACTGCCCTGTCACTTCCGGTTTGCTCAGAGGATTGTTTTGAGCACTCCGAAGGTTTCAGGGACTGGCTAGAGGCTTCCCTGACGCCTCCGGAGGGCGTCCGAGGGGGGAGGATGTTTTCGCCCTCCCCAGGCTCCTATAAAGCCTCTAGAGCCTGGGGAGGGCGAAAAAAGCATGTAAAAATTGGGGGGGGAGCGCCTATAGTGCGCACATGCGCACTGGGGGTTGCACATTGCATTATGGGTGCGGCACGCCTGCACACGACCCCCCTGCACTCCCCCCACTTATGGCACGCGAGCCGAAAAAGGTTCGCCATCGCTGCTATAGAGCACTGGACACCAGAACAACTAGACACAAGGACAGTTTTTCCCTAAACGCCATCACTCTGCTAAACAAATAATTCCCTCAACACTATCAAACTATTTACTAGGTCTACATTATTATTAATCTTCTCATCATTCCTATCACCCATCTCCTCCCACTTATGACTGCATGACTGTAAACTTTGTTGCTTGTATCCTTATGATTTATATTGATTGTTTTCTAGTATGATTTGATGGCTTATTTGTACCCTATGACTATCATTAAGTGTTGTACCTTATGATTCATGATGAATGTATCTTGTCTTTTTATGTGTACTGAGAGCATATGCACCAAAGACAAATTCCTTGTGTGCCCAATCACACTTGGCTGGCCAATAAAGAATTCTATTCTATCCTATTCTATTAACACCCTCAGCATGTAAGAGTGACTGCCTTTCTGATCCACATGTGAAGGATTTGTTCAGATTTAAACTGGAAATCTCCACTTTAGACAAGAAATGCAACTTGATTTTGGAACAAATATTTCTTAGCTCTTTTACACACAATAGACACAAATGAGTCTTTTCTTTCCTGGTTGGTTGGTTGATTGATTAGGGGCTTTTCCTGTTGGTTTTTCGCTATCTAGCCTCTCCTTGTCTCTTTTATTTTAAATATTTTTTTATTTAAAAATTACACAGAAATAAAAGGTAAGCATGAATTTAAAATAAAAGTAAGAAAATATTTTTTTAAAGGTATGGACATGCTACAAGTAAAATTAAAAAGCACAGATATATAAAGAAGCAAGTTTTGATCTTTTTGCAGCAATTACAAACTTAATATTTCTCCTCAGTTTTTAAGGTTATGTCATACCTTCCTTTTCCCCATATGCAACCCCTTTTAACCAGCAAACCTACAAATCACCAATTTATCCCCACCCCCATTTCCAACAAAGGCTTCCAGCTTTTAATAAAAGTACTTGTTGACCTATCCCTGATGATGAAAGGTCAGTTTTGACATTTCTGCAAATTCTGTCTTCTTCACAATCTAATCCTTTATTGTAGGCCTTCAGCATTTTTCCAACTTCATGCATGAAACAATCTCCCATATGTCTTTTCTAATTAGCTACCCATAAGTCCAAATAAAAATTAGTTTCATCTGAATATTAAACTTTACTAGTTTGTGTCATTATACCAGTGTTTCCCAACCATGGCAACTTGAAGATGTCTGGACTTCAACTCCCAGAATTCCCCAGCCAATGCTGGCTGGGGAATTCTGGGAGTTGAAGTCCAGACATCTTCAAGTTGCCAAGGTTGGGAAACACTGCATTATACTATATGTATTTGTATTCAATATTTTTTTTTGCTTTTTTTTCAAGTCTATCATGCATGTTAAAATGATTCTTTATGTTTTCCACATTTTCAACATGATTAGAATTACCTTTACCCTTGTTAGACAATTTCTCTGGTGCCGTATACCAACAGTGTTTCATTTTGTAGAAGTTTTGTCTTAAATTGTAACACAATGAGAATTTTGGTCCTTTAACCACATTTTTCTCTATTTATGTATTATAACTGAAATTCTTAGCCCATATTATCATGCACTCTTTAACGTGTTCTTCTTCCTTTAAAAATGTCAGCAAAAGTTTATAAACACAGTGGCTGAATTAATTGTGGTTTACCAATAAAGACAAATCCTGCTTTAAGATTTGCTAGCGCCTAGGAGCAGAGCCTTCTCTGTGATGGGCTCAACCCTCTGGAATGACCTCCCCCCCGACATTAGAACTACCACCGACTTCCGCTCCTTCCGACACAAACTAAAGACTCACCTGTTTCGATTAGCCGGCCTGGCCCACGCATAGTTTTATCTTACCTCCTGGCAGATATTTTAATTGGGGAATTTTATGGGTAATTATTTTAAATTCAATTTTTTGGGGTATTTTTAGGGGTTGTTTTTAAATCTGCTCTTAATACTTTACTTTATGGTACAGTTTTATATAGCCTCCTCTATTTATGTATTTATGTATTTATGTTTTTATGGATATGTATCCTATTTGTGTTTTAGCCTGACTGTACACCGCCCCGAGTCCCTTTTGGGAGAGGGGGCGGTCTAGAAATACGAAATAAAGTAAAGTAAAAGTAAAGTAATGCTAGGAAATTTGAAATTTTGTGTAAGCCTTTTGAGATGAAACCTCTGCAGAGATGAGAACAATAGAAGTCACGAAGACTTTGAAATTTTGAATAAAGGAATGTGTTTAAGGGGGTTATCCGTGTTCAAATATCATACTTCTCAGCAAGCAGAGCAAAATAGATATTTGCTATAATAGACCATGTTGCTTATTGTTCTGATATTTTGCTATCACTTTACCTCATCTTATGTTTGATTCTTGCCTAGAAAAAAGAGAGAAGAGAGAGGTATTATAGATAATCTTTCAGTTGATCAAGTATTCTTAAACAGAGGAAGAAATTTTATCTTTGATTTCTAAATGGGATTCAAAAGCCACCACCTCATTTCAAAATGTGCAATCAACTTCGTTTATTCATGCTGGCTGAATATGCCACAAGATGCAGCATCAACACTTCTCGAGAGTTGGATTTAGAATTAAAATTAAAAACTATGAATTGCGGAATTTTTTTCCAAGTACCAGAATAGAAGAATTTTTTCTGAATCAATGTCTAGTTAAGATTCATCCCCAGCAATGTGCAGGCTGCTGCTTATAGAGCCTTCCATAGTTCAGAGCTTAACGGCAAATAGTTTTGTCTATCTATTTATTATTTGTGGGAAATAGACAAGAACTACAGAGGGATGTAATATAAAAGAATATGAAGAATATTTTTGTGGGATGGCCTGCTCCATTTTGAGTCTTTTATGTGGCAGACTTTACACTGTTTAATTTATTTACACTTTATAATCTTTGATATCGCCTGAGTATATTTGCAAGAAACAGTAAGCAAATACTGATGCTCACAGATGCCCTGTGAAACAACATGGTAAAACACAGCAACATGGAGGGCAATCCTAGATTATTTTTCTGCTTCATGAAAACTCTATTGGCTTGATAGATACAACAATCTAGCTATGAACTGTAATGAACTTTACCAATCTTATTTGCATTTTGAGAGCTTTATTTGAGCTAAAGCTTGATCTCCCTCAAATGGGGGATGAATCTGCAACTCTGCAAACATTTCCTGATGTTCTCTAGGGTGTGGAAGTATAATTGCACCTCCCTCCATTTCATGCTGACTAGGGACTCCTGGCACAATATAATTGAAGGGCACTCAGTCAGGGAAGAATGCATACATGCACTCAGCTGGGAATAAGGTTTATAGCAAGCATACTTGTGAGAAGACATACATGGGACTACCTTGTAGTGTTGGAAGAAATGTCCTTCTGGGTTCAGTTCCAAGTGGGGGAAAAGACACTGGAAACATGGAGGCTGCTTGGAAAGATGGTTTAATGGTGGACAGGACCACATGGCTTGAGCTCCTGAACAGAAAAGGGGGATCACATGCTTCAAGAGGTTGGGTGAAGAAGAAAAGAGGGAAGAAAAAGGGCTTGCTGAGAGTTTCTGAGTTTTTTATACTCTCTGTTTTTAGCCCCACCTCTCTGTTTCCTGTTCCTGTGTAAGAAATGTATTTTGATTGGTTGTCAGATTCCCAGGGCCTTAGCTAACTTTGTAGGTTGTGTGTCTTTTGAGTCCCAAGCTTGGTTGAGTTCCCAGATGCCATGTGGTTTCTGTAGAATGCTAATCCTACCTTTGCTATGTAGAGTAGACTGGCTCAGACATTTTAATGGCCCATTGACAAAGCTGGGAGCTATTAAGAATGAGCCTGCTTCCTGCCTAAAAACATGTTTCTCCATTTCTGATCTAGGGAAATATAATATTCTGCCTTTTCAATATTTCATTTTTCTAGGAAAGGTTTTTTTTTAACTTCCTACAATAGGAAGTATAAAAGTCCGATTTGTTTAAAAAGTTGGATTTAGAAAACAGTCCACCTTGAGCTAATTTCTTACGTGAAATGTGTTCCTTTAAAAAATTGTTCGTGAAAGGGACAGAGTGCTTACCAGCCCAAGGAACACAACTGTTCTATTCATCCACAGTAAAAGATGAGCATAGCAGGCAGCTGGTTCATCCCCTTGAAAACTACAAAAGCTAGCTTTGAAGCTGGCATCCCTGAGCACAATGTTGACAGCCATTCATCTGAGCCCCTTGGATCGACTTTGAAGTTTTCTTCTGTCCTGTTTTTAAAAACTCCTTGCAGACAGCCATATAAAAAGAGAAAGCACCATCGTGTGTGCTTTCTGGGTAAATATTTTAACAGCGATGATCATTTTCTCTCCCTTTTATATTTTCACATTTGCTTTCTAAGTAATATCAGCCTTTATTCTACAGTTCAAAAATAGAAACATCTTCTCAGGCTATTGACCAGATTCTGCTGATACCTGTATGTTATTTTTGCAGCTAGATGATGACATCATGTAAAATACAAATGTCACATACATGTTTTAACAATAACCCTATGAAAATAAGATGTGTTGATACGCAATGATTTCTTTTTTAAAAAAGCAGTTCAAGGCGCAAGCTGGTGAAAAATAATCATTAAAGGTGGATCTTTTTCCCCCTTAATTCTTTTTTAAAAAGTATTTCCCTGAAAATAAGACAGCATTTTATTTTCTTTTGACCCCCGAAATAAGCGCTTGGCCTTATTTTCGGAGAGGTCTTATTATTTTTGAGGTGCAGGAGACGGCGAGCGTGGTCACCGCATGGCTGCTGCTGTGTTGGAATATTTTCAGGGAGGGCTTATTTTCAGGGGAGGGCTTATTTTAGTCCATGCGCTCAAAAGCCCGATTGGACTTATTATCCAGGCAGGTCTTATTTTCGGAGAAACGGGGGTATTTAAAATTGTACCCTAAGGTTACAACAAATGGAGTACAATGATAATTATACAAATTTCAGAATATTTCCAATTATTCAATGTAAATAATAATCCAAATATAATAATCCAGATACCATCATTACTATACCATCCATTCATGTAGAATTTCTCTACTGTATGCATTCTTCCAAAATTCGATAAAAAGATCCCTGGTCAGTCACAATTCATCCATGACAAGGGATGAGAAGTCATAAGTTAATGATAATTTTGGAATCATGTATGGTTTTAAGGGTGACATGATTGCAAGCATCGAAAGAGACTCCTCAAAGGAATATCAGGGTCAGTCAGTCAAATGTCCTAGATAAGATCACATCAGCGAAATGAATGCATAATTTATGCTTGAACAAAGAGTTTTCTCTACACATAGGAAGCATTGTAACTGAGAGAATATGGGCTTTGTTTTACTTTCCGTATTCTTTTTATGGCCGAAGCCCAATTTCCCTTGTGAAAATATCAGCAATTCTACATAAAAGAGACAGTGGCTCACTTATAAAGAGGTGCCACGATAGTTTCCTTTTTATGAATTAATAATTTCCATTGAAAATATTTTCTTTTCCTAGCCTGTAAGCTCTCAGGGAAGACTTAGCTAGTCCTTTGCTATTAAAGTAGCCCTGTGTTTTATTACTAAAAGACGGTGAAAATGTAGAATATCATAAATGAATGGGATATATGAAGTTGTGAAGGAAGTCCATGCAGGTATTGAGATGTAGGGATTTGGGCATTAAGGATCCAGTTGAGAGCATTTGGATAAGAATATAAAGAAGGGGAAACAACAAATACAAAGATATCACTGTTCAGGGCTATACACTGTGCTATATGCTCTCAAGCTAGGCAGAAGCAGAGGTGACATTCTATCAGTTCGGACCACTTTGACCAAACCAGTAGTGGAAATCGCGGGTGGCTCCACCCTCCCGCACTGATTCCCGGCATCCCATTTAGGCCCTCTTTTTGCCAAAAGCGCATGCATGGATGGCTGTGTGCATGCACTGAGGTGGCGCGTGTGAGCAAAGCAAGAGCATGTGCGTACGCGCTCCCATTTGCAAACGGGTAGGGAAGGTAAGTGAGTAGTACCCCTGGGCAGAAGGTCTGGATGATGCTCCCCCATGTAAGATTTCAGAATTTCAGAGAGAAGAGACATAGCAAAGATGGGGTATCTATAGAGATTCTCAGTCATCCAGGTCATGGTTGTCCCAAAGGTGCTTTTTCAAGAGGCAACTGGACTTTCTGTTTTTTCTTTGAAGATGTTTCGCTTCTCATCCCAGAAGCTTCTTGGATGAGAAGTGAAATGCCTTCAAAGAAAAAAAAAAACAGAAAATCCAGTTGCCTCTTGAAAAAGCACCTTTGGGACAAAGATGGGATAATTCAGCTACAGAGGACATCTGTTGGAAAGCTATCTCAGGCAAGATTGCATGGTCCCAAAAATTCCTTGTGGTTTTGCTGACTGATTCATTTTACAAAAGTTTGAAGAAGTAATAATGAATTTGCTCTCCTAGAGGTGATTCCAGCCAATTGGGAATTGCTAATTGAAGAGATAAAAGCAGAAGGAACTTTGGGAGGAAGTGATTATGT
Source organism: Natrix helvetica (assembly GCF_964273705.1). Lineage (NCBI taxonomy): Eukaryota > Metazoa > Chordata > Lepidosauria > Squamata > Natricidae > Natrix > Natrix helvetica. The sequence goes on from NC_138550.1 coordinate 22,194,510, forward strand.
AACACTGAGTTTTCAGATCCTGCATAATCTAATGTACATGTACACTAAATTCAGGTCACCCAATTTCAAAAACAAAGCACTAGGCAGGATCTCATGGCTAGAAATCTTCAAGGTAAAGGAAGTACAAGAAAGTTGAAAACATCTGTAAACATTTGCTGTCATATGCTTCAACCACAGAGATACAATATAGTGCCAACAGAAACGCAATATGGTATCGAGATCAAGAAATATCATTGTTCCTCTTTATTCTGTGTTGGAGAGATCATACTTGGAATATCATACCCTGTTCTGGACAACGCATTTGTCCAGATGATAGCAATAGCACAGACTTATATACTGCTTCTCAGTGCTTTACAGCCCTCTCTAAGCGGTTTACGGAGTCAGCATATTACCCCCAACAACAATCTGGGTACTCATTTTACCGACCTCGGAAGGATGGAAGGCTGAGTCACCCTTAAGCCGATGAGATTCAATAATAAATATGATATATGATATCATAAATGTGATAATAACAATTAGAAATTGTTGAGGGACGGTTGAGGGAATTGCATATATTTAGCCTGGAAAAAAGTGGACTGGGGAAATATGACCTCTGTCTTCAAGTATCTTAAGGACTACCATATGTTTCTGTGTATAAGTCACCCTCATGTATAAGACATCCCCATTTTTCATGTAGTTTCTTGTAGTAAGCACACTATAAGCCATCACTGTACAGAAGCCATCTTGTTAGAGTGAGTAATACAACAGGAAATGCATCATAGGAACAATAGAGATGAAACCTAGAGTGGCAATGTGATAGCAATAGAAACCTAGAGTGGCAATGTGATAGCAATAGCAACAGTACAGACTTATATACCGCTTCATAGTGCTTTGACAGCCCTCTCTAAGCGGTTTACAGAGTCAGCCTATTGCCCCCAACAATCTGGGTCCTCAGAAGGATGGAAAGCTGAATCAACCTTGAGCCGGTGAGATTTGAACTGCCGAACTGCAGCTAGCAGTCAGCTGAAGTAGCCTGCGGTACTGCACTCTAACCACTGCACCACCTCGGCTCTTATACAGGAAACAACTACAATAGAGAGAAATGATAGAGCTGCATATAAGATAGCGGCTCATCCCGCTTGTGAGGCCTTCTCCTTTGCCTCCTGTGTATAAGACGCACCTCAATTTTCAAGTGAATATTATAAAGACAAAGTAGTACCTTATACATGGAAAAATACGGTATCATGTAGAAAATGAGGCAAGGTTGTTTAAGGATGTTTCAGAAGATAGGACAAGAAACAGTGGGTTTAAATTATTCAGAAATAGACATTAGCTGAACATGGGGGGGGGGAAAGTTTCTGACAGTAAAGAGTTCTTACAATGCACAAGTTGCCTCTAAAAGTTACGATTCTCCTTCACTGGAGGCAGGGGTTGGGTTGCTCCCGGCATTGCTGCCCGTTTGGTATGCGCAGAAATTTTGTGTGCGGGTGCGAGCGAACGCCAGACACGCGTTCCACGTGCATGCACATTTGCACAAAAATAGGTCTGTGCATGCGCAAAACATTTGAAAAAGAAAAAAAATACATTTGTGACATTGCGATTGTTCTGCGCATGCGCAGAACTGAAAATCAAGATGGCGGCCCCATAGGAGAACTGGTTCGGGGGGCCTGGCAGGCCTGGGTCACTGCCGATTCCTGCGAGCCAGGCCACCAAACCACTACCGGTTCGGCCAAACCAGTCCAAACTGGTAGGAACTGACCTCTGACTGGAGATCTTGAAAGAGTGGCTGGATGGCCATCTGTTTTGGAAGCAGTAATAGTTGATTCTTGCACTGGGCAGCGAGTAGGACCAGATGTTTTCTAAGGTCCTTGTTCACATATACCACCTCGAAATTGGGAGAAGAAGAAAAGAGCAGAAACAGCATGCATTTCATTTGCAACGTGGAGAAAAGATACTAAAATGTCATAATCTTTGTTTTAGTTCAATAAAATGTGATTTGGCACCTCTGCTCAGCATGCGCTTACCAGTCTGACATAATTTTGATGAACGGGAAATGACCTCAGGCAAAGCAGTTTTCCTTTCATTGCCAGTACTTCCCATATAAATTGCCTTTAATGCCCTAATTCTCTCTTTCAGCCCTCAAGGACTCTGAGCGGGAGCAGTTGATAGTTCAATGCAACCTGCTGTGCACTGGAAGAGCTTGAACTTGGAATACACCAATTCCTTCATTCCACAGTGGACCCCTATTGCAGCAGCCTGTCATATGTGTGTTCTTCAGTAGGATGGCTATTGGGGTGGTTATTGTTAGCGAATGGACGAGGCAGACTCAGGCTTCAGCAACAAAACAGCTCTTTATTAAGTGACAACTATGTACAATCCAGCAAAGGTTGTGTCGGGCAGCAGCCCTTTCATAGGGAGCTGTCAGACCATTCAACCAATCAAATTTGAGTATTGTTCCCGCCAGAACAGAGGACCTTGGTGGAAACTACCATACTGTTTGTCAGTATGTAACCGTTATTATTATAATTACTATTATGCATTAAATGCGTGTACCGCAAGTGTCAAACTCACTGCGTCACATTGCTGCCACGTGATGTTTCACGATGTTTTTCCCCCTTTGCGGAGCTGGGATGGGAGTGGCCTGTGCATGACGCATCCGGCCCTTGGGCCGCCAGTTTGACAACCCTGGTGTATAATATTGAATATTTCCTCTTTTTTTGAAAAAGTTTTTTATTTGACACATTTAAACATTGGACACAGTGTAACTGTCCAGGCAATGTCTTTGCCATGCATACTAAAATATAAACTTAAATATTATAACCAACATGCTTATTTACAATTGGTCTATTCAACATTTACAAATATAAAGATATCGTATTTCCATCCACGTTGCTTTCTTCTTGTCTTATACTTTTTCACTGTTATAATTTCATACATAATTCTAATCTCCATTCTATAAATCTTAATCATTGCTTATTTGGGGTCTTTCCTTTTTTGTTCCAACCATCAATAAAATTTATCCCAGATCTTATAATATTCTGGTTCGTCTTTGTTCTTCAATTCCCACATCAATTTATCCATTTCAGCAGAAATCGAAATTTTCCTAATTACTTCTTCTTGTGGAATTTCCCTGTTTTTCCAGTTTTGGGCACAGACCATACTATTGAATATTTTCAACCCCCAGTGTCGTTACAACAAAACATCAATATTTTGCTTTACAACATAAAATACAATGAAAACAGCTACTGCAAATATATATATATATAACACATCCAAGATAAGAAAAGAGACTTTACAAACTGAGTTCTGAAAAGTCCACCTAGAACACCACCTAGAACCTAGTTCTACATTTAGGCAAGAAGAACAAAATGCACAGGTACAGTATAGGTGGTACCTTGCTCAATAGTAGTAACTGTGAGAGGGATCTTGGAGTCCTAGTGGAAAATCATTTAAATATGAGCCAGAAGTGTGCAGCAGCTGCCAAAAAAGCCAACACAGTTCTAGGCTACATAAACAGAGGGATAGAATCAAGATCACGTGAAGTGTTAATACCACTTTATAATGCCTTGGTAAGGCCACACTTGGAATACTGCATTCAGTTTTGGTCGCCACGATGTGGAAAAGATGTGAAGACTCTAGAAAGAGTGCACAGAAGAGCAACAAAGATGATTAGGGGACTGGAGACTAAAACATATGAAGAACGGTTGCAGGAACTGGGTATGTCTAGCTTAAGAGAAAGAAGGACTAGGGGAGACATGATAGCATTGTTCCAATATCTCAGGGGTTGAGAAGAGGGAGTCCAACTATTCTCCAAACATCTGAGGGTAGAGCAGGAAGCATTGGGTGGAAACTAATCAAGAAGAGAAGCAACTTAGAACTGAGGAGAAATTTCCTGACAGTTAGAACAATTAATCAGTGGAACAGCTTGCCTCCAGAAGTTGTGAATGCTCCAACACTGGAAGTTTTAAAGAAGATGTTGGATAACCATTTGTCTGAAATGGTATAGGATTTCCTGCCTAAGCAGGGGGTTGGACTAGAAGACCTCCAAGGTCCCTTCCAACTTTGTTATTCTATTCTAATAACAAAACCTTGTTGAGTAAAAACCTCTCTGCAAAGCATCACAGATGGTCTTGTGGGTCCTGTCCAAGGGAAGAACTTTCTTCATGACTTGTTCATAACCTAGAAATCCAGTTTCTCAAATAAGCACTCCTTTGCCTGGCCATTGACAGAATGTAGGCTAGATTATGAGTTGGAAAAAAAGTGTTCAATGGAAATCCGCTTCTGTATTGTTACTAAGAAAAATACATACTGATAGATGTGTTACCAAGAATTGAACTTGCGATTTGTCAATGTTACATAGGGCTGCTTGGTAGCTCAGAGGCTGGCATATCTTTTACATCTTCAGAAAATAGCTCTGAAATAATTTCCCTTAAACCTTTATGCACAACCTTTTACAGTCCAAGGGCTGCCTTCTGAAGAAATGCCATTTTTGCTTATGGAAGGCCATAATGGATAGGTAGAGAGGTTTTTGAGTACTGGTGATAGCAGAGGTCTTTGTAAAACATTTTAAAATATGTCTACAGCTCAAATAACCATTTTCTTTTCTTTCTTTTTTTCTGAATGTGTTTCCCATGGAAAGAGATTTTCCCTAGAGGACAGTAGGAACAAAGTGCAAGTGTGTTTGCACTTTTATAGTTGTCATTTAACTATAAAGTTAATCTCTCTTTGGAATAGCCAAATTTTATAATCTAGGGGTCCCCAATCCAACTAGACTTGGTCTCTCTTTCTAACAGATCATAGATGGATGGTTTCCCAGATCTACCTTCCCACCAAGAGGAACTGACTCTACTTCTGATTTGCAAACGCGGCATATAAAACCGAGTTCAGGTGAAAGGTTGTTTGTTAGCAAGAATGCTAGTATAGCGAACAGGCAAGGTGAAGTTGTGTTTTATTACTGCCACCTTCTGATAGCAACAATAATAGCAGTTGCTGGTGTTCAGATCAGGCAGGACTGTGAAAGAAATGCAAATTTGTTTCTGTGTATGTGGGTTGCCCTCTCTTTCATTGGTGGAATTAACCATTAGTGAAATCATTATGGGCTATTTATAACATTGCATTACTAATCACCTAGAGCAGTGTTTCTCAACCTTGGCAACTTGAAGATGTCTGGACTTCAACTCCCAGAATTCCTCAGCCAGCATTTGGGATATTGTATTCTGGGAGTTGAAGTCCGGACATCTTCAAGTTGTCAAGGTTGAGAAACACTGATCTAGAGCAACCATACATAAGTTTATCAAGCCGAAGACGGATTGCTGGTTTCATACAGTGCTACAAGGACCCGATTTTTAAATAAAATTGTTAAAAACTGGTCCCAAAGTCATAAAAGCTCATATAAGGATTCAAAGGCTATGGTTATGATGGACATAAGCCTCCCGCTACCCCCTTGAACACTGTCGGCTGCCCCCCCCCCCCGTGGATATGCCATCTCTCTGTTCCATCTCCCTGTGATGTCACTCTGTTTTGGTTGATGCCACACTCTCCTCTATATTATACTGCGACAGACCTTTGCTCCCTTCGGGAACTCCCCCTTTCCTGGGGATGGCCTTCTTGCTTATCAAGAGGCTTCCTTAATGACGGATCTTGGGATCCCGAGAGGTGGCATGCGAAGAAGAGGCTTCTTAGGGGTTTTTTACAGGGTTTTTAAAATCAAATTTTAAGGGGTGGGCGGGGGGGTTGATTCGGATGGCTCGGACAGACTTGGGGGGGAGTCTGCCAGGACACAGGCCAGAGCTAACTAATGGGCGCGGGTCGGGAGTGCTGGAAAGGGTTGGGATTCCGGGGGAGACATTAAACCATTCCATTGGGGGGTTTGCCATCTCTACTGTGGGAGGGGAAGATACGGTGGGGGCCTAGGGCCAAATTATGTCCGGGAGACATGTCCGGGTTTGCTGTTTAAAAGCGATTGTGCGCTCTGACCCTCATTGCCCCTCTCACACCCCTGGGTGCTCGGGATTACAGGACCCGAGTCTCCGGCTGATATTGCTTAACGCCAGGTCCGTGGTACATAAGGCTCCCCTCATTTACGACCTCATACAAGAGGGGAGAGCGGACCTGGTGTGCATTACGGAAACCTGGTTGGGCCATGAGGGGGGTGTTCCCCTCATTGAATTATGCCCATCAGGCTTCCGGGCGTTTCACCAGCCGAGAGCCCAGGGCAGGGGCGGGGGGGTGGTGGCGGTGGTTATTAGGGAAAGTCTTGGACCTCAGGAGGTCACTGTACCTCAGATAGATGGGTGTGAGTCCCTTTTTGTGAAGTGAGGCCTTGGAGTCCAGGTGGGCCTTTTTGTTACGTACCTGTCTCCCTGCTACGTTTCATCGGCCCTGCCAGAGCTTCTGAATGTGTTAGCCGGATTGGCAGTTGATTTCCCCAGGCTTATGGTCCTGGGGGATTTTAATCTGCCTTCTATTGGCGAGACATCCGAGTCAGCTCGGGCATTCATGGCTTCCATGATGGCTGTGGACCTAACTCAGTTAATTCCCCACTCATAACGGGGGACACACACTCGACCTGATTTTCATCTCTGGACAGTGGATGAATGATCTAGATCTAAGGGATATTTCTATTCAACCCTTGTCATGGTCGGATCATTTCCTCCTTAGGCTTGACTTCCATACTGCCACCCCTTGTTGCAGGGAGACAGAACCGATTAGATGGTTCCGCCCCAGGCGCCTGATGGACCCTGAAAGGTTCCTGATGGAGCTTGGGATTTTTCCTGAATCCCTTGCTCACAGTTTGACCGAAGCTCTAACGGAAGCCTGGGACAGGGCGGCCACCGGAGCCTTGGACCGCGTTGTGCCTTTGCGGCCTCTGACCCAGTGCCGATCCCAGATAGCTCCCTGGTTTACCAAGGAGCTCCGGGAGATGTAACGCCAGAAAAGATGCCTAGAGAGTGATTGGCGGGCCAGCCGGTCCGAATCTGACCGAACACTAGTAAGAATTCATATTAAATCCTACTTAGTGGCAATAAAAGTGGCAAAACAGCAACATTTTTCTGCTCTTATTGCATCCGCAGATAACTGCCCAGCCACCCTGTTTAGGGTGACCCGCTCCTTACTTAATCAAGGAACTGGGGAAGACCCCTTGCAGGGTAGGGCTGAGGAATTTGTTCAGTATCTGCAGGATAAAATCGCTCAGATTTGGACAGGCTTGGACTCTGACTGGGTAGATTCGGGTGAGTCGATGGGGATGAATCTTGTGGAAACTGTGAGTTTGACCCTGTGACTCCTGAGGGCATGGACAGGATTATGGGGAGACGCAGTGCTGCCACTTGTGTGCTGGACCCGTGTCCTTCTTGGTTAGTTTCCCAGGAGGTGATACGAGGCTAGCTCCAGGCGATTACCAATGCTTCATTGAGAGAGGGGTTCTTTCCCACCACCTTGAAGGAAGCGGTGGTGAGGCTCCTCCTTAAGAAGCCTTCCCTGGACCCAGACTCTTTAGCCAACTATCATCTGGTCTCCAACCTTCACTTTGTAGCGAAGGTTGTTGAGAGCGTGGTAGCAAGTCAGCTTCCCCAGTACTTGGATGAAGCTTCCTATCTGGATCCATTTCAGTCGGGTTTCAGGCCCGGGTACAGCACGGGGACAGCATTGGTCATGTTGGTTGATGATCTCTGGCGGGCCCGGGACAGGGGTTGTTCCTCTGTCCTGGTCCTATTAGACCTCTCGGCGGCTTTCGATACCATCGACCATCGTATCCTGCTGCGACGACTCGGGTGGTTGGGAGTAGGGGGCACCGTTTTGCTGTGGTTCTCCTCCTACCTGTCGGATTGATCGCAGTTCGTGTTGACTGGAGGGCAGAGATCGACCCAGAGGCGCCTCACTTGTGGGGTGCTCCAGGGGTCAGTTCTCTCACCCCTCCTGTTCAGCATATACATGAAACCGCTGGGCAAGATCATCTGTGGTTTTGGGATATGGTATCATCAATATGCTGATGATACCCAACTTTTCATCTCTACCCCAAACCACCCAAACGATGCCCTCGACGTGATGTTCCGATGGCTGGAGGCTGTACGGATCTGGATGGGGACGAACAGGCTCAAGCTCAATCCCTCCAAGACTGAGTGGCTGTAGTTCCCGTCATCCCAATTTGTGCATCTTGTACCATCTTTGATGATAGGGAGAGAAATTTTAGCCCCCTCAGAGAGGGCCCGCAATCTGGGAGTCTTCCTGGATACCCGGCTTAGTTTAGAAGAACACCTGATGGCCGTGATTAGGGGGACCTTTTACCAGGTTTGCCTGGTACGCCAGTTGCGCCGCTTCCTGGATTGGGATGCCGTGCACAGTCACTCACGCCCTCATCCTTTCTCGCCTGGACTATTGTAACACTCTCTATATAGGGCTGCCCTTGAAGAGCACCCGGAGGCTTCAGCTGGTCCAGAATGCAGCTGCGCGGGTTGTCATGGGGGTATCTAGGTGCTTCCATATTACACCCTTTTTAGGCGGCCTGCACTGGTTGCCGGTTGTTTTCCGGATGCAATTCAAGGTGTTAATTATGACCTTTAAAGCGCTCCATGGCTTAGGCCCAGGGTACTTGCAAGACCACCTACTGCCACCGGTAGCCTCCCACCATCCAGTACGATCCCACAGAGTTGGCCTCCTCAGGGTGCCCTCGGCCAGGCAGTGTCAGCTGGCGACCCCCAGGGGGAGAGCCTTCTCTGTGGGAGTGCCTTCCCTTTGGAATGAGCTGCCCCCAGAGCTTCGCATAATTCCTGACCTCCAGTCCTTCTGGCGCGCCCTAAAAATTTGGCTTTTCCACCAAGCCGGCCTGGCCTGAATAAAATAAATTATTAATTTTAATTCTTAATTTTAATTTAATTTCTAAATCTCATTGTAAATGTCTATTGGTTTTTTTAGGATATTCTATTTAATCTTTCTTTTAACTTTTGTAATATGTGTTTTTATGTTGTACACCACCCTGAGTCCTTTGGGAGAAGGGCGGCATATAAATCCAATAAACCTAAACCTAAAGGTCTTATGAAATTTGGTGCTCTCATGATTTTTGCTCCATTTGTTATTAATGTTAATATTAAACTTTGGAGGTTAGAGGGTTTTATTTAGAACATCAGGCCTGTCATCGCGTCCCAAACAGCTAAATCCTATTAAGGCAATAATGTATATCTGTCTTTTTCTTTTTTTCATCTGGAGAAATTTATTTTTCACATTGGCCGCTGGGCATCCACGAGGTGGACCCCAAAAACCCAAATGAGAGCAGCAAGTGTGTGATTAAGCCCTGCTCTCATCACGTGCCAGGGAAATCAGAAGGCCCAGGCAGGTCAAATGGGTATAAAGATTTCTTGCAAGCTTATGCTCTCTACAAGAATCTGAACTATTAACAGTCCAAACAAATTGGCAGTAGATAAGAGTCAACTGAACTCAAGGTGGGCTGGACTTTGATCTCTTGTGGGCATGAAGGGACTCGAGACTGTTGACCCCTCTCTTAGGCTCAGCCTGGTCCATCTCCTACAGCCCTGTTTTTAATCCAATTCACTGCTACCTTATTGTGTGTGTGTGTGTAAAGGTTCCCCTCACACATATGTGATAGTCATTCCTGACTGTAGGGGACGATCCTCGTCTCCGTTTGAAAGCCGAAAAGCCAGCGCTGTCCGAAGACGTCTCTGTGGTCATGTGGCTGGCATGACTAAACGCCGAAGGTGTATGGAATGCTGTTACCTTCCCACCAAAGTTGGTTCCTATTTTTTCTACTTGCAGTTTTACATGCTTTCGAGCTGCTAGGTTGGCAGAAGCTGGGACAAGTAACGGGAGCTCACTCTGTTACACGGCACTAGGGCTTCAAACTGACAAATTTCCGACCTTTCTGATCGACAAACTCAGCATCTTAGCCACTGAGCCACCATATACACACAGACAGACACATACACACACACACAAATATTGCTGTAAGCCACCTAGAATTGTTTGAAATGAGATGGGTGGCAAATAAATGTAATAAATAAATATCACATTTAGAAACTGCCTATCACTCTCACAGTGCAACTCTGAGTGGTGTACAATCAAAAGCATAAAAACCATATAAATATTATCTCTCAGTAAGACGCAGTCAAAACAAAAATAGAAAAGTTAAAGTTAAAAAGGTAGAGGCAAGGGATTTCAAGGTTGTGTGCCCATCTTTGACACCAAGCAAGCTGGCTGAGCCAAGAGAGGGTGGGGTCCCACATCACCTCTGGATGAAAAATATTCCAAAATGGAGGGACAACAGCAAAGAACGAACTCTTCCAGCAATTGAATTGTTTTTAACTGACAGGGTCTGCAATATACCCTCCCTGCATGATCACGTGAGACAGGCTGGTGTAATGGGGAGAAAAGGATCCTGCAGGTAACGTGGCCTCAGGATTTCTTTGTATCCCTGTTGCTTAACAAAATTAGCAACTAGAATCAACAAATGAAAAACCAAGGAAGTCTGGAAGTTAGCAGCCACCCCTCTCCTAGAAGAATGAAATAGTCTAGGAAATATTCAAAAGGCAGAATATTATATTTCCCTGGATGAAAAATTGTAAAATGTTTTTTTTAGGCAGGAAGCAGACTCAGTCTTAGAGCTGTTTTAAGCGCTCCGAAGGCGTCAGGGAAGCCTCCGGACGGTCCCTGAAGCCTTCGGAACGCTTAAAACCACCCTCCAAGCAACCCGGAAGTCACTCTTTTTGCCCTCCCCAGGCTCCTATAAGGCCTCTGGAGCCTGGGGAGGGCGAAAAAAGCATGTAAAAATGGGGGGGGGGCGTTGTGCACGCATGCGCACTGGGGGATCGTACGTTGCATTATGGGTGTGGCACGCCCGCACACGACCCCCCCGCGCTCCCCACACTTGTGGCACGCGAGCCAAAAAAGGTTCGCCATCGCTGCCCTATACCGTTTCAGACAAATGGCTATCCAACATCTTCTTAAAGACTTCCAGTGTTGGGGCATTCACAACTTCTGGAGGCAACTTCTGTTCCACTGGTTAATTGATCTAACTGTCAGGAAATTTCTCCTCAGTTCTAAGTTGCTTCTCTCCTTGATTAGTTTCCACCCATTGCTTCTTGTTCTACCCTCAGGTGCCTTGGAGAATAGTTTGACTCTCTCTTCTTTCTGGCAACCCCTGAGATATTGGAACACAGCCAATATCTCACATCATGTCTCCCCTAGTCCTTCTTTTCATTAAACTAGACATACCCAGTTCCTGCAACCGTTCCTAATGTTTTAGCCTCCAATCCCCTAATCATCTTTGTCGCTCTTCTCTGCACTCTTTCTAGACTCCCAACATCTCTTCTACATCGTGGTGACCAAAACTGAATGCAGGATTCCAAGTGTGGCCTTACCAAGGCATTGTAAAGTGGTATTAACACTTCACGTGATCTTGATTCTATCCCTCTGTTGATGCAGCCTAGAACTGTGTTGGCTTTTTTGGCAGCTGCTGCACACTGCTGGCTCATATTTAAATGGTTGTCCACAAGGATTCCAAGATCCCGCTCACATTACTACTACCAAAAGCTACCAAATTCTCAATTCCTGTTGCTTCGCAGATACGAGCAGACGTTTCTAGCAGGAAACCTGGTATCCAGGAACCAGAATGCTTGATACAATGAATTGTCTATGTGACCAGCAATTCTTGTCTTAAACCACACAGGAGAATATAGATTTTGAAGGTGTCTGTGGATACTTTTATGGTTCTCTGTGACATGTGGGTTGGAATTTCTCCTACAGCTTGATCGGGCCAAGCATAGATGTAGGTTCTACTGATTGAATTATAGATTGCTGATATTCACTCAGAAGATATTCTTTGTAGGGGAATTTACAGATGAGTGGGTATTTTTAGTAAAAATTGAAAACTGACTCATCTGTACAAATCTTATCTTGATTTTGTTGGTGCCCAAAACAATACTTTGATTAAGTTGATTTTGTTTGATGTTTTCAACTGTTCATACTTGATTGTAGTCATTACAACTGTTATCATAAACTTGTTTTTTTTTTAAAGGAGTAAAACACTATAAATTCATACATAGAGCAATGATATTAAAATGATATCAGCAGTGAAAACACCAATAGTACAGAGGAAAGAAGTATGATTTCAACAAAATAAACACTGAAACCAAAGGAAATATAGGCTATAATGTACATAAACCAGTGATGGCTAGCCTTTTTCCCATCGTGTGCCAAAAGGGGGGGAGTGCAGGGGGGTCATACGCAGGTGTGCCCACACCCATAATGCTATGCACGAGACCTTGTGTGCACGCGTGTATGACACACACACCCGCTTTTGGCCTCGCAATGCACCCGTTTTCCGCCCTTCCCATGCTCCAGAGGCTTTCTAGGAGCCTGAGGAGGGCAAAAACAGCCCGCCCTCACCTCCTGGAGGCCCTCCAGAGGCTTCAGGAAGCTTCCCTGAAGCCTCTGGAGTGCGAGAAACGGCCCAATGTGCAAACCGGAAGTCCATTCCTGAACTTCCGGTTTGCGCGTTGGGTTGTTTTTTGCCCTCCGGAGGCTTCAGGGAGGCCGAAAAAGAAGGACGAAGTCAGCTGGCCAGTGCACGCATGCTCACTGGAGCAGACATGGCAATGCCTTGCGTGCCCTAACAAATGGCTTCGTGTGCCACCTGTGGCACGTATGCCGTAGGTTCACCATCACGGCACTAAACCATCCTAAACCACAATGCCATCTTCATTTTAACCTAGAATGTTGTATAAGCTATATGCACTGGACGTTGGTTTATGGTTCAGTATCTTTCAGGAATAGAAAATTTCAAGTGTCCAGAAAATTAGGCTGAGTAGTCAAAATCAAATCTGCTAATTGTGGGCACACATCTCAACCGAACACAACCATTATAACAAAATCGAGATGTTGGAATAGAAAAGCCTGCCCAATTTATTTTGAAGTTGTGTTTACCTCTTAAACACGGAGATTCATTTAACTAACAGCAGGAAAGGTTGAGAATCAGATACAGGACATGTGGCATCCACCTCTCTCTGTCTCTATCTACCTTTTGTCTAGTATCTCCTGTGCATAGAGATTATACAGTTTCCTGTGTTATTCAGGCATGATCCTGATATTTATCTTTCCATCTTTTTTTTAATATACCCGTGATGCAGAGAGATCTGACTCCCTCATGGCTCTTCAGAATCTTCTGCCCAAGGTTTTCTTTCCCACCCAAATATATCGTATTTCATTTTGCCCTACTCAGAATTAAGTCACTCATTCTCACCTCTTTGCTTCTATCTTCCTTCAAAAATCAGTCATGACATTCCCAGTTGAAGGATTCTATTGAAAATCCATCCATTCACCCTTGTGATGTTCCCCCTCTAAACTCTTCATGCTGCCATTGTCAGATATTCACTTAATTACCTGGTGTGTTTCTGATGTCTTGTGTTATGTGTACAATAGACAACAGATGTCTTACCGAGTGGGGGAGCACACTGGGGGCAAAAGAGTTTGTTGCTTGTCAATCTCAGGAAAAAAAGAATGTGGACGGGAGGAGATTTTGTGGACTGGGTAAACACTAAGCAATTCAGAAATTCATTTCCAGCTCCTCAGGGGTCCTACCGGCACATTGATAGGGGTGGGTTCTATGAATGTTGGTTTACTAAAAGAAGTTAAGAACCCTGCCTTTTTTGTGAGAAGATAAGAAAAGTGGGCAATCTTAGATCAAACCAGAAAGGAGGAAATATATTTGAACAGCTTGGCCGCCAAGTTTTTAGTTGGTATGCTCAACAAGCATCCAGTCTTCTCTGCCCTCTGAACTTAATGAAAAATAACAGAATAGCATGAAAGGTAACAGTTACCATATTAGTGTTGTACCTAATACCGTAGCTAGGATTTAATTGTGATATGAACTGGCCATTTGGAAAAGACCCAACTGGAAATGGCCTTCGGAAAGGGGCCTAAATCTGAACCTGAATTCTATTATAGATATTTTCTTCTGTTGCCTGTTTTGTTGTTATCTCTACTTGTTGTTTGGTTCTTTAAGGATAACTGGATTTTTCCACCGAAATACTTGACGCACAGGCTGGTACACATTTTAGTCTCCAGCTTTGTTCTCAGTGTGCTATCCCCTATGGGAGAGGTATGTTATCCCTCAAAACTGACTGCCTTTGATTAAATTTAAGCTTGTCTTCCAGCTGGAACTCTTTCAGGTTAACCGTCCCTAATCATTTTGGACAGGAACCATCTGTTAAATCTCTTGGTTCCCAAGGAACAGAACAGAGCAGAATGGTAAGATTGAAGAATAATGTTGTGGGTGAGGTGTTTCATGAGGACATGAAACTACGCCATGATGACTAATTGGCCAGATGTTAGTACAAAGGTAGAGAGCTGTACTGAAACTCTAATTAGTGATTCTCTAGAATCCAACTCATAAGGAAGGTTTGAACTGTGAATCTGGAAGAGTCTCTTTTTCTCGCTGAATTTCTCCGAGGTGTTTTATGTCAATCAGTTAATGCTAGTTAGGTCCTCTTCAACAACAAAATTGACATTTGCTCCAGCCTTAAAAGTGCATAAACAGATTCTAAGACGAAGAAGCTTGCAGAGAGAGCTAATCTGACAGCCTTGATTACAGAAAAGATACTATTTAAGTTTAACACCAATTGGAAATCCCTTTTGGACTTTTTGCACAAAATAGGGGGGAAATGAAATTATGATATATGGATTTTATGTCTAGAAAAATAGTACAACATAGGAAAACAATGAAAATTAGGCTGTAACCATTGATAAGAGTTTAGTTGAAACAGATATTGGGAGCTCTGTTCAACTCTGTTATTGTAAGGGGGTCATTGGTGTATGTGTGTGAAATAGATTCTAGAGTTAGTGCATATAAGTAGCCTCAACCTACATCCATAATTGAGCCTGGCAATTTTCAGAAGCCAGAGATTAATGCTGGTTTCTGGCAAAATCATTGTAAATCGCAGTCATGTGACTCTGGCGCACTGCAAATGGCTGTAAATGGAAGCTGGTTGCACCAGAATTGGGGGGGTGGGAGGGGGAGGCAATGTCAGAACATTTAGTCCAGGTCATAAATCTCTTTTTGAGGCGCCTTCAAACTTCAAATGGTTGCTAAGCAAACAGCTGTAAGTCAAGGACTAGTTGGATAATGTTTTGGTCTAGACTTCTTTATGAATTTTAGTTCTTCACTGAAATCTATTTCATTTTTTTTTATTTTCTATCTTTCATCTACGCATTTGCCCAGCACCCGTTCTCACAATCTTCTTTTCATATACGTCCTCGTATATGTTCAATACATCCTCATATATGTTCCATGAGCTGATCCTACCATGATTTTGAAATAAAGAATTAAAATGACACTTTTAAAATCCAGATATATTTACTGTATCCAAGAATGCAGCTGAAATGGCCACAGCTGTGTACAGGAGGAGAAATTTTGGCTTTGGTTTTCTTCCATGATTGTTCCTTCTTGATTTATACGGGTTAAACTATTCTTGTCTCTGCACAGTAACTCTCTCACATCAGTGTAAATCAGGAGTAAGCAGCCTCGCCTTTCATTTAGGCCAATATCCTGTCTCTAAGAGCAAGCATTTAGGAATGCCCTGAAAGGAATATAAAACACCCTAGAATGAAATATTCCTGTTCCTGGCATATTGCACTTTCCCATCCCTGGAAAGACTGTGATTTTGCCAACAAGAGTTGCTTCCTGTTTCTTTCTTATTCAATCCCCAAAGAAACAACTAGCTGTTGTTTCCCCACCCACCCACCCTTGCCATAATGCTGCTTCTGTTTCTGATTTCTATTAAAATCACAACTTCATGTTCTGTAGAGAGGCAAGCTAGAGTGACATGAGGAGATGATAGGTTGGTAATTGTATTCAGAGACCTTCCTTTTGTTGAAAGAAATATCCTTCTGGGTTCGGCTCCAAGTAGGGAAAAAGACACTGGAGACCTGGAGGCTGCTTGGAAAGATGGTTTAATGGTGGACAGGACCGCATGGCTTGAGTCCTGAACAGAAAAGGTGATCACATGCTTCAATGTTGGTGGAGAAAAAGAAAAGGAAGGAATGAGATGCTGAGTCCCTGGTTCTATGCCCTCTCTGGCCACAACCCCAATCTGGCACTCTGACCAGCCACCAGACTCCCATGGGGCCACGCAGGGCCACTCCCCAGGCTGCATTTTCAATCCAGGTTTGGTTGAGTTCTCAGATGCCATGTGGTGAGTTAGGTAAAGGGCCAATATTGTCATGCCTTAATCCCATCTCCCTGGAGCTGAAGGGGAGAACTCTTTATTATGTAAAGGGACTGGCTTGGCCTTCTTAAGGGCCCATTGACAAAGTGGGTGGGGGCAGGAAGCTGCAGGGAGCTATTCTGTCTTTAAAATGTTTCTCCCTTTTCACATCCAGAGAAATATTCTGTCACTACGTTTTTTGTTTGCCAGCTGTGCTTAAACTCTAAGACATACGGTAGACTGATCTGACTCGTATCACTAAGCTCACTACGCATGTCCACATTTTGTTGTTGTTGTTGTTCGCCTGCCAAGAAGGTAGGCAGGAACACTGCCTAAATGTAATCATTAGCTAGTAAGTTTTGTTTTCATTTTCTTTACACTAAAAAGTGTTTCTTAGAATATATCTCGGCTTTATTTTTCTTAATTTTGAAGTATACTTCAAGGAAAAACCACGGTTCATCCCTCATTAAATACAATTACCCCAGGAGGGGAACAGGGCTGAAATTCCACCCTGACATATTCTGCCTTTTCAATATTTCCTAGGATATTTCATTTTTCTGGGAGAGGGCTGGGTGATAATTTCCTACACTTTAATTTCACGTAAAAGCAGTCCTTGAATAGTTGTGGAACAGAGCAGTTGGAGGAACGGATGGATGTTGCCTGCCATCATTCATCTCCTGCAGCTATGTTGGACTGCAACTTCTGTCTCCTTCAGCTTTAGAAAACTGAAGTTGGAGCTCAAATTATCTAGACAGGAACAGAGCAAAGGCGTCATCCTTTCCCTGTGGCCATCTTCTTCCATTCAACTTAAACTTCAGTTTGAAAACTATACTATAATTGCTCCACCAGTAAAAAAATAATAATAATGTTTGCATCTCCCTTGAGTAACACCTTTTCCCTTATTGATGCTGTTGTGATTCAGTTTTCACTTCCTCTTGGGAAATAACAGCTATTAAAGGTGTAAAATATTGTATTGAGCATTGGGGAAGGAGTTGTGCATCCTTTGGGTAAAGCAGACTGATTTAAAATAATTCCTCCAGCTATGTTGTAATGACAATTTCCAGAATTCCATATTTTCCCTAAATGTCCATTTAAAGAACAGTTTATTCCCTTCTTGATCTCTAGTGCTACTACAATATTAATAATAATTACAAAATCTGGGCATTGACGTAATTTCCATCTGTCAACTACAAAAGACCACACTGTTTGGATCTGTCATAGAGAGTATTATGTCAATACATTACAACATCCCAAGTTCTTAAAAGTCTGTAGAGATTCTCAATCATCCAGGCCACGGTTGTCCCAAAAGTGCTTTTTTCAAGAGGCAACTGGACTTTCTTGTGTTTTTTTTTTCTTTTGAAGACGTTTTGCTTCTCATCCAAGAAGCTTCTTCAGCTCTGACAGGATAGTGGGGAATGGAAGGATTTATATTTCTTGCAGACAGCTGGTCATTTGCACCCTTTTAGAGGGTCCTTGAAGCACTTGGAGGTTTATCTGTGTTCCCAGGGTCACCTGGTTTCTGTAGTCTGCAATTTTTCCTCTGGAAATCCATTCCTACTCCCACACCATTGAAAGGGAGTTCACCCCAAATTTTATAGATAAAAGTCTGTAGAGATTCTCAGTCATCCAGACCATGGTTGTCCCAAAGATGTTTTCTTTCAAGAGGCAACTGGAATTTCTTGTATTTTCTCTCTCTTTCTTTTGAAGATGTTTCACTTCTCATTCAAGAAGCTTCTTTAGAGCTTGTTTATTTTCCACTTTTTCAGATACAACTCAAGGCAGCCAGCATATATAATATTTCTTCCAACAACGACCCTGTGGGCTCAGAGGGAGAGCAAATGACCCATTGTGTAAGATAAAATAGGATTAGAATTTGATATATGTTTTATCCTGTGTTATAATTTTAGTCCAACTACATTGCCAAGGCACTTCACTTCAGATGTGATGACATGGATATTTGTGGTCACTGGTTTTCTATGTCATCAATTTCCCAAAGGCTCCAGAATATTTTAAAATGAATTTCCTCTTGTGCAGATCTTAATTATTCATCACCCTCACCAGCTGAGTAGAGTGGCCTAGAATAAAAGTGTAAAATTATCCAGTTTTCAAACATAAATGAAAGTATTTTAAAGATTCAGGGAATTAATGTTATTTAAAGTGGATCTCTATGAAAAATCTTCAAAATGTGCATTCCTCTGGCTTTCCATTGTAAAAATAACCGATGAAAGGAAAATGCAAGCAGAATACCAAGGTCCTTTTTCAAGGGCTGTAACTCCTTGCTTTTATGAATATTTTAAATTTGCCCTTTGAGGGACTAAGTAAATGGAGATTTTTTTAAAAAAAACCCTCTAAGGTCTCTTTTGTGTTGGGAGTATTATATATGTTTGCTGCCTTAAGTAACTTACAAAGTAATAAAGGTGTAATAATATACCTTTATTACTTTATTACTATAATAAAGTAATAAAACTATAATAAATAAATAAATAAAATTTTTGGAGACAAACTTTTTTCTTGGCAACAATGCAGTATGGAGGTGTTTAGCCATTGTCATCTTCTTAGGTGCTTTGCCCCCCCTCAAGTGACAGACATAAGTTGTTCTTCCTCTAAGTGGGACTGATCCTGTTTCATTTGGGGGGGGGGGGAGATTGACCTGCTGTAGGCATATAAAAGAAAACCAGAGCTCTGCAAATGCTTCAAATGAGATATTTTGCAATCTACACAATTTATACAAAATATGGGTGTGGCTGCAGACACTTCTCCCACCTGACTCTATAGCTGTGATGGCGAACCTACGTGCATGCATGGTGTGGGGTCATGCGTGGGGGCCATGCGTGCATTGCATTTTGGGGGTTTGGGTGCACATGCACTTTGGGTACTTGGTCCGGAAAAGGTTATCCATCACTGATCTATAGGAAGGGATGGGTTTCCAAAACAGCTGCACCAACTTAGAAAAAGATGTGGCTGTTTTAACAATTGGGGGGGGGGGGGCGCACCACAAAAGTGTTTTGTATGCTTCATGTTTTAAAGTACTTATTTTGGAGACTTTGCATAGTGATAGCATTCAGTACTTCAAATCAATTACTAGCTTATTGATTATTACATTATGAATTCCAATGGGTTACACTGAGGATTCTGTCGAAATCTGCCGCCTTCCTATTCTACATCAAGCTGGCCTAAATTGGGACTTGAACCCTTGATCCTTTAAGCCTACCAGCATGTCCATGGAACCTCAGCTTTAAAAATGGTTAGGTTCCAAATGGCAATCACAAATGATAGCGTTGGGGGGGGGGGAGGAAATCCGTGTCCATGAGAACCACTTCAGAATATTGTAGTCAGTTTGGTTACTATATATCTATGACTAAGAAGAGTGAAATGAGTTTCTTCATAGCAACTCGGCCTGAGGAGTCCAGCGCTCCAGGGGAAGGAGACTCAGCTGTGGTGTCGCTTCCCGTCAGCAAAGAAGTGGAGTGAGAGTCGCAGAAGTGGCAGCCCCCCACGCAAGGAGAGGACCAGGACAGCCGTGCCACCATGAAGCCTGTGGCTCTTTCCCTTCAGCCAGGGAGGCAACACTTCATCTTGGCGAAGGCAGGCAGGTGGCTGGGTGAGAAGCCAATGGGCTGCTTTGAAGCCCCAAACCCCACAGAGCTGGCACAGGAGGCATGTGGGCCCGGGTGGAAGGTGGTCTTTTTTGCAGCATCCCCCTCCCTCTTTGCATCACCCTGCAAGGGGGCTCTGCCTTTGCAGAAACGAGGTGGGCACATGTGGAGCAGCCACGGGATGTCCGCTTGCCCTCCTGGAACACCGTCACTGCCCCTCTCAGCCCCAGTTCAGCATCTGCATTTCCACCAAGGGACGCCCACCCACCCACTGGCCGGGCCAGGCTGGATGCCAACCTTGGAAAGCAAGTGGGTATGGGGGACCACTGAGAAGGCCACGTGGAAGGCAGTCAAGCATGGCAGGGCTGCAGAGAAGGGAGTAGGGGAGGCATGTTGGGACAGTGAGGGGGGGGCAGAGGCACCTAGCTAAGCTGTGACTCGCAGACTTACCTGGCAGGCAGATCGGGGTGCAGCACTTCAGGCAGGAAAGCTGCAGAGCAGAGACTGGTCGGGGCAAGCAAGCGGCGACTGGGGGACTGGTTCGGGAGCGGGACCAGACAGCAGTCACTACCGGTTTGGTGACCTAGGCCAAATGTCCACTATCAGTTCTCCCAAACCGATCCAAACCAGTAGGATTTCACCCTTGGTATGTGTGTATGCATGTATATTTGTATACAGACATATATAGTGTGAAATTTTCATTCCTAATGAGTATTGATGGCAGGTGAGTAACTATAATACATTTAGAAATAGATGGGTAGATATACAGATGAGGGAGAGCGAAGTTATTTAACATACGCAAAATCCCACAATAACTTGGACTGTTTATTCAGGAAATCCTGGAGGATTACAGGATTACCAAAACTTCACTTCTTGGATAGATGAAATGTAAAACAAGTAAATTAATCTTGCTCTGAGATCTCATTTGAGAAAGCTGAAACCCTAAGATCTGTCAGTGTTTTCTGATGTGAGTTAGTAATTTGAATCTTGCATGATTCGGTGAATCCATAAGATTATGGCCATTTTAAAAGTGTTTTTGAATTAGCTGCATTTTAACCCAATGAGAGGAGAGTGTGTAGTCTGGCCAAAGATAAGAAAGGCTGAGTATTGTAACTCAGCAGCATTTGAAGAGCCACCATTACTGCTTAAAAAACAGATGTAGAAGGAGTGGCAGAACCTGGGGGGCAGAGTTAAAAGAGAGATCAATCTAGAATCCCTATGTAGCCACAAGTGAGTTAAGTCCAACCTTCCTTGAATTCTGTTGACTCTCATCTAATCCCAAGAAGGTGCTAAAGTTCGTTGAGAACGTTTCTGTGCATACACATGGTTAGCATTAAATCAGTTTAATTTGACCTTTACATGTGGACTCGATATTTAGTGCCTAACAATACAATTTTAATAATCTCCCTTATTAATGGATGTATCAGAACAATAAGAAACTATGTTAAAATATTCATTGACTGGGAGAAACATAGGAGCAAGGTCAGCCAATGAATAGGCATAGCAACTAATCAGCCAATGGGAGCTTAAACAGATCTGAGTCTGTGCAGAGAATTGAAACAGAAACTTAAGCAGTCTGCTGCTCTGAGAAGTAAACAAGCACTCTGTATGGGCTTGTCTGCTGAAATGAAACTAACTGCTTGGGTTTGTCTATAACTCGTCTGCCTTTTGTTTACTTGGAAGAATCACCTGTTGGTATTGTACGTCTATTCATCTATTCTTTATATAAAGAAGTTAATGAATCCAGCTGAATCAATTATCTGTGTGTGCTCTCTGGATTTGAATTTATGCAACAAACTCTGACAAACTCTGATCAGAAAAACTGTGTTCTAAGTTGTGGTGATTAGAATAGTATGAAATATTTTACTAGTGCTCCAATTTGAGCAGAGGGACCTGATTTCAAAATGTCTTCCAAGGGAGAAATACATTAACTAAAAATATCTCATGGTGGGAGTGGGCTTCTTTTGGGTTGGGGGCAGGTGCCAAAGTGCTGCAAACAATTTGTCTTTCATTGCACAGGGAAGTTTCAGGTATCCCACGAGGTTTCAGACAGATGAAAAGATACATAACAGAAAACATGATTATCAGTAGGGGCATATTTGATGTCTCCATAATAACATAAGGTCAAAAAGAACGGCCAAGAAAAACATAAAATCTCAAGCACTCTGAAAATAACTTAGAAAATCAAAAAGGTATGTTAGCAAAAGAAGGAAACACTTGAAAAATTGAAAAACCCATTTCAGCACCACATTAAAATTCCCTTCATTTCTTTATGTAGGACATAAAGTTTCATAGCAATCCAAAGCCAGAATTATGCAATGTCTTGTTTTGTTTATCAAGCCAGTATAACTATATAGAAGCCATGAGAAATGTGCACAAAACTAAGAGGGAAAAAATAATTTTCATGTGCCAGTACAAACGTCCTACTTTTTAGATATAAAGAAAAGAGGAGCAAGACATCAAGAGTTAAAATGCATTTTATTCTTAGCCAGATTTCAATTATTTATTGAATCAGTCTTGTGAAAAATTCAAACCCATTTCTTCTGTGATTAAAAGCGAAACAGCAGAGTGCTGTTGCCAATAATGGGCAAACTTCATGCCTGGGTCACAGGTGGACTCTTCCATGCTTGATTCATTTTATTGCCCAAAAGAGTAGGAAGAACTGAAAGCAGGGATGTTGTAAATAGTTTATTGGCAGCCTAGGATTTAAGGAAAACAAACTCTAAATTGAAATTTTGACCTTAAAATTCATCACCCCTAACTTTAGTTTAGTTTTAGTCACTGAGTAAGTTTGTCAAGATCAAATTCCTTCAAATCTGCTATATATTTGCAGCAGTGGTGGGCTTCAAAATTTTTTAGAACCTCTTCTGTAGGTGTGGCCTGCTTTGTGGGAGTGGCTTGCCAGCCATGTGACTGGGTAGGCGTGGCCAACTTGTAAAATGTGGTGAAACTCACTTAACAACGCTTTTGCTTAGCAACCAAAATGTTGGCTCAGAAACTCTGGCATTTGAAGCATACAAGTTTTAAAGCTATCAAGTTACAAGACCCTTGCACCCCTAACCCTTTAGAAAAAAAAAACCCAGGGGTGTTCAAACTTGACAGCTTTAAGACTTGTGGACTTCAACTTCCAGAATTCCTCCTCTCGCTCTTCATTTTGATGATGTGCAGAGGGGCGGGGGGAGGAAGCTGGAACCGGTTCTATATGGCATTGTAGATTTGTGGAACCTCTTCTATAGAAGAGGTTAGAACTGGCAGGAACCCACCCCTGATTTGCAGAATTGCCACCAAAAAAAGGGGGGGGAGGTGCAAGCATTTGTTTTGCATTGCAATAATAAATTGTTCAGAATTCCACATACAATTGGTCAGTTTTCTCAAAAACCATCTTTCGTGTACTTCAGTTTTCTTCTTACAACACAGAGCTAAAAGAACACTACCCTACCCCAAAACGCGCTCAGTCCAGAAACAAAAACAAAGACATTAAATGAATTAGTATAGTTTTTCTCTCTCTCCAAAGCTCCCTTATTGGTTCAAATCCTGGATAAGAAGAGGCTGGCTGTTTGTGACTAATTTTCTTGGTGGCGGGGGGGGGATGGGGGGAGTCAGGGTTGCAAGATGTTTCTCTTTGGTTCTACAGATCTATTAAGTCTAGCCACCGTTCAATATATCCAGCGTTGTTTTCTTTTTTCCATAAACATCAGCAGGAAATTGATTATGATTGCTCAGTGGTTGTTTTTTTTTGCCATTATCTCAGCAGCAGCCTTTGAATGGGGAGGAGAGGAGAACAAATATTATTTGGGCGCTAGATGTAACCCATCAGTTGCTCATCCACTAGCTAAGTTATGAAATAGAAATTAATCTGGCTGAAAGACCATATGAGGGGGCAAAGGTAAACATTTAGAGAAAACACTAGAAGTGTAGGAAATTTAAGGTAAAGTTAAGGTAAAAACTGTTTGGCTCAGCTACTGGAAATCCCATGCGACTTTCTTGGTAACAAGCCAGAAATGATTTTCATTGTTTTCGTCTGGAAATTGGTTCAGTATCCCAGTACACGGGCTAAAAATATTATGCTGGGCTTTTATAAAAAATACTAGCTGATAACCTGGAGCTGCCTGAGTATTTATTTATCCCAACCCTCCTTCCATGAACGTTGCCACAATTTCTAATGTTGGATTTTCCCCCTTACCAGAGGGAGCTCCCTTGTGGAGTACTGTGAAGCCGTTACCATGGCAACTCCACAGCACTGTACAGTGGAAGCCATTTTGAGGTACAACAGGCTGTATCTTAACAGGACACACACCCCGGGGGGCGTTAGGTGTTTCTTATCTCCACAGTATTTGTTTCCACAGAGTAAGTCATCTGTGTACCAAGTTTGGTTGATATTGCTCAAGGCATTACGCTGGAACATACGTGCGCTCATACACACAGAGCCATTTTTATATAGAGAGAAGATTAGACAGGTATTACAAAGTAAGTTGGCCAGGTGATGCCATTTGCTGAAACAAAGGAAGAATGAGTATCTTAAAAATGCATTTTGAGCAGATTGGGGATAGAAGGGGCCAAGCCAAAGCTCTTATAGATCACCCCATCCCCCATCTTGAACTCAATCCAGACTTTTTTTCTGTGGAAGAATTTGTGAGGAAAGACAGATGATTTTAAGTGTAGGATGCCATAATAATGACCCTTTTTTGTAAATATGGCAGAGCATTGGCACAACAAAAACATTTTCAAGTTTCTGTTTGTTGGCAAATTATATCCACATAAACAAAACAGAATTTTGTAAGCGTCTGTGAATGAGATACCAGGTTATAATAACAATTTAAAAATAAGCAGTCAAACTCTCTTTCAGGTACTTGTTTTGCAGCCAGAAAATGAAATCATTCAAGAAGCAGGTCTTTCTACTCTCCACCTTGGGAGTAGGGGGGGGGGATGAAAATAACCTAGAAAGTTCAAATCTCTAGATATTTTCAAGATGATATTACACATTTATACTGTATATTTTCTCCATCTGCAGATCAAATAAAAGAGACACACAAATATAATAAAAATAGCTAAGGAGACTGCTTCCAGTATCATCACAGGGCTAATGTTTACAAATAAAAAGTTAAAGTAGCACACACTTTCCAGTGAATGAATCCTACTCCATATTGCAGAACCCACTTCAGTGTAAACATATCTAGAATTGAGTCCTGAATATGTTCTTAGGAAAGTGCAAATTGGTTTTAAAATACATAGAGGTTTTCCTTGTTTTAGTGAATTCCCACGTGCCCATATCTTTTTAAGATGGTTTTATGAATGAAAAACAGTGGTTAAAAAAATAATACTCAGAGCAATTAAAAAAGAAAAAGAATGTGTTTTAAGAAACCACTGGCTATTTCTTGGACCATTAAGTATCTTCTTCTCCCATCTCTCATGTATGCAAAGTCTGTCTCTCATTAACAAGACGTACACTGCCATTGAGACATGACAGCATCTGGCGCTGAGTCTTCGAATACTGGAGAATTATTCATTGCCATGGTTACAAGTGCTGGAAATACTCCCCTCTGCTATTAGTGTAAACACAGATCTTTTCAAGACAGACTGAAAATCAGAGCACTTTAAACAATTAATGAAAATTATACATTGTCTAGGAGTGAAATTCACACACGCTGGAGCAACACAGCTTTCCAGGAAGAAAGAGAGAAGATACACGGAAACTCATCCAGGATGAAAGAAAAATCAAGATTTTTGGAAGATCAATATCCGATCAATAGAAGAGAACGTTAACGTGTTAATTCACTGTGATGCAGAAATAAAACAAAAACAAACAAACAACCCTTCACTTCCCCAAGCAAAACAAAAATAGCAGTAAAATGAATACCTCTGCAATCTTCTTTTGGATTTAAATTTTCAGGAAGGGAAATCAATTGACAACAATCAGGAACAATCTAAGGTTGCATTTAGACATCACACTAAACCAAACTATTGCTCAGTTGCAAACTTACATTAGGGTGTTGTTTGGATCAATCCCAGCACAAATGGCTTATTGTAACGGCCCACAACGTGTGGGCACCAGGGACCATGGAGAGAGGTTTTTCCGCGGACTGAAGTGGGTGTGGTTTTGTAGGCTGCCTGCATCCCGCGGATGGAGCTTTGCTTGTTTGCATGGCCCAGTTTCTGGCATGCTGCAGCCCAGTATCGGTCCACAGATCAGGGGTTGGGAGCCCCTAGCTTATAGAACATAGGTGGAGCCTCTTTGGTTTTTCAGCAATAAATCAGATATGGAAGCATAAAACATCCACGTCTTTCCCCTGCAATAAAGGTAAAGGTTTCCCTCACACATATGTGCTAGTCGTTCCCAACTCTAGGGTGCGGTGTTCATCTCCGTTTCTAAGCTGAAGAGCCAGCGCTGTCTGAAGATGTCTCCATGGTCATGTGGACGGCATGATTAAATGCCGAAGGCGCACGGAATGCTGTTACCTTCCCACCAAAGGTGGTCCCCATTTTTCTATTTGCATTTTTTACGTGTTTTCGAACTGCTAGGTTGGCAGAAGCTGGGACAAGTAACGAGAGCTCACTCCGTTACGCAGCACTAGGGATTCGAACAGCTGAACTTCCGACCTTTCTGATCAACAAGCCAAGCATCTTTGCCATTGAGCCACCTGCAATACCCTGTTCCTAAATCCCTGATTCACATGACTTGGCAAGCAAATGGATGGGGCTATTTATATCTTGTTAGCTGCAAATTAACAATCTGTACTATAATATATCCTAGCATAATGTATGAATAGAAGGTGGATTTTCACCAACGTATCTTAGCAGAAGGAGTCACTGCAGATTCAGTTATTAGCCTAACTCTGCTCCCCCAATACTTGTCACTTCAATGGAAATCTCTAGCACAGTCTGATGTAAGATCTTGGCTCTATTTGTTTACAGGATAAGGAATCATATGGAATTGTTGGTCATTAATTGCGACAACTTGGCGTTGGGTTAGACTATTACAGTGTTTTCCAACCTTGGCAACTTTAAGAACTGTGGATTTCACAAGGCTGGCTGGGAAATTCTGGGAGTTGAATTCCACACTCTTAAAAGTTACCAAGGTTGGGAAAGCCTGAGCTATTGGCTCATGTCTTATTAGAGTTCTTTCTTTCGTCTGCCTTCTTTTTAGACCAACTTCTTTTTAAGCATGTGGCTCTTTCATTCCTCTACTGCAGCTCCGTCGCTCAAAATGTGTCACAACCGCCAATGTGCAACACCCGCCGTCACATGATTTATTGATCTTTTTGACCCATTTTTTTTTCCGGAGTTCAATATGTTTTTGTTGCATGCAGAAATAAAAAAATGTGTTTTCACTGTAACAGTTCATTGATTTAATAAATGCAACATGCTATTGTTTTTTATACATAGCATTAAAATATATTTATATATGCAGTGTTATCTTCATTTTAGATGGATTTTGTGGCTCCTGGAGTTTTCTTTTCTGTGGGAAATGGGTCCAAAGGGCTCTTTGAGTGTTTAAGATTGCCAACCCCTGTCTTAGACCTTGTCGTCCCAATGCCAGCTTTCCTAGCAACACTTTCACCCTCCCCTGGCATGATTGTCCCTGCAAACCACGTCCTGCAGGATCTCAAATTAATCTCAGCATGACCAAATGAGATTGCACCCTACCAGCTTGCCCTTAGTCAAAGGCAACTCATCTTGACATCAACACAATTTTTATTTCTCACCTGAATGGTACCAGTTACTTTGAGGAAAGATTAAAAGTTAAACTAGATAAGTTAAGCATGCCTTATGGAAGCTGATAATGTTTCCTGACTCTTTGAACCATAGCCCAAAGTCATTATATGGATGATTAAACATGATTGAATTGCTTGGGGGGGGTGGGGGTGGATTCCACAGTATAGGCAATTCTTCCCTTAGAGAAAATCTTGTCTGAAACTGAGATCTTCCAACATGTAAATTCACATTGTCTAGATATGTACACCATGCTAATGTGCTCTTGGTTTGGCCATTTGTAAACTGTGTTTTATTGCTTAGTATAAAATGGGCTGTCGGAAGAAATGTCCTTCTGGATTCAGCTCCAAGTGGGGGAAAAGACACTGGAGACGTGAAGGCTGTTTGGAAAGATGGTTTAATGGCGGACGGGATCACATGGCTTGAGTCCTGAACAGAAAAGGGGATCACATGCTTCAATGTTGGGTGAAGAAGAAGGAGAGGGAAGGACTGAATGTTCCTGGCTTTAATACCCTCTGTTTGGCCCCACCTCTCTGTTTCCTGTTCCTCTGTAGGAAATGTATTCTGATTGGTTGTCAGACTCCGATGGGGCCAAGTTTTGAGTTTCCAGATGCCATGTGGTGAGTTTCTGTGGAAGGCTAATATTATCATGCCTTAACCCCATCACCCTGAAGCTGAAGGGGAAAACTCTTTATTATGTAGAATAGACTGGCTTGGGCATTTTAATGGGCCATTAAGGAAAGTGGGAGCGATTAAGAGTGAGTCTGTTTCCTGCCTAAAACATGTTTCTCCATTTCTTATCCAGGGAAATATAATATTCTGCCTTTTCAATATTTGCTAGGATATTTCATTTTTCTAAGAGAGGGCTGGGTGCTAACTTCCTACAGGGCCATTGCAGCTTTCCCAAGAAGACAACAATAAAACAAATCATGATTTAGCAAGATGTGTGAACCAGATGGCAAGTCAGAGCAGGCAGGAAGGCCTCAGAAAGAAGGAAATATTAGAAAGAAAGAAAAATAAGTTGTGAAGATATGATGCAGGGGAAAGCAGAATTCTTCCAGGTTTGTATGACATGAACTGGCTGGGTTAAAGCCGATGAAATCTAGGAGAAACAATACCTTCTATTTTCCATCGCTCAATCAAATCACCATCTTGGAAAAAACCAAATGTGACAAGATAAGGTTGAAATCAAATCCTCCAAAGAAAAGCTTGTTTTAAAAAAATCTGCTGCCATCTGGAAAGCAGTAAGAGACATAGATTGGAAGAAATTAACCTTCCCTAGGGACTCACCAAGATGTTAGCAGCTGTCCTAACAAGAGCAGTCGTGCAGACTTCTGATACCTGTATATTCCCAAGGGGCTTTTGAGCAGCAATGTGGATTAATTTTGAATGTATTGTGGTAGCAGGTGACTCCCCAAACCGAATGATGTTCCCAGTTTAATTAGAACGATAGAACTATTTTTTGTGTGCGCGCTTCGTTGAACATTGCTCATCTTTTAAGTTGCCCATTAGCGAAGGGGGCTGGGGGCAGGTGGAAGTAGAAGAAAGTGAATACAAATGGGTGAAGTCAGAGGTGGGTTGCTCCTGGTTCGGCCCAGATCAGGCCAACTGGTAGTAGTGGCGGTGGGAGGTTCTGCCCACCCACACGGACACTTCTGTGCATGTGCAAAAGCATCGCGTGCACGCACAAGCAAACCAGTAGTAAAAAAAAAATGGAAACCCACCACTGGATGAAGCCATCTCACTTTGGAAAGGTTTGCATTTTTTCCCCAGGTGACATGGGAATTCTCTTATATCTGCTGCTTCTTTCAGGGAATGGTCACCTAATCTTGCTTTGTTGTCAGATAACCATCAAATGTTGCACAGCCAGTTGATCTTGGAAGAAAAACTGCAGGACACTGGGGAATCCCTGGGCCACTGCAAGCAAGCTGTTGTAATGTTTTGCCTTCCTAAAAGCCTCATACTTGCTTGCAGTGGCTGAGGGGTTCTTCGGTCTCTTGCAGTTTTATAGTATTGAATATTGATACTGTGTTGCTTCTGAAATGTAATTCGCTCTTTTTCGACAATCCACTTTTGCACATAATTGTGTAAGTTGCAGATTCACATTTTGGGCCCATGAATAAGGAATCTAATCTGCAGTGCAAAGGTAGACAACTACATTTCTTAGTGATTTGTGCAAACAAAGGGAGGCGAAACACACTGTCTTGTGGATAAATGTATCACCTACTTGTAGATACCGGAGGCAGTTGCATTGGGAGATCGGTGCAATCACGGGCAATTTCATTTCTGAGAAAAGTGATTGCAAAGGAAGGGCCGAGGCTCCACAACTGGGTGACTCTGACTATTTGAACTTCTTTGGCTGCATGAGTGGGTGACTTGTGATGCAAACTGGATGAATGAGGCGCAACTCCTTAAAAACCAGCTCAAGCAGTTGTTGACACTTCAACCAATGTTTCCTTATGAAACATTTAATGGGACTAATAGACCTTAGGGAAACTATTTTGCAGGACTCCGGTGCTTCTTGTCAGGCCAAAGCCAAATTAGGGCTGCTGAACTCCAAGGACGTGAGGTCAGGGGAGGCAGGGGAGGCAGAGCCTCACCCCTCTCATCATGAAAAGAAAAAAAAAAGGGGGGGGGAAGGCAAACGTGGTCTGATTCCCTGCCTTCCTGAGTCAACATGAAGGGGACCGCAGAGCGCGCTCCGCTGGCTCGCGCTCCGCGGTCCCCTTCATGTTGACTCAGGAAGGCGGGGAATGGGACCATGTGTGCAGGAGGAGCGCACTCCGTGGTCCCGCTGCTCGCGCTCTGCGGTTCTCATGTTGACTCAGGAAGGCGGGGAATGGGATCACGTGTGCAGGAGGCTGAGGCTGCCTCAGCCTCCTGCACACGTGGTCCCATTCCCCGCCTTCCTGATGACGTCACCAGCCTCACCAGCCATAAATCTCACCGCACGTCACTGCTGAACTCGTGTTTGATACCCAGGTCACTGTCTCGTCGTCTGCAACATCTTGTTTCCTCTACATCTACAGGTTTCTGCAGTTGCAGATTGGACATGCACAGCTTTTTAGTTTAGCTATCTGCTTAGAGTATTCATTTGAGCCAGGAAGGTGAGGCATACATCAAATCCCATAATTAAATGCCATTAGAATAATTTGCAGAGCATGCATGCTAATAGATGGTGGACAAAGCAAACAGTGGCAGAGTCAAAAACGTGTGGAGACAACCACAATCTCTGCCATCCCATTCCCCCCCACTTTTTTTCTAACACCCTCTTCTATCAGCTTGTCTCTCCCTATACAATAAGATAAATTGCTCTTGGCAGGTTGCAGCCATTTATGAAATTAGACCCAGGGCCAGATTAAATTAAGCTGAGAGCTGCTGGTGGCCCAATCCCATTCCAGGCAGTGGCCCACCTAGTATTTCTAAATAGCTCTCTTATTCTCAGCCTCTTCTCCATCTTTTCCTGCTGATAATATCCTTCTTTTGTCAATATGCT
Organism: Natrix helvetica; assembly: GCF_964273705.1. Lineage (NCBI taxonomy): Eukaryota > Metazoa > Chordata > Lepidosauria > Squamata > Natricidae > Natrix > Natrix helvetica. Next base: position 22,225,502 of record NC_138550.1, read on the forward strand.
ATCTAGGACCATATTTTAGCAACATAATAAATGATAGTTTTAGTACCAGAACCCCATCTTCCTCCCAGTATGCAATGACAATCTATGTAGCGAGAGATGAGAAATAGGTTGGCCTTTCCCGTTTTTTAAATTATTTAATAAAGAGGAATGAAGGCTTGCTTTCATTATGCTTGTGGCAGGAGTATGCCATGATTATTAAATTTCCCCCCTTTTTACTGTATCGTTTGTATGACGTATGTATAAAAGGACACAGTTTCAATCATGCGGCTGCAGGCAACGGATTGATTTTTTTTGACATCCCCTGCAGATGTCCATCCTTGTAGTCCAGCTGTACCTTATAGGTATACTCTTGAGATTTATTAATGTCATCTTAGTAGCTGATTATTCCAGACAAATATTCATGGCTCTCAAAGAAACCTGTTCTCCTGCTGATATTACTGCATAGTATCAAATTGGCACAAACCTTGTTTTCATTCATTACATAGATTCTTTGAAAATATGCTAATAGAATGGGAAACACTGCCAAGAGAATAAGTTGAACAGAAGCAGAAGGGAAGGACTCCAGGATATGCTTATCTCATTCTTCTTTCTGAGAACAACTCCACATGGCTGAGAAAATATGCTAGCCATCACTCAAGTCAGAAGAAAATTATATCAACATTAAATTAACTACTGGTCTGCTGTACAGCATATATGTATGATGCTGGGCCATGGACTTCTTCTTATTTTGCTGTAGAAGGGACTAGTGGGACAAGAATTGGTGGATTTCCCTGGCTTTGTTTCTTTCTCCTTCCCCAAACATCACCATTAAGCAGAAAAGCCTCTGCCAATCACTGTCTTTCATGTGAGCTAGACTAGGGAGGGGGCCAATTCTGACTATTGAATAGATGGCAGATTTAGCCATCTGTCAAAATTAATTCTGGCTTGATATCTTTTTTTGGGCACGCATTCAAGCAAACTCAAATATCAGCTATCTGCCAATTATGCTTTTGGACATAGAATTGCCACTAAAGCTGTGTCAAAAAGAAGCTTCACAATCTGATGAACTCAGTGAAGAGACTCTCTTTAAATGTTCCTGTACTAAACATTTGTACCAAACCAGAGTTGACTATTAGGTTCATGTTGGATTTGGAGTTGGTACACTGAAGAAATCCATTTCCTTTTGTGGTTTAATTTTTTATTGTTGGGGTAAGCCTTGCAATGTCAGCTAGTCAATTGATGTTCCTTTGTATTGGTTATATTTGAAACCGTGCCTGTGCTTTATGCAATCTTCTTCTCACGATATTATTTCAGTCTTTTAAAAAAATGAACCTTTTATATTTCTTCTATAGGAGAAATAACAAGATGCAAAAATCCAAACTGAAAATCAGAGGCATTTTAAAAATAGAATCAACAAGTAAAATGCAGGATTACAAAGGTTTATTTTAAAAGCTGATAAAAAAGGGTAGCCTTCTACTCTCCAAAGAGGGCTTTAAAAAAAAAGTGAGTAAGGGGGGGGGGGGCATTTCCCAGGAAGTTTGACAAATCGTTAGCATTTATAAGGAAACCTTCTCAGATGATTTAATTGAAAAGATTTCAAAAGAAGCATTCTTTCTTGGAATGCTGCCAAGCCATAGAGAGCTTTAAAGGTAATCATTTATTTGTATTTCATCCATATTTGCAGGCAATGCAATGCTTTTAGCAGAAGGGGGGGGGAATCTAACCTCCCTCTCCCCCCCCCCCCCGACCAACCTGGTTGCTGAATTTAGTAACAGTAAATTAAACAATGGCAGCCCTATGTCAAGGGTGTTTTGTAGGTTACCAACATACACACATTTAATAACAAACTACTGTAGGTAATATTATCAGTGCTCATCATTAGCACTGATAATTTTACCTAGTTTGGTAATGAAACATCTGCATGAAAACAATTAATCTCACAGAACACCAAGAACTCCCCAGTTCAACCATGAACTACAAATATAGTAATCTATCAATATGCACAACACCTTTACCGTTATTTCCTTTCACAAAGGCAAACAATGGCATATCAACTAAAAGTGGTAAAAAGTTCTCCCAATCTTCTTTGCCATCTTGGGAATCAGAGATTTAAATTAAGAAGGACTCCTATACACACACTCATTCTGACCACTGGACGACAGGGAAAATCATCACTCTCTGGAATCATCACCCGTAACACTGGACGTAAGACAACTTTTGTTGTTATGTTGATTGCTATATTGACATTATTGTAGTGATACTGTCACATCAAGTGTTCACGCTGTTAATTGTTTGGGGCTTATGTCAGAAAAGTAGGTTTTAAACTCAAGAAAAGAAAGGAAGGAAAATAAATAAGCCTTACTGTTTTAACAGGAGCATGATAGAAACAAGCAGGACAAAAATAGTAATGATACTTAGGAAGACTAGTATTGGAGAAGACGCCTGAGAATACCATAGAAAGCTGAGAAAACAAACAAATGAATCATTAAAGAAATCAATGCAGAGTTCTCACTAGAGGTACAAATGGCCAGACTTAGAATATCCTACTTTGGATACATTATGTGAAGATCTAGCTCTCTAGATAAGGCTGTAATATTGGGAAAGGTGGAAGCAAAGAGAAGATGTCCAGTAGCAAGTTGTATGGTCTCAGTTAAAGTGGCAATTAATGCACTGTTGGGAGATCTGAAAATTAGATATGAATCATCCTGCAAGAAATCCATCTATGTGGTCAACAAGAATGAATACCGATTTGATGGCACACAATCAATTGACCAATTACTGCTCAACAACGGAAAAGGCACACTGTATTAAGTTAGTTACGATACACAGGCACATACTACTCTGAACAATAACATATAACCCTTATAGGAGGTCTTGCATTTCCCTTTGGAAGTTGGATGGAGAGATCTGCTTTTGGAGGAGGAAATTCAAACTTGCAAAATTTTATCCAATCTTCCAGCAAGATTTCAGAAGCTGGTGGTTTGGAAGTGAAGAAAGGAAGAATTTTAGTGGCATTTTAGGATTAAACCTGAAAAGTTAATCATTTACAATACAATACAATAGTAGAGTTGGAAGGGACCTTGGAGGTCTTCTAGTCCAACCCCCTGCCTAGGCAGGAAACCCTATACCGTTTCAGACAGATGGCTATCCAACATCCTCTTAAAGACTTCCAATGTTGGGGCATTCACAACTTCTGGAGGCAAGCTGTTCCACTGATTAATTGTTCTCACTGTCAGGAAATTTCTCCTCAGTTCTAAGTTGCTTCTCTCCTTGATTAGTTTCCACCCATTGCTTCTTGTTCTACCCTCAGGTGCTTTGGAGAATAGTTTGACTCCCTCTTCTTTGTGGCAACCTCTGAGATATTGGAACAATGCTATCATGTCTCCCCTAGTCCTTCTTTCTCTTAAGCTAAACATACCCAGTTCCTGCAACCGTTCTTCATATGTTTTAGTCTCCAGTCCCCTAATCATCTTTGTTGCTCTTCTCTGCACTCTTTCTAGAGTCTCCACATCTTTTTTACATCGTGGCGACCAGAACTGAATGCAGTATTCCAAGTGTGGCCTTACCAAGGCATTATAAAGTGGTATTAACACTTCATGTGATCTTGATTCTATCCCTCTGTTGATGCAGCCTAGAACTGTGTTGGCTTTTTTGGCAGCTGCTGCACACTGCTGGCTCATATTTAAATGGTTGTCCACTAGGACTCCAAGATCCCTTTCACAGTTACTACTACTGAGCAAGGTATCACCTATACTGTACCTGTGCATTCCATTTTTGTTGCCTAAATGTAGAACCTTACTCTTTTCACCATTGAATTTCATTTTATTAGATAGTGCCCAATGTTCAAGTTTGTCAAGATCCTTCTGTATCTTAAGCCTATCTTCTGGAGTGTTGGCTATTCCTGCCAGCTTGGTATCATCTGCAAATTTGATGAGTTCCCCATTTATTCCCTCATCCAAATCATTGATGAAGATGTTGAAGAGTACTGGGCCTAAAACAGAGCCTTGGGGTACTCCACTGCATACTTCCCTCCATGTAGATGCAGTTCCATTGAGAACTACACGTTGAGTGCGGTTGGTCAGCCAGTTACGAATCCATCTGGTGGTGATGCTGTCTAACCCACATTCTTCTACTTTATCTAGTAGTAGGTTATGGTCTACCTTATCAAAAGCCTTACTGAAGTCCAAGTAAACTATATCAACGGCATTCCTCTGGTCCACTAATTTGACAGAATTCATTGTCCTCTAGTCACCACTAAATTTCCAAATCACTTTCAGATTTCTGTTAACCCTCTAGTGTAGCTGGTATACATTATGCTTCCTATTGAAACCACAGGGAAAGCATTTTTTAATGGTGAAAACCATATGTTCATACATGCATGGAAAAATGTAGCTATTCCTTTCTTTCCATCCCGAGTATAAGCACATGCGGCTTTGAGTAGAGAAATTCCACCCCTCCTTAGATTTTGCCATTGGCTCCAATAGAAGTACTTTGTTAGTGTTTGGATCAGATGCAGAAATTAATCCATTCTTAGTTCCTTTCTTGGTGTGCACTTAATCTTGCCACAAAATGGCTGTAATATTTTCTTTCTGCCTTCCCATGGTTTTTTTCATGTAAGAGGAGATAGGCTTAAGTCATCCTCTGCAGAAGTAGCATTTTTCTCCCTTAATCCTGTACTATTCAAGAGCAGCATCCAGGTGTATATAGTCTGTTAGGTATCAGCCAGTGTCAGAGAAGTCAGATGACTGCAGTGACATGAAACAGAGGCAGGAGTTGGCAATGGAGACAGGAAATTTTCTGCAGAGTCCAGGATGGGTGGAAATACTTCAGTTCAGCTGTGGGGAATGTTCCTTAGGCCCTACGGAAACCATCAACACTCTCAGCCCACAAACCAGCATATAAGAAGTGTAAAAGTCACAACTAAAATAGATGTGTAGCACGGACTGCCTAACTCCCATAATAAAACTCTTTTCTGTTCTATTCCATCAGTGTGACTGCAGTCACTGAATCAAGTTGCTAGAATAGACCACCTGTGAAGACCATGAAGTCCACGTGCAATGACCAAAGTTCATTCATCACTTGGGTAGTCTCCAGAGAAACTACGAATTTGATAGACACTTAGTTTTGTTTTCCAAGTTATTAAATAAGTTTCCAGTGCAGCCTGCTGTCTAGAAAAGAGAACCTGGAGGGAGAGAAAGTGGAGGTAGGACACCTAATAATGTGTGAGATCTTCTCCAGAAAGCCACTCAATCCCGGCAGCACCATTACTGGATCTACACATAATTTTTCCCACTGAACACCATGTTTATTCCCTATGAAGATGTTAGAACTCCTATCTTGGCATCAGCACTCCTGTGTATTAGTTTGTATGTTCACCATTGTGCCCGGCTTGTAGGGTGATGCATGAAAAGCTCTGCATTGAGCAATGAAGCATCTCTGTGCATATAGCACACACTTAAATTGATTAAGTTCTACATAGATATTTATCACTGAAATGTACGTAGGTTACATTTACATTTTTTAAAAAAAGCTTTCAAAGAAAGCATAACTGCTGATAGAATCTTTCAGAAATTTCTTCTGTGTCCTGTTTGAATAGATGCACACTGCTCAAGAGCACTTCCTTCTACTGCTACTGTATTTTACTCTTGGAAGTAAATTGTGCTCACAGATTTACTTTTAACATGCATGCACACATAGATGTCTTGGGATAAATGATAAAATGGGCATCATGACACAAACTGTGATTCTGTAATTGTATGTAGGTCAAAGGATTGCACCATGACGTCACATTGGACATTTTGTTATTTTTTCATCACATTTTGTACTGGACACTTTTGCATATGTACCCAAAATACTGGTAGCCCTTATTGCATTAAATATTCCACATTAATAAAAACCCTCATTAAAACAAAACTATGTACAGTTTTTAATGGCATCAAACAATTATACAAATAATCATGTGTTAAGCTACATCGTTTGTACAGTTGGTGTCTTATAGTTTTTATTACTCACAACACACAGCATATTTGATTTCTGAGCAAGGTGAAGTGAAGAGACAAATTCTGGATTTATTTTTAATGCTACTGCACTGGTAACAAGCTGAGCAGAAATAGCACAACAGGGAAAACTGTGTAGTTAAAAATGAACTGTCAGTTGCAATATGCCGAGTGCAATTTACCAAATCAATATTTTATAACAATACAAATCTATCTCAGCCAGCTTGTATCAAGTCTGTTCTGGATCTTTCAAAAGTAAGCACTGTATTTTCCTTCATGGTTGTTTAAAGAACTTTGAAAGAAACATCAGCAGCTCCTTTTACAATGCATCTAATTCCATGTTGTTCTCACAGGCTAGCAGATTATCTCCCAGATGTTTCTTAGATTCACCTGAAGATACTCAAGACTGAACTTGGAGATGACTCTGCCATTATTATTGTCAATCAACTGAAATTATTGACAGGCGTATTGTGCCTTACATGTTATAATAATCTCAGCAGCTGTAGAGGTTGAAGTAACTCTTTGGACAAACACCCATATGCTAGAAGATACCAGAAACAACATAGAGTAGAACCTCTGGTCACAAATACTGCTGACCACAACCAAATCAGGGGGAAATTCACTCCCCCCCCCACGGCCAATTTCCCCTTTTGCACCATTTTTTTTCTAAGCGCCAAATTTCCAAAATTAGTATACAAATCGATTTGAGAGCCAAGTTATGGAACGAATTATGTCATGACCAGAGGTTCTCCTGTATGGATCTTCTAGGCTCACTGAGACTTACATGATGAATGCTACATCAATATTCAGATTAGAGGTTTCTGTTTTATTATGGAAGCTAGAAACCATGGCCCTGATGCAGTAGTCAAGACAAGTACATATACTGATTAATTACAATTCATGGGTGTAATTCTATTCTTGTACCCACAAACAAAAGGCTAGTTCTAGACACGAATTTGCTTTACTGAATCAGGAGAAATATTTATGATACCAGACACACATTTGCATCCTAAGTCTTCCTTTGTAGTCCATGGCAACTACTTTTTAGGATTCATGGCTGCTCAGTCAACATCAGTTCATGTTAAATAACATAACTTTGGCTGGACTGTAATTGCAAATAGCATCAATATGTCATAAACCAAAAATTAAATAATTATCCAAACAGCAAAAACTACTTTTAGTTCTGTATACTTACTTTACTTCTGTATGGAAAAAAAATAGACTGAACTGTTTAGATACTTCAATGACTTCTTTAATGAAACACAGAAAATCATTATTATCATCCTTACAATCCCAAACCAGTTATTATCAAATTATAAAGGAAGAAAGCATACAATAAACTACAAAATCAGGAGAGGCAGATAGCACAGTAGACAGCACATTCAATTTACTGTACTTGAAAGGATCTGATCCCTTTTCTACCATCACGAACTAAATTAAGTTTGGTATTGATTGTGTTAATTTTAAATTGCACAGGTCAAACACCAAGTGTTTAATCCTGGACTGAACTGCTGGTAGCATTACTGGTAGAACAAAGCAACAGCAATAAATGTAGTTTGAACATAAATGTGATGGGGAAGATCATCAAAATATGGAAAACAATTGGATTTCCATCTGCTAGTAAAGCAAACCTTTAAAAAGAAGCGAGGTTGCCCTCCAGGCATTGTTCAGGTATTTTACTGACAGGTTACATAAACTCTTTTCACTTCAGTTGACTGATACTCAAAATCAAAGCTTTTCATTTTGCACGAAATGTTCTGAAATAAATATACAGCTTTTGAGGAGGGTAGGAATCATCACAAAGTCTTTTAAATGATTTCTGCACGTTCAAAAATAACAAAGAAGGTGGTGGCATATATTTTATTATTTTTCAACTATATTGATGCCATGCATAAAATGGTTGAGGCTTATGATGTAGGATCTGTTCTGTATTACCTGGAAACATCCACCTTTCCTTAAAACGCTGACTGCATTAGTTTTAGTCAGAATGATAGCTCATGGAAGGATAAATTCTCTTTCTCCATACCTTGTACTCTTTCGTTGCATGTTGAGAGAGAAATGAAATAAACAACAGTTCTCTATCATGAAAGGTAGTAATTTTTACAAAGCACACTGGCACCCAGTACAAAGCAAAATCGATTCTTTAAAATAGTACTATTGATCAGCAAACCCCACATTATTCTTTTAAATAAACTATATCATTTTGTCAATTAAACTTTGTCTATTTTGGAGAATGCAATAATACAATTCTGACAAGATAGCAGAATGGAGTGGGCTGCTCATAAAAAATGCACCAATGAAGATGTTCACAGAAATGTTTGACTGATGCTATGTGACATGCTTATAAACAATGCATATGCACCCTGCAGTGTGCTTAGACTGCAGGAGAAGAGATATTTGGCAGGGAAAAAAAGGAAAATTTGCCTGAAAAATGCACTTCTGGTTGACTGAAAGGGGATGGGTATGGAGAAAATATCGCTGGCAGAGAGCAAACGGAATGAAAGATAACTGGGATATCATTATTGCTGGCATTAGGGCAAAATAAATAAGCATGGAATACACAGTATAAGCAGAGAGAAAATGTAGAATAGCAATGTAAGGAAGTCATGCCAAAAGCGATCTGATCAGGCTATGAAAGATGAGTAGAATAAAACTACACAAGAAAATATGCAGTATCAAAGCAGAGAGCATTACATTTAGAATGCATTCATAATCTGAAGCGGGCTTGTGACTATATGTGAGTGGAAGTGAAAAATAGATTTGCGATACATAATACAAGTCCACTTTAAACAAGTGATACAATCAATAACACTCACAGCCTATAACTGAGTAACACATCAGATGTGAAGGGATTTTCTACAAATGTATAGAATACAGAGATGCAGGGCCACTGGGATTTTGACACGCTCTTACATGTTCGATTTTGTGTGCTTAATTCAAATGGGTGGCATTAATCAGGTCACCCCAAAATATGGGATATAAAAAAGCAGTTTAATGCAAACTTTGGGATTATCTTAACTCATGGCTTTAAGAGAATTAAAATGGTATCAATGATGGAAGTGGATTGCATTTTAATTGAGATTCCCAAGTTTGTTCTAATTCTCTGAACTCAATAACAAATATGAATGAAATGTTACTATATTCTAGATTCCCATGTTTTCCCACCAGTTTGCAGCTTTACATTTTAATTTCTACTGCTACATAGGCATGGTTCCTAATGAGCCCCTGAGTTCAATTTTTAAGAAATAGCTTGCATTGTTTTATTTTATTCATCTCAGTTTAGTTATATTAATTACTGGTTCTATATCTGTTCAAAAAATAAGTATTACTGCTACTTTGCCTAAAGATTCAACACAGAATGTCATAGATGTCAAGCAAAATCGGAAATACAGCAAATAAAAGGGTTAAAAACAATTTAAAAGCACAAAAGGAAGAGATGTCTGCACATTCGGTAAGTGCACTATTGCTTATGGCAAAGAACTCAAGTCACCATAACTGTTGTGCTTGTCGCTTCGCATGGTAATACGTTCATCTCATAGGTAGATACATGTTTTCATATTTCAGGTTACAATAAAATCAGATTTGCCACCAAATTCATGTTTGACAAGGAGTCCCAGCCTTGGCTCTTTGGTAATCCCTGGGTCTTTGAAACATGTAATAACATCAGGCACATATTGAACACATTTGAAGAGACCAAATTAGATTTTCTGAAAGACTGGAAGCTCTGGCATCAGAATAACTATGGGATTGGGCAGGGTGAAGTGGTGATACCTTCTTCACATCTATTTGAGAATGCAAGTACCAGAACCAGACTTTCTATGTCAGAGTTATGGTATCCTACATTTCTGAAGTATTATATTTGTAAAATTTTGGAGCTTCAGCTACAATATTTGTTTCCCCCCCCCCCCCTCTCTACAGTTAAAGTAGGGATGGATGGATTGCAACACAGCACACGAGATGAAAGTTAAATCCCCCATGTCCATATTCAGAATCATTCTGTCCATAAATAGGTATTTTTTACGACAAAATTGGAACTCCATGCAATTTAAACTCAACTTTTAGCGTCAAGTTTCATTGTATCCACCATCTGGTTTCAAATCATATTGTTCCATTGTAGCAGAATATATTCCATAAATATTTAAAAGACCTTATGATTATGATCTCCTACTCAGAATGGGAATAGTGTGAATAAAATTACGCATGAACATATATGTGATGTCCATTTACAAAAGGAGAAATCTGGAACATATTGGTGCACTATTTAGTGTATAAATATATCAATTTCTACTCTATCATAGCCTTGATAAAGTATGTTCTTTCTCACCTAGACACAAAAGCAATATAACTTCCTATCAGTAATAATGCAGTTCCCCATACATCCTATTTTCTCACAAAATGTAGCTTCTGTACTATAGCGTGGAATCAAACCTTTATTCATAAGCATTATCCAAAACAAAAACAAACATGTTTTTGAGACCATGCTGTTAACAGCATGAAAAGCTTCAGAGTGAGGTCAGGTGCAGAATCAGACAGCTCCCTTGTATCTTGGCAATCCCATAAATTTCCAGACTAACTAGTAGTTTTGCTTCACCAGGCAAAACCAGGACAATTTGCTCTGATACAGAAGCATGCTGGAATTACCTTCAGAATCAGATATTTCAAGGACTTTGATGCAATATCATTTAGGGGTTAATAAATAATTCAGTAGAGGGCATGAAAAATTAACCAGAAATGGAATCTCCCAAGATTAATTTATAAACAAAAATGCTACCAATTGTGTGTGCTTTTTCTTCATTGACTAGTCAGGATGTTTGCAGGGTAATCAGTTTGCTTCTTCAGTAACACCAATCATGCATTTGCTTTGTAATGTCAGGGCCTGTTTTAAATCTATTCCATGTGCTTTATTCCCATGACTGCAGATGGCTACAATCCACATCCCATTTATCCCAGACTAAAGTCAATTGAATTGCTGTAGAATAAGTGGGTTGTGGATTTCTGCCAATAAAGAGCAATGCATGTACCCTGAAATGAGAATGAACTCTTTGTGTCAAATGCAGACCACATTTTCAGCACAAATTTTGTATCTATGAGAGTAAACTAGGGGTGCACAAGGCAGCTCATACTACTAAGAGAAAAAAGTACCTCCTCCTTCTGAAAATAGTTTCCTAAAAACATGTGATATAAAATACTAGAACTATACTATAGTGTGCATTTTCTAAAAACATATAAAATGTACTAAGTGAAGAGTAAGTGCAAAGAGATTAAAATGCCTGCTCTAATATAGTCTTTCTATGTTAAGTACAGGATAACAGCACAAGCATCATCCCAAATAGAATTTTAATAAAGTCTTCTTTAACAAATAAAAATAGTGACAATTATTAAAGGATACAACATCTTTGGGACCTGAAAAACCAATTAGCCAATTAAGGCTGCAGAAACACAGGAATCTCCCGATTCACCTGTACAACTCTAAAGAATGCCTCCAGGATGATAATCTTTTGTTTCCTTTCTAAATTTCTAAGTTAACTTTGCCCCCTTCAAACATTAATCTATTAAGAGGGGTATACAGAGTACCAACAGAACTTAGTTTAGCATGTTTTTCAGTGCACGGTCTTAGGTATTGTTTATTTTTCTAAAATACAAATATATATATTTAAAAATAAAAGGAACCTGGCAAAAATTAGCCGCATTTGCAAGTTGCAAAATTAAACATTTGAAAACAATTAACTACTTAATACTATGCCTGGGAATAAGGCCACTGGGCAGTAGGAATTACTTTAGAGTAAACAGGAATAGACTGAATTGCATGAAATGATGGTTTGTCTATAATTAAGGGCCACTTTTAGTGACGCTGGTTGTAGCAGCATGTAGGTGGAGTGTAATTGCAGATAGTCAAGATTTGACTGAAATACTTCTAATTCAAAGGCAGCACCAAAATTTTTAATTTTCATGTCACCAGAATAATATGACATTTCCCCATGCTATGTTCTGCAGTAACTAAAGTTTTCCATTGCTTTTTTTCCCACACAAGTTTCACATTTTCTTGAAGTGCCCCATCTTTAAATTCTAGCAACAGCTTGGCAAATTCACAAGTCTTATGTAATGACAGATATTTGTTAATTATAGTCTTCTAAGAGCTGCAGGTACCTTATTACTATGGTATCTGGCTGAAGTATGGATTAAAATATGGATTGCAAAAATTCAGATAATCACTAAACAGTTATAAGGGGCTGGTTATCTATATCTCCTTGTTATTAACCAGTGCTCTGAATTTGAACCAGCCAAGATCTGAACAATACACTGTTGGGCCTTTTAAATAAATATTACTTTCATGGCAACTATACTTTGTCTTCCAAAGATAGAATCACCCTATGGCTTTTACATGATTTATAAAGATCTGTGTTGTTATGGTAAGGAATACAAATACTTGGCTTCAATTAATCTTTTTCAAGATATGATTGTCATCAACTTATAAATACTGCTAGCAGATAAATGAGTTGCTACTGTACTGGGTCATATCAACTGATATAAGAACCGATTCTTTCTTAACTTCCTTACGGATTTTTTTGCCAGATGCCAGTCATTTTAACTTCACAGCCATATGTTGAGACAACAGCTACCTTAATATTTTCCTTATTAGCATCAAGCATTTCCAACAGAATAAACAGAGAGAAATAATAACCTCATCCTGACGGTACAAAATGACTATCACTAATAGGTTATCAGTACGTTTATCAGAACTACATACAGGTAGTCCTCAACTTACAACTGTAACTGACCCCACAATTTCAGCAGGTCACCATGTGCTTGTGCTGTTTTACAACCTTTCTGGTGGCAGTCATTAAGTGTACACTACAATCACTAAGTGAACCAATTGTTCACTACAGAGCAATTTTTGCGAGAAATCAAAAACAAATGTAAGTTTCAGGCAAAAATGTCATAAATCACAGTCACTCGACTATGGGGCACTGGCAAAAGGCCGTAAATGCGGGCTGGTTGCTGAGCATCCAAAACATGGCCACATGACTGCAGAGGGTAATCAATATTAGAGCTTTGAATCTGGATCATAAGTCCCATTTTGAAACTCTATCGTAACTTTGAACAGTCACTCAGCATCGTAAGTCAAGGTCTACTTAAATATATTTCTAATTAATCATGAATACTTTCAATCACAAATCATGCCTTGAGTGGTATTTATTAATTTTCAGAAACAGGACAGGATGAAGATGAAAAATTAAAAAAAAATGAGAAAAATGAAAGATAACATGTTTAATTTCTTCAGTTATTCATGGAAAGGGAAATCTATTATTTCTTCTTATAAATATGCTATATATAAACAAAATGTGTATGATGAACATTTGCAAGAAAAATAAGGACATTTAATTATTAATACTTTAACTGGTGCACCACTGTTTTGTTCTGCAATTAACTCAGCTCACAAATGACAACATTCTCTTTCCATTGCAACTTTAGCTCCCTGAGCTCTTATGTATGCACTATTTTTATAATAAAACAAGGAGCATGGTGATAGACCTGCTTAAACAGAATGCAAAAGGAGAGCATGCCCTTCACTGATATAAAACAGAACAAGCATTTCTTATATCTTCACTAGCATTACAGTTCTGTGTCCTTTACATGTTTCCTTCCAAAATATTACAGTTACAGTACAAATAAAAATGGTTTCCTCTGATGTAGTTGCAGAATTCCCAATGAAAGGGCCTACACTAAAGTGAGCCACTCACTATCTTCATCCTATTTTTTAAAGCAAAATCAATCTAAATACCAATCCCTTTCTTACGAAAAGGTGATTAACTGTCAAAATGATTTGAACAGAATTGCTCTGCATATCCTTGATCTTATCCTTTGGAAATTAATATACATGCCATTTCGCACTTTGCAGAAATGTGTGCATGTATGGTATGTGTATCCATGGGAATATACATGCATATATACATTAGGTTTGCATAAGGAGTGCACCTGCAACAACCCACAAATACATTTTGAGACAATACCATATATAAAGTATACCACCAGATAGTGCCTTCACATTCTAATAAGCATGCATTTTACATGGGAGATCTCATTTATTATGACAAAACCTATTGCCAATGTTTAAGCATGTTTAGAATGGATATTTCAGGCTTGAATATACAGCTACATAACAAATATAGGAAGGCTTTGATTTTTGCTTCTTTCACAGGATAATGGATGACATAACCCACCTCAAGTTTCTGACATATTATCTACAAACCATTAGAAACAGTTTTCTTACTTTCTAGAACTTAGTGGTTGAGAATCAGAACCTATAAATGCAATATTACAATCAAGACACATTATTAGCTGAATCCAAAGATCACCCTTGCTTTAATCTCATATTTATTTTTCTTAGCTAGACATATTACAAATTCCCTTTGAAAATTTCAAAAACAGTTTACTGTAATGCATGGGAGCTGCTATTTGGGATAATAAACCTAAAGTCCACTTACAGCACAGAACATCCATACTTCAGAGCATGACCCATGAGTAGAAAAACCTGGCTAGGATCCCAAAATATCCTTAGCTAGTTCCACGTGCCTCATGCAGAAAGGAATAGGTTGTGTATATTCCTCCATTTCTACTCTGCATAGCAAATTACTTATGAAAGTGAAATTACTTGAAAAAATAGCTTGTAACACCGTTTTGACACACTATGGATTCAGCTGTTCACAGTAAGGGGGGAAAAAGAGGGGGAAATCCCAAATGGCCCATTCTCAGGTATCTAAATTCACTTTTTGGAGCTTGAGCTTTACAAATAAACAAATCTTGTTTTTTGCACCGCTTTACACAGAGTACTTCAAGATAATTTAATCAATATAAGCAATTAACCAATTGTTACTATATTCCAAACTTGTATTTTATCTTTTCTTTATTAGTATATAGCCTCTATTCTTTTGATGTGTATTTTGAATGCCTCTTTATTGACTGTAAAAACTAAAAAGGTTAAACAAATGCTTAATGACTAAAATGTTAGTCATGTAAGTAATTTGTTATCTTTTTTAGTTAATACTCTATATTCGGTTTTAAAAGCAAATTTTAATTATAAATGCATTAATTTCCAAATGGATTGACATAACGCCCTACCCTTCCTACCTGTCTTGAAAATAAATATTTAGGCATATAACAAGATACTTTACTGAAAAGATGTCAACACTGTACAGTAACTACTTCAGTAGTACTCATATATTCTGTGGCCCTCAACATGTCTATTGTTGCCTGAGATTAAAAAAAAACCCAGTTGATGGACTAAGAGTTTGCCAGTTGTTTTATTTAATAACTATAGAGATTAAAATTTAGGGAAGCAACTGTTTTAATATACCCCAAATTAAAGATGTTATCTTTGAAAATATTAACAAGTTGGCAGTGACAGTCTAATAAGCTAAACATATTCTATCTTAGAAATTCCTTGGAATTAGGTTTGTAAAAAAAAAAGAAATACCAATGGAACTTTGGCTCTGATGCATGCATCATCTTGCAGGATCATTACAATAGAGTTTTTATTCTAGGGTGGTACAGCCTATATAAATTTTTAATTCTAGTTTACAGTATTATAGGAAGGCCCACACATTTAGAACCATAAAATTACCAAGCTATAAAAACTAATTTTGCTTCAACTCTAGTAAATACAGAAAGACATTTTAATTATTAAAAATTGTATCACTAGGAGTAACATATGCACCTATTTATACATGAAGTACAATTTATTGTATAAATGTTGTAGTTGCCTCTATCTTGACATGTAGGGAAGTTCCCCGGAACCTGATTATTTTACGCATTGGAAAAATATTGATGTAAACATCTGAAAGTTCACTAGATGTCTTGAACATCCATTTATATTAGTTCAGATCCAAAGCAGACAGAAAAGCAAGCAAAAATATCTCTTCCCATTATAGAAACCCACCTAACTTGTTAATCAGCTACCTTTAATGAACTGAATCTGCTAACAGTAGATAGCGCTCTGTATATCTCAAATTAAATATCTGAAGTTTTACTGCTGTTACTACTATTTTATTATTTTTGACACTTTCTCACAATATTGGAGCAAGCATTTTCAATATAAGCCAAAAACATTTTTTTTAAAAAGCTCGTATATACGGAATAACTTCATTTGGTCCTCTCTCTCCCACAACTCTGTCTTCTTAATACAAGTTTGCATTATTCATTCATTATTCATTCATTCAAGTTTGCATTATTCATCAGATTTCTGCTTGCACAAAACGCATGGAAAAGTGGCCTTCAAAGTATTTTAGCAAATAAGGAAAAACAGGATACAAATGTTTAAAAAGTGCTCAAAAAGTGTGTGTGTGTGTGTGTGTGAATACATACATACTCACACAAATACACACATTGTATTTCAAGGTGGAATTGAGAAGCATTTGTTCCTTGCATTCATCATTCATAAAAGGGGCACATGGAAGTGTCTTCCTTTAGATGAGGTCAAGGCCAAACTGCTTATTAAAGGGTTCCTGAAAAGACTGGGATGCCCATTATTATTTCCTTTTATTTTTTGGCACTTTCATGATATGTGGCTGTTTTACCTGTTGTCCCTGCTAAGCTTCGGTAACTGGCTCGGTGTACAAGCACTTTTGAAACAGGGATTTTTGTTCTAGGAATCTCACTTTTGGTAGCCTGGTGTTGTACAATATGATGGCTATTACTGGAATCCTGGCCATGGCTACCATGTGGTGAAGTAAAATGCTTGATACTGATGGGTATCTTGGAATCCTTGAGTGAAGTTGTATGGGTTTTGACTGGACAAGTAGTTGCTATCGGAGATAATGGCTTGCAAGAAGTCACTGTGGTGATATTTTCTGCAGAAGTCACAGTTGCTGCGTTTTCATCAGGATCAGTATACAGATCATAGAGAGCATCCCCACTGTAGCTGTCCCTGGGAATGACCTCTTTCTGAATACTATTAGTATTGTCTTCTTCAGGTCCAGGCGTAGTAGAATCCCAATAGCCCTCATCACTGCTGGGGATGGCTTCTTGCTGCTCCTTTTCTCTATTTTTCTGGTCTTCTTTTTGGTGGTGAACTGGAATCTGGCTAAGACCAATGTGCTTTCCATTTGCTGACCCATCCTGAACTCTCCTGACAACCTTATCACCTTTGGAGGTCTCAGGGGATTCCATCCTTCCTGATGTCCCCTGTGATTTCTCTTCAGTGTGCGACAATAAATCCCAGAATTCCTGAGTACCTCCCACCTGTTCAGGGCTGGCCATCTCCTCTCCTCCTCCCTGGTAAGTCCCCACGCCGGTAGGCTTCTTGGAGGGCCCAGCTTTGACAATCCCAGGGGCACTCCTCTCACTTCCACCTCCACCACTGCCACCGCCGCTGCCCGCGTCATCTTCCTGGTCAGCAATAATGTCCCCACAGCCTGTAAGAGAGTCAAAGCTTTTCAGTGAAGTCACGTCAGCAAACATCAAACAAATACGGTCAATAGACGGCTCAGAGGGTGGATCAAGAGAGGAAGGGTCAGGGGCTGCCGCCGTCTCTTGGCTGCGTTCATACTTGGGTTCAACAGGGGGGGAAGACTTGATGGGGAGGTCACCTGTTTTAGCCGAGTCCTCCTTGATGATCTCTTCGCCATCACTAACGGTGGATTCAGGATGGATCTCTTTCTCCTGGGGCAGAATCCCTGGAAGCTCCTCTCCTGCTCCTCCAGAGCCACATGGGGCCGGCTGCGGTGCCAGGTCCGGGGTGGGCATGACCTCGGGGGCAAGGGGACTTGCGGGCTGTTCTCCATCCTTAGTGACCAGGGGAGTCCGGACAGCGTCAGCGGGTGCTCCTGGCGGCGCCACCTCCTCTTTGATGCACTCCAGGCTGGCGGTGAGGGAGCCCGTATTGAGGATGCTGGGACTAGCTTGGCCTTCGGAGCCCTCGGCGGCCTCGTCGTCCTTCCCCCCGCCGCCCGGCTTGTCCCGGCGGGGCCACCGCATGCTGCTGAAGAGCCCTTTGAGGCCCCCGCGCCCTTTGGCTCGCTCGCCTTTGCCGCCTTCGTCGGAGCGGCCGTTTTTGCGCAACAGCGAGAAGAAGCTGTGCGACTTGCTCGCCGCTGCGGCCGCGACCGTGGCAGAGCAGGAAGAGGCGGCTTCCTTAGCGGCCACAGAGGCGGCCCCGCTACCCGCCACACGGCCGCTCTCGACCGCCGCTGGGACCTCGCTCCTGCCGCTCTCCAGCTCCAGCACCTCGGCCAGGCCGTCGTGGGTCTTGCTCCTCACCATGCCCGTTCCCTGCCCGCCGCCGCCGCCACCGCCGCTTTTGCTTTTGCCGCCGCTTCTCACACCGAAGATGCTTGGCATGGCGCCCCCGGATTTCCTCCGCTTAAACAATTTGAAGGCGGTTTTGTTCAGCTTGCCCGAGGGCGGCGGCGGCGGCTGCTCCCCCAGCGCGGTGGGTTCGCCACCATCGCAGTGCGCGTCCATGGCGGCCGCGGCGGCGCTGCCTTCCCCTCCTGCAGCCCCCACGGACGCCTGCGCCTGATTTCCGCCGCTCGCTCGCTCGCTCGGCTGGCTCTCACTGACAGCGCCGCCGCTGCCGCTGCTCTGCCTGCCGCCCGTCACCATGGCAACCCAGGCAGGGCTGAGCAGCTTGCCTCCGCGCCGGGCCTGGGCCTGCGCCAGACTCCGCCGTCCATGGCGGCCAACCTGAGCCACAGCAGCCCCCGTCCGATCCGTGAAAGAGGGGCCGGGGGAAAAAGGGGGCGGCTCCTTTCCCTTCCTTTGCCCGTACGAGGAGGGGGGAGGCTGGTTTAACCTAATTCACTCGCGGCGGCTGGGACTGCGGCTGCTCATTCGCTCAGCCTAGGGGTCTGCGTGAGGGACGCGGGCTGGGGGCGGGTGATTTGGAGCACGCGAAGCTCTTGCTAACGAACCAGGCAACATGGCCTCGGCTTCTCAGGCGCCTGTGTGTGCTCATGGGGACCCCCGGGAGCCCCTCTTTCCAGGACTCTTGAATCCGCTGAGGGCACAATTTTCTACCGGCGGGGCGGGGCTGAGCGTAGGAAACGGACATAAACGAGGGTACCTCGAGCGCGACCGTGTCCCGTTCAATCTCTACCTTTGAAAGTCCCCCCACTCCCAAGTGTTGTTTATTTTTATTTATGTATTTGTTTTGTCAAGCGTTTATAAGATAATAGATATAAGAAAGTACAAGATTAAAGGTAAAGGTTCCCCTTGCACATGTGTGCTAGTCGTTCCTGACTCTAGGGGGCAGTGCTCATCTTCGTTTCAAAGCTGAAGAGCCAGTGCTGTCCGAAGACCTCTCTGTGGTCATGCCGCTGGCATGGAATGCACATGGAACGCTGTTACCTTCCCACCAAAGGTGGTTCCTATTTTTCTACTTGTATTTTTACATGCTTTCGAAATGCTAGGTTGGCAGAACCTGGGACAAGTAATGGGAGCTCACGCCGTTACGCAGCACTAGGGATTCGAACCGCCGCATTGCCGACCTTTCTGATCGACAAGCTTAGCGTCTTAGACACTGAGCTACCGCGTCCCATACATACAAGATGATGAATACATAATTATGAATTATTAGGAAGATTAGGAATACGTAATCGATAGCCACACCCTGGAGGATTCCATACGAAAGGATATCCCTCTGTCAGGGGGCTCTAGTGCATCCAGAGCCACAATGGTTGCAGCTGACCAGCCTGGCATTTGAGCAGAAAGCCCTGACAAAGGACAAGTTGTCCATCAGGGTAACCAGAACAATCCAGGCCTCCAGGAGACCATCAACTAAGAGGATCTACAATTCGACGTGGAAGGCTTTTAGTAGCTGGCGTTCCAAGGACGGTGTTGATCCCATCTCGGTAGCCTTTGGAGAGAAGCTGAACCTTAATTCTTCATTCTAACCTTGAAGCTGAATAATATCCATTCAGGCTGAACAAAGCGGAGGTTGCAAGAGCCAGTTTGGTCTAGAGATTATTTAAGGCACCAAGGTAGAAATCAGGAGGCAGTGAGTTCTAGTTCTATTTTAGGAATGAAAGCCAGTTGGGTGACTGAGTTAATCATTCGCTCTCAGCCTAACACCTCACAGGATTGTTGTTCTGGGGAAAATAGGAGAGGAAGGAGGATTAGGTTTGCCACCTTAAACCATTTATAAAAGGAACAAAGGTGGGATAAGAAAAAGAATGCAGATGTTGAAAACTTACCACGGACTGAGCTGGATAGAGTATGGTGCAGTTCTTTGAAAGAAAAACCTTTTACAGATAGTCCCCAACTTACAACCACAGTTAAGACTAGAATTTTCTTTGCTAGGCAAGGCAGTTGTTAACGGAGTCATACTGGAGTCACTTTTTGTCACAGTTGTTAAGCAACAGCACTGCAGACGTTAAGTGAATCACATAGTAATTAAACAAATCTGGCTTGCATTTTTGGATGCTGGCTGGGAGGATTGCAAACTGGTAATAATCCCAGGATGCTGCAGCTGTGTAATTACATGTTATTTGCCAAGCACCCAAATTTTGATCACTTGACTGGTGAAGCTGCAACAGTCATAAGTACAAAAAGCGGCCACTTTTTTCAGAGCCATAGTAACTTGGAACGGTTGCTAAATAAATGTTTGTAAATCAAGAGTACCTATAGTGTTAAACCCCCCAATGCATTTCATAACTATTCAGGCAATTAATCAGAGGTTCTAGATTGGTTAAAATAGGTTTTATAGCAAAAATAGTAAATTGATTACATCAAGGTGATGCAAAATGCAAAAAAAAAAAAAAGGAACAGCAACTGGGTCATGTTTTTTGTATCAGAACCATGTAAAAGAAAGGAGTGGAACTATGCCCACCCTGAGCATCATTTGCTGCATTGAATTGTGATAGCTTTCCTCTGTCTTGGTGCTTTTAAGATAGAAACAAAAATCTCTGGAGATCCAATTAACATCCCTCATGTGTCACACAAGACTTCTCATTCCCCTCAAATCCTTTTAAGAACCAGGTATGTTTTGCATTCATTGGCTGTTGTCATGGGTGATTCTGCTTTCCTGCAAATGTTTTATCCATGTAACTTTTTCAGAAATTATTTTGAGATCTGCAGTTAGACCTGTCACCATGATGCTACTTATATAACTCCAAAAATGCAAGTTCAGATAAATTACTATGTGTACCTATATGTCTATCATAAACATATTTAATACATGAGTTGTGCTTATGCTGTGCTTATGGACAATTATGAACATATTTTACATGTGCCAATGATGTAAAAGACTGATTTCTAGTTGAATGTTTTATTGATAAATGTTAAAATAACATCATAAAAACTCCTAGGCATGTTGTATTAAAGCTGGTAATTATTTTTGATTTTAAAAAGTCTTTGGATGCTTACTTAAAAACTTCATCACTTTTAACAGATTACATGAACTTGCACTAATTCATCTTGGGCATAAGAGGTATGCAGAATAGTGATTTTACCTCTTGGTAATCTGAGCAATGGATAGGAAATGTTTGAGGAATATAACAAGAATAAAGAATAATGCAATGTACAACAATTAAGCTACCCATAACATTTCCATTATTTTTCCTGTATGTTTTATGCTGCTTCTTGCTCCCTCCCTTTGCTTATCAAAGCAAAGCAAATATGTTACATAAGCAAAGCAAACAGAACATACTGTACACAGCAAAAGTATATTTGTTTTAAAAGCTGAATGCTGACAAACATTTAATATAATTACAGTATGCAATGCACTGTAAGAGGAAAAAAGAGAAAGAAAATTGAATGAATTTTAATCCAATAAACCTCTATGCCCAACTTAACTTGATTTGGTTCCTATAGTCCCAGTCCAATGTCTTTATCAGCACACCACTCTGGCTGTATATCAATTTAAACCAGCTCTTTTCAAATTTGGCAACTTTAAAATGTGTGCAGTTCAATTCCCAAAATTCAGTATGAATTCAGTATGATAGTTTAAAAGGAGATTAGTATATGCAAGCAAGTAATGCTAGTTTTGAAACTAGCTTCTTGACAATTGCAAGCAATACATCTTAAAACCAGCTAGGAGTGTCTAATGTAGTTTTTCATGTGTGAGTTCTTGTGCCCCAATGCACTCATAATTTGTGCTCATTTGTTCCAATTAAACTATTTAGAAAATGAAATCGTGATAAGTTTGAAGAAGAAAATCTGACTGGTTTTGATCCCTATGACATTCTAGAAGTTTTGCTGAGCTGTTTTGGATCAACCATGCTTTGCCAAAAACAAAGGTTGGAACATTTTGCTTGTTTGGGTTTGGGCCAAAACAAAATCTCCAGATGTGTCAGAGTCATTTTATGGAGCAATTAAGAAAAAGCTGGTGCACATCTCTACTTTTTTCCTTCTTCCCTGCATGCTCAGTACCCTGACACCCTTCCCCACTCCCCCTTTCTATTTTCTTCTCTATATAGAATGTTTGATAAGTTTTTTTAACAAGAGAAAAAAGGGAGCTCTCTAATTTGTACAATGTGTTTCAGAGAGTGGGTGCTACAACTGAAGGTATGCTACCATGGCAATTTGATTTTTTAAAAAAAAAAACTTTTTATGTAAAGAAAAATGTATGATTGGAAAAAGGATCGTATCTTGGTGGTAGAACAATATGTACAAGGTGCCAGATTGGAGCCCTGATATTTCCTGTAAAAAGGGCCAGATAGCAGGAAATGAAAAGAAAAAAAAACTCTGCCTGATATGCTGAATTTGCTGTTCTGGTCAGGGTGGAAAGAATACTGATTCAATTGAACAAATATTTGCAGTAAGCGTACATGAAGGGGTTATTAATGGAATATATCCTGTGCATGTGAGCAGTCATAAGATCTTTTAACATAGATTGCTTTTGTTGGCATAATCAAAGTACTTTGGGAATGGAAGACCTACTCCATTCTATTAGCTAAGAAGCACTACAGATGCAGTGTTTAAAATCTGGGTCAGAGAGAAGGCTTTGTGAATATGTTAAAGGGGCTTGTTTTGTGTTTTTTTACTTTGGGAAAGAAAAGGCTTCTAATGTTTGGTCTAGACTCTAGAGTCTAGTATGTAATACTCTGTACCAACAAGCCAGCCACAGCTGCCCCATTACATAAGGCAGATATTCAGACAAACTATTATATCACAATCTGAGTAAACAGAAGCTTATGTTGAAGAAGCAAACAAAGAAAAACCCAGTTAGGGATCTAGTTGGAAATCACTACAGAACATACGCAAGCTTCCAAACAACAAAATGCTAGGACATAGCTGGTAGAATTAAATACTTTTGTAAAGGGATTATCATCTTGAACTATGTATCCCTCCATTTTATTGAGCCAACCAGCAAAGTATCTTGCAAAACCACCATTCTCTGTGCCTTTGCATGTGAGCTTCTCTATGGTAGTGGTGAATATTCAACTTTCCACAGCATCTTCTCCGTAATATTCCACCTAGATAGGCTGAGAAATTGAGAGGCAGATGAGAGGCAGCTTATGGATGAGTCCTATCATGCAAACAGGCTCTGACTACTGCTGTGGGATGCCAGGGCTCAGACTTTATAACATGGATCTAATTATGTTATCCATAATGACACAAAACTGTACTGAACAATATAGCTGCCGAGTGTTATTCTACTCTGCTATAAGAAGTTTGCAGTTGGCTGTGGTCCAGCACTAGCAATAATTTAAAGGAACACAAATGTCAATATATCACACAGCGAGAAAGAGAGTACACATACATATACGCTACACAAAGCGTTTCTTTATTACCTTTTATCTCCTGTTTTGAATAGTTTAGTACAGAATGCTTCAAGACACAATTTGCACATCCTTGGATTAAAAAGAAAAACAAAGAAGGGATTGTTTTCAAGCTGACTGAGAAGACTTGACTTTGTCCCACTTCTGCCATGAGTGCTGAATGGATCTATGGGTACATTATCTTTTAGCCCTTCTTAATAAAATGCTATTGATGTATCATGACAAAAGGAGGGTTCAGAGTTGCATAATATTTACATTATGGGAATGCAAATTTAGAAATGGATTGCTATGCTGTGAGTGGAAATAAGACACCTTATTATAAGAAGACGAATTGCAATCAGGAAAACCATATGCCTGTTCAACTTTTGTGGATGAAGAACTCCAGGATCCTCCTTTCCATTTTTAGGATTCTTTACATTAGAATTGGCCTATACGGTCCTTTAAATGCAATTGTCGAGCCCAAAGCCGAGACTCGACATTCAAACAAGTTTTAGGCTTGCAGCTATCAGTTTCCTATCAACATAGCTTTTGGCTAGATGAGTAGGAATTCTGGAAGCTGCAGTCTCAATAAATCTGGATGACATTATATTAGAAAGGCTGAAATATAAGATGTCTTTCTCTATAATACAGGACACCTAATTGCTAAAAGATGGCAGTCAACCAGAAATCAACTAGATTTTCCTGCAAATCAAGTTCATGAACTCTATTTAGTTTTGTATCACCTTCTAAAATGGAATAACTCCAGGTCCGTAGTAGATTGTCTATTTATTGCATGTGTGTGTGTGTGTGTACGTGTGTGTGTGTACATGCATGTCCACGCACATGCTAGTCTTTTAACCCTTAATTTTCAGATGTAGGGCATAAATGGTATATGTGCAGGAAGTAATTGGCAAAGTATCTTAGGCTGTTGAGGAAATGATGAAATATAATAAATATGAACCCAGATAATATACAATAGTGTCTTTATTTTTGGTCCTGGCTTAAACTATTGCAGTGTCGATGGGACAAAGTAGGAAGGTCTGTGGAATTTATAGCTCAACAGTGGTGACATAGATGGTCTTAAAATGGAATCTAGATTTAAAGCATCATACAGTTTATGTCAATTGCGGACAGAGATATTAGTCTTTAATTAATAAGATGATGGCAAAATGACCTATATATTATCATTTTGAGAACTCAGCTCTGAAAGAACTAAATTGCCCAACCCCTGATTTATTTCCACAAGGATTACTTTTTAGGATTTTCATTTTAACTAGATGGAAGAGACAAAAGAGTCAACAATCATTCCCCTCATCCCATTGCAACTTGTAAGACTTATGCAAATCAATCCACTGTTAACAGATGCTTGAAACAGATAGATGATCATACATATTAAGATCCTACTATTAGTGGAAGCTTATTATAATGCATTCTGTTGCAGTGCTTCTGACTTGTAGATTAGGATAGTGATTTGTAGGTTAGGATGCTGGATCAGAATTCTAGAAGTTAAGCACATAGAATCAGAGAATTTGAAGGAGGCCATTCAGTATAACTATTGGAGCATTATATTACAATCATAGTTACCTTAATCTACCATGTTCAACGTAACATATACCTTAGGTACCTTACTTGATCTCTCTCATTTGTAATAGGAAAAGGATTATTTTTCTGCCATGAAGCAGGCATGAGAATCCTTGATGGTGAAGCAGCATTCTTTGATAAATGCAAATACAATAATACAATAGTAGAGTTGGAAGGGACCTTAGAGGTCTTCTAGTCCAACCCCCTGCCTAGCAGGAAATCCTATACTGTTTCAGACAAATGGCTATCCAACATCTTCTTAAAGACTTCCAGTGTTGGGGCATTCACAACTTCTGGAGGCAAGCTGTTCCACTGATTAATTGTTCTAAATGTCAGGAAATTTCTCCTCAGTTCTAAGTTGCTTCTCTCCTTGATCAGTTTCCACCCATTGCTTCTTGTTCTACCCTCAGGTGCCTTGGAGAATAGTTTGACTCCCTTTTCTTTGTGGCAACTCCTGAGATATTGGAACACTGCTATCATGTCTCCCCTAGTCCTTCTTTCTCTTAAGCTAGACATACCCAGTTCCTGCAACCGCTCTTCATATGTTTTAGCTTCCAGTCCCCTAATCATCTTTGTTGCTCTTCTCTGCACTCTTTCTAGAGTCTCCACATCTTTTTACATCATGGCGACCAGAACTGAATGCAGTATTCCAAGTGTGGCCTTACCAAGGCATTATAAAGTGGTATTAACACTTCATGTGATCTTGATTCTATCCCTCTGTTTATGTAGCCTAGAACTGTGTTGGCTTTTTTGGCAGCTGCTGCACACTTCTGGCTCATATTTAAATGGTTGTCCACTAGGACTCCAAGATCCCTCTCACAGTTGCTACTATTGAGCAAGGTACCACCCATACTGTACCTTGCTCAATAATGTTTGTAAAAACATTGTTTTTGAATACTTGTTCATAGCTGTTAAATATGTGGTATCATTTCAAAGCATTACTAGATTGCTCATTTATGGCACCAACAAAAACAACATTATGGTCTTGTTAGAATCTTTATACTAAAACTCTTCTGTCTGTTTGTTTGTAATCTTCAATTAGCCCAAGTGGTACTTCATATCACAACAATTTTTTGAATCAAGGTACCTCAAATCTGCTAACATGAAGAATTGGTACAAAAAACAGAACAGATTAACCCTGTGGAATTGAAATTTTAAGGCTTTTCATATCAGTTGCATTCACAAAATTGTGACCTCCGCCACAGTCAGCTGAGGACCTGTGATTATTATTTCTGACATTCCCTGAAAGCTGCCAATAAGCAAAGTTAATGTAGAAGCCAGCAGGGAGTTGGAAGTCACTCCTGTTATATCACAACAATTTTTGAATCAAACTACTACGATCCAGGAACAGTGGAATTGAAATTTCCACACATCGGGCACTTTACTTCACAGTGTTCTAACCATTGCAGTATCCCCACAGTCACCTGACATAGATACTTGTCTGAGATGTTGACAAGTAATCCAGCATTCAAATAAAAAAATCTGGCCAGCCTACTAATGTTGTGTAGAAAGAAAGGGGGACATTATGGTCAAGAAATGACACCAACCATTTACAGGAAGCAGAAAAGAGGAAAAGAGAACACGAATTGGATGAAGCCAGGGCAACACAACTCCAGCATCAAACAATAATAATAGCATGAAAGAAGGAGAGATAAAGGAGGAGAAACATTCAGGTATGACAACAACAGACACAGAAGAAGAGAGAAAAGAAATCCACATCTTCAAGATTAGAGAACAAATAGAAGAGATAAAAAATAGAGGATGAAACGGATATATGTATCTTAAAAAACAAAAGGCACAGAATCAGAACATGAGATGGAAGAAGAAAGAAAATATTGCCTCAATATGTGATGAACAGTGGAGAACGAGCCAGACATCGCGACGACAAAACATGCGGTCTCGATAGTCCGAGACCGCCGTTGATTCTTTTACCAGCTGCACGGTCCATATGGACCTAAACCGTCCCGGAGAGACGGTGACAGGGAGACAAATCCTTGCTGGTCTCAGGGACACCGCAAAGTCCCTGATTGACCCAAGGGAAGTTCTCCAAGTCGGCGGTAAACAGACAGCCCCCAGGCTGGCAAAGTCGGAGATGGCTCCGGAAAGAAGGCAGTGAAAGTGAGTCCAGCTGGTGAGATTTTTTTTTCTTTGAGAATGATTGCCCAAAGAAATTTTTTAAAAAAGATAAATTAGTCCTTTAAGCAAAAGAACAAAGTGGCGAAATTTATCTTTATTGGACTGCCTTAGAAAGTTTTTTTTTTCTTCCTCTTTTATGTAACAGCGTTTTGTGGATTGAAGTGATTGGAATGCTTCCCGTTTCTCCTCTTAAGTGAATTAATTGATTTTTTTCTCCTAATCTGTGCTACCTTTATTTTTTGGCTGATCTAAAACTTTTTTTACTTTAATAATCCTTCCTCTTATTGTTTATTAAATTTTATTAAATAGAGATTTTTCTTTTCCTTAAGCTTGAAACGAATAAGAGAAAGTTGAATCTGCCATTCGGAAGCCAGAACTTGTTTTTTTTCTCTTTTTGAAACAAAGTATCCTTTGCTCTTATTTTCCCTGAGTTTGTTGACATTGCTAACTAGAGGGTTTGCGGCTTGTCTGTAGAGACTGATAACGGCTGAAGGACACAGACTGTTTTCTTGCAGATGTCCTTGTGGAATATTTTGGACAAGGGAAGGGAAAGAAAAGAAAAGATAGAACCCTTATTTTTTTGGGAAAAAATTAAAAGGATCTTATGTTTAAGCAAATTTAAAACAAAAATATTTTTATACAGAAAAGAAATATTGAAGGCGAGAGTGGCAGTGGATTTTAAACTTTTTATTTTCTTCATATGAATATGCATTCATATACAGATGAAGAAACCCTAAGTTACCAGGATTTTTTGGATGGAATTCTAAAGATATTTGAAGGATTTGAGAGGTTTGATAAGAAGTTAGATAGATTATTGTCTGGCTCAATAAAAGATGAAGGGACTGGAGCTTCAAAAAATAAAGAACGGAGTGAAAATAAAGAAGATAAAGGCAAGATAACAGATGAACCTAATAATGGAGCACCTATGAGTAAAAGTGGAAAGGAGGGAACATGGAAAAGTGAATCTGATTATTATTATATACTTGATGATCTGGAGCTCTACCCCCTCTGTCAAGATATGGATTTGATGATGGAATTAAGAAGAGAAACAGCTTTAGAAAGACATTGGATAATCAAAGACATGTTAATTTTAATACCAGCTCAAGGGCAACAAGACTATATGAGAGATCTTTCAAGCAAAAAAGTGCGGAGAGAAGTTTTTAAAAAAATTATAAAGAAGTTTATAATACAATACAATACAATACAATACAATAGTAGAGTTGGAAGGGACCTTGGAGGTCTTCTAGTCCAACCCCCTGCCTAGGCAGGAAACCCTATACCGTTTCAGACAAATAGCTATCCAACATCTTCTTAAAGACTTCCAGTGTTGGGGCATTCACAACTTCTGGAGGCAAGCTGTTCCACTGATTAATTGTTCTCACTGTCAGGAAATTTCTCCTCAGTTCTAAGTTGCTTCTCTCCTTGATTAGTTTCCACCCATTGCTTCTTGTTCTACCCTCAGGTGCTTTGGAGAATAGTTTGACTCCCTCTTCTTTGTGGCAACCTCTGAGATATTGGAATAATGCTATCATGTCTCCCCTAGTCCTTCTTTCTCTTAAGCTAAACATACCCAGTTCCTGCAACCGTTCTTCATATGTTTTAGTCTCCAGTCCCCTAATCATCTTTGTTGCTCTTCTCTGCACTCTTTCTAGAGTCTCCACATCTTTTTTACATCGTGGCGACCAGAACTGAATGCAGTATTCCAAGTGTGGCCTTACCAAGGCATTATAAAGTGGTATTAACACTTCACGTGATCTTGATTCTATCCCTCTGTTGATGCAGCCTAGAACTGTGTTGGCTTTTTTGGCAGCTGCTGCACACTGCTGGCTCATATTTAAATGGTTGTCCACTAGGACTCCAAGATCCCTTTCACAGTTACTACTACTGAGTAAGGTATCACCTATACTGTACCTGTGCATTCCGTTTTTGTTGCCTAAATGTAGAACCTTACTCTTTTCACCATTGAATTTCATTTTATTTTATTATTATAAGAGAATTGACACAACAACTGGCTAAAGAGATAAGGCAGTTTTGTTACTGGAAAGACACAGGTTGATGATGAAGGTTGATAACTCAAAACTTAGTTAACCTTTGGTGATTAATAAGTAGGATTTCTTAGACACTTTTAGAATGTTTTCTTTAAAATGTTTTTTGTTAATTAATAATCCATTAAGATAATAATAATAATGAAGTAATAATCTCAATTAGCAAAAATAATTTGGATATAAACTGTAAATGGCGACCTGGGGAAAAGATTTATCAATTTCACTAATATATTTTTGTTTAGATTTTATTATAAAGAGGTAATTTTTCTTGGGCACGTATAAACTTTACTAACAAACTTTTGTTTAGACTTTATTATAAAGATGTAATTTTTCTTGGGTCGGAGGGGAGGAGATGTGATATAAATGACAAAAAAAAAATTCTGTTTTTTTTCTTTAGATAACTATAATAACAATAAGAAAATGTTAATGGATAATGTTTAATGATTTTTATATGTCTTGGCATTGGTAAAAGCAATTAGATATAAGCTTAAATAGTGAGTTGGGGGAAAAAAGGGAATATGCTATAAAAGGGTAATTATTGGAGGTTTATAAGAATAGCTAATGAATGCCAGTAGGTGGTTGTGTCTTCAAGTGCAAATGATTCTAGATAAAAGCATATTTAAATAATTATAGCTAAATGAGAATGATGGTACATTGATGGTAAAATACATAAAGATTTTCGATTTTAAAATGTAAATTAAAAATATGAAGGATATATAGTAACGCACGAAATTTATTTGTAACCAATCAACATGCTTTCTACAAGATGTAATGAAGAATTGGGTTTTTTTGTGTTTTTGTTTAATTAAAACAAAAAAAATTCTAAAAAAAATGTGATGAATAGTTATGACTACAAGAATTCCTGAACATGACAATGTCTACTTTTAATAGTAAGATCTCAATAGAGAAACAGCAAGACACATGCATTACGCACAAGGCATAATATTTCTCCTGATGTTGGTGCAATAACCAAAATCTGCCCTCACTGTCATCGTAAAGCTGGAGTAATACAATTCAGGGAAATTTGATGTTCATTCAGCTCACATTAGACTGCACTACCTTTCTCACAAAGAATGAACCAGTGGGTCTAGTAATAGATAACAATATAATGATTACTTTTACTGCAAGTGGCCTTTGTTTTATTTTATGCTAGTTTTATGTAGAAATGTCACCTATCGTCCGATGCTTCAGTGCTTGCAACTTTTTCCTCTCCTTCTTCCCACCATCTCTGCTTCTATGGAAATCGGTCCTAGATCAACAAATATTTATTACATATTCTGTACTACTACCTGAAAGCTGTTTGCCTTCAGAAGGAGGGAAAACAATTATTGTAGAACAGAAAATAAGATAGTGGTGCTTTGAATTTCAGGAGGATGTAGTTGAGCTCCACAGGAAGAAATATACAGTTGTGGTAGTTGCTGATTCACTGCAGGGAGGAATAAAAATAAATGTCTAAAGATCATACCCATAAGATCTGAAATGTGTCAGGAGTGAGATGGCTTAGAACAGCTTCTGAGATATATTGAATCCCTCAACTTTTTCCCATCTGGAAAATCTGTGTGGGGATGAAAATCACTGCAAAGAAGAGTATCACCATGGATTTTTAAAAATTAGAAAAGAATCTCAAGATTTGCTCTTATCCAGTCCACGAAAGAGCACTGGAAATAAAGTAAAATACTGCCAGAGAATGTCTTGACTCTGCAGGTGGTGTAGTTGGGAAGATTTAGATTTTTATTTGTGGCCTGGGTTATCTGAATGGTGGACATGAGATATGTTGCATCTCACAAGAACTGGTATCTGTTTGGCCAAGGAATGGTCAGCTAGCTCAACAGGGCTTTAAAATGAATCCTAGGGTGATTAGAAAACATACACTCACACATGGGAAATAGGAATCTTATTTATTGACTTCTTCATTGTAAATGGATGTGGGAATTTTCCTACAATACATCAGCCTTTTGAAATTGTCCAAGGGAGGAAGCAGATAATGCAAGTATTACAGGAATATAATATATTGTTGAGTATACTAACACAACTTGAAAACCTGCCAGATTATTCCTCTGTCCCCTCTTATATCAAACAGAATTGAGGCAGGATTATGTTGAGTATTCTTCTCTTACCCTCTCCTTTCCCAGGATTGTGTTGTCATTTTCTTTCTCTTAATAATTCTAATAGTTCTTGTATGCTTTTGTCTGCATAAAAAGACTTCACTTGGGGGGGAAACAGGGAAAAGGCTGGCCTCGTTATCTATACACTAACTTCAGTGTATAGAAAATGGATAGATTTGATTTTGATAAATTTGTTTTAATTGATGTAAAAGAAATCTAATTGGGATGATTTATATTATTGGAATATAAAAGCCGAAAGCTACAATTGAAAAGGAACAAAGGCACTAGAAAACAAGTTGTTAAAAGAATACAGTATCTGCTCAGAAATCCAGATGAATGAATTTGGCAATATACAAAGAATATTGCCTAAAATTAGTGAAAAAGCAAATAAATGTAATACTGCTCAGTGTGTCTATTATTTTTTGACCAAGAAGAAAATGTGGATGGTGCTTTCCAAAAGAGAGTGGTAGATCTTTCAAAGTGAATGGAAGGGAAGGGAAGATTTTCATTTCCTGATTTAGTTTGGATATCTTGATATCTTAAAGGAAACCACACTAAGTGTAGCCAAACACATCTTGGACTTCAAAGGAAACATATTTTCATACTTACAGAGCAATGATAGGTAGGATTCCAGAGCAGGAGAAGCTAATAACAGAATCTCAGTATGAGGTAGAATTCACATATATGTATATGTTGTGGCCCAGCAGCGGCCAGCTGAGCTGTTAGTGGACTATGACAGCGATGACCATTGTGGGACTGCTCTGGAGGATGAGGAAGACTTTGGAGGGTGTTTGGAGAGCAGGGACTAGAGAGGCCTGTTGGCCACCAGGTGACATCTGAGTCAGGGAGCAGTGAGAAGGAACAGAGGGAGGTTGTCCCTGATGTGCGTGTGCATAGAGCTGAGAGGAGAAGGGAGCAGCTGTGGAGAAGACGTCATAGAAGGAAATAGGGACAGCTGGCTACAGTTGTGGCCCCTCCCAAAGAGTTTATAAGTGGAGCGACAGGAGAGGAATCTTTGCAGGAGCGACAGGAGAGGAATCTTTGCAGGAAACAACAATCCATTTTACTAGCCGTTGAGAAAGCATTCCGTAAGTCTAATCTTGGTTTCTTGAAGATAGCGTTCTAGGCTCCTAACCAAGGGGTGGCTTTATCTCCGTAATGGTCTCACTCGCCATCTTCAGGCTGGGTTTTGGGCTTAAAGTGTGATCGGAGCTGCCGTCTTTCTATAAATCTTGGTGGGGGGTATGGAGTGCTGGCTTTGTTTCAATAAGTAGAGTGATTGGTTGTGTGGTTGTATCATGATTGGTTGATTGGTGCTGGCTCTGTGTACATTGTTGTTTCGTGTTGTAACGGCCTGGATGGTGGGTGGGGCTCGTTTGTTGACTAGGGCTGGTTTCCAGATGTTTGGTAGGCGGGAGGTATCATCACGTTTATTCATGCTGTGGGGGTATTTCTCTATTTCGATAGCTTCCATAATTATTCTCTTGTTGAAGTGTTCTGTTTTGGAGATTAACCTGGTTCCTTCAAAATTAATTTCATGTCCTGTAGCTTTAAGGTGCTGGAAAAGGGAAAAAGTTTTTTTCTTTTTTTCTTACTGCGTTCTTGTGTTCTGCGATGCATGCATTTATTCTCCTGTTCATTTGTCCTATGTATGTTGCAGGACAGATTTTGCATGGTATTTTGTAAACTCCTTGGTTTTCTGGGTGGATTTTGTCTTTGGGGTTTCTTAAGATGTTGGCTATTTTTTGCTCAGTGTTGAAGTCTGTCTTGATGCTGTGTTTGTGGAGAATTTTGCTGATTTTATCTGTGGTGCCTTTGATGTAAGGGAGGAGGGCAATGCCATTGTCCTGTTCTGTGTCTTGATTTTGGGGGGAGTCTGTACACAGGATGTTACGAAACAGCCGACTAATCTGCAAACATCAACTTCATCAACTAATCAAGATGTTACAACACAGCCAACCAATCCACTTACAGCAACAAGGCCAGCACTCCATACCCCCCCCCCCCAATATTTATAGAGGGACTGCAGCTCCGATCACGCTTTGCTTGCACAGGCACGAAGCCGAAGGCACCAGCCTGAACATGACGAGTGGGACCTCCTCGAAACGTCGCCAAGATACTCTCAATCTTACATGAGAAAAGACCCGAATACTCCAAAACCAGCATACCTGTACCAGTGAAAATCTATGAGAATATATATATATGTTTTCTGAGGTTTTCGCGGGTGTTTGTATGTATGTCTTTGGTTGTTCGGGTTTTCTCCCGCGTAGAATTGGAAGTATCTTCACGACGTTTCGATGAAGTCTCGAGAAAACCCGAACAACCAAAGACATACATACATACATACATACATACATACATACATATATTCTACTTACATGCTGAGATTCTGTTCTTATTAGAACAGAATCTATATTGTAAAAAATGAGGAAAAAATAGACTACATAACAAGCCAAAGAAGATAAGGCAAAAAATGTAGGAAAGTACTGAAAAAAATAAAACATGGGGAATCAAAAGATAAGGAATTCTTCAGATATATTCCGATTAAAATGAAAAGAAATATGCTTGTTATGCTCAGTAAAGATGGCAATATACATAACAAATAAAAAACCGCAGAATTACTTTCCATGAGCTGATGACTGGGAATATATTTAAATCTCTAGGTCCTAATGAATTGCAACCCAGGGTGCTGAAAAATAATAATAATAATCTAATGTATTATTTCTGAGAAATCCTGAAGAATGGGGAAGTGTCAGATGATGACAAGAGGGAAAATGTCTCTTGAAAAAAGAAAAATCTGGTTAATTAGAGATTACTCATTCTGACATCAGTTTCTGGAAAGATTCTAGAGCAGGATCATGAAGAGATTAATGTACAAGCACCTTGAAAACAATGAAATAATCACCAAAGATCTATTTCAAAGGCAAGTATTATTAGACCAAATGTAACTGATTTTTTTTAAAAAACTTTCTCAGTGTAGATTAGGGTAATGTTGTAAACATGTACTATGTTGAAACTATGATTTCAACAAAGCGTTTGACAAAATATTTTTAAAATTTTTTGATTAATTAACTAGTATCATATGAGCTACATGGCATAAAAATAAATGGATGTATTAAATTACTTGAAAATTATATTCAGAGAATATTCATTAATACCTTTTTATAATACTAGAGTAAGAAACTGAATGGAGTGCCACAAGTCTCAGTCATGGGTGTTTAATATTTTTACGAATGACTTGGAAGATGAAAGGGAAGAAGCAGAGGTGGTATTCTACTGGTTCGGACCGGATCGCCCAAACCAGTAGCAAAAATCGTGGGTGGCTTTGCCCACCCAGCCGGGCTCTATGGCATCCCATTTAGGCCCTTTTTAAAGCCAAAAGCGCATGAGCAGAAGGCTTAGCGCATGCACGGAAGTGGCCCGTGCACTCACCTTTGTGAACCAGTAGGGAAGGTAAGTAAATACCACCCCTGGGAAGAAGTAATAATTTTGTAAATGATATAACAGTATGACAGGTTATAGGTAATAGATGAGAGTAGGAAATAAATAAAATTCAAAATGATATTGATAAATTAGAAGAATCAGTTGAAATAACAGTAAAGATAAATAGAGACGAATGCTAAGTTCTTCACTTGGAAACAGAAATAAAATGTAGGGATATAGAAAGATAGATTATCTTGGAATAATAGTTAATTGCAGACTATATATGAATCAGTAGTACAATGCAAAATAGGCAAAGTAATTTTCAGGTTGTATTAATTGAAATATAAATTTTCTTTTGTGGAAAGTGGTAGATCCTTTTGTTGTTGTCAGATCTGGAAACAACACTTGTCAAGAATACCATCTTTATAGTACAAATGGGCAGGGGGGGGAATGGTTTGCCTAAGACAAAGTGTTTAGGAAAATATCTGTATTAGAGATGTCATGCTACTCCACTTTAATATACTTTAAATTAGAAAAAATTGCAAGTAACTGAAGCATAGAAATTTGGCCTGGGGAGCTAAACAGCATAGCACATAAGATAATTATTATTTCAACCCGACCTTAATGCTCATGTCATGTAGATAAATTTGCCTTTGGTTGGTGCACAAGTCCTTTTTAAAACCATCTCCTCTTGCAGCATTCTTCCTTGCTTCCCCTTGTATCTTGAATCATTTAGTCAGTTTTATTGAAGAGCTAAAATTTTATGTACATAGAAAACCAGGACTAATGCAAGTAAAAACGTCTGCAATATAAATACTGCTGTTATCGCAATAAAATAGCAGATAGCATCGACAAGTTAATTGTAAAATTGTTTCTTCAAGCCAAAAAACTTCTGCTATGGGAAGTCATGTGCCCATGATTACTAAAGAGTCTTTCCCCCAGGAATACTTAATGTAACCCAGACCTAAGTATGTAATCTTGCTGGCATAATGATATGCCATCCCGACTCTTGTTGCCCTAGCTGGCTAATGAAGTATATTGTCTGCATTTTCTCTCCTCTCTCTCTTTTGAAGGCACTTATAAATGGTCCGTGGCAGGTGTTTAAGCACCAGGCCAGAAACTCAGGGGACTGTGAGTTCTAATCCTCCAATTGGCATGAAAACAAAGAGGGTTTCCTTGGGCCAATCATTTTCTCTCAGCCCAACTCATCTCATAGAATTGTTCTGCGGAAAATAGGAGGAGGAAGTAATATTAGGTATGTTCACCACCTTGTTATTTATTAAAAAATGATGAAGGCGGTTTAAAAAAATACGTTGATAAAGTTACTTTCATCTAGGCCAGCATAATCTAGACCAGGAGTGTCCAAACTTGGCAACTTTAAGACTTGTGGACTTCAACTCCCAGAATTCCCCAGCCAGCTGGCTGGGGAATTCTGGGAGTTGAAGTCCACAAGTCTTAAAGTTGCCAAGTTTGGACACCCCTGATCTAGACAATGTTGATTTGAGGGGGTCTAATAGGATTGTCTTGAAAAACAAAGGACAGAGTACGTAACAAAGTTTGTAGACCATGACTCCATTGCAGTTTAGTATTGATATTTTGCAGAACACAAAACAGTGGGATAAAATAATTTTAAATTTTAAATCATGCTCTGACAAAGGTCACATATAGCATCACATATGTGTAAGGAGTAAAACTGGGTTTGATAGTTCATTCCGGTGTTTCTGAACTTCAAATGAAAAAGAGTTTAAATGAATAAAAGTTATAGCTTTGCATGGGACAACGTGTTCTAGGGTGAAAAATTGACCTCAAGTAAAGCTGCCTCTCACCACTTCTTATTCAGCACAGGCAAGCAGGAAATGTAATTGGCTCCCAGTGTTTGCCATTCTTTTTTGACAGCGAAGGTCAGAATTAAAACTGCTAATACTAAAGAGGAGGCTATTGGTCATACACAAATTAGGACCCTGAGAGAGATTTCTCTCAGCAACCAAACTTGCACAAGAATTGGAATATCCTTTACTCCACCTTGCCTGTCCAATGAGAAATGTCACAGTTGATGTAGAAATTGTAGATTTTTTTTTAACAAAAGGTCATTTTCAGGTAAAGATGTTGCCCATTGAATGTTTCACAGAGTCCTTTCAAGGCCTCGATTCACTTCCATATCTTCATTGGAGGAAATTGATTTTGGTGCTGTCCATGGTGCTTCAGCTGGGTGTGTATTACCAGACAAACTCCTGACATAATTGCTGTGTTTAGATAACATGCTTAGCTGTAGTTTACTCAAAGAAGATATTTTTGCAGTCCTATTATACTGGACAATAAACATATGAGCTAGATTCTTACAGCATTCAAGGCTAAAAATGTGATTGGCTATTTAGTAATTCAATGTGTCACAAGAACATAATCAACAGTTCTGCTTTTTTTTCTTTTTTTTGTACAAGCATATGTGCACATAAAGCTCTTCTCTCCGTGATCCAGCTAGGGAGAGAATTCAAATGAGTGCCTTTAAATAAGTCTAAGTGTTTCTTATCACTATAGATTTCACTGAGTGAATACGCATATCTGGGCTTATTCTAGAAGTAAATATCTTACTTCTGGTTTCTTCTCTATTCAGATTTCAATTTATTGTCCATTATAGAGTTTTTTCAAAGCTCTGTGAGGAATTTCCCATTGTTTCAATTATCACTATCCAGTGAAATCTATATTTTAGTTTTTGATGGTTTGCAATAATAAATTGCAAATTTTAAATTGTAAATTTTAATTTTAGGGTATTTTAATTGTTTTTAACTTTATTGTTACTGCTTTTTTAACATTGTGGCTATTATTATTATTTATGAACTGTAAAAGTTTTTTATGTATACCTCCTCGGTGCCATATGTTTGTATATTTGATTGTACGCCGCCCCGAGTCCCTTTGTGGAGAGGGAGCGACTTATAAATTGAATAAATAAATAAAATAAATAAATAAATAAATAAATGAGGCGTTTATTTATCACATATGTTACTAAAATGATAAAAGATACCACTTGGTTTGTATAATCATAAATTATGTCTAGAAAAGTCCAGACAAATGTATCCTATATTTTAGCTACATATAAATGAGCTTTGGCACTAACTATGAATTTTCTTCATGGTTAATTCTTAATTACTTGCAGAAGAAAAATATTTAAATGGAATTGTATAACACAGAGAGTTACAATAAGGTTCTCCAAGTGTTCATTACAGATCATCCCCCTAGATTTTCAAAAGAACCTTTCAAATTTAATGGATTTGTAAAACACTGAAGACATTATCTTGCTGTTATTAAGGAAATAGAATAAGAACATCGTTCAATTGTTGTTAATGGTCTTAATTGATGAAATCTGTACAGCTTTCAAAGAAATGATTGAATATGACTCAACTGAAACTTAAGTAGAACTTGTGACTAATTTCTTGGTAATATATATTCAGAGATAACAGTTTCTAATTCCACATTTCTTTATTGCACAATTTTATCCTTATGCTTAAAAAAATAATCGTCAAGAAATGGGGAAAGAGGAAAAAGTGGGGCCCCAGTAATTGCTTCCTATTTTTTCAATTTCTAATTATGGTTAAAATATAGATTTGAAGTGTAAATATTAATTTCTTAATGTCATGAAAAATAGGTTGCCCTAATTGAGAGGGAACTCATTGCTAATTTAATAGGGATTCATTGGAAATTATTTGAACTTCTTATAATATAAATCAGTTGAATTAAATGGAAGACTTCAAATAAATATGCATGTAGAATAAACACGCCTGCCTCATTCGTGTATAAATAAGAAGTATTCACATGAAGAAGGAGGGAAACTATTTTAGAAGAAAATGGGCATAGCAGAGAAGAAGGATGGATATTCTCTTTCAATTTCCTTATGTATTGTCCACTTGTACATTTTTCACCCAGTCTAACATTGTTGTCAGAATTGAAATGGGAAAAGAGCCTGAAGCCCTGAGCATAGGGTAAGGGTGATATTCAAATCCTCTCATCCATGTGTAGATTTTATTGTAGAAATGCAACTCATTCCATTCCCTTTTTAGTCCAAAGAAATCTATTAATATTCTGTTGGCCTTTATAAATTGATTGTACAGAAAATACAGGAAAAGTCCATATATATAGGTGGACTTATATTGTTGTCGACGTACGACCACAATTGAGCCAAAATTTATGTTGCTAAGCAAGATAGTTGAGTTTTGCCCCATTTTGCAACCTTTCTTGCCACAGTTGTTAAGTGAATCACTGCCATTGTTAAATAAATCAATGGTTGTTAAATGAAACTTCCCCATTGACTTTGCTTGTCAGAAAATAGCAAAACGTGATCAGATGACCCTGGAAAACAACAACTATCATAAATATGAGTCAGTTGCGAAAGGTCTTGATTTTGATTGCATTACCATGGGGATGCTGCAATTGTTGTAAGTGTGAAAAAAATCATACTGTTTCATGCCATTGTAACTTTGAATGGTTCACTGTAACTAAACAAATGGTTCTAAATAGAAAACTATCTCTATTGCCCTTAATTTCATGTGAGAAAACAGGGTAGAAATATAAACAAAAGACAAAAAAGGAGAAAAAAATGTGTTATGAAACAAAAAAACTTTTTGTTGTTGTGAGAAATCAGTGTGTGTTTCCATTGCATTTAAATTTGACATTGACTTATCTGACACTAGAAAATGTCACATGTAATTAAATTAAATTAAATTAAATTTTTGCTTTAGGGGCCACCCAACTCCAGAAAATTAAGGTACTTTGAACTGGTTACTTCTTTAATTTGAATTTTATAAATGTATTTAGTACCTTACAAATGTTGTCATCTTGATGTAATAACTAAGCATGACATGAATTCATTATTTATTATCACAGCCTTCCGCCTCGTCATTAAAAAGACAAGTTCTTCTAGTTATTTCATTCTTACATTTTGAGGTTTATGCTTGTATAAAATAAAATAGATTTTTTAAATATTAAGTACACATTCACATACATTATGGGTAAATATATTGTTAGGCTGTCACTTGAAAATGATACTATGGATTGACACACAAGCAACTACGGTCATAGGTGGTTGTACTGATTTGTTACAGAAGGATAAAAGTTTAAAAAATGGGAAAAATAGCCAAAGAAATTGGCCTATCTTTCCTTACTGTCTCTTAAAAGGACTAAATAGTTGGAGTGCCCATAAAAACATCCTTACTTCTCGAAAAATAAAAAGGTGCCTCTTCCATTGAGAACAGATTACTACTAAGCAGTCTTCCAAAGTCTTTATCTGTACAAATTCAATTTGGGATTTCCCTAAAGAGACTAATACGGCCTGAGCAGTTTAATCCTTGTTCGCCTTATTTGTTTTCAGAACCTCTGAATAATTTTAATGGTAACCCATATTTTAACACATGCAGATTACTGACCTATTAACCTAATTACTTGAAATGAGGATTGGGGCTGGGGTGGGTGGGTAGTTTCAACCATATATAATATTTTTAATTTAGGTTTTTTTTCCCCAAGCTAATACATTGAAAATCTTTTTTTCTCAGATACTTTAGCATACAGTATTAACTGTGTTCTAGACTATGTAATAAGAATTGAAGAAAAATAGAATGCATTCATTGGTAGTACTGCATCTAAAAATATAGGTGCTGACCTAGAGATAATCTTATACCTTGTGATAAATTATTAGTTATAAATAAAAAAAATAGTAGAACTGGTTGTTAAACTGGTAGGATCCCACCCCTGAAATGAAGTTTGGAGTTTTTTTCATGACAGTTTTAAGGAGATTGTCAAATGTGGACACAAGTGAATAGCGATATGGGTGGGTAAAGACAGGTAACAAAAGAGTTCATTTCAAGGATTATTTTTCTGTCTGTTTATTTAAAAAATCCTTAGTTAAACTAAAGATATGGAGATGGAGACATTACTTTATATTCAACTATCATAATTCAGATTCCCAATGCTAATTATAATCTTCTCTCCAAATGTTTTGAACAACTGTCAGAATTGTCTGGGAATCAATAAAATTTAAACTACACTAACTACACATTGAAGTACTTTATTCATTACAAAATTTATTATTTTCTCACAACTGCTGCAGTGTTGTCATAAACTCTCTTATGCAAACTCAATAATATTGAAAAAAATTAGTATCAGTGAGTAAAGGCGGGCACAGCCGAACCTGCAAACATCTGGATGGTCTTTAAAGGACATCAAGGATTAGATTCTTTGTTGCTCTTTTGCACCTTTCTCCCTTTGACTCTCAAACTGCTGTTACCATCAGTCTTGCTGATAAGATTTTGTGCTGTAAGTGTCCTTGATTCTTCTTCATTTTCTGATGATTGAATTTCTCCAGAGTCTGTAATGAAGATGAGAAATTCTCTTTTAAATACCCCTATTGTATTTTTCCCTCTCTGAAAATCTTTCCAATCACTATTTGAAACAAGTAATAATGGTGTAGTATCTCTGATACTTAGAAGAAGCACAGCCCACCCTGCTCTCTACTAGATACATGAAAAAACACTTTGAAACAGAGCTTAGTATCCATTGATCTATTTATATTGTCAGCGTGTTTTACCTGCCTAAAACAGTTTTGAAGAAATAGCTCCTCTTGTACATGCTTTCTTTCTCCCTTTTCACTTCTTCCCCACTACTCTTCCATTGAAAAATGTTAACCAGTGAAAGCTAACAAGAGAATAAATTATTCTACTAATACAGTTAATAATTCCCCAACTATCCTTGTTCATCTTCCATCTGGATACACTTCTTCAAACATATGCACCCTCCATTTGTACAACAACATGTGCAAGATTGCCCAGCTCCAGGCTTCCTGATTCAGCTACCAGTTTTAACATGCTTTATCTGGGTGCTTTGATGTAGAACCTACCAGTTGTGAAACAAAAGCTTGAACAGTATCTAAAGTCAGCCAAGGGATTAAAAAACCCCACTGTGGGCACAGCAGCCCTGAGTGACAGTTCATGGAAGCTATTCTGAAGTCGTCCATCAAATGATTACCATGGGGAGTTGATATTCTAAGAAAAGAGGGAAAACTTGTGCGCATCACTTTTGTAAGGGCAGAAACATTTTAGACTGTTAAAGGTGATCTAGGTCCCCAAAGCATGCAACTAGTTTTGCATGCCCAAGGAATGCTCAGATTGAATTTTGAATCATAGTCCCTCCCCCATACCATATGGCAAATCTCTTCTGAAGCCAAAGGGAGTTCCGTAAGCAGCTTTCTGTAGAATAGGAGAGTCTGCTGTTCAAAGGAAAAATGTCAAAAAATTCCCCTGGGCATGGCAAAGGCTGAGGATGAATCTAACATTGCCCATTGGATTCTGGCCAGTGAAACTACGGTAATTATATCAGTAAAGCAAACAGGATTAGGTCTGAGCAGTTATAATGGCTTTCAACGCATAATCCATTATATTTTTTTGGAGTACAATTCTTTTTGGAAACTGGACTTGAAAGGAAATATTGTTGTGCTCATTTGAAATAAGACAAATGACTATTCCACCATACATGGACTGTTAGTTTTATTTGGCCAGTTCTTCAAAATACCGGCTTACTTGGGGAATTGCTAAAAGAAACTATTAGGAACATTTTCTTACGACATTCTGATATACACATATAGAACCAACTTGTCCCTAAGTCCAAATGTGAGATGCTTCTTTCAATAGCAAAAATAAAACTATCTCTGGGAGTTTTTAAGATTTTTAGTAATGCTACAAGGAAGAAATGCAGAGTAACCCCATTACTTGGAATGAACTACAATGAAAGCTATTTATTTGGCACTTCTCTTTCCATGTATGGCTTTACTCTTTGCAAAATCGGAAGCAAAATTTTGCTTGTGTAAGAAATTAGTGTAATTGTTTGGTCATTTCCACATTCTGTTCTATAACCTTTCTCCAGCATAGAATATACACCAATCTTTTTCCAATGTGTAGGCATAGGTGTCCACTGCTAATCACAATAATGGAAAAATGACAAAATGTATCTTGTGATACAAGGAAGTAAGTCATAGGATTTGCACTGTGATAGCATGATGCATTCATGATCACTTCATCCCTTCCCATGTACACACCCATGAACACTTTGCTTGCAGGCTATTTGTTTTTGTTCCATATTTGCTGATGTGAAGTTGTTAGCCCTTTGACTATTGCTTTGAACAGTTCAGTGGGCATTTTGTCTGGACCTGATGCTTTTTTATTTAATATTTGGTGTTTTTTTTTCCAGAAAATTTTATTGGTTTTTTTAAAACATTTACTAGGAAAAGGGTATGTGGAATAATATACAAATTTTGGCAGTTGCAAGTATGGCAGACGCCCCCTCCCTCCAAACTCATAGTATACATCTAGGTATAAAACATTAATACATAATCATGTAAAATCAGCATATAGAAATAGAAGTTTTCAATCAACTTATATATTATAACATATTTTCTAAATATAATTTCACTATTACTTTCGGTATGTTTATAACAATGTGGTTTTCTTATTCATTTTTGTGATCTGAGCTTTCTTGGTATTGCCCCTTCCCCCCCCCCCGCTGGCAGAGCTCCGGCCCCTCCCGTGTCCTGTATAACCGTTGTAGAGTCTTCTGTTTTTTCTAGGTTTGCTTTATTTTTTTCCATAAAGGCCTGAGCCTCTATGGGTGTATTAATTCTAATTCTTGTCTCCTCCCAGAATATCAACATCCCTTCAGGCATCAACCATCTAAACCACACCCCTTTCTGGTATAATTTATTCGCCAATTGCGAATAACTTTTCCTTTTCTCCCTAATTTTTTGGGGGATCTGCTTCAAGATGGTTATCTCCCTATCGTGGTATGTCAATGTTTGCCCCCTTTGTACACCCAGAATTGCGTCTCTTGTGCTTTTCCTAAGGAATTTAATATGAACCTCCCTGGGTACATTGTGTGTCCTGGCATATGCTGAATTCACTCTATAGGCCAAATCTATCTCCCACTCCATCTGTTGTTTGTCTTTGTGTATGTATTCAGCTAAGATGTTGGTCATAATGTCCCTTATATTTTCCCCATCTGTTTCTATAACATTTTGAAATCTAAGATAAAAGGACATTCTCTCAAACTCTGTTTTCATTTGTTGAATATCAAGTTCTTTGTTACTCTTCAGTAGAACTTCCACCCCCCCCTCGCCTCCGCCACCCCACCCTCCACAAGGTCCAGTCTCTGTGAGTTCTTATAAATTTGGACTTGATTCTCTTTAATTTCTTCCTTCATTTCCTTTAATTGTTTCTTAATTTCTTCCTGGCCCTGTATGAGTTGTTGAAGCATTTGCAGCAAATCCAACTCTGTACTCTTAGGTTGCATCATTTCTGTAATCTTTGACTGTGTGGCAGGGCTGGATGTTGCAGATGTCGGTGCAGAAGTAGCAAAGCCAGGTTTTCCAGGTGGTGGTCTTTTTGGAGACATAGTTTATAAAACAGAGAAGTCAGTCAGTGTAGAGACTGGACAGCTGGAGAAGTAGAGCAGGCAGATGAGTCCAGGAGGCAGAAAATCCAAACAAGTGAGAGTTTCTTTGGTCAATCTAGCATTAAGAAAAGGTTTCCTCTCCAGAGGGTTCAAGAAATAGCAATCCACAAGAGATTCTTCTGGGTAGTACGGAGACAAAGACCG
Organism: Natrix helvetica; assembly: GCF_964273705.1. NCBI lineage: Eukaryota > Metazoa > Chordata > Lepidosauria > Squamata > Natricidae > Natrix > Natrix helvetica. Next base: position 22,270,090 of record NC_138550.1, read on the forward strand.
GAAGCCTGAGTTTTAAAGGTGGAGTCAGGTTTCACAGTTCATGAAGACAACGGAAGTGTGCCATCTTGCCCTGCCAGCTTTAGGCTCAGAGGCATAGTAAAGTTTCAAAGGTTCACAAAGTTCTCAGGTCATCAACAAATTATAAAACTAAGTCCAGTGAAAATCACTTTTACAGGGGTGAGGCATCATTAGTTGGCTCTCCCCCCTCCTCCTTCCTCCTAGGGGCAAAAGCAAAAATTTTTCAAGCCGCTTGTCCAAGGAGGGGGAAAATCCCCCCCCTCTAACCGCACCTCCAACGAAGCTCCGAAAGTTTAACTTATAACCTTGCTGAAAAGTCCATCAATTCAACAGAGAAGGAATGGAGAAAGGAAGCACCTCACCATACCGCCGCTGCTTCCTTCAATTTTGCGCTGCCCGATCGGCATGGAGACGCAGGCGCGCCCTCCGAGACTGCTCCCCGATGCCTAGAGCAAAGCGGAGAAGCCCCCACCAGCCGCCGCCGATGCCAGGGCCCTCCGCGAGCTGTTCCCTCGGCAGGACGCCTCTTCGGGGCGTCCTGTGCCCCCCCAGAAGCGGGGGAAGCCCACCAGGAGAGCGGGAGCGGACAAAGACTTGCCCGTCGCCGTAGCCGCCAGAACCGGAAGTCCTTATTTAATATTTGGTTTATTGCCTTTCTACTTTTTTCCCTGAAGCTTCAATTGGTTGAAAAGTTAGTAGTTTGTATACTGGGTGAGAGGTTATGTAGACAGTGCTATACCAATATTGGTTATGCTGCATTTCTAGATACAAAACAAATTGGTTATTATAAATCCTTCATTTTAAATGTGGTTTGTTATGCAGCATAAGGCCTAGGCTCAATTTTTCTGTAAATATCCCTTAGGATTTACGATTTAATCAAATTTAAATCAGCAAATTTAGATCAATGTTTGTGTTTAAGCTTATCTAGTATTACAGAACAAATCCCTACTCTTGATCTCTCAACAAAGAGATAAAGAAAGAAAAGAAAATTTGATTCCAGATGCCTGCTGCTTTATCCCTTTTTCTCTACTCAAAGTCTCAAAGTTACAGAAGTGTGGAAGGACTGTGCTCCTTTACCAGCTCCTTGAGAATGTGCCACCTTCTCCTATCTTTCTTTCTACTTATCCTCATTGCTTCTGAAGCATGGAAGAATTACACATTTGTGTAATAGTTACTGATTGTGTGTGTGTGTGTGTGTTCAAATCAGAGGGTTTTTTTTCTCTTAACTCCAGTTAAGCCTGGACAACTGTCTGCAGTTTTCTTAGCAAGTTTTTTTGGAGGTGGTTTGCTCCTTCCTAGGCTGAGAGAGAGAGAAGGTAGCTAGCCCAAGCTCATCCAACTGGCAACTTGACTAAGGTTGGACTAGAATTCATAGTCTTGCAGTTTCTAACCTGATGCCTTAATCACAACACCAAATTGGTTCCAGCTACTGGTTTGCGGACTATAATTCCCAAACCTCTTTTTTTTTACATACTTATTGTAAACGTTCAAGCTAGCATCTGAGAATTTGAAAACATCACTAAATCTAGTAAGTATTACTATTTATTGTACCTATTATTAAAAACTGGGACAGATCTTCCTGGAGAAAGCCATTCTATGTGGTTGACTTGACAGCATATAATCAATCAATTATCTATCACTTATCTATCATTTACCTTTAGTGAGATTCGAAAAACCTATCCCTATCCTCCTCACCTTGCTACTCTTAGAAACGGAAGAGTTTGTAGGGTTGCACTATTTTCTCATGCTGAACTAAAATTGTATGCCTTGCCACTGGGCCATTTCTGAATTCAGAACAATCTCATTTGAGATGATTGTAAGATTTCATCAAACCACTTCAGGTATTACTTAGCAATGTTTTACTGATCTCCAGGTGTTCACCCCAGCTTCCTTGAAGAATTTTCAGCCTGCCTTCATATTTTAGTTATTCCAGGGTTGTCCTGTTAGCTGTGGATTTCAGTATCTGCCCTGATAGTTATGGTTTTTCCAAGTGGCTTTTAAATCTTTGGCAACTTTGGTTATCTGTAAACCAACTTCAAAGAAGGAACATTTGACTTAATCATAGGATTACTTAATTATAGAATTTTAGATCCAATATTTTATTATGTATTTCGTATTGATAGGTCTGTTCATTATCCAGTGTACTTTTCATTGGTATTTTTTCTTCAGTGACTCAAACTAGACACCTTTCAGTCTATCTGAAACTAGTTTTTGCTAGCACATCCCCAGCAAGTCAGTAAATTTGCTAAAGTATATGTTGAAACCACAGGACCCTGGTCCTATGACAAATGTATGCTATTAAACCTCATCCTTTGCTTACTGAAATCCTTCGTTCACAATACTCACTGGCCCAATGCCTGGAGAGCTATTAGTGGAAAACCCAGATTTTTTTCACAGCTTAAAGAGTTTACAGCTCTCTGGCTTCTTAGTATCACTGAATTTACATAGCAAAATTGTATCCATCAATAATTTTGGCACAGGCAACCTGGCAACTTTTCAGGAGTTTTTAATCACTCCTATTACTAACGGGTGACCATACTGCCTCCATTGATGAGCTCCACCAGCAAATGCTCCATTTAATTGCTTTATATCTAAGATTTGGGCTGTCTTACATCTCCTTCCCTGAGATTGTTCCTCCACTCTTCAGCAAGAGTTTACTTTTATCTCAGTTGTTTGTCAGCCATTTGAGGTAGACTAGATAGAAAACCATAGCCATGAATACTAATACTACTTTTATTGTAAGGTTATAACAATAGAATCTTCTCCTTTTCAAAAATAAAAAAATAACTTAAAAGCTATAAAGGAAACAAAACAAAACACCATCTCTCCAGTAACACCCAGACCCCCCACTCCTCCCAAAAAAGATCAGGCAGAAAACAGTAGTTTAATTAAGGAACTACTGAGAACACCTCCCCGCCCCACCCACACAAATCACCTGGCAGGGCAAGGCTGCTATATATAAACAAAGTAAAGCCCATACTCACAGTGATGATGTTACCTAGTTGGGTAATGAGAAATCTGCAAACAACCAAGCTCAGAAAGCATCAAGGATTCTACAATTAGATCTATCTATAATTCAAGACAGTTTCCTCTGGGTTGTAAAATCTTGATTATGTATTGTTGCATTTGAACTCTCTTGCATGGATGATGTTACCTAGTTGGGTAATGAAAAGTCTGCTAGCAAACAGCTAAACTTAGATACCACGAAGAACTTCACAGTTCAGCACTGAGCAACAGACGGTCTCTTTTACTGACATATCTGACACAACATACAACACATAGTTCGATTGGTAGATATCCCCTATGTTACGGAAGTCATTCTGAAAACCTATGCCTACCAATATATTTTGGAATTGCGTTTCTGAACTTCCACATTAGATAGATCCATTTTTTGCTGGATATAAGTTTTTTTTATATCAATTTAGACCACAAGGCTCAGTTTCTGAAAAACTAGGTATCAGATTATACAAGACGATGTTCTTTGCATTTTACAGATCAGTCCCTGCTGAGTAATTTGTTAAATCACCCTCGCCATCATTATTGGAGCTGCTCTTATAATTATTACAACTTTATATGCTGTGCAATGCTGCCAATAAACATATACATCACAAAAAAGAAAAATAACATTAAAACCATGCAAGCAACATAGAGATCTACTTGACTTTTTCCAAACTGGGTCAAAGCCATGGAAGCAATTAACCTTGTGCTTCATTAACAAGTAAATTAAATTCTGTGCATATTGAAGAGTCGGTGAATATAGCATTCTGCCTATGGAGCAGAGTTAAAGGGCATGAGTCAATTCTCAAATGCTTGCCAAAAGAGTCAATGTATTTTATGCACCAGTTAGTAAGTTAGTGGAGAAAAAAAAATCAATAATTGTGGCACATTTCATAAACTGAAAAGTATTTCAGACTTGTCATGTTTGATAGATAAAGGGGTGGAAACTGCAAAGTGCATGTTGGGAAGCACGATTGCTCTTTAAATCTTGATAGATGATGTCACGGGGGATTTATGGAATAGCAGCGTTTGGAACATATTGTTCAGAATGCAAAATGTATTTGAAGAAAGAATTCTTTTCAGTGGGTTGACCTTCCTCTGAAACTGGGCAATGAAATTTCATTTTGTCACTTGTAGTATCCTAAATGGGACGAAACTTCTCAGTATGTTGCTTGTTGTTTATTGGGTCCTCTTTTTTTTTTGGTTCTGGGAACTATCCAAGTAAGGAGCACAATGGTGAGGAGAAATTGTGGATTCTTTATACAAGTACCATTGGGTGCTTGTTTTACAAGAAAGAGCAACACCAAGCAATAGAAAAAGAAACATTTTTATAGAAGTTGAGAGCTACAAGGAGTGAAATCCTAGAGAATTGATTGGCTGGCTGTTTTGGGGAAGATGGTCAGGTCCTTGGTGGTGTACCTGAGTTTAATTGTTAGGCAAAACAGGCCTTTTAGGAGAATAGCAAAGCTGTGAAAGGTCCTTATTAGGGAATATGGAATGTTGAAGTCATCCAGCTGACCTTGGAATGTTGGGATTGGCATGGACTGGTAAATGGTATAGTCCAGTGTTTCTCAAACTTGGCAACTTGAAGATGTCTGGACTTCAACTCCCAGAATTCCCCAGCCAGCAAATGCTGGCTGGGGAATTCTGGGAGTTGAAGTCCGGACATCTTCAAGTTGTCACGTTTGAGAAACACTGGTATAGTCCAAGGGAATTACAAAATCACTTGGGCTGTACCATTTACTGGTGAGGAAGTGTCTATGCTTTGGTTTAAATGGGATTGTGAATGACTTTGTTGTGGGGGACCAGAAGGGCCAGTTTGAGTCTACTAGAATCAGGCAAAGAGATGATCTGGATTTGACCCTACTTTGGCGGGAGTTTTCAGCCTTCATTTTATTTATTAAATTTATTTTCTCCACCCCTTTTCCCAGCATTTTTTTTTTTTTGCATGTATGTGTGTAGTCACTACAAAAAGCCTTACATCTTGGCTAGTCTCTTTAGCAGAAGAAGATCAGTTCACTAGTCAAGACTGTCCAGGCCAACGTAAGCAAGTTTTCGTTGACTCGGATGAACTTCTAGCAGAATTTTCTTCTCCTCGGCCATGCAAGCTGTAAAACAGGCAAGTGTTTAATAGAGCAAATAATTCCTCGAGTGAGTTGGAAAGACCATACTATTGAATTGCTTACATAAGTCTTCTGTTGGCTTTCAACAGTTGCAGAGACATCTTTCTACTCAGGGTGCTGTATATCCTGAATTGCCAAGTTACACAGTCCTGTCAGCATGAACAACTGCTAGCATGGGAGCTGTGAATTATTTTGTAGCAGCACCTTGAAAGATATGAGTTTCCCATTCCTATTCAATTATTTTAAAAGGTGAGGACCTCTGCCAACAGGACTCCCTGGGAACTATCCAAGGTCCTTTTTTTAATTGCTCATTCCATCCAAAACCTCTGCCTGATTTGCTCATCTCGCTGGCTCGGATTTTTCTACCTTGTCTGACATCACTGATTCCCCTGCCAAATCTCAGGCATTCTTAGAAATGTGTATATTCAAGTTCAGTAGCACTGCAGCAGTGCCACAATATAATTTCAGCCATGACACACTTGGATGTTGGATGATTATTTAGCCAGTGTTTTCCAATCTGGGCAGTCTGCGGATCCAAAACATGGAAAAGCAAATATAGACTCTAGCATTTGTCAGTGTGGGAGGTTATACGTCAATCTTATACTTACCATCTTACACTTGACAGTAAGTGTCCTTGAGGTCAACAAGACTTATTTCTAAACAGGCAGGAATATGATTGAAAATAATTCAGGAAGATGAATGCAGCAGCCAAATAACACGCTCAAATGTTATTCAGAACATGTAAAATTAACACAATTTAGTATTTTTCTGTAAAAGTTATCCCATCAGACTGATTTGTTTTTGCCTCTTACATCAAATAACTGGAAGAACCCTAGGCCTATATATTTATGGTATTTACAATGAAAGTGGTTTCTATGCACCTATTGTATATGCATAGGTAGTAGATTCATTTCATTCCTTCATTAAGTTAATTCATTGGTTTATTGTAATTCCAGATCATTTATCTACAAATTAAAAATACTCCACTACAATGAACACCAGGGGATCCAGCTTTGAGCATCATTCCATTTTAATGACACACTAATTCCTGTTGGAGTCATACTGAGTATTTTCCAGTCCTGAGGAAAAAGTGCGTTCTTAAAGAGAAGCTACATATTTCTTATCAGAAAGTCAGTAAATTTACTTTTTAGTTTATAGGTCGATTAGTCTTATAATTTCATGTCTTATCAGTTGGTTTCAATTCACTCCTCAAACTCAGACAAAGGTGCCTGTCTTAGATCCTTATCAATGAAAAAAAAGGTATATTCATTTATTAATTTATAATTACTGTATCCTCTTTTAATTTATTTTACATCCTATCAGCCAATAGCCTTCTGGAACAATTTCCTATTTCTACTATATTTAAATAAAACGTGTTGCTTGTCTTAAAATTCTTTATTATGTGCTCCTCAAACCTTTTCTGCAACTTTTATTGACGGCCTCATATTTTTTATTTTTTGATCAAATATTATGTTCCTTTTTATTCTTGATTGAGCAAGAGTTCCATTTAAAAAAAATAATGTTTCTTGGTGCTATTAGGTTATCTAACCCTGTTCATTAGTAACTGTGAGCTATGTATTCCTATTAAGAATCTATTATTGTGGTTTTAAATAATCTACAAGATTTCTAGAGAGACCCTTTTTATTCTATCAGCTTCTTAACTAATACCCTTATTCCTTTCTAATGTTATTCTATTGAAATCAAATATTATTTTGACAATCATCCACTATCTTAGCAAGCATAGAACAACATTAGGAACATTGTTTCAAACCAGACTAGTAATATTTATGTTATGTGGAGTATTAGACCCTTGGAACTTCTTAGGATGAATTTAGGACTACATCCTTCCTTCTGGACAGTAAATGAACTGTCCTGAAGCAAAATCATTTAGTATTATTAAAGATGATCTCTTTGACGCATCCAGAACATACATTTTCCCAAGCTGTGTGAACAGAAATGAAAATTACTTGTACCGCTTCATTTGCAAGCATTTAGTTTTCTATCAACTTTTTAAACATTTAAGGAAGGAAGCATTGTTCTCAATGTTCTTTTCATATAGAACTTCCCAAGGTATCTGTAGGAAAGACTCCGGGTTGCAATTTATTTTACTACCGTTTTGTTTGTGCATGTGTTCGCACACTTGCACGACACTACTGAGCATGAGCGGAAGCATCCGGGTGGGTGGGCGGAACCTCCTACCGCCACCACTACCGGTTCACCCAATCCAGGGCAACCGGCAGCAACCCAGGCTGAACCTGAAGGAGGGTTCAAAAGCATCATCAGTCTTGAGTCCCTGCACACCCACAAGAGATCTAAGTCCAACCCACCTTGAATTCCTTTCTATTCTTAACGCCCACTAATTTCCCTTAACCATTAGTAGTTTGGATTCTTGTAGAGAACTTAAGCTTGCAATTAATCTCTATATTCATTCGAACTGCCTGAATCTCCTGACTTCTCCGGTGCTTAACAGTATAGTTTTGATTTTCTCCATTCTACCACATTTCTGTAATGTTCATTATATCTACATCCTCTTTTAGCAATAAGTGCTCCAGTTCTCTTATCTTGGCTAATGTCATCTGGTACCTACGTATTAATGCTTATATAAAGCTTTCCCTCTGAAACCCCCCCACACACACATACACACTATAGTCTTGGGGCTTTCTCACTGGAATATACAACCTTCCAAATTTGCAGCATTCCTCTTTGAACAATGATAATAATTTTTCATCTTATTCTCCGGGATCATCTTTCTCAAACCAGATATTCCCTGTCTCCTGTCAACTTCCCGCACTCATTCGCCAAAGTCAAATTAAAAGATGCTCTACTGTTTTGAAATTAAGAGCCAGCATTCTGATACATTTTTAATGCAGTACTTTCTTTTATAGAATCCTGATTTCTCTTAAAAGAAAACCTAGGGCCGTGATGGCGAACCTATGGCACGCGTGCCACAAGTGGCACGCGGAGCCATTTGTCAGGGCACGCGAGGCGCTGCCCTCTCAGCTGGCCAGCGGCATGCGCGCGCTGGCCAGCTGAGTTCACCTTTTTAAAAGCTATTTTTTGCCCTCCCCAGGCTCCAGGGGCTTTATAGGAGCCTGGGGAGGGCGAAAAGAGCCTCCCCCGCCCCCCCGGAGGCTTCAGGGACCATCCCTGAAGCCTTCGGAACGCTTAAAACCACCCTCCAAGCAAACCGGAAGTGACTTCCGGGTTGCTCGGAGGGTCGTTTTAAGCGTTCCGAAGGCTTCAGGGACCGTCCGAGGCTTCCCTGATGCCTTCGGAGCGCTTAAAACGACCCTCCGAGCAACCCGGAAGTCACTTCCGGTTTGCTCGGAGGGTGGTTTTAAACGCTCCAAAGGCTTCAGGGAAGCCTCCGGACAGTCCCTGAAGCCCCCGGAGCGCCTCGGGGGGGTCGGGGGAGGCTCTTTTCGCCCTCCCCAGGCTCCTATAAAGCCCCTGGAGCCTGGGGAGGGCAAAAAAACCATGTAAAAATGGGGGGGGTCACGCGTTGTGTGCGCATGCCCACTGGGGGGGTCGCGCATTGCATTATGGGTACGGTACGCCCGCACTCGACCCCCCTGCGCTCCCCCCACTTGTGGCACGCGAGCCAAAAAAGGTTCGCCATCACTGACCTACGGCCTTACACTAGAAGCTTTCAAGGGATACCGGGGACATATACACTACATCCAAGCAGTGCACTAGTGAGTAACTAATAACCTGCAGAAATGCAATGGGAATTTTGGTTATCAAAGCAGTTAAAAGCAGCAAAAATACAATTGACTCCAAGTGACTTTGCAATATACGGTATAGAGAGTATATTGGGATTTTAGCAAAGCATAAAGTACAGTTCATTACTCTGTGCTGTTCTAATAGAGAATGTAGAAAATTGTGACCTGGATTGTATTACATTAGAAGGATACAGAGTTGGTTGAACAATTGCACCCACAACTATAGATGCCACATCAAGCTGAGAAAATGATCAGGCAGGGCCCTGGTCTACCTTGCCATTCAACATATTTATAAATTAATTTGAATGAAGGAATGGAAAATACAGTTATCATATTAGCAGGCAAAGGAATATAGGGGGGATAGCAACACCTTGGAGAACTGGATTAATGTACAAAGGGATGTTGATGATCGGTAAAAATGAGCAGAAACCAACACAATTAATTTCAAAAGGAATACATGCAAAATCCTGCATTTAGATGGAAAAAATTAAATACACGAGTGTAGGATGGTATGAAGGGAGAACAATATTAGGTAGCACTGCATGGAGAAAGAAGCTGTGTGTCTTGATAGAGCATAAACCAATAGTTTGATATACAGTAGCTGTCAAAAACAGCATATACAATATAGCAGTATAGAGCACATGCCTACAGACAGTTTCACATAGTACAAATCACTACACAATTATAATGACTATTTCTTTCTTTTTACAAACCATGATTCTAAAGAGCTGAAGTGGAACATAGCTGGCACCAAAGTACAGTTACACGTGATAGCAGGTTCATGTGTGACCCACTATGTCCTTACTGTTCTATCTGACTGTCAATTTCTTTTCATCCGAATAATTGTTGATTCCTTGCTGACCTTCCTAACACACATTCCGTGAGGGTCTCTGCCTATTCTGAGATGCAAAGCAATGAAAAGCACTGAGACAAGCAATGCTATTCAAACTCAGTAGCTCATGAAAATGCCTTGAGAACTATAAAAGGGCTCCACCAAATCATGGTCTTAAAGGAAACAGGCTCCTCAGTGGAACTTACAATTATAGACTGAAACACTTTTTAAAAAAACAACCGCCAACACAAAGCACCTTCTGAATGCAAATCCTATTGAAGCATTCTCTTTCCTAAGTAATACGCCTTGGTCTATATTTTCTCTGTGTTGTCTCTGTGCATGCGTGCTCTATGCATGTGTGTGTAAGCCGGGGGGGGGGGGGAGAAGAAAAATGCACTCCAACCTATTTGGCAACTATTCCTGCAAATTTTGCATTGCTTTAAGAGCGATGTGGTGAAACAAACTTCTTGCATCGATGATGACAAGGGCTTCCTTTTGGCAAACAATCCAGAAAGCTGCTCTGTTTTCAATCGCCATGTCTTTAATAAGAAAAATATTTTAAAATAACTTTTAAAAAGGAACAAATATGTAGTAGAAAGGGGAATTCTGTAAAGAAAATTTGGATTGTGAAGAATAAAAGAAACAGCAATTAACTGCAGATGTCTTTGAAATAACCTATAATGTATTTTTCAGGGTATAAGACGCACCTTTCCTCCCCCCCCAAAAAAAGAGGGCGAAAATCTGGGTGCATCTTATACACTGAATACAGCATTTTTGGCCTACCGAAACCCTGGCCCCTTTGCAAAAATGGATTTGCGGAGGGTTTGGGAGGCTTGCAAAGTTCTTCTAGGGGCTGGGGAGGGCAAAAATGAGCAAAAAAGCAGGCCATTTTTGCCCTCCCCAGCCCCCAGGAGCACTCTACAAGCCTCCCAAAGCCTCTGCATGCCCCCCTCCTTTTTTTGTAAAAAATGAGGTGTGCAGAGAGTTTGGGAGGCCTGCAGAGTGCAAAAAAATTTTTTTTTAATGTACCTCTTCAAAATCATGGTGCGTCTTATACTCCGGTGCGTCTTATACTCCAAAAAATACGGTAGCTTGTTTTATGTGGAATGGAAGGGGAAATCATTGTAAAGACTAAAGCTTGAGCAGAACAGGCCAACTCAGACACTGAATAGATACCATCAGGAAAGAACGTGTTGTATATTTCTATCAGTTGGAGAAACTGATTTATCTACAACACAAAACATTTTATCATCAGGTCTTCCTAAGCTCTTTCCTTTCTCTCAAGTCTTTTACAGCCATAAACCTGAGGGCCAGACATGTTGGAAGACGCGAAAGTTCAGGTTAGGGACAAACTGTTAAGGAGAAAATCTATGTCACTGATAATAGTTGACACTGATTCGATGGCACATAATCAATCAACCATGTCCTAATTTGTTAAGGTGCAAGTAAAAATGCTGAAAGCCATTATCAATATGGCAGCTAAATTATTAAACTAGGATCAGAAAGATCCAGATTGAAGTCCTTCTCAATCAACCTTGGTAGCTCTTAGTGTGTAACCATCTTTAGGCCATCTTATCTCACAGAGTTGCTGAAACATTGGAGACTGAAGCACTATAAACACTATCTTGAATTCCTGAAGGAAAGATGAATACAATTTTAAAGAATGATTAATAAACTCTTGGGGAGGTTCATGAAAAGGAGAAATCATATGGTTTTAATTCACTGCTTCTTTTATTCAAATTTTTATAGCCTTCTGCTGTATGGACTTCGGTAATTCATGATAGTCTATACCAGTGGTGGGCAACCCGCGGCTCGGGAGCCACATGCGGCTCTTTACACCCTTTAATGCGGCTCTTCTGTGTGCCGGGTGCCCGCTCCCCTCCCTCCTCTCGGGCTTCGGAGGGAAGCTTCTGCAAAAGCCCGGGCGAGTGACAACCAATTTTGGTCCTATGACTGCAGAATGCTGCAAAATACCATAAATGCAGGCCAGTTGTTGAGTATTTCAAATGTGATTGGAACACTCAACAAGGTGACCACAGTGTGTGTGTGTGTGTGTGTGAGTGAGAAAGACAGACAGAGAGAGGAACAGAGAGAGGGAGTGAGGGAGGGAATCAGAGAGAGACTGACAGACAGACACACACACACACAGAGACAGAGAGAGACAGAGAGGGGGAGGGAGGGAGAGAAAGATAGACAGACAGAGAGACATACACAGAGTGACAGAGAGAGAGGGAGGGGAGAGAGACAGAGGGAGAGACAGAGACAGACACACACACACACAGAGTGACAGAGATGGGGGAGGGAGGGAGAGAGAGACAAAGAGCCAGAGAGAGAGAGAGAAAGAAAAAGAAAAAAAGAAAGAAAGTGGGAGAGAGAGATGAAATTAAAAACAACAACATACAACATACAAACTATCCAAGGAAATGCAAGGCCAATGTTCACATTAGTGGTTGTGACTTTGTCAGTCAATGTCAGGATGTAATTTTCTCTACATTGTAAGGCAAATTTTACGGAATTTAACATTATCGATAAATAATATCGTTCTAAAGTTTTTGTTTTATTAGTTGTGTTATTTGTATCCTCCCGACCTATGTGGATACTTGCATGCAGAATATTCTCATATAATGTATTTTCGGTTTTAAAAATGTGGCTCTCAAAGTAAATTTCAATCGTGGTTTTGGCGAGATTTGGCTCAGTTGAAAAAAAGGTTGCCCACCACTGGTCTATACCATTTATAGATGGTATGGCCCAGTGGTGGGTTTCAAATTTTTTTAGAATCTCTTCTGTAGGTGTGGCCTGTTTTGTGGGAGTGGCTTGGCAGCCATGTGACTGGGTGGGCATGGCCAACTTGTAAAATGTGGTGAAACTCATTTAACAATGCTCTTGCTTAGCAACCAAAATGTTGGCTCAGAAACTCTGGCATTTGAAGCACGCGAGTCTTAAAGCTATCAAGTTACAAGACCCTTGCACCCCTAACCCTTTAGGGAAAAAAACCTTGGGGTGTTCAAACTTGACAGCTTTAAGACTTATGGACTTCAACTCCCAGAATTCCTCCTCTCGCTCTTCATCTTGATGATGTGCAGATGGGCAGGGGGAGGGAGCTGGAACCGGTTCTAAACGGCACTGTAGATTTGTGGAACTTCTTCTATAGAAGAGGTTAGAACTGTCAGGAACCCACCCCTGGTACGGCCATTCATAACTCTAGCATGCGAACAACTAATTTTAATTTGTGACCTAGACCACAGACATAAGACCCATGCTTAAATAATCTAAATACCAGATAGCCATACCTAGTACAATTTGTACTGAGACCTTATAGTATCCAGAAGCATCTTGCCCAGTGCTGTTGGCTCTCTGTGGAGTCAGACAAGACTAGAGGTTTTCAAGAAGAAACTAGACAGCCATTTGTTTGGAATGTATTGGTATAGGGTCTCCTGCTTGAGCAGAAGGTTGGACTAGATTAGAAGATCTACACGGTCCCTTCTAATCCCATTATTCTATGTTCTGTGAGCCAGTGTTTGAAGGTGGGGTTGTTAGCACAAAGCAAATGCACTGTCACTGAATTACAGCCCTTCTTTTGGTATTAGTATCTGCAATACGTTGCTGTAGATCAAATTCTACTGTTGCAGATTACACCTTGGGGCTTGTCAGATTTAGATTCATGAAGGAGATTTTCCTATTGCCACAAGTTCCTCCTGATGTAAAACAGTCTCCCAAGCTATATAGAGTATTGGGAAGTCCTTTGTGGGCATTCTTGAAAATTAGGCTGAGACGTGTTCCCTAGACGCAGTATTTTTTTTTTCCAGTATGGATCAACATGTTGAAGACATTGTTTCTTCATTTCTCTTCTATTCTCTCTAGGTCAGTGATGGCTAAACCTTTTTGTCACCGTGTGCTAAAAACGTGCATCCGCACCCATAATGCAATGCATGCACGTGCACCCCTCATGCACATGACTCCCCCGCGTTCCCCCTGCCCCATCACGGGCCTGCGTGCACCCCACCTCTTTCATGCACACGCAACACCCGTGCATGCACTCCCTGCCATGCATGCACACACATCTCCTGCATGCCCCCCCCGCCATGCTTGCATGGCAGAGACCCAAAAACCAGCTGGCTGGCTGAGTTGGGGCAACAGCTCACGTGCCGAGAGAGATGGTTCTGCATGCTACATGTAGCACACGTGCCATTGTTTCACTGTCACGGCTCTAGGTCACACCCTTCAACTAGCCTGAGCAATTGGGAAAAGGCTGGAGTTATGCAGCAGAGAATTTTCTAACAAGATAGTAACATCTAAAAGGCTGCATGCTATTTGGCTGTGATTGTTTTAATCAGTTACTGAGAGGTTTAAAATAACAGGACATGTGTGTTTATTGGATAAACTTTGTTCAAAATCCTTTACCCTTTAAAATAACTTTGTGTCCTATGTGGTCATTGGACTGATCTGAGTTATGTTTAGGGAAACCTGAGCAGGGGAGGAAAAACGGAAAGAGAGAGAGAAAAGGAAGCTCACAAAGTGGAAGATTATCTCCTTTCTAAACAGAACTTCTAAAAAGCTAGAACAGGAAGGAGTGGATTTTATTCAATTGTACTTACTTTTTGTTTACATTTTATGTTTTTTAGACATGAAATTCCAGAGGTCACTTTGAAGTTCCATGGTATAAAACTACAACAAAGAAGACACTTCCCAGAGAAACTATCATTAGTTGAAAAGAACACAAGGCCAAATGGTCAGATTGATTTTCCTGGGGTAATAATGAATGCATTATTTTATAAACAAGTTTTCCTGACCACCATCCAACCGTAATTTCAAGGCCCCTATTTATTACTGGAAAAATCAAATCCTTGTTTAGCAATATGGTGGGAAGTTAGGAGAAATGTAACTAAAGGAAACACGGCTTATTCACAGAGTGATGATGGTTGTAGTGGAGAAGGAAAATAAATGGCAACAATCATAAAATCCTATCACAGACTATGTAAAAAGGGAGTAGTTACCTTAATTTTGACCATCTGGGCTCTGTGTTTGCTCTCTCTCGATAAAGTGACTGTGGGGGTTTTTGTTAGGCAAAAAATGAATGGAAATGGGATTCTTTTGTGTTAATGCTATAGATTTAGGGTGATGCCTTCCAGAAGTCACGCATTATTCTTATTTTATGTTATGTATTTTACCCTGGAACTCCACTGTATATTTTACTTTTATTTTCTGTGATATAGTCATCAAAGTATTCAATTTATAAACCATTACTTCTTTACTGTTAAGAGTCTAATGAAAGAGACTTTGGGAAGAAAAAATAACAATGCAGCAGTGGGAAATGTAGAAGAGGATTTCTTGGGAGGACTTTCTTGGGAGGACATATTCGGAAATAACTGAACCGGTTCTCTCTCAGCCTATTTCTGAAGCTCATAAAGTGATAATGGCTTTTAATTTGAAACAGTAGAGGGGGAGGGGATGAGACAAGGCCCCTGTTGTAGAGATGATTGTATTCCCCTTTGTGAGGAAATGCTTTTAAATTGCCACGCTCCTAGATTCAGGTCACTAGAAATTGGATATGGAAGGAAAATGCATAGACTCTTGGCACAGCCCTGCTGTACTTCCTCATATGCCCATTTGGCAGCTGTCCTACAAAACTGAATGGTTGGGAATTTAAAGCTCCAATTAGAGAAAAAAGCAGCTACCACACAATTCTCAATTATAAGCATCTTTAATGACTCTACACACCTGAGGGATCACATAAAATTTGCATGAGGTTTTCATAGTGAGATATTATTTTTAAAAAATCAAGCATCTCAATAAGACACAGTCCAAGTCTGACGTGAATCTGGCCAGATTAAATTCCACTTGAAGATTAGCTCTGATACCGCAAAACACAACCTTCACCTAATATTGGTGTACAACTTAAAACACATTTCCAACATAAAATTAAGAGTCTGTTGGAATTGTTCTGTAAACAACAAAGAGAAAAGTCTCTACTTAGATCAATATGTAAGGGAAATACTCTACTTCAGGGGTGTCCAGGTACGTGCGGTCAGGGGAAGCAGAGCCTCACCGCTCTCATCATGAAAAGAAAAGGGAAAAGGCACACGTGGTCCGATTCTCTGCCTTCCTGAGTCAACATGAAAGGGACCGCGGAGCGCGCTCCGCCAACTCGCGCTCCGCGGTCCCCTTCATGTTGACTCAGGAAGGCGGGGAATGGGACCACGTGTGCAGACATTGTCGTCACATGACATATCACAACTTTTTCCTTTACTAAAACAGGGGTCATGTGTGGCCAGTGCGTGATGCATCCAGCCCATGGGCCGAGAGTTTTGACACCCCTGCTCTAGTTTGAACAAAAATCTAGAGTATATGAGAGAGACCCCATCAGCTATGTTTTCTCATGATAGCAATGTGTTTGGAGAGATATAATTATGTAAACAAGAAACAGGGCTGGCAATCTAAAATCCATGATACATTTGTGAAGTTACATCTACATAGGAACACAGATTTAAGCATTTTTTTTCTTACTGAAATGCAGAGCACGAAATACTGCTTTAAGAAACATTAAGTTTTAAGATCTGGATTTTTACAGTTGAAGGAAATTACCACATGAAAGAAATCTTGGAAAAGTTACTGGGTTTGTTTGTTTTTGCAAATATAACTGGATATGATTTAAAAATAATACTAAAATATTGTTATCACGCTTCTTTAATTGAAAATCCCTTAAGATAGTATCATGGACACTATCCATCCTGGGATTTGGGATTGATGATTTGACTTTTACAAACAGGTGACCTGGTCATATGTAGCATTTGATCCTCTTAAGCCTTTGGCCCAGTGGATTAGATTACTATACCTCTCAGACCTTTGGCCTGAGCCAACAGGTATCCTGAGGTTTTAAAATATGAGGAATGTGGAACACAGTAGCTCATGTGGGTAGGATGCTGGTGTTGGAGGTTAGCAACCTGTGTTCGAGACCCAAATGCTGCTTCATGGTGGGGTGAGCTCCAGTGGTGGATATGACCGGTATGCCCCGGTACGAGTGTACCGGTGCCTGCTGGGAGCACCAGATACCGTTCCGGTATGGTGCTCCCGAGGGCCCACCCGCCAGCCCGCTCTCCTTACTGCTATTTGAGCCAATCAAGGCTTTCACGCAGAGCGTACGGTGCCTGTGATGCTCTGCCGAGCAGCTGGAGCGTCGCGGGTGATAAGTACGCATGCATGTGCTGCGCTCATGTTGCGCGCGTTCACATGGTGGATGCCAGGCCCCGTTGCAGCATACTGGTTACAATGGGATCCAGAAATCACCACTAGTGAGCTGCCATCATTTGCTCCACCTCCTTGATGGAAGGACATGAAAGCAGTCCCTGCACCCAGCATCCCTAGGGCAACAGTGATGTCACCAACTAATCCTGAGGCGGAAGCGCCTCAGACAATGCCTCCGACAAGAATAGGATGGAAATATGAGGAATGTGAACTTGGCAATTATTAAATAGATATTGAGAAGTAATTTAGTAAAAACAGCTTGTCAGAATACCTACCATGAAGCAGTAACTGCATCTAAATCTGAAAAGTAATATTCAAGTTACCAAACCTCTAATCAACTTAAGGCATACATAAGTTAACCAAATATCTATAATTACTTGAGCACATTTAAAAGACTAATTCACATAAAATACGTTGCCGCAAGTAGCACCTGAGGTTGCGGCTTTTAAAAATCATGTTACGCCTTCTTAAATCTGACATTTTCCAGATGTGTTGAGGCAGCAACCAGCTAATTTTTTTTTTTTTACTAGCAGAGCCTTTTAAGCCTGACCTGGAAATTGGATGGAAGGCAGCAGTTCATTAGCAACGATCTGGACCCATGAGTACCTCTGTGATGAAAGGGCCATTGTCCAACAAAATAGCACAGCAAGAGTGAGTTAAAAATCCCCCTCCTTCTCATATGCCACATACTGACAAATTCTCCTAATGATGGCTATTAATGTACATGTA
Organism: Natrix helvetica; assembly: GCF_964273705.1. Taxonomy (NCBI): domain Eukaryota; kingdom Metazoa; phylum Chordata; class Lepidosauria; order Squamata; family Natricidae; genus Natrix; species Natrix helvetica. Next base: position 22,287,753 of record NC_138550.1, read on the forward strand.
GGCAAATGCACATGCACCCAGCAGATTTGTTTAAGGGCTTTACAATGTTGGCAGTTTTATTTTCAACCCTTTTCTTAATGATCCCCAGAATAGAATCCCCACCCCAACCCTCAACTACCAGCTTCAGAATCCTGAGCTCTTTTTCTGGTACTTATACCAATCATATCAATTCATCTGGTGAGGTTGAGAATGCTTTGGCCCCAAAGGGGCAGACTTTACACTCATTTAAACTGAACCACACTTGCAATTTGGTTGACCACTCGTCCAATTTAAACAGATTTTTTTTTATTCACCACCATCATAAACAGAGTTATCCACATTTGACATACGTACTACTTGGTATAAGTCAAGATCATTTATGAATAAGTTAAAAAGCATTAGTTTCAATACAGATCCTTAAAGGACTCCACTTCTTACGTACATGAAGAATATTTATCTCGTCTCTCCACTTTCTCCTTTTTAGCTCATTCGCAACCTGCCACTAACTCTTCTTCAGAGTTTTAGGTAAGGAACCTTTGTTAGACTTCTGAAAATCCAAGCACAGAATTTATGTAATCACTGCCATCTGTAACGATTTTCTCTTAGTAAAGCTGTGGGCAGAGTTATTCATTATTTAATAATCATTTCTATAATTTGACAAACATGAAGATGAGTAGCCTGTAATTTTTTGATTCTTTTTAAAAACTGTCAGTTAGGTTCCAGTCATCTGGATCTAATGTATAAGTCACACATTTTGCTAGATCAGTCATTCCACATTTACATTCATTAAGAATACTCAGGTGGAGGGTATCCTGTCATACTCTCAAGTACCCTAGCATCCGTTGTTTTGTGGACTACATTTGCTAGTCTGATTCCTCACAAGGTTTATGTTGCATCCTATATCCCCATTAGGACGGGGAGTGAGGGAAGGAGGATGTAATGTTGAGATGTTAGGCTGAGGTAATTCTAACCCACCTCAGATATCAAAGGGTGATTTTGGTTCAGATACTTTCTCTCAACCCAACCTATTTCACAGGGTTGTTGTGGGGGGAAATAGGGAGCACTATGCATATCTTCAGCTACTGATGGAAAAGTGGAATGTAAAACAAATATAGGCAGATAATTTTACATGAGATATGAAATATCCAAAGACCTGCATTTCTACTATTGAAGATGATTCAAGAAGTCACTTTTATAACTGTTCAGCAAGATTAATGTAGCTACACATAAGTATTTTTTTTAAATCAGAAGACAGTTGCAAGAAATAATTTGTAATACAATGTTTGGTCTTATACTTTCAGTATATCCTATAACAGTGATGGCGAACCTATGGCACGCGTGCCACAGGTAGTATGCGTAGCCATTTATCAGGGCACGCGAGGCACTGCCTTGTCAGCTGGCCAGCGCGCATGTGCGCGCTGGCCAGCTGAGTTCACCTTTTTAAAAGGCATTTTTTGCCCTCCCCAGGCTCCAGAGGCTTTATAGGAGCCTGGGGAGGGTGAAAAGAGCCTCCCCCGCACCACCACCCCCGAGGCCCTCCGGAGGCTTTAGAGACCGTCCGGAGGCTTCCCTGAAGCCTTCGGAACGCTTAAAACAACCCTCCGAGCAAACCGGAAGTGACTTCCGGTTTGCTCGGAGGGTCGTTTTAAGCGTCCCGAAGGTGTCAGGGAAGCCTCCGGACGGTCCCTGAAGCCTCCGGAGGGCCTCTGGGGGGGCGGGGGAGGCTCTTTTCGCCCTCCCCAGGCTCCTATAAAGCCTCTGGAGCCTGGGGAGGGCGAAAAAAGCATGTAAAATGGGGGGGAGCTCATTGTGCGCGCATGCTCATTTGGGGGTGGTCACACATTGCATTATGGGTGCAGCACACCTGCACACAACCCCCCCAGCGCTCCCCCCCTCGTGGCACGCAAGCCCAAAAAGGTTCGCCATCGCTGTCCTATAACAAGCAATTATTAATTCATAGGAAGAAACTAGAGAGAAAAACAATTAGAGGTCCAAATTTCTGTCCTAATATTTTTCAAAATTACTGCTGTACAAAATCTGCACAATGCCTAAATAGGCAGAATACATGAGAATGCACCATATCTTAGGTAAATGAGATTCAATTTTCCCCTTTTAATCAATTTTTGTAGTTAAATAGGTCTATCATCAATATCAAAAAGCATATTTTTTCCACTTATTCCTTCTTCAAGTGACCCTTGGAGTGTTCCAGGTAAGATTCTCCTCACCTTGTATTAGTGTGACTGGATCCCAACCAAGGTAGAATGAGACAGCCAACTGTGTGAGGTTTTAGGTAGCCTGATGGCAGTATTGTTCACACAGCTTTCAGTGATTACTGCAAAGCTAAACTAATTTCACTGTGTGTGTAATAAGCATTTGGTCTCTCAGGTACAAATTACCTATTATACCACCTGGGATGTTTTATATCCCCAAGGCATGCATGTTTACCATATCAGCTTTCAATATTCATTTTATTTTCTTCATTTGAACAATAAAAACAAATTGGGAGAAAGCAAACAGAGACAGGATCCCACTAAAGCAAGTCCATTCTTTTTCCTGGTGAAGTAAAAACAAAGATATTGGGAACACACCGATTTACTCACACAAATACACAGCGTATCCTTTTACCTAAGCATTCGGCTTAACTGGAGGATCCGTTTCCTGTGACTTTGAATACTGCCCTGGATAGTAAATGTCAACATTAACACATTTTCAAAACATCCGAGATTCTACGGTCATCTTATCTTGTAGACCTAAATTTTAGTTTGTTCTTAGCCTTTACCCAAAAATGGCTACTTGATTAGTAATTCGCATTTATTCACCTAATACATTAATGTGATAATCCTACTGATTGAAAAACAAGCTTTTTATTTCAAATTAAGCTGCACCTTTTAAAGCAGATTTACAAAACAGATTAAAATCCTACAGGAAACCGCAAATGTATCCAATCAAAAAGGGACGGTTCTTATACTTTCTATTTCACTGGATGCTCAAGTTACTCTATACATAATTGGAAGCAGCCTAAAAATATGACCACTCTGAAATATAGCCTATTCTTGGAAATGGGTACTCCAATCCTGAAATACATGTGACACTCCTAGTTTACCCATTTTATCAACTGAACTGTGCTTCCATTAGTTGGACAGAAGTATATGGAAGGTACACAGCCTTGGGGCTGCCATTTTAACTTATTAACCAGGTAGGAAATCTTCCTTTTTTAAAAACGTTTTCTTTCTAACTAGAGCTTTATCATAAAGAGAGAGAGAGAGAGAGAGAAAAGGTTTCTTACTTTTGTAATGGGTTAAAACTGATTACAAGAAATTGATCCTCCATAATTACTGATGTGAACCTCATGGTATTGTTTTGAAAGAGAATAATTTAAAGAAGTCACTAAGCATATTTTAGATATTCTAAATGAGCTGCTCTCAAAACACGAGAACACATATATTTGAATATTGTTCTTACTACCTTGATACTAATTAATGATGTAGATATCACTGAAAATACTGTAACAGGCAATAGATTAAACAGGAACACCCATCCACTTTACGTTTATATACAGATGTTCATTGATCCCAGTAAATTGTCTGTATCCTAAAAGCAAACATTCAAATATGGCAATGATCACACTGGGTGAATTAGACGTAGTCATATGTTAGTCGATTCACTGAAATCTTGGCTTGTTTAAATCTCACTCATTTCAATGGGTTTACTTTAACGATGGCTCCATAGGGACCAAAACTGGTGAACCTTTGGAGTAAGCTAGTGTAGCTATAATTTATTGTGATGTTCGGCTTTCATTCCACCAATTCCCCACAAAAGGTTTCCTAAGGTCTTCATATCCTTTTTTCAACATTGTTAAATTCAATTACCTCTTATAAGGACGACATTTTCAAAACTAATGTGCACTCTAGTCTACGTTAATGAAGCTCTCCATTGCGCACATTAGTTTTTGGTTACATTCCAAGAGATCAGACTCACAAGGCCCTGTCCTGAACTTCAATCTTTTCAGAAAAGCAGAACTGCTTTGTGTGACATTTAACAGGTCATTCTTGCCACTCCATATTCCAGGCTGACAACACTAGGCTCTGTTTTGGAGAACTCTTCCATGTACTCCATGTACCGATTGTCTGCTGTGTTGGAGCCCTCTATTGTCCGAATGCAGTCATTCTCATGTAAGAGAGGCTGCTCCTTCTTAAAGCAGAGTGAGGTTTTAACTCCGGGTGACACGGGACAGACAGGCTCCTTCGCAAAGACAGCATCCAAATCCTTGCGTAAATGGTGGCCCAATTTCTAATGTTAAGAAAAATAATTCAGAATTAGTAGCTTTTATCCCTTTTCTTTCATCTGGCCCACTACTAATACTTATTCTAGTCTCTCGTCTTCTGGACAGGAAACTGATTTGTAGCTAAGTCTGGTCACTGTTTATATAGTCCAGTATTGTCTCCTCTCACAAGTAATGGCCTTCCTAGCCTCACCTGGAGGCACTTCCCAGTTATGCTAACTTAATCCTTTCTACTTGAAGAGATGAGGGCCTAAATATGGGTTTCCCTCTCACTTTAGTCTCCAGTTTCACACACTGCTTCCCTGTTGTGGACTTAGAATACTTTATTGTCACTCTGAATGTACACTAATCAACATACATTAAAATGAAATTACATTGCATACAGTTCTCAAGGGGTCTCCAGCTCTAATATAAACATAAACATGACACGATAAATAAATAAACAAATACATGCAAAATTATTGTATTGATTGTTCATCCATCTTCTTGTTCCCGATGAGCAATAACTCTAGACTGAAGTGATTTTACCGATTTACTATTATACTCAGCTATCCATTGTAATAAGAATGCTGGTACTGGAGACCACAGTAAAAGAAATCAAAAAATTCAACTGGATATCAAATTAGTGGAATTTTATTAGTGGAATCTTAAACAGAGAGATAGAATCAAGATCACGTGAAGTGTTAATACCACTTTATAATGCCTTGGTAAGGCCACACTTGGAATACTGCATTTAGTTTTGGTCACCACGATATAAAAAAATGTGGAGGCTCTAGAAAGAGTGCAGAGAAGAGCAACAAAGATGATTAGGGGACTGGAGGTGAAAACTTATGAAGAACGGTTGCAGGAACTAGGTATGTCTGGTGTAATGAAAAGGACTAGGAGAGACATGATAGCAATGTTCCAATATCTCAGGGGTTGCCACAAAGAAGAGGGAGTCAAATTATTTTCCAAAGTACCTGAGGGCAGAACAAGAAGCAATGAGTGGAAACTAATCAAGGAGAAAAACAACTTAGAACTGAGGAGAAATTTCCTGACATTTAGAACAATTAATCAGTGGAACAACTTGCCTCCAGAGTTGTGAATGCTCCAACACTGGACGTTTTTAAGAAGATGTTGGATAACCGTTTGTCTGAAGTGGTGTAGGGTTTCCTGCTTAGGCAGAGGGTTGGACTAGAAGATATCTAAGGTTCCTTCCAACTCTGTTATTCTATTCTATTCTATTCTATTCTATCCTATTCTATTCTATAGCCAATTGACAGAAAACAAAAGCAGCACTCTCCCAAACTACAAATCTATAAGAAACAATGATTAAAACCACTCCTAATTTTGGAATAAAGAAATGATTTTTGAATGGGGAAAGTGGCCCTATTTTAGAGTCAAGAATGAAATTAGTTGTCAATACTCACATTTTCCAGTTCTTTAACATCTTTCTCCAGTTGTTTATTTTGCTCACTCAGGCTCATCACATGGCTCAGTATAGATTGCCGGGGATGCATTGTGTGATCAAACTGATGATACATGTTTCTCCAAAACCTGCACATATCAACATAATGCTACGTTAATACTCCAACCCAAGTGGTGGGTTTATAAAATGCACAATTGAAACTTACTTAAAATTAAAGGCGGTTGTATCCGGCTCCAGAACTGAAAGTGACTGTGAAAAATGTTCATTGTAGATTGGATTTAGGTATTTCCTGCGGTCGTCCAAAAGAAAAGGCCACAGGGAAAAAGCCTTCTCTTTCAATCTTAAAATAAGGAGAGCCTAGAGTTAATCACTGGTCAGTGGCCGAGGAAGATCTACACTGTATCAAGGTACACAAAAGGTGGCATATTTATGATAAGAAAGGCATAAAGAGCAGAGTTTAATTACAATTATGAACTACAAAGAACTGCTTTAAGACTGCCTTCCTGCCAATTCCTACCCTATTCACTAATTTAAAGAGGACAAAAAAGAGAATGCAATACAGATATCCATTCCCTTCCAAAGCTCCTACCCAACAAACCGACTGGGAGGAATTGCAGGTTGAGAAATGGCCATCGAAGGGAAGGAAAGAAAAGATATTGAAGGAAGACTTGTGTTCATGTGGCTTTCTTCTATATTAAAGGAATATATTACTCTCAGGAAGATTTTGCACATATTAAAATCCAAGCAAGCAGATTCCCCCCCCCTCCCCAATATATATTAAGAGTTTCCTCCATGTGAAAAAGGATTCTAAGCATCAGCACTTAAAAGAGCTACCTCGCTGTTCAGCCTAGCAATGCTTGATTTCCATCACTGATTTTATCTGATAGTTTAATATTTAATAGCCCTAAGGGGAAACTCTTTGACTACTTTTGGCAGTAAAGTGCAGCCATTCCATTAGGCTGTAGCAGAAAGAAAGACTTAGTACTGGAACTTTTTATTTCTTTTTTGCTACCACATTCCATCTCCCTTCCCTCTCCTCTCCTTCCCCTTTTTTCTTTTTTTTGAAAATTTATTTTATTTTTAAACTGTTGTTCCTGTCAGACTTTAGACAGTGATTTTTTTTTCAGGCTGTAAGTACCCTGAAGACAGGGACTTCCTTTCTATATTGATCTGTAAGTACAGTAGGAGGCTTTCTAACTGTAGCATAAAAAAGATGGAAAGAAAGACACAAGGGAGGAGGGAGGAATAAACGGTGAAGTTCAGTTCTGTGTTACTATATTGTTCCTAAGAGCCTTACTTGAGTTCTTCTCGTTCTTTTTGGCAGTTTCCAATGAAGTTTCCAAACTGGCATGAATGGATGTGCTCATGGATCTGAAGGAGAAAAGCTTCATTGTACTCAAAGGCCTGTGGAAACTGCTCTGTCAGGTGCCAGGCGCATTCTAAAAATTGGGCAAACACTGGGGATATTTCCTTTGGGTCACCATCCAGTTGTCCACATCTATCAAATATAATATTCCAAGTTAGTTAATGAGAGATGAAAATGATGCGTTTCCCAGAGTATATGAGGAACGTTCACTAAGTAGTCTATAAGACTTGTAAAAAATGGTTGAAACATCCTTTTTAAAACCTTTTTCTGTATTACACTTTAACACAGTTAACAGGGCAATTATTACTCAGGCACAAAAGAACTTCTAGGCACTTTCACTGGGCTGTAGCAAGAGAACACAGCACTCCATACAAAGCTGATTTTTGGAGATCCTTCTTTCACCATCAGCCCATCATACCGTGTTTCCCCGAAAATAAGATAGGGTCTTATTTTGCATTTGATTTTGAGGAGAGGGTAGATTGCATGGGTCTAAGGGACAAAATGATTGCCTCAAGTCTTCCAGAGACTTAGGTATCCGTAACACTCAATGTAAAACCCCAAATCCTCTAAAAGAATCAAAGTCACCCAACTCCAAAGAAATCTTTAAAAATTCCAGCACTATCCAATCTGTTAAAATTAGAGTGTTTGCTCTATTTCCTATCCTATTTAGGTCCGTTAGCAGGACATACAGAAAAAGTTTGCTTGGCATGGAATCGAATACAGCACAGTAATTATATTTGTGGGAGGAAACTGTGCAGCATTTGGAGCCTAGTGAGTCAAATTTAAAAAATAATAATTTTAAGTTCAATTAGAAACATAACAGAAAGCAGAATGGGGTAAAAATGAAGCGAGTAATAATGGCAAAGGTACTTATTGTTAATTGTCTATACCGTTTGGCCCAAAACCCCTTTGCAATAAGGATAGCTCTTCCAGCGAGAGAAAAAGAGGGCGAGAGGGTGTGATCATTTGAACACAACTTACAATCTGCTAAAAACCAGAAAAGGGCTGTGCAACATCCAAAAAATCTGATCAGTTGAGAGTTTTAAGTCAGTTAGTTAAATTGGAAATAAGGCTGCTCAGGTTGACTTTTTCAATCTTTATAAAATCTTGAATAGTATATAAAGCAATCAACTGTTCTAAAACAAGGTAAATATATATTTCCAGTTAAAATTAAATATGTGTGAACAGGATTGCAATATACAGCCTTATAGAATGCATATTAATTTAACACAACAAGGCACATTACATGAAGAATTCAAATGTAGGCTTTTTAAAGCGAAAAACATTACCTATCTGAAAATTTGTGTCCAAAAGCAATCCAGTCTTTTTCCACCAAAACCTAGAAGAAACCACGTATCAGTTTTTAATCATGTAGTATGCTTTATGTTTTAATTAAAAAAATATTTCCCAAGTCACCATTTTCATTCTGGATTTTCTTAGCTCAATGGAGAAAGCAAAATAAATTTTCCACAGCTGGAAAATGAGGACTAAAAGTACTCCTCACTTACCAACCATGATATCATATTTAATAACTGTACTGTTTAGCAAAGGAGATGCCAATCCCGACTGTGGTTGGTAAGCAAGAATTATCTATATTATACATATATCTTTGCTCTTTTATACAAATACCTCAAGTAAAAGAAACATAAAATGCAGGTTTGAAATAACACTGTAAAGTTCATTAATTACAGAATTTAAAAAACAAGGTACCAAGTTAATCCCAAATTAATCCCAGATCCAACAGATCTTTAAGATATCTAGTCCAAGTTAACGGATACAACAGACTCAACTGGCATGCTTACAACTTAAAATTAGCATCAGAAACGCATATGTAGTTAATACCTGATTCTTACTGATTCAATAATTATTTGAATTGGGATCCACTGTATAATTTAATTACATTTGAACATTAATGCACAGTATTATGTTCAACAGCCCCATTATTAAGCAGATGAGCAAATCTGAAATACAAAATTATCGAACTGCAAAGTTGGTCAGCATTAGCATTGGACAAATGTTGACTTAAGCTCACTTTGCACACTTACCATGAATCCTTTAATTGTTCTATAAAAGGGATCCAATAATAGAGAACCCAAGGAGCAGACCTGAGATGTCCTGTCCCAGCCATCAGAGCAATGTACTAATACACTTGCACGCTCAAAAGCTATAGCCTGTGAAAAGAACAAAACTTACTGATGTGTGTAGAACCAAGAAAATGAATTCAACTGCTCAACTCAATTAAAATATTTAATTCATTCCAGCCTTTCAAGAACCCTTCAAATGTGCTGGAACTCTTAACTCCCAGAAGTTCTGGCCAACATAAATAGCAATAGCACTTAAGACTTCTATGCTGCTTTACAGCCCTCTCTAAGCAGTTTACAGAGTCAGCATAATGCCCCCCTGAAAGGATCTGTAATCTATGTTACACTTGAAAGAGATTTTGGAAATACACTGTCAACATATTTATAGGCCAGACTTTAAGATGTATGGGCTTCAATTCCCAGAATTTTTCATAATCGCCCCAAGACAGCATATTTATGCCTGAATCTCACCTAATAGTTCAACATTTATTTATAGTGGATTGTTTGAGGAAAAGAGTAAAAGAATGACTCAACCCACAGAACTTTGTTTGCCTTAATAACAAAATATGATTATCACTGCTTAAACTATCAGTTTTGGCTCCTTTACTTTAGGAACACAATGGATTGCTTTATGGCAGGTTTGAATGCTTACCAATTAAATATTTAGTTAATGTATGTGACATTAATAGCATATAAATGTAATAAATAATAATAACTGACTTAAACTACTTAAGAAGTCAGGCAGTGGTCAGTTATGATTACCATGATTTATAAGGTAAAGGTAAAGGTTCCCCTCGCACATATGTGCTAGTTGTTCCTGACTCTAGAGGGCGGTGCTCATCTCCGTTTCAAAGCCAAAGAGCCAGTGCTGTCCAAAGATGTCTCCGTACTCAAGTGGCCAGCATGACTAAACACCATAGGCACATGGAATGCTGTTACCTTCCCACTAAAGGTGACCCCTATTTTTCTACTTGCATTTTTTACATGCTTTCGAACTGCTAGGTTGGCAGAAGCTGGGAGAAGTTACGGGAGCTCATTCCATAAGGTGGCGCTAGGGATTTGTACTGCCGAAGTGCCAACCTTTCTGATCGACAAGCTCACCGTCTTAGCCACTGAATCACTGCGTCCCTTACTAAAATATATACTTCTTTTTTAAAAAGGCAAATTCCAAACTGAATGTGGGATTTTCTATTTAAACACATATGCTCTGCTACTGAGTTACGGATCCTTGAAAAGTTGAAGACTTTAGAAATGAAATTTCCAAATTCCCTTGATCTGATGGTGCTTATTGAAGGCCATCTATATTCTCAAATAAATAACACAAATATCAACAACTTTTGACAAATTACTAAATGCAAATTACTTTAGCTAAGAAGATACCAGCATCCAACACTGCTTTGATGTGTCGCAGCCATCCAGAGCTCTCCAAACCAGAGAGAAAATCATTGACTGAGAGACCTCTTGTTCCACAAACTAAAATAAAATGAAACATAGATACATTCAAATGCAGCAGTAACATCTCTCTGTGCAAGAATCAAAAGTGGATTTTAACAACTGCATGAAGAAATCTGAATTTCTGAATTTGTTAAATATATGAAGTATTTTTCTCTATCCCCGTTTCTTCTATATATCCTGTTTATGCCCCAATCTGTCTCAAACTCTGGTTTCCTCTATTAATTCTGCGGAAGCAATCCAGTGTAAAGTTATTTTGCATTATAAGTAACATAATTATCTTCATAATTGTACTTTAAAAGAGTGCATCCATCATCTTACTAATCCTCAATATGTTCCTACCGTTTAGAATGCACACCTGTCTTTTATCATTTAAATACTATGAGGAATTATTAATGCAGCCATGCACTTCTCTGATATAATATGAGTCTCCTCAGATGGGCAGATATTGTAAATAGTGCTAATAGCTGCTAAATTTGAAGGAATCATGAAGGAATAACTTCTTGAGATTCCAGTTAGGTAGCTTCCCACAATTAAGTACTGTTTAATGACATATTAATTATATTGTATAAATAAATTATAATAAAATAAGTATATAAATTATGCATTATATTAAATATGTATATAATTTATACATTCATATAAATATTTAATAAAACCTCCCATTACTATAGTAGGATGGCAAGCTTTAATAATTTCTGAAGTAATCAGTACATAAATGAAACCATAATAGATTAAATGTGTATACTGCATGACTCCCAATGATTCTGCCTTGTTTACATTAAAAATGTAGCTGTTTTAATTGAACTGAAGTATATTGAACAGAAGAAATCTCATTAAGAGGATACACTCTCATAACATTAGAAAGTAGAATTTCACGTTAGCAATATCTATAGCATGAGAAATACACTATTTCAGTACATCCTTTGATATGAACTAGATTTATGTAAAATTACTTTTCTGCAAGAGTGCATGATGTACTCGAGAAATGTTTAATATTAGTGAAGTTGCACATATATTCATACCTTCCAGAAGCTTTTGCAGGCTTGATCTCATTACATGGATATTTTCAATACCAACAAATTGGAATCTAATGTTGGAATAATTATCTTCATTTTCATAGCCTTTACCTGCTGCTCTATTGGCCATTGCATTCAGCTTGGAGAAAAAGAAGGTTTAGTCATGTATAGGAAACAAAGCAAAATACAATTATAGTAATTTGTGTAATATATCCTAAACAATATGAAACAGAAGAAAACTGTATTTTTATAACTTGGCTTCCAAGGCTTAGGACTGTTGTGATTTTGCATGATTTCTTTCTCCTAACACAAATGATTAGCCGTATTGACTCCCAATTCAATATCCTCAGATATCTTAGTTTCCTGTAAGTCACTCAGATCCTTTGGAAATAGAGTGGCATTTAATGAAAATAAATAAGGAAAATAAAATAAATACGATAGTTTTCACAACCTATCTGAACAATACAGAATTGAGAAAGTCTTCCTATTCTATTACTTACAAAGAGTAGTAACCCATGATACATTTAACTATTGGTTATTAAATAAGTTTTGATTAGCTAGCTTCAAAGACATAAACCACAATTGACAAACCAAAATCTCTCTTGAAGGAAAATGGTTATGCAAAAGGTTTGAGAAATCCAAAAACAGCACCATGGGCCTAGAAAAAAAAAATCAGGATTGCTTTAGGATTTGAAATGGAGTGTTTCATATGAACATTTTGAAGCACCTCTTTCAAAGAATGTGTAAACTCCCAAAAAACAAATGATGATCATATTGCTCATAAGGTAAAGGTAAAAGTTCCCCTCACTCATAAGTGTTAGTCGTTCCTGACTCTAAGGGGAGGTGCTCATCTCCATTTCAAAGCCAAAGAGCCAGCATTGTCCGAAGATGTCTCCATGGTCATGTGGCGAGCATGACTAAACGCCGAAGGCACACGGAACCCTGTTACCTTCCCACCAAAGGTGGTCCCTATTTTTCTACTTGCATTTTTACATGCTTTCAAACTGCTAGGTTGGCAGAAGCTGGGACATATAATGGGAGCTCACTCCGTTATGCGGTGCTAGGGATTCGAACCGCCGAACTGCTGACCTTTCTAATTGACAAGCTCAGCGTCTTAGCCTCTGAGCCACCGCATCCCTTTATATTGCTCATACTAGATCCTAAAAGAAATCCAGGACGGTATGGATTACAACAATCCAATTTTGATCCTTTCCATCGAATAAGTTGGTAATACTGCTATGCAACACTTTGGCCTTGGTTCCAGAGAGATTCTTTTTATCAGAATTAGGGGACCAATCTCCAATTCCAAAGGAATCTAATCATTTCTGGAACTGTGCAGTTGTCATATAATCCTAGGAAAAGGTATGTTTGCATCAAAGCATTCCTGACAGAGCTGCAGTTGCAAAATACATTTCAAAACACTTTTTTTCCAAACAGAAGGTGAGCCACTGCATGGCCCTATTTATAAAATACCACCAATCAATAAGTAGGAACAAAATAACAAGGACTGGACATATATGCTACTTGATACCCAGCGACTCTGGTCAGTTTACAATTACTCTTAAAATATATTTTTTTAAAAAGAGCAAAATGCCAAGAATAAAGACAGTTAAGAATGTCAAAACCAAACAGAAGGAAAGAAAAACCCAGCTACAAACTTACTTTTGGTCTGGTGTCCATGACATACATATAGTGGTTATTGGGATTAGCTTTACTTATTGCTTGCAACATGTGTTCATCCTCCAGACATCTGGCACTGAATCCTGAGAGAGGTTGACTACATCTGCAAATGGCAGCCTGGTGAGGAAAAAAAGGGGTAAATATAAAGAAAAGGTTGCACTTTAAACTGGTGAAGGCAGGTACAGCAAATCAGTGTGTAGCTATCTTGCAATATAACAAAAAAAAGGCTTAAATCTGTACTTGAAAAAAAAATGGGGGGGGAGGGGAATATGCTCAGATTTTCTATAATGATAGATTTAAAATACAAATACAGCTTATGTTTGCTGCAGAAGTGTATTTGCAAATATAGTTGATTTGCATCATTGACACTGTCATTGACCCAGTGATGGGTTCCGGATTCTGTTGCAACCAGTACGGTTGGAACAGCCCTGGCGTCATGTACATGCACATGCGCGGTGTGCGCCTGAGCTGTAGCGTCAAATGATGCTTCTGCAAGCCTCTGCAACACTCCAGCTGCTCAGTGGAGCGGAGCGCAGGCGCTGTATGCGCCATGCATGTGTGCGGAAGCACCAAAAGCTTAAAACACAGGTAAGGAGCGTGGGCGGGTGGGCCCTCCAGAGCACCGTACCGGAACGGTACCGGAGCGTACTGCCTGCACCCACCACTGCATTGACCAATATGTCCACTTGCTTCTGATGATCATGCATGTTAGCCTAGCTGTAGGCTATGGATTCCTCAGAGAAAGGACTATCAACTTGTGACTTTTCTAACCATGGATAATTGCTACATTACTAATTAAACAGAAAACCAAGAGAACTAACTAATATTATTTATTTATGTTTGACAACTTATTACGGTCATAAATACCCAGTCGTATTATTATTACAGGTTGTCCTTGACTTACACCTGCTCATTTAACAACAGTTCAAAGTTATTAACAACCTTGGAAAAAGCGAATTATGACATGTCCTCAAAGTTATGACCGTCGCACCACCCCCGTGGTCATGTGATGTCAATTTGAGAGTTGAGCACCTGGCTCACATTTATGACCACAGCAGTGTCTTGTGGTCACGAGATCGCGATCTGCAATCTTCCCAGCCAGCTTCTTATAGGCAAAGTCAATTGGGGAAGCCAGACTCATTTAGCATTCACAAGGCTTCACTTAACAATAGCAGTTAAACAACGGTTTGTAAAATCAGGTACAATCAAGTGATGACTCATTTAATGACCACATTGTTTAGTGACTTGAAATTCCAGTCCAAACTGTGGTCGCAAGTCAAGGACTACTTGCATTATTAGCATCCACTTTCATTGCACTAGAATAGATCTAGGGACCTAGATTACTGTACTTACCCACTTGGGTCTTTTCCTGTACTGGAAAATAGCCTTTAGATACTTGCGTTGAAAAGAAATCAGACTATACCTCATTTTTTTTATGATAATATGAGAGCACAGGGAACCTTCCTTTGCTTCGGAATTTAGAACTGCCAACAATTATGGGCTTGCTTGCACTCCTGGGAACATAAAGGTCTCTAGGATATGTCTCACAAATCTGTGGAAGTTTTAAAAAAGAAATTGCAAACAAAAATCATGTTAGGTATGTATATCCAATTTCCAATTTTTAATCAGAAACACCTAAGTCGGGATATCTAAAGGTTCTCAATATCAAAAAAAAAAAGTGGATGGAGGTGAAAAGGAACGGAGAATAGAATATGCTCTTATCTATCTCTTCTGGCTGAATGTAATGATCAAGAATGAGACCATAGCAACTGACCGCATATTTAAATGAGGAAATACACTACTCCAAAAGTTTTGTGATAAAAGACAGAGCTAAGATGAGGGTGTTTAGATGAAAATTCTTCATTCAACTTTCCTGAGTTCTTCAAAAACAAAAACTAAGTATTATTAAAACTTTAAAATCTGACTTTCTTTAAAAAGAATAGCAAGTGGAAAAATGGGCAATCATGTGATAAAAATATATACTGATGAATATTTCTACCAGTAATCCTAGCTAGTACATTACTATTGGATTTCCAAATTTCTCTTCTACAATATGTCTATTTCAGTATATATTTTCAATACAAATATAACATAGTTTACAAAGAAAAAGTTAAGAGTGCAGCTCACCCGTTGCAACGAAAGTTGACATGAGAAACATAAACAGGGAAACATTTTTAAAATGAAAATATCAATAAAGATATACCAGAACAAAAGAGAAATTAGACGAGGCACATGAAAAACCATAAACATTTGCCTAAAGCATAAAATCCGAGGAAAAAAATCTTGTCTAACAATCTCCAATCGAGTCTTGATCTCTGTTAGCAGGGGAAGAAGAAAGCACAAAGCAGCACTCACTGTTCCTCCCCTGACATGAAAGCAACCGTCCTAATATTCAAAAATCTATTCGATCTCTATAAAATAGGAGGGGATTGGAAAATTAACAGCTGCATCATAAATGCATGAGCAACCTATTACCTTATACTCGTGGTTTGCATCTGATAATTGCCATTCAGAGTTAGGCACACCCATCCGATCGTATTCTTCTGTCAGGTCAATGATTTGCCAGCCTCGCACCCTCTCTTCCTCGTTTTGCTTTGGATTATATGAAAAGGCATATAATTCATCGTACCTTGCTAAAACAGGGAGGAAAAAGGGGGGGAAAATGAGCTTGACCTTTGCTCTTTTAGTTCTTTAAAACAAAATAATCAGAGTACCCAACATATTGAAATGAAGAAAGCTGCACCCTACCTGGTTTTGACAGCTGAAGCAAAGAGTTATAAATATCATGGCAGTCTCTTTCTCTGGGAACAATGAAGTGAACTATTCTGAAGTTCTTACACTGAATCACTAAGGGGCAGCCAGATGTAGTCAAAGCAAGTTTCTCCACCGCAGCTATATGATGGTGTAATATCTACAGCATACAGGAAACCACAAAAACTGTTAAACAATACCGACAAGGCTTTTTCAACAAGTTTCCAATGAGGATGCATCAAATCTGAATCAGTTTCCCCCATTTTAGCTATCAATAATAATAATAATAATAATATTTAATGCTTCTAGACCGCCCCCTCTCCCGCAAGGGACTCGGGGCGGTGTACAGTTCATACAAAATATAACAGGATACAATTAAATTAAATTAAATATGTACAGTTGACAATTGACATGGAGGAGGTTAAAATGTAGTTAAAAGAACTGTACAAAGCAGATATAAAATAAATTCAAACCCCTAAAAACAAATACAGTAAATTAAAAAAAACCTAAAATAACCAGATATAATACATTTGCCAGGAGGGACAGTTGAATTATGTCAGGCCTGCTAGTCGGAACAGGTGGGTCTTCAGTTTTTGCCGGAAGGAGCGGAGGTCAGAAGTGGTTCTAATGTCGGGGGGGAGGTCATTCCAGAGGGTTGGGCCCATCACAGAGAAGGCCCTACTCCTCGGTGTCGCCCGCTGGCATTGCCTAGTGGACGGCACCAGGAGAAGTCCCTCCCTGTGTGAGCGTATTGGCTGCAGGGATGTATGTGGGAGGATGCGATCCCGCAAGTAACTAGGTCCCATGCCATGGAGCGCTTTAAAGATGGTAATCAGCACCTTGAAACGCACCCGGAAAACCACAGGCAGCCAGTGCAGCTCGCGCAGGAGAGGTGTTACGTGGGAGTACCTCGTACTCCCCATCACAGCCCGCGCGGCTGCGTTCTGAACTAACTGCAGTCTCCGGGCGCGTCCCAAGGGCAGCCCCATGTAGAGAGCGTTGCAGTAATCCAGGCGGGACGTCACCAGCGCATGAGTGACCGTGCGTAGGGCATCCCGGTCCAGTAGGGGGCGCAATTGGCGCACCAGGCGAACCTGGTGGAACGCCCCCCTTGCCACGGCTGCCACATGGTCATCCATTGACAGCCGGGCATCAAGGAGGACGCCCAAATTGCGCGCCCGTTCCACAGGGGGCAATTGTTCGCCCCCTATGGCCAGCGATGGGATCAGCTGGCTGAACCGAGGTGCCGGTAGCCACAGCCACTCAGTCTTGGAGGGGTTGAGTTTAAGTCTGTTGTCCCCCATCCAGACCCCGACGGCCTCCAAACACCGGGACATCACTTCGACAGCCTCGTTGGGGTGGTTTGGAGTTGAAATATACAGCTGAGTATCATCAGCGGATGATCTCACCCAGCGGCTTCACATATGTGTTGAACAGGAGAGGCGAGAGGACCGACCCCTGTGGCACTCCACAAGTGAGTGGCCTCGGGGTCGACCTCTGTCCCCCTGTCAACACACATTGCCTCCGGTCGGAGAGGTAGGAGCCAAACCACCGCAAAATGGTACCTCCGACTCCTATCCCCTCCAACCGGCGCAATAGGATACCATGGTCGATGGTATCAAAAGCCGCCGAGAGGTCTAATAGGACCAGGATAGAGGAACAACCTCTATCTCTGGCCCTCCAGAGATCATCAACCAACGCGACCAAGGCTGTCTCTGTGCTGTGCCCGGGTCGGAAGCCGGACTGGCATGAGTCTAGATACTCGGATTCGTCAAGGTGTCGTGGAAACTGCTGCGCCACCACATTCTCTACAACCTTCGCTAGAAACGGAAGGTTGGAGACTGGACGATAATTAGCTAGCTCCATTGGGTCGAGTGAAGGCCTCTTAAGCAAGGGCCTCACCACCGCCTCTTTCAAGGCGGTTGGTAAGGATCCCTCACCCAATGAGGCATTCACCAGGCCCAGAAGCCAGCCTCGGGTCACCTCCCAAGATGCCAGTACCAACCAGGAGGGACACGGGTCCATTAAACATGTGGTGGGTCGCAGTCGTCCACGCAACCTATCTAAATCCTCGGGGGCAACAGAATCAAACTCCTCCCAGGATGGTCTCAGAAGACTCGCTGTTGGCGGCCCGTCTGGTCCACTGAGTGGGGCCCATCCGCTCCGGATCTGAGCGACTTTGTCCTGCAGATATTCCCCAAATTCCTCTGCTCTGCCCTGTAAGGGTGCCCCCTGTGTCCTCTGTGACAAGAGGGAGCGGGTCACCCTAAACAGGGCGGCAGGGCGGTTATCCGCGGACGCAATAAGGGTGGCGCAATATCTACGTTTGGCCACCCTTAATGCCACAAGGTAGGTCCGCAAGTAGGATCTTACCTGTGTTCGATCAGATTCGGAGCGTGAGGACCTCCACCTGCTCTCTAGACGTCTCCTGTGGCGCTTCATCACCCTCAGCTCCTCGGTATACCAGGGAGCCCGGGTGGGTCGCTGCCGCAGGAGAGGTCGCAAAGGCGCAACCCGGTCCAAGGCCCCAGCCGCCGCCCTATTCCAGGCGGCCGCTAGGTCCTCCGACCGAGCACGGGTCAGGGCTACAGGTAATGGCCCAAGCTCCGTCTGGAACCTATCCGGCTCCATCAGGTGCTTGGGGCGGTACCAGCGTGGACCGTCTGGTCCCGCCTCCTCGCGGTGGGGGGTAGCGCCAGGGAAGTCAAGCCGGAGACATGAGTGATCAGACCATGACAGGGGTGTAACAGTAAAATCCCCTCTACCCAGATCACTCGTCCACTGCTCAGATACAAAAACAAGGTCCAATGTGTGGCCTCCTTCGTGTGTGGGGCCCTGAATTAACTGGGTCAGGCCCATGGCTGTCATGGAAGCCATGAACTCCCGAGCTACCTCAGACGCTGCTCCCGTCGACGGCAGGTTGAAATCCCCCATAACCACAAGCCTGGGGATCTCAACCGCCGTCTCCGAGATCAGCTCGAGGAGCTCGGGCAGGGCTGCTGATGTATAGCGAGGAGCCAAGTATACAATCAGCAAACCCAACTGCCTCCCTGGGCCCCATTTCACACCAAGGGACTCACACCCGGATATCTGAGGAACAGTGAACTCCCTCGGCTCTAGGGAGTTCAGTTGTACTGACGCTACCTCTCTCAGAATTGGCTATGCTTGAGGGCATTCTGAAAGCTGCAGTACCTACACATATAGTGAGCATCAGGCTCACACAAGAGGATATACCTGTTCACTATAATGAACATAATAATGTAATATTACATCAAAGTTGCCTGCTGCTCTTTTTCCATTTGAAAAGTACCTTTAAGCATATTCAGTAGAGATTTCTCATTTTGTTTAGGCAAATACACCCTATGTATTCTACCTCGCTGATTTCATACAGGCGACTGCAGTTAAAGCTTAATTTTTTTCCCAAATACACACCGTAGTATAGTGGCAATGAAGCACAGAAGAATCTTATAAAGATACGCGCTAAACAGTCATTACACACTCAGCTCCCATGGTTAGGACAGCCTTTAGAATTGTAACATAAATGTCATAGGGCACTTTTGAAAAGTTGTGTACATCGGCTCATAGGTTTCTTGGACGTTACATAATGTAGAAAAATATATAAGTAAAGGAATGCAGCATAAAACCTTATTCTCCTTACCCATGTCTCTTTCTGGCTGGAATCTATAAATAACAAGTGAGTTGCTGTAAGGTAAAGAGTTCCTGTTTGTGACTTGATGTTTGTGCTGAATCGGTCCAGTAATTTTACCTGTTCAACCTGCATTTAAAAAAAAAAAAGCCAAGTATCGCATGAAACTACTCAACAATAGCTCAACATAACTGGAATCAATTTATTTATTGCACAGAAAGCGGTCTGTATGATACAGTTTGCTATCAGATTACACTAAAGATCATAGCAATATAGTTCTTTCCTGACTTTCTGCACAGATTGTTTTCTAGTTATCAAAAGAATTGAAAGAATTGAAGAGGATGATCTTATGCTTTATTTGGAGCCAGATCACAATGAGCGTCCTCTGGATTCAACTGTGAAATACTGCAGCCTGGGGGAGCCTGAGATGAAATAGCTGTTCTAGGCTACAATCCAATAAAATTAGGACATGCACGTCTCTAATTATGAAGGGGAGAGTCCTATTCATGCTCAACTCTTCATATCTTAAGCTGCAGTATTAGATGTGCTAAAGTTAAAAGTATGCTCAAAGAACACAGCAAGATCTGGTTCACATACAATGCTTCAGCTCTATGGAACAGAGATACAGACCAATGTATTTATAATGACCAGGGAAATACCAGGCTAAGAATACTGATAATTATTGCTAGATATGCAAAGAGAGAGATCAAGCAACAGCTATTGGCTGAGGAAGGCTATCAGTTACTTACAAGAATGCAAGGAAAGCAAATCAATATTACATTAATCCAAGTCTACCCCCAAACCATGAATACAGAGGAAACAGAAGCTAAACAGTGCTAAAGTAACTTACAACACATTGTTGACACAACACAGTGGAAAAAAAGCTTCATTTAATTTGCTAAATTTGAAAGTAAAATAGCATCTGGAATAATGAGGAAACATTAAACAGTGTATAAAAAGTAGGCAAACCTAGAAAATTATAAAAGACCAGCAGAATTATTTATTGCAAGATTGTACAGTTGTATTGCTAC
This sequence comes from Natrix helvetica, assembly GCF_964273705.1. Lineage (NCBI taxonomy): Eukaryota > Metazoa > Chordata > Lepidosauria > Squamata > Natricidae > Natrix > Natrix helvetica. Next base: position 22,308,448 of record NC_138550.1, read on the forward strand.
TTGCAATGTATACATACATACATACAGAAAAACAGCAGCAGCCAAACAATTAGAGAAACATTTATTTCCACAGCAAAAATGACAATGCTGAAAAAATGCTCAAAATTCTGAAGTATTACTTTTATCTCATCTACCAATGCTCAGGATTTTGTTGCCCAGAATTGAACAGTATATGGAATGAAAATAAAATACAAGCTCAATTTGGAAGAGGTAAGGGTTTCCAAGATCACGTGGCTAACATCCAATAAAGAATGGAAAAGGTAACAAAAGTGTTTTTTTTTAAACAGCATCTATCCTTACTGCGTGCCCTTTTATTTTTTTTAAAAAAAACCTACTGGCAGCTTACCCTAGTGTGGCACACAATGGATTTCAGATATGCTGATCACAACTAAATGTGGAGAGAGTCCTTAACAATCCTGGTGCCTGGAAAAATCGAATGCAATGAAAAAGCAGCTGATAAGCCTGCTGGTTAGGCTCCACTAACATAAGCTTCCAGGAAACACAAGAATCTGATATAGGCAAATCTGTCAAAATGAGAATTCAACAGATCAAGAAGAGGCTGAAGTCACTGAGTAACAACCTTTGCAAGATCTGTATTTGTATTATTTATTAGTTTGTCAAACACGTACAAGATAGCAGGTATAAATATAAACATGGATAGGAACGAAAGAAATGAACACAAATAAATGGGGACAGTAGGAATAGAAATGGGAATTCTATCTACCTAAGAGTTCCAATTCTATCTACCCTTAGGGTGGAACCATCACCGAAATGCAACGGCATTTTATTATTTTAAGGCTCTCCTGATAGGAAGAATCCACAAGAGCTTTAAAAGGTGGACGATTCCTTTGAAACAGCCAAGTATTTCGCAGAAAACAATCTGCCTTCTCCCCCCTCATCTCCCCCCAAAAACTCACCCCAAACCCGCTCAACAGAATCCTAGGCACCAGCCAGGTCAATGTCACTCCATATTGCACCCCCGAATTAATTCTTTAACGAATAAAGAATTCTAAATGTGCTTTGTATTCTGGGGGCTGTGGATTTTACACCTCTGGAGGGGAGCAGGCTGGGAAAGACAGCCAGGAGGGAGGGGATCCTGGTCATCCCAAGGGAGCCCCTCTGCCACGGAGCAGAACCGGAGTAGAACCTGGGCAAGCGGAGGAATTAGCCAAGCCGCAAGTTAAGGCTCTGCTGCTCCCAGTTAACGACTGCCAAACGGGCCGGCGCGGACGGAGAATGTTGTTACCTTCGTGGTGCGGATGTGCTCCATGATGCCACCACGCCCAAACCACAACAGCAACCACCGGAACCACCAACGGCAACCACCGCCTGTTTCTAACTGGAAGCAGACCCGGTGTCTCCAGGAGACACTTCCTGATCACTGAACTGAGACGGTGGAAGGGAAAGAGGAAGGAAGGAATGGCGACCCCTAGCGCCCGGAAGACCCCGTTGTTTGTTTGTTTAATGAAAGCTTTAAAGCCATATGCCACCGACCCACTTTAATAATTATTATTATTTATTTGTCAGTGCACAACATATCTACAATGAGATTGGTTGGGCTCCCCCAGTGCACTCCCCCCCAACACAATACAACCCACAGTGAAGATAGGAAATCCTTAACCCAATAAATCATATTAACAAACACCCGGTCCTATCGCATCAGTGTGAACATGTTACACGTTGCTCCGGCTCTGCAAGTCCATCGTACTACGTAGTTAACCCCATATGTGCAAATCTGCCTGTGTTTCTGAACTCTGTGATCCTTTGCTTCTTCAGCATTCAGTTTTCTATCATTCTCTTTAGCCTGTCCTAGAAAGCAAGCAAAATGGCAAGAACACAACAGTTCTGATAAGTCCTAATCAGGATATTTCTCTCAAGTTAAATGTTCAGTTAGGTTCACTGATTATTTCCAAATACTGGTATTGATACATGGGAGTGGTGGGTTGCTAACCGGTTTACTACCGGTTCGCTTGTGCTCGCATGTGCGCTTGCTTGTACGCACAACGCATCCGGGTGGGTGGGAGTAGCCTCCCACCACCGCCACTACCAGTTCGGCCGAACTAGGCCAAACTGGCAGCAATCCACCTCTGATACATGGTATATTTGCAACGAATCTCTCTCTCTATGAAAATATATAACACACCTATTTTGTTCCTTTATATATTTTGACACTTACATTTTAATATTTTGATCTGAAGGCAATGGGTTATAAGTCAAAGGAAATTAATGACACAACAAATAAGCCAGTGTTGAAAGTGCCCCAGACACTGATTGGTAAACTGGAATGCTTGTGACATCATCCTCCTGGCCAATCAAACAGAGAACTTCCAACCACCAAGGAATTTGTGGAACACATTGGCTTGTAAATTTTCAGGGAAAGAGTTAAGTTAATGGTTTCTTTCAATTTTTACAGATGATGGGAAAGATTCAAGTTAGCAACAGAAATGTCAAGGAAGAAAGACCTTTCAAACCTGGGGCTTCTTTGGCGAGGGGGTCCCAAGTCCAATAATGCACCCAGGTAAAAAAAAGTCAGATATTCAGGACAGTTATTAAGATTATTCAAAGATTTATTGCATCCAAAAAAGGTCCTTTGGTGATACTTCAGTAGCACTCTGGGATGCTGTTATTACAACTTCTAATTAATATTAAGTCACGGTTATTAGATTGTAATTATTGGGAGTGCTGAAATTTATGAATAGTTTTAGGACATCTCAGGGATTAAAATACTGATTGTGGCATATCCCATTAGATGAGTTAAGAATTATCTTGAAAATGTATGTTTTTTCTGGATTGCTTTTAAATATCTATTAAATAAATTAAAAATGAGAAGGAATATTATGTACTATATACATATATCTTTCATTGGGTATAAGATGAAGGAATAATAAACGAGAAAGTAAAAACTGCCAATAAATATCATTTTTAACAAAATCATAATTGGCTGTGACATCTTGAACCTCTTTAACACCTATACAAAACAGGGATTTTTAGCAGGTCATAAACTTTTTTTGCATCAGGAATGGAATACCTGTGGGCCTGGATCGGATTCAAACCTCCCTGCAAGAGACAAGTGAAGACATTTGGTAAGAGCCATTTCTTCCTGTCTCACAACTAGGCAATGTCAAAAGCTGGGGGGGGGGGGGGGGGAGGGGAATCAGAAGGCTACCCCATGCCTTGCCTGCTATGTGTCCTCCAATAAATCATCTCTAAAAATATGATTGCTATTATTTCCCTTTCTGTATGTATGGATGCATGTATATTTGGTCAGCATCCATACTTAACACTCCTGCCTATTTTACCCACAATTCTGTGAGGTTTTGATTCTAACATAGTTTTGCACCAGTTTAACATCAGAGATGGTATTCAGCAGCTTTTGACCAGTTCTGGAGGAACCGGTAATGGAAATTTTGAGTAGTTCACAGAACCGCTAAATACCACCTTTGACTGGCCCCGCCCCCATCTATTCTCTGCCTCCGGAGTCCCAGCTGATCAGGAGAAAATGGGGATTTTGCAATAACCTTCCCCTGAAGTGGAGAGGGAATGGAGATTTTACAGTATCCTTCCCCTGCCACGCCCACCAAGCCACACCATGCCCACCAAGCCACGTTCACAGAACTGGAAGTAAAAAAATTTGAATCCCACCACTGTTTAACATCTCTCTTAAGTGTTCAACAATAATGTCTTCTTCCTTTGTGTGGAACCAAGTAGGTCACTGTTTCTCAACCTCAGCCACTTTAAGATGGGTAGACTTCAACTCTCAGAAGTTGAAGCCCACGCATCCTAAACTACTGAAATGGACTACTCTAGACTTTATTTGCATTACCAGAATTGCTTTTCCTCCAAAATACCGAACAAATCCAAATTCTTCCCTTCCACGTGAAGTGAGCCTACTTAAACCAAGAGCTGAACTGTCCACTTCTATGCAGCTAGAATACCATGCATTGCACATCTGCTATTAGGGGAAGCTTCTCCCCATGGGTTTTGCTTGCTAAAAGGTTGCATGACACTGCCAATGATCCTAAGTATGAGCTAGTTGCCAAGTATCTGGATTTTGCTCACCTAATCATGGGGAGACTGCAAAGATCATGAGTGTGAAAAATGGTCATTTCACTTTTTCAGTGCCATTGTAACGGTCGCTAAATGAACTGTGGCAAGCCGAGGACTACCTGTACTGTAGGAATTGATCTGTTTGTTCTTATTATCCTTCTTAATATTTTCTTTATTCCCCTTTTATTGATATTGTTACTATTATTCTGTTGTTTTGCACGTACACTGAGAGCTTCTTGTATGCCTAATCACAACTTGGCTAAGTAAAGCACAGGTAGTCCTCAATTTACGACCTCAAAGGAGTCCAAAATTTATGTTGTTCAGTGAGAAATTTGTTAAGTGAGTTTTGCCCCATTTGATGACTTTTCTTGCCATGTTTGTTAAGCAAAGCACTGCAGTTGTAATATTAGTAACACGGTTGTTAAGTGAATCTGGCTTCTCCATTGACTTTGCTTTGTCAGGAGGTCACAAAAGGGAAATCACATGCCTCCGGGACACTGCAACCGTCATAAATGTGAATCTGTTGCCAAGCATATGAATGTAAATCACGTGACCATGGGGATGCGGGGGGGGGGGGAAGGGTCCTAAGTGCCGGTCACAAGCCACTTTTTTCAGTGCTGTGGTAACTTTGCGCGGTCACTAAAGGAACTGTTAAGTCGAAGACTGCCTGTGTTCAATGCGACGCGACGCGACGCGACTCCTATGGCGCTCATTTACCAAGATTCCCTCAGGCGGGAGGGGAGGGGCCTGGCGACCAGCAGTCTCAGCGCTTGCGCAGCCGCAGTGGCGCTTTCTGGACCGTCGTTTTATCCGCGCGCCTTTAACTGCTGCGCTTCTCGCGCAGCCTCGACCGTCCCTCTTTGAAGTTCCCGCGCGGTCGAGCAGGATTGTTGACGTCCCTCCCGCGGGCGCGGGGTGGGGGCGCGCTGAAGCCCTGGCTGTGGGGAGAGCCCCTCGGGCCTGCTCACTTGGGCGAAGCGTTTTTCCGCCGGCGCTGCCGCCGCCATCATTATGTCGGCGGGCTTCTCCTTCGGAGCCGGGACTTTGGCTTCCGCTGCCGCGGCTGCTGCGGGCACCGGCGGGGGAGGTGGCGGCGGGGGCTTCTCTTTCGGAGGCACTCCGAGGTGAGTTGAGGGAGCCATTCCGGATGGTTTTCACAGGAGTCGCAGGAAGCCTCAGCGTCCCGAACAGTAGGGCACTGGCGCCTCACGTGTGCCTGGTTTTTCCTTATTTTACCACGGTTGAAGGCCGTGGGGGTCGCCCCAAAGATGTAGCTCGCCGGCTTCTTTCTAAAAAATAAAGAAATAAGAATCCTAACTAGAAATTGGAAACAAAAGGATTAGCAACAGGATCGCAGCCTTTCCAAGCTGGAGAGAGTGTCAAACAAGGCCAAATATTTCATATAACTGAGAGTACTGAGAGTCCTTGATCATCAGTTCCTTTTTAGTGAGACTTGTTTTAGGGGCAATTTATTTAAATAAGTATTTATATGACTCCCAATTCATATAAATGACTGTCTAGAGACGACTAGACATTTACAATGAAAAAGTAAAAGCTCATCCATGATTAAAAACATAAAATTAAATAACCTAAGATGAAGTACATGTATGGCCTGATTGTATGGCTTTTCCAAGAGATTTTAGGCAATTGATTTTGGCTTTCGTGTCCCTTTAAGCAAAACAAAACAAGCATTGCAGTCTCTGGGGACAAATGCACGAGGATTTTTTTTTCTCATCGTAGTTTTTTTTTAATTAAAACATTTTTACAACAGTTTTAACCATCTGTTCAGGTGGTTGAAATCATCCTTTTCCCTCTTTCTTGAACATAAATTATAGGACAGCTGTAAAACATCTGTTTTATAACATGTTAGAGGCACATTTACAGTTATGGGGGATATGATCCATTTAAAATTTATTTTCGTACACAAATTAAGTACTTGATTGCAACCTTCCCTAATTTTACTTGTCCTGAAATTTATCAATGATTGGAGGTGATGTGAGTTGTTTCAGATCTCTGGAAAGCATCAAATTAGGCAAGGCTGCACACTTTCCATGTCCGCTTTCAGTACAACATTAACACAGTCAGCTAGCATTTTATGATGAGCATGCTTCTGTCATATTTGGAGCATTTTGACTGGTTTTTATGCCCCTTTAGAATTTTGTATATTGGCAGTTGTTTTCATCAAATCTGCTGATGCTTATCTCTTTCTGTGTATCAGTTGATCGATGAAAATTTGATTTTGTAATCATGTATCAAAGTGTGAGCTTTAATTTCTTTACAGCTGAAATACATGAGATAATTCATTGTACTTGTACATTGCACAATTGTACATTGTAAGAAAATTATTGATATCTAGCAGTCTTTTTGCTATTTTAATAACAGTTCTTTTTGGAAATTTAGGTTGAAACTTCAGTTTTAATTCTGTAAATAATGTTAGCTTGAAGACAAAGTTAACCCGAGCTCTGGAATATCAAGATTTACAGGCAATGAAGAGAAAAACATGTAATTCCTTAGGACTTTCTGCAAGTTAAAGATTTTTTTTTGAGAAGCAGTATTAAAATAGGGGGTGTACTTACAACAGTCTTCCATAACTCTTTGAACACATTAGAAGGAGCAGCAAGTTAATAAAAACTTATGCTAAGGCAGGGTTCACACACAGGCCACACACGCCAAATCATGTTTTATTTACAGATCAGCATCATACATGAGCCCATTCTTGGATAGCTGATATGACAGTATGAGACTATAGTTTGTTTTAACTATGGCTTATATCTGAACATAGAAATCTTATTTGGTTATGAGCTTGGACCCTTTTTCTGGATACCAGCAGAATAAATTATCCAAACAAATCATTAATTTTCCTTGTACAAAGTTGAGGTTCAGTACATCATGGTTTAAACAACTGATAGTATAACATACAAATATAGCAGCATTAATATTGTTAATGTTAAATAAGTTAAACAATCTTAGCTGTTACAAACACTCACTTGGTTGAAGATGAAATTTCAGTCAATTGCATTTAATTAAGGCATGCTATTTTGTAAAACTAGCATTGAAGAAATAAAATGAACAATGAATATGTTCTTAATAATTTTTTACTTTAATTTAGCTCAACTGGAGGCCTTAACTTTGGGACGTTGGGTTCAACTGCTACTACAACTACTCCTTCTGTAGGTTTTGGCACTGGACTTTTTAGCTCAAAGCCTACCACAGGTTTTACCTTAGGAGGGACTAATACAGGTAAAACATATTTCAGTTATTCCTATCAAATGTGCATTGATTAGCTTGAATTAATTAATTGAATTAGTTACACCCTTCCTCTTGAAATTTGGCAGACCTCTTAACCTTCCAAAAAGCACTTAAGACCTGGCTTTGCCCACCAAGCCCTGGGGTAGGGTGAGGTGGCTGAGAGGATTTAACAAGGGACTGCATGTTGAAGTTTGATATTGGTGCTAGGTTTTTAATATTTATGGTTTTAATAGGCATTTATTATGCTGTTTTTACTGGTATTTTAATTGTTGATTAAAGCCACCCTCAGTATAATACAGGTGGCTATATAAATTTTATAAAAATAAAAAAGTGGCTTTATTTCATTTATTTATTTGTATCCCACTTTTATTACTTTTACAATTGCAATGAACCTATCCAACTTACCTTCCTCTTATTTTCCCCATAACAACCACCTTGGGAAGGTGTTGGGCTGAGAGAGAGTAATAGCCCAAGATCAACCAGCTGGCTTTCATGACAAAGGCAAGAATAGAACTCATATTCTCGGTTTCTAGTCTGATACCTTAACCATTAGACCAAACTGACTTAATGGCAGAACAGGCAAATAAAAACATGAATTCAATTATGGTAACTTCTCCAGATGAAGGCAAATATATGTTTCCCAGGATAATGCAGCAGGATCCAATCTGGGTTGGTCACTTGGGTTGGTCTAACAGACTGTGTGCTGTTCTGTGTATGGTAATTTATATGGTGCCTGTTGTATGTGGCTTTTTAGATGCTCATTGCAATGTGTTGATGGATGGCTTTTAAATAGATTGGCTGTCATTTGCTTATGCTCTCTAGCCCTCCCTTCTAAGTACTTGATATTCTGGTGGTAAATCAACACTCCTCTTGACTGATACAATACAATAATACAATACAATAGCAGAGTTGGAAGGGACCTTGGAGGTCTTCTAGTCCAACCCCCTGCTGGTAGAAAGCAACTGCTGCTGCTGGTTGTTTTGGAGGCAAATGCCAATCATTTTTGGGCAGCACGGTCAATAGGTAGAGGTTATAAGAATTGTCCGGAATTCTGGAATATAGGAAGTTGCTTGCTTCTATGCCGAAGATTTAGAATGTTGTACCTTTCCATATTCTTCAATAATGGCATAAATTTGTTTCTTTTGTATTCCTACACAGGAACAGCTACAACTATTGCTGCAGGATTAACATTAGGTTAGTATTATATAATCATTAACATTCTCTTTTCCTTATTTGAGAAGTGATCGCTGGAAATGCCCAAAGGAAAAACATTGGACTTCTATGATGTGAGGCTTAAGAATGATTGGTAACCTTTTATTATGAGTATAATTCAGCTACCATATTTTTTGGAGTATAAGACATAACTTTTCCCCCTAAAAAGGGTGAAAATTTATACACCAAATGAAGCCCTGCACACCCACCAGCCCCCACCCTTTGGCCTCTGCTTCCCAGCAATTTACCTCCTTGCAGCAAACGGGGAAATGGGGCTTGTGGAGGCGGCAATAGGTTATGGCAATCCCTGCAGCCTGAAACAACTGATCATCGGGAGGCCTGTGCTGAAATTGAAATGGCCTGTTTGCTGCAAGAGACAAATTGCTGGGAGGCAGAGGTAGATTTTTTTTTTCTAATCAGGCTAAACTAAAACAGACTGCTTGCTGTTTGTTACAAAGAGGTAAGTCAATAACTAAATGCCCATAGAATGTTCAAATTATTAGACTTCTTTTTTAAATACTGCTTTATTATTGTTCTAGATAACAAAATGAAGAAGCTTTTTAAAATAAATGCTTGATCTGAAGAAGCCCAGTGCTGTTGTATCTTCTTTTAAATAGCAGAGAATAACATACTTCCAGAAAGCCACATCAATTTTAACAGCATCTGTACAAGTATAGTCTGAAATGTAACATCACAAACAATGTATATTGTCTGTAGTGTTTGCCGCAAGGAGACAAATTGCTGGGAGGCAGAGGCAGATTTGTTTTCCCTTGTTTTCCTCTCCAAAGCTAGGTGCGTCTTATACTTCTGAGCGTCTTATACTCCGAAAAATACAGTATTTCCTCTTGTAAAGTATTAGTAAACATGGCAAAGTAGATAAATGCTAGATGAAAAAGTATACTTGAATATCAAGATAACCTTATAATTATTTTGTATAATTTTGTATAAATTATTGTGTATAATTTTGATGGCCTTATTTGGGGTTCTGGTTATTGTATGTGAAGCAAAGAATATTTTGAACCATTTGAATTTCAGATTAGCTTCTCTTTATGGATAGTAATTGGAATTCTTAAATGGAAATTGTTTATATATATGTGTGTGTATTTATTTTTTCCTCAATATAATGGAACATGAGTAGGTGCTGAGAGGCACAGTGGTGGAATCAGTGTTGAACTGAAACCTGGAAGACTTTATCACAATGTGCCTTGGAGATTAAAATATGTGTGATGGGGGTATACTTCCTAAGAATAGAAACCACATACAATTGCATAAATAAATGAAACTTTTTTTTTATAGGCGCACCTGTTTCTACTACTACTTCTACTACGGGCCTTAGTTTGGGTTTCAGTAAACCTGCTGCATCAGCCACTCCTTTTGCTTTACCGATCACTTCCACTTCTTCTGGACTTGCATTATCTTCTGCCCTTACTTCTGCTCCAGCAGCAGGTAAGCTTACAATAGTTCTGTCTTCAAGTTTCTTCTCATTTTCCTGTTGCCTAAATTTTCTAGTTACAATTGTTACAAAAACTAGTTAAACTTTAGGTACAGTATTAAAGAATTCTGTCACAATTCAATGATAGGAATTCTAAAACTTATTAAGCTGAAACATTTAATTGAAGGAATATAGAAAAGTTATTTTTGAGTTGAGCTCAACTCCTGAAGACTCCATTATACATCCATGTCATTGGCAACAGAGCAAAAATGTTTTACCATTGCCACTTTCTGAGATATTTTCAACTGTCCAGTTTAGCCTAAAGTCCTGAGATTTCTTGGTTGAGTCCCATTCAAATACTAATCTTGTCTGACACTATCTTTTCAACATCACATGAGGCTGATTAAATACTCCTAATGGCTACTTACAGTATTAATAACTGTAGCTAAGCTAAAAGAAGTGTCTGTGACTTTCTGACAGTCACAGAAAACTCTGCCTTTTTAATTAAATTTGTATAACCACCTATGTCACCAAAAATGACTTTGGGTGGTACACACAACTGGATACTTAAGTAATAAAAAACCAAAGGTACAGGATTTGAATCCACTTGCAATGCTGAGAGAATATTGGGCTCAATAAGGTCACACTATTTGTCTAACATGGCTTCAAGTTCTTTATATATACTTAAAAAGATTAAGTAGTGACTCACTTAAAAGCACTTGATTTCAGTAGTGACTCGGATTCAGTAGTGAGTCAGTAGCTCATAGCCAGGTGTTTCTAAACTTTTTGTGGATTTATTGGAATTCTTGCATTTGAAGTTTAGAACATCATGAAGGAATTGATAAAATTTTAAGTATATGAGGTTACCACTGGATGACTTCATCTATATGGAAGGGTTGTAGAATGGGGGTCTTCAACCTTGGCAACTTTAAGACTTGTGGACTTCAACTCCCAGAATTCTTCAGTCAGCAAAGCAAGGTTGGAGGCCCCTGTTCTAGAACATTCACCAAGGACTCCTTAAGTTTCAAAAAATGCTTAACAATGTTTGGTTTAAATAACGAACACCAAAATGGAAGTTATGCCTGTAGTTTTTATAATGACATTAAAATAGTATCAGTGTGCAACCAAATGGTTGGGATAAAAAAAATCAAGATGTATCGTTTTGTTAAAAGTTCAGAATCTGAATTGCACTCTCTGCTTAAAATTCAGGCTCTTCTGGTTTTACATTAAACTTGGGAGGCACCACTGTTCCAACCACCACTGTATCTACAGGACTTTCTCTGGGGGGAGCCTTGACTGGTTTAGGAGGAACACTTTTCCCAAATGCAAGCACAGCTACAACAGGTGATGTTGCACATATTTATTATTTAAAATGTTCAGAATGTGGATCTTATGCATGGATTTAATGTAATAATTTAAAGGATTATCAATACTTTATAATACTTTAAACTCAAACAAGTAGTAATTAATCTGATTTAAAAGCAATATTTGAATTTGTAGTTACAGCTTCAGCTTATTGTATTCCTTTTTGAAATTAGAAATCATTTTTAAGCACAACACCATTCTTCTATATCTCACTGTTTGCAATCTTTGAATGCTTGTGTCTTCGGAAGACCTCTGTGTTAGTGTTGATGGTGGGAAAGCAGGCTTAGTGATAAGGACAAATTTTAATTACAAATTTCTGTTTCTATTAGCTTAGTTTCAGAGTTTCTGCTGATAACATTAGAAGAAAATTCTTTCGATCTTCATGGATAATGCATCTTACTTCACATAATCCTGAATCTTACCCAAAAATGTTTGCATTATTTTCAGGTCTTGGACAGAATGCTTTTGGTTTGACCCTTGGGACAGCCGCAGAACCTGTCACCACAGTTAATGAAGGTCTTGGTGGCATAGATTTCGGTAGCTCTTCAGATAAAAAAAGTATGTTTTGTAAAGTACAATTTTGTAGTTATACCAAATCAGGAATATTTTGGGGTTAGTGAAACAAATTGCAAAGCCAAAATCCAAGGATTCCCTGTAATTTATAGATGGTATTCAATGGTTATTAGTTTTTAAGGTGAAAAGTATTTCAAAGTAATTGAAAATGGAATCTGCATCTTATATACATAAATAAAGAGAACAACACAAAGAAAATTAACTAATTAATAATTAATATAGATAAATTTATTTGGATCATTTGAAATTAAATAACAATAGTTGTATTGACATATAAATCATAGCTTTTATGACAAAAAGCAAATAAATCCAGCTTTATTTTCTATGCTCAATTTAAGTACTTTATTTTAAATTAATCTCTCACTTGCTGAATTGAGAGAGGCATCTCATAAATTGTATTCATAATTATCAGTTTAGAAAATATTAATGCAACCATTTTTCTGCTAATTTATTCTCCAATTTAGAGTTTTATAAGGATTTCAAACTTAGAAGCCGTGTGGAATGGTTTTATTTCATTACTTTAATCTTCCTAAGCAACCATATGACATAAGTTAGCATAATTCCTGCAGTATAGATGGGCAGGTATTAGACTAAGAGTGGCTTAAATCAAACTAGAAAATGTGCCTCAACATTTTTCAATGTAATGTTATCACCTACACAGCTATCAGGAACTAATTTTCAGATACATTTAGAGGGATTCAATCAAAATTATGAAGACTGCATTTTTTCTGAGGCACCCAGGATAGGACTGGTATTTTTGCTATTGATGTGTTTTGGCTGTGTAGCATAAAATATTGCCACATATATTTCAAACTTATTTTAAAGTATTAAACTATTCTGGGATGTATATTCCCAGAATAGTGGTTTTGATTCTAATAGAACATTTCTCCTCCTGTTCTGTTCTGTTCTAAGATGTTTAATAGAAAGTGACCTGAGAATTGTTTGAATGTCTCATTAATCTAATGATTTTGTTGGTATCCTTTTTACTTTTTATAGTGATTTTATTTAAAAATCACAATTAGAAAATAATGTAAACTAAAATAAATAAATAGAAAGGGGAGAAAATAAAAAAATAAAAAACCCTTCTGGAGACTGCTGTTTTGCTGATTTCCCACAAGGAGCAACTGTACAGAACACTTGTGAACAATCTCAAATTGTCTCCTTGTCCAACGAGTTGTTCATTCTGCCACAGTCAATGGATCTGCTTTTAGCGGAGCTGTCTTCAGTTCACCATTTCTTCCCAGAATGTCTGCTCTTGTCCTTTTTAAGAAATAAAGAAGATAATGTTGGTAAAAGTCTATTTGATAATGTTAATAAAGCTAAGAAGAGCCTTCTGACTTATAATGTTTATTTCTAGGTGACAAAACAGGAACAAGAGCAGAGTAAGTAAATGAAATATTATAATTACTTTCATGTCTATAAAACATAATGACTAATTGTCTACGTGAATTAAATTTAAACGGAAAGACTAAAATAATGAAGTTGGTGATAAAATGTTTGATTCTATTTCAAGCAGAATGATACAGCTGGGAATGCTTTGTTCATTTTTTACATTTCTTAACTGAATTATCTGCTTGTCTGAGCTGGGGGAAAAAGTGAAGTAATATATACATGACTGTCCTATTTAAGATTGTGATAGTCAATGACTCTGATTTATGTGGAATTGAAAACTGAAGAATAAAGTTCTTCATGTCTAAATTGTTTTACATTTTTAAAGCTTTAAGAAATATACAAAATATAAGTAAATGCCAAGAGTCAATAAAAAATTGAATGAAATAATCCTGAAACTTAAAGAAACTATCTCAGAAAAAGAAGAAAAAAACAACCTCAGATGAATTTTTAATTTATTTCTACAATGTGATATAAAAAAATCCTTGTGTGGCACTAATTTGCTGATAATAGAACAAATCTGTTAACAGGGATAGCAAAGCACTAAAAGATGAAAATTTACCTCCTGTAATCTGCCAAGATGTAGAAAATCTCCAGTAAGTAATTTCTTGATCCTTACAATTCTTAGCTGTATATGTTTTTAAAATTCTGAATTCCTTTAAAATTCATTTTGATAGCTAATTATGTTTGCATTTTCAAAATATTGAATAACTGTAAAAAGTCTGTATACATTTTCTCATATGCCATTGAGCTACTGCTGTCATTGCTATTTCTGGTCTTAATCACTCATTTTGGGTGGTTATTTTGGCAGGGGGTTTCTTTTTTCTGATTCCCTCCCTCTTTTCTTACTTAGGAAGTTTGTGAAAGAACAAAAACAGGTTCAGGAAGAAATCAGCCGAATGTCTTCCAAAGCGATGCTTAAAGTGCAAGAGGACATAAAAGCTTTGAAGCAATTATTATCTGTGGCTGCAAGTGGATTACAGAGGAACACTCTTAATATTGATAAACTAAAACTGGAGACAGCTCAGGTATAGTTCCAAAGAAGCTAATTTATTCTAATTTTAATGTAATAACATTAACAGTATGGTTATTTGGGGGGTGGGGGTGGAATGTGGGTTTGCTTGTATAATAGTTCTGCTTTGTGTTTATTCTGTTGAAACATTTGTTATCGCACTACTGTGTGTGTGTGTTCTAATTTTTAGTATGTCATTCCTGGGAAACTGATCATTTGATAGCTGGCAGTTTTAATCTTTTACTCCTTAACTTCTGTAAACTTCTGTATTTCTAACCTTCCTCCCAGGTGCTAGTATTCTCATGTAGTATGTAAATGTACTTACGTTGATATATGGAATTTAGCAAGATGAGTATGTTCAAGATATTTGTATATCTATTTGTCCTTTTCTTTATCTTCATATTTGCAATCAGTTTTAAGGCTGTTTCCACTATCAGTTACTCTGTTTCCCTGAAAATAAAACTTCCCTGGATAATAAGCCCAATCGGGTTTTTGAGTGCATGCACTAAAATAAGCCCTTCCCCGAAAATATTGCAATACAGCAGCAGCCATGTGGTGACCATGCTCGCCACCTCCTGGACCTTAAAAATAATAAGACCTCCCCCAAAATAAGGCCAAGCGCTTACTTCGGGGGTCAAAAGAAAATAAGATCCTGTCTTATTTTCGGGGAAACAGGGTATTAATTCTCACTTGAGAAACTAATGACCAGGGCCAGATGATCACATGTTGAAAATATTATGCAAAGAGCAGCCTCCCTTGAAAAGTCCATGAATGTAGGAAATGTGGAGGGAAATGTAAGATGATAACAAGTAGCGAAATGGATGGAATTGATTATAGCAGCAATGTTTGAACTATTGGGATGAGGTTGGAGAGTGATCATTGTGGTTAGGGAGTGGTCATTGTGGAAAAGTCAGCAATTTGATATATAATAATAAATCACCATCATTCAGGCTGTTAGGGTTCTAAATACCATGCAGAAATAAATCATTGTCCAAGGCAAAACATCCTTAATGGTGCAATTTATTCCGCAAGCATGTTAGCACGGCTATGGAAATTTCAACTCTGAATTACATCCTGTAAGTTCACCTAGTTGAAAGTTCATGATCTCTCCCCACACCCACAAATCCATCACATGTTCCAATCATCATCTTCCTCGCTGGCATGTACACCCATCTTCTTCCGGCCAGGTGTCGATGTGCGGAGACAAAAGATGACCTTGGCTTCTACAAAAGAATGTCAACAATCCATTCTACAATCCTACTCCTTTCTATTCCCCCCTCCCAACTACTACACTATTGAAACAGCATAGAAAATTATAAGAAAGTGTGGCAGGCCAAAGATCCTAAAAAGAACATAACTACAGGCCTGACAGGCGGCCTCTCCTCAAAAGAAAAACGTTTCCTGCAAAGAGAATAACATAAAAGTTAACATAACAAAATTAACCACCTCTTCTCCACCCAGGGGAACCCCTTGACTTCTCGGGAAAATTCCCATTGAATTGCTTTACTAACTTCTCCACTTTTAGGTTCCCACTGTTCACCCAATTAGCTTCAGACCAAGGGTAACCCTTCCAATGCACTAAGTACTGTAAGCAACCCCTATTCAGCCTGAAATCTACAATTTTTTCCACCTCAGATTGTGTTTCCCCTTCCATCACTAAAGGAGGAGATTGAGCTTGGGTGGATGCTCTTCTGTTAGACCCAATTACTGGTTTCAACAAGTTACAATGAAATTCTGGGTCAATTTCCCCTAGACTTCTGGGTAGACCGAGTTGAACTGTAACTGAGTTAACTATCTTCACTATTGGGAATGGACCTAGAAATTTTGGACCCAATTCCTTGCTAAGCATATCTAATCTTATGTATTTGGTAGATACAAAAACATTGTCCCCCACACGGTAGGGGTTTAGGAGTGAGCGACGTTGATCATCTTGCTTCTGGTAGGCTTCTGCCGCAACTGCTAGAGCCTTCTTCGTATTCTCCCATCCATTCTTTAGCATGTCCATCCATTCACTCAAAGACATGAAAGAAGGAGGTTCTCTAGGCAACTCAGGCATGGCAACAACTTCCATGCCACTGGTAATCTGGAAACCCGCTAATCCTCTGCTGCTGTGGACCACATTGTTGTACGCCACTTCGGCAAATGGTAGCAAGTCCGACCAGTTGTCGTGCTGATAGTCCACAAAACACCTGATGTATTGTTCCACCACCGCATTGGCTCCCTCTGCTGCGTCGTTCATGCTGGGATGAACCTCTGAGCTCAGTTCTTGTGTGGACCCAATAGATCTCAGGACCTCTCTCCAGAACTTGGCTGTGAACTGGACTCCGCGGTCTGAAATGATCCTCTTGGGTACTCCATGCAGGCGATAAATGTGTTTCACAAACATTTTCGCTAATTCGTTTGCGGATGGCAATCCTGAGCAAGCAATGAAGTGTGCCTGCTTAGAAAACAAATCAATAACAGTCCAAATTACTTTATGCCCACTGCTGTCTGGGAGTTCCACGATGAAGTCCATTGCGACCTCTTCCCATGGCCGGTTCGGGCTCTCTGCTGCAGGTGCTGTAGGTTCTGGGCTCTTGGATCCAATCATCCACGGCTGGCCTTGTTCCTCCTCCGAGGCCTCCCCCTTGGTAGGACTCTTCGTCACCTGAAGTTGGGGGTCCTCTTCCAGAGGTCGGTTGGGCATTTCCCCCTCCGAGGCCTCCCCCTTATTAGGACTCTTTGTCACCTTAAGTTGGGGATCCTCTTCCAGAGGTCGTTTGCCCAGATGACTTTTTGGTTCTGGCATCTGGGGCCCTCTCTTTACCACCATGGCGACTGGTACACACATTTGTTCTTCGGCAATTCCCTCCTCCGAGGCCTCCCCCTTGGTAGGACTCTTCGCCACCTGAAGTTGGGGATCCTCTTCCAGAGGTCGTTTAGGCTTTTCCCCCTCCGAGGCCTCCCCCTTTGTTGGACTCTTTGTCACCTTAAGTTGGGGATCCTCCTCCGGAGATTGTCTGCCCTTTTCCTCTTCCGAGGCCTCCCCCTTGGTAGGACACTTCCTCACCTTAAGTTGGGGATCCTCTTCCAGAGGTTGTTGGCCCAGATGACTCTTCTGTGGTGGCATCTGGGACCCTCTCTTTACCGCCGTGGTGGTTGGTGCGCACGTTTGTGGCATTGGGGCTGGAGCCAAGCACTCTGACGCTCTGTGGCCAAGTTGACAACAATGGTGGCATTTAATTGGCCCCCACGAGGAATGGAACCTAGTTACATCTCTAAACTTAGGAACCGTTTCATCACACTGCCTTGCTCTCCAACTTGCAGCTGTCCCCTTGGTAAACCCTTTTTCCATGGTGGAGATTGCTTCTCTGTAGGAAGGTGGAGTAAGAACCTTTTGGGGCATTGCAGATGCACCTTGTTCCGCTTCCCATCTTGCAGGCCTGGCTTTGGTAATCCCTTCTTCCATGTTGGTGATTGCTACTCTGTAGGAAGGTGGGGTAAGAACCACTTGGGGCCTTGCAGGGGCACATTTTCCCGCCATCCACAATGCAGGCCTCTGTTTGGTAATCCCTTCTTCCATGGAGATTTCTTCTCTGTAGGAAGGTCTGGTAAGAACCTTTTTGGGCCTTGCAGGGGAGACTGGAACCGGTGGGGAGGTCAATTCCTCGGTTGGCCACTGCCCAGCTTTCTGCCATGGTGCCATCTGCTGAGGGAGGGCAGGTGCCCACTGGCATCCCTCCCATCCATGACCTGGGGTTAAGACCCATCCCGGGGTTGCCTGCTTCACAGGTTGCAGCTCAACCAATGATGGCTGGCTAAGGGGTTTTACATGCCAAGGACCCTCCTGCTGGCTTGGAGGAGTTATGGGCCAAGTAGGTGCCCACTGCTGGCTTGGAGCATTTCCCCATGCTGATGGCAAAGGAGTTGGTAAGTAGCATCTCTTCCATCCAAGTCCTGGGAGGAAAGCCCAATTTACTGCCCAATTTGCTTCATTTACTGGTTGCAGCCCCATTTGTGGTGGCTTGCAAGTGACAGATGCTGGAAAAATCCCTTCTTCCTGCCTCCTTTGAAATTCCCATTTTGAAAGGGAATCTTTCTTCCAGCTATTCGCAGGGTGTAAAGCCATTTCATTTATTGCCGTCTGGAAGGAGCCCAAACCTCTGTTCTAGGTTTTTTTTTTTTCAAGCCTTGTTTCCAAGCTGGGGGGAAGGAGGGGGAGCATGCACTCACAGTTTGCTGAAGAAGTTTTCTGAGATTTCCTTCGTCTTGTCGCGTCTCCTCCTGCATTCCTCCAGATGCAATTAAACTGGAAACAGCATTCCATTGCCTTTGAAGTTCCGCACTCAGCTTCTTATCACCAAAAGCTTCTCATTAATTCTTCGCTGATATTTACGCTGTCCCGGTCAGCATTGAGAATGCCGAGACCCCATCACCAGCCTTTCCCCCTTGATAGGGGGAGGGAGCTAGTGAAATATTTTTAAAGTAGAGAGTTGAAATAATGTTAGGGTTCTAAATACCATGCAGAAATAAATCATTGTCCAAGGCAAAACATCCTTAATGGTGCAATTTATTCCGCAAGAATGTTAGCACGGCTATGGAAATTTCAACTCTGAATTACATCCTGTAAGTTCACCTAGTTGAAAGTTCATGATCTCTCCCCACACCCACAAATCCATCACATGTTCCAATCATCATCTTCCACGCTGGCATGTACACCCATCTTCTTCCGGCCAGGTGTCGATGTGCGGAGACAAAAGATGACCTTGGCTTCTACAAAAGAATGTCAACAATCCATTCTACAATCCTACTCCTTTCTATTCCCCCCCTCCCAACTACTACACTATTGAAACAGCATAGAAAATTATAAGATAGTGTGGCAGGCCAAAGATCCTAAAAAGAACATAACTACAGGCCTGACACAGGCCTTTGTAGTGATTGGGGTAAATAGATACCGTGTTTCCCCGAAAAGAAGACATGCTCTGCTAATAAGCCCAATTGGGCTTTTCAAAGCATGCACCATAATAAGCCCTCCCCCAAAAATAAGCCCGCCCTAACTATTTAAGCGCATGCGCAACCGCCATTATCACTGTATCACCTACCGGTTCAACTTGCGGGGCAAAAAGAGGGCTCACCGCAAAAACGGGAAGGCGAATCAAAGTGCTTCCACCTCCCGCCCTTCCCTCCCGCGCAAAAAGAGCCTGCCGCAAAAACAGCGGCAGGCCAGCAAAGCGATCACCCCCTCCCTCCTGTTCCTTCTCGCACAAAATAAATCGCCCATCCCAATGGTAAAGGGAGACGTGCCTGGTTCCCTTCCCCGCCGTCCCTTTAGCGAGGGGTGGCAGGTGGGGGGGGGAGAAGGGAGACGTGCCTCTTACATTTCCAGGTCCATTGCATTCCTCGTCCTTTTGTCCAGTGAATCCTCTTGTAAAAAAAAAACCTCGGGAGTTCAACTCGCGAGGTTTTTTTTGCAACGGTCTTCACTGGATGAAAGGGCGAGGAACACAACGGACCTGGAAAGGTAAGAGGCGTGCCTTGCGGCCCAATACCGCCCACCTCGCCCCAATGGTAAAGGCAGCCTGCCTGCTTCCCTTCCCCACCGTCCCTTTAGCAAGGGGTGGCAGGTTGGGGGGGGGGGAGAAGCGAGACGCGCCTCATACCTTTCCAGGTCCGTTGCGTTCCTCGCCCATTGAAGGCCCTTGTAAAAAAAACCTCGCGAGTTGAATTCATGACTTTTTTTTTACAAGGAGATTCACTGGACGAAAGGGTGAGGAACGCAATGGACCTGGAAAGGTAAGAGGCGCGCCTCGCTTCTCCCCCACCCTGCCACCCCTTGCTAAAGGGACGGCAGGGAAGAGAACCAGGCAGGCTGCCTTTACCATTGGGGTGAAGTGGCTGGTGTTGGGCCACAAGGCACGCCTCTTACCTTTCCAGATCCATTGCGTTCCTCGCCATTGTGTCCAGGGAAGCCCCTGGTAAAAAACCCTCGCTACTTCAAGAAGTTTGATTGAACTCGCGAGAAGGTTTTTTTTTTACCAGCGGTTTCCCTGAACACAATGGTGAGGAACGCAACGGAGCTGGAAAGTTAAAAGGCGCGCCTCGCTTCTCACCTGCTCCAGAAATAATAAGCCCTCCCCTATAATGAGCCGAAGGCCATATTTCGTGGGGCAAAAGAAAATAAGACCCTGTCTTATTTTGGGGGAAACACGGTACAGGTGAGTGAAATGGTCACGGCAAAATAAATAATGCTACAACAAACTTGGGGATGGAAAAGCAATGCCTGTGAGTCACTTTTCTAGTGATTCCATTCTAGATTTATAGTTTAAGGTTGTTATAATGGATATAATGTTTTTGTTAAGCTCATTTTTGGAAGATGATACACTATAGTTGGTATATAGTTGGAGTTCTATTTAGTAATTGTGCAAATAATAATCTAGTTTTACCCGGCTTTCTTTCCATTGGCCTCAGTGATTTCAATAATGCAATAATTTACTGTTGAAACTATTGATTAAATCAGGAAAAATAATTCACTAAAACATTTATATACAGATTTTATTCTTTGGACTTTCAACTTCTGATTTTTCCTTTCCTCCTTCTGCAGGAACTTAAAAATGCTGAGATAGCACTAAGGACACAGAAAACTCCTCCTGGCCTTCAGCATGAAAATACAGCACCAGCTGAGTAAGTAGAAAATTGAAAGGTCTGTTCTTAATAGAGATGTGCCAAAAACACTCTTTTTGCACCAGAGGGCCAATTTCCATAATAGTTTATTATGCAAGAAATGCATTTCCTTTGGTTTGAGGGTTTCCTTGGATTCTTAGCAGGATTGTATGCATTAGGAATAATCAAATCTGGTGCTTGGAAGTGATTACAAGTTCTTTTAAAAAAAAATGTTTTCATTGTGTTTTTCTCTAAGGGCACTTACTTGTATAAATCACAAACCAGTTATTTGTTGGATGTGTTATTTTATTGGGTACGTTACAAATAAAAATATGAGAAGAAAAACAGCAAATTTAATTATTCTAGTCTTGGTCTTCAAATTAATTACATTTTTCTTTAGAGTGATACTTAATTCCACTTGAAATATACTTAATCTAGCTACTTCAGGATCTTGATTGAACAATTTGAAGTACAACTGCAGCAGTACAGACAGCAGATTGAAGAACTGGAAAATCATCTTGCTACCCAAGCAAACAATTCACACATAACTCCTCAAGGTAAAAATACACATTTTAATATCTTGATTAATTATATTATGCAGGACCTTTATCAGACAAGGATTTGTAGACAAAAAGCAAAAGGAGGTGGGAAGTTAAGTCTGAAGAAAGATAATACCCATTTGCAGGTCCATCCAGAGAAACAAGGGGAAGATAGTCATGAACCATTTTTCATGGCTCCAGAGAGTAGCACCAGATATTGGTCTACAGCAGGGTTCCCCAATCCTTGGGCTGCGATTAATGAAAAGTATGTTAGTTCTGTTGGCAGCAATAAGAATTATGATTTTATTCTGCAACAAGGCTTTTTTTCAATTTTTCATATCTCACAGATTTATCCATGGCTATGCAGAAAATTTATCAAACGTTTGTAGCTCTAGCTGCACAGCTTCAATCAATACATGAAAATGTCAAGGTAAAATATATTTCCAGTTGCATTCATATATTGTATAACATGTACAGCTAATAAATATCTTGTATTCTTTAATAGCTGCTTTTTGACTTGTGTTTTTTATTTCTTTGGAAGAAAAAAATTATAGTATCATCTTGGGTGCTAACTGATCCTGTAATAATACATAAACCTTTTTAAAAAAAACAAGGAATAGGGAACGGATAAATTTCTTGAGGTGCTTTTAAATGAAGAATATATGAAATGTAGTAACTTTCATGGTTCTCTATATGTGTGTATGTGGTAAGGGTTAGGAAAAGACAGATTAATAAAGCTTCCATAGAGAATAGTGGTCAGATGTTCTCTGCCTGCCTGCTAATGTATAACAAGTTCTTTAAATCAATCTGATTATAATTGATTTATTATGAAAAGTTGAGCAAAGTCATCCTTGAAGCACAGCAAATATATACTATTAGTCCTCATTATGATAATAAATAAATAATATTGGAGTTGCTATACATATAACATGAGAAAAGAAAATCTGAGTTTTTTTAAAAGAACTTGAACATTGAACAAAAGAAAGGTTATGAATAACATTGTTTTAAGTGAAAGTATCAAACTTAGGTGTTGCATTAGCAGTAATAGCCCCCATAACAGACTGCAAACTTTGGCAATAAGTCTTGAGTAAAAGGAGTAAGATTTTCTGCAATTTGGAAGTAAAATAACCAATGCAATATATGTATTAAACTTCGGATATCCTTATCACAATTTTATTGAAAATATACACAAATGAAAAACCAGTGGGAAAAAATCTGAAAATTCTACCCCGAGGACATCTTCATAGCATTGCCACATTTGTTGTGTTTCGAGTGTCCAAAAATGATTACATAGTTATAGTTCCTGCCTGTAAAGTGTAATTCAAAATTATTAGTAACATAAATATTGTATTATGGTAACATATAATTTTAATAAAATATAACACATAATAGTTTTTTTTTTTCCAGAATAGGAAAATTATGTAAGGTGGATGCGGTGTAAAATAGTTTTCTTGTCTCTGTTCAGATGCTGAAAGACCAGTATCTTGGATATAGAAAAACCTTTTTAGGAGATGCTGTGGATGTGTTTGAAGCAAGGCGAGTAGAAGCAAAGAAATGGCAGACTGCCCCACGTGTTACAACTGGACCTACTCCTTTCAGCACCATACCAAATGCAGCGGCCATTGCCATGGCTGCAACACTTACACAGCAGCAACAGCCTGCTACAGGTCTGAGTGCATTCAAGTTATAGCTTTTAGTGTTACAACAATAATAAGCTGGTGTGATGTTTTATATAAGGTCTTCCTTTTGTTTTCAAAATCTAAAAATTGTGAATAGCAGTACATCAAAATATTGGTAATAGAAAATGCAGGCTAGACTTAGCAATAATTACACATCCAGTATTTAATCTTGCAAATTTTTTGTAACAGTTTTATTTACTGTATTACTCAGCCCTTTCAAATGTGAGTCTGTCACCTCTGAATATGCATAGGATAACACCCTTCAAAAATTAGGATGCATTGTATGAACTTTTATAATTTGTGTTGATTATTCTCCTTTACTGATAATTTGTTTTGAAGTCTGATTTAGAATGGTTTTTCTCATGGAAGATTACAGGGCTTTTCTATTATTTGTTTTTACATAGCACTTTGTTGTTGGAATAAGCCTCACAGAAGAACATAAAGGCCATTTTTATAGATCCAGCAGGAAGATGCTAAATTTTGAAATTATGTATAGAAAAAAATATTTTTAAAATTACAACCACTGGGAAATAAGCATGGATTGAAATTAAGGAGAGGTGTTGATTTCCTCTTTAAAATATACTCTATTGGCCTTCCAATGTAGTATGTGTTTGAAAAATAGTGGTTGACTGCTTAAGAGTTCTGGATTTACAAGTTACAACTCAAACTAGTTTAGGACCTAGTTTATACGGGAGTAGTCTCTTCCAGACATACCTAAGAACATGCTTAGGTTTTTCTTCTGTACTTGACAAACAGTAATGTAGTATATGTATGGATACTTTACTATGTAGACAGCCTTTAATTGAGGTACAGCTGTTAAATAATGGGATCTACAGGGTATTTCCAGCATTGACATAATAGGTGTTGACAGCTGGAGGAATCAAATGAAGCTTAGTGAGAATGACATGGTTTATACATCGTTTTATTTTTACTGTAGCTACATATTTAATCTGTTATAGTTTAAACCTTCTGTTCTAAGCGTATTCATATATGCGATAATGTTATAGCGCATTTACAGTTTTATGCAGAGGGGGGAAATACTTAGACTCTAAGTACCAAAATTGTAATGTTAAGATTTTCCCCCTTAAGTTACTAGTAATGCTGCAGAAACTGCTGTTACGATCCTAAATACCTTTACCTGGGAAAAAAAATAATCCACTAATTTCATAGTCCCACATACTTTGCTCCCAAAATTTACTCCAGCGTATTCTCCAACCTTTTGGAGAAGATTCAGAGGGGTTCTAGGTATGAGAAGTAATTTCTGTGAACCCAGGTGGCTGACTGAAAGAATTCCATTAGAAAGAAAGATTCATTGAGTGCATCTCATGAGTGAAGTAAGCATCATCACTAAGTTTTTCTGCTATGGGGGGGTGGTGGTGTAATACTTTAGCTGTGGTTGTGCAATATAAATGACATTGGGTTTAATTTAAATTTCTCACACACTTTGGTTCAGAATATAGAACAGTTCTATGCGTAGATGCCTGTGCATGGCAAAAGGCACTTAATTTTCATCAAATACTTCATATTTAACTGAGTGCTGAAGGAAATTAATGTTTATGTTTCAGTTCCAAATTTATTAGACTAAAAATAAGAAATTGCAGATTTTTGGCTTGCAGTACAATAATATTGTTTAGTTGTGAATAACTGAATAAATGTGGCAACATTTGAAAGGGTGACAGTGAACTAAGCAAGCCATTCAGCCACTGGCCAAATGGAACAGTGATTGTTTTGCACTGTTATGCTGTGACCTTCAGCCCATATTTAAACTGTTATCCTCATCAAAGAACAGCAAACAAATTATAATATTTAGTAGGCTTTCATTTTGTGTTTAAATAATATATGGTAGGTTAGTGTTAGTAAGATTAATGTATGTGAAAATGTTTGTGTTTATGGTGTTGAAGAGACTTCCTATAATAGATAAATAAGTTTCTTTGAAAGGCCATTGAAAAATAATTGATTAATCACATTTGAAATATTGAAAGAGCTTGCATTTCTAAAGTCCTATAGCATTTTTGTACTTACAAGCCAATGCGTAGGGAATGGTTACTATTTGTAGGAAATTGTGTTTGCTCTATTTTAAAGCATTATTTGCAATTAAACTCTGTACCAGCTCCAGCTTTGGCTATTTAAAAATTAAATTAATAATTTATTGATTCCTTTTTAAAATCTTACCCCTAACCCTAACCACTCAGGCAAAGATGGTTTAGTATAGATAGTTAGACATAATCAAGTTTCTCCATCTTGGCAATTAAAGAAATGGCTATTTTATCTCCGGGTTGGGAAAATTGTCACCTGCAAATGTTACTGAATTGCAACTTCTGGCAGTCTTAGCCAAAGGACTTGGAATCTTTGAAGTTGTAGTTGAGCAAGTCTCAAGGTTGCTTCCCTCTGGTTGTGTAGTTTTAACACCTTTCAGCATTGAAAGCTTTACTTTGTAATTCAATCTTGCTGAGAGTACAGTTTAAAACACTTCTTGGAATGAATACCTATTCAGCATGAATACTACATTGGACCTTCTGTTTCAACAAATGTTCGATAAAATTGAAGGTTTTACTACAGTATTGAGATTAAATGAAAATAATTTGAGTTTAACAAGAACTGTATTAATCAGATTTTTGGCCAGATGTGTAGAATTTATACTTTACACCTTAGGTTTTTTTTTATATCAAACAGTTTGGACAATGACATTTGGCAAGCTTAGTACATAATATTTATTCTGTCGGGGGTCTTAGGCTGTGATCCCAAACTTAAATTATTAAGGGAAGCCCCATTGAAAATAGTGATACTACTGAAAAGCACAAATAAATTGCTGTAGTAGTAGTGAGCTTTATTTATTAAACTTAAATTGCTCTTTAGGGTAATAAATTTTAAATAGCTTGCAGCAAATAACTTACATTTTAAATGATTCATAACATGTTATCCAAAGGTGACAAAGTTTATTTTGGCATGGATAATCTGTAGTATTATTTAAATTATGTGTGGATAACTAACTTGAATGAGGTTATTTGATTTTCTGATACAGAATTGTGCCAATTCAAAATTGCTATTTAGTTGAAAGGTTTTGTCAGCTTGAATTATGAAATCTTATACTTATAAAGTTTAAATATAAAGTCTGTCTTGAACTGCTTTGAAAATCTGAAAAAACGTTGGCTTGGAGGACTGTGGTATTACTATTTTTCAAGGTCTTCCATCAATGGTACCTCCTCCTGAGATGGAAAACTGATATACTTCCTTAAAAGTGGAACACTGGACGCTTATTGTTTTTAAGAACCTAACTAACTTCAGATTGGGAACTCTTTAAAGAGCTTCTGGTTACTAATATATATTAATTTGTTTATATCTAATTTCATTTCTAAATGCAAAACATCTTTTAACATATTAGATTCAGAATTAACTAATTCCTTGAAATCAATGTTTTTTCTCATTCTTATTTAAAATAAAAACCTAGTTCAACTGACCCAAAGTCTTCAAATAAGATGTATAATATATGTTTAAAATATGAATGAAACCTCAGCTTGCCAAAATAAGTATTTTATTGCAAGTTCACAACACCACTTGCCCTTTAACTTATGCTACCATGAATATTACAACCTCTTTTTTGCATTGGGTCATCTAGAATGAGACGTTCCTTGGCAAAAGATTTTTTAAAAGTGCCTTTTGCTTAATATTTGCTTTAAGTAATGGTTGTGAGAACTTGAAGTTCAAGTATTTATAACTTTGCAAAACCAGAAAGGGACCATGCATACTGTCTACTGTACATCAAAGTCTACAATTGTCATCAGTATTAATGTTATTTTAAATTGAAATCATGGTAGATGAATGTATTATAATGCAATAATGAGGTAGAATTTTGGGGGGTGGGGTTGTATTTTAAATAGAAAATATAAATATTCAGGAAAAATGAAATGTAAAAAATCTTGGAGTGTTTTAAATAAAACACTTGCTGGCAAACACTATCATATTGATTAAACCTTCCACTTTGATGATTGCACCATTGGATTTATAAGTACAATAGGACATTCATTATTAGAAGGGAATCCAGCAAGTGCTGTTCTGAATTGTCTTAGAACAGTATTTTCTAGATTTTACTGTTGGCCTTCAGCGTGATATAATAAAAAGGCAGGCACAGTATTTGAACTTGACAAACTCATCAAGTTTAATTAATGCACTATTTGCTGAACTTAAATAGTTTACTGTGAATACTGTCAAGTAGTTTGTATAAATTAGTAGGAAAAAATCTAGAACTTTTGTTTATTTATACCTGGGGCTAATAAGGAGATTTACCACTCCTACCCTGGACTGATGCTAGACATTTTAACAATGATATAAAGCCTATTTTGACAGTTTGCTTATGTAAGGAAACCACTGTCTCCAAGCTTCTGAATCTGAACTTTTTTTGAATGTATTGGGCAAGGTACACAATTGTGCCTTTTCTGTAAATGTTTAAATAAGCAGACAAAAATTGTTGTAAATGTAGCAAAGTTCTAACAACTCAGTAACTATCATTTTTTTTGTGTGAACCAGCTTGAATTGTCATGTTACTGTGTAATTGACTTGCTCAAAAATGAAAAATAAATTCAATAAAATAAAATTATTGTGTTGTGTTTTATCCACTTGTTTCGTTTGTTTTTTAAAAAAAAACCTGGATAAAATACTCAGCTGAGTATTTTAATACCAGACACTGGTAACATGATGATTTTATTTGTGTTAATATAAACCTTGATTTTTAAAGAAGGGCTGCTCACATATACTCCCATCAAGGAGCTGACAGTTTAATTTTAAAATGACATGCTGAGTTGTCCATAAAAAAAACATGGTCCATTGCTTTGACATAACATAAACGTTTTACCAGTAGCTTCATTTTGTATTGCATTCCAAATCTAAAATTTAGCCATTGAAGACACTAAAAGCTTGGGTGCTCTAAAAAAGCATTTGTTAAGCTATGATTTAGTTTTAATGAAGGGTTTGCATCGTGGGTCTCTGTTGTGAAACAGTAAGGCAAGCTTTGTTTTCATTTTTTTCATACCAGGGCCACAGCCGACTCTGGGAATTAGTTTTGGAACGCCATTCGGTTCAGGTATTGGCACTGGCTTGCAGTCAAGTGGCTTAGGCTCTTCAAGCCTTGGAGGTACCCTTCTTTAATTTTTTTTCCTAATGTTTCACTGAATTACTCTACAGCAGGGGTGTCCAAACTTGGGAACTTTAAGACTTGTGGACTTCAACTCCCAGAATTCCCCAGCCAGCATGGGGAATTCTGGGAGTTGGCTGGCTGGGGAATTCTGGGAGTTGAAGTCCACAAGTCTTAAAGTTCCCAAGTTTGGACACCCCTGCTCTACAGCACTTCCTGAATTGAATTAGTAGCACACTTCACTGGTGTTAGTAATATTTACATATATAGGTCCGCCCGGCTGGACTTCTTATTAATGGATATGAAATATCCACAAGCCCCTGATTAATCTCAGTGTGCAGCTCACATCAAAAAGCCCCATTGCAGCTGAAAGCGTTTCTTGAGGGACTGGGAAAATGGTAACTTTAGTGTGCCCCTTGGGCTTTTTATAGTTCACAAATATGATGCTTTATTTGCATTGTTGTTTTGTTGTTGTTAATTATTATTCCTGATTTATTTCATTAAGATCTCTGTTGGGAAAACGGTTTTGGTAATAAGGAGTCGTCTTTTTTTTCCTGGAATTTATTTAGGTTTTAAAACTTTTTTTTTACATTTAAATGGACATTTAAGTAAACGTCCATTTGGGGAGGCAAAGATTATTTCCTAAAGTGTTATTGAATTGCATGTTTGCATAAATCATATTAAATACATTTATAGTTTGTTATGTACCTTACTTTTATGGACTAAGATGCATATAAACTGCATTTTAATTTTTGATTTAAAAAAAAATCCCCAAATATGTTAATATATTAATGTACCAGTTTTCTTTCTCTGGTGATATTTCAATGGAAAGGGTAACCATTAGTCCATTGTTAATACACAGATCCAGAAATTATAATTATCCCACTTCAAGAGAGGTATTCATTTTCCTAAGATTGTGGACAAGCCTGGAGATCTTTTTTCTTTTTGCAAACCCAAATAAATTAAAAACGATGCAAAACGTAGCCTCAGCAGTGGTGTAATTACGTTATTACGCAATCAAGAATAAATAGAAGTATAGGAGTTAACTTGCAAATATGGACATCAAAAAAATGTTAAAAGTTTAACTCCATTCAGACTTCGCAAATAATCATCTTGTTATTTGTATTATGTTGCAGTCATATTTTCTCTTTCAGAGGACTAGTTTCTTAAATCAAAAAGCAAATGGCTTAAAACTCTCATTCACTTTCCTATTTAGTTACAAGAAATTAAGCAGAAAAACAAACTTTGCTTAGTTTTTCAATTGTTCTGCAAGCTATCACATCAATGTAGAGCAGGGGTGTCAAACTTGCATCGTCGTCACGTGACATATTGGGACTTTTCCCCCTTTCGCTAAACCGGGCATGGGTGTGGCCAGTGCGTGGTGAATCCAGCCGGCGGGCTGGGAGTTTGACAGCCCTGATGTAGAGGGATGTAATGCATTACAAAAACTAGCTAAAGCCTTTTTTCAGATTCAGTATTTGGCATTAAACGCAATGGCAGTGAATAGCAGAAGGCTCGCTCCATTTATTAATGCAAATCTTTCCAATGCTGCTGGCGGAAAAGACAACTCTATATATTTATTTTCAAGTGGGTTGATGCAATGTACTTAAGTGTATGACTGCTGAAATGACAGGATTTTAAAAAGAAATTAAGTTTTTGCTATATCTGAAGTAAATTTTTGCTTCCTAATTTTATTTATTTAAGATAGTCATATAACCACCCATATTTAATCAACTCTCAATTGTCTTCACATTTATAACATAGAAGAAATCTGGTTCTTACAGTTTTCAATTATTATGTGAATAGTTTGGGATTTAATTAGGAAGTACAATTAGTCTGTCTGTAGTATCTGCTTAATCTGAAATTTATGAGAAAAAAATCACAGTAATAAAGCTAGTCACTTAATACTAGCTTTAGCAAAGGAAATTCAAAGATTTCCTTTGAATAGCTGATAAAACTTTTTCAGAGCACCTGAAGAACACACAGGTTTTAGCAGAACTTTTTAATAGTAGGCTTAGGAAACACTTTTAAAAACCTATAATACTTAAAGTTTTATCAGTTTTAGCAGAAATTCCACCATAGGTTCTGCCTTGCTTGAAGTCAGAAAAATACTTCCTTTCTTCCATATGCCTTCAAAATGTTCTCTGAAGCATGTGTAGCATGCTGAAATTGACTTGTGCAAACAGATTCTTCCTTGGTTGCATATAAAAAGTACAAAGGGCATCTGATTAGCAAGTAGGACTAAATCTGGATCCACTGTTTCTGAGATTATAAATGATTATGAGGGGATTTCTGTCTCTGCCACATTCACTATTAAAGAAGATTTTCTGTGTAAAGGTGTTATTTCCAACATGCAACTTTTATTATAAGCATACATACCTACCAAAGATATTGCATCTAGTGAAAATTAATTGCTGTAATATGTTTTATAGCTTTTGTGGTCATTAGTCGTGGAAAATACAATTTTATCTATCGGTTTTTGCAAACTGGTTAGCAAAAGCAGAATAAATAAAATAAGTTACCTACAACAAGAGGAGATGACAAAATTATCTATAGGTTCATGTCATTTTTTAAAAAAATTGCAAACTGATGGCTGCCAGTGGATGCCTTGTGGAAACATTTAAGGTATTTCCTTATTCATAAAAAAGAATGAAAAAGGTGTGAAGTCTAGAATTAAGATCACAATATAAGTAAGTAATACAAACTAAGATGGCTGACCACTGTCATATTTGCAAAGTATGTGCAATGAATCAGTGGGTTCTTAATACAGATATGTGCAGAGTACCAAAGGGATGTTGATTTCAGTTTATCTAGGCTTTAGAGCCTCACTGATAAAATATTGTGTGATAAACTTCACTCAACCATTGTGGTTAAAAGCAATTCAACCTGTGCACCTTAACTTATGTTTCCTTTCTTTGCTATTATTTCTTCTAGGATTTGCAGGTGGCGCTGGTTTTGGAAGCAGTGTTCCAGGTGCGCCATCGTTTGGATTTGGAGCAGCAAATAAGCCATCAGGAAGCCTTAGTGCAGGTTTGTTCTGTTCTGAATGTTTTATGGGGCAGTTAAGTTTTCTGTACAAAGTGTTTTGGTCACAAAATATTTTCAGTTACTGATATTTTCTATGTAATTTATTTATTTATTTATTTATTATTTGTATTTATAGACCGCCCCCTCTCCCGAAAGGGACTCGGGGCGGTGTACAGTCACTAAAATGCGCTATAAAATACATACATAAAACAGTTAAATAATTAAATACGTAGGTGGAGGAGGTTGCAAGACTGTATATAGAATAATAAATATAGTACATTAAAAACTCTAATAACCCAGGAGTTAAAATATTACCCAAAATTACCCATAAAAATATATCCACCGGGAGGTAAAAACTAAGAATGTGCCAGGCCAGCTAATCGAAACAGGTGAGTCTGTTGTAAGAATTTACAATCACTTTTACAAATAGGGTCCTATGAAGAATGTTGACCCTAAAATGTATCAGAAACATTCAGCTGCTCATCCTGATGTTCCAAACTCAATATGGAAGAGGGGATGTTTTGGTCTTAGAATATTCATTCTTGTTCTTTTCTACTTTAAGGAAAAAAATAATTTTATTGGGCTTTCCCGCTATACACCTAAATTGCACTGCTTCTTTGTGTTTGACCAATTTCCCCATGAATAAAAAAGGCCTTTAAATATATTTAAGATGTCTATAATGATACTTATTCCGTGCACACTTTGAAAATGATTCAAAAGAAGTTCCCTGGATCTTGTACATTTTTTTTTCCTTTTCAATAACAGTCTGGTTTTTTTCAGGTTTCCACATGGGCCACTTGTAATGAATGTTCTCAAAATACTGGGTTTCATTTCTGTCTTTAATGTTAATGTGACTATTAAAATAATAGCACCTTTTCCAGATTTGCACAAAAGGTTAAAAAATAGTTGGGCGGTTTTATTGATTGGAAGAGAGGTGCTCTCTGCTTGCTCAGTGTTTGAAGCATTTTTTCCAAATCACTGTCCAGACATCCCGCCCACATAAACTTAGTAACTTTCCTAGAACATTTTGGGTGCGTTAGGATTGCAATTCCCAAAAATGTGGATTAGTCGGGCTCACTGGGAATTAAGGGATTTGTGATTCCAACCTATATAGAGGCTTTCAGGTAGAAAAGATTGACTGTTATTTTGTCTTGTGATAAGGTTATAAGCTTCTGAGAGTTACATTGCTTTTCAACTAAAGGTTAAAGTTAATTTGAAAAGTTTTAACGTCTTTTTAAGTTAAAAATTCAAATCCTATAAACCTATGTTCCACTCATGGTAAAATTGAGTACACATAATACTAGCTTCTTTCAGCCTCCCAATAATATTGTCCATATTATATAGATTACACTTCATTTAGCATTATTTTTAGTATTTGAGCTTCCCATGCTATGTAACTTATCAGGCAGCAAGAGATTCCCAGCATTTTTCAAATTGCACTTCAGGCTTAAAGAACTCAAAATCTTTTGTCCTTTATGTGATCACATCTGTTCATTTTGAAATGTTTTCCCCTCCTTTACAAGGCTTTGGCAATTCGAGCACATCTGGGTTTAACTTCAGCAATCCTGGCATCACAGCATCTGCTGGCCTGACATTTGGGGTGTCCAATCCAGCCTCTGCAAGCTTTGGCACAGGAGGACAACTTCTCCAGCTGAAGAAACCCCCAGCTGGAAACAAAAGGGGGAAAAGATAAATATGGAAAAAGGATGGGTGGGATAGGGTAAGGTGAAAAAAAGAACAATGCTTTCATTTAGTTCATCCTGAAAATATATATTTTTTTAAACTGATATAGTAGGTGCTCTGTGTCCTTGGAGATTTATAACATTTTGCTACTTCTTCCCATTCTGGGCTAAAAAACTGTAATTGTTACAAATGCTATCTATTTTTTGTGATTCAAAGCTTCTTTGTCTTCTATATATGTAATTATTAAGGAAACTTATAAAACCATCTATTTAATGTAATGTTAGTAACAAACTATTTTTGTCAATATGATTTACACCATACGTAGGTATGCATATTTGGTTTCTTTTTAAAGTGAAAGTATATTCTAATATTCAGAATCTTAAATCCATATCTTCTGTTTTGTGATATGGCCTTTTAAAAACATCAGGGTGGTTTTGTGTATATGTATGTAAATATATACAGTATAAATGAATACTCACGTATATGAATTATATATAATGCATTTCAAACCGTGGGTTATTTCTAAGTGCGAGTTTGGGGTATTCTATCATGTCCTTAAATACTGTTAACATATGCAAGAGCAGTTGTGATATCTACTGCATGTAAGATATTGTGGTCTGTTTGGGTTCTCTTCTTTTCATTTCATATTTCCTTCAATTCAAAGCATTAACCGAATTTGGTGTTCACTATAAGCATTCTATATGGATTTGTTTCTGAACTATCGTGATCTATCTTTAGAGAGAAAGGCTTTTTGAGAATTTTAGAATGGCCTCAGTTTGGATAAAAAGTTCGTGTGAGTGATTGGTGGGTGCCCACAGTTTAACATGGACAGAGAATTGTCATACATGACTGACAATTTATCAGGAGAATAAAGCTGCATAAATTCCCTGCAAATTTAATTTGCTGCAGCATTTCCCATGGACTTTGTTTTCTCATGTTATACAATTCATCTGAGTAGAAATTGCCTAGCCCTAGGCTATGGCCTTTGTAAACCAGATTTACTCAATTTATGCTGAGGGATTTTTCTGCCATCATGAGGAAGACCAACTGACCTTAATCGCACCATTCCAAACAGACGCATAAAATCTCTACTCTGGAGTTGATGCTTGCCTATCTTAAGTAGATGGCAGGTTTCTTTAGCTTACAAATCACAGAATGAAAGATGTTTGCTAATTAATAATTTGTTTTCAGACAATTTCAGCAGAACAATTCTTACTCTGAAGCTCAGTTTATAGTATTGTTGCATGTTGAGCTGTATTCCCAACTACGTGAATGCTTAAAGAGAAGCAACAGGAATAGTTATTGCCTTAAATGATGGGTTAGAACCCCAGTCTTTGAACTGTGTTGCTAGCGCTGACCCCATTTAGTTCCACAGGGTTTGTGCTAGGGCCATTTTTTTAAGGGTCAGATTGTAAATCTCTACAGCATGTGTGTACAGAATTTTGGTGAAGTCTAACCTTTTTACACAGAGAATATTTTGTATATAACTGAAATAAATGTTCGCAATTTGACTGAGGCACCTTTCAAAAACAGACAGGTGTATGTATATATCCTGGTTATGAAGTTGGCTGCTTTCAGTTCAGTACTATTTTTGTAAGTTCCGAATGTTTTATGTCATGCAAGAGTGAGTTGTCTGGCAAATGTGAGTTTTGAATGCGATAGATTCAGAGCTATTTAGCACAAGGCTTTTTATATTGGTTGTGAACAGCACCAAAGTTTTAAGGTTTTTATTTTCTTTTTTCATTGTGGAAGGAGGAGGTTTTTAATTTTTGTTGAATTAAGGAGGGTTAAATGAAGTTTGTTTTAAATTTGTATTGTGTTGCGTTTTAGTTAAAGTTAGTAGACCTGATATATGTATGTTACGGCTTTTTACACATTTACAATGTTAAATCACTGAGTTATTTACTGTATATAATTTGTGAAACTATTTTTTAACAGTGCTGCTGTCTTTGTCTGTATGTGCAACTTTTTGTTCTCAAATAATAAAATTGTTTGAAGGAAGTATATCATTGACATTTGCCTTAATTACTTTCTTGTTTTCGCTAAGGCACAAAATCACATTCCATGGTTTCTTTGGACACTAACATTTTGGGGACACACACACACACACACACACACACATAGGATGTGTGTGTGTATGGATTAACTGATAAATATTTTAAAATAATTGGCATACTATTAGTTTTAATAATATGCCAATCCAATCTATTTTAAAAATGACATTTTGTTCTATGAATGGGATGTGCCACTTAAATCAATACATCTTTCAGAACTTTTATTGCTTTTATTGAAATTCATTTTGTCTTTCGTGCAGATGACACATCTATATAGACAACTAAGATGATAATAAAAAATAATGATTTTTCTCCTTTGCTATATAATCAGATTCAGTAGGTTGAAGTGATGTAACTTTTAATTTATACCTGGATTGTAAAAATGAAATATTTGTGTTCTGTTTCAATGGAGTTCATCCAGAAAATGCATAATTTCTTCAGCTTCTACTTCAGTGGAATTTGCACAGAACAATTTCTCATTTCTGAATGCCCCAAGTTAGTCATTTTCTGTGAAACAGATGCTCTGGATTTTCCATGCTTTGCATGAAGTGTTTCAAAGATTCTGATGATTTCTTGATTGTGTAAATTATTTTGAAATCCCATGTAGCCTAGTGAGATAAAAGAAAAATTGTTTGCTAGTAGATAGTTTATATAGCGATGCAATTCATATTTTCAAGGAAGACACTATATGTGGATGCTTGTGTGCCTGATTAAGAAGTCCAAATTTAGTGTTGGCAACTGCAGCTAAAAACCTGAAATACCAAGTGTCAAGAAATCATCTAAACCAGTTCTTGAAAAATCATTGTAGATAAAGGAAAAAAGTATTAGCGTATACAATTAGAATTTTAATACTGGAAGATAATCTTAGAGGTTGCTTAGGCCAACTCAATTTAGCAATCCTGTAAGTACAACATCCATAATAGACTGTCTAGCTTTTACATACATCTAAAAAGAACCCATTACAGCAGTTAGTTTCTTTTACATTATCAAACAGCTCTTAAGATTATTAGAACATTGCTTCCGAGGGCGGGGCTTGATGTTGCAACGACAAGACATGCAATCTTGGGGCTCCAGGATTGCTGTCGATATCTCTGTTACTGGACAGTCCTTTTGGGCCTAAACTGTTCTGAAGGAACAGAGAAGAGCATGTCCTGCTGATCTCAGGGACATTGCAAAGTTCCTGATTGATCCAGGAAAAAGGATCTTTTTGCCAGGTACAAGAGAAGCAGCCAAAATGGTTGCAGAAGGTTGGGACAAGCCCCTGAAACAGAAGCAGTACAGGAGAGACAGTGTGTCGAAATGGTGAGAATTTTTTTATTATTAGAGAAGAGGAAACCCAAAAACTTGGAATTAAATAAAACTGTACATAGAAGAAAGCAGGCGGTGAATTAACCCTGGTTTAAAACTATCATGTTATCTTTTTCACTTTAATTTTGTTGGTTTTCTACGGATGGACTTTTTCCAAATGCCTCTTACTTTTAAACTGGACTGGTCTTTTTTTCCCCCTCTTCCTCTATACTTTTTCCATTTTTTGTATTTGTGGATTAAAAGTTTCTACCTTTGTAAGGCTCGGTCGGATCTTAATCTTTAAACATTTTTTTTCCTCCCCTTTTCGGGAGTGTGGAGCTTACAGAGAAGAGGCAAAACAGAGGAAAGAGATGTAACACTGCCATCTAGTGGCTAGAGGCTTGGCAACATCTGATAGTACAAAGTTATAGGCTTGGTTTACTGAAAGGGCCAGTGGAATATGTTTTGTTTATACAGGTGTTTCTTTGAAGGAAAGAGAAAGCTTTGATCTGAAAAACTTCACTGAAATTGTTTGGAACCTAGCAAAAGCCTTGGACGTTCTGGCAGTGTTTATAATCTAAAAAATGGCGCAGGAAATAACATTGCAAAGAATTATATTAGAAATCCAAAGAGTTTTAACAATCACAGAGAGAATTGAAAAGAGACTTGAAATTATAGAGCAAAATACAGAAAGTACGGAGATAATGGTGAAGTTTGAGGACAGAGCTCAAAAAATCACAGAGACATATGAAAGTGATAAGAAAATGGTTGATACTGACAGCAGAGAGAGGAGGGAAATGACAAGTGCGAAATACGGAAAGGAGAGATCGATGAACTGGAACTTTATCTCAGATGTCAAAACAGATGAAGAAAGGGGAGAAAATATGGCAGAAATAATGAGAGTAATCTCAACAGAAACACTAATGATAACAAAAGTTAAACTGATGAAAAGAGCAGAAGGAGGGTTTCGAATCCTTACAAGACATGCAATGAACAAACACCTAGAATATAGACTTTACAAATGGCAAGAGATATTGGACTACACTATTCCTGGAAGGATACAGGATGATGAAATGAAATGTCACAATAAAACTTAGTTTAATGTAATTAAATTTTGAGTGCTATGTATAAGACAAAGTAATAATAGCTATAGTTAAATAAATGATCAATAATGATAATAAAGCATTTATATATATTAGATTGATAATATGAAATTTTATACAAACTCTTAAGTAAGGATTATGGAAAAGATGCTGAAAAGCCCTTTTATAAAAGAAAAATAATTCTATATAGAATAGAATATAAAGATGTAATATCTTTGGATGATTTTAGGATGATGTAATGAAATGACATAATATAAATTTGCTTCAAATTTAATATGCCTTTTGTTGAAAGGATGCAATAATATCTATGCTTAATGGATGTTTAATAATTATGACAATTTGTATATATGTACATTAGATTGATGATACTAATAATGGAAAAAACATGGAATTGAAAATTATTAGAGAATGTTATTAATGCTAAAATAATAGCATGACAGAATAAGATATTAAAAAATCCTTTATTATTGGATATATTGAAGATGATATAATGAATTATTATATTATAAATAGTTACATATCTAGAATACCTTGTTTAAAATGGAGAAACAATAGTGATAATCAAACAAAGGAAGTATAATAACAATGTATATTGGATTGATAATATGTGATTTTTGATAAAGTTCAAGCAATGACTATGAAAAGGACGCAGAAAAATCCTGTAACCAATCGACACACTGTATGTAGTTGAAGAGGTTTTTATGTTATATGTTTTGCGTGTTTGTGTTTATATGAAAATAAAAAAACATTATTATTAAAAAAAAAGAACATTGCTTCCACTCCCAGAATTCTCCAGTCAGCTCGGAGTTGAACACATCTTAAAAGGCTGAGTTTGAGAAATACTAGCAGTATGTGGGGAACGGAAGAAAAATAGATTGTCAGAAGGAAATGAGGCTGGCTTCAAAAATCTGATCTATCAAGCTCATTGGATTAAACACTCTCAGTCCAGCAGTGTCAAACTCGATTTTATTGAAGGCTGCATTGGGGTTCTGTTTGACCTTGGGGGGGGGGGGGCTAGATGTGGCCAGGGTGAGTGTGGCCAGCTCAACATCACTCGTGTTGCGGGTGCCTGTGGTGGCCCAAGCACTCTGCCAATGAAAACGGGCTCCGAAGCTCTGTTTTCAGCTGCGACAGCCCCCTGCAATCCTTTACCAGCAAAACTGGAGCTTGGGAGGGCTGCACGTGGCCCTCCCAAACTCCGTTTTTGTTGGTGGAAGCACCACGGGTCAGTCCCTCGCTGTTTCCGGGGTCTAAGCACCCCCGAGGTCTTGAGTTTGACATCCCTGGCATAGGGTGGATTTAAAGCCAAAATGATATTCAAAAAATCATCAGCTTTAAGGATGAAATGATAAGGGCTTGTTTCCATCATGGTGACCATGCGAAAATACTGTCAAGTTATCAAAGAAGTTTAAAATTTTGTCATTTATTGTATTCACCCCCTCCCTCATTGTAAGATGTTGGCATATCAGTGATTCTGGAATTCAAACCTTGGTAGAGGACAAACGAGGACTTGGTATTGGGAGAAGGAAGGAAGTTGAACAGTGGAGTGACTCTAGGATAATTTTTGGATATGACATTTGGAAGAATGTGGGGTTTATTATAGTCAGCATACGGCTTGTTGGTACCATCAAATTCTATAAGAGCTTGAGGGTTCAGTTTACCTGCCTCAAAGCCCTGTGCATCCCACTTATTTCCATCCAGGCTTTAAAATTTTCCCAGTAATTTAGTGGGTCAGTCTGCAGACATCTAGTCAATTTCTGGAACTCTCAGAGGCAACGGGTATGCTCCAAGTCTGCTGAATCGGAGCTGCCTCTTGCAGAATGAAAGAGCTGGTTTAGGGAATAAATAAATAGGAAATGAATGTAGAGCTGACCTTTGGATAGGGAAGGCGGATAGAATGCGGCCGCGCGGGCAATTATGGGGAGTACGAGATACTCCCATATAACACCTCTCCTGCGCGAGCTGCACTGGCTCCCTGTGGTCTACCGGGTGCATTTCAAGGTGTTGATCACCATCTTTAAAGCGCTCCATGGCACAGGACCTAGTTACTTGCGGGATCGCATCCTGCCTCATACATCCCTGCGACCAATTCGCTCTCACAGAGAGGGACTCCTCCGGGTGCCGTCCACTAAGCAGTGCCAGAGGGCGGCGCCCAGGAGCAGGGCCTTCTCTTTGATGGGCCCAGCCCTCTGGAATGACCTCCCCCCCCCCCAGTAGGATTACTACTGATCTCCGCTCCTTCCGCAAGAAACTCAAGACCCACCTGTTCCAACTAGCCGGCCTGGCTCAACTATAGCTCTATCCTCTAATCCCCCTGGCAATTTTAAATTTTAGGGTATTTTAATGTTTTTTAACTCTATTATTATTGTGTTATTTTATGAATTGTAATAATTGATGTGAGTTTTTTATACCTCCTCCGTGCAACATGTGATATGTATTTTTTATTGTACGCCGCCCCGAGTCCCTTCGAGGAGAGGGAGCGGCTTATAAGTCTAATAAAATAAATAAATAATAAATAAGGCATGTAGGAGCTACCAAGAAGGACTTGCCGAAAAAGTTACACGGTCCTAAAAAAGAAAAAGAAAATATGAGGAGAAAAGACGACAACTCCATCTTTATTTTGTTTAGTGCAAGATGGAAAAACCTAGACAGATTCTGTCTTTATCTTCTACAGTACAATAAAGAGTATTTCTGGAATTTCTGCTTTGCCTATTTCTTGACCTGGTCTATTTCAAATGCCTAGCAAAATGAAATGAACAGCAATCTTGGCAATATGAGCACTGTCACCTACATGCCTTGATCAGTGGCCCTTCTTGCTCCTTTGACTAGTCAAGGGAGGCGTGGCTTATTGGATCAAAGTGATGAGTGCTTCTTTGAGGAAGTATGTAGTCTCTTGCTATGATAATGATGCACCTTTTCTTGAGTAAGCCATCTATTGAGCCAGCCATATTGGACAACTTCTACCCAGGGTGTAATCTCTGCTGTCTGATGATTGTTTCACTTATTCCTCAGTGAAAGGTTTCACATGGTGTTTTACCAGTATTTGTGTTTCATATACGTTTATATTTAAGTGTAATACTAGACCTATTCTTTCAACAACAATCCTGTGACATATAAGAGACAGTGACAGGCCCAAAGTCCTCCATGACCTTGTATGTCCAAATCTGGCCATGAACCTAGGTCTCCTTTACTATAGGTAATCCTCAACCACAATTGAGCCCAAACATTTCTGTTCCTAAGCGGAACATTTGCTAAGTGAATTTTGCTCAATTTTACAACTTTTCTTGCTGCCGTTGTTAAATGAAGCAGTTATCAAGTTAGTGACATGGTTAAGTAAATCTGCTTTCTCATTGAGTTTGCTTGCCAGAAGCGTCGCCCATTCCTCTTCTGAGGTTCTGGCGCGCATGACAATCAGCTGGCCTTCGTACGTGCAGGAGGGCCAGAAACTGGAAGAGCTGGTCTTTCGTTTTCCAGGGTGAGCATGTGCGTCGGCCAGCTGATCATCGTGTGTGCATGCATGCCAGTAACCGGAAGACTAGCTGGCCGATGCGCATGTGCGCGCCAGAAACCAGAAGTTCATTTTCCAGCTCACGCATGCCCCCTGGGCAGCTCCTCTTCCAGATTGTGTCCAAGATGAACTCGCGCGCACTTGGCGCTGAAAAGGTTTGCCATCACTGCCCTAGCGTCCCGACTTCTGAGTGACCAGCTGGTGAAGGTCATTGCCCGGAGTCTTTTGCCTAACTCTGCCTATATGCAAGTTTCAGAAGCCTTGATGACACCGAATCACACCATCATAAACAAAAGGTTAGATTATTGTTGGAGATGCCTATGACTGCCCAACTGCAGTTTGCCTATCCTGTGAGTTCAAACTAAAAACGAACCAGGTCAGCAAATGGAACTTACTGCTTTGTTCAAGATACATCTTGAAATTTACTTTTTTAATTTTTCCCAGTGGATATACACAATACTCTTGTCCCAACACTTATAGACAAGAGAAAAGCATTTTAGATCTTGCTTCTTTACTACAGGAAGGAATTCTCATGCATTAAATCTAACCGTTCTAATCTAGCCAGTAAAATTAAAAGTTCAAGTTTATTGTCAACTATATATATTTGGAAGAAATTTCTTGGATGGCCTCAAGGAAATTAAGTTCCAGCTGTCATAGCAATCTAAAATAATAGGAATATATTAATTCTAAGCAAAAGGGAGAACAAAACTAATGAACCTCTTATTTCACTAAAATGTTGCTGGTACTTTATATTAAATAAAACACTGAAGAAATTAGTTTTCTTTGAAGCTCAAGTTTTATAGCTGGGTATTGCCATTTACCTACATTTCCACTAGATGGCAGTGGTTACCAGGTTATTTCCCTGTTGAAGCCAATATAAATGCATTAAAGCAGATGTACTTGCTTCTTGTAAATCAAAATTTTGAAAGGCTATTATAGTATCTTAGATTTTTGCTTTCCATTTCCGTACAAAATGCTACATTGCTATAAGAGGCTCCTATATATTTCTGTAAGCTACACTGAAACTCTTATTCCTCTTGAACATGTGCTAAAACATTGGACTGCTTTCTTGGAGCCACATTGCCCTTTTGGGGGGAATAGACTTTATGTATATATTTTGAATTGGAGCAACACAGATGTTTAACTTTCATCCCAGCTATCTGTTGTGGACACCATGTAAGGCATGGATATATGACAGTCAAGAGGGCAAAGTATTTCTTCCACTCTGCCAATAGCATTCAAGTCTGCTATTGAACAAGAGCTGGCCAACCTATCATTTTAAGCACCATCAATGGTAAATAGTACAAGGAATTGTAGTTCAACAAGATCGCAGGCCATGTTCAAAGATCATAGGCGAAACAAATCCAAACAGCGGGCTA
This sequence comes from Natrix helvetica, assembly GCF_964273705.1. Classification (NCBI taxonomy): domain Eukaryota; kingdom Metazoa; phylum Chordata; class Lepidosauria; order Squamata; family Natricidae; genus Natrix; species Natrix helvetica. The sequence continues at coordinate 22,350,753 of NC_138550.1, forward strand.
GAGACCTACTGTGTAACATGTAGAGTGCCCCTAGGAAGAGCTAGCCCCATAACTTCAGATCAGCGGCTAAGACACTGAGCTTGTCAATCAAAAGGTCAGCAGTTCAGTGGTTCGAATCCCTAGTGCTGCGTAACGCAATGAGCTCCCGTTACTTGTCCTAGCTTCTGCCAACCTAGCAGTTCAAAAGCATGCAATAATGCAAGTAGAAAAATAGGAATCACCTTTGGTGGGAAGGTAACAGCCACATGACCACGGAGATGTCTTCGGACAACGCTAGCTCTTTGGCTTTGAAACGGAGATGAGCACCACTCCCTAGAGTTGGGAACAACTACCACATATGTGCAAGGGGAACCTTTACCTTTAATCTATTTTGGCAATTATTACTTTTAATATTTATTTTGTTTTTAGTTATTAGGACCACTTTTGTAGGGAAGGCAAAATATACATTCAGTTAATAAATAAGAAATATACATGGCTTAATGTTTTGGAAGTAAACATTAGGAGAAAGTTTTTAATGGTAAGACCTGTTTAACAGTAGGGGAGAGGCATAACCAAGTAACCAAGTTATCATAGTTTCTTCACATCTATCAAATGGCTAACAAGATCATAGTTTTTTTCCCACTGGAAAAACTGCCCTGCAGTTGTTAGAGACAAAAAAATCTAGCACCAAACAGATTAACTAGACCTCATTGTTAATTTAGATCCGTGGTTCTCAACCTTCCCAATGCCGGGACCCTTTAATACAGTTCCTCATGTTGTGGTGACCCCCAACCATCAAATTGGTGTCTCGGTTCCTAAGACCATCGAAAATATGTGTTTTCCGGTGGTCTTGGGCAACCCCTGTGAAAGGATTGTTCGACCCCCAAAGGGGTCCCAACCCACAGGTTGAGAATCACTGATATAGATAGTCCTTAACTTATGACCACAATTGAGCCCAGCATTTATAATGTTAAGTGAGACATTTGTTAAGTGAGTTTTGCACGGTTTTGCAACTTTTCTTGCCCCAGTTGTTAAGTGGATCACTGCAGGTGTTAAGTTAGTAGCATAGTTCTTAAGTAAATCTGGCTTCCCCATTGACTTCGCTTGTCAGAAATTTGTAAAAAGAAATCATATGACACCAGGACACTGCAACCGTCATAAATATGAGACAGTGGCCAAGCATCTGAATTTTGATCATGTGGCCAGAGGAATGGTGCAATGGTCACACGTGTGAAAAATGGTCATGTCACTTTTTTCATTGCTGTTGTAACTTTGAACAGTCACTAAATGAGCTGTTGTAAGTTGAGGATTACTTGTATAATGTATGTTGTTGTTGTTAGTTGCAAAGTTGTGTCTGACCCATCACAACTCCATGGACAACGTTCCTCCAGGCCTTCCTGTCCTCTACCATTTAAGCTCACACCGACTGCTTCAATGACTCCATCCAGCCACTTCATTCTCTGTTGTCCCTTTCTTCTTTTGTCCTAAATCTTTCCCAGCATTAGGCTCTTCTCCAGTGAGCCCTTCCTTCTCATCAGGTGGCCAAAATATTTGAGTTTCATCTTCAGGATCTGGCCTTCTAAAGAGCAGTCAGGGTTGATCTCCTCTAGGACTGATTGGTTTGATCACCTTGCAGTCCAAGGGACTCACAGGAGTCTTCTCCAGCACCACAGTTCAAAGGCCTCCATTCTTTGGTGCTCAGCCTTTCTTATGGTCCAAATTTCACAGCTATACATTTAAACTGGGAAAACCATAGCCTTGACTATACACACTTTTATTGGCAGGGAGATGTCTCTGCTTTTTAGTGTGCTGTCTAGATACTAAAAAGCATACAGCATACAGCAGCATAATGTATGCATATAATGTATATTGGAGTGTCTTGCAGTCATTAAAGACAAAAATTCTAACACAAAACAGATTCATTAATGTAAAATGTACTCTACTTTGTCTAAACTGTTTTCATTTTCTGTTTGGCAGGCATTGATAAGAGACGGTCACCTCCACAGGTAAAGCTCAGCACTATCCTAGAAAACAGTGAAATACCATCCAAATTCCACTCGTGACTAATTACTGTATGGTTCCAATCCTTCGGCTCCTCTTCAGGAAAAGCTCCTCTTCCTAGACTTGATAAAACAACCCTGCATGTTCCCACCAAAATCAGCTTTTGCATTTATTCGTTTTCAGTCTCTTTTCATATTTGAGTTGGGATTATTCGACTTAACATTAAATAAAGTTAGCATGGTTCCAAATGGTTCTGGAAAAGGGGGAAAACACCACATTTATCCCTTCTGTGCTTTTAATAACAGCTTGATTTTCAAGAGTTGATTAGGCACATGCATGCGCTCATGCATATAATATGTATAGAAGCACATACATATGTACACACACACACACACACACACACACACATACACACACCAGTGGTGAGTTCTGGATCCCGTAGCAACCGGTATGCTGCGACGGGGCTGGGCATCCACCTCGGGTATGTGCGCTGCACACACATACACACTCACTGCCTTGCGATGCTCCAGCTGCTTGGCGGAGGTCGCGCAGGTGCCGTACGCTGTGCGCACATGTGCAAATGACCCGGTTGGCTTAAATACAGGTAAGGAACGCGGGCAGGTGGGTGGGTCCTCCAAAGCACTGTTCCAGTATGGTTGCTGGTGCTCCCAGCCGGAACCCACCACTGATATACATATACATATACAATCAGGGTGGGTTCCTGCCAGTTCTAACCTCTTCTATAGAAGAGGTTCCACAAATCTACCTTGCCATTTAGAACCGGTTCCAGCTCCCGACCCCCCACCCGTCAGTACCACGCTTGCCCCGCCTGCCGCTCACTGATTGGCTGGCTCACCAATCGCCCCGCCCGCCTCTAAGAGTCCTGTCTAAACCTTAAAGTCTTAAGACCCCTGGGGTTTGTTTCTAAAGGGTTAGGGGTGCAAGGGTCTTGTGACTGGACAGCTTTAAGACTTGCATGCTTCAAATGCCAGAGTTTCTGAGCCAACATTTTCGTTGCCAAGCAAGAGCGTTGTTAAGTGAGTTCCACCACATTTTACAAGTTGGCCACGCCCACCCAGTCACATGACTGCCAAGCCACTCCCACTCAGTCACATGGCTGGCAAGCCACTCCCACCCAGTCACATGGCCGGCAAGCAACTCCCACAAAGCAGGCCACACCTACAGAAGAGGTTCTAAAAATGTTTGAAACCCGCCACTGATGTACATATACAACAGTGGTGGGATTCGGCCGGTTCGTACCAGTTCCAATGAACCAGTTGTTAAATTACACACACACACACACACACACACACACAGACACACATCCTGCTATCAGTGGATTCTGGGCGCTGCCCTGTGCTGTAATGGAGAAACGGGCAACAGCGCGGCAGGTGCGAGGGAAGGAGGAGGAGCAGGGAGAAGAAAGAGGGAAAGTGGCTTTCTTCTTCCCTCGCCCCAGCCACTTCATTGCCCATTTCTCCATTGCAGCACAGCACAGTGCAGCCCCCAGATCCTCTTTGATGGTGGGATTTATTTTAATTTAACAACTGGTTCACCCAGTGTCAGGCTGGCCATCAGGGGAGGTTTGTCCCACATATGTGGTGGAGCTGCAGGACAGGTCCACAACGGCCAACCTGGCTCTGGGCGAACTGGCTGTTAAATTATTTGAATCCCACCCCTGCGTATACATGTATGTGTATTGTAAAAGGATAGGGCTGCTTATTCATTTTCAGTTGTCAGAAGGCAAGCCTCACATGTTCATTGATTGAAATGCAAATGAAGTATGTCTCCAGAAGCATTTCTGATAGAGAGCTCAACCACACCCATAGAAAACTACAGGCACCACACTCTAAATAGGACTACAGCTAGTGGTAGAATTTAAAAAATAATGGGTTCTAGGAAATAGACAAAACTAATTATTCCAGGAAGCCTAGAGAGTAAGCCTGTCAACTGGGCAGCCATTGAGCAGGGGATTAGATTTAATGATCTAATTGCCCTTTCCAACTCTATGATTCTATCAGCTATGTAAGTTCTGTTTCCCATAATTGGCCTGCCTTCTTTGAAGGCAGTGACATGCGGTGAGGTTTATGGCTGGTGAGGCTGGTGACATCATCAGGAAGGCGGGGAATGGGACCACGTATGCTGGAGGCTCAGGCTGCCTCAGCCTCCAGCACACGTGATCCCATTCTCCGCCTTCCTGAGTGTGCTCCGCCGGCTCGCGCTCTGCAGTCCTCGAAAGCGACTGGGGAACGACGAGAACCTTCCTGCCTCTGCTGGACTTTGCGCGCTCCTTGCGACTGCATATTGCAGTCGTGAGGAGCGCGTGAAATCCAGCAGAGGCAGGAAGGTTCTCGTCGTTCCCCAGTCGCTTTCGTGCCTTCGTCATCCGGCAGCGCCAACAACATTTCTGCCTCCGCCCTCCGCGCGGCCGGACGGATGTAGCCACAGCGACGGGGGAGCTGCGGAGGGCGGACGAAAGAGCGAGCGAGGCAGCCTGATCCTCGGTCGCTCGCCCGCCGGACTGCCTCGGCGCCATTCTGGCTACCTCTGTCCGGGCGCGCCCGGGAGCTGCGGAGGGCGGAGGCAGAAATGTTGTCGGTGCTGCCGGATGACGAAGGCACGAAAGCGACTGTCGCTTTCGTGCCTTCGTCATCCGGCAGCGCCGACAACATTTCTGCCTCCTCAGCTCCCGGGCGCGGCCGGACGGATGTATATAATATTATAATATTATATACTGTGTATATATATATATATATATATATATATATATATATATATATATATATATATATATATATATATATATATATATATATATATATATATATAATATTATATTATATTATATTATATTATATTATATTATATTATATTATATTATATTATATTATATTATATTATATTATATACTATTATTTCATGAAGAGAGGTGAGGCTCTGCCTCCCCTGCCTCCCCTGACCGCACGTCCCTGTTTGAAGGTCTGCTTCAGACTCCTACTTCCATCCTTTGGAGACCATGGGGGGAAAATCAGAGAGATATCTATATTTGCCTTTCCTTAACACAGGCTCTATACATCTGGGAGGCCATAGGCTTCCAAACTCCTATCCCAAGAAAACCAAAGCATTTTCCTTCAGAAGAAACTTACCAAGGTTTTACGGACACTACTACTGAGTTAATTTGATTTTACTAGTGACATTGTTACCAAGGCTACTGCTGGTTCTTGCCCACCACTGTTTTATTGCTTCGTTTCATGTCTTTTCCTTTGCAGATCTAAATATGTGATCTTATCAATATTTTTTTTGCAAAGATAAACAAAGGACAAACGTGTGATTGAATGGTTATATTTTTCCCAGGGTCTTGAACCTATCTGAAGGGCCAGGAAATAAATTAGTTGCATCCATTTAAATTGTGAAGAATGTTTACAGAAATAGGAAGAATCAGAAATAAAATATGCGGTGTTGCTGAAGAGCCAAACACTGATTCTTGAAAAGTCCGTATTTTTTAGTCATTTTTTAGAGTCTTCCTTCAGATGTGGCTGTTGTCTGGAATGAATTGGGTTGTAACATCGGATTTTTTTTCTTCTTCTGAAGATTTTGTGTGTTTTAAGAAATGCTCTATTTTAATAACAGCATCAGACAGAAGGTATTAAAACTAATTACGATAAGAGTATATATATATTTGATATTAATTACAAATGTTAAGATATTGTTGATATTCATTTTAAATTGCAGCTGGATTTATGTTATTTTGGCTAATGGCCCATCCTTCATCTGTTTTATGGGGAAACAAATCTTTCAAAGCTCCTTCGGTTTTACACTTTTCATAAGCTCTGAGGCTATTTAATAAAGAGAAAATGACATCTTCTTCCCCTCCCCAGCATGCACATCCAAGTTCATTTTCAATTGGAAAAGAGTAGAGTATGGTATTTTGTCAGTTACTCATATACCATGTTGAGGTTCAGATAATGCCACCATATATCAAATCCATCACAAGAAAATGCCTTTTTCAGCAGAATCCAAATATCTCAAAATAGTGAAGTTTTTCAATATACAGTAATGTTTAACGGTCTATAACACACTATTTCAAAGTGTGGAAAGATTTCAAAGAAGAGCAACCAGGGTGATTAGGGGACTGGAGACTAAAACATATGAAGGACTGTTACAGGAACTGGGCATGGCTAGTTTAGTGAAGAGAAGGCTAGTTTAGTGAAGGCTGCATCAACAGAGGGATAGAATCAAGATCACGTGAAGTGTTAATACCACTTTATAATGCCTTGGTAAGGCCACACTTGGAATACTGCATTCAGTTTTGGTCGCCACGATGTAGAAAAGATGTGGAGACTCTAGAAAGAATGCAGAGAAGAGCAACAAAGATGATTAGGGGACTGGAGACTAAAACATATGAAGAACGGTTGCAGGAACTGGGTATGTCTAGCTTAATGAAAAGAAGGACTAGGGGAGACATGATAGCATTGTTCCAATATATCAGGGGTTGCCACAAAGAAGAGGGAGTCAAACTATTCTCCAAGGCACCTGAGGGTAGAACAAGAAGCAATGGGTGGAAACTAATCAAGGAAACTTAGAACTGAGGAGAAATTTCCTGACAGTTAGAACAATTAATCAGTGGAACAGCTTGCCTCCAGAAGTTGTGAATGCCCCAACACTGGAAGTCTTTAAGAAGATGTTGGATAGCCATTTGTCTGAAACGGTATAGGGTTTCCTGCTTAGGCAGGGGGTTGGACTAGAAGACCTCCAAGGTCCCTTCCAACTCTACTATTGTATTATTGTATTAAGGACCAGGGAGACATGATAGCAGTGTTTCCATATCTGAGGGGCTGCCACAGAGAGGAAGGGGTCAAGCTATTTTCCAAGGCACCCGAAGGCCAGACAAGGAATAATGGGTGGAAACTGATCAAGGAGAGATTTAACCTAGAAATAAGGAGAAATTTTCTGACAGTGAGAACAATCAACCAATGGAAGTTGCCTTTGGAAGTTGTGGGAGCTTCATCACTGGAGGCTTTCAAGAAAAGATTGGAAATGATACAGGGTCTCCTGCTTGGGTGGGAGGGGGGGGCAGATTGGACAAGATTATCTATAAGGTCCCTTCCTACTCTGTTAATCTGTTATGGTGAGGATATTAAAAACACTGAAGTAAGAGGATATCTTTTTAAAATTATTTAGTAGCCCATCTGCAGTTAGAGTTTCTAACCAATTATTTGTAGCATTTCTGACATGCAGAATTCTCTTGTCAGTCCTGATAATTTAACTGAGAATACCTTTGTACAATACCTTTAACTAACTCACATACCTGGAGATGTTACTGAATGACAAATCCCAGCATCGTTTCCCTGTGATAAAAGGAAATGGTTAATAAAATGTAGAAGATCCCAGATTCCCTACCTCTGAATGAATTGACTATTACTAAAAGGTTTTTGTTTAGTATGAACTCTACAGTATTTTGGGCAATAAATAGTAAACCAGCATGAATAATAGAATTAAATGAATGAAAATGTGAAGAAAAACCAAGGAGAAACTGTATCATAACCAAATCATCATCTTATATTTAATTTTACTACTAATAACATGGTAATGTTGTTTGGGATTTGCTATTCTCCCATCTGGCAAATAGCAATCAGCATCCCGCTGGCCTTTTCAGTTGCCAGCATCGTAACCCCCCGCCTCCATCTACAAAATCTGAGAATGCTATTCATTAGATTACTAATTTGATTGAATATAGCAGAAGTTGGAAGCCCATAATTCAAAGGAAGACAGTGTGATAATTTTCGCAATTAGAGAAAAGGGTAGATCATCAATACCACTTTATAATGCCTTGGTAAGGCCACACTTGAAATACTGCATCCAGTTTTGGTCGCCATGATGTAGAAAAGATGTGGAGACTCTAGAAAGAGTGCAGAGAAGAGCAACAAAGATGATTAGGGGACTGGAGGCTGAAACATATGAAGAACGGTTGCAGGAACTGGGTATGTTTAGTTTAAGAGAAAGAAGGACTAGGGGAGACATGATAGCAGTGTTCCAATATCTCAGGGGTTGCCACAAAGAAGAGGGAGTCAAGCTATTCTCCAAGGCACCTGAGGGTAGGACAAGAAGCAATGGGTGGAAACTAATTAAGGAGAGAAGCAACTTAGAACTAAGGAGAAATTTCCTGACAGAACAATTAATCAGTGGAACAGCTTGCCTCCAGAATTTGTAAATGCTCCAACACTGGAAGTTTTTAAGAAGATGTTGGATATCCATTTGGCTGAAGTGGTGTAGGGTTTCCTGCAGAGGGTTAGACTAGAAGACCTCCAAGGTTCCTTCCAATTCTGTTATTCTATTCTATAGCAATTCCATAGCTCAATCCTGACCAGATTAATTTATAATTTATTCCATCGTGTTCAAGTGGCTTTTTTGCAGGTAAGTATTTTAGGATCCCCATTTTGTTTTCTTAGCTCTCTAAAGAGAATGGCAAGAGATTAAAACTGGGAAAAGAATATGCATTTACTGAGATGCATGTCAATTACTTAAAAAGAAAAAGTCTTTGCTGTTTAATTCTATTTGTAATCACTGCTGACTAGAGATGATGAGTGGGGAATAGAATAATTAGAACATAAATATTTTATATTTATTCATTTTCATTCCTAAAGCTGCCAAGCCTACCCTTTTAAAAATGTATTAAATGTTTTGCCCTGTCTGCATTGTCTCTTTTATATACAAAAGCTATGGACTGAAAACTGTTGCTTTCCTGAATTGCAGTAGATTTGAAAAACTGAGCCTCATATCTCTTCAGCATTTCTGAAGTCCCATGAGCACAACTTCTGAAAACTAATAACACACTTCCTTGTCATTTTCAAATAGAAAGAAATGAAATACAGAAGAATCTCACAATAAGCTTTATACACACACACACACACACACACACACACAAACATACACACATGGCTGTGTGTCTTTGTGTATGCTCCAGCATAACTCTGGAACGTGTGTGTGTGTGTTTTGTTAAGATACAACCTGTTGTACCTTAAAATGACTTCTACTGTCCTGCCCTAAAATGGCTTCTACTGTACAGCGCAGTGGAGTTGCCATGGTAACGGCTTCACAGTACTCCACAAGAGGGCTCTCTCTGGTAAGAGGGAAAATCCAACGTTAGAAATTACGTTTGGTTCAGACATTTCCTCCCTATAAATAAATATCAGGACAACGCTGGATTATCAGTTAGTGTGATGTATAAAATAAGAACAATAACAACAAAATCACCACTTTGTTTTCTTTAGTTTGCTGTTTCCTCCCCAGAACTGCCTGCTTGCCCATTTATGAAGTGATGGATTTCTGTTCTCTTCACCTCAAGAAGTTCAAAATAGCATTTGTAGAATTCTTTTTCAATCCCAGAAATAACAGTAACTGTAGTGTAGGTTAAGCTGAGAAATAACACTTTACACCAAAGGCAGTCTGTGAAGTTCTGTAGCCGTGATGGCACACGGAGCCATTTGTTAGGGCATGCGAGGCATTGCTCAGTCAGCTCCAGTGTGCATGCGCGCGCTGGCCAGCTGACTTTGGCCTGCATTTTAGACTGTCTTTTGCCCTCCAGAGGCTTCAGGAGGCTTCACTGAAGGCTTCGGAGGGAGAAAAGCGGCCCTAAGGGCAACCCAGAAGTCCATTCCAGAAGCCTCCGGAAGCTGCCAGAGAGCCTCCGGGGGAGAGGGGAGGCCATTTTCGCCCACCGCAGGCTCCTAAAAAGCCTCTGAAGCCTGGGATGGTGAAAAACTGGTCCATCGCATGCCAAAAGCGGGGTGGTGGTGGTTTCGCACACATAGAATTATGGGTGTTCTATAGATTACATTTTTTTGGGTGCATTATGACCCATGATTCCAGAATCTGTAGTTCAGGAGTGTCAAACTCTATTTCATTGAGGACCACATCAGGATTGTATTTGACCTTGGGAGTTGGGGGGGGGCATGGCCAGGGTGGGTGTAGCCAGCTCGACATCACTTGTGTCAGGGGCACTTGCGCTGGCCCGAGCACTCTGTCAACAAAAATGGGCTCCCAAGCTCCGTTTTCAGATGCAACGGCCTTCTGCAACCCTCTGCCAGTGAAAATGGAGCTTGAGGGCCAGGGCATGTGCGGCCCTCCCAATTTCCATTTTCACTGGCAGAGGCACTGTGGGCCAGGCCTTTGCTGGTTCCAGGGCAGCCCCACGGCCCAGATCTAAGTACCCTCCAGGCCAGATCTGACCCTCGGCCCTTGAGTTTGACACCCCTGCTGTAGTTGAACTGGAAAAAAAATTAATATAAATATAATACAAAGGACTCTGATTACATTGATTTCTAGTCTTACATTTTTCATATGAAATTAATTTTTAAAAAGCAAGTATTGCCATGAACAAAACCCATTTGCGGATTATGAAAAACCAGATATAACTTCTCTTGAAATCAGTTCCCTTCATCCATGCACACACACATTCTGCTCCAGGGGTGGGTTCCTGCCAGTTCTAACCTCTTCTATAGAAGAGGTTCCACAAATCTACAGTGCCATTTAGAACCAGTTCCAGCTCCCTCCCTCTGCCCATCCGCACATCATCAAGATGAAGAGCGAGAGGAGGAATTCTGGGAGTTGAAGTCCACAAGTCTTAAAGCTGTCAAGTTTGAACACTCCTGGGGGTTTTTTTCTGAAGAGTTAGGGGTGCAAGGGTCTTGTAACTTGACAGCTTTAAGACTTACGTGCTTCAAATGCCAGAGTTTCTGAGCCAACATTTTGGTTGCTAAGCAAGAGCGTTGTTAAGTGAGTTTCACCACATTTTACAAGTTGGCCACGCCCACCCAGTCACATGGTCAGCAAGCCACTCCCACCCAGTCACATGGCTGGCAAGCCACTCCCACAAAGCAGACCACACCTACAGAAGAGGTTCTAAAAAAATTTGAAACCCACCACTGTTCTGCTCCTATCTCAAAGGCTTCTGATCGTGGTTTAAAAGTTATACGTCCTCCCCACACCTTGGACTTCTTTTAATCAATGAATCAAGATTCTGCAGTGAGGCACATGTCTATGTTGCTTATTGATGAGGTCCACAAATGCACTACCCCCCATGATAATATGCACAACCATATCGGAAGCTTTTTTCCAGTGCTGGGTTCAATGTAAAAGAGCTTTTAGTTTTACACTGCTTTATTTATTAATACATATAGAAATGTCCCTGGATTGTTATGGTGTTTAATTCACTATTAATCCCATTTACACAAACTTCACACTTTTTAAAAGCATAAATTGCCTGTCTGGCGCATTTCACCCAAGTGCTGAATCTAGCAGGATGTCCATCATTTGGAACAACTGTGAAACACGCTTTATTATTGAAATGCTACTCTTGCACTTTTCAAGTACCACTGATATACCATTGTATATTAATAGTCCTTATATTGAGTACTTGAAATGATTTGGGGAAACTGGGATATATTTTATTGTTGTATGTAGTATTTCTTCACAATGCTTTCTCTCTTGTGTATGTGTGTGTGTGTGTATGCGCCGTATTTGTATAAAAATACTTATTTTTTAACATTATATTTGGTGACTTAATTCTTGGATTCTGAGACAAGTACAATAAAAGTATCCCGAGTGAAAGCATAGTATTTCATCTGGCACTACTCCATTTTATTCTGTGACGTGCCAAGGATAGGACAAGCATTATTGTAGCACTATACTTATCCATATTAAGTGGATTAGCTTAGCCGCAAGTCACTGTGTCAGTTTTACGATAACAATTCCTTCATCTTTCCCCTAGGTAATATCAAAATAACCATCCGATTAAGTGGGAGAATTCCCTTTATCATCATTTGCCACAAAATAGAAGCAAGGCAGACTAATTTCATAAGGAAAGCATCTTGTTTTCACCCACATCATTTACAACCTTACGATGTGCAGATTTCAACTCCCAGAATTCCCCAAACAGCCATGCTGCCTGGAGAAATCTGGGAGTTTGAGTTCACACACCCTAAAATTGCCAAGGTTGAGATACATTGATCCAGATAGTAGGTACAAGACAATTACTACAGTAGTCCCCTTGTGTAAGAGTTTGCACAATAATTACATTTCTTTTTAAAATGGAACATATGGGGCGGGAGGAAGTTACAATGGAATCCGTTCCCGCGGGCCCAGTACATGGATAGGATTCTTTCCAAGCTTTGGTTCAGTATTTGAAATGATTAGATAGATGCTTCTCATCCAATCAATATAACCCATAAATTAAAATTAATCCCCAGAGTGATTTCAGTATTTTTCATTTCTTAACACACTCGTTCCTTGGATCACTTACTTCAATGTACGAGAAAAGAAAGAAAAAATTACATTGACAGAAAATGCTGTGAGAGGAATATACAGGAGGCCAGGCTCAAATTAACATTTTGCCCAGTCTTCTACTCAAACTCTTGGGCATGAATAGGTAGTCCTTCCACAGAAGGAACATGCCTTCCATAGGCAAAAGAGAACCACCAATCCGAATCCAGTCCAATATTTTTTTTTATAATCACAGCAAAACTGAAGTTGGTTTTGGTAAGTTATTTGTAATTAAAGTTTAATATATTTTCCATTTCAAAGTCAAGCAAATCCTCCTCCTGTACTTCAGCATCTTCTAGGCAGGGAGAAAGAGAGAGAGAAAATCAATTTTATATAAAACATTAAAAAAGGGGGAAAGCAATACCTCAAGTATTGCTGTGAATAAGTTGCTGTGTGTTAGCAAGAACTTTTTCTTCTTAATTGTTTAGCAAAAGCAACAAAATAACCACTCTCCCTTCCACAGGATCAGAAGTGGTATTCAGCCAGTTCTCTCCGGTTCGGGGCGAACCGGTAACGGTGGCTGTGGGAGGCTCCGCCCACCTGTCCCAACATAATGCACGAGCACTGCACATGCGTAGGAAGGCGGTGCACATGCGCAGATGCCACGTGTGCAAGCTCACATTTGCGAACCGGTAGGGAAGGGAGGTGAATCCTACCACGGTACAGGATATTCCTGCTTATTTAAGATACCGTAAGTAGGCAGGGATATCCTGTGGAAGGGCTGAAAAGCAGTTCAATTTTGATGTTTAATGTAGAGCAAAGAGGTGGTCTCAGGCCTGTTTTAACTCTCAGTTACGTTTGTGTTTGTTTTGGCATATAGCTCTAGTTGAGAGTTCTAAGGGACCTATTAAAATAAGGAAACAGGTCCAAATAATGTAAAGTCTGCTCATCTCTTCTTTATGATATGAAGTGTGTTTATCTTTATCTAATAGGCACTGACAACCAATAATATCTGTGCTATGCGCTCATTCCCGGACCAAGAGGCCCATCTCACAATCAGCTATATTCTCATTACCTCCAATTGGACTACTCTAATGTGTTCTACATGGGGCTTCTTGTGGCCCACCAGATTTGGATAGTGAGGAGGTTGGGGAGGAACATGGGCCAGTTCTGGAGTCTGGGGAAGGCTCTGACGAGTGCTCTGCATCGGAGGCAGAGATGGGGCCAGGGCCATCTGACAGTTATCAGCTGCCTTCGGAGTCATAGATCAGTGGGGCAGAAGAACAGCTGGAGCCTGTTTCCAGTGTGTTCATGTGCAGAGTTGCAAGATGAAGGGAACAGCTAAGGAACAAGGGTTGACTTGGGAATAAAGCCACAGGTGGACGGTTAATGGCCCCTCCCATAAAGGGAATCAAAAGGGACAGAAAGGGGAGGGGTGTTTGCAGGAGACAATTAGTTCATTCCTGCATTCTTCCCAAGTATGATGGCGTCTGAAAGATATCGGTCTGGCCATTCTCCAAGCCTGATAAAGGTTGGTAATTGTGAACTATCTTGAAAGACTGTGGAAGAAGAAAGACTGCTGGAGAGGAGGTCATTGTAAATTAAATAAAAGGAGTTTATCAGGACGAGGACTCAGCTTCATGTTGCTGGGGAAACCTAGATCAAAACAGAGCTCCCCTAAAGTGTCCTACATGGGGCTGCCCAAGAGCTTCAGTTGGTCCAAAATGCAGCAGCCCGCACAGTTCTGTGCAAACCCAGGTGCACATCTGTCTCTTCTTCTGCCAGAGCTGTATTGGTTGCCAATTCGCTTCCAGGTGCAATTCAAAGTGCTAGTTATCACCTTTAAAGTCCTGTCTGGCTTGGGGTCAGGGTCATTTAAAAGACCGCCTCGTCCCTATTACATCTATCCAGCCCACCAGGTGGGAAGACAGGACATGTTGTGGATCCCGTCTATTAAGAATGGACATCTAATGGGACCTAGAAAAACGGCCTTCTTTGTAGTGGTTCTTTTGGAACATCATTTCCTTGGAAATAAGTCCCCCCCCTCTTTACTTTTCCAGAAGGCCCTGAGGTCATGGTCCTTCTAGCCGGCCTGGGGACCCTGTGTGGATTCAGAGCTGATCAAGTGTCTTGTATGATTCTGTTTCTTGGGATAGGGGGTTCCTGGGGTTTTTATACTGTTGATTTTTCATGTTGTACACCACTAGGAGTCACCATGTATGAACTGAACAGCCAAATAAATAGAATAGAATAGAATAGAATAGAATAGAATAGAAGTAGAGTAGAGTAGAGTAGAGTAGAGTAGAGTAGAGTAGAGTAGAATAGAATAGAATAGAATAGAATAGAATAGAATAGAATAGAATAGAATAGAATTCTTTATTCGACAAGTGTGATTGGACACACAAGGAATTTGTCTTTGGTGCATAGATTCTCAGTGTACATAAAGAAAATAAAATACATTCATCAAGAATCATAAGATACAACACTTAGTGATAGTCATAGGTTACTAATAAGCAATCAAATCATACTAGGAAACAAATAAAACAATATAAATTGTAAAGATACAAACAACATGGTTATAGTCATAAGTGGGAAGATATAGGTACTAGGAAGGATGAGAAGACTAATAGTAATACAGTCTTAGTAAATAATTTGACAGTGTTGTGGGAATTAGTTGTTTAGCAGAGTGATGGCATTTGGGAAAAAAACTGTCCTTGTGACTTGTTGTTCTGGTGTGCAGTGCCCTATAGTGTCATTTTGAGGGTAGGAGTTGAAATAATGTATGTCCAGGATGTGAGGGGTCTGTAGATATTTTCACAGCCCTCTTTATGACTTGTATATAGGTCCTCAGTGGAAGGCAAGTTGGTAGCAATTGTTTTTTCTGAAGTTCTAATTATCCGTTGAAGTCTGTGTCTTTAATACATTAATTAAATGTATTAATTAATCTGATTAGACTTTGCAGTCATAACATTTGCTGGTATCCAGTCTAATCATCATTAAAGTTCATGATGATTTTATGTTTATTAGAAGATTACTGGTTGGGCAAGATCATGCATGAATTAAAATCAGCCAGCTAGGAGGAAAATGACTGAGCTGAGTTTCTGTCTCCTTTAAGATTTCTATTTCTCTTTTAGGGGAAATATTCTGCCTTTTAAATATTTCCTAAAATATTTCATTCTTCTAGGAGGGCTGGGAGCTAACTTTCTTCACTAGGTTGGGAAATAGAGACACTTCAACCTACTGGCAAGAAGTAACCTGCGCTGCCTCTAATGCGGTATTTCTCAACTTTAGTAAAGATGTATGGACTTCAACATGGCTTGTTGGAGAATTCAGAGAGTAAGGTGGAAATCTCCATTCCTTTCCTTCCTATTCTCTTTCCAACTATGTAGCAATTAGATCTGAAAAGTAAGGCTAATGGCAGTCTTTTTTTAAAAAAATGTAAATTGCAGTATGAGAAAAAGGATTGGGTGATGCAATGTGGCAGCAAAGCTGCCCAAGGAATGTTTAATCTTCCTCTTTCCACATATTTCTTCCAACTAGCTGCAATTAGGCTTAGGAAAATACTTACTGTTGAATTCTGTAAATGAAGTATGTGGAGGAATGTGTGAGTACAGGTGAAACTCGAAAAATTAGAATATCGTGCAAAAGTTCATTTATTTCAGTAATGCAACTTAAAAGGGGAAACTAATATATGAGATAAGACTCATTACATGCAAAGCAAGATAGTTCAAGCCGAGATTTGTCATAATCGTGATGATTATGGCCTACAGCTCATTAAAACCCCAAAAACCCCTTCTCAGAAAATTAGAATAATACATGCAATCAATAAAACAAGGATTGTACATAGAACAATATTGGACCTCTGAAAAGTATAAGCATGCATATGTATTCAGTACTTGGTTTGGGCCCCTTTTGCAGCAATTACTGCCTCAATGCAGCGTGGCATGGAAGCTATCAGCCTATGGCACTGCTGAGGTGTTATGGAAGACCAGGATGCTTCAATAGCGGCCTTCAGCTCTTCTGCATTGTTCGGTCTCATGTCTCTCATCTTTCTCTTGGCAATGCCCCATGGATTCTCTATGGGATTCAGGTCAGGTGAGTTTGCGGGCCAATCAAGCACAGTAATCCCACGGTCATTGAACCAGGTTTTGGTGCTTTTGGCAGTGTGGGCAGCTGGAAAATGAAGTCAGCATCCCCATAAATCTTGTCTGCAGAAGGAAGCATGAAGTGCTCCAAAATCTCCTGGTAGATGGCTGCGTTGACCCTGGTCTTAATGAAGCACAGTGGTCCAAAGTCCTGTTGCTCCTTGGTCCAAAGTCCTCTTTTCTGATGAGAGCAAATTTTGCATCTCATTTGGAAACCAAAGACCCAGTGTAAGGCGGAAGAATGGAGAGGCCAATCCAGCACAGTAATCCCACGGTCATTGAACCAGTTTTGGGTGCTTTTGGCATGTACCTGTGTAACATATAGAAGTGTGCTAAACTCTATGTGGTTAAAGTTAGCAAGTTTAGTATTATGTGTGCATAATTTGCTACGTGAGAAAACTGGCTTCTGCCCTATACAGATCTGCATGAATAGTGTGTGTGTGTGTGTGGGGGGTCATGTGTGAAAGACTGTGCACAAGTTTGGATAAGAAAGACACAGTGTGGGATGACACAATCACTTCAGGTTTACTTACTCACTTTCTGTAAGTTAGAGTACTTGACATATAAGCCTTAGGAAATTCTTGGAAATTCTTCCAAATCTTGGCCCAAAAGAAGAGAGGCTCACACCATTATTCTACATGGAACTGCCTTGTACTTTCTTTGCAGTATCCTTCCAAATGAACATTCCCACCATGGTTAAAACTGTACAATATTCCTCTTCCAACACCAACCCCGTGTACATCGCAAATGCATGTGTGGCTGTTTCACTTCGTACCCAGAGCAGGAAGCATTTCAGTTTGAGTGAAAAGCACATATGTGAATCTTGCCATTCTTTTTGCTTTGTAAATAATCCCACCTTTTTAGCAACATACATATTTCATCATATTTCCATGCAGCTGATCTGTGCCCCTTCACTCAACTATTTAAAAGCAAGCGATGAATACCTAATAGAGCAGGGGTGTCAAACTTTCGGTGTCACATTGTCGTATCACAACTTTTTCCCCATTCACTAAACTGGGGGGTGGGGGTGGCCAGCGCATAATGCATCTGGCCCATGGGCTGCGAGTTTGACACCTCTGTAATAGAGGAGGAATGGAAAATCATACCTGGCAATTGATTAAAACTGCTTATTATTCAGTGGCAGCTATCATTAACCCACGGAAAGGTTGAATGGAGGTCATCAAATTTGAAGGACCCCGGATTGGGTAGGGATCTCTTAAAAGGCCAATGCCAGTCAAGATATAGCCTTTATCTAGCAAAATTTTATTGCTTTTCATTCTGCCCTGAACAATGTCCACTTATTTCAGCTTCTTACTCCATCTGAACACGTTTATTTCTGTAAAATAAGAGTACCAAACTATAAACATACTCCAGAAGTATCATTTATTAATGAGGACTTATAGTACAGCACAATACCCACCCACCAATTGTTTCAAAGAAGATAACACTGCATGCACTGCATGACATCTCGACATTATGTAATTTCTCACTTTCCTGATGAGTTCCCATTCAAATAATAACCAGATTTCATTCTACTTAGGATTTCTGAGATCAGCTAAGATATTGATGACATGTTGCTATCAAGACAGGCCTAGATACTGCAGAACTAGACTTAATTAGCTGTCTTTTGCATTATCATAACCTGAAGGGGAAAAAAATAACCTTTGATGGCAGGATTGAATTCAAGCAACAATCCCCAATCAAAGGTCAAGGTTTAATAGGCAGGTGAACTTTTCAGCCAATCTTGCTTGTAAATTTAGCAGCAATAACAAATGTACCGTATTTTTCGGAGTATAAGATGCACCTTTTTCCCCTCAAAAAAGAGGCTGAAAATCTGGGTGCATCTTATACACTGAATACAGTATTTTTTTGCCTCCAGAAACCCCGCCCCTTCACCAAAATGGCTGTGCATAGCCTTTAGGAGACTTTCAGAGTGCTCCTGGGGGCTGGTGAGGGCAGATATGAGTGAAAAATGGGCTATTTTTTGCTCAATTTTGCCCCCCCCGCCCCCAGGAGCACTCTATAAGCCTCCTAAAGGCTATGCATGCCATTTTTTTAAAAAGGGCCTGTTTTTACAAAGAAATGACCCCCCCT
Organism: Natrix helvetica; assembly: GCF_964273705.1. Lineage (NCBI taxonomy): Eukaryota > Metazoa > Chordata > Lepidosauria > Squamata > Natricidae > Natrix > Natrix helvetica. Next base: position 22,369,232 of record NC_138550.1, read on the forward strand.
TTTGCTCATTTTGGGGGGCACACCCCAGGAACACTCTCCAAGCCTCCTAAAGGCTATTTATGCCTTTTTTAAAAACGGGCCTGTTTTCGTGAAAAACAGGCCATTTGGGGGAGATCTGCAGAGTGCAAAAACTTTTTTTTAATTGTTTCTTCAAAATCTTGGAGCGTCTTATACTCCGGTGCGTCTTATACTCAGAACAAATATGGTATATTAGACAGATTATGGTTTTTATTGTCTACTTTCATCCCACCATGATCTTGAGTCATTGAACTCATTGAGTATCATGGATCCGTCATATTTCTCAGTTTATCCTTCTTTACGCTCAGTTATAATGGTGATGAGAGCACCTTTAGCAGAGTTGAAAGAACAGATTAGGGATATTTTGGCATGGAAAAAGAGAAATCCTGAAAGAGACTTGTTGGCACACAATCTTGGCACACAAACCTTGCTACTGGTGAGAGATAAAAATAAGAGTGCTATAGAAGGGAAGGCTCGCCTCTTCCAATTCTCTGGATGACAAATGGAATAGGATTAAAGCAACAAATAATTTTTAAAAAGCAACATCGACGTAGAAGAATCTCTTAAGTGATCTTCTCTTTCAACAAAGGTTTTAAGCCTACCTGCTGATGCTGGAAGAACCAGGATGCCTGATCACTAATGAATAGGTCATTTTTGGTTTTAGCTCCAGGGATGTAAGGGAATCCTGAATTTGACAAAAGAAACTTAAGGATTAATTAATTAATTAATTAATTAATTAGGGAGTGCATAAGCGCACCAGAGTGCCTAAAGTCTCTGTCCTACTGTCCCCATTTATTTGTACCCACTTCCTGTGTTCTTATTTACGTTTATTCTTATCCCTGTTATCTTGTACATGAGTGACAAACTAAATAAATAAAATGAATAATGGCTGTGGACATAGCTGTGAATAAGCAGTTAACCAAGGATAGGTGGGTGAGGGGCATAATCTGCCTGGTGGATTATGTGTGAAGTTTTTGGAAGAGAAGAAATGGGGGGGGGGGGCAAGAGAGTCCCTGACCTGCCGAATATGAAACATTTTGAGAAATTACCCCCCCCCCATCAAAGCAGGGATGGTGTTGTGGCCCAGCAGGAGCCGTTGGAGCTGCCACCAGACTCCGAGAGCGGGGGTCCCTATGAGTCGGCTCTGGAGGACCCTGGGCAGGGTTCTGACTCTGAGCAGGGATCGGAGAGTCTGGTCGGCCACCAGGAGGTGCCTGAGGCATGGAGCAGTGGTGAGAGCCAAAGGAGGGGGGCTCCGGATGCCATGCCTTGGAGCAGTGGGGAGGAGTCATGGGACAGTGACTCAGACATAAGCAGGGAGTTCTTAGATGCCCGTTATTGCCAGGCCCACAGGCGCAAGGAGCAAGGGCGCAGTTACCGGCAGTAATTGCTCTCAGCTGCTGATAAGTAGGCTCCCCTTCAGTCTATAAAAGGATTGATTGAGCATACGCCCTTTGCAGAAGTCAACAAAGGAACTATTCGGAAAGTTCTCTCTTGGAAGCTTAGCATGCTGGACAGCTGCTATCGTGTCTCTGTGTCGGAGGGTTCTGAGAGTCTTGTCGTGGTGGATTGCTGCCAAGGATCTGTCTGTCTGTCTGTGCAATAAATCCTGTTGAAGTAGTTTTGGTCCGGAGTGTGTTCTGTGTTGCCGAGGGAAGAAGGGGGTCAGAACAGATGGACATTATCTGTTTTCTGTTTTATAAATCACTAGATTCAGGGGTCAAATACATACCTTATAATTAAAGAATTGGTTGCCTCTCAGAACTGAACATAGGAATTTGTTCCTGAGCACTGGAAGCGAGCTGAGTTTACTTTTATTTTCTTAAATGCAAAAATCATTTTAGGAATTCCTAATACTGTCGCGATGGGTCGGACACGACTTCGCAACTAACAACAATAACAAATACTGCAACCATTCTACTAACTCTGAACTACTTTTTGTTCACCTTTGGAGGAAAGAATCTTGTTTTACAAGAACACCTTTTTTGTTACTCTTTACGAAACAGATTCTAAATAAAGCAAATACTAATAGAAGAGAATGCTTGAACTGTGAGATCCTTCGTGCTCCCTAAACAAACAAAAAACAAAAAACAAAAAAAACAAGCACGCTCAGAGAGCACCAAGGACCTCAAAGCAAATACTATCAACTTGCAATATATTTCCTGCGATTTTCCATTAAAGCAAATTAAATTTGACAGGGCTGTTCTAGAAACAACAGATATTTGTGTTGATTTTTTTAAAAAAACCACTTGTTTTATCTTTCCAATTTAATAGGTTTGCACATCTTTGGGACATGGATGTATATACAGAATTAAACTACATAAAACACTATGCACAGAGTAATCCTGCTTAACACGCTCTTGTTTATTTTGAAGCTACTTAGCAGCTGTTACTGCTGAGAAGCAACCAAGTAGTAAACATTAGCTGCAGTATCTCCTTTTTCTTGTTTTATTGCAGAACTTAGAAAAATGTGAAGGGTGCCCCAACCAGGAATTTGTCATTTCTGACAGCTATTTTGGGGGCAGGGAGGGAGGACAGAGAGCAATACAGATGGATGGATGGAAAGATAGTTCAATGATAGATGGATGGATGGATGGATGGAAAGATAGATATAGATAGATGGATGGATGGATGGAAAGAAAGACAGACAAATAGATGATAGATTGATTGATAGATAGATGGATGGATGGAAAGACAGATAGATGATAGATGGATGGATGGAAAGACAGACAGATAGATAGATAGATAGATAGATAGATAGATAGATAGATAGATAGAGATAGATAGATAGATAGATAGATAGATAGATAGATAGATGATAGATAGTTCAGATCCATCCATAGATAGATGGATGGGTGGATAGATCAGGTCCATGCCATGCTTTGAACTGCTGCATATTCACCCTGTTTCTGAACCAGAGGCCAACAGAGAATCAATCATATTCACAGCCCAAAATTGTGTCTAATGAGCCCAATTCTTCCCAATATTTCACTCAGTGAAATATTGAGGGACCCCCATTGGTTCCTTTTGTTTATTCTTTCAAATAGGCACTCTGGACTCATGTTCCTTTCGCAAGGGGCCTCCTGGGCCTCTTCTCTCATCTGTTCCTCTGGATGACATTGGACATCAAGCAGGGTTGTGACTTGCTGGGTTGACTCCTTACTACTGGACCAAAGCGTCACTGTGGCAGTGTGTGAAATCCCTACTTAGGTTAGACAAGCCCAGGAAGGAAGATGAAGACTGTGCAGCTGTTTGTAAACCAGCCTTATTCAAGGTGCCCTCTAGATTTGAGAGATTACAACCTCCATTATTGGCTTGACTGGCAGATGTAACAGCAGTCATAGTCCAACACAACAGTTATAGTCGGCAATTGTGACTCCTTTGCAACCATATTTCCTGAGCCAACATGAGAGTTGAAGTCCACAGGTTGTAAAGGGGCCATAGTTGCCCTCTCCTAGTCAGCATCAGTTGCCAAAATCAGCTTGAGTAAGCCACGCTTGATAGCAGCAGAAAGAATGAATGAGCATCCACTGTTTCCACATCACAGGCCGAGTCTTCTACCCAGTGAAGCCCACAGATGATCGATTGGGAAGCAAGAAGGTAGCATAGCAATTTGCAAATCTCCTCTTCCAGTCTACCAAGCTAGTCAGAAGGGAGTGTAGCCAGAGCAAGAGGCTGGCAAGGCTTTCTTTCCCCATGCAAATACAGAGTAGAGCAGAGTAGAATAGAATTCTTTATTGGCCAAGTGTGATTGGACACACAAGGAATTTGTCTTTGGGGCATATGCTTTCAGTGTACATAAAAGAAAAAGATACATTCCTCAGGAATCATAAGGTACAACACTTAATGATAGTCATAGGGTACAAATAAGCAATCAAATCATATTAGGAAACAATATAAATTGTAAGGATACCAGCAGCAGAGTTACAGTCATAGTCATAAGGGAGAGGAGATGGGTGATAGGATCGACGAGAAGATTAATAGTAGTAGTAATGCAGACGTAGTAAATAGTTTGACAGTGTTGAGGGAATAGTGTTGTCTTTCAACACTGTTCTTGCTCTTGAAAGTCCAGTTGCCTCTTGGAAAAGAAAAGAAAGCACCTTTAGATTTCCCCACGCAACGCAACACGAGAGCGCGTGGTTTAAGCTGAAATCCTTGGAAAGGCTATCAACCTCCATCTCTTTTGAGCTGCATTTGCGATCCCACCGGCTGCTCTTCCCCGCCCCTCCCCTCCCGGGTCTTTAGGTGGAAGGGGGGGGGGGAAGTGAACCAATCGCCCGGCTCGGCGGAGGTGAGAAGAGCATTAAAAAAACAAACCCCTCTCCTTTCTCAGCGAACGGGAGAGCGAGCGCCGGTTCTTAGGGCGCCTGCGCGACTGGAGAGCGTCGGGCCGCCTATAATAACAAGAGAGAACGCGAGGGAGCGAAAGAGATCCGCGCGCACCGCCAGTAGCTCCCTGTGGCTGCCACTTCTGCCGGCCTCGGGAAGCTCCGCTAGGAGTTTTTGCCCTCGCCGGCTGGGAGGATCGGAAGGTAAAGTCGCCCTTGGGCAGAAAAGTAGCGTCGAGAGCTGCGTTCGCTTTCTCCACGCCAGAGGAAAACAGCGGTCAATTGGGAACCGTGCGAGGCACGGCGGGGAAGAAGCGAGCCCGAGCGGGAGATTGCGCTCTTTCCCGACCCTTCTCCGCTATTCCAGCTGCGAGACATTTCCATGAAGCTCCTCCATGGGCATAAAGGAGTTCGACTGGGATTCCGACTTTCGGATATGGGGACTCTCCAGACTGAAGAGGGGCTAAGGAGATGAGAAGCTGCTGAAGTTGCTCCGCCAGCGGGTGCGAGGGGGAAAGCCGGGCGCCCGTGAGGAAGGGGGCGGCGGCGTCTCTCTGCAGCCGCCAGGTGGGCCCCTCAGCCCCTTTCTCGCCCCCGGTCTCCGCTAGCCACGCGTACCGAGGGATCTCCGGGCGTGTTATGGTTCCCGGAGTGCTTTGCTCAGTCCCGCTGGTCTGGGAGCGACGACCTCAAGCTCGCCTTTCCGTTTCTTAAGAGGGGCTCGTCGTCTCGGGCTGTCCCTCCCCGAGGCCAAAGCGACGGCGTTTCCCCCTCCTCACCCGGTTGGGATAGCGGGGGAGCTTCGCCGAGCTGCGCCTCTCGGGGTTTCCCCTTAGTGGCGCCCGCTTTTTCCCAGCGCCTGCCGCGGTCTCCCTCGGACTTCGTGACAAAGGAAGTTCCCACGCGAGATGCCGAAGTTCCTCGACGGCCGAGAGTTCGCGGGGCCACCAAGTGGGGCTAGAAGACACGGCGTCGCCAAGTGACTTGGCCGAGGAAGGAAAAACCGGACGAGACGGCTTTGGATTTCCCTCAGAGCTTCTCCGCCACCCGTTGGTGCCGGCCAGGAGCGGGCGGACTGCGGGGCTTTTTACCTCAGCCCAAAGCCTTCGGCAGACGGCAGGCTCTTTATCTCGTCCTTTGGCCTCCCCTCCCCCCGCCTCCCCTCTCCCAGAGAGACACACACAGAGACACACAAGCACAACCCCCCCTCCCCCCGGTTCCTAGCCAGTTGCTGCAGCGAGGTGACAACCAGTTGGCACTTAATTCCGAGGTCGTCTATTAGCAGCAGCCCACCCACCCCCCCACTCCTCTTGGCACGCTACGCCTGGCTTCCCAGCGGAGTCCGCCTTCCTCTGGCCGGCTTCTTTTCTCTCGAAATTGTCCCCTCTCTCCTTTCTCTCGCGCGCGAGCGCACGAACTTCCGCGGCAATCCCGGCAGCCAGAAGAGAAGAGCGGGACGGGGCAGCCTTACGGAGTTGACGGAGCCTCCGAACCAAGGGCGGGAGTCGCCGCGGCCCCCTCGCCCGCCCCGCGGTGCCATGTGGCTGGGCCGGTGTTGGCAGCTGCTGCTGCTGTTCCTGCTGGTCGGGCGGGGGGCGCTGGGCAGCGGGGAGTATTGCCACGGCTGGCTAGATGGGGCGTCGTGGCGGGAAGGTTTCCAGTGTCCGGAGCATTTCGACGAGGGCGACGCCACCATTTGCTGCGGCACCTGCGCGCTTCGCTACTGCTGCTCCCGCCCGGAGGTCCGCCTGGATCAGGGCATGTGCGACAACGATCGGCAACACGGCGGAGCCGAGCACGGCCGGCCGGACAAAGACATGCCAGACAGCGCGGCAGGTACGGAGCGGGGAGCCTGATACTCCCACACGATTGCACCGCCCTTCTCCCATTGACCTCTCCCTCAAGTTACCCCTTTCCCCTTTGGATTGGATGCTTGTGCGTTACAGGTAGTCCTCGACTTACAACAGTTCCTTTAATGACGGTTCAAAGTTACAAGGGCGCTGAAAAGTGACATGTGGCCATTTCCCCCCAGTTACAACCTTTGCAGCGTCCCCATAATTGTGTGATCAAAATTCACACTTTTCCTTGGCAACCGATTCATATTTTTCACCATAGCTGTGTCTTTAGCGGTCATGCGATTGCCTTTTGTGACACCCAAAGTCAATTGGGGAAGCCAGATTCACTTAACAACTGGAATATTAACTAATCAACTGCAGCGACTCAGTTAAGAACTGTGGCAAGAATGTTCATAGAATGGAGCAAACCTCACTTAACCAATGTCTCACTCAACAACTGAAATGTTGGGCTCAATTGTGGTCATAGGTTGAGGGCTACCTGTGTTTCTTTTAAGATAACCTGTTCTGAGCCCAAAGTTTTTGTTGCTAAGCGAGACAGTTAAGTTTGCCCCCACTTTCTGGCCTTTCTGGCCGCAGTTGTTAAGTGAATCACCGCAGTTAGCTTGTTTAGTGAATCTGGCTTCCCCATTGACTTTGCTTGTGAGAGGTCACAAAGGATCACATGACTCTGGACACTGCAGCCATCATAAATATTGAAAATCTGGATTTTGATCATGTGACCGCGGGGGTGCTGCCAGAGCGGAAAACCATCATAAACCACTGTTTTCACAAATCACTGTTGTAACTTCAAACAGTCACTAAATGAACTGTTGTAAATCAAGGTCTACCTGTATTAGTCATGTTAAGGCTTAGAGCAGGGGTGTCCAAACTTGGGAACTTTAAGACTTGTGGACTTCAACTCCCAGAATTCCCCAGCCAGCCATGGTGGCTGTGGAATTCTGGGAGTTGAAGTCCACAAGTCTTAAAGTTCCCAAGTTTGGACATCCCTGGCTTAGAGGGAAATCAGCACCACGTTGCTTTGGAATATGCATTTATTATGGAAAGATACCATTTCCAATAATAAAGAAATATGATGAGTATCCATCACATTCTGGTATTCATCTCTGGTCCTTGTCTGGTCAGCCAATCTGGGATTCTTAATTTGTGGAATAATTTGGATGTTCAAGGTGGGTTCTAATGCTAGATCTGGATTATCCTGCTTCTCCTCTGTCCTTGACTCTCTTTAGGGATCTTGGATTTAAGAATTTAGAATAGAATAGAGCTGGAAGGGGCCTTGGAGGTCTTCTACAGGGGTCCCCAACCTTGGGAACTTTACGACTTGTGGACTTCAAATCCTAGAATTCCTCAGCCCACGCTTGCTGGCTGAGGAATTCTGGGAGTTGAAGTCCACAAGTCTTAAAGTTCCCAAGGTTGGAGACCCCCTGCTGAAGCAGGAGAACATATACAATTTCGGACAACCGACTGTCCAGTCTCTTCTTAAAAACTTCCAGTGATGGAGCCCCCACAGTTTCTGAGAGGCAAGTTGTTCCATTGGTTCAGAGTTTAGATCCAGCTTTAGCTCCACCTTAGAGCCCAGGATGGGCTATTGCAGGCAAAACAGATCTACCTGTTTACCTGACTCAGCAGTAAGAGCCCATATAAGACTCTGGATATATCCAGAGCCTTACATGGGCTCTTAATGCACATCACATGTGCACGTATTTGTTGTGGCACAGAAATTATAATTTCTTGAATGGAATGTGCAAATGATACTGTTTAAAAACCTCAAAAGTTGTAAAATGCAGAGAAGTTGAAAGTGACTTAAGAACAGGCTCTCATTTAACACAAAGTGCTTGAGTTATTTGCATGCATGTGGGTATCATTGATGAGATGGAAAACATGTACTTTAAATTGAAATGCATTTTATTTAGCTTCTTTGTATTCAGTCACATAGCAAGAGAAGTTTAGAGCATTCTGCCAAACACATTCAATGTTAATATTTGTGTAGTTATCCTAAGTTCAGGAATTCTTTCATACAGTACTTGCCTTTGTTTATGTTTAAGAAAAGTAGTTTCAAAACAAGCCCCTCCTGATATATATCTCCAAGTATCCCACCTGTGAAACTTTTTGAAGCTTTCAGAAAAGATTTTCAAAGCGGCTTCCCTCAAAATCCCTTAAAATTATTGTACCATCACCACAATGCATAAAAAAGACCATCCATTCACGTACAAAGCTCCATTTTTTTTGCTTTGATCTGTCAATGTCCTCATTATTTATTGCTCCTAAACTTTTGTGAGCCAAATAACCCAAGAAAACAGTCTGTACACTCAACAACACTTAACACTCAGCAGACTTTTCAGTGTCTTTTCAGAAGTCACTATTTTGGGACGTTTTCTGACTTGCAATAAATGGCTTTAGAATAGAAGAAAGGAATAGGAAAGGAATAGCATAGCATAGCATAGAACATTTATTGTTACTTTAAATGTACACTAATCAGCATACGTTAAAATGAAATGTCATTGCACTCAGCTTTCAAAGAATAACCCTTATGCATATACCCTCACACAACACATATATGACACAGATAAATATACATGGCAAGAAAATCAGAATCATGCGAGTTGACAAGATGGATGGTATAAGGAACAAAACTTAAGGTTGAGCAATGCATGATAATTCAACAACATATCACGATGTAGAAGGCACCTGTAAATGTTACTATAAGTTTGTACGCCAAGAGCAGGAATTGAAAAATGTACAGTCATAAAAAGAGACGTGAAAAGGTTTTCATAGGTATAAGCACATGACCAGTGGCAACTAATTGAGTTGATGATGTTTCGGTTTTAAATGCCTATAAGCTGCATTCATTTAGTTGGGAGTTAGTACGATTTTACCTTTTAGCTTTTGCTAAGTATAAGATCTGTTTTTAGCAAAACTGCAGTTAAGAGCTTCTTGAACTACCCAACTGGAAACAGGCTGGAATATATATTTAAAGTACAGGTAATTCAATTTATAATCTTAATTGGGACCAGAATTTCTGTTGCTAAGCAAGGCACCCAATTTTATGGTCTTTTTTTTTTGCCCTGGTTAAGTGAATCACGGAAGTTGCTAAGTTTACAAGAAGAGATGGCATAACCTTGTGGGCATATTGTCAAAGAAGTGATGGTGGGAAGGGTTTCTTTTAATTTTTAAGAAGACAAAGTGAAAAACAACTTGTCAATAAACTAAAATAAGATAAAATCCAAAAGAGTAATATCCTGTTAGGGCATAGATGTAAAATAATGCTCCCTTGCTGGATTGTGCAGTTAATTATGAATACAGTAGACCCGGGATGGCAAACCTATGGCACGCATGCCCGAAATGGCACACGGGGCCATGTCGCCTGGCACGCGTGGCTTTGCCAGTTCCTCTTCTGGGTTTATGGTGCACATGTGCACATGATCAGCTGGCCTTTGTCTGTGCGGTTTTCTGTTTTCCTGTGTGAGCCTGCGTGCTGGCAAGCTGATCAGCGTTTGCACATGTGTGGTAGTAACTGGAAGACTTGCTGGCCAGTCTTGGAAGTACACTTTTTGGTGTGCGCAGGGCCCCTGGGCAGCTCCTCTTCCTGGTCGCTGCCCAGACAAGTGCACGTGCAAAGTGCTGCCTTTTGGGCACTCGGTGCCGCGTGCATTCCACACTCACTTTTTGGCACTGAGTGCTGAAAAGCTTCGCCATCACTGCAGCAGACAGTAAAAGTCACAGAGATTTGGAGTGGGACACTCCAAATCTCTATGACATGGCTAAGCAGAAGCTAGCCATGTCATAACAATGTAATTAACTATTGTGGTATGTTGGTTAAGGTATGGTTGGACAAAAGTCGAGAAGTCAGGTTTTAATCCTCCTTCAGCCACAGAAATGTCACATTGTCACTTGGCACCAATTACTTTCTCTCTCCCAATCCTGACCAGGTGGTGGGTGGGCACCCCTGTTTTAAACAACTGTGTTTTTTCTCAGCTATGCCTTCCACAGTTCCAGTTGCTACCAGTTTCACAGAGATCTCACATTAAGCCACCAGTATCCCATATGTAAATCTTGTCCCTAACCAGCGGTGGGCTTCAAAAATTTTAGCAAGAGGTTCTCTGCCCAGTTGCTGTGTGGGCATGGCCTACTTGGCCTCCTGCACCATGGTGGTGGTGGGTGTTTTTGCCCTCCCCAGGCTCCGGAGGCTCGATCATCCGGGAGGGCACTTCAGAGGCCCTCTGGAGCCTTCTCGAACTGCTGGTAGGTCCGTTTTCCCCTCTCCCCAAGCCTCCGCGCTTACCTGCATCCAAAATGGGCTGTGTGGGGACTCCTGGGAGGGGCAGGGTGGGGCAGGAAGTTCTCTGAACTGCACAGAATCTTAGCTAGAAGTTCTCCCGAACCCCTGCAAACACACAGCATCCCACCTCTGACCCTAACCCTAATCCTAACTCTATAGGGTTTGCAATCATATGGAAGTGGTATACATTCCTTGATGGTTTCCCATCAAAATATTAGCTAAGCCTGACTGAGTTTATTTTGTTAAGATCATCCTATTACTGTTGTGTAACTAGGCACAGGAGGAAATTGATATTATCTGATTGTTCTGGAGGTCTGACTCAAGAGTTTGTTGACCAATCAAATGTTTCATCATCAACAAATTGCTTTAAGAATTTTTATTCCTCCACAATTGGAAGATACCATGTTGGCTGAAAGTTGGGATAGAGGCTGTCTATCCCAACTCTGGAAACATCTTTTTGGGGGTGTCTGCACACGTATGGGGGTCCCTTTTCCAAGTTTTTCCTCTTTTTATTCATGGACGCTCTCCATTCAGAGTTTACCTAAAAATATACAAATAAGCAAAAAAAAAAAAAATCCAGAATAGTAGCCTTGTTGAATACCAAAAAGAAAGTACAAAAGTAATGCTGAGGCTATATCTACATTAGCTGGAATGAAAATTTACATAATAATTACACACTTTCTTGTTTCAGGTTAAATTTTATTCTTCAAAAACTAAGACCTGTTATTTTCTGGTTCCACTTTCCGACAATTGTTGTGAGAATTCTTGGATTAACCTAAAAGCATGTCAGAAACTGATATGGCCCAGTTTCCAAGGATTAAAATATAATCTGCTACAAAAATGTCCCCTCGGAGAGGGCCCGCAATCTGGGAGTCCTCCTGGATACGCGGCTTAGTTTAGAAGAACATCTGACGGCCATGACCGGGGGGGGGGGGGGCTTTTACCAGGTTCACCTGGTACTCCAGTTGCGCCCCTACCTGGATAGGGATGCCCTGTGCACAGTCACTCACGCCCTTGTCCTTTCTTGCCTGGACTACTGTAACGCTCTCTACATGGGTCTGCCCTTGAAGAGCACCCGGAGGCTTCAGCTGGTCCAGAATGAGGCTGCACGGGTTGTCATGGGGGTACCTAGATGCTCCCATATTACACCCCTTTTAGGCGGCCTGCACTGGTTGCCGGTTGTTTTCTGAGTGTTAATTATGATCTTTAAAACGCTCCATGGCTTAGGCCTGGGATACTTGTGAGACCACCTACTGCCACCAGTAGCCTCCCACCGTCCAGTACGATCCCACAGAGTTGGCCTCCTCAGAGTGCTGTTGGCCAGGCAGTGTAGGCTGGCGACCCCCAGGGGGAGAGCCTTCTCTGTGGGAGCGCCTTCCCTTTGGAATGAGCTGCCCCCGGAGCTTCGCATAATTCCTGACCTCCAGTCCTTCCGGCGCGCCCTAAAAAGTTGTCTTTTCCAGCAAGCCAGCCTGGCCTGAATAAAATTAATTGTTAATTTTAATCTAATTTCTAAATCTCATTGTAAATGTTTATTGGGTTTTTTGGATATTCTACTTAATCTTTCTTTTAACTTTTGGAATATGTGTTTTTATGTTGTACACCACCCTGAATCCTTTGGGAGAAGGGCGGCATATAAGTCCAATAAACCTAAACCTAAACCAAAAAATAATATCAGCCCATATAGCAGTCTAGCCTAGGTGTTTCTATATTATGAATGAATAAATAACATTATTCCAGAAGCCTTCCTGTGTGATTTATATTACAAAATTAAACCTAGCCTTTTGACTTAGAAAAACTTTTGCTAAATTGCTTTCCAGCATTTTTTCTCCTGAAATTTATGAATCCATCAGAAATTATATTATAGTTGGGTTTAATTATTCATTATTCAACTAGCTAACCAATCTTGGATGATGTAGAAAGGAGTCAGGGTTAGTATTTGAACGGGGGGGGGGGGGATCATCTAAGAATTTAAACTACACTAAACTCAGAAACCAATAAAAGAAGAAATTCAAAGCAACCCATTCTGATACTGTGTTTATGTTGTCAACAGGAACTTTGTTTGATCTTATTTCTTTTATTCCTGAAAAAACTAAATATAACAAGAAGTGCTTAATTTCATTTACACTGAATATAACAAGAAGTGCTTAATTTCATTTACACTGAATATAACAAGAAGTGCTTAATTTCATTTGCACTTGTGTGAGGGTGAATCTGGAAGAAGACAGTGACAAACCCCTTCCGATTAATAACAACAAAGTAAAATTTCTCTAGATTCAAGAGCAGTGGGACTCAACCTCTTAATTGTATATATGTCCAAGTCACATTGACATTAATAAAGATCATAGCACAAGAGTACTTTAAAAAAAAATCACTATTAACTCTATTAATCTCTGCTTTGAATAGTGCAGTTATAGATAGGTCCACCTAATTAGATTCAGTAACAGAGTCGGATTCAGATCTCCAGCTGATTATGGAGCTAACTTTGGCCCAGGCAGTGTAATCAGTTGTAACCTATTTCACAATTGTCGTCAAGTTGAAATAAGGAGATCTCCCAAGTGTCTTGTCATGAGTTAGAGGAAGAGCAGGAAGAACGATAAGATGGGATGGTAAAAGGAAAATTAGTGCATGATGTTGTGTCATTTATTTCAGTTGTCATAAGTGATGGGGGGTGGGGGGGGGGAGAGAAGAACTAGTCATGCGTGTTGCAATTTTTGCCAGCACTTCTGATTGCATTTTGTGAAACAACTCAAAAAGCTAGTGTTTTTCCAAACCTTCCAGGTATATTGAATTTCCCTAATTATCAGGCGCAGGCTTTGCTATTTTGGGAGTTATAGTTCAGCATAAGTGGACTTCAATAGGTTGGGAAGATTGCTTTACCAATTCCTTGTTTTCTTTTGTCTTCCTGGAGGTAAGAAAAGGTAGCCGAAAATGTCTCACTATTGTATAATCTATATTTTTCCCTTTTAGCACAAATCCTCACAAGTTTTTTTTTTCTTTTCTGTTGGCAGTGCCTATTTATGTGCCATTCCTTATTGTGGGGTCGGTTTTCGTGGCATTCATTATTCTGGGATCCCTCGTGGCTGCTTGCTGTTGCCGGTGTCTGCGACCCAAGCAAGAACCACAACAGAGCCGGGCTCCTGGAGGGAATAGGATAATGGAGACAATCCCCATGATTCCAAGTGCCAGCACCTCCCGGGGATCATCCTCGCGTCAATCAAGCACAGCTGCCAGCTCCAGTTCAAGTGCCAACTCTGGTGCCAGGGCTGCCCCCACCAGATCACAAGCTAACTGCTGCTTACCAGAGGGGACCATGAATAATGTATATGTCAACATGCCAACCAATTTCTCAGTACTGAACTGCCAACAGGCCACACAGATAGTGCCTCACCAAGGGCAGTATTTGCACCCCCAGTATGTGGGGTATGCCGTGCAACATGACTCCATGCCCATGGCTTCTGTCCCACCTTTCCTGGATAGCCTGCAGAGCGGTTACAGGCCCGTTCAGTCGCCATATCCCCACAGTAATAGTGAACAGAAAATGTATCCTGCGGTGACTGTGTAACTCTAAGAAGGGAAGGAAGGAAGAAATCAAACCAGTTGCAATGATGCATCAAGCAAAGTTGTAGTAACAACAAATTACAAAGCAAAAATTCGTAAATAATTTTGGAAAACCTGTGCTTCAGACGGTGTCTATTCCTGGTTTTCACTGGATACAGTAACAAAAAACTGTATGAAGGTACCTGGAAGTGGTATTTCTAGGTGATGCCTCCATTCCAGTGTATAACGTATAATGGCTAAGAATTATGCTGAAGGAGGCACTGATATTTCTGTTACCAAACTTGCGTAAATATGTGATTAAATGCCCCTCAGGTACTTCCCAGTCAGTGGTATTTGCCTAGTGAATAGAAGACATTTTGTAATGTGACAAGACAATATTTTAGGAGTGTCTTGTTTTACCTTTTTGTCCTAGGTACAATGACTCTTCATATTGCTGTACCGACAATCATACTCCACAGTAGTAGGCTAAATGGTGCAATCCTTATTAGTGTCAGTCCTAGGAACTTATTGGTTAGCTCAGTGGTAAAAATGTAGTCATTCCACTGTAGGAAGTCCATGTTCATATCCTGACATCCATCTTCCTCCTCCCTTCTCCTGAGTTCTGCAGCAGTTGATTTGAGAGATCTTCTGCTGGAGAACATGTAGAGCCATAAAAATTGACAAATAACATGACTTCACGTGGCAGCTTCATATGGTTTCTTTTCCTAGCCATGTAACGTTTATTTTCCAATGGACTTGAAGTTTTGATTTATAGACTGGGATTTAAGGAACTAAACCAGCCATGCTCCTTCAGAAACAAGGAAACTGGGATTTATTTCATAACCTCCAAATAGCAACTCCTCATTAGTCCATAAAAGTCGCCTTTCAAAATGTTCTCACTAAGCAGTCAGCCACTGTGACATACCTCCTCAAGGAGCATGAATATATCTGTGCAGTCCTTTGGATTATGGCCATGGTCAATGCAGAAATATTGTTTATCTCAGGCATTTTCAGATCACAGTAAATTACTCCAATTAAAATACCCATGAAAGCCCCAATATCTGTTTTACTAATCTGTGATTTTCAGTGTTTGCTCACAAAGGCTCCTGCATCCCTTGAAAACTGCATTTGGGAATGTCAGTAACGTGAGATTTGTGGAGTGTAGCCAATACTTCAACATGTTCCCAACTCCTTTTGTTTTGTATTTGAATGCAATACAAAAATCACATCTATATCAAGACTTAACATGGACCTGAGAAGAGGGAATTCCTATTTAATATGAATAAAAGCAGGCCAAATAAATCACATGCTTGAAAAATCCTACATAAGTGTCAACATTGGAGTCCAGAGAAAGATTTAAATTAGCAACCACAATACGAATTAGAAATTAATAATAACAGTATAAAAATATTACAAGGAGAATGTGCCAGTCCACAGACCATCCGTGTAAAATATTTTTGATAAATTGGATAGTTCTTTATCGATTTTAAAAAGTTTAAACAGCATTAAATCAAAACTATATTGCCCTGTGCCAACTGATCTTATTTACAGTATCTCATCACCGTAGTGTTACAGTCTATCTTATAGAAGCTTATTAGCAGTGACATTATTGTATTTGATTAATAAATTAGCTTGAAAAGACCCTTTTGGTCTGAATAGATCAATTTGGCTTAAAAATATGAGGTGCTTTGGAACTAATTGGATTAGATTCACTATCATCTCACAGGTAGATTTAAGTTTTCCTAGCTGAAACAAACGTTGATGGTCTTCGGCTGCAATATACAGAGTTAGAATCATCAGTTGGGCTTCCTTCTAAGTCAGGGGTGTCCAAACTTGAGAACTTTAAGACTTGTGGACTTCAACTCCCAGAATTCCCCAGCCAGCCATAAATATGCTGGCTGGGGAATTCTGGGAATTAAAGTCCACAAATCTTAAAGTTCTCAAGTTTGGACACCCCTGTTCTAAGTGCATAGAACTACACTTTCTCATCCTGAAATTCATTGCACATGTCCTGCAACTTAGGTGAAAATCAGGTGAATGTTTGGTTTACTTGTTTGGAAAAAAAATAAGTTACAATGGAAAGTATTCTAGGAACTAATTTACAACTGATTGGGAGAAATGCTTTTCATTGAGAAATGTATGAATGTGAGAAAGTTCATTGTATATTTGTTGATTTAAGATTAAACATGATAAAGGCTTGAATTATGAAATTGAAAATTGTTTCTGAATGTCACAATAGTGGTATACAACAGAATAGCATGTGTGAGAATAAATGGAACTTAGTAAATGGTTCAACACTAAGCAGAAAGTAAAATCTTCCTCGAGGATGTGCGATATTATAGGAGTGATATACTTAAGAACTGTATGGTAAAGCAAGGAAAAGAAAATTTAAAATGTATGAGTGATGAATGAACGTTATTCAATATGAAAGTGAGTGACCAGTATGAATGAAGTATATTGAGGTGGTACAATATATCACAGAAGTGAGTACATCCCCAGCAGTTTAGACATTAATGGTTGTGCATTGCATTATTTTGAGGGGACAGCACATTTACACTGCTGTACAAGCGGTATACTCACTACTTTACTTTGTAGCCAAGTGTCATTTCTTCAGTGTTATCACATGAAAAGATATACTTCAATATTTACAAAATGTGAGGGGAGTGTACTTACTTCTGTGACATATAGTGTACATATAGTGAGAATTAATGAGGATCCAATTGCAGAATGAACTATGAAATAAGAATGATTTATTTGAGAGAAAGGTTCTTACAAAATTGTTTTAGGTTTGAATTGATGAGATTTTCAGAAAAAACATGAAGTGTAAGGAACAAAAGGCAATGTATGGACATAAAGCAAACAAGAACATAGAAAAGCCTGGAAACATTAAATGAATAGTATTAGGGTAAGCTAATTTTTAGTTGTGTTTCCTTTTTTTATGTAATTCCTTTAATCTCTTTGATTTATAGCCTAACTTTGCTAACCCTGAAAGGGAGTAACATGTGTATGTATGTATATACAGGGAAATGCTTTGAGTTGTAATAAAAATGATTTGTGATGTGGTATTTTATACGTCATGTAAAATAAGTAAAATATTGTTAATGTTCATTTCATTTTTAAAAATTTCTTAAAAGAGCATTTGAGTGATTCTTACAAGTGAAAAAAAAATCTTTCGTTTCATAATAAATATTTTATTGTGTGAATTTTATTTCCTTGTTATTTGTTGCTGCCTTTTTTCAAACCCTAACTCTTTGATGCCATCCAGTGCTTAGATGGAGTTTTGCAGCCCAGTAACAAACTGCTGCTGGAGTATTCAAAAATGGAGAATCTGGAGAACATATAAAGTTCTGAGATAAATTATGGAACATGCAAAGCAAAACATAAAATGCAGCTTTCTGGAACATGGAGATTTCTCTGGAAAAATAAATGCTTTTTCTCAAGACTCATCTGCCAAGGTGTTCAAATGTGTGTATGCATTTAACTTGAAGAAGCATCCAGTTAAGATCTACCGTATTTTTCAGAGTATAAGACGCACCAAGATTTTGAAGAGGCAAATTTTTTAAAAAGTTTTTGCACTCTGCAAACCTCCCAAAAACTGCTTGTTTTTCGCAAAAACGGGCCTGGTTTTTCTTTTTTCAAAAAAAGGGCATGGATACCCTTTAGGAGTCTTGTAGAGTGCTCCTGGAGGGTCAAAAATGAGCAAAAAACAGCCTGTTTTTCGCAAAAACAGGCCTGTTTTTTGTCAAAAAAAGGGCATGGATAGCCTTTAGGAGGTTTATAGAGTGCTTCTGAGGGTTGGGGGGAGGGGAAATCATTTCTGCCCTCCCCAGCCCCCAGGAGCTCACTGACAGCCACCATAAGGCTATGCACGGCCATTTTGGTGAAGGGGGCGGGGTTTCAGGAGGCAAAAAAATGCTGTATTCAGTGTACCCCCCCCCCCAGATTTTCAGCTTCTTTTGAGGGAAAAAGGTTTGTGTCATACTTCGAAAAATACGGTAATTAATGTGCTAGTTTCCTGGCTGAATTAATATCTAAACTGTTTTTCATGGAAAGCTGCTGTGCTATAACTCCCCACTGCATCCAAATCATTTACTTCCTTCCATGTTATAGCCTACAGCTGACAGGATCGCATAAACTACCAAACCCTGTTCCTATGGAAATCTTGTTGGCACTTTGCCATGAATTGCCACTGGAGCTGACATGAGTAGAATTGTACCCTTTGGTGTGGAAGTGAGTAGTAAAAAGGGATACCATTTGCTGCCTAGCTGCCAGATGGTCAAATTTGTACTCTTAAATTCAAGGTATGTGTGGGGCCTTGGAAAAAGTGCAGGGGGAAGGAATACCATCACTAATAATCTGGAATTATCTGGAATGATTGGTTCGTTGTAGCAGTGGTGGGTTCTGGATCCCGTTGCAACTGGTACAGTGCAACGGGGCTGGGCGCCCACCATATGAACGTGCGCAGCGTGCGCATGCATACTTACCACCTATGATGCTCTGCGACGCTCCAGCTGCTTGGCGGAGTAGTGCGCTGGCGCCGTACGCTCCGTCCGCAAGCGCAGAAGCCCTGAAAACTTCAAATACCAGTAAGAAGTGTGGGTGGGCGGGTGGACTCTCTGGAGCACCGTACCGGAATGGTACCTGGTGCTCCTGGCAAGTACTGGTACGCCCGTACCAGGGCAAACCGGTCGTAACCCACCACTGCCTTGTAGGGTAAATTCAGTCCATGTCTAGGTGCATTGGAATTGGCTCTAAAACTATCCAGGACCTACTTATCCATCTTTAATCTGCTTGTTAATACATATAGGCGCTAAACATGTGAAATCAAGCTTCCTTCAGTATAAGCTTTGCTCCCGGTGACTTCATGGAGATGTGCATATAGGCCAAGGTTTCTCAGCATCTGAGCATGCTGGCTGGGGGATTGTGGGAGTTGGAATCCACACATCTTAAAAGTTGCTGAGATTGGGGAAACTTTGACATAATGCTTTGTTTCATTTTGTTGGCAGCATGATGGAGATTGTTTGCCATTTCCTTTCAGGATGGTTTTTTATTTCCAAATCAACCTATAGCATTGATAATCCCTGGAGGTTTCTCACTCAAGTACTAACCAGCTGGATCATCCTTAGCTTCCAGCCCCAGAGTGAGGGGGGGGGAATATATGGGTGCAAATTTGATCGAGCATAGAAGTGCTGATTGCCTCTAGGATCAGTTCAACATGAAGCCCAGTTCAACATTCTCCAACAGAGGGCAGGAACTATTATTTCCACTTACATTAGAATACAATATAATGTAAGCCGTAATCTCTTTGTGGAATCTGCCTGTTAGAGCCAGGCATTATACTTATTTCCTCAACAAGTATGGTTAATACAAACTGCAACTTAGCCTCTCTCTAGGGTGGCAACATCTACTGCCAATAAGAGTTGCACTAAGAAATAAGAAAATTGCTGTTGTTGAAACATTATTCAGGGGTGGTTTAATATCCATTAAGAACTGAATATGCTGTCCTGGATATTACCCAGTGGTGGCATTCAAATAATTTAACAACCAGTTCTCTGCCCTAATGACCAGCTGGGTAGGCGTGACTCAGTGGTCATTTGACTGGGTGGGCGTGGCCAACTCAACATCAGTCACGTTGATGGGCGCTTCACCTTAGCTGTTACAATGTAATAAGTGTTAACGGGAGAGGCAATTTCTGTAAGCAGGGCAATAAAGATTAGGATAGAAGCAACAACAGAATGTTTCCTTCCTGCCTTCCTTACAGGATTAGCCCTGTAAAGTGGAAAAAAAACAGAATGAGATTTCTTCCAACAACCGGTTCTCCGAACTGCTTAGAAAGGTAACAACCGGTTCACCTGAATAGGTGTGAACTGGCTGAATCCCACCACTCCTATTCATGATGAGAAGTAGAGCAAGTATTTGGTCAGAAACGAATAAAATGGAATGAATGAAAAACAAATAACAACTACAATGAAAAATTGGTGATAAGAAATCCTAATGAGGATTTCTTATGATTTTCTTAAGCCAGGGATGGCAAACCTTTTTGTTGTTGTGTGCCAAAAATGTGAGGGCTGGCACCCCTAATACAAAGTGTGCTCCCACATGCGCATGTGTGCACAACTCCCCCCCCCACATGCCCCACATTGCTTGCCTCCAAGCTGAGCTTGGTACTTCCTCTGAAGGGCCGGGGGAGGCCGTTTTTGCCCTCCCCAGGCTCAGGAGGCTTTCCTGAAGCCTGGGGAGGGTGAAAACGGCCTCCCCCAGTCCCCCAGAGGCCCTCCGGAACCCAAAAAAAGATCATTTCCAAACTTCCGGTTGGCCTGTTGGGCCAGTTTTTCACCCTCCCCAGGCTCCGGAGGCATTCCTTGAGTCTGGGGAGGGGAAAAATGGCCTCTCCTGGCTCTCTAGAAGGCCAAAAATCAGCTGCCCAGCACACACATGCGCACTGGAGCTGACAGCTTGTGTGTTGGCAGATATGGCTCTGCGTGCCACCTGTGGCACGCATGCCATAGGTTCACCATCACAGATATAAGCCATTCATTCTTACCTCTATCTGTCCTCCTCCATCCCTGACTGAGGCTTTAGTTGCTTCTGGGAACAAGAGGATGTCTGCGGCCTTGGATTGGATGTGACTTCTCCCTTCCCATGGATCCCATTGCTCCTCATGGGTTACGTAGAGGTGATGAAGATGAAAAGAGAGAAGTGTCATCTAGAGTGCCTCTGGAAGTCAACAAAGGATTAACTCAACCAAACATGGATAAGAGGCACTATTAATGCTTACCTGGTGGTGTCAAAGAAGCACAATAACCAGCTATACTTCTACTCACTTATTGCATCCACAGATTGCCATCTAGTGTGTGTTCTGACTTCGGCTTCCCAAGAGCATGAAGCAAACTCCTTGTCCCAACAAAAAACCCTTTTATTAAATTACTGTGAATTCTGCTCATTCACATCCAACAAAGACTTTTAAGGGAGCATTTACAGTCACAGACCTTATCTGGCTTGGAGAGCTGACAGGCCAATATCTGCAAAACTTGGCGAGGAGTCTCGGAGAGTCATGAACCAATTTAGCAAACTGTCTCCTGCAAACTCCCTTTTGCTCCTCTTTTATTTCCTCTGGGAGGGGCCATTCAGTTCCAAGTCAACCCCCGTTCTTTAGCTGTTCCCTTCGTCTGGCAACTCTGCACATACGCATACTGGGAAAAGGCTCGAGCTGTTCTCTGAAGGCAGCTGATAACTGACATATGGCCTTGGCCCCCTGTCTGCCTCTGACACAGAGCCCTCATCAGAGCCTTCTGCAGACTCCAGGACTGGCCCAACCTCCAACCTCCTCAACCTCCTCACTGTCCGAATCTTATTGCATTTCCCCCCTTTTAAAAGTACTTCTTATGGTCCGTGGTTTTTTTTGACAACCTATGCATTTCTATCTTTCTGTTTTACCCTATTTCTTTTTTGCCACTATTTTAAAAGCAATAAAAGATTAAATAAATAACCCCTACATGAAATCACTAGGGGAGATCATCCATTGCTAAGGGATGGAATATCATCTTAAAGTTTCCAAAGTTGAAAAACCCTGATCTAGTCCATAGTGAGTCATTGGAGATCTACATCTTATCACCCCTCCAAGTTCATGCCATCAAAATCTTGCCACAAACCACTGAATAAAAAGAGTACGTTAGTCTCCTTTTTTGTTGATTTAAAATAAACATGTTGAACAGGATAAGACGACAAATATTTGGTTTTGGTTTTTTTCTTTCAGCATCCTTGTGTTTTTATTCGTTTTGGAAAGTGGCATGGTTGGTGCTTCTAGAATTGCAGACGCCTTTTGCATTCTACACAATGGGAGCTGTGTCCATAAGGCTAGTTCCATAATAGACATCAAACCTCAGTAGCCATCACACACACACACTATTTTCTATTGTAAGGCATTAGGATCTTACACAAGTTTATTGCCAGGAATTTATAGGAAATGGAAGACAGATGACATTTTTTTTGTTTGACCCATTACTCATTATTGTCTCTTGGGCTACTCTAAACAAATTCTCCCTTTCCCACAATATTTACCCTGCATATATGCCTGCCTTTAGCTGTAGTTCAACACTCCCATTGAGATTTAATCTGCTGTTTGTATAAATAGCACTGCTGCTTAGTTAATTCCATTTCACATTTCCTCTACAATCTGCACACAGTATATACAGCTGTATACAGTGTCCCAGACTTAACATCATCAAGCTTTGACAGATTTGTTTTCTTGCTTATTCCATGACACTGTATGTAAACCTTGTCTCAGAATTGGAATTACCCAAGTCATACACTTTTCTCCCCAGGAGACTACGTCTATCCATGCAAATGTGAGATATGTATAACTGACAGCTGTGTAAAACTCAATATTCTTTCTGAAATGTTTGGCTCTTGGGAAAGCTGTATGTATCCAAATATCTGTCTGTCTTTTCTTTTCTTTTCTTTTCTTTTCTTTTCTTTCTTTCTTTCTTTCTTTCTTTTTCTTTCTTTCTTTCCTTCTTTCTTTCCTTTTGTCTTTCTCTCTGTCTCTCTCTCTCCCTCCCTCCCTCCCTTTTCTATATAAGTAAATCCTTTAGAAGCAATTCTTAGAATGGCAAATATAACCAATTTCGTTGTATTTAAATACAATGACAATAAAGATTATACTTATATAATTCCTAGAACTGTGTCACAGTCAAAAAATTTTATCACCACATTTTTTCTGAGTATTCCTCCAGCAAAAGTCTGCTCTGGAGAAATTCCACTTCCACTAGCTGTGTCTAAATATTCATTTTAATAGCTTCATGTTGTTCCTCCTATGCTCCATTCTATTGCTTCCTTTAGGAGGCTTCTTCTGGACATATTGATTTGATTCCCATTTTATTTACTTTTTTTCCTATTTGCTGAAAGTACATCTTTTCGTAACAAAGATATCTGATAAGGTAAATCAGGGGTGTCAAACTGGCAGCCTGCAGGCCGGATGCCTCATACGCAGGCCACGCCCACCCCAGCTCCGTGAAGGGAAAAACGTAGTGATACATCACATGACGGCAACGTGACATGGCGAATTTGACACCCATGATGTAAATGAACTAAATTCTTTAATTTATGGCTAGCTGTTAACTTGTCTTTGAAAGCTAAACAGCATCAAACCTGATCAGTGTTTTGATGGGAGACCATAAGAAAACATCAAGACTATAGGCCTAATCTGAACAACACTGAGGAAAAATCCTTGAAAAAACGGTGGCCCATGTCCATATTTGTGTAACAAGGGACAAAAAATTTCCTTCTATATTTTGTTTATGGAATTGTTATCATTTTTCTACTATAACTATGCAAAGAAGGCCTGGGACTAGGACTGAGACTGCTTACACTATTTCCTATTTAATATTTTATGACAATAAAAAGGATAAAGTTTATTCTGAGAAGCATTTTAATGGAGAAAAATTAAGAACGAAAGGAAAAAAAATAGAAGGAAAGAGAAGAAAAATAAAACATGCATGGATACTTCCATCCACCTATCATCCAGTCAGATTTTTAAATACTTGTTTAAATGTGATCTTATGAAATAATATTAGTCTTTGTTTTGATGTTGTCAATTGATACATGGAAAATGAGCATATAACAATAAACCAAGATGTAAATCCAGAATTTGTCTTTGCAGGAATAATTTGTTATTTTTTTTCTATTCTCTCCATGCATGGGAAATAAAAGAAAGCCTAATTGAAAACTAATTGTGTAATTATAAGCTAGCCACTAATCTAGGTTTAGTTGACATCTGTAGGTAAACTAAACAATATTCTGAATCATGATCTGATCCAGTGGTGGGATTCAAATTTTTTTACTACTGGTTCTGTGGGCGTGGCTTAGTGGGCATGGCATGGCTTGGTGGGCGTGGCTTGGTGGTCATGGCAGGGGAAGGATACTGTAAAATCTCCATTCCCTCCCGATCAGCTGGGACTCAGGAGGCAAAGAATAGATGGGGGCAGGGCTAGTCAGAGGTGGTATTTATCAGTTCTCTGAACTATTTAAAATTTTCTCTACTGCTTCTCCAGAACTGGTCAGAGTCTGCTGAATACTTCTGATCTGATCTATGATTAGTAAACCAAATTTTCCAGTATAGAGTAACAAGCAAACCAAATTACTTCAATATAAAGTGAGCAGCTATATGGCCTTTTTAAAAGTTGGTTTGCGTGTTACTTTTTATTCAGGAAAGCATTCAGAATGGCTCATAATATAAAACTGTACACATAGAGAGAAATACGTGGTGTAATAAATGACAAATTACTGATACATTGCCCTTGATCTATATATCCAATGAATAGTTTCCCATTAAAGGTTGACTCAGACTTCCATCCTTCCGAGGTGGGTAAACGAGGACCCAGATTGATGGGGGCAATATGCTGACTCTGTAAACTGCTTAGAGTGGGCTGTAATGCACTATGAAGCGCTATACAAGTCTAAGTGCTATTGCTGTTAAAGACTTCCGGTTGATGAGGGAGACCTAAAATGTCTTGTCTCTGTGGCAGGATTGAATATTTCCTGAAATAGCAAGGTGTTATTTATACCCACAGTATATAGCTATCTATCTATGGGAGATCCTGCATTTGGATGGTTAAAAACACACCAATATTTTCTCAGCTTGTCCTTTCAAACCACAAAGTCTCCCACACTCTGGGAACTAATCCGTCTTATGTTGCTTGTCCAAACTACCCAAGGTTACAAATTTGTCAGTTTTCTCATGCTCATTAGACCTTCCTTCAGGCAAGATGACTTGTAAACATTTTGTTCTGACAGGACAAGGCATTGATGGCAGCGAGGGACAGACAGGCATATGTCTGTTTCTTCACAGGCCGTCTTCGGGAAGAGAGAAGCCAAGGCCAAAAATGGCTACTCCTTCCCCTAGGCAAATTTCCTAAGCTTCATTGTTCCAATCAAGACCCAGCAATCTTAGCCAATTTAGCCAATGATGAGGGATGCTGGGGGGGGGGGGGGGTTGCTTAGTTGGTAAAAGTGGGAGAGGACTGGCTCTACTTTACAAAGTACAAACTAGAGGCACTGAAACAATTCAGAAAGGGTCCGTGGTTTTCATAAGTAGTCTTTTTTCACATTAGCAGCCCTTTCTAGTTTGTCTTTGTACCTTCTTTTGCACGGGTGTCAAACTTGATCGCATGACGTGACGTATCATGATGTTTTTTGCCTTTGCGGAGCTGGGGTGGGCGTGGCCTGCGTGTGACGCATCCGGCCTGCGAGTTGCCAGTTTGACAGGCCTGTAAACTAGTTTGTATTTTTTCAGTTTTCCCAAGACACAGTGATGAAAGAAATGTCCTTCTGGGTTCGGCTCCAAGTGGGGAAAAAGACACTGGAGACATGGAGGCTGCTTGGAAAGATGGTTTTAATGGTGGACAGAACCACATGGCTTGAGCCCTGAACAGAAAAGGTGATCACATGCTTCAATGTTGGTGGAGAAGAAGAGAAGGGAAGATGGAGGGGCTTGCTAGGCTTTTTATAACCTGTTCAGTCCCACCTCTCTGTTTCCTGTTCCTGTGTAAGAAATGTATTCTGATTGGTTGTCAGACTCACATGGGCCCATGCAGGGGCAACCCTCTAGGCTGAGTTTTGAATCCAGGTTTGATTGAGTTCAGATGCCATGTGGTCAGTTGAGTAAAGGCTTATATTATCATGCCTTCATTTCCATCCCCCTGGAGCTGAAGGGGAGAACTCTTTATTATGTAAAGTGGAGTAGCTTGGCCTTCTTAATGGCCCATTGATAAAGTGAGGATGGCAGGAAGCTGCAGGAATTTACTTAGTTTTTAAAATGTGTTTCTCCCTTTTTCACATCCAGGAAAATATAATATTCTGCCTTATCAATATTTCCTAGGATATTTCATTTTTCTGGGAGAGGGCTGGGTGATAACTTCCTACAACAGCAAAGAGAAAGGTTTTTATTAGTCACTTTCCTGGTATAGACCAGTTCTATCTCCAAATACTAAGAGAGTTTTCATTGTAAGGTCTGAGAGAAACACAACAGATGTTCATTTTCTAACCTTTGTGTTCTTGTATGCAACTATAGTTACAGTGCACAGGATGACTCAAACAAAGTATTCAAAGTATTTCCTGAATCAGGTCCTTTAATTGATCCAGGCATCATTTACCGGCTAAGTTGGATTCTTGAACTGATGGGTTTTTAAGGATCCATTGTTTGGTTTGTCATCATCAGTTTTGCACTATGGGGGAAAATGAGAATCCCACGGAAATACATTTCTTGTTCCAATATGCATTATTATAGGTAGTGTTTACAAAACCAGGATAAGGAATGGCTTTAAAATGTGCACAAGACACTGTTCTCTCTTCCCCCCGCCTCAATCTAAGCCAGAGGTGGTATTCAGCAGGTTCTAACCAGTTCTGGAGAACTGGTAGCGGAAATTTTGAGTAGTTTGGAGAACCGGTAAATACCACCACTACCGCCCCCATTTATTCGCTGTCTCCAGAGTCCCAGCTGATCGGGAGGAAATGGGGATTTTACAGTAACCTTCCCCCGCCATGCCCACCAAGCCATGCCACACCCACCAAGCCACGCCCACAGAACTGGTAGTAAAAAATTTTGAATCCCACCACTGATCTAAGCAGATCACAGATGGATGTAAAATTATAAATGGTAAATGGCTCCCATGACATCTTCCCTAGACATTTCATTTAGTAGATAGTAAAAAGTCAGAATTTAAATATAAGATTTTAAAAGGGAGCGAGAAGGTTTTCACTGTTGGTTCTTCAGGAAGACTGTGAACATTTCCTTATCTTGATCCGTTACATTCTGATAGTGGTCTTCACACCCAAACATTAATGCTTTCCAACTAACATAATACATTCATCTGTTTGAAAGACTTCTCTCTCCCTCCCCAATTAACAGAGAGATTTTCCCACCCATCTTCTCTCCCTCCCCTTGTAATTCCAATCTCTCTCTCCCTCTCTCTTTAAAGAGAAGTTAAGCTGCTGCTTCCTCCTCATAAAAGACTTGAAGGCAGCTGCTGTTATCCATGCTGAGCAACATAAGGAAGAACAGTTAGCACAACTGCTTTGTTCAAGACTAATGAACTGTTTTCATTCTTCCGACAGGGACAGCAGCAGCAGCAGCAGCCCACCCCAGCCCACAGTTACAAATCATTTCCAACTCTTGCTTGGAATTGGAGGCTGGCAGTCAGCAGCACTCCACACAGCACAGGGGCATTAGCTATGTCCTGCAAAAGGAATTTTTAATTAAAACAGTGGGTCCGTGTAAATTGATGCACAATAAGATATTCTGAAAGGCGAAGGAAAAAGCTTGACACCGGGGACAAACCAAGGGTTCCATTTTATTATTTCATAAGTTGGAGCGAAGTTCAGAAAAGGTAGAACAAAGGGAAAATGGGGGGGTTCTCCATGAAAGCAAAAAACTTTCATGCTCTGGCCTATCAGCTAAACTGAGGCAGGGGGTGAGACAAATGGGTGTTTGCCAAACTAAAAATCACTCTCTTTTCATTAGGCCCTAAAATAGAACCAGTAACGGAAATTTTGAGTAGTTCAGAGAACCTGTAAATGTCACCTCTGACTGGCCCCGCCCCCATCTATTCTCTGCCTCCCGAGTCCCAGCTGATTGGGAGGAAATGGGGATTTTGCCGGAACCTTTCCCTGGAGTGAGGAGGGAATGGAGATTTTACAGTATCCTTCCCCTGCCAAGCCACACCGAGCCACACCCACACAACTGGTAGTAAACATTTTTTAATCCCACCATTGGGCACAGCAATGTCTGCATAAAATGGAAGAGGGGACGTCTACATGAAGCAATGAGGAGCGGTGAAAGTGCATTTGGTTTGGTTTATAGCTCCACCAAGAAAAAACAAGCTAAAGTGTGTGTGTGTGTGTGTGTGTGTGTGTCTGTGCATGTGAGTGTGCGTGTGTGTAAAATACTCATTATCATCATTTTAGCCATTGTCTATCCACTGCAGGATAAAGGCCTCTTCCACATATTTCCAACCTATCTGCTCCTGAGCTTTCTTTGGTCAATTGGGCTCACAATACTTGGTGATGTTGTCGCTTCATCTTGTTTTAGGTCTCTTTCTTGGATGCTTTTTATCAAGTGGGATCCATTCTATGACTGCCTTGCTCCAGCTGCCATCAGCTCTTCTTGCTAGGGGACCAGCCCATTTCCATTTCAATTCTTTTATTCTTTTGATGCCATTGTATATCTTTGTTTGTGTTCTAATCCATGTGCAGGTCTTTCTGATGCCGAGCTCTGCGCCACTTGTAGTTTTGTATTGATTGTGAGGTCAGTGTCCATGATTCGCTGGCATACGTTAGAATAGGTAGCACACACTGATCAGAAGTTTTTCCCTTCAGGCATAGGGGCATATTTATTTAGTATTATTTAATACTAAATAATAGAACCTGAGAAGATGCAAGTTTGCAATTTAACAGAGACCAGGTCCCTGAAATAAATTGCTGCTTTGTTGTTGCTTTTGTTGAATGATAAATTTAAGCCGGATTTCCCTTTGCTGAGGTCCTCAGATTTCTTTCATTATAGCTTTCATTACATCCAAATACTGTACCTTTTTATAACAGAATTTTCACTCCCACTCACTTTGAAGGTGCAAGGCAGGGAAGTTGCTCACAACCATTTTGCAGCAGAGAGCCACAAATGGTTCAAGAGTTAGGACTCTAGCCTACCTAGAGACTAAGAAGCTGCCATCTATGCTCTGCAGTGATACGAAATCATTTGATATGTTGCCACCAGTGACGTGCAGTCAGGGGAGGCAGGGGAGGCAGAGCCTCACCGCTCTCATCAGGAAAAGAAAAGAAAAATCTCCCCTTTTCTCTTTCATCTCTTTCTTGCGCGTGCAAGCAAAATACCTCAGGATCACGGTGGCGGGGACAGCAACTCCTTCCGCTGCGCTGTGGAAAGAGCCACAGGAAGGAGGGGAATGGAACCACGTGTGCAGGGAAAGGGGACCACGGCTCGCGCTGATCTGAGGCTGGCGCTGAGGAGCCTCCTGCACACATGGTCCCATTCCCTTCCTTCCTGAGCCAACATGAAGGGCTGCCTCCTGCACACGTGGTCCCATTCCCCTCCTTCCTGTGGCTCTTCTCCGCAGCACAGCGGAAGGAGTTGCTTGATGACGTCACCAGCCTCACCAGCCCTAAACCTCACCGCACGTCACTGGTTGCCACATTGAGTCCTGTAATTACAGTATATATTTATCTGTCTGCTATAGTTGGTCCTTGGATTATAGTGGCAATTGAGAAATTCCATGGTCTGAAAAATGCTGTTGTAAACATTACAACATCACATGATCGCATCGCTTAACGACTGAATGGTAGCAATCCTGGCTGTCCCACTCTTTGTTAAATGGGCACCATGCAAGCCTTTAAGTGAAACATGACAGTGAGGTGAAAAAGATGCTGAAGCCATGTGCCAAGGAAGCAGGCTGGCAGGTGAGAGTTATATGACCAGTAAGGTGCTATGGAGTGCCGTAAGTTGGTACTGCAGACTGCAGATGGGCAGGCCATGGTGTGGAGTGGCACTGAGAGTGTGGGCAGGTGCTATGGAGTGCAGGCGGGTAGGCAGGCTGGCACTGCAGAGTACCAGAACCCCATGTTGCCCAGGGTTGTTCAAGTGAAGGGAGTGGGAAGAACCTGCGGGCTTTACTATTGACTTTTCTTGTACAAAGCTGGCAGGGAAAGTCGCGATTGCCCATGACATGACTGTGGGATGCTGCAACTGTTCTAATTGCAAGCCAATTGACAAGCACTTGAATTGTGCTGGGGACATTATGAGAGTGGCAGTTTTCATTCAGTGCCATCGTAATTTTGAATGGTTGCTGAACAATGACTTAATCCAAGGACTACCTGTATTACCCTATTGATCCCTTTCATACTCTCCCCAAAGATTAGCTATTGCAAGATTGGAAAGTTCTATGTATTCCTCTTTTTAAAGCTCATGTTTGGAAACGGATCACCAGAATTTTATTAAGAGTTGATTAGGAGCCTTTTCATATGGCTAAAAAATCCACCCATTTTTAAAAAGTTGGCAGAACACCATGTTGTTATGACAGTTACTATCTTCTCTGTTTACCCCGGCCTCTAATTGATGACAAATAAGCAACAAAGCCTAACAGATTTTATACAGCTGCAGGCTGCTGTTGGGCGGTTTCAGAACAATGGGGAAACACTGAGATTGCTAGTGTTATGGGTAAGGACCTAATTATCTGCAGGATCGGCATAGGACCTAGTTATCTGGCATAGGACCTAGTTATCTGCAGGATCGCATCCTACCACACACGTCCCTGCGACCTATCCGCTCACACAGGGAGGGGCTCCTCCTGGTGCCGTCTGCTAGGCAATGCCAGCGGGCGACACCTAGGAGTAGATCCTTCTCTGTGATGGGCCCAACCCTCTGGAATGACCTCCCCCCGGACATCCGAACTACCACCGACCTCCGTTCCTTCCGGCAAAAGTTAAAGACTCACCTATTTCAATCAGCTGGCCTGGCACTTTCTTAGTTTTACCTCCTGGGGATTTATTCATTTTAATTGGGTTTGGGGTTTTAATAGTGATGTTTTTAGGATTAGAATATATTTATTTCTTAGTACAGCCTATCTCCCCCTCCAAATGTATCTTAAATGTATTTTATTATTATGACTGGTTTTATTTGTATTGACTGTACACCGCCCCGAGTCCCTTTTTGGGAGAGGGGCGGTCTAAAAATCTAAGAAATAAAATAAAATAAATAAATAAATAAGGATGACCTAAGTTTTTTATGTTTTGGGGAAAAAGATGAAAGCAGTGATATAGGGATACAGCAGAACAAAGACATTGCCAAGGCATGTTTGACCCATGGTTAGGTGTAAGCAAGAAAAAAGTAGTGCCTTTCACAATGGAATGCCCTTGTATCTTAGTGGAGAAAGAGATATGATGCAATGTGTCTTTGGGTTTTATTTTCTCAATTTACTTTTCTCTCAGTAGTAAAAATGTGCCATTCCTTTCCATCTACATATAAAACCTGGTCAGAAAGTAAAACAATCTGATATATAAATAGGAAAGAAAGGAATCATAGTAGCCATCACTCAGTATAGAATACTGTATATCTGTTGTGGCCAGCCAGCGGCTAGCAGAGCTGGCAGCAGATTCGGACAGTGAGTAGGTTGGGGAGAAACATGGGCCAGTCCTGGAATCTGGGGAAAGCTCTGATGAGGGCTCTGTGTCGGAGGCAGTTATCTATAACTAAGCCAGTTATCAGCTGCCTTCAGAGTCAGACATCAGTGAGGCAGACAAACAGCTGGAGCCTGTTCCCAGTGTGCACATGTGCAGAGTTGCCAGACGAAGGGAACAGCTAAAGAACAGGGGTCGATTTGGGAGTAAGGCCACAGGTGGACGATGAATGGCCCCTCCCAGAGGAAATAAAAGAGGAGCCAAAGGGGAGTGGAGTTTGCAGGAGACAGTTAGTTCGCTTAATTGGCTCATAATTCTCTGAGACTCATTGCCAAGTTTTGCAGGTATCGGCCTGTCAGCTCTCCAAGCCAGATAAGGTCTGTGACTATAAATCCTCCCTTGGAAAACTTTACTGGATGTGAATGAGCAGAATCCACAGCAAATAAATAAAAGGTTTTTTTTTGGGGGGGGGGGCTAGGACAGCGATGGTGAAGCTTTTTTGGCCATAAGGGGGGGGAGTGCAGGGGATTGTGTGTGGGCGTGCCGCATCCATAATGCAACACATGATCCCCCCCGGTGCGCATGCACGCATGAGAGGCACTCTCCCCCATTTTCTATGCTTTTTTCGCCCTCCCCAGGCTCCAGAGGCTTTATAGGAGCCTGGGGATGGCAAACACAGCCTCCCCCACCCCCTGGAGGCCCTCCAGAGGCTTCATGGACCTTCAGGAGGCTTCTCTGAAGTCTCTGAAGGGCAAAACATGACCCTTCAAGCAAACCGGAAGTGACTTCTGGTTTGCTCGTAGGGTGGTTTTTAGTCCTCCTGAGGTCCCTGAAGCCTCCAGAGGGCTTAAACCGACCCTACAAGCAACCCGGAAGTCTGTTCCTGAACTTCCTGTTTCCCCATATGGCCGTTTTTTTGCACGATGGAGGGCACTATGGAGGGCCTCTCCAGGCTCCTATAAAGCCTCTGAAGCCTGGGGAGGGCGAAAAATGGCTTTAAAAAAGGCTGTACTCAGCTGGCCAGCACGCATGAACGCTGGCCAGCTGACAGAGCAACACCTCGCGTGCCCTGATAAATGGCTCCACATGCCACTTGTGGCACGCGTGCCATAGGTTCGCCATCCCAGGTCTAGGAGTTTGCTTCATACTCTTGGGAAGCCTCGGTCAGAACAGTATCTCCCTTTGTTCTTCACTTAATGTTTTGCCTGCTGTAGGTCCTGTTTAAAAAGAAACAATGGTTCCACTCCACAAAATGTCCTTCTGGATGCCCTGATTTTCACTTTTATTTCTACTGGGGACACCACCTGAGCAGAAATCTTAATGATGAGAAGTTCTACAACCCTCCAGGTTGTTCTCTTCAGATGGTCATGCCATTTCCTGCATGGCAGGGTTGTCAAACATAATTTCATTGAGGGCCGCATCAGGGTTGTGTTTGACCTTGGGGGGGCTGAGGGTCATGGCCAGTGTGGGTGTGACTGGTATGGGCATGGCTAGCTCGACATCACTCATATTGGGGGCACCTGTGGGGCCTGGGGGAGTCTGGGGGAGAATCATGCTGCTCTCTGCCAGTGAAAATGGAGTACGGGAGGGCCATTTTCATAGGCAGAGAGCTGGAGGAAGCTGTCGCAGCCAAAAATGGGGCCTTGGAGAGCTATGCGCAGACCTCTTGAGCTATGTTTTTGCTGGCAGAGGCACCGCGGGCCAGTCCTTCGCTATTTCTTGGGAAGCCCCATGGTACGGATGTAAGCATCCCGGCGGGCCGGATGTAGCCTTGAGTTTGACACCCCAGCTTCAATGGATCAGAGGGTTATATTCAAAAAAAATGTTACAACCTAGTCTAGAAATGCTTTCCAAAACTGCTTTTCTGCCTATAGATATTGGATTAAAGAGTTTATTAAAATGGTTCAATAAAGATTTTAAAAAATAAAGCAGCAGCATTGACAATGGCTTCCCAAAACCAGAAAATAATCAAACTGGATATGATGAAATGGAAAATGTATCCAACTCATAGTTGTTCCCAAAGTACTTTTTCAAAAGGCAACTGGATTTTATTTTTCCTTGAAGTTAGAACTGAAGATGCTTCTTGGATAAGATGTGAAATGTCCTCAAAGAAAAATAAAGTCCAGTTGCCTTTTGAAAAAAGCACATATGGGATTTTTTTGAAGATGAATAATTCTGCAAATCTGTTTGGAGGAGCCAAAAGTACTGAAAAATATTTATGGGCAATTTAGGTTCAGATGTAAAAATGTCAATTTATATGGATGAAAAAGCAATGGAAAGACGAGGAACTGTGAGTTATTTGTTCCCTCGAACAATACTAATATAATTGGATTGGAACAACAGTTAATGTATAGAGAATTTGGGTAAAGGATATACTCACTGAATAGGCTGAAATTTATTAACAGTGTGGGAAACCACCAAGAAATCCTCTGTGAATTTCTCAAAATTATTCGAGACTCATTCTAATGAGACAGACAGATTCTTGTCATGACACATTCAGAAGAAGGCAAGGCTTTCAAACAATCCATAGGCACCTAGTGTTTTATAAGTAATAACTATAAATATCAAATTCATTTACTGAAACTTCAAGATGAGACAGAAGACAGTATTTACTTGGCATTTTTTAAAATACAATTATATACGTGTGTGTATATATAAAGGTAAGGCTTTTTATTTACATAAACACTAGGTATGATAAAGCTATTGTCTTTGTACACAATAAATTATTACAGTTTTGAAAGATTACATAAAAGCAGAGCATATCAGTTGTTTTCATATGGAGTTACCTGTTCATGTCTTCTCAAAGGTAAGCGGAACTGCCGTTAAACTTAAATCTCCCCTCCCAACAAATGACAAATAAGCAAACAAAAAGAACATATTTCCATGTTTCTTTTTCATGCTAGAAAGAACACGTGAGTATTATTAATGGTACTGAATAGTGTCATACGTGAGACTTGCAAGGGTGTCTGGTTCAGAAGAGGTGAATTTGTATACTTTCAATAATATTGGAATAATCTGTGAGGAAAACTGATGGAATCTCCCTGATTTGGGATGGCTTCATTTTACTTTGCCAATAGATTTAAACATCAACTGCTACAGTGCTCCGAGCTACCTTTACAAATGTGGGTTTTTCCAAAAGAGAGAGAGAGAGAGAGAGAGACGAGGAGACTTGGAAATACTGAGTTTTCTGACAATAATTTCAGATCTCTGAAATACGACTTCAAAAGTCTATTTATTTGGGACAAAGCCATTTCAGACAGCTCCTGCTCCTTTTCACTTGCCTTAAAGCAGATTTGAAGATATGAAAAATAATTTAATTGGTAGGTGAGACATACACCACAGGAAAAGAACTAGATGCTTTTGACCTAAATAATAATAATAAGAAATTAGGTGTGTAATCTCAAGATGCTTATATACAATAGGGCTATCAGATCCAGACTGCAAAAATGTAGATGGCCAGTAGATGGAAGGGGTTTTTGTATCTCTCTGCTGACCTCTTGTGGTTGCCTTGGTTTTTGCAGCCAAGAAGTTAAAATTCCAGGTGGTCCTCAGTTTATGATGGCAAATGGGACCAGATCTGCCATCAGTAAGCGACACAGTAATAAAGTGAGGTGTTGCTGGCTGTGCAGCTTAGTGACAGAAATTCCAGCAGTCCCAGTTCCCATCGTTAAACGAGGCTCACGTGGGTTGTTGAATGAGGATCTCGTGTGACTGCTAGCTCCGACTTCTCCATTGACTTTGTTTGTGGGAAGCCAGCAGAAAATGTTGGAAATCAAATCACATGATTGTGACTCACTGTGACATTGCAATTGCTAGCCAGGAGCTTTATTCACATGACCATGGGGATGCTGGGTCAAACTTAATGGTGAGAATTGAGTGAGTACCATTCATTCAGCACAGTCTGAATTTGAAAGGTTGCTGAAGAAATGGTTGTAATTGGAAGACTCCCTGTAAAGAGTTGATTTCATTGTGCATCCTGTTAAGGAGTTTCTTTTCAAATAATTCTGTGAATTTAACTTTTTGGGTGTAGATCTAACAGATTAACAGAGTTCAAAGAGACCTTGTAGGTCATCTAGTCCAACGCCCTGCTCAAGCAGGAGACCATACACCATTTCTGACAGATGGCAGTCCAGTCTCTTCTTAAAAGCTTCCAGTGATGAAACTCCCACAACTTCTGGAGGCAACTTCTGTTCCATTGGTTAATTGATCTGTCTAAGCTCTCTAATTCTCAAATTAGCTAAACTGGCAAAATGTATTGTTTAACTTAATCCTTTGCAAGTTTCCTTAGAAGTAAGACCCAATGGGTCTTCCTCCCAGGATTGCAGCCTACGCTTTGCAGTATAGTTATTAGCTTCAACTG
The DNA here is from genome assembly GCF_964273705.1 of Natrix helvetica. Lineage (NCBI taxonomy): Eukaryota > Metazoa > Chordata > Lepidosauria > Squamata > Natricidae > Natrix > Natrix helvetica. The sequence continues at coordinate 22,404,791 of NC_138550.1, forward strand.
TTCAGTTTTTAAGCTCTGAATTCTAGGGCAATTGGTTTATTTACCTACTGATATGGATAAATGTGCTTAAGTTATATTACTGTATATGAACATAATAGGATGGTAGATAAGACTGCTAATATTTGGGGAGGGGAGGGTTAGGGTGGGCTAATGGGATCCGGAACCCACGACTGGTATGCCCATAACTGTCCATGTCATTGTATTCTTGGATCATTTGAAGCTTCTGGAAGATCTTCAAAAACATGTAGGGTGTAATGCAGGGTGTGTTACATTAATCAAGCAAAATGTTTTCTCTGCATTCTTTCGTCATGGTCAGACGGAAATCAGTGGATCTGAAGCACATAACCAAAAAAGGCATGCTAGCATATTTGCTTATTTTTATAGTCTAGGATGCTTTATCTGGGTGATTTAGGATTAGAATGTTGGCTTTGGACCAAGGAACCTGAATTCTTATTCATCAAAGAAAATATGTGTTATTATTATTGATGATGATGATGATGATTAGCAGTGGAGCAACAGTGATTTTTACATGTTCATATTACTGCCTTTTTCACACTTTCACACTTCTTTTATTACATGTCACATGACGTATTGCAACATTTTTGTTTAATTCTGTTAAATATTATGCAAATGTTAAAATATTATATGCAAGACTCTCGCTTTGAGACCGTGTGAAGACTAATTATCAATACCTATGGGCCTGAGAACATTGAAGAAATGATAATTGTATTGGTTCAGTTCATTTGAAAGTTCATTAAGTGGACCTTGGAAAAGATGGAAATAAATGAGAGATGCTGGAATCAGATAGGAGACAGAATGAATGCCACTATCGTTGACTACCAATTTTCTCAATTTGGGGTCATTCTTGATGCGGTAAGTATGCATGTGTGCGCTGCGCATGTGCTGTGCATGTGCACATGGTGGACGCCCAGCCCCGTTGCAATGGAATCCAGAACCCACCACTGGTGCTATGTGTGCATGAGCAGTAGTAAAAAAAATGTTTCTGGGCATGTGCAGAAGCAAAAAACAAGATGGAACAGGTTTTAGGGCGTGGCCAGCCGCGTTACTACCTACTCGGCCGACCGGTAGGAACCCAACTGGTTAGAATGCTGTGGAATAATAATAATAAACATTTCTACTGGAAAATGTTAATTCTTAAAAGTGGTACATACTGAATAATGACAGTCAAGTACTGGAATTGATTTCATGCCCTTCAGCCTAGATAAAGAGATGGCTAACTTCTTTTTGCTGGCTGAGTCAATCTCTCTGTGACCAGATTTTCTTAAATCTACCTATGTTCCAGAGGATTGTCAGCAAAAAGGACTAATAAAGTGTCAACTTTTTAAGGCCTTATATACAGCACACAGGATAACCGGCCGATGCACCTGAGGACAAAGTTGCAATGGTATTTATCTTAAGCTATTCAGAAATATAGTCAGGCTGTTAGGACTAACTAAGGCTTGCTTAGACAGCAGCACCAGGTGAATCTAAGGGCTTTATTCAGATCTTGCTTTCTCTGAAATCATGCAGGATTCCAAGGTATTCCAGAGAGGTCTGTAGAGATTCTCAGATGTCCAGGTCATGGTTGTCTCAAAGAAGAAGCTTCTTGGATGAGAAGCGAAATATCTTCCAAGAAAAAACAAGAAAGTCCAGTTGCCTCCTGAAAAAGAACCTCTGGGACTTTGCGGAGAGGGTATCAACCATTCAAGCAAGGGTTCTTTGCATTTCTCAGGATTTCATTATTTCCCCCCCCCCCCAGAAATTAAAATAGCATGGAAAAGAAAAGTTAGGAGGACCTTTCGTATTAAGCTTAAGACCCACCTATTCCAAGCAGCTGGCCTGGCTCAACTTTGATCTAACCATATCGCTCCTGATGGGTTTTTACTGGGTATTTTAATTATATTTAATTATCTAGGGGTTTTTAAATACTGTATTTTAATTGTTTTATTTATCAGCCGACCTCCTCCTTGTGTATGTCTCGGTATATGTCTCTGTTATATGTTTGTTTTGTCCATATTTATTTCATATGTTTCATTGTACGCCGCCCCGAGTCCTTCGGGAGAGGGTGCGGCTAAGAAATAAATAATAATAATAATAATAATAATAATAATAATAATAATAATAATAATAATAATAATAATTATTATTATTATTATTATTATTATTATTATTATTATTATTATTATTATGTCCTTTTTGTGAACCTGTGAACAGTATTGTTTACTGCAGTGTTTCTCAAACTTGGCAACTTTAAGTCCACAGGACTTAAAGTCGCCAAGTTTGAGAAACACTGGTTTACTGGCATGCTAACTAGGCATGTCAACTTATTTTTCTGGTAGGATTTTTTTTGGGGGGGGGGATGTTAACAATGCACGACAGGTAGAATTATTAGCAAACAGAAGCTCCTTTACTAAAAGTGCTACCTTCTCTTTAACAGAATTATCTTTGCAGCACAGAAAGCCCTGCCAGAAGACGTAGGCGACCCAAGCAATTTTGCAATACAATCTGGATGTATTTGTACAACCAATCCTCAAAGGACATTGTTCCCTGAAGTGGCCATGCCATGACCTTGAGGCTGATTTTAAGAAAAATAAACAACCACCACTAACTGAAATTTCCCTCTGCTTGTTGCAATACTTTCCACAACCATAGAAAACATTTAAACATTCTTATGCCATTTCTCCAAGTGATGAATAGAAACAGAGATGCTTAGGTTACTACAGGTTAGGTCTTCATTTATTTCACTGAGATATTTTCTTAAGGGAGGAGGTTACTTTTTCACTGTGTGTTTATTCAAAAGATCTTGTTTAGTGGTGGGCTGCACATTTTTAAACAACTGGTTCTCTGCTCTAATGACTGGTGGGGTGGGCGTGGCTGGGTGGGGTGTCATGTGACTGACTGGGCATGGCCAACTCTATGTCACTTGTGTGTGTGGTACCTGTATGGGACAGGCAGGGTTGGGGAGGGAATCCAGGGGTTTCCGGTGGGGGATGGGTGGGAGGAAAGAAAGATCCAACCTGTGTGTGTGTGTGTGTGTGTGTGTGTGTGAGTCTGAGTCAGGCTCACCCGGCTTCTCTTCCTCTCACAACCAGCTTTTTGGGGCCATTTTCAGGTCATTTTTCAAGCCATTTTCAGGCTGCTTTTCTGGCTGAATTTGGCCAGTAAAACTGCCTGAAAACAACACAAAAATGGCCTGGTTTGGGGGCATTTTCAGACCGATTTTACAGCCAAAATTGGCTTGAAAACCAGCCTGAAAATGGCCTGAAAAATGGCCAAAACCAGGGAAAAAAACAGCCCAAAAATCTGTTGGGGGTGGGGCCAGCTAGTGGTCCGGTTTGCAAGTTCATGCAGAATCGGAACATCTGGTTTGGGCGAACCAGTCCGAACTGGCAGCAGTCCACCTCTGATCTTGTTACACCGTAGCAAAAACTTTTGGGTCCCCTGTAGTACTTTCCTGATTTTTCCAACTTTTCTTCAGGTCCAGTTAGTCCAATATGGAGTCTTATACCGTCTCTCAAAAGCTCTAATGAGTTTCACAAGCAGAAGATGTTAAGGCACCAGCTTGTCTCTGCACTTGTGCGCTGGAGTATTTTAAGTCATGAGCCACAGTGGGGACAAAACGTTTTAAATTGTTTAACTGAACTTTAAAGCTAGATACTTTCTTTGTCTCTTCATCAGAACAAAAAGATATTTTTCCCCTTCCATTTCATACCAGACCAGATCTATCGCAGGACTTCATAAAAAGCTGTAATTGTGAGATGCAGGCCTGCCATTCAAATGACTTGGGCGATAGATAGTGTTGCAGCAGAGTAAATTATTGTGGATGTCTGTGTGCGGTTTGCGTAAACAAGCTAAGAATTCTGTAAAGTATTTTGTGTAGTGCTGATCCATTCCAAGGCAAGCTGTCGATGATTGTTCTGGGGCCTTATTTCTTTCCTCTCCCCTTCCCCCCCCCCCCCGGGTTATATTGGCTTCTCTTTCTTTGCCTGTCTCTGTAAACATCCCAGTCAAATAGACAGTGAGTATTATAAAGGCTTCATACATGCAGGTAAGTCTGGGCATGGCAAAATGGGAAGCCAGAATTCAGCAAAGGTAGATCGCAACGGGCCTTATCACCTTTTTTGGTTTTCTCTGCAAAACTAGAAAATGCCTTTTGCCCTGCCTTTTGAAAAATGGCAATAGAAACAAAATGTTTTCAGCATCACAGCAGAGCCAAGGTGTTTCATAAACCATGTAAACCAAAAGAACAGCTGGCTTCCGGCAAGGACTGCTCCCCACCCCCCCACCCCACCCCAAAGTGTGTTCAAGGCCTGGAAGCAGCATAGAGAACAAACTTGTTGGCTAAGGCCACAGTAAAAAGTTTTCCGGTGTTTACGTTGCTGCCTTACTCAAGGGTGTATCCACAGTGGACACATTGATCCACATCTCTTTCCTCCAGCCACCAATCGCGGGGAAGAAGTCCGTGTTATTCGACTCCGGCTCTCTGCTTTGTAGTGTCGTAGGATCGAACAACTTGAGACTGAGAAACGACCCCGTGCTCCTCTTGAGAAAAAGCGTAACCATCTGGAAGGAGAAGAGGAAAGAGCCGAAAAAGAGATTTGGAGTCAGAGAAAGGTTACAGTTTGTTTCTTTAACAATGAAAATAATAAATAATAATAATAATAATTTATTAGATTTCTAGACCGCCCCCTCTCCCCAGAGGGACTCAGGGTGGTGTACAGGAATAAATTTAAAAAACCATACAAACAATCGTATACATAGCTAAAAATCAAATTAAACAACCCCTGTACGAATTTATAAAAATTAAAAACAGACCATAAAACCAATCATAAAAATTTAGAAATAAAACTGAGGTGGGAAAGGTGGAATTAGGCCAAGCTGGCTAGCTGGAACAGGTGGGTTTTAAGTTTCTGACGGAAGGAGCGGAGATCCGTAGTCCGTAGTCATTCTAATGTCGGGGGGAAGTTCATTCCAGAGGGTCGGGCCCACCACAGAGAAGGCCCTTCCCCTAGGCGTCGCCCGCTGGCACAGCCTAGTGGATGGCACCCGGAGGAGTCCCTCTCTGTGTGAGCGAATCGGCCGAAGGGATGTATGGGGCAGGATACGATCCCGCAAATAACTAGGTCCTGCGCCTTAAAGATGATGGTCAACACCTTGAAACGCACCCGAAAAGCCACAGGCTGATGAGAAGAGGAGGAGTGTACAATGGATGCAATATGAGAGACGATCAGAGAGACGATCAGAAGCAGGTAAAACCAGTTCAGCCCGCACAGCTACAGTCTTTTTTCCTTATGTTCTTTCAGGGTAATAATGGATAATGCACAACACCAAGGGACCATTACAAGGATGGGCGGCTGGGGGTTTGCAAGGGTTCAGGAGAACCTCTAGCTAAGATTCTGTGCAGTTCGGAGAACCCCCAAATCCCACTACTGGATGGCCCCGCCCATCCCACCCCGCCCCTCCTAGGAGTCCCCAGGCGGCCCGTTTTGGATGCAGGGAGGCTCAGGTAGGCCTACCGGAAGTTTGGGAAGAAGTTCCAGAGGGCCTACGGAGCCTGGGAGGCCATTTTCACCCTCCTGGAAGTTCGAGGAAAGCCTCCGGAACCCAGGGAGGCCCAAAATGCCCTCCCCTGCTGTGGTGCAGGAGGCAAACTAGGCCACTTCCACCATGGCCATGCCCACCCAGCAACTGGGCAGAGAACCCCTTGCTAAAATTTTTGAAGCCCACCCCTGGGCCATTATCCCAGCCCTAGATCTCCCTCCTGTCCCTTCATTAAGTAGAACAAAAGTCAGGAACACTGACAGATTAAACTCGTCTTCTTCCAAACTCAACATCTTATGTTCTTACCCAATCCCCGTTTGTGACCCAAGGGAGAAATATTGGGAGAACTGAACCAAATCCAGAGCGTGGTATCTCAAACATAACTGCTGTTCAGGGAGCGCTAATAACGAACACGATTCCACATCCATTATTTTCAGAGTGAACATGAGTCACATACCAATGCCTACGGTAGTTTTCAAGTACTGTGTGAGAAAGGTTTAGAGAAGTGTTTCTCAATCTTGGGAACTTTTAAGATGTGTGGCGTTCTGGCTGGCTGGGGAATTCCGGGAGTTGAAGTCCACACATCTTAACGTTGCCAAGGTTAAGAAACACTACTTTGGAGAGAGCTGGGCCTGCTACCATCTTTTCATTTAAAAATTAACTCTTTAGGTACTTCCCTATGAGGATTCAGCACCATCATTTGAGAGCAGAGCAAAATCTTTTTCCTGCTTCTTCTGCAGTTTATCTTAATCTGCACTACTGTAGCAATTTTTTTAAATTACTCAGACTCAATGAAGTTTGTCCCCTAAACATCCCAGCCGGGAAAACCTTTAGTTTTCCCATTACAGGAACTAATATAATTTTTTCTCCATATAACTATACAATGCTACACAACATAGAGAGATGTGGTATATGCATTTGTGTCAGCAATTGATTTATATGCCTTTTGCATTAAGTAGGGACAAAAGGATCTTTTGTTAATCCAAGATAGGTCCCAAAGGGGCAGAGCATAACTTTTGCTCCTTATTTATAGCATACTGGCTGGTATGAACAAAGAATGAACAATGGGGCAATCAAGGAGTGAAAATGATGTCGATGGGCAAATACTCTTTTTCACACTTATCCTGATTGGTAAATTTTTATTTTGTTTTATTTTGTTGTAATTTCTTTTCCTTTCTTCTTCTGTTCCCCTCTTACTGTATAACCAGTTTTTAGGCCTTTCCCCACTTGTAATAATACAGAGCAAAAGCACATCCTGGTAACATTTTTATTCTACCATCACCCAATGATATTGTATTAATCTTGTCTTCATCTCATACATGAAACAAACCTGCCAACTGTAATTTAGTGATATTAAAGTAGGCTCTTCTGCCTTAAGTTGACACATTCCAAAGGTGGGTTAAGAAGTTAGAGGAAAGTCAATTGATCGCAATGACTTGAAGTGAAGACCATACAAGCAATGGATGCCATAAAGGTTTTGCTGCAAAGATGCATGGACAGTACTTCAACTGAACAGGGGACAAATATCCTTCGAAACCAATCTCGGCTGAAAGCACACACACAGTCCTCAACTTACAACCATTTGTTTAGTGACCATTTGAAATTGCAATGGTGCTAAAAAAAAGCGATGGGTCCTTGCACTTATGACCATCACAGCATCCCCACAGCCACATGATCAAAATTCTGGTACTTGGCAACTAGTGTGTATTTATGACAGCTGCGGCGCCCCAGATTACTACTTGTGACTTTCCTAGGTGGCTTCCAACAAACAAAGTTAATGGGAAAAGTCAGATTCACTAGCAACTGTGATTCACAACTGTGGTGATTTGGTTAATTATTGCAGCAACAGAGGTTGTAAAATTGGACATAACTCAATTGCAGTACGCGCGGCAGAGACCCAAAGACCAGCTGGCTGGCAGGAGGCGCATGCACAGTACAGGTGGGCTGGGGTGAAGGCTGGGGAGTGGCATACGTGCCACAGATTTGCCATCACCGATCTAGCTCTTCACCCAGCCTTTGTCAAAGGTAAATGAAATCCCCTTCTAGGGAGTGTGGGTCTGTTTCTTGATGTTGTCCAGTTTTTGCCATCTTTTGTTCCCTGTTTTTACTGATGTATTTTTAAATTATTTTTTCCCCATGTTCTCTTACTTATTATCCAGAGTTGCTGGGAATCCAGTATTACACGAATTGATTGTTGTTGTTGTTGTTGTTGTTGTTGTTGTTGTTATTGTTGTTGTTGTTGTTGTTGTTATTATTATTATTATTATTATTATTATTATTATTATTATTATTATTATTATTATTATTATGCAACCTCCAGGATACAGCATCCCTCTTTTCTGTCTTCAGCTTACAAGTCTCCCTGAAACTATCTTCCTTTCGAAAAAATATTCCTTTACCCTACAGAGTCTTTGCATACCCCTTTATCATACAACCAATCTTTTCCACCTGATGGCCATCTCTGGCCTTTGTCATCATTCCAGGGATGTCCTTCAAAATGGCAGCCATGGGAAGAAGAGCGTGCTTAGTCACAAAATGGCTGCACTGGCAGGTATGGCCAAGCACAAAATATCAATTTACCAGAAGACAAACTAGTCAGGATATTCTGAAACCCTCTACCACTCTAGCTTATTTTTGTCTGTTTTCTGAATAGGTTTTTAATCTTACTTTTTTTTTAATGAAAGCCCTCCGGCCATTCCTCTCCTTCCCACCACTCTTTTTTTATTTTTTTATTTTCCAAGAATGTCAGTAGGTCTTCACAGACCCCAAAAGATTGTTAGGAATCAAAACAATAGTGAAAACTGGTGTTCCCCTGAATATTAGCTTCCTGCTTAATTCTTTTTAATTACAAGATTCCTTGCAGGAGATTCTCTGCAGAGCATAGAACTGAGTAGGTGGCAAAATATCTCTTTGTGAACATAATTGCCTATAGAAACTAGATAGCCCATCTCCAATATAATACAAATTTGTTTTAATTTAAGCTATTGTGGGTTAAAAGGAATCTACTGTTTATTTCTACCCCTTTCTTAGTGCTTTGTACTATAACATTATTTGACAAGGGATAACCGATACTGGATCAGTATCAAACATTTTTTTTTAAATAAAGGGCTTTAAAACTACAATGAAAGTTTATGGTCATGAGAAAAACAGACTTATGATTGCAATTATTCTGAACCTGAACTGGCTCCTTTAACAATTCTTCATGATTAGTACTTATGAGGGATGAGCTAACAGAATTGAATGGATGCCCTCTTCTTTCTCCTTTCTTTGTCTCAGCAACCTGGTAAATGTTATGGGACGACTTTGGCAACTTTGTAGAGAATATATATCAGCACGAGGTCTTTCTCTGCTGCTCTTCCATGTACTTTCAGAAGAACCAAAAAGATGAGAGTACAAACCATCAGCGATTTATTTACATGTGTGTAAACAGCATCTGTAAGTAACTTCTGAATTGGAATTCCATATGTAGGATGGGCAGAAATGCAAGAATACAAAAAGCCTTATAGGGCAAGTTGTGTAACATGTGTAGAGACCTTTTCATCTTCTTCTCATCCTGATTCTAATTCCTCATTTGTAGTTAAAGGCAGCAGGGTAGTTTTTAAAGGCCAGGGCAAATTGAGCACAGCAATGGAGCTGCGATCCCCAGGTGTCAACGCTGCCCAGTAATTGTCCTCTGAAGCAGCTCCCTCGTTTTTCCAAATGCTAGGATCAGGTCCAGCTCCAGCAATTATAATCCAGGAATGGTTTACTGAATGATTCTGCAGCAGGGCAAATATTTTATATCACATACCACCATTGAGGGAGCTTGTGGGCCAAACCACAGCAGATTAAGACTCAATACAAATCCAGTGGGAGAATTTGAATTCTCCCACTGGATTTAAATCCAGGGGTGGGCTTGCATGGGTTTGGGCGATCCTCTAGCTAAAGATCTGCCCAATTCAGCAAACCCACAGATCCCAACCCTGGCTGCCCCTGCCCACACTGCCCCTCCCACCCCCAGGAGTTGTCACATGGCCATTTGGGATGCTAGGTAAGTACAGGGCCCTTGTGGAGATTCGGAGAGGGCAAAAAACAGGCCTCCTGGAAGTTTTGGAAGGCTGGAAACGGGCACATTTCCAGCCTCCGGAGGCCGGGAGAGTTGTTTTCTCCTTCCCGGAGGCTCACAGAAAGCCTCCAGAGCCTGGGGAGGGTGAACCCCCACCCCCGCCATGGTAAAAGAGGCTAATTGCTAGTGGGACTCTTGCCCTCTTTCAATCCATCACTAGTCAGTTACTTTTTCTCAATATATGTAACCTTTATAAGAACTACATGGGAAAAGATTATTGTATAGGGTCTTGCGATTCCTGAAGGAGAACAAGGCAATAACTGATGGAAGAATGGCAATTAAATGCATCAGAATTCATACAATGAGCTCTGCAACACTTTATTTAAAAAACTTTCCAAAGCCCATGCATTTAACACTAACTCTTCCCTAAGGGCAAATAGGAACTTAAATCTCAAGGAGAAATAACTCTGTGGTTGTTTTCTGAGTTTTTCCAATAGCCATGGGTCCTCAGCCAACCTAAGTAATATAATGGGGACAGTTGTATATTGGGGAAAAATAAAAAAGATGCATATTAATTAATGCTAAGGAAATTATAGTTAATACCTGAATTATTATGCAATGAGAATGCCAGTTTGAAAAAAAATTACTGCCCATATCTGAAAATTGTAAAAAAGAAAAAGTGTAATTCTGAAATACAAAGGCTTCATTTAAAACCTCTTCAGATGTGTTAGTCTTCACTAGCAATAGCTTACAAATGCAATCATAGTTTAAAGAAATAGTTTCATTCTGATATGTTTCTCCTAATAAAGAGATTCTGGAGAGAGTGGGCCATGGAAAATAAAAATATTTTGCAATCACTGAAGTCTACGTAAAACTTTGGAAAACACAGACACTGATTTCAGTTCCAATTGTATGTTATTTTTTGGTCTAATCTTTGTTTTGCAAAGTTACACAAAGTATTGTACATAAAGTGCAATGTATTGCTTGTCTGTACTTTATTTCTACAGAGGCTTTACATGCAAGCTCAAGCCGGACTTTTACTGCTGTGGTATTTTCAGAACTGAGACCTTCTACATGTGGTATAATACTTACGGGACACTCCTTGCTGGACAGAATGAGCACGGAAGAGGCATGGAGGGGTCTTTCTGCCCAGCCTCTTTAACAAATGGTCACGTTCATTCATGCTGCAAGACAAAAGGTCAAGTCAAGTCAACCTCCAGCGGTAGATTATGAAGAACTCCCTTCAAAAAAATGGAATCCATTGTGACAGAGTAGAACTTCTTGTCTCCATTCTTCTAATACATTTTTAGAATAAACAAGAACTTAATGAATTTCAATGTCCTCTCAGTATGTGGGCATACAGATTTAGTGTTTCAGATTAACAGTAAGGTTCCAGAAGAGTGCGTTGCATGCTTTTGGCCATCTGCTATGGTGTCACGGCTACGACAAAGGGAAAGGGCAACCCAAAGTAATATAAAACATATTAATATATCTGTTATACTTGTATTTGGTCCTGATCAGATCTACTCATCTTGAATATAGTGATGATGATGACGACGCTGATTCAGGAGTGGGCTTCAAAAATTTCACCAACGGGTTCTCCGCCTGGTTGCTGGGTGGGTGTGGCCATGGTGGGTGTGGCCTCCTGCACCACGGTGGGGCCCCGTGGCTCTGGAGGCTTTCCTTGAGCCTCTGGGAGGGGGAAAACTGCCTTCCCCGGGCTCCAGAGGCTGGAAATGGAACTTCAGGAAGCCCGTTTCCCCCACTCCCCAGCCTCTACGTGAGTCCTGCACTTACCTCACATCCAAAACAGGCCAAGTGGAGAGTCCTGGGAGGGGTGGGGTAGGTGGGGCGTGGCCAGTCAGGGGTTGGATTTGAAGTTCTCTGAACTGGCCATAATGTTAGCTACGGGTTTTCCCGTAGCAACCCACCCCTGTGCTGATTACAAGAAATGGGGTTTTTGTTTCCACTTCATGTATGGGCACATTCAGTCAGATCAAACACAAATGCTAACTCATTGAGTAGGAATAGTAAGATATGTTTATAGGTGTGGCGCTTACAGTGTACATGCAAGTTGAAACCACACTGATCAAAGAAAAGCTACATTTTTATGCTTCTTAACAAAAGCAGCAATTCTGAGCTGGAAAGAAAACTTGCAAAGGATTCTGCTGAATTCAGAGACACTTTGGAAAATGAAACAAGGAAGATATACTCCAGAGGTCTGTCTGAAAATATGCCCATAGGGGGAAAAATAGGTCCCAAAAGATTAGGGTTCCCGTGAGAAAAATGTTTTCTTTAATACATATTATGGGTCATGTGGGGAAAAGTTTCTTCAGTATCTCACTGTATTAAAACCTGTGATCACCAAGTGAAGTTTGATAGTGGGAGAGTCAATGTAGACAGAAAAAAAACTTATTGACTGTCAATGTAATTGTTTTGGGACAGTTATAGAAGATGTAATGGTAGATACCATTCTGGATGGTTTTAAAAGGACATTGACACATTCATTGAGAGTGACAAAACTAGTGTTTGTATCCATTTCGTAAATCCTATGGGAAACAGGATGCAGGATTAATCCAACTTTGGTCAAATACAGGATAACTCTGCTCTTCTGTTTCCTTCTTAATTCAAATATATAATTTTCTTTCTCCATTAAACTAACAATAAACACAATAGAGAAGTACTCTAAACAATTCATGTCAGGAAAATGGTCCGGGCTAAATCTATAGCATTTTTTTCCCAGTAGAAAAACCAACAAATTCATTAATAGGTCCACAGTATATTATGTAAACTGTATCTGCAGTTTTCTCACAAATAAGAAAGAACATAAGCCCAGAAACCTGCATAAAGCATGGAAGAATAAATATGACTTGCAGGAGCGCAGTATAAAACAGCATTTAAAGTCCCCTTCTTGCCACTAAATCAGTCACCAAATTATACAACAGTGTATTCCTGTGCAGCTATACAAGTGTCTTCCCCTTGGACATCATGGAAAATGGTGAATAATGGACATCTTGTGGACAATGATTCATAAAGCCTTACTGAACGGATACGCAATTCCAGTTAAATCTCAAAAAAATGACACCAAAGTCACTTGATCCATCATAAGTCTTCAAGATAACTTCTAGTCAGGGTAAAGGTAAAGGTTCCCCGCACATGCTTGCTAGTTATTTCTGGCTCTAAGGGGCAGTGCTTATCTCTGTTTCTAAGCCGAAGAGCCAGCGCTGTCCGAAGATGTCTCCATGGACATGTGGCCGGCATGACTAAATGGCGAAGGCGCATGGAGCGCTGTTACCTTCCCACCAAAGTGGTCCCTATTTTTCTACTTGCATTTTTTATGTGCTTTCGAACTGTCAGGTTGGCCGAAGCTGGGACAAGTAATGGGAGCTCACTCCATTACGCAGCGCTAGGGATTCGAACCACTGAACTGCCGACCTTCTGATCAACAAGCTCAGCGTCTTAATCACTGAGCCACTCTTAACTTCTAGTACATGTTGCTATTTTTTTCCACATGACAAACCTCAACCCCAAAATTAGTTTTTACATAAAGAAGAGAACAGAATTATAGGATTTCTTAAAAAAAAAATCAGGAGCGTCAAAGAGCTTTAAAACAATCTGAAAAACACCTTCCTTGTCTACAAAATATTTCTGAAAATTGCCTTTGTCTGTGTGGATATTAGGCAGCATTTAGCTTTTATCAGATTTTTTAAAAATTGTAAAAAAAAATAATCTTGAAGAATGTCATAGCACACCACTTCGGTATTGCTGGCCAGAAAACTACATGGACATGTTCTGATAATCCACTAAGAAATAAATCTGGCTCAAGGAAATGCTTATCTTTGTTTCTATAGCTTATGAAATATAATGGAGTCCCAAAGAGGCAAAAAGAGATTTCACGTTCAATGATTTTCTATGCCCAGATGATGAATCCTTTCAATCTCATCAAGGAAAGAGAGTGGTGTAGGAATAATAATTCCAGAGCATCACCCAAGTTCCCAATTAACCGCTGTAAAAGATTTTTTGTTTTGTTTTATAAACCCATTCCTTTCCTTCCCCCAAAGCCAAGGATCCCTATGCCTGGGCAAGCAACATCTGTCTTGACACATTCAGAGGAAGAGCATCAAAACAAACAGAATAATTCAATCCTGACCACAGGGTCCCACTGTCTATTTGTTGGAGTAATTAAAAAAAGATGAGATTCACCACCAATTAACCTACCAAGTGCTAATTAGTGTTAATGAGGATTCAAGGCACTTGCCGTAGCTTGACCCAGAATATCCTCCAGGGTTCACTAATTGGCTGATGATAAAAATGGGGCAAAAAGTCTTAAGGTGGATAGATGCAGAAGGATGGATGGGCGGACGGACAGACAAACAAACAGGCAGGCAGACACATATACTATTATAGAAACTGCAGACCTCCATCCGTTCAGGTCTTAAAAACATTCCTGCCTGATTCTTCTCCATCACTTTTCTACCACAAAAACAAGAACCACAATTTTGCAGAGCAATGCTAGCTGGGTATTTGTAGATAACTTTAAAAAACTGAGGTCACTTATAAAGTACAGAAGACTTCTCTTAGGCAAACCTTATCCAAAATGAGCAGGATCACTGCTGATTTCTTATGTGGCTAATTGCTTCTTTCTTATTCTTTTTAGCAGGAGCTGCTTGCAAGTAAATGTGTTTTGAATTTCAGAAGCTGGAGGAAAGAAATGGGCCAGCAGCCGCCTGGGGACCTTAACTCAGAAAAAGATAGAGATATTCACTATTAAGCCAAAAAGAAAAGGGAAATGTTGGGATAGGCAGGAAAAAATTCCTTTGTAAAGCATTTGTTTTTAAGGACTGCTATGCCATGAAATAATTGATATTCTCTACTAAATACACAGATTGTTCATTGAAATGAGCATATGCTCATTTCAACATGCATGGCATTGTCCCTCCAGTTCTTTTTAACAATTGTTTTATCTTTATTACCTCTCTCTAGCCATCAAGGGAGAATATCTATGTCATCATTAGGAGCCAAAAATGATGGCATGAAACCAATTGGCCGTCTGCACACATATGCTCATTATGGACACAGATATTTATGGCATGTATACACATGCAATGACTTCCTTCTGAATGTCAAGTAATCAATAACACCTACCGATCTCTACTAAAAAGGGTGTTTTTCTATTTTCAGTGCAAGTTATATACATATACAGCAGGGGTGTCCAAACTTGGGAACTTTAAGACTTGTGGACTTCAACTCCCAGAATTCCCCAGCCAGCCATGCTTAAAGTCTTAAAGTTCCCAAGTTTGGACACCCCTGATATACAGGAATGCAACCTTGGTTGGCACAGGGAGACAGGGTTTCATTTTTGTTCATAGTTAATAACTTATTGCGGCAGGAAGTAAAGTTTTCCAATACAAATTTAGGAAACGAATATAGAGATGGCACTTCATATTCTCACAACCGTCTATTTAAAAAAACACTTTTAAAAATAGTTGCCTCCAGGGAAAATCCATGGGTTTGGTGGCTTGCTTAATTACCTCCAACTGTTATTAGTACCTGCTGTTTAAGGAGTGTTTTCATTTAAATACCAGGATGAAGTGCGTGTCAACTTTTCTTTTGTGAAGTTGCCAGATCTTTAAAGTAAACAAAAGAAAATCTACCTCTGGATTAGATCGAGGACCCTGGCTTAATAGTAATGAGATGGAACTATTTGTAAGTCCCTTGTTTTAATACCAGGCCCTGTTTATTCCATTTATTCAACTGTAAAGGACCAATGTAAATTTAGGCTAATGTTTGATCATAACTGAGTTATAAAAAGTTGGCTTTTCCAACAAGCTGGCCTGGCCTGAACAAAATAAAATAAATGATTGATTTAATTGTTAATTTTAATCTAATTTTTAAAATGTTATTGTTAATATTAATTGAGTTTGTTTTTTGGATACTCTATCTAATTTCCTTTTTAACTTTTGTAATATGTGTGGTTTTTTTTTAATGTTGTACGCCGCCCTGAGTCCTTTGGGAGAAGGGCAGCATAAAAATCCGATAAACAAACAAACAAACAAATATGCTCAGAAGCAGGTTGGTTTAAAGCAGTATTTCTCAATCTTGGCAAGTTTAAGCTGTGTGAGAAACATTAGCCTAAATTTACATTGGTCCTTTACAGTTGAATAAATGGAATAAACAGGGCCCAGTATAAAACAAGGGACTTACAAATAGCTCTTATGTGGATGTACATTTTAATTTACTGGCTAGAGCAGCGATGGCTAACCTTTTTGTCATCGCAGGCCGAAAATGCGCATGCACCCCACGGCCCCTGCACAAGTGCACGGGACCCCCGTGTTCCCCCCACCCCCGTGCATGCGTGCGTGATCCCCACGCCCCATTTTGGGCCTAATAGGCCTCCCTGCAGCCTCCTGGGACCAAAAATGGACCATGGGAGGGGAAAGTGCCATCCCCAAGCTCTGCGTCCCCACGCATGTGCATGCAACCCCCCTGCTTCACCATGCGTGCATGTGCGTGTCTCCTGCACGCACTACACCCCCACACGTGTGGCAGAGACCCGGAAATCAGATGTCCAGTGGGAGGCGTGCGCGCATGCACAGTGGACTAAGCTGGGGCAATGGCTCGCGTGCCTGCAGAGAGGGCTCTGCGTGCACCTGTGGCACAGGTGCCATAGGTTTGCCATCACGGGGCTTGAGTCTGGGTTTCCTTTCCTCCTTGAGCTAAGACTATTGTACTGAGGATATTTGTATCACTAGGAAGCCACTTAGAGTACCAAAGTATGTCAGCAGGGATATCTACATGGGAGGAGGGGTAGAGGTTTCTCTTTTAGGGACTAGATAGGTACTGATACTCCCGTATCCTGTTGAAATAAAGAGAAGAAGCTGGTCATACCCCTCTTTGTATCAAATTAGAAATAATGAGAAATGCAAAAAGGAAAAAACAACAACAACCCAGACACAACTTTGTTTCTTGTCAGTCAGGTTCAGTCTAGAGACTAAAAGGATCTCAGGCTTTGAATCATGAATGAGGAAAGATCTGGTTTGTTACGCCTGATTAAAATCAAAGTGGCAGCTAGAGTAGCTGAACCTTTTGGCTGTGAAGTTAAATGTTGTTTCAGCCAGAGAAAGTAACTGAAATTTAGAGCAACTGTGGTGCCTCCTCCCCCCCCCCACAATTCTTTCCTTATCAGTTGCAGTTTGGAACATTCCACTTTTCCTTCATCATGGAGTTTAAGTACATGGAATAGTCCCATGTTCTCCTACACAGCCTTTATCAAATTCAGATCTACTGAGCTTCATTAAAACATCTGCAACGGATCACAGGTAATTATTTTAGCCTTGAGAACCCAAAGTGGTCCAGAAAAGGATTCAAAGATTGCCTATGTACATATCCTCTCCATTCAAATATAATTCAGATTACAAAGGTAAAAGGTTCCCCTCGCACATATGTGCTAGTTGTTCCCGACTCTAGGGGGCAGTGCTCATCTCCATTTCAAAGCTGAAGGCCCACCCCTCCTGAAGATGTCTCCGTGGTCATGTGGCATGCATGACTAACTGCTGAAGACTCACGGAACGCTGTTACCTTCCCATCAAAGGTGGTTCCTATTTTTCTACTTGTATTTTTACATGCTTTAGAACTGCTAGGTTGGCAGAAGCTGGGACAAATAACGGCAGCTCACTCCATTACAAGGCACTAGGGATTTGAACCGCTGAACTGCCGACCTTCTGATCGACAAGTTCAGCATCTTAGTCCCTGAGCCACTGCGTCCCCCTTCAGATGACTGAAACACAAAATCACCTGTGAAGGAGAGGGAACAGGTTAAGCATCTTCACTTCCAACAGTCATTAGTTCCTTTTGCCAAATGTTCATGAAAAACGAGGCACATCCATTTCTCCTTTGTTTTCATACCCTCTCTCCCATTACTGCCACTGAGGCAGTTGCTGATGCTGTAATACAGCCCTTAATATGACTGTTCAGAGACCCTGAGATTGTTGGCAGCTACTTTGAACTCTGGGTAACTGTATCACCTGAATACAGCGTATCATCACTCATAAAACGGGCTCCTTACTTAACCAAGATCTGTAGAGCCAGAGAAATCATTTTTTTTTGCAAATGTTCCAAGAAGGTCCTCATAGGTCAGTTTAGCAGTTGCAGAAGTGGCCATCTGGTCAGGACAAAAGTTGGAGAGAAAACCAAGATTAGATGACAAAAGAGGACTCTGCATTTAGTCTATGGTTTTCTCAAGTTTGCTTTAAAGTATGCAGTGAACAGGCAGTGTTTGAGATATTTTCAGGGGCAATATTATGAGGGTTGTCCTGTAATGTATTGCCTGGTTCATTTGCATAGCAAAAAGAGTCTCCCAGCGAACTGTTTTGCCCTCATTATTTCTCTTTGATCATATACTATTCTCACAATGGTTGCTGTGATGACCATGATTTCCACATGCTACTCAGTGATGTATATTGTAATTCCTATCAATGGGAGTGATTTTAAAATCACAGAACGTGTTTTTCCCTCACTTTCCCTTTTGATCTCAAGTTGAAATGGGCAAGAGGAATTGCTAAGCAAGAAAATCCATAGGTGTTTTTTTAAGGCTGTTTTTTTGTAAAAAAACACATGCTTACACAGCTGCCTTAACTCTGCATAACTTTTATAATCTTTATTTTTAAATTTACATTCCTGCATTATTTATTTAGTTATTAGCTTTCTAGACCACCACAATCACACAACTCTTGGCAGTGTAAAGAAAGCATAATTATAAACATAGAAATAAAACATGCAGGGTATAATATATATAATACATTAAAACCAATAACTTAATCAGAGCAATAAAAACACTATCATCTTCCCAAGTAATTAAAAAAAAACTTTAGAAAAGCTCCATCTCAAGTTGTTTACAGAGGACTAACAATGCTGAAGCTAATTTCATGTTTAGGGGAATGGTGCTCTCTGACTCTTTCAGTTGTGTTTTGAGTTAATTCCAGGTAATGGGAAATTATGAGCAATTTTTTCTAAGATGTTCTTTTTATTGAGCAGGTCATTTCTAAACATGGCTGGAGAGTTGCTTAAATAAAACATCTGTATAGATTTCCACAATAACTACTGATCTTGTATTTAAAATTATATACTGTGCCATAGTGAGGTATTATGATCTTGAATCTTATCACCACACATTCATCTTTAAAACATGATAACATGATTTGGTGGCACCAGAACAGCCAATTTAAGTCTACCTCAGAAAATCAATCAAACTAATCCTGTAACTCTCAGTATTTCTACTGACATTTCTACTTTCAGAAATATCTAATAGCAGGCATTGAAGTACCAAAGACTCCTCTTTGGTACTGACGTCTGCAGTGTAACAGAGTTTTCCACACTGAAAGTCAGAATCCTATTGATTTAGATCTAAAACATATGAAGAACGGTTGCAGGAACTGGGTATGTTTAGCTTAAGAGAAAGAAGGACTAGGGGAGACATGATAGCATTATTCCAATATCTCAGGGGTTGCCACAAAGAAGAGGGAGTCAAACTATTCTCCAAAGCACCTGAGGGTAGAACAAGAAGCAATGGGTGGAAACTAATCAAGGAGAGAAGCAACTTAGAACTGAGGAGAAATTTCCTGACAGTTAGAACAATTCATCAGTGGAACAGAAGTTGCCTCCAGAAGTTGTAAATGCCCCAACACTGGAAGTCTTTAAGAAGATGTTGGATAGCCATCTATCTGAAACGGTATAGGGTTTCCTGCCTAGGAAGGGGGTTGGACTAGAAGACCTCCAAGGTCTCTTCCAACTCTACTATTGTATTGTAGATGGGATTGTGGCACTGCAAGTTATTTCTATAGATCTTTGAATGTTCCGTGCACCTTTGTCATTTAGTCATGCTGGCCACATGACCACGGAGATGTCTTTGGAAAGAACAAGCTCTTCAGCTTGGAAATGGAGATGAGTACCACTCCCTAGAGCTATGGAGATGAGTACCACTCCCTAGAGCTATGCTGGCTGGGGGATTCTGGGAGTTGAAGTCCACAGGACTTAAAGTCGCCAAGTTTGAGAAACACTGCCCTAGAGCCTGAAACGATAGCATGCATGTGTGGGGGAAAACTTTACCTATATTTTAAGAAAAGAAAAAGCATGGAACTAGAAAACCAGGTCTTGATGATAAGTCTCTTTATAATCCAGATTTTGGGGCATGGGGATGGGAAGAGATCTCTTGGCATATTCTGCAAGAATGACTCCCAGTAGAAAAGGCATTTATATACTGAAGAAATTGGGAGGACATGTACAACCACAAATGCCGAAACTCAATTTTTGATAAGTAAATCAATTGTCATTTCATGTAACTTGTCTTACTTTACAGAGAACAGTTGAAGGGTTGTTAAATGGATAAATCTTTATTTGAAGGCTGTAGAATCTAAAGCCAGATTAAAGATCTCCAAGACCGAGTGGCTGTGGATGCCGGCACCTCGGTTCAGCCAGCTGACACCATCGCTGGCCATAGGGGGCGAACAACTGTCCCCTGTGGAACGGGCGCGCAATTTGGGCGTCCTCCTTGATGCCCGGCTGTCAATGGAGGACCATGTGGCAGCCGTGGCAAGGGGGGCGTTCCACCAGGTTCGCCTGGTGCGCCAATTGCGCCCCCTACTGGACCGGAGTGCCCTGCGCACGGTCACTCATGCGCTGGTGACGTCTCGCCTGGACTACTGCAATGCCCTCTACATGGGGCTTCCCTTGGGACGCATCCGGAGACTGCAGCTAGTTCAGAACGCAGCCGCGCGGGTTATCATAGGGAGTACACGATACTCCCACGTAACACCCCTCCTGCGCGAGCTGCACTGGCTACCTGTGGCCTTTCGGGTGCGTTTCAAGGTATTGATTACCATCTTTAAAGCGCTCCATGGCATAGGACCTAGTTATCTGCAGGATCGCATCCTACCACACACGTCCCTACGACCAATCCGCTCACACAGGGAGGGACTCCTCCTGGTGCCGTCCGCTAGGCAATGCCAGCGGGCGACACCTAGGAGTAGGTCCTTCTCTGTGATGGGCCCAACCCTCTGGAATGACCTCCCCCCCGACATCCGAACTACCACCGACCTCCGCTCCTTCCGTCAAAAATTAAAGACTCACCTGTTTCAATCAGCTGGCCTGGCACTCTCTTAGTTTTGTCTCCCGGGGATATATTTTAATTGGGTTTGGGTATTTTAATTGGGGATGTTTTTTAGGGTTTCTATAGTATATTTATTTCTTGTACAGTCTTATCTCCTCCATCCAAATGTTTAGTATTTAATTGTTTTATATTATTGTATTTTATCTGCATTTTATTTGACTGTACACCGCCCCGAGTCCCTTTTTGGGAGAGGGGGCGGTTTAGAAATCCAAGAAATAAATAAATAAAATAAATAAAATCCCACACTCACAATGGGGACAAGGACTTTGAAGCAGCCCACCAACAGGTAATCCCTGGAGGACAAACAGAGCAAGGTGACCAACTACTCCCCAAATCTTAGCCTTTCCCATCATGGCAAAATATTACATTATTGTATTTCAATCTAAATTACAGCCATTCGTTCTAAAATTACAAGAAGATTATTATATACCTATAAACAACATAATGTTACACTTTTGACATTTTAAAGTTTCCTAGGGTTTGGGCCATAATTAGATACACCTTCTTGGATGATTTCATGCTAAATCAAAACAGTGTAATTACCAGCAGGGGCCTCAAACAGAGGTGAGTGAAAAGAATGGAAATAACATCTTTTTTTTTAAAAAAAAATATCCCAATCTATCCTTAGATTGCACTATTAGAAAATTCCCAGTGTACTGCTTTTCCAAATGCCTGATTTCTGAAAGACAAGCAGGTGTGAAAGAACCAGGACACAAACAAGGGAAAAGAGAGAGAGAGGGAGGGAGGGGGAGAGAGAGAGAGAGAGAGAGAGAGAGAGAGAGAATGGTTCTCAGAAGGCACTCAAGAGGCCTCATCAAAAGCATGACACATCAACTTCAGGCAGGCTGAGATACTCCACCATTATCTAGTTTGCAGATGGACCACCCAGGAAACCTGGGTGCAATTAAAAAGGAGAAAAAACAAATGCAGAGTGGAGGAAGAGAGGAGGGGGAGTCCTTGGGGGGAGAGAGGAATGGGCCAAAGGGCTGGCAGGGATTCCTTATATTGTCTGCCTACTGAGAATGAGGGGAGCCAATTAAAAAAAAAAGGAATTCAGAGGAACGAGATTGGAAAGGGAACACAATAAAACAAATGGCCAAGAAAGCACACTGTCTTGGAAAGGAGCAGAACACGGCAGTGTAATTTATAGAATGCCAAAACAGTAAGTCAACAAGACCAGAGGAAAGCCAATCGCACCCACAGACATGTTTATGCACAACGTTGAACACATTTCCAGATGCACACACAACCATCCAGGTGAAGATGATCAGAGTGTTTGATAAACTATGATGAGGATCCCCAAAGAGCACGTAGAACAGCTGGAACCGAAAATGCAGGTCTGTTTTTAAACAGCTGGAATAGAGGAAGCAAAGAGACCTCAAATTAGTCTTCTACTCCTTTTCTTTAACAGCTGATCATCGGAAGGATTTCAGCCTTTTTAAAAAAAAAATAGGCGTCATCTGCATCACATCAGAAGAAGGATTAGAGACTGGAACCAAATACACAAAGCTGCTGTCTTAGATCCTGACTTCTGTTTTTGAAGTATAACGGGGCTATGTTTAGAACAAAATAAATTCTTACAAGTCGTAACTGCAGCTACCTATAATCAACGTGATTGCAAAAATCAATCAATCATGTCCTAATGTTTATGGGATAAATCCACCGGTTAAAAAGTATACAAAGTGTCCAGAAACACAAAGAAGCATTTCAGGATTAAAAAAAAAGAGAGAAAGAAGTTTATTCTTTTAATTTAGAAATGATTGCCTAGGCGAACTTTCTTCAACGGGTGGAGGAGGGGAGGAGGGTTATTTCTGATGTGTTAAACAGGCTGTATATAATAATAGGAACTCTATTCCAATTTATAACTAGAGATCATCGGGTTGGGGAAGGCAGATCTAGCCAAGTACATAAATCTACTCCACACATCTTATGACATGAACTCTATTTCACAAAACCTTACGGCTTTTAATAAAGCCTGTAAATTTGAAAAGGTGACACCAGACTCGTTTTGGCTATTTTAGGACTGTGGCTCTTTTCCAACAACAACATCAATCTAAGCAATTCAGTGACATTACACACAATTGAGTAAAAAACAACAACAACCCAACACAACCTAGATCTTGGACTCTTTTATTTATTTTAGCAAAAGTCCTGTAATTTCACAGAGCTATTGAACGAAATGGAATTATAGATTTTATTTGTCCACCTGCTTCAACAGCAGTCACGATGGGGCAATTACTTTACCAGAAATACATGAGCTTTGCCCAACACTGATCCTTGCAACCTTGTGAGGCTGAAATTTCTCTCCGAAGCCTCCTTCTACTTGCATTGGTATTTGAGAGAGTCTGTTAAAATCATGCTTAATTATTGTGAAAGTTCCTCCACACATCACACAGAGCCATATTGTTTGGAGAACACAAGTATGAGTTACAAAACCTTTCTGAACTTGTGACATTTTCCCATTTGCTGAAGCACAATTGCCTTATAAAAAGGGCGAACTGAAACCCTCTGAAGCTCAAAGAAAGGGTTGTAGGGAGGGGGGGGGGCTGGACAAAACTCTCTTCAATGTCTTTCACATCAGATAAAAAAAAAGATCCCCACATAGCATATGCATTAGCTCTAGTTTCTAGAGGATCAAGTGACAATTCAAAGCACTTAAGTTATCATCCAAAGGAGAACTCTGTTAATAGTTTAAAAGTGAAATTTGTACATGCTGAAAGATAGCATAAGCTGAACCTATCACGGTCTGAAGTATGGAAATACATTCTTGTACTACTGAAAAGGACACTGGTATGCTTGAATAATATGTTGGACAAGCCTACATTCTGTTGGGTAATATCTGAAACCATCAATGGGGCAAAATAAATAAATTTATTTTAATATATTCAGAGATTATTTTGAATTCAAAACTTTTGAATGTCAACTAAAGTCAACTAAACTTATGACTTTTGTTTCAGTAACAGCCACTCTTGTCTCTAAACTGTTTTTTACTAAGTTTGAAAAGCAATTTGTGCTGATATATATATATTTATTTTATTAAAAATAAAAATATGGTATTCTGCCTGGATGGTCTTCTGTAATGAGCCAAAGGACAGAAAGGGGGAGTAGTGAGCTCCCTCCCATATTTGGGCATACCAGGGGTTGTAACACAAATACATACATACATACATACATACATGTGTGTGTGTGTGTAAAAGCGAAATACCGCTCACGTAGTATCATAAAATCTTCAGAACCATAAAGCCTACAAACTTGAAATTTGGCACGTATGTTCCTCTTACCTTCTAGGTGACCGCTAAGAAAGGATTTTTTTGAAATGACCATCAGATCATTAGTGTTTCTTATATTATTATTAACATTCTCTGATGTTAAGGAGTTAGACGTTCCACATTCCCTTCTCACCTGAAAAGAACTTTGTTCCAACTGCCACTTAGGCATGGGTGTGGCCAGTGTGTCACTTATCTGGCCTGTGGGCTGGCAGTTAGACATTCCACTCCCACTCCCCCTCCCCACCTAAAAAACACTCTGATACTAAGGAGTTAGACTGAGGGAAAGCAGGGGATAAGATAGGAGAAGCCTGTGTGGGCCAAGCCTCAGGGATAGAAGGGAATAGGAAAGGATTAATAGGGCTAGTCTGAGGAAGAGAAGGGGGATAGGAGAGGAGAGGTTTCTGTGGGGCAAGCGTGAGGGAGAGAAGGGGAGAGGAGAGGCCGATTGTAAGTACTCATTAATTTTCAAGCTGTAAGTATTGATTTATCAAACCCGATCACATAGTTTCATAGCGGAGCATGAGTATCCAGCTAGTCTCTGAATAAGATTAAAATAGCTTTTCAGATCCTGGAGATTTTGAATGAGTGTTGATACTTTCCTATCCATAAATTAGAGATCAAATACTAATGCAAAGTTCTCCATTATCCAGTAATAAAGTCTCTAGCTTACTTCAATAAATCTGATTCATTTTAAGTGGGGTGGTAGCAGTAAAACGTTCTGAAAAGATAGATCTGCTCTTCTTTATCCCTGATTTTTAATATGGTCTTAATATATTTTTATTCAGAACCACAACATAACGAGCCAAACCAACTTTTTTTCTAAAAAAGAAGCAAGTTGAAATAAAACTTCATTGGCAGCACATCTAACAAAAATATTACAAGCTATCATGCAAAAAACTACACAGGGAGCCTTGCATTTGGCCTCCTGTATCAACAGATAAGGGATGGAGCAGTGAAAGATGGAAGCTTTTTGGAAAAAAAAATGTAAATGAATAACATTGCTCTTCGGAAGGTAACCATTACATTGCAATGCATGGCAAAAATAATGAAGAGGCAGAAGGAGGGAAAAAATGGATCTGGCATGCTTCCAGTTAAGATGGAATTGATCCCACCTCTTTCCATTGCTATCACGCAGCATAGATTTCCTCAGCTCTTTGGATTTAGATTCCAACTCTTGAACCTGCTCCAGCAAAGTTTTACGGTAAGTATGCTTGGCCCTGCATCGTAGGAGAAAGACACAAAACAAAGAAACTAACACATCAACTTTCATTGACTACATGAGAGTCAGATTTCCTGTTCAAGGTCAGGCAGCAGGAATGGCTAGGCTGGCCAGTGGGTTGTGCGTTGTCTTGGATCTTTCAGACGATGCTAAGCACAACTGAATTTCAGCCAAAAAAGAGCAATATCTTTTCAAGAATACATATGTGGTTGAGTTAGCCTTGAGCGTTGGAGCTATAAGTGTACAGAAATATAAGAAATATTCATACAAATAAAATACTAATCTGTTCCATTCTTTATGTGGTCTATTCTAATACACAAAAAGTAATTTCTAAAATCCAATAATTTTTAGAAGCACACTTAAAGAAAGTTGAGGTTTTTTAATTCATTTTAAATGTCCTATTGGATGAATGCATTGTCATGGCTCATGAAGATAACCCTCAAAGTTCAAAGTTGGAACTTGAAGGATGCCATCTCTGCTACAATGTATTTGACACATAGAGTCTCCTGGGAGATGGAAATCTTGAGCTATGTATTGCTTTAAAAATGACATCCAGCACCTTAAATTACACCCAGAAGTCAACTGGCAACTAGTACAGTTCTTATAGTTTAATTTTTCTCCATGGAAACTGCAAAGTACTCTTAAATTCCATGAGCCATTACATTGAGGATCAACTGAACTTTCTGGATGATCTTCAAGGGTGGACCCACATAGAGTGCCATAGGCCAAATGAGGCATGGCCCAAGGCATGAGTAGCACTTCTTGGTCCCGAAATTGCTACTATTGAAGTAATGTATAGGAATTGTGCAGAAACCTTCTAACCACCTGCTCCATAAGAGCGATGAGCCCAGGATGAGCTACAAGTTGTGAAATAGTTTAATTTGAAAGAACACAACACTATCCAGAATCAAAGAAGAGCTATCACTGCTCTCAGCTCTCAAATCACAACCACTCCATCTTGCTGAGATCGAGTCTGTTCCTCCACAGAGAAATCCACTCGATCCCTGGAATGGCATCTCAACAGCATCATTTGGTTTAGATGGCCAGAATGTACACCAAAATATTATCCACATACAATTGATATTATATGCCATGCTGGCAGATAATCCCTTCCATTGGTTTATGTAACTGTTAAGTGGAAGTGAGAAAATAGAGCCCTGGGGTATGTCATAATGTAGGGTTGTAGAGTTCAAAAACCCAACTCACTGACTAAAGCTGTATCCAGGGGAAGGAGGACAACCACCGCAAAATAATGCCTTCACCCAGAGGTGATCAAAAGAGACACAATGATTGAATTTGTAGATCAAGTAGGATAGGACGGCTGCACTCCCCATTCAAGTTCCTCTGCTTGTCATCCAAAAGAGTGATTAGGGACTCCAATCTTGAATACGGACTGAAATGCATTGCAATCTTATTGATGATATGTGCAGGACTGATATAAGTAGGAAAAATAGAGGAACATCTATTACTCTTTTCTCCCCTCTCTCCAATTGATTTACTGATGAAAGGCCCTGGATTTCAACAGCCCTATTATTCAATTTGAAATAAAACCATAGTATGATATTATCTATGTGCTCTGCTTCTCAGCTCTTTAGATAATATATAGTTTGCTGTTACATAGGACAGTCTGGAATTATGAAGCTGAATGAATATCATATTATCCAGGCAATTAAACAGTTTTAGAAATCTCAAATGCATACTTTTGAGAATCAAATTTAGTAATATTTGCTCCAGTTAGAATGATGGTGTGCCACCAGATACATCAGTGAGAAATTTGTTCAAATTAGTGGTTGACTAAATTAAGCATATAATGGGCACAAATCATTCTCACACACATCCACAGACACAGGCATATGCAGACACATACTATATACTCAGATAATATATCTACAGTGAAAAATCTAGAAATCCGCTGGAGGATAGCAAGACAGTCTCTGTACTTCCTTGTTTTCATTTACTTGTTCTCAGTGTTTTGGAGCCCAGATATAGTAGTAGAAGAGAGAGGGAGATGGAGTGAGAAAGAGAGAGAGATCTTGATATTCCACTTCATTTTCTCACATTTAATTGAATGGTTTCCTTTTATTTTGAGGGTAACAAGAAAAAATAATATATTTTTGCAGCGGCTGCAAAACCTACTTTAGATATTGATACTATCATGGATGTAACTGATGGAATAGGTCACGGGTGTCAAACTTGCGCCGTCACAGGCCGTATCACAAAGTTACCCCCCTTTGTGGAGCTGGGGTGGGTGTGGCCTGCATGTGACGCATCTGTCCCACAGACCGCCAGTTTGACACCCCTAGAATAGGTTATCGAAATATTTTACAGTATAAAAGCAATGCAATACAGTCTCACCCATACAACGCATATTTTTTTAACACGGTTAGTGAAATATGACTGAAACGTTGCCAGTGAAATATGATTATTCTTTTTCTTTATATTTTCAAAAACTTAATATCATCTTAATACAGATGAGAGGGAAAAGATGGTGTTTATGTGTTTCTTCTTTGGTAGATATTTTGTTCAGAACATTTTTCTAACCATTTTTTTAGGACCCCCCCCCTGCAGATATACTTGATATAATTGACACGCCAGAGAGATTTGCACCTTTAAAAATTAAATTGCAAAGAAATCTCTTCCAGTTTGTTTGTTTGTTTAAAAATTATTTTTAAAAAGCCTATCAGAATGAGCTTTTGCAATCAGCTTCTTCCTTTGTTCCAAAGGTGCTTTTTCAAGATGCAACTGGACTTTCTTGTTTTGCTTTGAAGACGTTTTGCATCCCATCTGAGAAGCTCTGGCTGGATGGTGGGGAATGGAATGATTGAGGCCATCGACTCAAAAAAAAAAAAATGCAAATGACTAGCTGTCTGCAAAAAGTATAAATCCTTCCATTCCCCACCATTCAGTTAGAGCTGAAGAAGCTTCTTGGATGAGAAGCGAAACACCTTCAAAGAAAAACAAGAAAGTCCAGTTGCCTCTTGAAAAAAAGCATATTTGGGACAACTATGACCTGGATGACTGAGAATCTCCATGGACATTTAGCTTCTCCTTTCTTCAGCACTTCCTGCAATGGACAGAAAAACGTACACGATTGCATGACCATTCAATAAATGTAAAAAGGTCTCTAATTTGCAAGCCCTATTATAGGTACTGGGTTATTTAAAAGTTAAAAGAAGATGAAATACACTTCTTATCCACCTTCTGCTTTTTAGGTAGTTAAAAGCACACCAATCTTCTAATGCAGATTTTGTTTTCCTATAGAACAGGGGTGTCAAACTCAATTTCATTGAGGACTGCATCAGGGCTGTGTTTGACCTCAGGGGGCTGGGGGGTAGACGTGG
This sequence comes from Natrix helvetica, assembly GCF_964273705.1. Taxonomy (NCBI): domain Eukaryota; kingdom Metazoa; phylum Chordata; class Lepidosauria; order Squamata; family Natricidae; genus Natrix; species Natrix helvetica. Next base: position 22,433,370 of record NC_138550.1, read on the forward strand.
TCAACGTGACGTCACTCATGACGGGGGTGCCTGTGGTAGCCTGAGAATTCTGCCAGCGAAAAACGGGCTCCTGAGCTCCGGTTTTGTCTGTGACGGCTTCCTGCAACCCTCTGCCAGCATAAATGGTGCTCAGGAGGGTCACCCGCAGCCCTAGCGAACTCCATTTTTGGTTGTGATGGCCTCCCGGAATCCTCTGCCAGTGAAAACAGAGCTCAGGAGGGCTACACACATCCCTCACAAGCTCCATTGTCACTGGCAGAGGCACCATGGGCCAGGCCTTTGCTGTTTCCAGGGCAGATCCATGGGCCAGATCTAAGTACCCCGCAAGCCAGATCTGGTCCCCAGGCCTTGAGTTTGATGCCCCTGCTATAGAAGAATAATGTTAGTTGGGCTTTCTCCTGTTACATGATACCAAGTTACATGATATGAATTCATTTATTTCCATCAGAACACATTGCAGAATTATTTTTAATCCGCAGTAACTATTGAAAATAGCTAAGTCTTCAAGACCTGAAGAAGATCACAAAAAGTTGTCTTCTTCCCGATAACATTTTGCTCCCTTTTCCATTTTCTTCATAAAGAATGAAACATAGCAGAGGGCTCTAAAATTAGTTCCATACTCAATCAATAAATTTAAAATATGGTCTTGTTTGGGAACGTTGGTAAGGAACTCAATCCATCAAGAAGTTCATTCATTCTTCAAATCACAGTGAAATACAAAGTTAAGAGCATTTTAGGTTATACTGCTTGCATTTGAGTTTTAATGCAAGCTACAGATTTAAGGTCTTATGTGTCACTACTCCATGTCACTGCAACAGCTGAAATGTTTTATATATTTATAAGATATCTTGTAGGCAGAAGCAGAAAAGTCATGGATCGTAAAGACATTCTGTTTATTTAAGATGAAACAATAGCAAAAGGGCAGGGAACAGCTAGAAACAAACAAGAATTTTCATTTGGAAAATCACAATATTTTGCTTTAAATGTTCACTATTATTAAATTCCATCCTATATTAAATTTGACTTCTGTATTCATTTAAAAAACAGTGTTATATGTACCTTCATAGATGAGGAAAATAAATGGTTGCATATTTGCAAAGAACCATTAGCACTGATTAACACTTTGTACCCATCTAAGTGATTTAGGACTGAGATGAAGGGTCGGCAGCTTTAGGACTACCCTGAAATATTGTAAGTTTAAGCAAATAAGATTTTTCAGAAGAATGTAAATAATAACTTACGCTCTCCATGCCACATCTTTAACAAGGCACGCTGTGGGCACGAGCAATAAACCGATCCAGAAGTGTCCACATCTCAGTACCATTCCTGCCTGTAAATTGTAATAATAAAAACAGCATTAATTATACATGACATTTATTTGGTGGACTGCAATGAAAGAGTAAGATGAGATCATTGCTAAGAAAGCTGTAACATAAATCCTGATATCTGAAGATGTTCCTCAGTCAAATGTCTTTGTCCTTGGAGGAAGAAATCTAACATCAACATTTTCCTGCAGCAATACAACACTGCTATCTAAACTTTTGATACTGAAAGACATGTCAAAAGGACCACTTTTTAGATGCATTCTAGATAAAAATAGCTCTCCTGTGAGTTTTACAGAAGAAAGGTAGGTCTTAGTGGTAATGCCAATAGGACTTTGAATAAGAAAATTACTTTGCATTAGATATTCCCAGTGTATAATCTTTAATAAGACAGCACAGGTTATAAACTGGACTGGACTGGACTGGACTAATTGGAAGGGACCTTGGAGGTCTTCTAGTCCAACTCCCTGCTCAGGCCCTAACCCTAACCCTATACCATTTCAGACAAATGGTTGTCCAATCTCTACTTAAAAACTTCCAGTATTGGAGAATTCACAACTTTTGGAGGCAAGTTGTTCCACTGATTAATTGTTCTAACTGTCAGGAAATTTCTTCTTAGTTCTAGGTTCCTTCTCTCCTTGATTAGTTTCCACCTGTTGCTTCTTGTCCTCCCCTCAGGTGTTTTGGAGAATAACTTGACTCCCTCGTCTTTGTAGTAACGCCTTAAGATATCGGAACACTGCTATCATGTCTCCCCTGGTCCTTCTGTTCACTAGACTAGCCATGCCCAATTCCAGCAATCGTTCTTTACATGTTTTAGTCTCCAGTCCCCTAATCATCTTTGTTGCTCTTCTCTGCACTCTTTCTAGAGTCATAACATCTTTTTTACATCGTGGCAACCAAAACTTGATGCAGTACTCCAAGTGTGGCCTTACCAAGGCATTATAAAGTGGTATTGTGGTAATTACAAATAGTAAAATGGCTGTTGATAGCACGTCAACGATTCTCACAATAGCACATTATTCTATCACTGATAAAGATAAAATATTCCTTGAGATTATTCCAGGACAGAATAACTCTGTATATTAAAAACTTGCATTTAAGGAGAAAAAGCAGAGCTTGGTTATAGCAAATATTTACATCAGTTGAGGTTCTTTCTCCAGCAAACTGACCATTTTTCTGCTCTCACAAGTATATTGCAACGTTAACTCTGCTAACAAAATAGGCAGTTATAGAGCCTAGAGCTGATATGGAAGAACATATGTTGGATAAATCAGTATGAATTTTAAATAGATCTCTAGATTGCTGAGAGACTGATGTGTTTTATACCAGCTTTCTCCAGGCTAATGTTTTCCAGATGTCTGGACTATTTTTGGTGTAAAATTAATGTAGTTTGATACATCTAGAGAATACCAGTTTGGTAAAGACTCATATTAGAATATGATACGGTAGTTTTATTTGGATGTTTTTCTGGGAGGGGATCATTTTACAATTCATGTATGTTTAGCCTTAAAAATGTAGCTGGTCCACAAGAATCACAGCCAGGTAATTTTCAAAAGATTTAACAGTTAATTATTTGTGCTGTTAGAGGAATGGCAGTGATATGGCAAATTTGGTAACCCAATTAAACATGCTAAGACATTTAATGAAACTCTGGAACACACTACACAAACAGGAAATATACACATTCTAAAAGTAGAATCAGTTTCAGTATTTTGGATTCTGCCATGTAATTAAATCACATATTCTCCTAGTTAATCAGTAAAACTACCCATTACTCAATAAAATACATAGAAAGAATATTAAAGGGTTGGGATGAGTTACTCTTTTCTTTCCTTGCTGGTTAATGAAGGCATTTTGTTGTTTTTGAATAATTCTACTAATGTTTATATTATTTTTATAATCCAGATAATTACCTTTACATTAATACTGTATATTTCAAGAAAAATAACAAACTCTTCTCCATACTTATCAAAGCCAAATGTGAAAAAAATCCACATTTCCATGTAGAGTTGGTGTCATAGGGATCAACATAAATTAAATAAGTATTCATAATTTACAGAAGAAAGTCTAATGTAAATCTGTAAAGTGTATATGTACACTGTATGAATGAATCTATGTATCTAGTTATCTATGTATGTGTGTGTGTGTGAGAGAGAGAGAGAGTGGGGGGGAAGGTGGTATTCAGCTGGTTCGGGTGAACTGGTAGCGGCAGCTGCAGGAAGCTCCCCCCACCCGTCCCGCTGTAATGCGCAAGCACTGTGCATGCGCAGAAGGCAGTGCATATGCGCAGATGAGGCATTTATGAACCAGTAGGGAAGGTAAGTGAATCCCACTGCGTGTGCGTGTCCGTGTGTATGATGTCTATATGTGTATGTATGTATATATGTATATATATGTATATGTGTATGTATGTATATATGTATATATATGTATATATATTTAAGAGCCATGTTAGCATGTTAGAGTCCCTTTTGGGAGAGGGGGCGGTATAAAAGTTTGAAATAAAGTAAAGTAAAGCACAATGGTTAGAATGCAGTATTGCAGGCTAACTCTGCTGTCCATCCTTCCGAGGTCAGTAAAATGAGGGACCCAGATTGTTGGAGGCAATATGCTGACTCTGTAAACCACTTAGAGAGGGTTTACAAAGCCCTGTGAAGCAATATATAAGTCTAAACGTTATTGCTATTACTATACAGATTGGCATGTTTGGTGAGAACACATGGGCATATATGGGCAGAGATACTTTCCATATCACAAGAGCAATCTTTAGACTTTGCCTCTGTAATGGACTGCTTTTCAGAGATTTGTGTGGTAGTTGGAAAGTCCTAATTATGTGCTTTTCTTCAGACCTGGCATAGATGACCTTTTCCTATACATCTTGGAATACTATCAGCTTCCTTCCAACAAAGATGATTGTGGCCTGTTGGCCCCTCCAGCAGCCGAATCAGATGAGGAGGTAGTGTGGGAATCAGGGCCAGCATCAATGCAACTTGAGAGCTCCGAGGGGAAAGACGGAAAGGAGCTGTCAGAGAGAGAGAGAGAGGTGGAGCCTGGGCCATCCGTCAACCCTCAGATGATGAGTAAACAGCCCCCAGGTCTGAAGGTGGCTGAGGAGGAAGAGGAGGAACAGCTTTGTCCAGTGCCTGACATGCCAATGTGCAGAAGGCAGAGGAGAGGAGAGCAGTGGAAATCTGTGGGCCGATCCTTGGGATGGAAGAGCCACCGCTGCTAGCGAAGCCCCACCTAGCTCTGGGATAAAAGGCAGCGGGCGGAGATGAATAGGTGTGGCAGACAACTATTCAACTCCCTGCCCGACAGACTTGTTAGCCTGCATTGAGAGAGAAACTTTTTGCTGAGGCTGCTGGCGCTCCTAATAAAGGAATCATTGATTTAAACACAGTGGGTTTTTCTGATAGAAGGGAGCTGGGTCAGAACAGATGGGAAAAGTGGTGCCTTCTTGAAACTTTGCCTCCAGTTTCCATTAGTCACAGGCAGGAATGGTGGAATTAAGAGCCCAAGCCAGTCTTTCTTGACCTTAACAACTTTAAAATGTATGGCCTTTAACTCTGTTGGCTGGGGAATTCTGGGAATTGAAGTCCACAAATCTTAAATTGCCAAGGTTGGGTAATACTGGCCCAATACTGGAAAATACCTGACTGCATCTGCTGGCACATTGAGACATAGAAACTGAGATCTAAAGAGTTCTGAAGATAGCTCGGATTGAACTGGGAACATTTTACCAGTTAAGAGCGGGTTCATTACTGAATTACAGCTACTCCTTGAAAACATGAATCAAGGCTTTTACCAATTCACTAGAATGCCACCAGCTCTCACCCGTGTGATCCAATTATTGTTTATTTGCAGCAAGTGAACCATATCCTATTTTCTACTCAGAAAATAGAGGGTCTAGTCATGTACTTCTCTTTAGAAGGCAGAGACACAGGGATCAAGTGCCAGTCAGTTTCTGAGATGCTAATTTCCCCACAGTATGAATGTAAATTGTTGACTTAGAATTACACATTATTACACATATTTTTCCAATGGGATTGCTACACATTAGCACGATGGAATCTTACTTGCCTCCATAAATCATTAAACTCTTTTCTGCTGATAGGATTTCAGTGGTGGTATACTCTGTTAGAGTTGGAAGGGACCTTTTAGTTCATCTAGTCCAACCTCCTGCCCAAGCCACCATTTCTGACAAATGGCAGTCCAATCTCTTCTTAAAAGTCTCCAATGATGAAACTCCCACAACTTCCGAAGGCAAGCTGTTCCATTGGTTGACTGTTCCCACTGGCAGAAAATTTCTCCTTATTTCTGTGTTGAATCTCTTCTTGATCAGTTTCCATCCATTATTCCTTGTCTGGCCTTCAGGTGCCTTGGAAAATAGCTTGATGCTCTCCTCTCTGTTGCAGCCCCTATTGGAACAATGTTATCATGTCTCCCCTGGTCCTTCTCTTCACTAGACTAGCCATGCCCAGTTCCTGCAACCGTTCTTCGTATGTTTTAGCCTCCACTCCCCTAATCATCTTTGTTGCTTGTCTCTTCACTCTTTCTAGAATCTCAATATCTTTTTTATAGTGTGGTGACCAAAACTGGATGCAATATTCTAGGTGTGGTCTTTCTAAGGCTTTATAGAGTGGTATTAGTACCTCACTTGATCTTGATTGTATCTCTCTGTTAATGCAACTTAGGATTGTGTTGGCTTTTTTGGCTGCTGCTGCACACTGCTGGCTCATATTTAACTGGTTATCCACTAAGACTCCAAGATCCCTCTCACAGTTACTGCTATTAAGCCTGGTTTCACCCAGTCAGTATGTGTATTTTTGGTTTTTCTTGCCTAAGTGTAAGACTTTACTTTTTTCTACATTGAATTTCATTCTGCTAGATAGGGTTCAGCCCTAACTGGAAAACCAACAGATTGAAGCTGAAATCTCTGGCATAGAGAGCAAGTGCTCCTTCATTGAGTCACACACATCTCTTTTTCACATATTCTGTCCCTTTTAATCCTTGTTCATTTTTGCTCTAATTATTATCACAAGTTTTAAAAATCTCTTTGTGCCATAAAAATAGCATGCTTGTGTGTCATTTTTTGAATGGGCTCATCAATCTATCTTATGCCTTTCTGCTTCCACTTATAAAATTGAACACATTTATTTTATAATGGGAAATGTCACAACAAGTGACTTGAAAGAGAATCACATACATCTTACCACAAGACAGTAAGAGCCCATTTTAAAAAAAACATTGAAAATAAAAAATACATAAGAAATTATCAGATCTTAAGCCAACATGAATTTATAAGATTATTGAAGGTAAATGTCTTCATAGGACCATTTGTCCATTACCATGCTAGGAAGAAAATGAGAACTGACATACAAGCAGTAACCTGCATCTCAAATTTTGAATGTTCAATATTTAATATATCTTATCCATATGTATTCTCAAAACTTTTATTATTATTATGTTCTGGACATAGTCAGAGTGGCTGTGTAGGAAATATTATAGTACCAAATTCCTGGAACAGCTCTGAACAGGAACTAGTTGTTCCCAAGAGCCAACGATATCAGCGCAAAAGAGGACAAAACATATATAATCAAAATATCTGGCAAAATATCCTAAATATATAATATTTGCTAGTTACCCATCTTTCATGATAGCTGAAAATATTCTTTATAAGCTCTAAAGAATGGAAACAATGTACAGTAAAACTTAAAGTAAAGGTAAAAGTTCCCCTCGTACATATGTGCTAGTTGCTCCCGACTCTAGGGGGCGGTGCTCATCTCCGTTTCAAAGCCGAAGAGCCAGCGCTGTCCAAAGACGTCTCTGTGGTCATGTGGCTGGCATGACTAAACGCAGAAGGTGCACAGAACGCTGTTACATTCCCACCAGTGGTTCCTATTTTTCTTCTTGCATTTTTGCATACTTTTGAACTGCTAGGTTGGCAGAAGCTGGGACAAGTAACAGGAGCTCAGTCCGTTACACGACGCTAGGGATTTGACCCACTGAACTGCCGACTTTTCTGATCAACAAGCTCAGCGTCTTAACCACTGAGCTACCGCGTCTCTACAGTAGAGCTCTATTTGCTCTACTAAAATACTCTACATTTAAGATTCTCTTTCTATGCTGTTCTCCTAATGCATCATTATCTTAAGTTCCAAGTACATTTTGAAGAATGTCCAGATAGGTTTTTCTTGTGCAGCAGAGAAGTCAGTTAGCATGCTCCCTGACAGCTTAATTATTTTGAGTAAATCATCTTTCAAATTGCTGCATGTATATTCAATCTCATCCAAAAATATTATATTCCATTGTATATTGGACTTAAAAGCAACCTAATTCAGTTGCCTAGGTTTGTCCCTACATCAATCAGAATTCTATCCTTGAACATCTCTCAGACTTTCAGCTGAAGTGGCTACATTTCAGGATGTAAGAAACAATTGTGACTCTCAGAAATCAATAACTGTAGGCCTTGGTTGGGGAAAAAGAGGAGGAAGAAATGTAATAGCTGTACTATTTACCATATTTTTTGAACTATAAGACGCACTGGAGTATAATATAAGATGCACCATGATTTCGAAGAGGTAAATTTTTTAAAAACGTTTTTGCACTCTGCAGGCCTCCCAAACCCTCTGTACACCTCATTTTTTTTGCAAAAAAAGGCGGGGGCATGCAGAGCTTTGGGAGGCTTGAAGAGTGCTCCTGGGAGCTGGTGGGAGAGGCCAGAAAATGAGCAAAAAATGGACTGTTTTTTGCAATGAAAAAGGGCATGCAGAGCTTTGGGAGGCTCCTAAGAGTGTTCCTGGGGGCTGGGGGGGAAATGAGTAAAATATGGCCCATTTTTAACAAAAGTGGGCTGTTTTTCGCAAAGAAAAGGGGCTTTGGGAGGCTTTTAAGAGTGCTCTTGGGGGCTGGGGGGCAAAAATGAGAAAAAACTGTCCCTCCCCAGCCCTCAGCATTCTGGAAGCCTCCTAAAGTCTTTGCATGGCCATTTTTGCAAAGGGGGCAGGGTTTCGGGAGGCCAAAAATGCTCTATTCAGTGTATAAGATGCACCCAGATTTTCACCCTCTTTTTTGAGGGGAAAAAAGTGCGTCTTATACTCCAAAAATACGGTATGTTTTCCTTCTAATTAACGTTACTAGGAAAAACACTGTAAAAACACAGTATTACAGTATGTAAAAACACACTGTAAAAACACAGTATTTAATAGAGGTTGTAGTGCAATCTGTTCTCTAGAACTCTAGGTACCCTACTTTGCATCTTTACAATTAATGACTTCCACAAGAACATAGGTCCAAAGCCTTTCTGAAGCCTTCTTCATAATCCCCAACATCTGTCCCATCTCCACTCCAGGCCAACTGTGGGAATTGCCTGTCAACAGCCGCACAGATGAATAGATACATAAACACCTATGTCAGTTCGCCCTATGATTTCAGTTGCAAATTCTGGACAAAAAGCAAGTTTCTCATTGAAGCTATTTACCATATAGAGGAAGCACCTGTTCAAAAATGTATCCAAAATACATTTTTCAGGAGCTTTAAGAAAAGAAAAAGAAGCTCTATAATTGACTGCACTCTCCAAGGTATGGCAAGAGCACATCCCATAGCATTCTTGCTAAAGGAGCCTCATTAATAATATAAATCACTTGCTTTCGTTTATAAATACCTAGTTGTAAGACAGTTTTACCTTAGCTATCTGTTGAACTGCAGCTGATGTATATGATCTTTACTGTAGCATGGATAAGCTATAGGTCAGGCAGTTGCTGATGCATAAATCAACATGGATAAGGGCAGAAGTAATCTGATAGCAAATAACTTCCAAATGCTACAACATTCATTTGGCAGCAACAGAATATAAGAGTTATCCTATACATCCTCCCTACCAAGTTAGTCATATCTTTTTTCCACCAAGAATTCAGAAACAGTAGGAAACCTCATTCTTCATTTTCAATGAAATTTAGTGTGATCTAGTGGTAAAATGATATAAGAACACTATCCACGTGGCAAAATCCATTAACTTAGAATCAGATACCAATTGGTAAGTCAAAGAACGGAACAATAAGCTACATAAACCACAAGTCACCTCCTCAGAATCACCTCCATGTACAAATAAACATCTGGATATATATATTTATCAACATTTTACTGTAATTAATAATAATAAATGTATATGCTGCTTGACTCTCAGTAACTCCAGGGGGTTTACACATTTACAAATTCATAACATTATAAATATATTTCTTTTTAAAAATTTCCCTGAAAAATCATCAGCTATTTTACAGATTTTGGACATAGTGCAATTTACATAAATTCATTCCCTAAAAGCTTTATGGGGTGTAAATAGACCTAAAATGTTTTATTTTCTTAGCAATTGCCTAATTTCATTTTACTTATCCATATCTCATCTAGCTTATTGCTATTATTTCTGTTAGGTATATTGAAATGACTTATGTAACAGTCCATTTACTATACTACTTTTAATATAACTGTTCTAAAAATAAGCTGATTTTTATGCACTGACTTTTATTAATTTTTCTAGTGAAGAAAATGGGCTAGCTAAATCCATTTTCGAAGATCATGGCTTTTCTATGTAAAAGAAATCCATGACAGATTTCTAAATAAACCACTTAGATTTTTAGGCACTCTAGAAATTCATTATCCACATCCCTTTGTGGTAAAATACAATTACTTTTGAAATGTGGATCCAAATGTAGTCAGAATGGCTCCATTTATGTATAAGAAAAAGAGATAACAAGCTCTGGGAAATCCTATGGAATGCAGAAATAGAGAAATCTGTAAGAAAAATAACCCAGACAATTTCCTCATCATAAAAAGATGGAAAGGCTAAAGGCCCAGCATGACCAATAGCCGCTGAATGTTTTTACATTATTGTTATTAAAATTAGGTTGGGAGGACAATAGATGGCTAGAATAGTTATGTATGACTGGCATTCTGAACAAAAGCATACAACACTGCAATTTTGTCACTTATCTTAATATTACTAATCTTAATAGCAGCGATACTGGACTGTTGCATGACAAACAGTAAAATGTGAACATCCTCTGCTATATTCTTAAGCTTCTGTCACCACTGCATAGCTAAAATCCTGAACTTAAAGATGTCAGTGATTTTTTTTTCTTATTTCCTTCTGCCCTAGAAAAATAGGTAAAGCTAAAAAGGACGTCCAGGAGAAGAATAGGAATTTGAATCTTTTTAACACAACTTTCAAAAAGGCTATCTAATCCCGACTAGGAAAACCTAGCACCTTCCAATTCTCCAAATAGACAAATTGCTATTGTGTATATTGTACTGATATAGATAGAATATTTGCATCGTACTGTATACAACTGCATTGCATACAGTATAGAACGTATTGTATGGGATTAAAGAAAGGTGCTCCCACAATTCAACACTTTTGTGGTTTGAAAAATAAAATGTTTCTTTACACACCCACAGAATACATGTTGCATTATGCTTGGCACATTATTAAATGTATACAGAATCTCTTTTTGACCCTGGTATGTTGGCAGATATGAGTGGAAGAAAGACAAGAACTGACAACAATTTTGAGTTTTTTTAAAAAAATCTTATATTCCTTTGCCTGACATGTATTGATACCATGCTAATGACCTTTGAGCTGTGAAGAATTTGTGTCAAAAGCCATTCATTCATTTTTGTGTTTCTTAGATAGCAAAGCTCTAAAAAGTGATAGAAAGTTGTAAAAAAAATAATGATAAGAAACAAAGCACAAAGATTTGCAAAATGTGGGAGTCTAAATTATCTACATTAATCTGTCATAAGAATATACACACTGATAAAAAGGTTTGACACAAGCACATTTTACGATTTGAGAAAGAAAATAGCATTATCCCAGGTTATCTGTCCCTTACTATCTATCAAACATGAAAAATGAATTCTTAAGAAAATAATTAGAGAGCAAAGAATGAAAGGGAACGTATGCAAAAGTCATTTAGCTTTCCCAAACAGACCTCTTGATTTGATACTTCAGAAAGACCTTGCAAGCAATTATTTGTATCAGATATATGTAAAAACATTTCAAGTCTTGGGTACTTTGTATTCTTTTGAGTCTGCTTTCACTTGCTTAACCTATAATTGTTTGTTTTAGTAAAAAGAAGAAATAGAGAGTTTTTGCTTCAGAGAATAATATTGTGATTAAGACTCAGGAGACACATGCTCAGGTAAGTTTCATCGAATACTTAAAAAATGCATACACACACACATCTAGTCCATATATGATATGCCATACGCTAAACAAACAATGCATCCAGTAACTTATTGGCAAATGGTTTAGATCAGCCTGTCCAACCTTAGTGGACTTTAACTCCCAGAATTCCCTAGCCAGCCAGGCTATTGCTATGGCAACTTTCAGATTTGTGGACTTTAACTCCCAGAATTCCCTAGCCAGCCAGGCTAGTTGGGGAATTCTGGGAATTAAAGTCCACAAATCCTAAAGTTGCCAAAGCAATAGCAATAGCATTTAGACTTATATACCGCTTCACAGTGCTTTCCAGTGGTTTACAGAGTCAACACATGATTGCCCCCAATAATTTTGGCTCCTCATTTTACCCATCTTGGAAGGATGGAAATCTGAGTCAACCTTGAGCCTGGTGAGATTTAATCTGCCAAATTGCAGGCAGCTGGCTGTCAGCAAAAGTAGCCTGCAGTACTGCACTCTAACCACTGCACCACCATGGCTCAAAGGTGGACACCCCTGCTTTTATTTAAATCATACTTATCTAAGTCATATCAGGAGACTTCTCAATATAGCAGAATACTTTACGTCTTTCTTTCCTTCATCGAAATGGAGGTGCAATTTAGAAGAAATATTCTACAGCCACACCCATCCTACAAGCATATAGTAATCTTATTGTTCAGATGATGCTTATGATGTTATCTCTTCAGTTTTATGAGACTCAAACTAGCATTTCAGAAATTTACTTTCTCTATTTTATAACTAGTATCAGACTTTCCTTATGCTTGCAAGGCTATAATAACATTTTTTTCCAAGTTTACTTTTTAAACAAAGTGAAGTTGTGCCCTTGGTGAGTTGTCTCATATGACTAGCCTTTCAGTTTGCCCTAAGCTTGACTATTGCGTTGTTCACTAGCGTATTACAAGAAATATGGAAACTAAAGTTAAACTGGGAGAATTATTTATTTTATTCTTGTTAGCTGGAAAACTTGCCATAAAAAGAAATCAAGTATTACATGTGATTCCAAGGGTAGGAGAAAAAGTAATCATATTTTCCATGTAATCAAGAAAGATTTTTGGCCTATTTCTTCTTCAGATATTATTTTTCCATCTGGCTTGTGCAATAAACTCATTTGTTACTCTCGGTTACAAAAGTTATTATTACTTAACCCATTGCAAGTATTCTTCAACTGTGGGGAACAAACACATCCCTGATGATAAGAACACTTTAATCACCAGCATATTTTAGGGACCTGAATAAAAAAGAAAGAAATCCAGAATAGCAATAGCAATAGCACAGATTTATATACCACTTCACAGGGCTTTACAGCACTCACTAAGTGATTTTACAGAGTCAGCCTATTGCCCCCAACAATCTGGCTCCTCATTTTACCAACCTCGGAAGGATGGAAGGCTGAGTCAACCTTGAGCCAGGCAGGATCCAACTCCTGGCTGTGAGCAGTGAGTTAGCCTGCAATACTGCATTCTAACCACTGTCCCACCACAGCTCTTCACTTGTACAAAATGTTTGTCAAGCACATTGCGGTACGAAGATGGATAGTGCCGTAGTAGAAAAATATGTATATAAATCATGTTGCCATTGCATCCAAGAGTCAAAACACTATCTGTAATGTAAATTAAAAAAGCAGTGGGATCTTCCCCATGTAGGCACATATTTCTATTTTTTAGAAATAAAAAGGATTCTGACCTTCCAAATTCTGGGACCCATGGAAAGATGAGATCAGATGAGTTGAGAGCACCACTGTGCCAAAAGAACTACTAGAAGACTTAAAGTACAAGTTCTCTGCTAAAAAAATCCCCACAACACCATCAAATTATCTAATAAGACTGTATTGCTATTATTCTTCTCTTCCTTCCTAGTACCTATCTCTTTCCATTTATGACTATAACCATGTTGCTTGTATCTTTAAAATTTATACTGTTTTATTTGTTTCCTAGTATAATTTGATTGCTTCTTAGTAACCTATGACTATCACTAAGTGTTGTAGCTTATGATTCTTGATAAATGTATTTTATTTTATTTTTATTTATGTACACTGAGAATCTATGCATCAAAGACAAATTCCTTGTGTGTCCAATCATACTTGGCCAATAAAGAATTCTATTCTATTCTATTCTATTCTATTCTATTCTATTCTATTCTATTCTATTCTATTCTATTCTATTCTATTCTATTCTATTCTATTCTATTCTATTCTATTCTATTCTATTCTATTCTATTTCATTGACTCAAAATAATTTGGGATATTATACTTGGCCAATAAAGAATTCTATTCTATTCTATTCTATTCTATTCTATTCTATTCTATTCTATTCTATTCTATTCTATTCTATTCTATTCTATTCTATTCTATTCTATTCTATTCTATTCTATTCTATTCTATTTCATTGACTCAAAATAATTTGGGATATTATACTTGGCCAATAAAGAATTCTATTCTATTCTATTCTATTCTATTCTATTCTATTCTATTCTATTCTATTCTATTCTATTCTATTTCATTGACTCAAAATAATTTGGGATGATATGATTCGAAAGCTCAAGGGATTTACAAACCTCAATTCGAAGAATTACTAAGCACTCAGTAGCAAAGATAAGACCCTATAAATATTTCAAGTGATTACTCTTTTGGCAACCAAGGTGAATGGGTACCATCTTGTCTTTACGTTCTACTTACGGACTGAGAAGGACTGGATTTCTCAGTTCGAATTGAAGACAGACTGAGCTGTTTCTCAGGCACCAATCCATTAAATTGGAACATTCTTTGTTCTCATCAATCTGCCTCCAGCAATAATAGTATAAACATTTTGTTTGAATGGGGGGGGGGAATAGAGGGTGGTGGTAATATTTTATCTCAATCAGCTCCCTGGAGAAATTCAGTGACACAGGATTAATAAATTGTAAAGGTCTGTGCCTAGATAGCGTGCTTGGGCTGCCTGTAGAGATGCAGCACAATCTATCTGAAACAGGTCCAAGAAACATTTTAATAGCTTCTATTAAAGTCTCTTTACGCTGTTGATAAAAGAGTGCAAGCAGATTATTCCCCCCCACCCCTGCTTTCTTGAATTTGTATTTGGATATGGTCCAAGCCTCCTCTGTAGGACACCAGCTTTTTGGTAACTGTTGCATCTTGAGCAGTTAAAACAGCAATACATTTCTTAGCGTGGTGTTCTTTGAACTGTCTTTTCATCTCACCATATTTCCTCTCAGTGTTTTCAACAAAACCCCAGGATCTGAACAAAGAGCAATTAATGAATTTAAAATGACAAGAATCTCCAAATTGTGCTTCCTTCCTTACAGAATGACATCAGATAGTATTTCTAGGGTAAACATCATTCTCTCTTTAGCTCTCATTTCCACCCGGGGAGCAGGGAGATATAGCTCTTCATTGGAAGTCTTATTGTCCAGGTCCACTGCAGCCTTATAGGGAGCCACACTATAGGAGTGAGTGGGTGGGCACAGGCTGAACAATATGAGGAGTGGAGGAGGATTCTTAAGCTTACTAGGCATTTTAATTTTCCTCAATTACCAAAAGTGGCAGAAGATGCAGTTTAATTAGATTTTCAGCTTACCAATTGTCTTCATATGCAGTCCACAAGCTTTATATTTATAGCTGATTGGGTGAGAAAATAAATTGTTACTTAGCACACTGACATCCTGCAGGAATATGAAGGAAGGCAGCTGATCCGGTTTCCCGATCTGCTATTCAGGGTGTTACAGAAGCACAGAGAATTCTACCATGCTCGTTTCATGGCCAGACAACAAGGGATAAAGATTTTATTTCTAAATTATCCAGAAATAAACAAAAAGAGTAAAGGATAACAATGAAGAATATTTGTCTTATCCTTGGGAACTGGGGGGAGGAAATTCAATAAAGCTGAAAATGCTGCTAACTATTTTAAACAACTGAAGGCCTCTGATGTCGGAATTTTACGCCAGTCAACCCAGAAATGATCTATTGGTTGGTGGGTTACAGGTTTTCCAGCTACCCAAAATTTCTTTTTTTAAATTAGTGCCTCCTCTTTTTTTCCTGTCCCATTTGCAGCTTCAATGGAGAGAAAGTGGGTCTGGTTATTGATATGTCCTTACGGGGAATCCTAATAGACACAGATTTTTCTTCTCTATTTTTTTCTTTTTTGCATTTTAATATCAATATTTAGTTTTCATAACAGTTTTGGAAAGATCATGTTTTAAAAGCATATATTTTGAATATCTTTCCTTCCTTCCTTCCTTCTTTTTGTTATTCAATGATTTTCAGAGATTAATTTTTACCAAGATTTTCTTTAGCAATAACTTCTTTAGAAGTAATTATTATTTCAGAATGTTCAATCTTTGAAACTATGGATATTTGTAATTTACACCTGGGATCCAGTCTGGTTGCTGCTCCAGTTATATATTGAGGCAAGAAAACAGATAAAGCAGATTACCAAAACAGAAATTCAAAGTCTGCCAGTGGCGTGATAATCTTAATGAGAGCATCATCTGATTTTAGAGTTGAACAAATGTTTTTTTTTTTATTCTGAAGGTCACCATATGATTTTAATATCGTTAAATGTAGCCATAATTTGAGGGCCTGGATAAATATTTATGTTTCAATTGAAGATAAAACAAAAATTCATATAATGGTTTTGCCAAGTAGATTAGACAATAGTTCATAAAGCTAATTCAGTGGTGGGATTCAGCCGGTGTAACAACCGGTTCGCTGAGCATGCGCTTCGCTCAAACTGGTCCTAACTGGTAAAATCCCACCCCTGCTAATTCTGGACATAGCCAGATTGGTGTAGTGGTTAAGGCACCAGCATAGAAACCAGAAGATTGTGAGTTCTAGTCCTGTCTTAGGCACAAAGCCAACTGGGTGACCCTGGACCAGTCATTCTCTCTCAGCCCTTGGAAGGAGACTATAGCAAACCACTTCTGAAATCTTGTGAAGAAAACTTACAGGTCTTTTCCAAGCAGTCACCAGCAATGACTCAAAGACACAAGTGCATACATTTACACACACAAATACACAACTAATGCATTGTATATAGTCAGCAAATGCAGTGGTCCAAGGTTTAATTACTAAAGGTTGGAATACCACAGAGAAGAGTGGCAGCTATGTACATATGATGAGTTCCAAATACAATGAAACTGGTGGCATTTTATTTCCTGGTAGTCAATTTAAGTAAAATTACCACACAAGAGAAAGAGAAATTTCCTGCCCAAGCAAACTCTTGCGGAAACTCATATGGTGAAGATATATGATAATGTAACATATATATCTTTTTGAGTGCTTAAAAAAGAAAACTGGATTTCTTGGACTGTATATTGACTCTATATTCCTTCCTTCAGTATACTGACACCATGATCCAGCTAGTCCGTAAAGTTAAAGCAAATGCAAATGTCTATAGAGATTCTCAATCATCCAGGTCATGGTTGTCTGAAAGGTGCTTTTTCAAGACGCAACTGGATTTTCTGGTTTTTCTTTAAATAAGTTTCACTTCTCATCCTCAACACAGTCCTTTCAACAGTTCCAAGAAGGCTCCACATCCATTTACACCACTCAGGTGGTGATGACCCAGATAGATCTTAACTTGCTAAAGAATGCAAATGACTAGTTTAATGAAAAGAAGGACTAGGGGAGACATGATAGCAGTGTTCCAATGTCTCAGGGGTTGCCACAAAGAAGAGGGAGTCAAACTATTCTCCAAGGCAACTGAAGGCAGAACTAGAAGCAATGGGTGGAAACTAATCAAGGAGAGAAGCAACTTAGAACTGAGGAGAAAGTTCCTGACAGTGAGAACAATTAATCAATGGAACAGCTTGCCTCCAGAAGTTGTGAATGCCCCAACACTGGAAGTCTTTAAGAAGATGTTGGAGAGCCATTTGTCTGAAATGGTATAGGGTTTCCTGCCTAGGCAGGGGGTTGGACTAGAAGACCTCCAAGGTCCCTTCCAACTCTGCTATTGTATTGTATTGTAAATCCTTCCATTCCTCGCCATACAGTCAGAGCTGAAGAAGCTTCTTGGATGAGAAGTGAAACGTGTGTGTGTGTGAGTGTGTGAGATATGTTTTTCTTTTAAATAAACAGAAGTCCACCTAATTTGGAAATAGCCTGGGATACATCTAAAGCATTTTTTTTAGATAAAATTATACTCTATGTCTCATGGAAGGAAAAAAAGCATGGATTAAAGCAGGAGAAAATTGAATCAAAAATAAAACAAAGAATACCGTAAAAGAATACCTTGCTCAACTGATTTGGGAAGCATCTCATGCTTTTAGATCCACCAAATGGTTAGATCTACATCACCTGTGTGCATTTGATACAGAATTTTTGTTTTAAAAATGAAACAAACTTATTGGCAGCAGGAAGAAAAACCTACCTTCTCAACTGAAATGGTTGTGACAATATAAAATAACATTGTAGTTCCAACAATAAATTTCTTGGGAACAAGTCACTCTAGTTTTAATGAAATTAATCTTCATTTTTAAAACTTTATGAAAATGTAGCTTCTATAGATATAGGTATAATAGATAAACAGGTTATTTTTTAAAGCTCATACACCTCCCACTATTTTCAGATGTGAATTCAGGAGAGCTGGCTACATCTGTAACTCTACGGGAACTCTATGTTACTACTTGATATGATGAAATCCAGAAAAAAGAGTCCAAGACTAGATGGAATAACAAGATAATGACATGAAAGATTTAGAAGAATGTAGCTCCTACATTCCTAGAGCTATTTCAGACAGTCTTATGAAAATAAATTCTTATAAGTTCCATACCATGATACTTATGCTATTGAATGTTTGAAGAACTGTGAGAATTCTAGTCAAAATAATAAGAGTTATTCAGTTCCTTCCTTTAATGTTCATGCTAAGATTTTAATAGCTAAACTAGCAAGGGAACCTCAAAAAGTAATACCCACAATAATTCATCCTGCACAACCTGCTTTCATGAAAGGATGGCAATGTTCAGATGTTAAAAAAACTTCTAGTTGATATAATAGCTTTATCCACAGGTATACATGGGTCAGCGGTATAATTCTCTGAAGTCTGTTACCGGTTTGGTGAGGCTGCTACCGAGCGCGTGCTTTGCGCACCTGAGGCGCGCCATTGCAGCACTAAAAAGGAACATTTTGAAGTCTTCGGAGTCTGCAAAGGTAAGTAGAACAGGAAGCGGGGGGAAATCCGCTGTGCCACGCGGTTTAGATTAGCTAGAAAACAGGAAATCTGATGATTCTAGCTAATATAAATCATGCATAACAGCTGATCGTTGCCCAGTAATCATTGGAAATACCAGTTCACCTGAAACGGTAGCATTTTTTTTACTACCGGTTCAGGCAAACTGGCATGAACCGGTAGCATTTCACCCCTGACATGGGCCTGCAGTGCTAGCTTCACTGGATGCAGGAGAAGCTTCTGGTACGGCTTGAATTAGGTTTTTGACCCTTCTGCATAGGCTGAGGGAGACGGCACCTCATCAAAGCTATTGTCTCAGCCTGGATTAAGTTCTGCATCTCACCCCTTGCCTGCTCTCACCAATGCTTCTGCTTCTCTGTCTCCTTCTTGCTTACTAGTGGTGATAATGGTGACAGGACAGGGGGGGAAACAGGCCCCAGTAGTGGCAGTGGCAAGACTTCAAGGCTCTCTTCTTCTCAACTTAGGGTGCCTGAGATCAGCAACCTCTACATTTTGGTCGCCACGATGTGAAAAAGATGTGGAGACTCTAGAAAGAGTGCAGAGAAGAGCAACAAAGATGATTAGGGGACTGGAGGCTAAAACATATGAGGAACGGTTGCCGGAACTGGGTATGTCTAGTTTAATGAAAAGAAGGACTAGGGGAGACATGATAGCAGTGATCCAATATCTCAGGGGTTGCCACAAAGAAGAGGGAGTCAAACTAGTCTCCAAGGCATCTGAGTATAGAACAAGAAGCAATGGGTGGAAACTAATCAAGGAGGGAAGCAACTTAGAACTGAGGAGAAATTTCCTGACAGAACAATTAATCAGTGGAACAGCTTGTCTCCAGAAGTTGTGAATGCCCCAACACTAGAAGTCTTTAAGAAGATGTTGGATAGCCATTTGTCTCAAATGATATAGGGTTTCCTGCCTAGGCAGGGGGTTGGACTAGAAGACCTCCAAGGTGCCTTCCAACTCTGCTATTGTATTGTATTGTATTGTATTGTACATTCACGCTTTTCCTCAGTATTAAGAAGAGGCCCGTATATTTTCTGTACCACTGGGGGTCTCCTTTTCCTTCCCTCCTTTTTGTCATCCAGCCATTCATTTCATTTGCTCTCATCTCACTTTTTCCTCACCTAAGCATAGTGATGGGAGACGAATCCAATGGCAATGTCTGTTTTCCTCTGCGAATTCATGGAGAGCTAACCCTAAACCTAAGTGGAATTGTCCCGAATGGGATTTTCCCATGTATTTTGCCGGGAAATGTACATAAGGCTGGCTAACAAGGCAAGCCCCCTCCTAACCATACTGACGGGAGCCGAATCCAATAGCAATGTCTGTTTTCCTCTGTGAATTCATGGAGAGCTAACCCTAACCCTAAGTGGAATTGTCCCGAATGGGATTTGCCCATATATTTTGCTGGGAAATGTACATAAGGCTGGCTAACAAGACAAGCCCCCTCCTAACCATACTGATGGGAGCCGAATCCAATGGCAATGTCTGTTTTCCTCTGCGAATTCATGGAGAGCTAACCCTAACCCTAAGTGGAATTGTCCTGAATGGGATTTTCCCATGTATTTTGCCGGGAAATGTACATAAGGCTGGCTAACAAGGCAAGCCCCCTCCTAACCATATTGATGGGAGCCGAATCCAATGGCAATGTCTGTTTTGCTCTGCGAATTCATGGAGAGCTAACCCTAACCCTAAGTGGAATTTTCACGAATGGGATTTCCCCATGTATTTTGCCGGGAAATGTACATAAGGCAGGCTCAGAAGGCACGCCCCCTCCTAACCATACTGATGGGAAACGAATCCAATGGCAATGTCTCTTTTCCTTGGCGAATTCATGGAGAGCTAACCCTAACCCTAAGTGGAATTTTCCCCAATTAGATATTCCCATGTATTTTGCCAGGTAATGTACATAAGGCTGGCTAACAAGGCAAGCCCCCTCCTAACTATACTGATGGGAGCCGAATCGAATGGCAATGTCTGTTTTCCTCTGCGAATTCATGGAGAGCTAACCCTAACCCTAAGTGGAATTGTCCCGAATGGGATTTTCCCATGTATTTTGCCGGGAAATGTACATAAGGCTGGCTAACAAGGCACGCCCCCTCCTAACCATACTGACGGGAGCCGAATCCAATGGCAATGTTTGTTTTGCTCTGCGAATTCATGGAGAGCTAACCCTAACCCTAAGTGGAATTTTCCCCAATTGGATTTTCGCATGTATTTTGCCAGGTAATTTACATAAGGCAGTCTCAGAAGGCACGCCCGCTCCTAACCGTACTGATGGGAGCCGAATCCAATGGCAATGTCTGTTTTCCTCTGTGAATTCATGGTGAGCTAATCCTAACCCTAAGTGGAATTTTCCCGAATGGGATTTTCCCATGTATTTTGCAGGGAAATGTACATAGGGCAGGCTCAGAAGGCACGCCCCCTCCTAAACATACTGATGGGAGCCGAATCCAATGGCAATGTCTGTTTTGCTCTGCGAATTCATGGAGAGCTAACCCTAACCCTAAGTGGAATTTTCCACAATTGGATTTTCGCATGTATTTTGCCAGGAAATGTACATAGGGCTGGCTAACAAGGCAAGCCCCCTCCTAACCATACTGATGGGAACCGAATCCAATGGCAATGTCTGTTTTCCTCTGCGAATTCATGGAGAGCTAACCCTAACCCTAAGTGGAATTTTCCCGAATGGGATTTTCCCATGTATTTTGCCGGGAAATGTACATAAGGCTGGCTAACAAGGCAAGCCCCCTCCTAACCATACTGACGGGAGCCGAATCCAATGGCAATGTCTGTTTTGGTCTGCGAATTCGTGGAGAGCTAACCCTAACCCTAAGTGGAATTTCCACGAATGAAATTTTCCCATGTATTTTGCAGGGAAATGTACATAAGGCAGTCTCAGAAGGCACGCCCCCACCTAACCATACTGACGGGAGCCGAATCCAATGGCAATGTCTGTTTTCCTCTGCGAATTCATGGAGAGCTAACCCTAACCCTAAGTGGAATTTTCCCGAATGGGATTTTCCCATGTATTTTGCCGGGAAATGTACATAAGGCTGGCTAACAAGGCAAGCCCCCTCCTAACCATACTGACGGGAGCCGAATCCAATGGCAATGTCTGTTTTGGTCTGCGAATTCGTGGAGAGCTAACCCTAACCCTAAGTGGAATTTCCACGAATGAAATTTTCCCATGTATTTTGCAGGGAAATGTACATAAGGCAGTCTCAGAAGGCACGCCCCCACCTAACCATACTGACGGGAGCCGAATCCAATGGCAATGTCTGTTTTGCTCTGCGAATTCATGGAGAGCTAACCCTAACCCTAAGTGGAATTTTCCCGAATGGGATTTTCCCATGTATTTTGCCAGGAAATGTACATAAGGCTGGCTAACAAGGCAAGCCCCCTCCTAACCATACTGACGGAACCGAATCCAATGGTAATGTCTGTTTTCCTCTGCGAATTCATGGAGAGCTAACCCTAACCCTAAGTGGAATTTTCATGAATGAGATTTTCCCATGTATTTTGCCAGGAAATGTACATAAGGCACTCTCAGAAGGCACGCCCCCTCCTAACCATACTGATGGGAGCCGAATCCAATGGCAATGTCTGTTTTGCTCTGCGAATTCATGGAGAGCTAACCCTAACCCTAAGTGGAATTTTCCCCAATTGGATTTTCCCATGTATTTTGCCGGGAAATGTACATAAAGCAGTCTCAGAAGGCACGCCCCCTCCTAACCATACTGATGGGAGACGAACCCAATGGCAATGTCTGTTTTCCTCGGCGAAATCATGGAGAGCTAACCCTAACCCTAAGTGGAATTTTCCTCAATGGGATTTTCCCATGTATTTTTCCAGGAAATGTACATAAGGCAGGCTCAGAAGGCACGCCCCCTCCTAACCATACTGATGGGAGACGAATCCAATGGCAATGTCTGTTTTGCTCTTCAAATTAATGGAGAGCTAACCCTAACCCTAAGTGGAATTTTCCCGAATGGGATTTTCCCATGTATTTTGCCGGGAAATGTACATAAGGCTGGCTAACAAGGCAAGCCCCCTCCTAACCATACTGACGGGAGCCGAATCCAATGGCAATGTCTGTTTTCCTCGGCGAAATCATGGAGAGCTAACCCTAACCCTAAGTGGAATTTTCCTCAATGGGATTTTCCCATGTATTTTGCAGGGAAATGTACATAAGGCAGGCTCAGAAGGCACGCCCCCTCCTAAACATACTGATGGGAGCCGAATCCAATGGCAATGTCTGTTTTGCTCTGCGAATTCATGGAGAGCTAACCCTAACCCTAAGTGGAATTTTCCACAATTGGATTTTCGCATGTATTTTGCCAGGAAATGTACATAGGGCTGGCTAACAAGGCAAGCCCCCTCCTAACCATACTGATGGGAACCGAATCCAATGGCAATGTCTGTTTTCCTCTGCGAATTCATGGAGAGCTAACCCTAACCCTAAGTGGAATTTTCCCGAATGGGATTTTCCCATGTATTTTGCCGGGAAATGTACATAAGGCTGGCTAACAAGGCAAGCCCCCTCCTAACCATACTGACGGGAGCCGAATCCAATGGCAATGTCTGTTTTGGTCTGCGAATTCGTGGAGAGCTAACCCTAACCCTAAGTGGAATTTCCACGAATGAAATTTTCCCATGTATTTTGCAGGGAAATGTACATAAGGCAGTCTCAGAAGGCACGCCCCCACCTAACCATACTGACGGGAGCCGAATCCAATGGCAATGTCTGTTTTCCTCTGCGAATTCATGGAGAGCTAACCCTAACCCTAAGTGGAATTTTCCCGAATGGGATTTTCCCATGTATTTTGCCGGGAAATGTACATAAGGCTGGCTAACAAGGCAAGCCCCCTCCTAACCATACTGACGGGAGCCGAATCCAATGGCAATGTCTGTTTTGGTCTGCGAATTCGTGGAGAGCTAACCCTAACCCTAAGTGGAATTTCCACGAATGAAATTTTCCCATGTATTTTGCAGGGAAATGTACATAAGGCAGTCTCAGAAGGCACGCCCCCACCTAACCATACTGACGGGAGCCGAATCCAATGGCAATGTCTGTTTTGGTCTGCGAATTCATGGAGAGCTAACCCTAACCCTAAGTGGAATTTTCATGAATGAGATTTTCCCATGTATTTTGCCAGGAAATGTACATAAGGCTGGCTAACAAGGCAAGCCCCCTCCTAACCATACTGACGGAACCGAATCCAATGGTAATGTCTGTTTTCCTCTGCGAATTCATGGAGAGCTAACCCTAACCCTAAGTGGAATTTTCATGAATGAGATTTTCCCATGTATTTTGCCAGGAAATGTACATAAGGCACTCTCAGAAGGCACGCCCCCTCCTAACCATACTGATGGGAGCCGAATCCAATGGCAATGTCTGTTTTGCTCTGCGAATTCATAGAGAGCTAACCCTAACCCTAAGTGGAATTTTCCCCAATTGGATTTTCCCATGTATTTTGCCGGGAAATGTACATAAGGCAGTCTCAGAAGGCACGCCCCCTCCTAACCATACTGATGGGAGACGAACCCAATGGCAATGTCTGTTTTCCTCGGCGAAATCATGGAGAGCTAACCCTAACCCTAAGTGGAATTTTCCTCAATGGGATTTTCCCATGTATTTTTCCAGGAAATGTACATAAGGCAGGCTCAGAAGGCACGCCCCCTCCTAACCATACTGATGGGAGACGAATCCAATGGCAATGTCTGTTTTGCTCTTCAAATTAATGGAGAGCTAACCCTAACCCTAAGTGGAATTTTCCCGAATGGGATTTTCCCATGTATTTTGCCGGGAAATGTACATAAGGCTGGCTAACAAGGCAAGCCCCCTCCTAACCATACTGACGGGAGCCGAATCCAATGGCAATGTCTGTTTTCCTCGGCGAAATCATGGAGAGCTAACCCTAACCCTAAGTGGAATTTTCCTCAATGGGATTTTCCCATGTATTTTGCCAGGTAATGTACATAAGGCAGTCTCAGAAGGCACGCCCCCTCCTAACCATACTGACGGGAGCCGAATCCAATGGCAATGTCTGTTTTGCTCTACAAATTCATGGAGAGCTAACCCTAACCCTAAGTTGAATTTTCCCCAATTGGATTTTCGCATGAATTTTGCCAGGTAATTTACATATGGCAGTCTTAGAAGGCACGCCCCCTCCTAACCATACTGATGGGAGCCGAATCCAATGGTAATGTCTGTTTTCCTCTGCAAATTCATGGAGAGCTAACCCTAACCCTAAGTGGAATTTTCCCGAATGGGATTTTCCCATGTATTTTGCCGGGAAATGTACATAAGGCTGGCTAACAAGGCAAGCCCCCTCCTAACCATACTGACGGGAGCCGAATCCAATGTCTATGTCTGTTTTGCTCTGCGAATTCATGGAGAGCTAACCCTAACCCTAAGTGGAATTTTCACGAATGGGATTTTCCCATGTATTTTGCAGGGAAATGTACATAAGGCAGGTTCAGAAGGCACGCCGCCTCCTAACCATACTGATGGGAGCTGAATCCAATGGCAATGTCCGTTTTGCTCTGCGAATTCATGGAGAGCTAACCCTAACCCTAAGTGGAATTTAGCCGAATGGGATTTTCCCATGTATTTTGCCATGTAATGTACATAACGCAGTCTCAGAAGGCACGCCCCCTCCTAACCATACTGATGGGAGCCGAATCCAATGGCACTGTCTGTTTTCCTCGGCGAATTCATGGAGAGCTAACCCTAACCCTAAGTGGAATTTTCCACAATTGGATTTTCGCATGAATTTTGCCAGGTAATGTACATAAGGCAGTCTCAGAAGGCACGCCCCCTCCTAACCATACTGATGGGAACCGAATCCAATGGCAATGTCTGTTTTCCTCGGCAAATTCATAGAGAGCTAACCCTAACCCTAAGTGGAATTTTCCCCAATTGGATTTTCGCATGAATTTTGCCAGGTAATGTACATAAGGCAGTCTCAGAAGGCACGCCCCCTCCTAACCATACTGATGGGAGCCGAATCCAATGGCAATGTCTGTTTTCCTCTGCGAATTCATAGAGAGCTAACCCTAACGCTAAGTGGAATTTTCCTGAATGGGATTTTCCCTTGTATTTTGCCGGGGAATGTACATAAGGCTGGCTAACAAGGCAAGCCCCCTCCTAACCATACTGACGGGAGCCGAATCCAATGGCAATGTCTGTTTTCCTCTGCGAATTCATGGAGAGCTAACCCTAACCCTAAGTGGAATTGTCCTGAATGGGATTTTCCCATGTATTTTGCCGGGAAATGTACATAAGGCTGGCTAACAAGGCAAGCCCCCTCCTAACCATATTGATGGGAGCCGAATCCAATGGCAATGTCTGTTTTGCTCTGCGAATTCATGGAGAGCTAACCCTAACCCTAAGTGGAATTTTCACGAATGGGATTTCCCCATGTATTTTGCCGGGAAATGTACATAAGGCAGGCTCAGAAGGCACGCCCCCTCCTAACCATACTGATGGGAAACGAATCCAATGGCAATGTCTCTTTTCCTTGGCGAATTCATGGAGAGCTAACCCTAACCCTAAGTGGAATTTTCCCCAATTAGATATTCCCATGTATTTTGCCAGGTAATGTACATAAGGCTGGCTAACAAGGCAAGCCCCCTCCTAACTATACTGATGGGAGCCGAATCGAATGGCAATGTCTGTTTTCCTCTGCGAATTCATGGAGAGCTAACCCTAACCCTAAGTGGAATTGTCCCGAATGGGATTTTCCCATGTATTTTGCCGGGAAATGTACATAAGGCTGGCTAACAAGGCACGCCCCCTCCTAACCATACTGACGGGAGCCGAATCCAATGGCAATGTTTGTTTTGCTCTGCGAATTCATGGAGAGCTAACCCTAACCCTAAGTGGAATTTTCCCCAATTGGATTTTCGCATGTATTTTGCCAGGTAATTTACATAAGGCAGTCTCAGAAGGCACGCCCGCTCCTAACCGTACTGATGGGAGCCGAATCCAATGGCAATGTCTGTTTTCCTCTGTGAATTCATGGTGAGCTAATCCTAACCCTAAGTGGAATTTTCCCGAATGGGATTTTCCCATGTATTTTGCAGGGAAATGTACATAGGGCAGGCTCAGAAGGCACGCCCCCTCCTAAACATACTGATGGGAGCCGAATCCAATGGCAATGTCTGTTTTGCTCTGCGAATTCATGGAGAGCTAACCCTAACCCTAAGTGGAATTTTCCACAATTGGATTTTCGCATGTATTTTGCCAGGAAATGTACATAGGGCTGGCTAACAAGGCAAGCCCCCTCCTAACCATACTGATGGGAACCGAATCCAATGGCAATGTCTGTTTTCCTCTGCGAATTCATGGAGAGCTAACCCTAACCCTAAGTGGAATTTTCCCGAATGGGATTTTCCCATGTATTTTGCCGGGAAATGTACATAAGGCTGGCTAACAAGGCAAGCCCCCTCCTAACCATACTGACGGGAGCCGAATCCAATGGCAATGTCTGTTTTGGTCTGCGAATTCGTGGAGAGCTAACCCTAACCCTAAGTGGAATTTCCACGAATGAAATTTTCCCATGTATTTTGCAGGGAAATGTACATAAGGCAGTCTCAGAAGGCACGCCCCCACCTAACCATACTGACGGGAGCCGAATCCAATGGCAATGTCTGTTTTCCTCTGCGAATTCATGGAGAGCTAACCCTAACCCTAAGTGGAATTTTCCCGAATGGGATTTTCCCATGTATTTTGCCGGGAAATGTACATAAGGCTGGCTAACAAGGCAAGCCCCCTCCTAACCATACTGACGGGAGCCGAATCCAATGGCAATGTCTGTTTTGGTCTGCGAATTCGTGGAGAGCTAACCCTAACCCTAAGTGGAATTTCCACGAATGAAATTTTCCCATGTATTTTGCAGGGAAATGTACATAAGGCAGTCTCAGAAGGCACGCCCCCACCTAACCATACTGACGGGAGCCGAATCCAATGGCAATGTCTGTTTTGCTCTGCGAATTCATGGAGAGCTAACCCTAACCCTAAGTGGAATTTTCCCGAATGGGATTTTCCCATGTATTTTGCCAGGAAATGTACATAAGGCTGGCTAACAAGGCAAGCCCCCTCCTAACCATACTGACGGAACCGAATCCAATGGTAATGTCTGTTTTCCTCTGCGAATTCATGGAGAGCTAACCCTAACCCTAAGTGGAATTTTCATGAATGAGATTTTCCCATGTATTTTGCCAGGAAATGTACATAAGGCACTCTCAGAAGGCACGCCCCCTCCTAACCATACTGATGGGAGCCGAATCCAATGGCAATGTCTGTTTTGCTCTGCGAATTCATGGAGAGCTAACCCTAACCCTAAGTGGAATTTTCCCCAATTGGATTTTCCCATGTATTTTGCCGGGAAATGTACATAAAGCAGTCTCAGAAGGCACGCCCCCTCCTAACCATACTGATGGGAGACGAACCCAATGGCAATGTCTGTTTTCCTCGGCGAAATCATGGAGAGCTAACCCTAACCCTAAGTGGAATTTTCCTCAATGGGATTTTCCCATGTATTTTTCCAGGAAATGTACATAAGGCAGGCTCAGAAGGCACGCCCCCTCCTAACCATACTGATGGGAGACGAATCCAATGGCAATGTCTGTTTTGCTCTTCAAATTAATGGAGAGCTAACCCTAACCCTAAGTGGAATTTTCCCGAATGGGATTTTCCCATGTATTTTGCCGGGAAATGTACATAAGGCTGGCTAACAAGGCAAGCCCCCTCCTAACCATACTGACGGGAGCCGAATCCAATGGCAATGTCTGTTTTCCTCGGCGAAATCATGGAGAGCTAACCCTAACCCTAAGTGGAATTTTCCTCAATGGGATTTTCCCATGTATTTTGCAGGGAAATGTACATAAGGCAGGCTCAGAAGGCACGCCCCCTCCTAAACATACTGATGGGAGCCGAATCCAATGGCAATGTCTGTTTTGCTCTGCGAATTCATGGAGAGCTAACCCTAACCCTAAGTGGAATTTTCCACAATTGGATTTTCGCATGTATTTTGCCAGGAAATGTACATAGGGCTGGCTAACAAGGCAAGCCCCCTCCTAACCATACTGATGGGAACCGAATCCAATGGCAATGTCTGTTTTCCTCTGCGAATTCATGGAGAGCTAACCCTAACCCTAAGTGGAATTTTCCCGAATGGGATTTTCCCATGTATTTTGCCGGGAAATGTACATAAGGCTGGCTAACAAGGCAAGCCCCCTCCTAACCATACTGACGGGAGCCGAATCCAATGGCAATGTCTGTTTTGGTCTGCGAATTCGTGGAGAGCTAACCCTAACCCTAAGTGGAATTTCCACGAATGAAATTTTCCCATGTATTTTGCAGGGAAATGTACATAAGGCAGTCTCAGAAGGCACGCCCCCACCTAACCATACTGACGGGAGCCGAATCCAATGGCAATGTCTGTTTTCCTCTGCGAATTCATGGAGAGCTAACCCTAACCCTAAGTGGAATTTTCCCGAATGGGATTTTCCCATGTATTTTGCCGGGAAATGTACATAAGGCTGGCTAACAAGGCAAGCCCCCTCCTAACCATACTGACGGGAGCCGAATCCAATGGCAATGTCTGTTTTGGTCTGCGAATTCGTGGAGAGCTAACCCTAACCCTAAGTGGAATTTCCACGAATGAAATTTTCCCATGTATTTTGCAGGGAAATGTACATAAGGCAGTCTCAGAAGGCACGCCCCCACCTAACCATACTGACGGGAGCCGAATCCAATGGCAATGTCTGTTTTGGTCTGCGAATTCATGGAGAGCTAACCCTAACCCTAAGTGGAATTTTCATGAATGAGATTTTCCCATGTATTTTGCCAGGAAATGTACATAAGGCTGGCTAACAAGGCAAGCCCCCTCCTAACCATACTGACGGAACCGAATCCAATGGTAATGTCTGTTTTCCTCTGCGAATTCATGGAGAGCTAACCCTAACCCTAAGTGGAATTTTCATGAATGAGATTTTCCCATGTATTTTGCCAGGAAATGTACATAAGGCACTCTCAGAAGGCACGCCCCCTCCTAACCATACTGATGGGAGCCGAATCCAATGGCAATGTCTGTTTTGCTCTGCGAATTCATAGAGAGCTAACCCTAACCCTAAGTGGAATTTTCCCCAATTGGATTTTCCCATGTATTTTGCCGGGAAATGTACATAAGGCAGTCTCAGAAGGCACGCCCCCTCCTAACCATACTGATGGGAGACGAACCCAATGGCAATGTCTGTTTTCCTCGGCGAAATCATGGAGAGCTAACCCTAACCCTAAGTGGAATTTTCCTCAATGGGATTTTCCCATGTATTTTTCCAGGAAATGTACATAAGGCAGGCTCAGAAGGCACGCCCCCTCCTAACCATACTGATGGGAGACGAATCCAATGGCAATGTCTGTTTTGCTCTTCAAATTAATGGAGAGCTAACCCTAACCCTAAGTGGAATTTTCCCGAATGGGATTTTCCCATGTATTTTGCCGGGAAATGTACATAAGGCTGGCTAACAAGGCAAGCCCCCTCCTAACCATACTGACGGGAGCCGAATCCAATGGCAATGTCTGTTTTCCTCGGCGAAATCATGGAGAGCTAACCCTAACCCTAAGTGGAATTTTCCTCAATGGGATTTTCCCATGTATTTTGCCAGGTAATGTACATAAGGCAGTCTCAGAAGGCACGCCCCCTCCTAACCATACTGACGGGAGCCGAATCCAATGGCAATGTCTGTTTTGCTCTACAAATTCATGGAGAGCTAACCCTAACCCTAAGTTGAATTTTCCCCAATTGGATTTTCGCATGAATTTTGCCAGGTAATTTACATATGGCAGTCTTAGAAGGCACGCCCCCTCCTAACCATACTGATGGGAGCCGAATCCAATGGTAATGTCTGTTTTCCTCTGCAAATTCATGGAGAGCTAACCCTAACCCTAAGTGGAATTTTCCCGAATGGGATTTTCCCATGTATTTTGCCGGGAAATGTACATAAGGCTGGCTAACAAGGCAAGCCCCCTCCTAACCATACTGACGGGAGCCGAATCCAATGTCTATGTCTGTTTTGCTCTGCGAATTCATGGAGAGCTAACCCTAACCCTAAGTGGAATTTTCACGAATGGGATTTTCCCATGTATTTTGCAGGGAAATGTACATAAGGCAGGTTCAGAAGGCACGCCGCCTCCTAACCATACTGATGGGAGCTGAATCCAATGGCAATGTCCGTTTTGCTCTGCGAATTCATGGAGAGCTAACCCTAACCCTAAGTGGAATTTAGCCGAATGGGATTTTCCCATGTATTTTGCCATGTAATGTACATAACGCAGTCTCAGAAGGCACGCCCCCTCCTAACCATACTGATGGGAGCCGAATCCAATGGCACTGTCTGTTTTCCTCGGCGAATTCATGGAGAGCTAACCCTAACCCTAAGTGGAATTTTCCACAATTGGATTTTCGCATGAATTTTGCCAGGTAATGTACATAAGGCAGTCTCAGAAGGCACGCCCCCTCCTAACCATACTGATGGGAACCGAATCCAATGGCAATGTCTGTTTTCCTCGGCAAATTCATAGAGAGCTAACCCTAACCCTAAGTGGAATTTTCCCCAATTGGATTTTCGCATGAATTTTGCCAGGTAATGTACATAAGGCAGTCTCAGAAGGCACGCCCCCTCCTAACCATACTGATGGGAACCGAATCCAATGGCAATGTCTGTTTTCCTCGGCGAATTCATGGAGAGCTAACCCTAACCCTAAGTGGAATTTTCCCCAATTAGATATTCCCATGTATTTTGCCAGGTAATGTACATAAGGCTGGCTAACATGGCAAGCCCCCTCCTAACCATACTGATGGGAGCCGAATCCAATGGCAATGTCTGTTTTGCTCTGCAAATTCATGGAGAGCTAACCCTAACCCTAAGTGGAATTTTCCCGAATGGGATTTTCCCATGTATTTTTCCGGGAAATGTACAAAAGGCTGGCTAACAAGGCTAGCCCCCTCCTAACCATACTGACGGGAGCCGAATCCAATGGCACTGTCTGTTTTCCTCGGCGAATTCATGGAGAGCTAACCCTAACCCTAAGTGGAATTTTCACGAATGAGATTTTTCCATGTATTTTGCAGGGAAATGTACATAAGGCAGGCTCAGAAGGCACGCCCCCTCCTAACCATACTGATGGGAGCCGAATCCAATGGCAATGTCTGTTTTGCTCTGCGAATTCATGGAGAGCTAACCCTAACCCTAGGTGGAATTTTCCCGAATGGGATTTTCCCATGTATTTTGCCAGGAAATGTACATAAGGCTGGCTAACAAGGCAAGCCCCCTCCTAACCATACTGATGGGGGCCGAATATAATGGCAACGTCTGTTTTCCTCTGCAAATTCATGGAGAGCTAACCCTAACCCTAAGTTGAATTTTCCCCAATTGCATTTTCGCATGAATTTTTCCAGGTAATTTACATAAGGCAGTCTCAGAAGGCACGCCCCCTCCTAACCATACAGATGGGAGCCAAATCCAATGGCAATGTCTGTTTTCCTCTGCGAATTCATAGAGAGCTAACCCTAACCCTAAGTGGAATTTTCCTGAATGGGATTTTCCCTTATATTTTGCCGGGGAATGTACATAAGGCTGGCTAACAAGGCACGCCGCCTCCTAACCATACTGATGGGAGCTGAATCCAATGGCAATGTCCGTTTTGCTCTGCGAATTCATGGAGAGCTTACCCTAACCCTAAGGGGAATTTAGCCGAATGGGATTTTCCCATGTATTTTGCCAGGTAATGTACATAACGCAGTCTCAGAAGGCACGCCCCATCGTAACCATACTGATGGGAGCCGAATCCAATGTCAATGTCTGTTTTCCTCGGCAAATTCATAGAGAGCTAACCCTAACCCTAAGTGGAATTTACCCCAATTGGATTTTCGCATGAATTTTGCCAGTTATGTACATAAGGCAGTCTCAGAAGGCACGCCCCCTCCTAACCATACTGATGGGAACCGAATCCAATGGCAATGTCTGTTTTCCTCGGCAAATTCATAGAGAGCTAACCCTAACCCTAAGTGGAATTTTCCCCAATTGGATTTTCGCATGAATTTTGCCAGGTAATGTACATAAGGCAGTCTCAGAAGGCACACCCCCTCCTAACCATACTGATGGGAACCGAATCCAATGGCAATGTCTGTTTTCCTCGGCGAATTCATGGAGAGCTAACCCTAACCCTAAGTGGAATTTTCCCCAATTAGATATTCCCATGTATTTTGCCAGGTAAT
Source organism: Natrix helvetica (assembly GCF_964273705.1). NCBI lineage: Eukaryota > Metazoa > Chordata > Lepidosauria > Squamata > Natricidae > Natrix > Natrix helvetica. Next base: position 22,466,389 of record NC_138550.1, read on the forward strand.
GTACATAAGGCTGGCTAACATGGCAAGCCCCCTCCTAACCATACTGATGGGAGCCGAATCCAATGGCAATGTCTGTTTTGCTCTGCAAATTCATGGAGAGCTAACCCTAACCCTAAGTGGAATTTTCCCGAATGGGATTTTCCCATGTATTTTGCCGGGAAATGTACATAAGGCTGGCTAACAAGGCTAGCCCCCTCCTAACCATACTGACGGGAGCCGAATCCAATGGCAATGTCTGTTTTGCTCTGCAAATTCATGGAGAGCTAACCCTAACCCTAAGTGGAATTTTCCCGAATGGGATTTTCCCATGTATTTTGCCGGGAAATGTACATAAGGCTGGCTAACAAGGCAAGCCCCCTCCTAACCATACTGACGGGAGCCGAATCCAATGGCAATGTCTGTTTTCCTCTGCGAATTCATGGAGAGGTAACCCTAACCCTAAGTGGAATTTTCACAAATGAGATTTTCCCATGTATTTTGCAGGGAAATGTACATAAGGCAGGCTCAGAAGGCACGCCCCGTCCTAACCATACTGATGGGAGCCGAATCCAATGGCAATGTCTGTTTTGCTCTGCGAATTCATGGAGAGCTAACCCTAACCCTAAGTGGAATTTTCCCCAATTGGATTTTCGCATGAATTTTGCCGGGGAATGTACATACGGCAGTCTCAGAAGATACGCCCCCTCCTAACCATACTGATGGGAGCCAAATCCAATGGCACTGTCTGTTTTCCTCGGCAAATTCATGGAGAGCTAACCCTAACCCTAAGTGGAATTTTCACGAATGAGATTTTTCCATGTATTTTGCAGGGAAATGTACATAAGGCAGGCTCAGAAGGCACGCCCCCTCCTAACCATACTGATGTGAGACGAATCCAATGTCTATGTCTGTTTTGCTCTGCGAATTCATGGAGAGCTAACCCTAACCCTAAGTGGAATTTTCACGAATGGGATATTCCCATGTATTTTGCCGGGAAATGTACATAAGGCTGGCTAACAAGGCAAGCCCCCTCCTAACCATACTGACGGGAGCCGAATCCAATGGCAACGTCTGTTTTCCTCTGCGAATTCATGGAGAGCTAACCCTAACCCTAAGTTGAATTTTCCCCAATTGCATTTTCGTATGAATTTTTCCAGGTAATTTACATAAGGCAGTCTCAGAAGGCACGCCCCCTCCTAACCATACTGATGGGAGCCGAATCCAATGGCAATGTCTGTTTTGCTCTGCGAATTCATGGAGAGCTAACCCTAACCCTAAGTGGAATTTTCCCGAATGGGATTTTCCCATGTATTTTGCCGGGGAATGTACATAAGGCTGGCTAACAAGGCAAGCCCCCTCCTAACCATACTGACGGGAGCCGAATCCAATGGCAATGTCTGTTTTCCTCTGCGAATTCATGGAGAGGTAACCCTAACCCTAAGTGGAATTTTCACAAATGAGATTTTCCCATGTATTTTGCAGGGAAATGTACATAAGGCAGGCTCAGAAGGCACGCCCCCTCCTAACCATACTGATGGGAGCCGAATCCGATGGCAATGTCTGTTTTCCTCTGCGAATTCATAGAGAGCTAACCCTAACCCTAAGTGGAATTTTCCTGAATGGGATTTTCCCTTGTATTTTGCCGGGGAATGTACATAAGGCTGGCTAACAAGGCAAGCACCCTCCTAACCATACTGACGGGAGCCGAATCCAATGTCTATGTCTGTTTTGCTCTGCGAATTCATGGAGAGCTAACCCTAACCCTAAGTGGAATTTTCACGAATGGGATTTTCCCATTTATTTTGCAGGGAAATGTACATAAGGCAGGCTCAGAAGGCACGCCGCCTCCTAAACATACTGATGGGAGCTGAATCCAATGGCAATGTCCGTTTTGCTCTGCGAATTCATGGAGAGCTAACCCTAACCCTAAGTGGAATTTAGCCGAATGGGATTTTCCCATGTATTTTGCCAGGTAATGTACATAACGCAGTCTCAGAAGGCACGCCCCATCGTAACCATACTGATGGGAGCCGAATCCAATGTCAATGTCTGTTTTCCTCGGCAAATTCATAGAGAGCTAACCCTAACCCTAAGTGGAATTTACCCCAATTGGATTTTCGCATGAATTTTGCCAGTTATGTACATAAGGCAGTCTCAGAAGGCACGCCCCCTCCTAACCATACTGATGGGAACCGAATCCAATGGCAATGTCTGTTTTCCTCGGCAAATTCATAGAGAGCTAACCCTAACCCTAAGTGGAATTTTCCCCAATTGGATTTTCGCATGAATTTTGCCAGGTAATGTACATAAGGCAGTCTCAGAAGGCACACCCCCTCCTAACCATACTGATGGGAACCGAATCCAATGGCAATGTCTGTTTTCCTCGGCGAATTCATGGAGAGCTAACCCTAACCCTAAGTGGAATTTTCCCCAATTAGATATTCCCATGTATTTTGCCAGGTAATGTACATAAGGCTGGCTAACATGGCAAGCCCCCTCCTAACCATACTGATGGGAGCCGAATCCAATGGCAATGTCTGTTTTGCTCTGCAAATTCATGGAGAGCTAACCCTAACCCTAAGTGGAATTTTCCCGAATGGGATTTTCCCATGTATTTTGCCGGGAAATGTACATAAGGCTGGCTAACAAGGCTAGCCCCCTCCTAACCATACTGACGGGAGCCGAATCCAATGGCAATGTCTGTTTTGCTCTGCAAATTCATGGAGAGCTAACCCTAACCCTAAGTGGAATTTTCCCGAATGGGATTTTCCCATGTATTTTGCCGGGAAATGTACATAAGGCTGGCTAACAAGGCAAGCCCCCTCCTAACCATACTGACGGGAGCCGAATCCAATGGCAATGTCTGTTTTCCTCTGCGAATTCATGGAGAGGTAACCCTAACCCTAAGTGGAATTTTCACAAATGAGATTTTCCCATGTATTTTGCAGGGAAATGTACATAAGGCAGGCTCAGAAGGCACGCCCCGTCCTAACCATACTGATGGGAGCCGAATCCAATGGCAATGTCTGTTTTGCTCTGCGAATTCATGGAGAGCTAACCCTAACCCTAAGTGGAATTTTCCCCAATTGGATTTTCGCATGAATTTTGCCGGGGAATGTACATACGGCAGTCTCAGAAGATACGCCCCCTCCTAACCATACTGATGGGAGCCAAATCCAATGGCACTGTCTGTTTTCCTCGGCAAATTCATGGAGAGCTAACCCTAACCCTAAGTGGAATTTTCACGAATGAGATTTTTCCATGTATTTTGCAGGGAAATGTACATAAGGCAGGCTCAGAAGGCACGCCCCCTCCTAACCATACTGATGTGAGACGAATCCAATGTCTATGTCTGTTTTGCTCTGCGAATTCATGGAGAGCTAACCCTAACCCTAAGTGGAATTTTCACGAATGGGATATTCCCATGTATTTTGCCGGGAAATGTACATAAGGCTGGCTAACAAGGCAAGCCCCCTCCTAACCATACTGACGGGAGCCGAATCCAATGGCAACGTCTGTTTTCCTCTGCGAATTCATGGAGAGCTAACCCTAACCCTAAGTTGAATTTTCCCCAATTGCATTTTCGTATGAATTTTTCCAGGTAATTTACATAAGGCAGTCTCAGAAGGCACGCCCCCTCCTAACCATACTGATGGGAGCCGAATCCAATGGCAATGTCTGTTTTGCTCTGCGAATTCATGGAGAGCTAACCCTAACCCTAAGTGGAATTTTCCCGAATGGGATTTTCCCATGTATTTTGCCGGGGAATGTACATAAGGCTGGCTAACAAGGCAAGCCCCCTCCTAACCATACTGACGGGAGCCGAATCCAATGGCAATGTCTGTTTTCCTCTGCGAATTCATGGAGAGGTAACCCTAACCCTAAGTGGAATTTTCACAAATGAGATTTTCCCATGTATTTTGCAGGGAAATGTACATAAGGCAGGCTCAGAAGGCACGCCCCCTCCTAACCATACTGATGGGAGCCGAATCCGATGGCAATGTCTGTTTTCCTCTGCGAATTCATAGAGAGCTAACCCTAACCCTAAGTGGAATTTTCCTGAATGGGATTTTCCCTTGTATTTTGCCGGGGAATGTACATAAGGCTGGCTAACAAGGCAAGCACCCTCCTAACCATACTGACGGGAGCCGAATCCAATGTCTATGTCTGTTTTGCTCTGCGAATTCATGGAGAGCTAACCCTAACCCTAAGTGGAATTTTCACGAATGGGATTTTCCCATGTATTTTGCAGGGAAATGTACATAAGGCAGGCTCAGAAGGCACGCCGCCTCCTAAACATACTGATGGGAGCTGAATCCAATGGCAATGTCCGTTTTGCTCTGCGAATTCATGGAGAGCTAACCCTAACCCTAAGTGGAATTTAGCCGAATGGGATTTTCCCATGTATTTTGCCAGGTAATGTACATAACGCAGTCTCAGAAGGCACGCCCCCTCCTAACCATACTGATGGGAGCCGAATCCAATGTCAATGTCTGTTTTCCTCGGCGAATTTATAGAGAGCTAACCCTAACCCTAAGTGGAATTTACCCCAATTGGATTTTCGCATGAATTTTGCCAGGTAATGTACATAAGGCAGTCTCAGAAGGCACGCCCCCTCCTAACCATACTGATGGGAACCGAATCCAATGGCAATGTCTGTTTTCCTCGGCAAATTCATAGAGAGCTAACCCTAACCCTAAGTGGAATTTTCCCCAATTGGATTTTCGCATGAATTTTGCCGGGTAATGTACATACGGCAGTCTCAGAAGATACGCCCCCTCCTAACCATACTGATGGGAACCGAATCCAATGGCAATGTCTGTTTTCCTCGGCGAATTCATGGAGAGCTAACCCTAACCCTAAGTGGAATTTTCCCCAATTAGATATTCCCATGTATTTTGCCAGGTAATGTAAATAAGGCTGGCTAACATGGCAAGCCCCCTCCTAACCATACTGATGGGAGCCGAATCCAATGGCAATGTCTGTTTTGCTCTACAAATTCATGGAGAGCTAACCCTAACCCTAAGTGGAATTTTCCCGAATGGGATTTTCCCATGTATTTTGCCGGGAAATGTACATAAGGCTGGCTAACAAGGCTAGCCCCCTCCTAACCATACTGACGGGAGCCGAATCCAATGGCAATGTCTGTTTTGGTCTGCGAATTCATGGAGAGCTAACCCTAACCCTAAGTGGAATTTAGCCGAATGGGATTTTCCCATGTATTTTGCTGGGAAATGTACATAAGGCAGGCTCAGAAGGCACGCCCCGTCCTAACCATACTGATGGGAGCCGAATCCAATGGCAATGTCTGTTTTGCTCTGCGAATTCATGGAGAGCTAACCCTAACCCTAAGTGGAATTTTCCCCAATTGGATTTTCGCATGAATTTTGCCGGGTAATGTACATACGGCAGTCTCAGAAGATACGCCCCCTCCTAACCATACTGATGGGAGCCAAATCCAATGGCACTGTCTGTTTTCCTCGGCGAATTCATGGAGAGCTAACCCTAACCCTAAGTGGAATTTTCACGAATGAGATTTTTCCATGTATTTTGCAGGGAAATGTACATAAGGCAGGCTCAGAAGGCACGCCCCCTCCTAACCATACTGATGGGAGACGAATCCAATGTCTATGTCTGTTTTGCTCTGCGAATTCATGGAGAGCTAACCCTAACCCTAAGTGGAATTTTCACGAATGGGATTTTCCCATGTATTTTGCCGGGAAATGTACATAAGGCTGGCTAACAAGGCAAGCCCCCTCCTAACCATACTGACGGGAGCCGAATCCAATGGCAACGTCTGTTTTCCTCTGCGAATTCATGGAGAGCTAACCCTAACCCTAAGTTGAATTTTCCCCAATTGCATTTTCGTATGAATTTTTCCAGGTAATTTACATAAGGCAGTCTCAGAAGGCACGCCCCCTCCTAACCATACTGATGGGAGCCGAATCCAATGGCAATGTCTGTTTTCCTCTGCGAATTCATAGAGAGCTAACCCTAACGCTAAGTGGAATTTTCCTGAATGGGATTTTCCCTTGTATTTTGCCGGGGAATGTACATAAGGCTGGCTAACAAGGCAAGCCCCCTCCTAACCATACTGACGGGAGCCGAATCCAATGGCAATGTCTGTTTTGGTCTGCGAATTCATGGAGAGCTAACCCTAACCCTAAGTGGAATTTTCACGAATGAGATTTTCCCATGTATTTTGCAGGGAAATGTACATAAGGCAGTCTCAGAAGGCACGCCCCCTCCTAACCATACTGATGGGAGCCGAATCCAATGGCAATGTCTGTTTTGCTCTGCGAATTCATGGAGAGCTAACCCTAACCCTAAGTGGAATTTTCCCAAATGGGATTTTCCCATGTATTTTGCCGGGAAATGTACATAAGGCTGGCTAACAAGGCAAGCCCCCTCCTAACCATACTGACGGGAGCCGAATCCAATGGCAATGTCTGTTTTCCTCTGCGAATTCATGAAGAGCTAACCCTAACCCTAAGTTGAATTTTCCCCAATTGCATTTTCGTATGAATTTTTCCAGGTAATTTACATAAGGCAGTCTCAGAAGGCACGCCCCCTCCTAACCATACTGATGGGAGCCGAATCCAATGGCAATGTCTGTTTTCCTCTGCGAATTCATAGAGAGCTAACCCTAACGCTAAGTGGAATTTTCCTGAATGGGATTTTCCCTTGTATTTTGCCGGGGAATGTACATAAGGCTGGCTAACAAGGCAAGCCCCCTCCTAACCATACTGACGGGAGCCGAATCCAATGGCAATGTCTGTTTTCCTCTGCGAATTCATGGAGAGGTAACCCTAACCCTAAGTGGAATTTTCACAAATGAGATTTTCCCATGTATTTTGCAGGGAAATGTACATAAGGCAGGCTCAGAAGGCACGCCCCCTCCTAACCATACTGACGGGAGCCGAATCCAATGTCTATGTCTGTTTTGCTCTGCGAATTCATGGAGAGCTAACCCTAACCCTAAGTGGAATTTTCACGAATGAGATTTTTCCATGTATTTTGCAGGGAAATGTATATAAGGCAGGCTCAGAAGGCACGCCCCCTCCTAACCATACTGATGTGAGACGAATCCAATGTCTATGTCTGTTTTGCTCTGCGAATTCATGGAGAGCTAACCCTAACCCTAAGTGGAATTTTCACGAATGGGATTTTCCCATGTATTTTGCCGGGAAATGTACATAAGGCTGGCTAACAAGGCAAGCCCCCTCCTAACCATACTGACGGGAGCCGAATCCAATGGCAACGTCTGTTTTCCTCTGCGAATTCATGGAGAGCTAACCCTAACACTAAGTTGAATTTTCCCCAATTGCATTTTCGTATGAATTTTTCCAGGTAATTTACATAAGGCAGTCTCAGAAGGCACGCCCCCTCCTAACCATACTGATGGGAGCCGAATCCAATGGCAATGTCTGTTTTGCTCTGCGAATTCATGGAGAGCTAACCCTAACCCTAAGTGGAATTTTCCCGAATGGGATTTTCCCATGTATTTTGCCGGGGAATGTACATAAGGCTGGCTAACAAGGCAAGCCCCCTCCTAACCATACTGACGGGAGCCGAATCCAATGGCAATGTCTGTTTTCCTCTGCGAATTCATGGAGAGGTAACCCTAACCCTAAGTGGAATTTTCACAAATGAGATTTTCCCATGTATTTTGCAGGGAAATGTACATAAGGCAGGCTCAGAAGGCACGCCCCCTCCTAACCATACTGATGGGAGCCGAATCCGATGGCAATGTCTGTTTTCCTCTGCGAATTCATAGAGAGCTAACCCTAACCCTAAGTGGAATTTTCCTGAATGGGATTTTCCCTTGTATTTTGCCGGGGAATGTACATAAGGCTGGCTAACAAGGCAAGCCCCCTCCTAACCATACTGACGGGAGCCGAATCCAATGTCTATGTCTGTTTTGCTCTGCGAATTCATGGAGAGCTAACCCTAACCCTAAGTGGAATTTTCACAAATGGGATTTTCCCATGTATTTTGCAGGGAAATGTACATAAGGCAGGCTCAGAAGGCACGCCGCCTCCTAAACATACTGATGTGAGACGAATCCAATGTCTATGTCTGTTTTGCTCTGCGAATTCATGGAGAGCTAACCCTAACCCTAAGTGGAATTTTCACGAATGGGATTTTCCCATGTATTTTGCCGGGAAATGTACATAAGGCTGGCTAACAAGGCAAGCCCCCTCCTAACCATACTGACGGGAGCCGAATCCAATGGCAACGTCTGTTTTCCTCTGCGAATTCATGGAGAGCTAACCCTAACACTAAGTTGAATTTTCCCCAATTGCATTTTCGTATGAATTTTTCCAGGTAATTTACATAAGGCAGTCTCAGAAGGCACGCCCCCTCCTAACCATACTGATGGGAGCCGAATCCAATGGCAATGTCTGTTTTGCTCTGCGAATTCATGGAGAGCTAACCCTAACCCTAAGTGGAATTTTCCCGAATGGGATTTTCCCATGTATTTTGCCGGGGAATGTACATAAGGCTGGCTAACAAGGCAAGCCCCCTCCTAACCATACTGACGGGAGCCGAATCCAATGGCAATGTCTGTTTTCCTCTGCGAATTCATGGAGAGGTAACCCTAACCCTAAGTGGAATTTTCACAAATGAGATTTTCCCATGTATTTTGCAGGGAAATGTACATAAGGCAGGCTCAGAAGGCACGCCCCCTCCTAACCATACTGATGGGAGCCGAATCCGATGGCAATGTCTGTTTTCCTCTGCGAATTCATAGAGAGCTAACCCTAACCCTAAGTGGAATTTTCCTGAATGGGATTTTCCCTTGTATTTTGCCGGGGAATGTACATAAGGCTGGCTAACAAGGCAAGCCCCCTCCTAACCATACTGACGGGAGCCGAATCCAATGTCTATGTCTGTTTTGCTCTGCGAATTCATGGAGAGCTAACCCTAACCCTAAGTGGAATTTTCACAAATGGGATTTTCCCATGTATTTTGCAGGGAAATGTACATAAGGCAGGCTCAGAAGGCACGCCGCCTCCTAAACATACTGATGGGAGCTGAATCCAATGGCAATGTCCGTTTTGCTCTGCGAATTCATGGAGAGCTAACCCTAACCCTAAGTGGAATTTAGCCGAATGGGATTTTCCCATGTATTTTGCCAGGTAATGTACATAACGCAGTCTCAGAAGGCACGCCCCCTCCTAACCATACTGATGGGAGCCGAATCCAATGTCAATGTCTGTTTTCCTCGGCGAATTCATAGAGAGCTAACCCTAACCCTAAGTGGAATTTACCCCAATTGGATTTTCGCATGAATTTTGCCAGGTAATGTACATAAGGCAGTCTCAGAAGGCACGTCCCCTCCTAACCATACTGATGGGAACCGAATCCAATGGCAATGTCTGTTTTCCTCGGCAAATTCATAGAGAGCTAACCCTAACCCTAAGTGGAATTTTCCCCAATTGGATTTTCGCATGAATTTTGCCGGGTAATGTACATACGGCAGTCTCAGAAGATACGCCCCCTCCTAACCATACTGATGGGAACCGAATCCAATGGCAATGTCTGTTTTCCTCGGCGAATTCATGGAGAGCTAACCCTAACCCTAAGTGGAATTTTCCCCAATTAGATATTCCCATGTATTTTGCCAGGTAATGTAAATAAGGCTGGCTAACATGGCAAGCCCCCTCCTAACCATACTGATGGGAGCCGAATCCAATGGCAATGTCTGTCTGGCTCTACAAATTCATGGAGAGCTAACCCTAACCCTAAGTGGAATTTTCCCGAATGGGATTTTCCCATGTATTTTGCCGGGAAATGTACATAAGGCTGGCTAACAAGGCTAGCCCCCTCCTAACCATACTGACGGGAGCCGAATCCAATGGCAATGTCTGTTTTGGTCTGCGAATTCATGGAGAGCTAACCTTAACCCTAAGTGGAATTTAGCCGAATGGGATTTTCCCATGTATTTTGCTGGGAAATGTACATAAGGCAGGCTCAGAAGGCACGCCCCGTCCTAACCATACTGATGGGAGCCGAATCCAATGGCAATGTCTGTTTTGCTCTGCGAATTCATGGAGAGCTAACCCTAACCCTAAGTGGAATTTTCCCCAATTGGATTTTCGCATGAATTTTGCCGGGTAATGTACATACGGCAGTCTCAGAAGATACGCCCCCTCCTAACCATACTGATGGGAGCCAAATCCAATGGCACTGTCTGTTTTCCTCGGCGAATTCATGGAGAGCTAACCCTAACCCTAAGTGGAATTTTCACGAATGAGATTTTTCCATGTATTTTGCAGGGAAATGTACATAAGGCAGGCTCAGAAGGCACGCCGCCTCCTAACCATACTGATGGGAGCTGAATCCAATGGCAATGTCCGTTTTGCTCTGCGAATTCATGGAGAGCTAACCCTAACCCTAAGTGGAATTTAGCCGAATGGGATTTTCCCATGTATTTTGCCGGGAAATGTACATAAGGCAGGCTCAGAAGGCACGCCCCCTCCTAACCATACTGATGGGAGCCGAATCCAATGGCAATGTCTGTTTTCCTCTGCGAATTCATAGAGAGCTAACCCTAACCCTAAGTGGAATTTTCCTGAATGGGATTTTCCCTTGTATTTTGCCGGGGAATGTACATAAGGCTGGCTAACAAGGCAAGCCCCCTCCTAACCATACTGACGGGAGCCGAATCCAATGTCTATGTCTGTTTTGCTCTGCGAATTCATGGAGAGCTAACCCTAACCCTAAGTGGAATTTTCACGAATGGGATTTTTCCATGTATTTTGCAGGGAAATGTACATAAGGCAGGCTCAGAAGGCACGCCCCCTCCTAACCATACTGATGTGAGACGAATCCAATGTCTATGTCTGTTTTGCTCTGCGAATTCATGGAGAGCTAACCCTAACCCTAAGTGGAATTTTCACGAATGGGATTTTCCCATGTATTTTGCCGGGAAATGTACATAAGGCTGGCTAACAAGGCAAGCCCCCTCCTAACCATACTGACGGGAGCCGAATCCAATGGCAACGTCTGTTTTCCTCTGCGAATTCATGGAGAGCTAACCCTAACCCTAAGTTGAATTTTCCCCAATTGCATTTTCGTATGAATTTTTCCAGGTAATTTACATAAGGCAGTCTCAGAAGGCACGCCCCCTCCTAACCATACTGATGGGAGCCGAATCCAATGGCAATGTCTGTTTTCCTCTGTGAATTCATAGAGAGCTAACCCTAACGCTAAGTGGAATTTTCCTGAATGGGATTTTCCCTTGTATTTTGCCGGGGAATGTACATAAGGCTGGCTAACAAGGCAAGCCCCCTCCTAACCATACTGACAGGAGCCGAATACAATGGCAATGTCTGTTTTCCTCTGCGAATTCATGGAGAGGTAACCCTAACCCTAAGTGGAATTTTCACAAATGAGATTTTCCCATGTATTTTGCAGGGAAATGTACATAAGGCAGGCTCAGAAGGCACGCCCCCTCCTAACCATACTGATGGGAGCCGAATCCAATGGCAATGTCTGTTTTCCTCTGCGAATTCATAGAGAGCTAACCCTAACCCTAAGTGGAATTTTCCTGAATGGGATTTTCCCTTGTATTTTGCCGGGGAATGTACATAAGGCTGGCTAACAAGGCAAGCCCCCTCCTAACCATACTGACGGGAGCCGAATCCAATGTCTATGTCTGTTTTGCTCTGCGAATTCATGGAGAGCTAACCCTAACCCTAAGTGGAATTTTCACGAATGGGATTTTCCCATGTATTTTGCAGGGAAATGTACATAAGGCAGGCTCAGAAGGCACGCCGCCTCCTAAACATACTGATGGGAGCTGAATCCAATGGCAATGTCCGTTTTGCTCTGCGAATTCATGGAGAGCTAACCCTAACCCTAAGTGGAATTTAGCCGAATGGGATTTTCCCATGTATTTTGCCAGGTAATGTACATAACGCAGTCTCAGAAGGCACGCCCCCTCCTAACCATACTGATGGGAGCCGAATCCAATGTCAATGTCTGTTTTCCTCGGCGAATTCATAGAGAGCTAACCCTAACCCTAAGTGGAATTTACCCCAATTGGATTTTCGCATGAATTTTGCCAGGTAATGTACATAAGGCAGTCTCAGAAGGCACGCCCCCTCCTAACCATACTGATGGGAACCGAATCCAATGGCAATGTCTGTTTTCCTCGGCAAATTCATAGAGAGCTAACCCTAACCCTAAGTGGAATTTTCCCCAATTGGATTTTCACATGAATTTTGCCGGGTAATGTACATACGGCAGTCTCAGAAGATACGCCCCCTCCTAACCATACTGATGGGAACCGAATCCAATGGCAATGTCTGTTTTCCTCGGCGAATTCATGGAGAGCTAACCGTAACCCTAAGTGGAATTTTCACGAATGGGATTTTCCCATGTATTTTGCCGGGAAATGTACATAAGGCAGGCTCAGAAGGCACGCCCCGTCCTAACCATACTGATGGGAGCCGAATCCAATGGCAATGTCTGTTTTGCTCTGCGAATTCATGGAGAGCTAACCCTAACCCTAAGTGGAATTTAGCCGAATGGGATTTTCCCATGTATTTTGCTGGGAAATGTACATAAGGCAGGCTCAGAAGGCACGCCCCGTCCTAACCATACTGATGGGAGCCGAATCCAATGGCAATGTCTGTTTTGCTCTGCGAATTCATGGAGAGCTAACCCTAACCCTAAGTGGAATTTTCCCCAATTGGATTTTCGCATGAATTTTGCCGGGTAATGTACATACGGCAGTCTCAGAAGATACGCCCCCTCCTAACCATACTGATGGGAGCCAAATCCAATGGCACTGTCTGTTTTCCTCGGCGAATTCATGGAGAGCTAACCCTAACCCTAAGTGGAATTTTCACGAATGAGATTTTTCCATGTATTTTGCAGGGAAATGTACATAAGGCAGGCTCAGAAGGCACGCCCCCTCCTAACCATACTGATGGGAGACGAATCCAATGTCTATGTCTGTTTTGCTCTGCGAATTCATGGAGAGCTAACCCTAACCCTAAGTGGAATTTTCACGAATGAGATTTTCCCATGTATTTTGCCGGGAAATGTACATAAGGCTGGCTAACAAGGCAAGCCCCCTCCTAACCATACTGACGGGAGCCGAATCCAATGGCAACGTCTGTTTTCCTCTGCGAATTCATGGAGAGCTAACCCTAACCCTAAGTTGAATTTTCCCCAATTGCATTTTCGTATGAATTTTTCCAGGTAATTTACATAAGGCAGTCTCAGAAGGCACGCCCCCTCCTAACCATACTGATGGGAGCCGAATCCAATGGCAATGTCTGTTTTCCTCTGCGAATTCATAGAGAGCTAACCCTAACGCTAAGTGGAATTTTCTTGAATGGGATTTTCCCTTGTATTTTGCCGGGGAATGTACATAAGGCTGGCTAACAAGGCAAGCCCCCTCCTAACCATACTGACGGGAGCCGAATCCAATGGCAATGTCTGTTTTGGTCTGCGAATTCATGGAGAGCTAACCCTAACCCTAAGTGGAATTTTCACGAATGAGATTTTCCCATGTATTTTGCAGGGAAATGTACATAAGGCAGTCTCAGAAGGCACGCCCCCTCCTAACCATACTGATGGGAGCCGAATCCAATGGCAATGTCTGTTTTGCTCTGCGAATTCATGGAGAGCTAACCCTAACCCTAAGTGGAATTTTCCCAAATGGGATTTTCCCATGTATTTTGCCGGGAAATGTACATAAGGCTGGCTAACAAGGCAAGCCCCCTCCTAACCATACTGACGGGAGCCGAATCCAATGGCAATGTCTGTTTTCCTCTGCGAATTCATGAAGAGCTAACCCTAACCCTAAGTTGAATTTTCCCCAATTGCATTTTCGTATGAATTTTTCCAGGTAATTTACATAAGGCAGTCTCAGAAGGCACGCCCCCTCCTAACCATACTGATGGGAGCCGAATCCAATGGCAATGTCTGTTTTCCTCTGCGAATTCATAGAGAGCTAACCCTAACGCTAAGTGGAATTTTCCTGAATGGGATTTTCCCTTGTATTTTGCCGGGGAATGTACATAAGGCTGGCTAACAAGGCAAGCCCCCTCCTAACCATACTGACGGGAGCCGAATCCAATGGCAATGTCTGCTTTCCTCTACGAATTCATGGAGAGGTAACCCTAACCCTAAGTGGAATTTTCACAAATGAGATTTTCCCATGTATTTTGCAGGGAAATGTACATAAGGCAGGCTCATAAGGCACGCCCCCTCCTAACCATACTGACGGGAGCCGAATCCAATGTCTATGTCTGTTTTGCTCTGCGAATTCATGGAGAGCTAACCCTAACCCTAAGTGGAATTTTCACGAATGGGATTTTCCCATGTATTTTGCAGGGAAATGTACATAAGGCAGGCTCAGAAGGCACGCCGCCTCCTAACCATACTGATGGGAGCTGAATCCAATGGCAATGTCCGTTTTGCTCTGCGAATTCATGGAGAGCTAACCCTAACCCTAAGTGGAATTTAGCCGAATGGGATTTTCCCATGTATTTTGCCGGGAAATGTACATAAGGCAGGCTCAGAAGGCACGCCCCCTCCTAACCATACTGATGGGAGCCGAATCCAATGGCAATGTCTGTTTTCCTCTGCGAATTCATAGAGAGCTAACCCTAACCCTAAGTGGAATTTTCCTGAATGGGATTTTCCCTTGTATTTTGCCGGGGAATGTACATAAGGCTGGCTAACAAGGCAAGCCCCCTCCTAACCATACTGACGGGAGCCGAATCCAATGTCTATGTCTGTTTTGCTCTGCGAATTCATGGAGAGCTAACCCTAACCCTAAGTGGAATTTTCACGAATGGGATTTTTCCATGTATTTTGCAGGGAAATGTACATAAGGCAGGCTCAGAAGGCACGCCCCCTCCTAACCATACTGATGGGAGACGAATCCAATGTCTATGTCTGTTTTGCTCTGCGAATTCATGGAGAGCTAACCCTAACCCTAAGTGGAATTTTCACGAATAGGATTTTCCCATGTATTTTGCCGGGAAATGTACATAAGGCTGGCTAACAAGGCAAGCCCCCTCCTAACCATACTGACGGGAGCCGAATCCAATGGCAACGTCTGTTTTCCTCTGCGAATTCATGGAGAGCTAACCCTAACCCTAAGTTGAATTTTCCCCAATTGCATTTTCGTATGAATTTTTCCAGGTAATTTACATAAGGCAGTCTCAGAAGGCACGCCCCCTCCTAACCATACTGATGGGAGCCGAATCCAATGGCAATGTCTGTTTTCCTCTGTGAATTCATAGAGAGCTAACCCTAACGCTAAGTGGAATTTTCCTGAATGGGATTTTCCCTTGTATTTTGCCGGGGAATGTACATAAGGCTGGCTAACAAGGCAAGCCCCCTCCTAACCATACTGACAGGAGCCGAATACAATGGCAATGTCTGTTTTCCTCTGCGAATTCATGGAGAGGTAACCCTAACCCTAAGTGGAATTTTCACAAATGAGATTTTCCCATGTATTTTGCAGGGAAATGTACATAAGGCAGGCTCAGAAGGCACGCCCCCTCCTAACCATACTGATGGGAGCCGAATCCAATGGCAATGTCTGTTTTCCTCTGCGAATTCATAGAGAGCTAACCCTAACCCTAAGTGGAATTTTCCTGAATGGGATTTTCCCTTGTATTTTGCCGGGGAATGTACATAAGGCTGGCTAACAAGGCAAGCCCCCTCCTAACCATACTGACGGGAGCCGAATCCAATGTCTATGTCTGTTTTGCTCTGCGAATTCATGGAGAGCTAACCCTAACCCTAAGTGGAATTTTCACGAATGGGATTTTCCCATGTATTTTGCAGGGAAATGTACATAAGGCAGGCACAGAAGGCACGCCGCCTCCTAAACATACTGATGGGAGCTGAATCCAATGGCAATGTCCGTTTTGCTCTGCGAATTCATGGAGAGCTAACCCTAACCCTAAGTGGAATTTAGCCGAATGGAATTTTCCCATGTATTTTGCCAGGTAATGTACATAACGCAGTCTCAGAAGGCACGCCCCCTCCTAACCATACTGATGGGAGCCGAATCCAATGTCAATGTCTGTTTTCCTCGGCGAATTCATAGAGAGCTAACCCTAACCCTAAGTGGAATTTACCCCAATTGGATTTTCGCATGAATTTTGCCAGGTAATGTACATAAGGCAGTCTCAGAAGGCACGCCCCCTCCTAACCATACTGATGGGAACCGAATCCAATGGCAATGTCTGTTTTCCTCGGCAAATTCATAGAGAGCTAACCCTAACCCTAAGTGGAATTTTCCCCAATTGGATTTTCGCATGAATTTTGCCGGGTAATGTACATACGGCAGTCTCAGAAGATACGCCCCCTCCTAACCATACTGATGGGAACCGAATCCAATGGCAATGTCTGTTTTCCTCGGCGAATTCATGGAGAGCTAACCGTAACCCTAAGTGGAATTTTCCTGAATGGGATTTTCCCTTGTATTTTGCCGGGGAATGTACATAAGGCTGGCTAACAAGGCAAGCCCCCTCCTAACCATACTGACGGGAGCCGAATCCAATGTCTATGTCTGTTTTGCTCTGCGAATTCATGGAGAGCTAACCCTAACCCTAAGTGGAATTTTCACGAATGGGATTTTCCCATGTATTTTGCAGGGAAATGTACATAAGGCAGGCTCAGAAGGCACGCCCCCTCCTAACCATACTGATGGGAGCCGAATCCAATGTCAATGTCTGTTTTCCTCGGCGAATTCATAGAGAGCTAACCCTAACCCTAAGTGGAATTTACCCCAATTGGATTTTCGCATGAATTTTGTCAGGTAATGTACATAAGGCAGTCTCAGAAGGCACGCCCCCTCCTAACCATACTGATGGGAACCGAATCCAATGGCAATGTCTGTTTTCCTCGGCAAATTCATAGAGTGCTAACCCTAACCCTAAGTGGAATTTTCCCCAATTGGATTTTCGCATGAATTTTGCCGGGTAATGTACATACGGCAGTCTCAGAAGATACGCCCCCTCCTAACCATACTGATGGGAACCGAATCCAATGGCAATGTCTGTTTTCCTCGGCGAATTCATGGAGAGCTAACCGTAACCCTAAGTGGAATTTTCACGAATGGGATTTTCCCATGTATTTTGCCGGGAAATGTACATAAGGCTGGCTAACAAGGCAAGCCCCCTCCTAACCATACTGACGGGAGCCGAATCCAATGGCAACGTCTGTTTTCCTCTGCGAATTCATGGAGAGCTAACCCTAACCCTAAGTTGAATTTTCCCCAATTGCATTTTCGTATGAATTTTTCCAGGTAATTTACATAAGGCAGTCTCAGAAGGCACGCCCCCTCCTAACCATACTGATGGGAGCCGAATCCAATGGCAATGTCTGTTTTCCTCTGTGAATTCATAGAGAGCTAACCCTAACGCTAAGTGGAATTTTCCTGAATGGGATTTTCCCTTGTATTTTGCCGGGGAATGTACATAAGGCTGGCTAACAAGGCAAGCCCCCTCCTAACCATACTGACAGGAGCCGAATACAATGGCAATGTCTGTTTTCCTCTGCGAATTCATGGAGAGGTAACCCTAACCCTAAGTGGAATTTTCACAAATGAGATTTTCCCATGTATTTTGCAGGGAAATGTACATAAGGCAGGCTCAGAAGGCACGCCCCCTCCTAACCATACTGATGGGAGCCGAATCCAATGGCAATGTCTGTTTTCCTCTGCGAATTCATAGAGAGCTAACCCTAACCCTAAGTGGAATTTTCCTGAATGGGATTTTCCCTTGTATTTTGCCGGGGAATGTACATAAGGCTGGCTAACAAGGCAAGCCCCCTCCTAACCATACTGACGGGAGCCGAATCCAATGTCTATGTCTGTTTTGCTCTGCGAATTCATGGAGAGCTAACCCTAACCCTAAGTGGAATTTTCACGAATGGGATTTTCCCATGTATTTTGCAGGGAAATGTACATAAGGCAGGCTCAGAAGGCACGCCGCCTCCTAAACATACTGATGGGAGCTGAATCCAATGGCAATGTCCGTTTTGCTCTGCGAATTCATGGAGAGCTAACCCTAACCCTAAGTGGAATTTAGCCGAATGGGATTTTCCCATGTATTTTGCCAGGTAATGTACATAACGCAGTCTCAGAAGGCACGCCCCCTCCTAACCATACTGATGGGAGCCGAATCCAATGTCAATGTCTGTTTTCCTCGGCGAATTCATAGAGAGCTAACCCTAACCCTAAGTGGAATTTACCCCAATTGGATTTTCGCATGAATTTTGCCAGGTAATGTACATAAGGCAGTCTCAGAAGACACGCCCCCTCCTAACCATACTGATGGGAACCGAATCCAATGGCAATGTCTGTTTTCCTCGGCAAATTCATAGAGAGCTAACCCTAACCCTAAGTGGAATTTTCCCCAATTGGATTTTCGCATGAATTTTGCCGGGTAATGTACATACGGCAGTCTCAGAAGATACGCCCCCTCCTAACCATACTGATGGGAACCGAATCCAATGGCAATGTCTGTTTTCCTCGGCGAATTCATGGAGAGCTAACCGTAACCCTAAGTGGAATTTTCCCCAATTAGATATTCCCATGTATTTTGCCAGGTAATGTACATAAGGCTGGCTAACATGGCAAGCCCCCTCCTAACCATACTGATGGGAGCCGAATCCAATGGCAATGTCTGTTTTGCTCTGCAAATTCATGGAGAGCTAACCCTAACCCTAAGTGGAATTTTCCCGAATGGGATTTTCCCATGTATTTTGCCGGGAAATGTACATAAGGCTAGCTAACAAGGCTAGCCCCCTCCTAACCATACTGACGGGAGCCGAATCCAATGGCAATGTCTGTTTTGGTCTGCGAATTCATGGAGAGCTAACCCTAACCCTAAGTGGAATTTAGCCGAATGGGATTTTCCCATGTATTTTGCCGGGAAATGTACATAAGGCAGGCTCAGAAGGCACGCCCCGTCCTAACCATACTGATGGGAGCCGAATCCAATGGCAATGTCTGTTTTGCTCTGCGAATTCATGGAGAGCTAACCCTAACCCTAAGTGGAATTTTCCCCAATTGGATTTTCGCATGAATTTTGCCGGGTAATGTACATACGGCAGTCTCAGAAGATACGCCCCCTCCTAACCATACTGATGGGAGCCAAATCCAATGGCACTGTCTGTTTTCCTCGGCGAATTCATGGAGAGCTAACCCTAACCCTAAGTGGAATTTTCACGAATGAGATTTTTCCATGTATTTTGCAGGGAAATGTACATAAGGCAGGCTCAGAAGGCACGCCCCCTCCTAACCATACTGATGGGAGACGAATCCAATGTCTATGTCTGTTTTGCTCTGCGAATTCATGGAGAGCTAACCCTAACCCTAAGTGGAATTTTCACGAATGGGATTTTCCCATGTATTTTGCCGGGAAATGTACATAAGGCTGGCTAACAAGGCAAGCCCCCTCCTAACCATACTGACGGGAGTCGAATCCAATGGCAACGTCTGTTTTCCTCTGCGAATTCATGGAGAGCTAACCCTAACCCTAAGTTGAATTTTCCCCAATTGCATTTTCGTATGAATTTTTCCAGGTAATTTACATAAGGCAGTCTCAGAAGGCACGCCCCCTCCTAACCATACTGATGGGAGCCGAATCCAATGGCAATGTCTGTTTTCCTCTGCGAATTCATAGAGAGCTAACCCTAACGCTAAGTGGAATTTTCCTGAATGGGATTTTCCCTTGTATTTTGCCGGGGAATGTACATAAGGCTGGCTAACAAGGCAAGCCCCCTCCTAACCATACTGACGGGAGCCGAATCCAATGGCAATGTCTGTTTTGGTCTGCGAATTCATGGAGAGCTAACCCTAACCCTAAGTGGAATTTTCACGAATGAGATTTTCCCATGTATTTTGCAGGGAAATGTACATAAGGCAGTCTCAGAAGGCACGCCCCCTCCTAACCATACTGATGGGAGCCGAATCCAATGGCAATGTCTGTTTTGCTCTGCGAATTCATGGAGAGCTAACCCTAACCCTAAGTGGAATTTTCCCCAATTGGATTTTCGCATGAATTTTGCCGGGTAATGTACATACGGCAGTCTCAGAAGATACGCCCCCTCCTAACCATACTGATGGGAGCCAAATCCAATGGCACTGTTTTCCTCGGCGAATTCATGGAGAGCTAACCCTAACCCTAAGTGGAATTTTCACGTATGAGATTTTTCCATGTATTTTGCAGGGAAATGTACATAAGGCAGGCTCAGAAGGCACGCCCCCTCCTAACCATACTGATGGGAGACGAATCCAATGTCTATGTCTGTTTTGCTCTGCGAATTCATGGAGAGCTAACCCTAACCCAAAGTGGAATTTTTACGAATGGGATTTTCCCATGTATTTTGCCGGGAAATGTACATAAGGCTGGCTAACAAGGCAAGCCCCCTCCTAACCATACTGACGGGAGCCGAATCCAATGGCAACGTCTGTTTTCCTCTGCGAATTCATGGAGAGCTAACCCTAACCCTAAGTTGAATTTTCCCCAATTGCATTTTCGTATGAATTTTTCCAGGTAATTTACATAAGGCAGTCTCAGAAGGCACGCCCCCTCCTAACCATACTGATGGGAGCCGAATCCAATGGCAATGTCTGTTTTCCTCTGCGAATTCATAGAGAGCTAACCCTAACGCTAAGTGGAATTTTCCTGAATGGGATTTTCCCTTGTATTTTGCCGGGGAATGTACATAAGGCTGGCTAACAAGGCAAGCCCCCTCCTAACCATACTGACGGGAGCCGAATCCAATGGCAATGTCTGTTTTGGTCTGCGAATTCATGGAGAGCTAACCCTAACCCTAAGTGGAATTTTCACGAATGAGATTTTCCCATGTATTTTGCAGGGAAATGTACATAAGGCAGTCTCAGAAGGCACGCCCCCTCCTAACCATACTGATGGGAGCCGAATCCAATGGCAATGTCTGTTTTGCTCTGCGAATTCATGGAGAGCTAACCCTAACCCTAAGTGGAATTTTCCCAAATGGGATTTTCCCATGTATTTTGCCGGGAAATGTACATAAGGCTGGCTAACAAGGCAAGCCCCCTCCTAACCATACTGACGGGAGCCGAATCCAATGGCAACGTCTGTTTTCCTCTGCGAATTCATGGAGAGCTAACCCTAACCCTAAGTTGAATTTTCCCCAATTGCATTTTCGTATGAATTTTTCCAGGTAATTTACATAAGGCAGTCTCAGAAGGCACGCCCCCTCCTAACCATACTGATGGGAGCCGAATCCAATGGCAATGTCTGTTTTCCTCTGCGAATTCATAGAGAGCTAACCCTAACGCTAAGTGGAATTTTCCTGAATGGGATTTTCCCTTGTATTTTGCAGGGGAATGTACATAAGGCTGGCTAACAAGGCAAGCCCCCTCCTAACCATACTGACGGGAGCCGAATCCAATGGCAATGTCTGTTTTCCTCTGCGAATTCATGGAGAGCTAACCCTAACCCTAAGTGGAATTTTCACGAATGAGATTTTCCCATGTATTTTGCAGGGAAATGTACATAAGGCAGTCTCAGAAGGCACGCCCCCTCCTAACCATACTGATGGGAGCCGAATCCAATGGCAATGTCTGTTTTGCTCTGCGAATTCATGGAGAGCTAACCCTAACCCTAAGTGGAATTTTCCCCAATTGGATTTTCGCATGAATTTTGCCGGGTAATGTACATACGGCAGTCTCAGAAGATACGTCCCCTCCTAACTATACTGATGGGAGCCAAATCCAATGGCACTGTCTGTTTTCCTCGGCGAATTCATGGAGAGCTAACCCTAACCCTAAGTGGAATTTTCACGAATGAGATTTTTCCATGTATTTTGCAGGGAAATGTACATAAGGCAGGCTCAGAAGGCACGCCCCCTCCTAACCATACTGATGGGAGACGAATCCAATGTCTATGTCTGTTTTGCTCTGCGAATTCATGGAGAGCTAACCCTAACCCTAAGTGGAATTTTCACGAATGGGATTTTCCCATGTATTTTGCCGGGAAATGTACATAAGGCTGGCTAACAAGGCAAGCCCCCTCCTAACCATACTGACGGGAGCCGAATCCAATGGCAACGTCTGTTTTCCTCTGCGAATTCATGGAGAGCTAACCCTAACCCTAAGTTGAATTTTCCCCAATTGCATTTTCGTATGAATTTTTCCAGGTAATTTACATAAGGCAGTCTCAGAAGGCACGCCCCCTCCTAACCATACTGATGGGAGCCGAATCCAATGGCAATGTCTGTTTTCCTCTGCGAATTCATAGAGAGCTAACCCTAACGCTAAGTGGAATTTTCCTGAATGGGATTTTCCCTTGTATTTTGCCGGGGAATGTACATAAGGCTGGCTAACAAGGCAAGCCCCGTCCTAACCATACTGACGGGAGCCGAATCCAATGGCAATGTCTGTTTTGGTCTGCGAATTCATGGAGAGCTAACCCTAACCCTAAGTGGAATTTTCACGAATGAGATTTTCCCATGTATTTTGCCGGGAAATGTACATAAGGCTGGCTAACAAGGCAAGCCCCCTCCTAACCATACTGACGGGAGCCGAATCCAATGGCAACGTCTGTTTTCCTCTGCGAATTCATGGAGAGCTAACCCTAACCCTAAGTTGAATTTTCCCCAATTGCATTTTCGTATGAATTTTTCCAGGTAATTTACATAAGGCAGTCTCAGAAGGCACGCCCCCTCCTAACCATACTGATGGGAGCCGAATCCAATGGCAATGTCTGTTTTCCTCTGCGAATTCATAGAGAGCTAACCCTAACGCTAAGTGGAATTTTCCTGAATGGGATTTTCCCTTGTATTTTGCCGGGGAATGTACATAAGGCTGGCTAACAAGGCAAGCCCCCTCCTAACCATACTGACGGGAGCCGAATCCAATGGCAATGTCTGTTTTGGTCTGCGAATTCATGGAGAGCTAACCCTAACCCTAAGTGGAATTTTCACGAATGAGATTTTCCCATGTATTTTGCAGGGAAATGTACATAAGGCAGTCTCAGAAGGCACGCCCCCTCCTAACCATACTGATGGGAGCCGAATCCAATGGCAATGTCTGTTTTGCTCTGCGAATTCATGGAGAGCTAACCCTAACCCTAAGTGGAATTTTCCCAAATGGGATTTTCCCATGTATTTTGCCGGGAAATGTACATAAGGCTGGCTAACAAGGCAAGCCCCCTCCTAACCATACTGACGGGAGCCGAATCCAATGGCAACGTCTGTTTTCCTCTGCGAATTCATGGAGAGCTAACCCTAACCCTAAGTTGAATTTTCCCCAATTGCATTTTCGTATGAATTTTTCCAGGTAATTTACATAAGGCAGTCTCAGAAGGCACGCCCCCTCCTAACCATACTGATGGGAGCCGAATCCAATGGCAATGTCTGTTTTCCTCTGCGAATTCATAGAGAGCTAACCCTAACGCTAAGTGGAATTTTCCTGAATGGGATTTTCCCTTGTATTTTGCAGGGGAATGTACATAAGGCTGGCTAACAAGGCAAGCCCCCTCCTAACCATACTGACGGGAGCCGAATCCAATGGCAATGTCTGTTTTCCTCTGCGAATTCATGGAGAGCTAACCCTAACCCTAAGTGGAATTTTCACGAATGAGATTTTCCCATGTATTTTGCAGGGAAATGTACATAAGGCAGTCTCAGAAGGCACGCCCCCTCCTAACCATACTGATGGGAGCCGAATCCAATGGCAATGTCTGTTTTGCTCTGCGAATTCATGGAGAGCTAACCCTAACCCTAAGTGGAATTTTCCCCAATTGGATTTTCGCATGAATTTTGCCGGGTAATGTACATACGGCAGTCTCAGAAGATACGTCCCCTCCTAACTATACTGATGGGAGCCAAATCCAATGGCACTGTCTGTTTTCCTCGGCGAATTCATGGAGAGCTAACCCTAACCCTAAGTGGAATTTTCACGAATGAGATTTTTCCATGTATTTTGCAGGGAAATGTACATAAGGCAGGCTCAGAAGGCACGCCCCCTCCTAACCATACTGATGGGAGACGAATCCAATGTCTATGTCTGTTTTGCTCTGCGAATTCATGGAGAGCTAACCCTAACCCTAAGTGGAATTTTCACGAATGGGATTTTCCCATGTATTTTGCCGGGAAATGTACATAAGGCTGGCTAACAAGGCAAGCCCCCTCCTAACCATACTGACGGGAGCCGAATCCAATGGCAACGTCTGTTTTCCTCTGCGAATTCATGGAGAGCTAACCCTAACCCTAAGTTGAATTTTCCCCAATTGCATTTTCGTATGAATTTTTCCAGGTAATTTACATACGGCAGTCTCAGAAGGCACGCCCCCTCCTAACCATACTGATGGGAGCCGAATCCAATGGCAATGTCTGTTTTCCTCTGCGAATTCATAGAGAGCTAACCCTAACGCTAAGTGGAATTTTCCTGAATGGGATTTTCCCTTGTATTTTGCCGGGGAATGTACATAAGGCTGGCTAACAAGGCAAGCCCCGTCCTAACCATACTGACGGGAGCCGAATCCAATGGCAATGTCTGTTTTGGTCTGCGAATTCATGGAGAGCTAACCCTAACCCTAAGTGGAATTTTCACGAATGAGATTTTCCCATGTATTTTGCCGGGAAATGTACATAAGGCTGGCTAACAAGGCAAGCCCCCTCCTAACCATACTGACGGGAGCCGAATCCAATGGCAACGTCTGTTTTCCTCTGCGAATTCATGGAGAGCTAACCCTAACCCTAAGTTGAATTTTCCCCAATTGCATTTTCGTATGAATTTTTCCAGGTAATTTACATAAGGCAGTCTCAGAAGGCACGCCCACTCCTAACCATACTGATGGGAGCCGAATCCAATGGCAATGTCTGTTTTCCTCTGCGAATTCATAGAGAGCTAACCCTAACGCTAAGTGGAATTTTCCTGAATGGGATTTTCCCTTGTATTTTGCCGGGGAATGTACATAAGGCTGGCTAACAAGGCAAGCCCCCTCCTAACCATACTGACGGGAGCCGAATCCAATGGCAATGTCTGTTTTCCTCTGCGAATTCATGGAGAGGTAACCATAACCCTAAGTGGAATTTTCACAAATGAGATTTTCCCATGTATTTTGCAGGGAAATGTACATAAGGCAGGCTCAGAAGGCACGCCCCCTCCTAACCATACTGACGGGAGCCGAATCCAATGTCTATGTCTGTTTTGCTCTGCGAATTCATGGAGAGCTAACCCTAACCCTAAGTGGAATTTTCACGAATGGGATTTTCCCATGTATTTTGCAGGGAAATGTACATAAGGCAGGCTCAGAAGGCACGCCGCCTCCTAACCATACTGATGGGAGCTGAATCCAATGGCAATGTCCGTTTTGCTCTGCGAATTCATGGAGAGCTAACCCTAACCCTAAGTGGAATTTAGCCGAATGGGATTTTTCCATGTATTTTGCCGGAAAATGTACATAAGGCAGGCTCAGAAGGCACGCCCCCTCCTAACCATACTGATGGGAGCCGAATCCAATGGCAATGTCTGTTTTCCTCTGCGAATTCATAGAGAGCTAACCCTAACCCTAAGTGGAATTTTCCTGAATGGGATTTTCCCTTGTATTTTGCCGGGGAATGTACATAAGGCTGGCTAACAAGGCAAGCCCCCTCCTAACCATACTGACGGGAGCCGAATCCAATGGCAATGTCTGTTTTCCTTTGCGAATTCATGGAGAGGTAACCCTAACCCTAAGTGGAATTTTCACAAATGAGATTTTCCCATGTATTTTGCAGGGAAATGTACGTAAGGCAGGCTCAGAAGGCACGCCCCCTCCTAACCATACTGATGGGAGCCGAATCCAATGGCAATGTCTGTTTTCCTCTGCGAATTCATAGAGAGCTAACCCTAACCCTAAGTGGAATTTTCCTGAATGGGATTTTCCCTTGTATTTTGCCGGGGAATGTACATAAGGCTGGCTAACAAGGCAAGCCCCCTCCTAACCATACTGACGGGAGCCGAATCCAATGTCTATGTCTGTTTTGCTCTGCGAATTCATGGAGAGCTAACCCTAACCCTAAGTGGAATTTTCACGAATGGGATTTTCCCATGTATTTTGCAGGGAAATGTACATAAGGCAGGCTCAGAAGGCACGCCGCCTCCTAAACATACTGATGGGAGCTGAATCCAATGGCAATGTCCGTTTTGCTCTGCGAATTCATGGAGAGCTAACCCTAACCCTAAGTGGAATTTAGCCGAATGGGATTTTCCCATGTATTTTGCCAGGTAATGTACATAACGCAGTCTCAGAAGGCACGCCCCCTCCTAACCATACTGATGGGAGCCGAATCCAATGTCAATGTCTGTTTTCCTCGGCGAATTCATAGAGAGCTAACCCTAACCCTAAGTGGAATTTACCCCAATTGGATTTTCGCATGAATTTTGCCAGGTAATGTACATAAGGCAGTCTCAGAAGGCACGCCCCCTCCTAACCATACTGATGGGAACCGAATCCAATGGCAATGTCTGTTTTCCTCGGCAAATTCATAGAGAGCTAACCCTAACCCTAAGTGGAATTTTCCCCAATTGGATTTTCGCATGAATTTTGCCGGGTAATGTACATACGGCAGTCTCAGAAGATACGTCCCCTCCTAACCATACTGATGGGAAGTCATGGTCAGACCACTCATCCCTCCGGCTGGACTTCCCTGGCGCTATCCCCCACCGCGAGGAGGCGGAACCAGACTCTATAAACTGGTACCGCCCCAGGCACCTGATGGAATCTGATAGATTCCTGACGGAGCTTGGGCCAATACCTGTAGCCTTGTCCCGCTCCCGTTCCGAGGACCTAGTGACTGCCTGGAATAGGGCGACGACTGGGGCCTTGGACCGGGTTGCGCCGTTGCGACCTCTCCTGCGGCATCGACCCACCCGGGCTCCTTGGTTCACTGAGGAGCTCAGGGTGATGAAGCGCCACAGGAGACGTCTAGAGAGCAGGTGGAGATCCTCGCGCTCCGAATCTGACCGAACACAGGTAAGAGCCTATTTGCGGACTTACCTTGTGGCAATAAGAGCGGCCAAACGTAGACATTGTGCTGCTCTTATTGCGTCCGCGGATAACCGCCCTGCCGCCCTGTTTAGGGTGACTCGCTCCCTCTTATCGCAGGGGGCGCGGGAGACACCCTTACAGGGTAGAGCAGAGGAGTTTGGGGAATATCTTCAGGACAAAATTGATCAGATCCGGAGCGGGTGGACCTCCGTCAGTGGACCAGACGAGCCGCCAACAGCGAGTCTTGAGGGACCATTCTGGGAGGAGTTTGACTCTGTTGCCCCCGAGGATTTGGACAGGCTGCGTGGACGGCTGCGACCCACCACTTGTTTAACGGACCCGTGCCCCTCCTGGCTGGTACTGGCAGCCTGGGAGGTGACACGAGGCTGGCTCCTGGGCCTGGTGAGCGCCTCACTGAGTGAGGGATACTTACCAACCGCCTTGAAAGAGGCGGTGGTGAGACCCTTGCTCAAGAGGCCTGCGCTCGACCCAATGGAGCTAGCTAACTATCGTCCAGTCTCCAACCTCCCCTTTCTGGCGAAGGTTGTCGAGAATGTGGTGGCGCAGCAGCTCCCGCGACACCTAGACGAATCCGACTATCTAGACCCACGCCAGTCCGGCTTCCGACCCGGGCACAGCACTGAGACAGCCTTGGTCGCGTTGGTCGATGATCTCTGGAGGGCCAGAGATAGGGGTTGCTCCTCTATCCTGGTCCTATTAGACCTCTCGGCGGCTTTTGATACCATCGACCATGGTATCCTATTGCGCCGGTTGGAGGGGATGGGAGTCGGAGGCACCGTTTTGCGGTGGTTCGGCTCCTACCTCTCCGACCGGAAGCAATGTGTGTTGACAGGGGGGCAGAGATCGTCCCTGAGGCCACTCACTTGTGGGGTGCCACAGGGGTCGGTCCTCTCGCCTCTCCTGTTCAACGCATATGTGAAGCCGCTGGGTGAGATCATCCGTGGTTTTGGGGTTGAGTACCATCTTTACGCTGATGATACTCAGCTGTATATTTCAACCCCAAACCACCCCAACGAGGCTGTCGAAGTGATGTCCCGGTGTTTGGAAGCCGTCGGGGTCTGGATGGGGGACAACAGACTTAAACTCAACCCCTCCAAGACCGAGTGGCTGTGGTTACCGGCGCCTCGGTTCAGCCAGCTGACTCCATCGCTGGCCATAGGGGGCGAACAATTGTCCCCTGTGGAGCGGGCGCGCAATTTGGGCGTCCTCCTTGATGCCCGGCTGTCAATGGAGGACCATGTGGCAGCCGTGGCAAGGGGGGCGTTCCACCAGGTTCGCCTGGTGCGCCAATTGCGCCCCCTACTGGACCGGAGTGCCCTGCGCACGGTCACTCATGCGCTGGTGACGTCTCGCCTGGACTACTGCAATGCTCTCTACATGGGGCTTCCCTTGGGACGCGTCCGGAGACTGCAGCTAGTTCAGAACGCAGCCGCGCGGGTTATTATGGGAAGTACACGTTACTCCCACGTAACACCTCTCCTGCGCGAGCTGCACTGGCTACCTGTGGCCTTTCGGGTGCGTTTCAAGGTATTGATCACCATCTTTAAAGCGCTCCATGGCAGTGGACCTAGTTACCTGCAGGATCGCATCCTACCACACACGTCCCTGCGACCTATCCGCTCACACAGAGAGGGGCTCCTCCTGGTGCCGTCTGCTAGTCAATGCCAGCGGGCGACACCTAGGAGTAGATCCTTCTCTGTGATGGGCCCAACCCTCTGGAATGACCTCCCCCCTGACATTCGAACTACCACCGACCTCCGTTCCTTCCGGCAAAAGTTAAAGACTCACCTATTTCAATCAGCTGGCCTGGCACTTTCTTAGTTCTACCTCCCGGGGATTTATTCATTTTAATTGGGTTTGGGGTTTTAAAAAGTTTTTAATACACTATATACTATATTTAATATTTATTATTCTATGTACAGTCTTGCAACCTCCTCCACCTACGTATTTAATTATTTAACTGTTTTGTATGTATTTTATAACGTATTTTAGTGACTGTACACCGCCCCGAGTCCCTTTCGGGAGAGGGGGCGGTCTATAAATATGAATAATAAATAATAAATAAATAAATAACCGAATCCAATGGCAATGTCTGTTTTCCTCGGCGAATTCATGGAGAGCTAACCCTAACCCTAAGTGGAATTTTCCCCAATTAAATATTCCCATGTATTTTGCCAGGTAATGTACATAAGGCTGGCTAACATGGCAAGCCCCCTCCTAACCATACTGATAGGAGCCGAATCCAATGGCAATGTATGTTTTGCTCTACAAATTCATGGAGAGCTAACCCTAACCCTAAGTGGAATTTTCCCGAATGGGATTTTCCCATGTATTTTGCCGGGAAATGTACATAAGGCTGGCTAACAAGGCTAGCCCCCTCCTAACCATACTGACGGGAGCCGAATCCAATGGCAATGTCTGTTTTGGTCTGCGAATTCATGGAGAGCTAACCCTAACCCTAAGTGGAATTTAGCCGAATGGGATTTTCCCATGTATTTTGCCGGGAAATGTACATACGGCAGTCTCAGAAGATACGCCCCCTCCTAACCATACTGATGGGAGCCAAATCCAATGGCACTGTCTGTTTTCCTCGGCGAATTCATGGAGAGCTAACCCTAACCCTAAGTGGAATTTTCACGAATGAGATTTTTCCATGTATTTTGCAGGGAAATGTACATAAGGCAGTCTCAGAAGGCACGCCCCCTCCTAACCATACTGACGGGAGCCGAATCCAATGGCAATGTCTGTTTTCCTCTGCGAATTCATGGAGAGGTAACCCTAACCCTAAGTGGAATTTTCACAAATGAGATTTTCCCATGTATTTTGCAGGGAAATGTACATAAGGCAGGCTCAGAAGGCACGCCCCGTCCTAACCATACTGATGGGAGCCGAATCCAATGGCAATGTCTGTTTTGCTCTGCGAATTCATGGAGAGCTAACCCTAACCCTAAGTGGAATTTTCACGAATGAGATTTTCCCATGTATTTTGCAGGGAAATGTACATAAGGCAGTCTCAGAAGGCACGCCCCCTCCTAACCATACTGATGGGAGCCGAATCCAATGGCAATGTCTGTTTTGCTCTGCGAATTCATGGAGAGCTAACCCTAACCCTAAGTGGAATTTTCCCAAATGGGATTTTCCCATGTATTTTGCCGGGAAATGTACATAAGGCTGGCTAACAAGGCAAGCCCCCTCCTAACCATACTGACGGGAGCCGAATCCAATGGCAACGTCTGTTTTCCTCTGCGAATTCATGGAGAGCTAACCCTAACCCTAAGTTGAATTTTCCCCAATTGCATTTTCGTATGAATTTTTCCAGGTAATTTACATAAGGCAGTCTCAGAAGGCACGCCCCCTCCTAACCATACTGATGGGAGCCGAATCCAATGGCAATGTCTGTTTTCCTCTGCGAATTCATAGAGAGCTAACCCTAACGCTAAGTGGAATTTTCCTGAATGGGATTTTCCCTTGTATTTTGCAGGGGAATGTACATAAGGCTGGCTAACAAGGCAAGCCCCCTCCTAACCATACTGACGGGAGCCGAATCCAATGGCAATGTCTGTTTTCCTCTGCGAATTCATGGAGAGCTAACCCTAACCCTAAGTGGAATTTTCACGAATGAGATTTTCCCTTGTATTTTGCAGGGAAATGTACATAAGGCAGTCTCAGAAGGCACGCCCCCTCCTAACCATACTGATGGGAGCCGAATCCAATGGCAATGTCTGTTTTGCTCTGCGAATTCATGGAGAGCTAACCCTAACCCTAAGTGGAATTTTCCCCAATTGGATTTTCGCATGAATTTTGCCGGGTAATGTACATACGGCAGTCTCAGAAGATACGCCCCCTCCTAACCATACTGATGGGAGCCAAATCCAATGGCACTGTCTGTTTTCCTCGGCGAATTCATGGAGAGCTAACCCTAACCCTAAGTGGAATTTTCACGAATGAGATTTTTCCATGTATTTTGCAGGGAAATGTACATAAGGCAGGCTCAGAAGGCACGCCCCCTCCTAACCATACTGATGGGAGACGAATCCAATGTCTATGTCTGTTTTGCTCTGCGAATTCATGGAGAGCTAACCCTAACCCTAAGTGGAATTTTCACGAATGGGATTTTCCCATGTATTTTGCCGGGAAATGTACATAAGGCTGGCTAACAAGGCAAGCCCCCTCCTAACCATACTGACGGGAGCCGAATCCAATGGCAACGTCTGTTTTCCTCTGCGAATTCATGGAGAGCTAACCCTAACCCTAAGTTGAATTTTCCCCAATTGCATTTTCGTATGAATTTTTCCAGGTAATTTACATAAGGCAGTCTTAGAAGGCACGCCCCCTCCTAACCATACTGATGGGAGCCGAATCCAATGGCAATGTCTGTTTTCCTCTGCGAATTCATAGAGAGCTAACCCTAACGCTAAGTGGAATTTTCCTGAATGGGATTTTCCCTTGTATTTTGCCGGGGAATGTACATAAGGCTGGCTAACAAGGTAAGCCCCGTCCTAACCATACTGACGGGAGCCGAATCCAATGGCAATGTCTGTTTTGGTCTGCGAATTCATGGAGAGCTAACCCTAACCCTAAGTGGAATTTTCACGAATGAGATTTTCCCATGTATTTTGCAGGGAAATGTACATAAGGCAGTCTCAGAAGGCACGCCCCCTCCTAACCATACTGATGGGAGCCGAATCCAATGGCAATGTCTGTTTTGCTCTGCGAATTCATGGAGAGCTAACCCTAACCCTAAGTGGAATTTTCCCAAATGGGATTTTCCCATGTATTTTGCCGGGAAATGTACATAAGGCTGGCTAACAAGGCAAGCCCCCTCCTAACCATACTGACGGGAGCCGAATCCAATGGCAACGTCTGTTTTCCTCTGCGAATTCATGGAGAGCTAACCCTAACCTTAAGTTGAATTTTCCCCAATTGCATTTTCGTATGAATTTTTCCAGGTAATTTACATAAGGCAGTCTCAGAAGGCACGCCCCCTCCTAACCATACTGATGGGAGCCGAATCCAATGGCAATGTCTGTTTTCCTCTGCGAATTCATAGAGAGCTAACCCTAACGCTAAGTGGAATTTTCCTGAATGGGATTTTCCCTTGTATTTTGCCGGGGAATGTACATAAGGCTGGCTAACAAGGCAAGCCCCCTCCTAACCATACTGACGGGAGCCGAATCCAATGGCAATGTCTGTTTTCCTCTGCGAATTCATAGAGAGCTAACCCTAACGCTAAGTGGAATTTTCCTGAATGGGATTTTCCCTTGTATTTTGCCGGGGAATGTACATAAGGCTGGCTAACAAGGCAAGCCCCGTCCTAACCATACTGACGGGAGCCGAATCCAATGTCTATGTCTGTTTTGCTCTGCGAATTCATGGAGAGCTAACCCTAACCCTAAGTGGAATTTTCACGAATGGGATTTTTCCATGTATTTTGCAGGGAAATGTACATAAGGCAGGCTCAGAAGGCACGCCCCCTCCTAACCATACTGATGGGAGACGAATCCAATGTCTATGTCTGTTTTGCTCTGTGAATTCATGGAGAGCTAACCCTAACCCTAAGTGGAATTTTCACGAATGGGATTTTCCCATGTATTTTGCCGGGAAATGTACATACGGCAGTCTCAGAAGGCACGCCCCCTCCTAACCATACTGATGGGAGCCGAATCCAATGGCAATGTCTGTTTTGCTCTGCGAATTCATGGAGAGCTAACCCTAACCCTAAGTGGAATTTTCCCAAATGGGATTTTCCCTTGTATTTTGCCGGGGAATGTACATAAGGCTGGCTAACAAGGCAAGCCCCCTCCTAACCATACTGACGGGAGCCGAATCCAATGTCTATGTCTGTTTTGCTCTGCGAATTCATGGAGAGCTAACCCTAACCCTAAGTGGAATTTTCACGAATGGGATTTTCCCATGTATTTTGCAGGGAAATGTACATAAGGCAGGCTCAGAAGGCACGCCGCCTCCTAAACATACTGATGGGAGCTGAATCCAATGGCAATGTCCGTTTTGCTCTGCGAATTCATGGAGAGCTAACCCTAACCCTAAGTGGAATTTAGCCGAATGGGATTTTCCCATGTATTTTGCCAGGTAATGTACATAACGCAGTCTCAGAAGGCACGCCCCCTCCTAACCATACTGATGGGAGCCGAATCCAATGTCAATGTCTGTTTTCCTCGGCGAATTTATAGAGAGCTAACCCTAACCCTAAGTGGAATTTACCCCAATTGGATTTTCGCATGAATTTTGCCAGGTAATGTACATAAGGCAGTCTCAGAAGGCACGCCCTCTCCTAACCATACTGATGGGAACCGAATCCAATGGCAATGTCTGTTTTGCTCTGCGAATTCATGGAGAGCTAACCCTAACCCTAAGTGGAATTTTCCCAAATGGGATTTTCCCATGTATTTTGCCGGGAAATGTACATAAGGCTGGCTAACAAGGCAAGCCCCCTCCTAACCATACTGACGGGAGCCGAATCCAATGGCAACGTCTGTTTTCCTCTGCGAATTCATGGAGAGCTAACCCTAACCTTAAGTTGAATTTTCCCCAATTGCATTTTCGTATGAATTTTTCCAGGTAATTTACATAAGGCAGTCTCAGAAGGCACGCCCCCTCCTAACCATACTGATGGGAGCCGAATCCAATGGCAATGTCTGTTTTCCTCTGCGAATTCATAGAGAGCTAACCCTAACGCTAAGTGGAATTTTCCTGAATGGGATTTTCCCTTGTATTTTGCCGGGGAATGTACATAAGGCTGGCTAACAAGGCAAGCCCCCTCCTAACCATACTGACGGGAGCCGAATCCAATGGCAATGTCTGTTTTCCTCTGCGAATTCATGGAGAGGTAACCCTAACCCTAAGTGGAATTTTCACAAATGAGATTTTCCCATGTATTTTGCAGGGAAATGTACATAAGGCAGGCTCAGAAGGCACGCCCCCTCCTAACCATACTGACGGGAGCCGAATCCAATGTCTATGTCTGTTTTGCTCTGCGAATTCATGGAGAGCTAACCCTAACCCTAAGTGGAATTTTCACGAATGGGATTTTCCCATGTATTTTGCAGGGAAATGTACATAAGGCAGGCTCAGAAGGCACGCCGCCTCCTAACCATACTGATGGGAGCTGAATCCAATGGCAATGTCCGTTTTGCTCTGCGAATTCATGGAGAGCTAACCCTAACCCTAAGTGGAATTTAGCCGAATGGGATTTTCCCATGTATTTTGCCGGGAAATGTACATAAGGCAGGCTCAGAAGGCACGCCCCCTCCTAACCATACTGATGGGAGCCGAATCCAATGGCAATGTCTGTTTTCCTCTGCGAATTCATAGAGAGCTAACCCTAACGCTAAGTGGAATTTTCCTGAATGGGATTTTCCCTTGTATTTTGCCGGGGAATGTACATAAGGCTGGCTAACAAGGCAAGCCCCGTCCTAACCATACTGACGGGAGCCGAATCCAATGTCTATGTCTGTTTTGCTCTGCGAATTCATGGAGAGCTAACCCTAACCCTAAGTGGAATTTTCACGAATGGGATTTTTCCATGTATTTTGCAGGGAAATGTACATAAGGCAGGCTCAGAAGGCACGCCCCCTCCTAACCATACTGATGGGAGACGAATCCAATGTCTATGTCTGTTTTGCTCTGTGAATTCATGGAGAGCTAACCCTAACCCTAAGTGGAATTTTCACGAATGGGATTTTCCCATGTATTTTGCCGGGAAATGTACATACGGCAGTCTCAGAAGGCACGCCCCCTCCTAACCATACTGATGGGAGCCGAATCCAATGGCAATGTCTGTTTTGCTCTGCGAATTCATGGAGAGCTAACCCTAACCCTAAGTGGAATTTTCCCAAATGGGATTTTCCCTTGTATTTTGCCGGGGAATGTACATAAGGCTGGCTAACAAGGCAAGCCCCCTCCTAACCATACTGACGGGAGCCGAATCCAATGTCTATGTCTGTTTTGCTCTGCGAATTCATGGAGAGCTAACCCTAACCCTAAGTGGAATTTTCACGAATGGGATTTTCCCATGTATTTTGCAGGGAAATGTACATAAGGCAGGCTCAGAAGGCACGCCGCCTCCTAAACATACTGATGGGAGCTGAATCCAATGGCAATGTCCGTTTTGCTCTGCGAATTCATGGAGAGCTAACCCTAACCCTAAGTGGAATTTAGCCGAATGGGATTTTCCCATGTATTTTGCCAGGTAATGTACATAACGCAGTCTCAGAAGGCACGCCCCCTCCTAACCATACTGATGGGAGCCGAATCCAATGTCAATGTCTGTTTTCCTCGGCGAATTTATAGAGAGCTAACCCTAACCCTAAGTGGAATTTACCCCAATTGGATTTTCGCATGAATTTTGCCGGGAAATGTACATACGGCAGTCTCAGAAGATACGCCCCCTCCTAACCATACTGATGGGAACCGAATCCAATGGCAATGTCTGTTTTCCTCGGCGAATTCATGGAGAGCTAACCCTAACCCTAAGTGGAATTTTCCCCAATTAGATATTCCCATGTATTTTGCCAGGTAATGTAAATAAGGCTGGCTAACATGGCAAGCCCCCTCCTAACCATACTGATGGGAGCCGAATCCAATGGCAATGTCTGTTTTGCTCTACAAATTCATGGAGAGCTAACCCTAACCCTAAGTGGAATTTTCCCGAATGGGATTTTCCCATGTATTTTGCCGGGAAATGTACATAAGGCTGGCTAACAAGGCTAGCCCCCTCCTAACCATACTGACGGGAGCCGAATCCAATGGCAATGTCTGTTTTGGTCTGCGAATTCATGGAGAGCTAACCCTAACCCTAAGTGGAATTTAGCCGAATGGGATTTTCCCATGTATTTTGCTGGGAAATGTACATAAGGCAGGCTCAGAAGGCACGCCCCGTCCTAACCATACTGATGGGAGCCGAATCCAATGGCAATGTCTGTTTTGCTCTGCGAATTCATGGAGAGCTAACCCTAACCCTAAGTGGAATTTTCCCCAATTGGATTTTCGCATGAATTTTGCCGGGTAATGTACATACGGCAGTCTCAGAAGATACGCCCCCTCCTAACCATACTGATGGGAGCCAAATCCAATGGTACTGTCTGTTTTCCTCGGCGAATTCATGGAGAGCTAACCCTAACCCTAAGTGGAATTTTCACGAATGAGATTTTTCCATGTATTTTGCAGGGAAATGTACATAAGGCAGTCTCAGAAGGCACGCCCCCTCCTAACCATACTGACGGGAGCCGAATCCAATGGCAATGTCTGTTTTCCTCTGCGAATTCATGGAGAGGTAACCCTAACCCTAAGTGGAATTTTCACAAATGAGATTTTCCCATGTATTTTGCAGGGAAATGTACATAAGGCAGGCTCAGAAGGCACGCCCCGTCCTAACCATACTGATGGGAGCCGAATCCAATGGCAATGTCTGTTTTGCTCTGCGAATTCATGGAGAGCTAACCCTAACCCTAAGTGGAATTTTCACGAATGAGATTTTCCCATGTATTTTGCAGGGAAATGTACATAAGGCAGTCTCAGAAGGCACGCCCCCTCCTAACCATACTGATGGGAGCCGAATCCAATGGCAATGTCTGTTTTGCTCTGCGAATTCATGGAGAGCTAACCCTAACCCTAAGTGGAATTTTCCCAAATGGGATTTTCCCATGTATTTTGCCGGGAAATGTACATAAGGCTGGCTAACAAGGCAAGCCCCCTCCTAACCATACTGACGGGAGCCGAATCCAATGGCAACGTCTGTTTTCCTCTGCGAATTCATGGAGAGCTAACCCTAACCCTAAGTTGAATTTTCCCCAATTGCATTTTCGTATGAATTTTTCCAGGTAATTTACATAAGGCAGTCTCAGAAGGCACGCCCCCTCCTAACCATACTGATGGGAGCCGAATCCAATGGCAATGTCTGTTTTCCTCTGCGAATTCATAGAGAGCTAACCCTAACGCTAAGTGGAATTTTCCTGAATGGGATTTTCCCTTGTATTTTGCAGGGGAATGTACATAAGGCTGGCTAACAAGGCAAGCCCCCTCCTAACCATACTGACGGGAGCCGAATCCAATGGCAATGTCTGTTTTCCTCTGCGAATTCATGGAGAGCTAACCCTAACCCTAAGTGGAATTTTCACGAATGAGATTTTCCCTTGTATTTTGCAGGGAAATGTACATAAGGCAGTCTCAGAAGGC
The DNA here is from genome assembly GCF_964273705.1 of Natrix helvetica. Lineage (NCBI taxonomy): Eukaryota > Metazoa > Chordata > Lepidosauria > Squamata > Natricidae > Natrix > Natrix helvetica. The sequence continues at coordinate 22,503,600 of NC_138550.1, forward strand.
ACGCCCCCTCCTAACCATACTGATGGGAGCCGAATCCAATGGCAATGTCTGTTTTGCTCTGCGAATTCATGGAGAGCTAACCCTAACCCTAAGTGGAATTTTCCCCAATTGGATTTTCGCATGAATTTTGCCGGGTAATGTACATACGGCAGTCTCAGAAGATACGCCCCCTCCTAACCATACTGATGGGAGCCAAATCCAATGGCACTGTCTGTTTTCCTCGGCGAATTCATGGAGAGCTAACCCTAACCCTAAGTGGAATTTTCACGAATGAGATTTTTCCATGTATTTTGCAGGGAAATGTACATAAGGCAGGCTCAGAAGGCACGCCCCCTCCTAACCATACTGATGGGAGACGAATCCAATGTCTATGTCTGTTTTGCTCTGCGAATTCATGGAGAGCTAACCCTAACCCTAAGTGGAATTTTCACGAATGGGATTTTCCCATGTATTTTGCCGGGAAATGTACATAAGGCTGGCTAACAAGGCAAGCCCCCTCCTAACCATACTGACGGGAGCCGAATCCAATGGCAACGTCTGTTTTCCTCTGCGAATTCATGGAGAGCTAACCCTAACCCTAAGTTGAATTTTCCCCAATTGCATTTTCGTATGAATTTTTCCAGGTAATTTACATAAGGCAGTCTTAGAAGGCACGCCCCCTCCTAACCATACTGATGGGAGCCGAATCCAATGGCAATGTCTGTTTTCCTCTGCGAATTCATAGAGAGCTAACCCTAACGCTAAGTGGAATTTTCCTGAATGGGATTTTCCCTTGTATTTTGCCGGGGAATGTACATAAGGCTGGCTAACAAGGTAAGCCCCGTCCTAACCATACTGACGGGAGCCGAATCCAATGGCAATGTCTGTTTTGGTCTGCGAATTCATGGAGAGCTAACCCTAACCCTAAGTGGAATTTTCACGAATGAGATTTTCCCATGTATTTTGCAGGGAAATGTACATAAGGCAGTCTCAGAAGGCACGCCCCCTCCTAACCATACTGATGGGAGCCGAATCCAATGGCAATGTCTGTTTTGCTCTGCGAATTCATGGAGAGCTAACCCTAACCCTAAGTGGAATTTTCCCAAATGGGATTTTCCCATGTATTTTGCCGGGAAATGTACATAAGGCTGGCTAACAAGGCAAGCCCCCTCCTAACCATACTGACGGGAGCCGAATCCAATGGCAACGTCTATTTTCCTCTGCGAATTCATGGAGAGCTAACCCTAACCTTAAGTTGAATTTTCCCCAATTGCATTTTCGTATGAATTTTTCCAGGTAATTTACATAAGGCAGTCTCAGAAGGCACGCCCCCTCCTAACCATACTGATGGGAGCCGAATCCAATGGCAATGTCTGTTTTCCTCTGCGAATTCATAGAGAGCTAACCCTAACGCTAAGTGGAATTTTCCTGAATGGGATTTTCCCTTGTATTTTGCCGGGGAATGTACATAAGGCTGGCTAACAAGGCAAGCCCCCTCCTAACCATACTGACGGGAGCCGAATCCAATGGCAATGTCTGTTTTCCTCTGCGAATTCATGGAGAGGTAACCCTAACCCTAAGTGGAATTTTCACAAATGAGATTTTCCCATGTATTTTGCAGGGAAATGTACATAAGGCAGGCTCAGAAGGCACGCCCCCTCCTAACCATACTGACGGGAGCCGAATCCAATGTCTATGTCTGTTTTGCTCTGCGAATTCATGGAGAGCTAACCCTAACCCTAAGTGGAATTTTCACGAATGGGATTTTCCCATGTATTTTGCAGGGAAATGTACATAAGGCAGGCTCAGAAGGCACGCCGCCTCCTAACCATACTGACGGGAGCCGAATCCAATGTCTATATCTGTTTTGCTCTGCGAATTCATGGAGAGCTAACCCTAACCCTAAGTGGAATTTTCACGAATGGGATTTTCCCATGTATTTTGCAGGGAAATGTACATAAGGCAGGCTCAGAAGGCACGCCGCCTCCTAAACATACTGATGGGAGCTGAATCCAATGGCAATGTCCGTTTTGCTCTGCGAATTCATGGAGAGCTAACCCTAACCCTAAGTGGAATTTAGCCGAATGGGATTTTCCCATGTATTTTGCCAGGTAATGTACATAACGCAGTCTCAGAAGGCACGCCCTCTCCTAACCATACTGATGGGAGCCGAATCCAATGTCAATGTCTGTTTTCCTCGGCGAATTCATAGAGAGCTAACCCTAACCCTAAGTGGAATTTACCCCAATTGGATTTTCGCATGAATTTTGCCAGGTAATGTACATAAGGCAGTCTCAGAAGGCACGCCCCCTCCTAACCATACTGATGGGAACCGAATCCAATGGCAATGTCTGTTTTCCTCGGCAAATTCATAGAGAGCTAACCCTAACCCTAAGTGGAATTCTCCCCAATTGGATTTTCGCATGAATTTTGCCGGGTAATGTACATACGGCAGTCTCAGAAGATACGCCCCCTCCTAACCATACTGATGGGAACCGAATCCAATGGCAATGTCTGTTTTCCTCGGCGAATTCATGGAGAGCTAACCCTAACCCTAAGTGGAATTTTCCCCAATTAGATATTCCCATGTATTTTGCCAGGTAATGTACATAAGGCTGGCTAACATGGCAAGCCCCCTCCTAACCATACTGATAGGAGCCGAATCCAATGGCAATGTATGTTTTGCTCTACAAATTCATGGAGAGCTAACCCTAACCCTAAGTGGAATTTTCCCGAATGGGATTTTCCCATGTATTTTGCCGGGAAATGTACATAAGGCTGGCTAACAAGGCTAGCCCCCTCCTAACCATACTGACGGGAGCCGAATCCAATGGCAATGTCTGTTTTGGTCTGCGAATTCATGGAGAGCTAACCCTAACCCTAAGTGGAATTTAGCCGAATGGGATTTTCCCATGTATTTTGCCGGGAAATGTACATAAGGCAGTCTCAGAAGGCACGCCCCCTCCTAACCATACTGATGGGAGCCGAATCCAATGGCAATGTCTCTTTTCCTCTGCGAATTCATAGAGAGCTAACCCTAACGCTAAGTGGAATTTTCCTGAATGGGATTTTCCCTTGTATTTTGCCGGGGAATGTACATAAGGCTGGCTAACAAGGCAAGCCCCCTCCTAACCATACTGACGGGAGCCGAATCCAATGGCAATGTCTGTTTTGGTCTGCGAATTCATGGAGAGCTAACCCTAACCCTAAGTGGAATTTTCACGAATGAGATTTTCCCATGTATTTTGCAGGGAAATGTACATAAGGTAGTCTCAGAAGGCACGGCCCCTCCTAACCATACTGATGGGAGCCGAATCCAATGGCAATGTCTGTTTTGCTCTGCGAATTCATGGAGAGCTAACCCTAACCCTAAGTGGAATTTTCCCCAATTGGATTTTCGCATGAATTTTGCCGGGTAATGTACATACGGCAGTCTCAGAAGATACGCCCCCTCCTAACCATACTGATGGGAGCCAAATCCAATGGCACTGTCTGTTTTCCTCGGCGAATTCATGGAGAGCTAACCCTAACCCTAAGTGGAATTTTCACGAATGAGATTTTTCCATGTATTTTGCAGGGAAATGTACATAAGGCAGGCTCAGAAGGCACGCCCCCTCCTAGCCATACTGATGGGAGACGAATCCAATGTCTATGTCTGTTTTGCTCTGCAAATTCATGGAGAGCTAACCCTAACCCTAAGTGGAATTTTCACGGATGGGATTTTCCCATGTATTTTGCCGGGAAATGTACATAAGGCTGGCTAACAAGGCAAGCCCCCTCCTAACCATACTGACGGGAGCCGAATCCAATGGCAACGTCTGTTTTCCTCTGCGAATTCATGGAGAGCTAACCCTAACCCTAAGTTGAATTTTCCCCAATTGCATTTTCGTATGAATTTTTTCAGGTAATTTACATAAGGCAGTCTCAGAAGGCACGCCCCCTCCTAACCATACTGATGGGAGCCGAATCCAATGGCAATGTCTGTTTTCCTCTGCGAATTCATAGAGAGCTAACCCTAACGCTAAGTGGAATTTTCCTGAATGGGATTTTCCCTTGTATTTTGCCGGGGAATGTACATAAGGCTGGCTAACAAGGCAAGCCCCCTCCTAACCATACTGACGGGAGCCGAATCCAATGGCAATGTCTGTTTTGGTCTGCGAATTCATGGAGAGCTAACCCTAACCCTAAGTGGAATTTTCACGAATGAGATTTTCCCATGTATTTTGCAGGGAAATGTACATAAGGCAGTCTCAGAAGGCACACCCCCTCCTAACCATACTGATGGGAGCCGAATCCAATGGCAATGTCTGTTTTGCTCTGCGAATTCATGGAGAGCTAACCCTAACCCTAAGTGGAATTTTCCCCAATTGGATTTTCGCATGAATTTTGCCGGGTAATGTACATACGGCAGTCTCAGAAGATACGCCCCCTCCTAACCATACTGATGGGAGCCAAATCCAATGGCACTGTCTGTTTTCCTCGGCGAATTCATGGAGAGCTAACCCTAACCCTAAGTGGAATTTTCACAAATGAGATTTTTCCATGTATTTTGCAGGGAAATGTACATAAGGCAGGCTCAGAAGGCACGCCCCCTCCTAACCATACTGATGGGAGACGAATCCAATGTCTATGTCTGTTTTGCTCTGCGAATTCATGGAGAGCTAACCCTAACCCTAAGTGGAATTTTCACGAATGGGATTTTCCCATGTATTTTGCCGGGAAATGTACATAAGGCTGGCTAACAAGGCAAGCCCCCTCCTAACCATACTGACGGGAGCCGAATCCAATGGCAACGTCTGTTTTCCTCTGCGAATTCATGGAGAGCTAACCCTAACCCTAAGTTGAATTTTCCCCAATTGCATTTTCGTATGAATTTTTCCAGGTAATTTACATAAGGCAGTCTCAGAAGGCACGCCCCCTCCTAACCATACTGATGGGAGCCGAATCCAATGGCAATGTCTGTTTTGCTCTGCGAATTCATGGAGAGCTAACCCTAACCCTAAGTGGAATTTTCCCGAATGGGATTTTCCCATGTATTTTGCCGGGGAATGTTCATAAGGCTGGCTAACAAGGCAAGCCCCCTCCTAACCATACTGACGGGAGCCGAATCCAATGGCAATGTCTGTTTTCCTCTGCGAATTCATGGAGAGGTAACCCTAACCCTAAGTGGAATTTTCAAAAATGAGATTTTCCCATGTATTTTGCAGGGAAATGTACATAAGGCAGGCTCAGAAGGCACGCCCCCTCCTAACCATACTGATGGGAGCCGAATCCGATGGCAATGTCTGTTTTCCTCTGCGAATTCATAGAGAGCTAACCCTAACCCTAAGTGGAATTTTCCTGAATGGGATTTTCCCTTGTATTTTGCCGGGGAATGTACATAAGGCTGGCTAACAAGGCAAGCCCCCTCCTAACCATACTGACGGGAGCCGAATCCAATGTCTATGTCTGTTTTGCTCTGCGAATTCATGGAGAGCTAACCCTAACCCTAAGTGGAATTTTCACGAATGGGATTTTCCCATGTATTTTGCCGGGAAATGTACATAAGGCAGGCTCAGAAGGCACGCCGCCTCCTAAACATACTGATGGGAGCTGAATCCAATGGCAATGTCCGTTTTGCTCTGCGAATTCATGGAGAGCTAACCCTAACCCTAAGTGGAATTTAGCCGAATGGGATTTTCCCATGTATTTTGCCAGGTAATGTACATAACGCAGTCTCAGAAGGCACGCCCCCTCCTAACCATACTGATGGGAGCCGAATCCAATGTCAATGTCTGTTTTCCTCGGCGAATTTATAGAGAGCTAACCCTAACCCTAAGTGGAATTTACCCCAATTGGATTTTCGCATGAATTTTGCCAGGTAATGTACATAAGGCAGTCTCAGAAGGCACGCCCCCTCCTAACCATACTGATGGGAACCGAATCCAATGGCAATGTCTGTTTTCCTCGGCAAATTCATAGAGAGCTAACCCTAACCCTAAGTGGAATTTTCCCCAATTGGATTTTCGCATGAATTTTGCCGGGTAATGTACATACGGCAGTCTCAGAAGATACGCCCCCTCCTAACCATACTGATGGGAACCGAATCCAATGGCAATGTCTGTTTTCCTCGGCGAATTCATGGAGAGCTAACCCTAACCCTAAGTGGAATTTTCCCCAATTAGATATTCCCATGTATTTTGCCAGGTAATGTAAATAAGGCTGGCTAACATGGCAAGCCCCCTCCTAACCATACTGATGGGAGCCGAATCCAATGGCAATGTCTGTTTTGCTCTACAAATTCATGGAGAGCTAACCCTAACCCTAAGTGGAATTTTCCCGAATGGGATTTTCCCATGTATTTTGCCGGGAAATGTACATAAGGCTGGCTAACAAGGCTAGCCCCCTCCTAACCATACTGACGGGAGCCGAATCCAATGGCAATGTCTGTTTTGGTCTGCGAATTCATGGAGAGCTAACCCTAACCCTAAGTGGAATTTAGCCGAATGGGATTTTCCCATGTATTTTGCTGGGAAATGTACATAAGGCAGGCTCAGAAGGCACGCCCCGTCCTAACCATACTGATGGGAGCCGAATCCAATGGCAATGTCTGTTTTGCTCTGCGAATTCATGGAGAGCTAACCCTAACCCTAAGTGGAATTTTCCCCAATTGGATTTTCGCATGAATTTTGCCGGGTAATGTACATACGGCAGTCTCAGAAGATACGCCCCCTCCTAACCATACTGATGGGAGCCAAATCCAATGGCACTGTCTGTTTTCCTCGGCGAATTCATGGAGAGCTAACCCTAACCCTAAGTGGAATTTTCACAAATGAGATTTTTCCATGTATTTTGCAGGGAAATGTACATAAGGCAGGCTCAGAAGGCACGCCCCCTCCTAACCATACTGATGGGAGACGAATCCAATGTCTATGTCTGTTTTGCTCTGCGAATTCATGGAGAGCTAACCCTAACCCTAAGTGGAATTTTCACGAATGGGATTTTCCCATGTATTTTGCCGGGAAATGTACATAAGGCTGGCTAACAAGGCAAGCCCCCTCCTAACCATACTGACGGGAGCCGAATCCAATGGCAACGTCTGTTTTCCTCTGCGAATTCATGGAGAGCTAACCCTAACCCTAAGTTGAATTTTCCCCAATTGCATTTTCGTATGAATTTTTCCAGGTAATTTACATAAGGCAGTCTCAGAAGGCACGCCCCCTCCTAACCATACTGATGGGAGCCGAATCCAATGGCAATGTCTGTTTTGCTCTGCGAATTCATGGAGAGCTAACCCTAACCCTAAGTGGAATTTTCCCGAATGGGATTTTCCCATGTATTTTGCCGGGGAATGTTCATAAGGCTGGCTAACAAGGCAAGCCCCCTCCTAACCATACTGACGGGAGCCGAATCCAATGGCAATGTCTGTTTTCCTCTGCGAATTCATGGAGAGGTAACCCTAACCCTAAGTGGAATTTTCAAAAATGAGATTTTCCCATGTATTTTGCAGGGAAATGTACATAAGGCAGGCTCAGAAGGCACGCCCCCTCCTAACCATACTGATGGGAGCCGAATCCGATGGCAATGTCTGTTTTCCTCTGCGAATTCATAGAGAGCTAACCCTAACCCTAAGTGGAATTTTCCTGAATGGGATTTTCCCTTGTATTTTGCCGGGGAATGTACATAAGGCTGGCTAACAAGGCAAGCCCCCTCCTAACCATACTGACGGGAGCCGAATCCAATGTCTATGTCTGTTTTGCTCTGCGAATTCATGGAGAGCTAACCCTAACCCTAAGTGGAATTTTCACGAATGGGATTTTCCCATGTATTTTGCCGGGAAATGTACATAAGGCAGGCTCAGAAGGCACGCCGCCTCCTAAACATACTGATGGGAGCTGAATCCAATGGCAATGTCCGTTTTGCTCTGCGAATTCATGGAGAGCTAACCCTAACCCTAAGTGGAATTTAGCCGAATGGGATTTTCCCATGTATTTTGCCAGGTAATGTACATAACGCAGTCTCAGAAGGCACGCCCCCTCCTAACCATACTGATGGGAGCCGAATCCAATGTCAATGTCTGTTTTCCTCGGCGAATTTATAGAGAGCTAACCCTAACCCTAAGTGGAATTTACCCCAATTGGATTTTCGCATGAATTTTGCCAGGTAATGTACATAAGGCAGTCTCAGAAGGCACGCCCCCTCCTAACCATACTGATGGGAACCGAATCCAATGGCAATGTCTGTTTTCCTCGGCAAATTCATAGAGAGCTAACCCTAACCCTAAGTGGAATTTTCCCCAATTGGATTTTCGCATGAATTTTGCCGGGTAATGTACATACGGCAGTCTCAGAAGATACGCCCCCTCCTAACCATACTGATGGGAACCGAATCCAATGGCAATGTCTGTTTTCCTCGGCGAATTCATGGAGAGCTAACCCTAACCCTAAGTGGAATTTTCCCCAATTAGATATTCCCATGTATTTTGCCAGGTAATGTAAATAAGGCTGGCTAACATGGCAAGCCCCCTCCTAACCATACTGATGGGAGCCGAATCCAATGGCAATGTCTGTTTTGCTCTACAAATTCATGGAGAGCTAACCCTAACCCTAAGTGGAATTTTCCCGAATGGGATTTTCCCATGTATTTTGCCGGGAAATGTACATAAGGCTGGCTAACAAGGCTAGCCCCCTCCTAACCATACTGACGGGAGCCGAATCCAATGGCAATGTCTGTTTTGGTCTGCGAATTCATGGAGAGCTAACCCTAACCCTAAGTGGAATTTAGCCGAATGGGATTTTCCCATGTATTTTGCTGGGAAATGTACATAAGGCAGGCTCAGAAGGCACGCCCCGTCCTAACCATACTGATGGGAGCCGAATCCAATGGCAATGTCTGTTTTGCTCTGCGAATTCATGGAGAGCTAACCCTAACCCTAAGTGGAATTTTCCCCAATTGGATTTTCGCATGAATTTTGCCGGGTAATGTACATACGGCAGTCTCAGAAGATACGCCCCCTCCTAACCATACTGATGGGAGCCAAATCCAATGGCACTGTCTGTTTTCCTCGGCGAATTCATGGAGAGCTAACCCTAACCCTAAGTGGAATTTTCACGAATGAGATTTTTCCATGTATTTTGCAGGGAAATGTACATAAGGCAGGCTCAGAAGGCACGCCCCCTCCTAACCATACTGATGGGAGACGAATCCAATGTCTATGTCTGTTTTGCTCTGCGAATTCATGGAGAGCTAACCCTAACCCTAAGTGGAATTTTCACGAATGGGATTTTCCCATGTATTTTGCCGGGAAATGTACATAAGGCTGGCTAACAAGGCAAGCCCCATCCTAACCATACTGACGGGAGCCGAATCCAATGGCAACGTCTGTTTTCCTCTGCGAATTCATGGAGAGCTAACCCTAACCCTAAGTTGAATTTTCCCCAATTGCATTTTCGTATGAATTTTTCAAGGTAATTTACATAAGGCAGTCTCAGAAGGCACGCCCCCTCCTAACCATACTGATGGGAGCCGAATCCAATGGCAATGTCTGTTTTCCTCTGCGAATTCATAGAGAGCTAACCCTAACGCTAAGTGGAATTTTCCTGAATGGGATTTTCCCTTGTATTTTGCCGGGGAATGTACATAAGGCTGGCTAACAAGGCAAGCACCCTCCTAACCATACTGACGGGAGCCGAATCCAATGGCAATGTCTGTTTTCCTCTGCGAATTCATGGAGAGGTAACCCTAACCCTAAGTGGAATTTTCACAAATGAGATTTTCCCATGTATTTTGCAGGGAAATGTACATAAGGCAGGCTCAGAAGGCACGCCCCCTCCTAACCATACTGACGGGAGCCGAATCCAATGTCTATGTCTGTTTTGCTCTGCGAATTCATGGAGAGCTAACCCTAACCCTAAGTGGAATTTTCACGAATGGGATTTTCCCATGTATTTTGCAGGGAAATGTACATAAGGCAGAATCAGAAGGCACGCCGCCTCCTAACCATACTGATGGGAGCTGAATCCAATGGCAATGTCCGTTTTGCTCTGCGAATTCATGGAGAGCTAACCCTAACCCTAAGTGGAATTTAGCCGAATGGGATTTTCCCATGTATTTTGCCGGGAAATGTACATAAGGCAGGCTCAGAAGGCACGCCCCCTCCTAACCATACTGATGGGAGCCGAATCCAATGGCAATGTCTGTTTTCCTCTGCGAATTCATAGAGAGCTAACCCTAACCCTAAGTGGAATTTTCCTGAATGGGATTTTCCCTTGTATTTTGCCGGGGAATGTACATAAGGCTGGCTAACAAGGCAAGCCCCCTCCTAACCATACTGATGGGAGCCGAATCCAATGTCTATGTCTGTTTTGCTCTGCGAATTCATGGAGAGCTAACCCTAACCCTAAGTGGAATTTTCACGAATGGGATTTTTCCATGTATTTTGCAGGGAAATGTACATAAGGGAGGCTCAGAAGGCACGCCCCCTCCTAACCATACTGATGGGAGACGAATCCAATGTCTATGTCTGTTTTGCTCTGCGAATTCATGGAGAGCTAACCCTAACCCTAAGTGGAATTTTCACGAATGGGATTTTCCCATGTATTTTGCCGGGAAATGTACATAAGGCTGGCTAACAAGGCAAGCCCCCTCCTAACCATACTGACGGAGACGAATCCAATGGCAACGTCTGTTTTCCTCTGTGAATTCATGGAGAGCTAACCCTAACCCTAAGTTGAATTTTCCCCAATTGCATTTTCGTATGAATTTTTCCAGGTAATTTACATAAGGCAGTCTCAGAAGGCACGCCCCCTCCTAACCATACTGATGGGAGCTGAATCCAATGGCAATGTCCGTTTTGCTCTGCGAATTCATGGAGAGCTAACCCTAACCCTAAGTGGAATTTAGCCGAATGGGATTTTCCCATGTATTTTGCCGGGAAATGTACATAAGGCAGGCTCAGAAGGCACGCCCCCTCCTAACCATACTGATGGGAGCCGAATCCAATGGCAATGTCTGTTTTCCTCTGCGAATTCATAGAGAGCTAACCCTAACCCTAAGTGGAATTTTCCTGAATGGGATTTTCCCTTGTATTTTGCCGGGGAATGTACATAAGGCTGGCTAACAAGGCAAGCCCCCTCCTAACCATACTGATGGGAGCCGAATCCAATGTCTATGTCTGTTTTGCTCTGCGAATTCATGGAGAGCTAACCCTAACCCTAAGTGGAATTTTCACGAATGGGATTTTTCCATGTATTTTGCAGGGAAATGTACATAAGGGAGGCTCAGAAGGCACGCCCCCTCCTAACCATACTGATGGGAGACGAATCCAATGTCTATGTCTGTTTTGCTCTGCGAATTCATGGAGAGCTAACCCTAACCCTAAGTGGAATTTTCACGAATGGGATTTTCCCATGTATTTTGCCGGGAAATGTACATAAGGCTGGCTAACAAGGCAAGCCCCCTCCTAACCATACTGACGGAGACGAATCCAATGGCAACGTCTGTTTTCCTCTGTGAATTCATGGAGAGCTAACCCTAACCCTAAGTTGAATTTTCCCCAATTGCATTTTCGTATGAATTTTTCCAGGTAATTTACATAAGGCAGTCTCAGAAGGCACGCCCCCTCCTAACCATACTGATGGGAGCCGAATCCAATGGCAATGTCTGTTTTCCTCTGCGAATTCATAGAGAGCTAACCCTAACGCTAAGTGGAATTTTCCTGAATGGGATTTTCCCTTGTATTTTGCCGGGGAATGTACATAAGGCTGGCTAACAAGGCAAGCCCCCTCCTAACCATACTGACGGGAGCCGAATCCAATGGCAATGTCTGTTTTCCTCGGCGAATTCATGGAGAGCTAACCCTAACCCTAAGTGGAATTTTCCCCAATTAGATATTCCCATGTATTTTGCCAGGTAATGTACATAAGGCTGGCTAACATGGCAAGCCCCCTCCTAACCATACTGATGAGAGCCGAATCCAATGGCAATGTCTGTTTTGCTCTGCAAATTCATGGAGAGCTAACCCTAACCCTAAGTGGAATTTTCCCGAATGGGATTTTCCCTTGTATTTTGCCGGGAAATGTACATAAGGCTGGCTAACAAGGCTAGCCCCCTCCTAACCATACTGATGGGAGCCGAATCCAATGGCAATGTCTGTTTTGGTCTGCGAATTCATAGAGAGCTACTCCTAACCCTAAGTGGAATTTAGCCGAATGGGATTTTCCCATGTATTTTGCCGGGAAATGTACATAAGGCAGGCTCAGAAGGCACGCCCCCTCCTAACCATACTGATGGGAGCCGAATCCAATGGCAATGTCTGTTTTCCTCTGCGAATTCATAGAGAGCTAACCCTAACCCTAAGTGGAATTTTCCCCAATTGGATTTTCGCATGTATTTTGTCGGGGAATGTACATAAGGCTGGCTAACAAGGCAAGCCCCCTCCTAACCATACTGATGGGAGCCGAATCCAATGTCTATGTCTGTTTTGCTCTGCGAATTCATGGAGAGCTAACCCTAACCCTAAGTGGAATTTTCACGAATGGGATTTTTCCATGTATTTTGCAGGGAAATGTACATAAGGGAGGCTCAGAAGGCACGCCCCCTCCTAACCATACTGATGGGAGACGAATCCAATGTCTATGTCTGTTTTGCTCTGCGAATTCATGGAGAGCTAACCCTAACCCTAAGTGGAATTTTCACGAATGGGATTTTCCCATGTATTTTGCCGGGAAATGTACATAAGGCTGGCTAACAAGGCAAGCCCCCTCCTAACCATACTGACGGAGACGAATCCAATGGCAACGTCTGTTTTCCTCTGTGAATTCATGGAGAGCTAACCCTAACCCTAAGTTGAATTTTCCCCAATTGCATTTTCGTATGAATTTTTCCAGGTAATTTACATAAGGCAGTCTCAGAAGGCACGCCCCCTCCTAACCATACTGATGGGAGCTGAATCCAATGGCAATGTCCGTTTTGCTCTGCGAATTCATGGAGAGCTAACCCTAACCCTAAGTGGAATTTAGCCGAATGGGATTTTCCCATGTATTTTGCCGGGAAATGTACATAAGGCAGGCTCAGAAGGCACGCCCCCTCCTAACCATACTGATGGGAGCCGAATCCAATGGCAATGTCTGTTTTCCTCTGCGAATTCATAGAGAGCTAACCCTAACCCTAAGTGGAATTTTCCTGAATGGGATTTTCCCTTGTATTTTGCCGGGGAATGTACATAAGGCTGGCTAACAAGGCAAGCCCCCTCCTAACCATACTGATGGGAGCCGAATCCAATGTCTATGTCTGTTTTGCTCTGCGAATTCATGGAGAGCTAACCCTAACCCTAAGTGGAATTTTCACGAATGGGATTTTTCCATGTATTTTGCAGGGAAATGTACATAAGGGAGGCTCAGAAGGCACGCCCCCTCCTAACCATACTGATGGGAGACGAATCCAATGTCTATGTCTGTTTTGCTCTGCGAATTCATGGAGAGCTAACCCTAACCCTAAGTGGAATTTTCACGAATGGGATTTTCCCATGTATTTTGCCGGGAAATGTACATAAGGCTGGCTAACAAGGCAAGCCCCCTCCTAACCATACTGACGGAGACGAATCCAATGGCAACGTCTGTTTTCCTCTGTGAATTCATGGAGAGCTAACCCTAACCCTAAGTTGAATTTTCCCCAATTGCATTTTCGTATGAATTTTTCCAGGTAATTTACATAAGGCAGTCTCAGAAGGCACGCCCCCTCCTAACCATACTGATGGGAGCCGAATCCAATGGCAATGTCTGTTTTCCTCTGCGAATTCATAGAGAGCTAACCCTAACGCTAAGTGGAATTTTCCTGAATGGGATTTTCCCTTGTATTTTGCCGGGGAATGTACATAAGGCTGGCTAACAAGGCAAGCCCCCTCCTAACCATACTGACGGGAGCCGAATCCAATGGCAATGTCTGTTTTCCTCGGCGAATTCATGGAGAGCTAACCCTAACCCTAAGTGGAATTTTCCCCAATTAGATATTCCCATGTATTTTGCCAGGTAATGTACATAAGGCTGGCTAACATGGCAAGCCCCCTCCTAACCATACTGATGAGAGCCGAATCCAATGGCAATGTCTGTTTTGCTCTGCAAATTCATGGAGAGCTAACCCTAACCCTAAGTGGAATTTTCCCGAATGGGATTTTCCCTTGTATTTTGCCGGGAAATGTACATAAGGCTGGCTAACAAGGCTAGCCCCCTCCTAACCATACTGATGGGAGCCGAATCCAATGGCAATGTCTGTTTTGGTCTGCGAATTCATGGAGAGCTACTCCTAACCCTAAGTGGAATTTAGCCGAATGGGATTTTCCCATGTATTTTGCCGGGAAATGTACATAAGGCAGGCTCAGAAGGGACGCCCCGTCCTAACCATACTGATGGGAGCCGAATCCAATGGCAATGTCTGTTTTGCTCTGCGAATTCATGGAGAGCTAACCCTAACCCTAAGTGGAATTTTCCCCAATTGGATTTTCGCATGAATTTTGCCGGGTAATGTACATAAGGCAGTCTCAGAAGGCACGCCCCCTCCTAACCATACTGATGGGAACCGAATCCAATGGCAATGTCTGTTTTCCTCGGCAAATTCATAGAGAGCTAACCCTAACCCTAAGTGGAATTTAGCCGAATTGGATTTTCGCATGAATTTTGCCGGGTAATGTACATACGGCAGTCTCAGAAGATACGCCCCCTCCTAACCATACTGATGGGAACCGAATCCAATGGCAATGTCTGTTTTCCTCGGCGAATTCATGGAGAGCTAACCCTAACCCTAAGTGGAATTTTCCCCAATTAGATATTCCCATGTATTTTGCCAGGTAATGTACATAAGGCTGGCTAACATGGCAAGCCCCCTCCTAACCATACTGATGGGAGCCGAATCCAATGTCAATGTCTGTTTTCCTCGGCGAATTCATAGAGAGCTAACCCTAACCCTAAGTGGAATTTACCCCAATTGGATTTTCGCATGAATTTTGCCAGGTAATGTACATAAGGCAGTCTCAGAAGGCACGCCCCCTCCTAACCATACTGATGGGAACCGAATCCAATGGCAATGTCTGTTTTCCTCGGCAAATTCATAGAGAGCTAACCCTAACCCTAAGTGGAATTTTCCCCAATTGGATTTTCGCATGAATTTTGCCGGGTAATGTACATACGGCAGTCTCAGAAGATACGCCCCCTCCTAACCATACTGATGGGAACCGAATCCAATGGCAATGTCTGTTTTCCTCGGCGAATTCATGGAGAGCTAACCCTAACCCTAAGTGGAATTTTCCCCAATTAGATATTCCCATGTATTTTGCCAGGTAATGTACATAAGGCTGGCTAACATGGCAAGCCCCCTCCTAACCATACTGATGGGAGCCGAATCCAATGGCAATGTCTGTTTTGCTCTGCAAATTCATGGAGAGCTAACCCTAACCCTAAGTGGAATTTTCCCGAATGGGATTTTCCCATGTATTTTGCCGGGAAATGTACATAAGGCTGGCTAACAAGGCTAGCCCCCTCCTAACCATACTGACGGGAGCCGAATCCAATGGCAATGTCTGTTTTGGTCTGCGAATTCATGGAGAGCTAACCCTAACCCTAAGTGGAATTTAGCCGAATGGGATTTTCCCATGTATTTTGCCGGGAAATGTACATAAGGCAGGCTCAGAAGGCACGCCCCGTCCTAACCATACTGATGGGAGCCGAATCCAATGGCAATGTCTGTTTTGCTCTGCGAATTCATGGAGAGCTAACCCTAACCCTAAGTTGAATTTTCCCCAATTGCATTTTCGTATGAATTTTTCCAGGTAATTTACATAAGGCAGGCTCAGAAGGCACGCCCCCTCCTAACCATACTGCTGGGAGACGAATCCAATGTCTATGTCTGTTTTGCTCTGCGAATTCATGGAGAGCTAACCCTAACCCTAAGTGGAATTTTCATGAATGGGATTTTCCCATGTATTTTCCCGGGAAATGGACATAAGGCTGGCTAACAAGGCAAGCCCCCTCCTAACCATACTGACGGGAGCCGAATCCAATGGCAACGTCTGTTTTCCTCTGCGAATTCATGGAGAGCTAACCCTAACCCTAAGTGGAATTTTCCCCAATTGCATTTTCGTATGAATTTTTCCAGGTAATTTACATAAGGCAGTCTCAGAAGGCACGCCCCCTCCTAACCATACTGATGGGAGCCGAATCCAATGGCAATGTCTGTTTTCCTCTGCGAATTCATAGAAAGCTAACCCTAACCCTAAGTGGAATTTTCCTGAATGGGATTTTCCCTTGTATTTTGCCGGGGAATGTACATAAGGCTGGCTAACAAGGCAAGCCCCCTCCTAACCATACTGACGGGAGCCGAATCCAATGTCTATGTCTGTTTTGCTCTGCGAATTCATGGAGAGCTAACCCTAACCCTAAGTGGAATTTTCACGAATGGGATTTTTCCATGTATTTTGCAGGGAAATGTACATAAGGCAGGCTCAGAAGGCACGCCCCCTCCTAACCATACTGATGGGAGACGAATCCAATGTCTATGTCTGTTTTGCTCTGCGAATTCATGGAGAGCTAACCCTAACCCTAAGTGGAATTTTCACGAATGGGATTTTCCCATGTATTTTGCCGGGAAATGTACATAAGGCTGGCTAACAAGGCAAGCCCCCTCCTAACCATACTGACGGGAGCCGAATCCAATGGCAACGTCTGTTTTCCTCTGCGAATTCATGGAGAGCTAACCCTAACCCTAAGTTGAATTTTCCCCAATTGCATTTTCGTATGAATTTTTCCAGGTAATTTACATAAGGCAGTCTCAGAAGGCACGCCCCCTCCTAACCATACTGATGGGAGCCGAATCCAATGGCAATGTCTGTTTTCCTCTGTGAATTCATAGAGAGCTAACCCTAACGCTAAGTGGAATTTTCCTGAATGGGATTTTCCCTTGTATTTTGCCGGGGAATGTACATAAGGCTGGCTAACAAGGCAAGCCCCCTCCTAACCATACTGACAGGAGCCGAATACAATGGCAATGTCTGTTTTCCTCTGCGAATTCATGGAGAGGTAACCCTAACCCTAAGTGGAATTTTCACAAATGAGATTTTCCCATGTATTTTGCAGGGAAATGTACATAAGGCAGGTTCAGAAGGCACGCCCCCTCCTAACCATACTGATGGGAGCCGAATCCAATGGCAATGTCTGTTTTCCTCTGCGAATTCATAGAGAGCTAACCCTAACCCTAAGTGGAATTTTCCTGAATGGGATTTTCCCTTGTATTTTGCCGGGGAATGTACATAAGGCTGGCTAACAAGGCAAGCCCCCTCCTAACCATACTGACGGGAGCCGAATCCAATGTCTATGTCTGTTTTGCTCTGCGAATTCATGGAGAGCTAACCCTAACCCTAAGTGGAATTTTCACGAATGGGATTTTCCCATGTATTTTGCAGGGAAATGTACATAAGGCAGGCTCAGAAGGCACGCCGCCTCCTAAACATACTGATGGGAGCTGAATTCAATGGCAATGTCCGTTTTGCTCTGCGAATTCATGGAGAGCTAACCCTAACCCTAAGTGGAATTTAGCCGAATGGGATTTTCCCATGTATTTTGCCAGGTAATGTACATAACGCAGTCTCAGAAGGCACGCCCCCTCCTAACCATACTGATGGGAGCCGAATCCAATGTCAATGTCTGTTTTCCTCGGCGAATTCATAGAGAGCTAACCCTAACCCTAAGTGGAATTTACCCCAATTGGATTTTCGCATGAATTTTGCCAGGTAATGTACATAAGGCAGTCTCAGAAGGCACGCCCCCTCCTAACCATACTGATGGGAACCGAATCCAATGGCAATGTCTGTTTTCCTCGGCAAATTCATAGAGAGCTAACCCTAACCCTAAGTGGAATTTTCCCCAATTGGATTTTCGCTTGAATTTTGCCGGGTAATGTACATACGGCAGTCTCAGAAGATACGCCCCCTCCTAACCATACTGATGGGAACCGAATCCAATGGCAATGTCTGTTTTCCTCGGCGAATTCATGGAGAGCTAACCGTAACCCTAAGTGGAATTTTCACGAATGGGATTTTCCCATGTATTTTGCCGGGAAATGTACATAAGGCAGGCTCAGAAGGCACGCCCCGTCCTAACCATACTGATGGGAGCCGAATCCAATGGCAATGTCTGTTTTGCTCTGCGAATTCATGGAGAGCTAACCCTAACCCTAAGTGGAATTTAGCCGAATGGGATTTTCCCATGTATTTTGCTGGGAAATGTACATAAGGCAGGCTCAGAAGGCACGCCCCGTCCTAACCATACTGATGGGAGCCGAATCCAATGGCAATGTCTGTTTTGCTCTGCGAATTCATGGAGAGCTAACCCTAACCCTAAGTGGAATTTTCCCCAATTGGATTTTCGCATGAATTTTGCCGGGTAATGTACATACGGCAGTCTCAGAAGATACGCCCCCTCCTAACCATACTGATGGGAGCCAAATCCAATGGCACTGTCTGTTTTCCTCGGCAAATTCATGGAGAGCTAACCCTAACCCTAAGTGGAATTTTCACGAATGAGATTTTTCCATGTATTTTGCAGGGAAATGTACATAAGGCAGGCTCAGAAGGCACGCCCCCTCCTAACCATACTGATGGGAGACGAATCCAATGT
This sequence comes from Natrix helvetica, assembly GCF_964273705.1. NCBI lineage: Eukaryota > Metazoa > Chordata > Lepidosauria > Squamata > Natricidae > Natrix > Natrix helvetica. Next base: position 22,522,220 of record NC_138550.1, read on the forward strand.
CTATGTCTGTTTTGCTCTGCGAATTCATGGAGAGCTAACCCTAACCCTAAGTGGAATTTTCACGAATGGGATTTTCCCATGTATTTTGCCGGGAAATGTACATAAGGCTGGCTAACAAGGCAAGCCCCCTCCTAACCATACTGACGGGAGCCGAATCCAATGGCAACGTCTGTTTTCCTCTGCGAATTCATGGAGAGCTAACCCTAACCCTAAGTTGAATTTTCCCCAATTGCATTTTCGTATGAATTTTTCCAGGTAATTTACATAAGGCAGTCTCAGAAGGCACGCCCCCTCCTAACCATACTGATGGGAGCCGAATCCAATGGCAATGTCTGTTTTCCTCTGCGAATTCATAGAGAGCTAACCCTAACGCTAAGTGGAATTTTCCTGAATGGGATTTTCCCTTGTATTTTGCCGGGGAATGTACATAAGGCTGGCTAACAAGGCAAGCCCCCTCCTAACCATACTGACGGGAGCCGAATCCAATGGCAATGTCTGTTTTGGTCTGCGAATTCATGGAGAGCTAACCCTAACCCTAAGTGGAATTTTCACGAATGAGATTTTCCCATGTATTTTGCAGGGAAATGTACATAAGGCAGTCTCAGAAGGCACGCCCCGTCCTAACCATACTGATGGGAGCCGAATCCAATGGCAATGTCTGTTTTGCTCTGCGAATTCATGGAGAGCTAACCCTAACCCTAAGTGGAATTTTCCCAAATGGGATTTTCCCATGTATTTTGCCGGGAAATGTACATAAGGCTGGCTAACAAGGCAAGCCCCCTCCTAACCATACTGACGGGAGCCGAATCCAATGGCAATGTCTGTTTTCCTCTGCGAATTCATGAAGAGCTAACCCTAACCCTAAGTTGAATTTTCCCCAATTGCATTTTCGTATGAATTTTTCCAGGTAATTTACATAAGGCAGTCTCAGAAGGCACGCCCCCTCCTAACCATACTGATGGGAGCCGAATCCAATGGCAATGTCTGTTTTCCTCTGCGAATTCATAGAGAGCTAACCCTAACGCTAAGTGGAATTTTCCTGAATGGGATTTTCCCTTGTATTTTGCTGGGGAATGTACATAAGGCTGGCTAACAAGGCAAGCCCCCTCCTAACCATACTGACGGGAGCCGAATCCAATGGCAATGTCTGTTTTCCTCTGCGAATTCATGGAGAGGTAACCCTAACCCTAAGTGGAATTTTCACAAATGAGATTTTCCCATGTATTTTGCAGGGAAATGTACATAAGGCAGGCTCAGAAGGCACGCCCCCTCCTAACCATAATGACGGGAGCCGAATCCAATGTCTATGTCTGTTTTGCTCTGCGAATTCATGGAGAGCAACCCCTAACCCTAAGTGGAATTTTCACGAATGGGATTTTCCCATGTATTTTGCAGGGAAATGTACATAAGGCAGGCTCAGAAGGCACGCCGCCTCCTAACCATACTGATGGGAGCTGAATCCAATGGCAATGTCCGTTTTGCTCTGCGAATTCATGGAGAGCTAACCCTAACCCTAAGTGGAATTTAGCCGAATGGGATTTTCCCATGTATTTTGCCGGGAAATGTACATAAGGCAGGCTCAGAAGGCACGCCCCCTCCTAACCATACTGATGGGAGCCGAATCCAATGGCAATGTCTGTTTTCCTCTGCGAATTCATAGAGAGCTAACCCTAACCCTAAGTGGAATTTTCCTGAATGGGATTTTCCCTTGTATTTTGCCGGGGAATGTACATAAGGCTGGCTAACAAGGCAAGCCCCCTCCTAACCATACTGACGGGAGCCGAATCCAATGTCTATGTCTGTTTTGCTCTGCGAATTCATGGAGAGCTAACCCTAACCCTAAGTGGAATTTTCACGAATGGGATTTTTCCATGTATTTTGCAGGGAAATGTACATAAGGCAGGCTCAGAAGGCACGCCCCCTCCTAACCATACTGATGGGAGACGAATCCAATGTCTATGTCTGTTTTGCTCTGCGAATTCATGGAGAGCTAACCCTAACCCTAAGTGGAATTTTCACGAATGGGATTTTCCCATGTATTTTGCCGGGAAATGTACATAAGGCTGGCTAACAAGGCAAGCCCCCTCCTAACCATACTGACGGGAGCCGAATCCAATGGCAACGTCTGTTTTCCTCTGCGAATTCATGGAGAGCTAACCCTAACCCTAAGTTGAATTTTCCCCAATTGCATTTTCGTATGAATTTTTCCAGGTAATTTACATAAGGCAGTCTCAGAAGGCACGCCCCCTCCTAACCATACTGATGGGAGCCGAATCCAATGGCAATGTCTGTTTTCCTCTGTGAATTCATAGAGAGCTAACCCTAACGCTAAGTGGAATTTTCCTGAATGGGATTTTCCCTTGTATTTTGCCGGGGAATGTACATAAGGCTGTCTAACAAGGCAAGCCCCCTCCTAACCATACTGACAGGAGCCGAATACAATGGCAATGTCTGTTTTCCTCTGCGAATTCATGGAGAGGTAACCCTAACCCTAAGTGGAATTTTCACAAATGAGATTTTCCCATGTATTTTGCAGGGAAATGTACATAAGGCAGGCTCAGAAGGCACGCCCCCTCCTAACCATACTGATGGGAGCCGAATCCAATGGCAATGTCTGTTTTCCTCTGCGAATTCATAGAGAGCTAACCCTAACCCTAAGTGGAATTTTCCTGAATGGGATTTTCCCTTGTATTTTGCCGGGGAATGTACATAAGGCTGGCTAACAAGGCAAGCCCCCTCCTAACCATACTGACGGGAGCCGAATCCAATGTCTATGTCTGTTTTGCTCTGCGAATTCATGGAGAGCTAACCCTAACCCTAAGTGGAATTTTCACGAATGGGATTTTCCCATGTATTTTGCAGGGAAATGTACATAAGGCAGGCTCAGAAGGCACGCCGCCTCCTAAACATACTGATGGGAGCTGAATCCAATGGCAATGTCCGTTTTGCTCTGCGAATTCATGGAGAGCTAACCCTAACCCTAAGTGGAATTTAGCCGAATGGGATTTTCCCATGTATTTTGCCAGGTAATGTACATAACGCAGTCTCAGAAGGCACGCCCCCTCCTAACCATACTGATGGGAGCCGAATCCAATGTCAATGTCTGTTTTCCTCGGCGAATTCATAGAGAGCTAACCCTAACCCTAAGTGGAATTTACCCCAATTGGATTTTCGCATGAATTTTGCCAGGTAATGTACATAAGGCAGTCTCAGAAGGCACGCCCCCTCCTAACCATACTGATGGGAACCGAATCCAATGGCAATGTCTGTTTTCCTCGGCAAATTCATAGAGAGCTAACCCTAACCCTAAGTGGAATTTTCCCCAATTGGATTTTCGCATGAATTTTGCCGGGTAATGTACATACGGCAGTCTCAGAAGATACGCCCCCTCCTAACCATACTGATGGGAACCGAATCCAATGGCAATGTCTGTTTTCCTCGGCGAATTCATGGAGAGCTAACCGTAACCCTAAGTGGAATTTTCACGAATGGGATTTTCCCATGTATTTTGCCGGGAAATGTACATAAGGCAGGCTCAGAAGGCACGCCCCGTCCTAACCATACTGATGGGAGCCGAATCCAATGGCAATGTCTGTTTTGCTCTGCGAATTCATGGAGAGCTAACCCTAACCCTAAGTGGAATTTAGCCGAATGGGATTTTCCCATGTATTTTGCTGGGAAATGTACATAAGGCAGGCTCAGAAGGCACGCCCCGTCCTAACCATACTGATGGGAGCCGAATCCAATGGCAATGTCTGTTTTGCTCTGCGAATTCATGGAGAGCTAACCCTAACCCTAAGTGGAATTTTCCCCAATTGGATTTTCGCATGAATTTTGCCGGGTAATGTACATACGGCAGTCTCAGAAGATACGCCCCCTCCTAACCATACTGATGGGAGCCAAATCCAATGGCACTGTCTGTTTTCCTCGGCGAATTCATGGAGAGCTAACCCTAACCCTAAGTGGAATTTTCACGAATGAGATTTTTCCATGTATTTTGCAGGGAAATGTACATAAGGCAGGCTCAGAAGGCACGCCCCCTCCTAACCATACTGATGGGAGACGAATCCAATGTCTATGTCTGTTTTGCTCTGCGAATTCATGGAGAGCTAACCCTAACCCTAAGTGGAATTTTCACGAATGGGATTTTCCCATGTATTTTGCCGGGAAATGTACATAAGGCTGGCTAACAAGGCAAGCCCCCTCCTAACCATACTGACGGGAGCCGAATCCAATGGCAACGTCTGTTTTCCTCTGCGAATTCATGGAGAGCTAACCCTAACCCTAAGTTGAATTTTCCCCAATTGCATTTTCGTATGAATTTTTCCAGGTAATTTACATAAGGCAGTCTCAGAAGGCACGCCCCCTCCTAACCATACTGATGGGAGCCGAATCCAATGGCAATGTCTGTTTTCCTCTGCGAATTCATAGAGAGCTAACCCTAACGCTAAGTGGAATTTTCCTGAATGGGATTTTCCCTTGTATTTTGCCGGGGAATGTACATAAGGCTGGCTAACAAGGCAAGCCCCCTCCTAACCATACTGACGGGAGCCGAATCCAATGGCAATGTCTGTTTTGGTCTGCGAATTCATGGAGAGCTAACCCTAACCCTAAGTGGAATTTTCACGAATGAGATTTTCCCATGTATTTTGCAGGGAAATGTACATAAGGCAGTCTCAGAAGGCACGCCCCCTCCTAACCATACTGATGGGAGCCGAATCCAATGGCAATGTCTGTTTTGCTCTGCGAATTCATGGAGAGCTAACCCTAACCCTAAGTGGAATTTTCCCAAATGGGATTTTCCCATGTATTTTGCCGGGAAATGTACATAAGGCTGGCTAACAAGGCAAGCCCCCTCCTAACCATACTGACGGGAGCCGAATCCAATGGCAATGTCTGTTTTCCTCTGCGAATTCATGAAGAGCTAACCCTAACCCTAAGTTGAATTTTCCCCAATTGCATTTTCGTATGAATTTTTCCAGGTAATGTACATAAGGCAGTCTCAGAAGGCACGCCCCCTCCTAACCATACTGATGGGAACCGAATCCAATGGCAATGTCTGTTTTCCTCGGCAAATTCATAGAGAGCTAACCCTAACCCTAAGTGGAATTTTCCCCAATTGGATTTTCGCATGAATTTTGCCGGGTAATGTACATACGGCAGTCTCAGAAGATACGCCCCCTCCTAACCATACTGATGGGAACCGAATCCAATGGCAATGTCTGTTTTCCTCGGCGAATTCATGGAGAGCTAACCGTAACCCTAAGTGGAATTTTCACGAATGGGATTTTCCCATGTATTTTGCCGGGAAATGTACATAAGGCAGGCTGAGAAGGCACGCCCCGTCCTAACCATACTGATGGGAGCCGAATCCAATGGCAATGTCTGTTTTGCTCTGCGAATTCATGGAGAGCTAACCCTAACCCTAAGTGGAATTTAGCCGAATGGGATTTTCCCATGTATTTTGCTGGGAAATGTACATAAGGCAGGCTCAGAAGGCACGCCCCGTCCTAACCATACTGATGGGAGCCGAATCCAATGGCAATGTCTGTTTTGCTCTGCGAATTCATGGAGAGCTAACCCTAACCCTAAGTGGAATTTTCCCCAATTGGATTTTCGCATGAATTTTGCCGGGTAATGTACATACGGCAGTCTCAGAAGATACGCCCCCTCCTAACCATACTGATGGGAGCCAAATCCAATGGCACTGTCTGTTTTCCTCGGCGAATTCATGGAGAGCTAACCCTAACCCTAAGTGGAATTTTCACGAATGAGATTTTTCCATGTATTTTGCAGGGAAATGTACATAAGGCAGGCTCAGAAGGCACGCCCCCTCCTAACCATACTGATGGGAGCCGAATCCAATGGCAATGTCTGTTTTGCTCTGCGAATTCATGGAGAGCTAACCCTAACCCTAAGTTGAATTTTCCCCAATTGCATTTTCGTATGAATTTTTCCAGGTAATTTACATAAGGCAGTCTCAGAAGGCACGCCCCCTCCTAACCATACTGATGGGAGCCGAATCCAATGGCAATGTCTGTTTTCCTCTGCGAATTCATAGAGAGCTAACCCTAACGCTAAGTGGAATTTTCCTGAATGGGATTTTCCCTTGTATTTTGCCGGGGAATGTACATAAGGCTGGCTAACAAGGCAAGCCCCCTCCTAACCATACTGACGGGAGCCGAATCCAATGGCAATGTCTGTTTTGGTCTGCGAATTCATGGAGAGCTAACCCTAACCCTAAGTGGAATTTTCACGAATGAGATTTTCCCATGTATTTTGCAGGGAAATGTACATAAGGCAGTCTCAGAAGGCACGCCCCCTCCTAACCATACTGATGGGAGCCAAATCCAATGGCAATGTCTGTTTTGCTCTGCGAATTCATGGAGAGCTAACCCTAACCCTAAGTGGAATTTTCCCCAATTGGATTTTCGCATGAATTTTGCCGGGTAATGTACATACGGCAGTCTCAGAAGATACGCCCCCTCCTAACCATACTGATGGGAGCCAAATCCAATGGCACTGTCTGTTTTCCTCGGCGAATTCATGGAGAGCTAACCCTAACCCTAAGTGGAATTTTCACGAATGAGATTTTTCCATGTATTTTGCAGGGAAATGTACATAAGGCAGGCTCAGAAGGCACGCCCCCTCCTAACCATACTGATGGGAGACGAATCCAATGTCTATGTCTGTTTTGCTCTGCGAATTCATGGAGAGCTAACCCTAACCCTAAGTGGAATTTTCACGAATGGGATTTTCCCATGTATTTTGCCGGGAAATGTACATAAGGCTGGCTAACAAGGCAAGCCCCCTCCTAACCATACTGACGGGAGCCGAATCCAATGGCAACGTCTGTTTTCCTCTGCGAATTCATGGAGAGCTAACCCTAACCCTAAGTTGAATTTTCCCCAATTGCATTTTCGTATGAATTTTTCCAGGTAATTTACATAAGGCAGTCTCAGAAGGCACGCCCCCTCCTAACCATACTGATGGGAGCCGAATCCAATGGCAATGTCTGTTTTCCTCTGCGAATTCATAGAGAGCTAACCCTAACGCTAAGTGGAATTTTCCTGAATGGGATTTTCCCTTGTATTTTGCCGGGGAATGTACATAAGGCTGGCTAACAAGGCAAGCCCCCTCCTAACCATACTGACGGGAGCCGAATCCAATGGCAATGTCTGTTTTGGTCTGCGAATTCATGGAGAGCTAACCCTAACCCTAAGTGGAATTTTCACGAATGAGATTTTCCCATGTATTTTGCAGGGAAATGTACATAAGGCAGTCTCAGAAGGCACGCCCCCTCCTAACCATACTGATGGGAGCCGAATCCAATGGCAATGTCTGTTTTGCTCTGCGAATTCATGGAGAGCTAACCCTAACCCTAAGTGGAATTTTCCCAAATGGGATTTTCCCATGTATTTTGCCGGGAAATGTACATAAGGCTGGCTAACAAGGCAAGCCCCCTCCTAACCATACTGACGGGAGCCGAATCCAATGGCAATGTCTGTTTTCCTCTGCGAATTCATGAAGAGCTAACCCTAACCCTAAGTTGAATTTTCCCCAATTGCATTTTCGTATGAATTTTTCCAGGTAATGTACATAAGGCAGTCTCAGAAGGCACGCCCCCTCCTAACCATACTGATGGGAACCGAATCCAATGGCAATGTCTGTTTTCCTCGGCAAATTCATAGAGAGCTAACCCTAACCCTAAGTGGAATTTTCCCCAATTGGATTTTCGCATGAATTTTGCCGGGTAATGTACATACGGCAGTCTCAGAAGATACGCCCCCTCCTAACCATACTGATGGGAACCGAATCCAATGGCAATGTCTGTTTTGGTCTGCGAATTCATGGAGAGCTAACCCTAACCCTAAGTGGAATTTTCACGAATGGGATTTTCCCATGTATTTTGCAGGGAAATGTACATAAGGCAGGCTCAGAAGGCACGCCGCCTCCTAAACATACTGATGGGAGCTGAATCCAATGGCAATGTCCGTTTTGCTCTGCGAATTCATGGAGAGCTAACCCTAACCCTAAGTGGAATTTAGCCGAATGGGATTTTCCCATGTATTTTGCCAGGTAATGTACATAACGCAGTCTCAGAAGGCACGCCCCCTCCTAACCATACTGATGGGAGCCGAATCCAATGTCAATGTCTGTTTTCCTCGGCGAATTCATAGAGAGCTAACCCTAACCCTAAGTGGAATTTACCCCAATTGGATTTTCGCATGAATTTTGCCAGGTAATGTACATAAGGCAGTCTCAGAAGGCACGCCCCCTCCTAACCATACTGATGGGAACCGAATCCAATGGCAATGTCTGTTTTCCTCGGCAAATTCATAGAGAGCTAACCCTAACCCTAAGTGGAATTTTCCCCAATTGGATTTTCGCATGAATTTTGCCGGGTAATGTACATACGGCAGTCTCAGAAGATACGCCCCCTCCTAACCATACTGATGGGAACCGAATCCAATGGCAATGTCTGTTTTCCTCGGCGAATTCATGGAGAGCTAACCGTAACCCTAAGTGGAATTTTCACGAATGGGATTTTCCCATGTATTTTGCCGGGAAATGTACATAAGGCAGGCTCAGAAGGCACGCCCCGTCCTAACCATACTGATGGGAGCCGAATCCAATGGCAATGTCTGTTTTGCTCTGCGAATTCATGGAGAGCTAACCCTAACCCTAAGTGGAATTTAGCCGAATGGGATTTTCCCATGTATTTTGCTGGGAAATGTACATAAGGCAGGCTCAGAAGGCACGCCCCGTCCTAACCATACTGATGGGAGCCGAATCCAATGGCAATGTCTGTTTTGCTCTGCGAATTCATGGAGAGCTAACCCTAACCCTAAGTGGAATTTTCCCCAATTGGATTTTCGCATGAATTTTGCCGGGTAATGTACATACGGCAGTCTCAGAAGATACGCCCCCTCCTAACCATACTGATGGGAGCCAAATCCAATGGCACTGTCTGTTTTCCTCGGCGAATTCATGGAGAGCTAACCCTAACCCTAAGTGGAATTTTCACGAATGAGATTTTTCCATGTATTTTGCAGGGAAATGTACATAAGGCAGGCTCAGAAGGCACGCCCCCTCCTAACCATACTGATGGGAGACGAATCCAATGTCTATGTCTGTTTTGCTCTGCGAATTCATGGAGAGCTAACCCTAACCCTAAGTGGAATTTTCACGAATGGGATTTTCCCATGTATTTTGCCGGGAAATGTACATAAGGCTGGCTAACAAGGCAAGCCCCCTCCTAACCATACTGACGGGAGCCGAATCCAATGGCAACGTCTGTTTTCCTCTGCGAATTCATGGAGAGCTAACCCTAACCCTAAGTTGAATTTTCCCCAATTGCATTTTCGTATGAATTTTTCCAGGTAATTTACATAAGGCAGTCTCAGAAGGCACGCCCCCTCCTAACCATACTGATGGGAGCCGAATCCAATGGCAATGTCTGTTTTCCTCTGCGAATTCATAGAGAGCTAACCCTAACGCTAAGTGGAATTTTCCTGAATGGGATTTTCCCTTGTATTTTGCCGGGGAATGTACATAAGGCTGGCTAACAAGGCAAGCCCCCTCCTAACCATACTGACGGGAGCCGAATCCAATGGCAATGTCTGTTTTGGTCTGCGAATTCATGGAGAGCTAACCCTAACCCTAAGTGGAATTTTCACGAATGAGATTTTCCCATGTATTTTGCAGGGAAATGTACATAAGGCAGTCTCAGAAGGCACGCCCCCTCCTAACCATACTGATGGGAGCCGAATCCAATGGCAATGTCTGTTTTGCTCTGCGAATTCATGGAGAGCTAACCCTAACCCTAAGTGGAATTTTCCCAAATGGGATTTTCCCATGTATTTTGCCGGGAAATGTACATAAGGCTGGCTAACAAGGCAAGCCCCCTCCTAACCATACTGACGGGAGCCGAATCCAATGGCAATGTCTGTTTTCCTCTGCGAATTCATGAAGAGCTAACCCTAACCCTAAGTTGAATTTTCCCCAATTGCATTTTCGTATGAATTTTTCCAGGTAATGTACATAAGGCAGTCTCAGAAGGCACGCCCCCTCCTAACCATACTGATGGGAACCGAATCCAATGGCAATGTCTGTTTTCCTCGGCAAATTCATAGAGAGCTAACCCTAACCCTAAGTGGAATTTTCCCCAATTGGATTTTCGCATGAATTTTGCCGGGTAATGTACATACGGCAGTCTCAGAAGATACGCCCCCTCCTAACCATACTGATGGGAACCGAATCCAATGGCAATGTCTGTTTTCCTCGGCGAATTCATGGAGAGCTAACCGTAACCCTAAGTGGAATTTTCACGAATGGGATTTTCCCATGTATTTTGCCGGGAAATGTACATAAGGCAGGCTCAGAAGGCACGCCCCGTCCTAACCATACTGATGGGAGCCGAATCCAATGGCAATGTCTGTTTTGCTCTGCGAATTCATGGAGAGCTAACCCTAACCCTAAGTGGAATTTAGCCGAATGGGATTTTCCCATGTATTTTGCTGGGAAATGTACATAAGGCAGGCTCAGAAGGCACGCCCCGTCCTAACCATACTGATGGGAGCCGAATCCAATGGCAATGTCTGTTTTGCTCTGCGAATTCATGGAGAGCTAACCCTAACCCTAAGTGGAATTTTCCCCAATTGGATTTTCGCATGAATTTTGCCGGGTAATGTACATACGGCAGTCACAGAAGATACGCCCCCTCCTAACCATACTGATGGGAGCCAAATCCAATGGCACTGTCTGTTTTCCTCGGCGAATTCATGGAGAGCTAACCCTAACCCTAAGTGGAATTTTCACGAATGAGATTTTTCCATGTATTTTGCAGGGAAATGTACATAAGGCAGGCTCAGAAGGCACGCCCCCTCCTAACCATACTGATGGGAGCCGAATCCAATGGCAATGTCTGTTTTGCTCTGCGAATTCATGGAGAGCTAACCCTAACCCTAAGTTGAATTTTCCCCAATTGCATTTTCGTATGAATTTTTCCAGGTAATTTACATAAGGCAGTCTCAGAAGGCACGCCCCCTCCTAACCATACTGATGGGAGCCGAATCCAATGGCAATGTCTGTTTTCCTCTGCGAATTCATAGAGAGCTAACCCTAACGCTAAGTGGAATTTTCCTGAATGGGATTTTCCCTTGTATTTTGCCGGGGAATGTACATAAGGCTGGCTAACAAGGCAAGCCCCCTCCTAACCATACTGACGGGAGCCGAATCCAATGGCAATGTCTGTTTTGGTCTGCGAATTCATGGAGAGCTAACTCTAACCCTAAGTGGAATTTTCACGAATGAGATTTTCCCATGTATTTTGCAGGGAAATGTACATAAGGCAGTCTCAGAAGGCACGCCCCCTCCTAACCATACTGATGGGAGCCGAATCCAATGGCAATGTCTGTTTTGCTCTGCGAATTCATGGAGAGCTAACCCTAACCCTAAGTGGAATTTTCCCAAATGGGATTTTCCCATGTATTTTGCCGGGAAATGTATATAAGGCTGGCTAACAAGGCAAGCCCCCTCCTAACCATACTGACGGGAGCCAAATCCAATGGCAATGTCTGTTTTCCTCTGCGAATTCATGAAGAGCTAACCCTAACCCTAAGTTGAATTTTCCCCAATTGCATTTTCGTATGAATTTTTCCAGGTAATTTACATAAGGCAGTCTCAGAAGGCACGCCCCCTCCTAACCATACTGATGGGAGCCGAATCCAATGGCAATGTCTGTTTTCCTCTGCGAATTCATAGAGAGCTAACCCTAACGCTAAGTGGAATTTTCCTGAATGGGATTTTCCCTTGTATTTTGCCGGGGAATGTACATAAGGCTGGCTAACAAGGCAAGCCCCCTCCTAACCATACTGACGGGAGCCGAATCCAATGGCAATGTCTGTTTTCCTCTGCGAATTCATGGAGAGGTAACCCTAACCCTAAGTGGAATTTTCACAAATGAGATTTTCCCATGTATTTTGCAGGGAAATGTACATAAGGCAGGCTCAGAAGGCACGCCCCCTCCTAACCATACTGACGGGAGCCGAATCCAATGTCTATGTCTGTTTTGCTCTGCGAATTCATGGAGAGCTAACCCTAACCCTAAGTGGAATTTTCACGAATGGGATTTTCCCATGTATTTTGCAGGGAAATGTACATAAGGCAGGCTCAGAAGGCACGCCGCCTCCTAACCATACTGATGGGAGCTGAATCCAATGGCAATGTCCGTTTTGCTCTGCGAATTCATGGAGAGCTAACCCTAACCCTAAGTGGAATTTAGCCGAATGGGATTTTCCCATGTATTTTGCCGGGAAATGTACATAAGGCAGGCTCAGAAGGCACGCCCCCTCCTAACCATACTGATGGGAGCCGAATCCAATGGCAATGTCTGTTTTCCTCTGCGAATTCATAGAGAGCTAACCCTAACCCTAAGTGGAATTTTCCTGAATGGGATTTTCCCTTGTATTTTGCCGGGGAATGTACATAAGGCTGGCTAACAAGGCAAGCCCCCTCCTAACCATACTGACGGGAGCCGAATCCAATGTCTATGTCTGTTTTGCTCTGCGAATTCATGGAGAGCTAACCCTAACCCTAAGTGGAATTTTCACGAATGGGATTTTTCCATGTATTTTGCAGGGAAATGTACATAAGGCAGGCTCAGAAGGCACGCCCCCTCCTAACCATACTGATGGGAGACGAATCCAATGTCTATGTCTGTTTTGCTCTGCGAATTCATGGAGAGCTAACCCTAACCCTAAGTGGAATTTTCACGAATGGGATTTTCCCATGTATTTTGCCGGGAAATGTACATAAGGCTGGCTAACAAGGCAAGCCCCCTCCTAACCATACTGACGGGAGCCGAATCCAATGGCAACGTCTGTTTTCCTCTGCGAATTCATGGAGAGCTAACCCTAACCCTAAGTTGAATTTTCCCCAATTGCATTTTCGTATGAATTTTTCCAGGTAATTTACATTAGGCAGTCTCAGAAGGCACGCCCCCTCCTAACCATACTGATGGGAGCCGAATCCAATGGCAATGTCTGTTTTCCTCTGTGAATTCATAGAGAGCTAACCCTAACGCTAAGTGGAATTTTCCTGAATGGGATTTTCCCTTGTATTTTGCCGGGGAATGTACATAAGGCTGGCTAACAAGGCAAGCCCCCTCCTAACCATACTGACAGGAGCCGAATACAATGGCAATGTCTGTTTTCCTCTGCGAATTCATGGAGAGGTAACCCTAACCCTAAGTGGAATTTTCACAAATGAGATTTTCCCATGTATTTTGCAGGGAAATGTACATAAGGCAGGCTCAGAAGGCACGCCCCCTCCTAACCATACTGATGGGAGCCGAATCCAATGGCAATGTCTGTTTTCCTCTGCGAATTCATAGAGAGCTAACCCTAACCCTAAGTGGAATTTTCCTGAATGGGATTTTCCCTTGTATTTTGCCGGGGAATGTACATAAGGCTGGCTAACAAGGCAAGCCCCCTCCTAACCATACTGACGGGAGCCGAATCCAATGTCTATGTCTGTTTTGCTCTGCGAATTCATGGAGAGCTAACCCTAACCCTAAGTGGAATTTTCACGAATGGGATTTTCCCATGTATTTTGCAGGGAAATGTACATAAGGCAGGCTCAGAAGGCACGCCGCCTCCTAAACATACTGATGGGAGCTGAATCCAATGGCAATGTCCGTTTTGCTCTGCGAATTCATGGAGAGCTAACCCTAACCCTAAGTGGAATTTAGCCGAATGGGATTTTCCCATGTATTTTGCCAGGTAATGTACATAACGCAGTCTCAAAAGGCACGCCCCCTCCTAACCATACTGATGGGAGCCGAATCCAATGTCAATGTCTGTTTTCCTCGGCGAATTCATAGAGAGCTAACCCTAACCCTAAGTGGAATTTACCCCAATTGGATTTTCGCATGAATTTTGCCAGGTAATGTACATAAGGCAGTCTCAGAAGGCACGCCCCCTCCTAACCATACTGATGGGAACCGAATCCAATGGCAATGTCTGTTTTCCTCGGCAAATTCATAGAGAGCTAACCCTAACCCTAAGTGGAATTTTCCCCAATTGGATTTTCGCATGAATTTTGCCGGGTAATGTACATACGGCAGTCTCAGAAGATACGCCCCCTCCTAACCATACTGATGGGAACCGAATCCAATGGCAATGTCTGTTTTCCTCGGCGAATTCATGGAGAGCTAACCGTAACCCTAAGTGGAATTTTCCCCAATTAGATATTCCCATGTATTTTGCCAGGTAATGTACATAAGGCTGGCTAACATGGCAAGCCCCCTCCTAACCATACTGATGGGAGCCGAATCCAATGGCAATGTCTGTTTTGCTCTGCAAATTCATGGAGAGCTAACCCTAACCCTAAGTGGAATTTAGCCTAATGGGATTTTCCCATGTATTTTGCCGGGAAATGTACATAAGGCAGGCTCAGAAGGCACGCCCCGTCCTAACCATATTGATGGGAGCCGAATCCAATGGCAATGTCTGTTTTGCTCTGCGAATTCATGGAGAGCTAACCCTAACCCTAAGTGGAATTTTCCCCAATTGGATTTTCGCATGAATTTTGCCGGGTAATGTACATACGGCAGTCTCAGAAGATACGCCCCCTCCTAACCATACTGATGGGAGCCAAATCCAATGGCACTGTCTGTTTTCCTCGGCGAATTCATGGAGAGCTAACCCTAACCCTAAGTGGAATTTTCACGAATGAGATTTTTCCATGTATTTTGCAGGGAAATGTACATAAGGCAGGCTCAGAAGGCACGCCCCCTCCTAACCATACTGATGGGAGACGAATCCAATGTCTATGTCTGTTTTGCTCTGCGAATTCATGGAGAGCTAACCCTAACCCTAAGTGGAATTTTCACGAATGGGATTTTCCCATGTATTTTGCCGGGAAATGTACATAAGGCTGGCTAACAAGGCAAGCCCCCTCCTAACCATACTGACGGGAGTCGAATCCAATGGCAACGTCTGTTTTCCTCTGCGAATTCATGGAGAGCTAACCCTAACCCTAAGTTGAATTTTCCCCAATTGCATTTTCGTATGAATTTTTCCAGGTAATTTACATAAGGCAGTCTCAGAAGGCACGCCCCCTCCTAACCATACTGATGGGAGCCGAATCCAATGGCAATGTCTGTTTTCCTCTGCGAATTCATAGAGAGCTAACCCTAACGCTAAGTGGAATTTTCCTGAATGGGATTTTCCCTTGTATTTTGCCGGGGAATGTACATAAGGCTGGCTAACAAGGCAAGCCCCCTCCTAACCATACTGACGGGAGCCGAATCCAATGGCAATGTCTGTTTTGGTCTGCGAATTCATGGAGAGCTAACCCTAACCCTAAGTGGAATTTTCACGAATGAGATTTTCCCATGTATTTTGCAGGGAAATGTACATAAGGCAGTCTCAGAAGGCACGCCCCCTCCTAACCATACTGATGGGAGCCGAATCCAATGGCAATGTCTGTTTTGCTCTGCGAATTCATGGAGAGCTAACCCTAACCCTAAGTGGAATTTTCCCCAATTGGATTTTCGCATGAATTTTGCCGGGTAATGTACATACGGCAGTCTCAGAAGATACGCCCCCTCCTAACCATACTGATGGGAGCCAAATCCAATGGCACTGTTTTCCTCGGCGAATTCATGGAGAGCTAACCCTAACCCTAAGTGGAATTTTCACGAATGAGATTTTTCCATGTATTTTGCAGGGAAATGTACATAAGGCAGGCTCAGAAGGCACGCCCCCTCCTAACCATACTGATGGGAGACGAATCCAATGTCTATGTCTGTTTTGCTCTGCGAATTCATGGAGAGCTAACCCTAACCCTAAGTGGAATTTTTACGAATGGGATTTTCCCATGTATTTTGCCGGGAAATGTACATAAGGCTGGCTAACAAGGCAAGCCCCCTCCTAACCATACTGACGGGAGCCGAATCCAATGGCAACGTCTGTTTTCCTCTGCGAATTCATGGAGAGCTAACCCTAACCCTAAGTTGAATTTTCCCCAATTGCATTTTCGTATGAATTTTTCCAGGTAATTTACATAAGGCAGTCTCAGAAGGCACGCCCCCTCCTAACCATACTGATGGGAGCCGAATCCAATGGCAATGTCTGTTTTCCTCTGCGAATTCATAGAGAGCTAACCCTAACGCTAAGTGGAATTTTCCTGAATGGGATTTTTACTTGTATTTTGCCGGGGAATGTACATAAGGCTGGCTAACAAGGCAAGCCCCCTCCTAACCATACTGACGGGAGCCGAATCCAATGGCAATGTCTGTTTTGGTCTGCGAATTCATGGAGAGCTAACCCTAACCCTAAGTGGAATTTTCACGAATGAGATTTTCCCATGTATTTTGCAGGGAAATGTACATAAGGCAGTCTCAGAAGGCACGCCCCCTCCTAACCATACTGATGGGAGCCGAATCCAATGGCAATGTCTGTTTTGCTCTGCGAATTCATGGAGAGCTAACCCTAACCCTAAGTGGAATTTTCGCAAATGGGATTTTCCCATGTATTTTGCCGGGAAATGTACATAAGGCTGGCTAACAAGGCAAGCCCCCTCCTAACCATACTGACGGGAGCCGAATCCAATGGCAACGTCTGTTTTCCTCTGCGAATTCATGGAGAGCTAACCCTAACCCTAAGTTGAATTTTCCCCAATTGCATTTTCGTATGAATTTTTCCAGGTAATTTACATAAGGCAGTCTCAGAAGGCACGCCCCCTCCTAACCATACTGATGGGAGCCGAATCCAATGGCAATGTCTGTTTTCCTCTGCGAATTCATAGAGAGCTAACCCTAACGCTAAGTGGAATTTTCCTGAATGGGATTTTCCCTTGTATTTTGCAGGGGAATGTACATAAGGCTGGCTAACAAGGCAAGCCCCCTCCTAACCATACTGACGGGAGCCGAATCCAATGGCAATGTCTGTTTTCCTCTGCGAATTCATGGAGAGCTAACCCTAACCCTAAGTGGAATTTTCACGAATGAGATTTTCCCATGTATTTTGCAGGGAAATGTACATAAGGCAGTCTCAGAAGGCACGCCCCCTCCTAACCATACTGATGGGAGCCGAATCCAATGGCAATGTCTGTTTTGCTCTGCGAATTCATGGAGAGCTAACCCTAACCCTAAGTGGAATTTTCCCCAATTGGATTTTCGCATGAATTTTGCCGGGTAATGTACATACGGCAGTCTCAGAAGATACGTCCCCTCCTAACCATACTGATGGGAGCCAAATCCAATGGCACTGTCTGTTTTCCTCGGCGAATTCATGGAGAGCTAACCCTAACCCTAAGTGGAATTTTCACGAATGAGATTTTTCCATGTATTTTGCAGGGAAATGTACATAAGGCAGGCTCAGAAGGCACGCCCCCTCCTAACCATACTGATGGGAGACGAATCCAATGTCTATGTCTGTTTTGCTCTGCGAATTCATGGAGAGCTAACCCTAACCCTAAGTGGAATTTTCACGAATGGGATTTTCCCATGTATTTTGCCGGGAAATGTACATAAGGCTGGCTAACAAGGCAAGCCCCCTCCTAACCATACTGACGGGAGCCGAATCCAATGGCAACGTCTGTTTTCCTCTGCGAATTCATGGAGAGCTAACCCTAACCCTAAGTTGAATTTTCCCCAATTGCATTTTCGTATGAATTTTTCCAGGTAATTTACATAAGGCAGTCTCAGAAGGCACGCCCCCTCCTAACCATACTGATGGGAGCCGAATCCAATGGCAATGTCTGTTTTCCTCTGCGAATTCATAGAGAGCTAACCCTAACGCTAAGTGGAATTTTCCTGAATGGGATTTTCCCTTGTATTTTGCCGGGGAATGTACATAAGGCTGGCTAACAAGGCAAGCCCCGTCCTAACCATACTGACGGGAGCCGAATCCAATGGCAATGTCTGTTTTGGTCTGCGAATTCATGGAGAGCTAACCCTAACCCTAAGTGGAATTTTCACGAATGAGATTTTCCCATGTATTTTGCCGGGAAATGTACATAAGGCTGGCTAACAAGGCAAGCCCCCTCCTAACCATACTGACGGGAGCCGAATCCAATGGCAACGTCTGTTTTCCTCTGCGAATTCATGGAGAGCTAACCCTAACCCTAAGTTGAATTTTCCCCAATTGCATTTTCGTATGAATTTTTCCAGGTAATTTACATAAGGCAGTCTCAGAAGGCACGCCCCCTCCTAACCATACTGATGGGAGCCGAATCCAATGGCAATGTCTGTTTTCCTCTGCGAATTCATAGAGAGCTAACCCTAACGCTAAGTGGAATTTTCCTGAATGGGATTTTCCCTTGTATTTTGCCGGGGAATGTACATAAGGCTGGCTAACAAGGCAAGCCCCCTCCTAACCATACTGACGGGAGCCGAATCCAATGGCAATGTCTGTTTTCCTCTGCGAATTCATGGAGAGGTAACCCTAACCCTAAGTGGAATTTTCACAAATGAGATTTTCCCATGTATTTTGCAGGGAAATGTACATAAGGCAGGCTCAGAAGGCACGCCCCCTCCTAACCATACTGACGGGAGCCGAATCCAATGTCTATGTCTGTTTTGCTCTGCGAATTCATGGAGAGCTAACCCTAACCCTAAGTGGAATTTTCACGAATGGGATTTTCCCATGTATTTTGCAGGGAAATGTACATAAGGCAGGCTCAGAAGGCACGCCGCCTCCTAACCATACTGATGGGAGCTGAATCCAATGGCAATGTCCGTTTTGCTCTGCGAATTCATGGAGAGCTAACCCTAACCCTAAGTGGAATTTAGCCGAATGGGATTTTTCCATGTATTTTGCCGGAAAATGTACATAAGGCAGGCTCAGAAGGCACGCCCCCTCCTAACCATACTGATGGGAGCCGAATCCAATGGCAATGTCTGTTTTCCTCTGCGAATTCATAGAGAGCTAACCCTAACCCTAAGTGGAATTTTCCTGAATGGGATTTTCCCTTGTATTTTGCCGGGGAATGTACATAAGGCTGGCTAACAAGGCAAGCCCCCTCCTAACCATACTGACGGGAGCCGAATCCAATGGCAATGTCTGTTTTCCTCTGCGAATTCATGGAGAGGTAACCCTAACCCTAAGTGGAATTTTCACAAATGAGATTTTCCCATGTATTTTGCAGGGAAATGTACGTAAGGCAGGCTCAGAAGGCACGCCCCCTCCTAACCATACTGATGGGAGCCGAATCCAATGGCAATGTCTGTTTTCCTCTGCGAATTCATAGAGAGCTAACCCTAACCCTAAGTGGAATTTTCCTGAATGGGATTTTCCCTTGTATTTTGCCGGGGAATGTACATAAGGCTGGCTAACAAGGCAAGCCCCCTCCTAACCATACTGACGGGAGCCGAATCCAATGTCTATGTCTGTTTTGCTCTGCGAATTCATGGAGAGCTAACCCTAACCCTAAGTGGAATTTTCACGAATGGGATTTTCCCATGTATTTTGCAGGGAAATGTACATAAGGCAGGCTCAGAAGGCACGCCGCCTCCTAAACATACTGATGGGAGCTGAATCCAATGGCAATGTCTGTTTTGCTCTGCGAATTCATGGAGAGCTAACCCTAACCCTAAGTGGAATTTTCCCAAATGGGATTTTCCCATGTATTTTGCCGGGAAATGTACATAAGGCTGGCTAACAAGGCAAGCCCCCTCCTAACCATACTGACGGGAGCCGAATCCAATGGCAATGTCTGTTTTGCTCTGCGAATTCATGGAGAGCTAACCCTAACCCTAAGTGGAATTTTCCCAAATGGGATTTTCCCATGTATTTTGCCGGGAAATGTACATAAGGCTGGCTAACAAGGCAAGCCCCCTCCTAACCATACTGACGGGAGCCAAATCCAATGGCAATGTCTGTTTTCCTCTGCGAATTCATGAAGAGCTAACCCTAACCCTAAGTTGAATTTTCCCCAATTGCATTTTCGTATGAATTTTTCCAGGTAATTTACATAAGGCAGTCTCAGAAGGCACGCCCCCTCCTAACCATACTGATGGGAGCCGAATCCAATGGCAATGTCTGTTTTCCTCTGCGAATTCATAGAGAGCTAACCCTAACGCTAAGTGGAATTTTCCTGAATGGGATTTTCCCTTGTATTTTGCCGGGGAATGTACATAAGGCTGGCTAACAAGGCAAGCCCCCTCCTAACCATACTGACGGGAGCCGAATCCAATGGCAATGTCTGTTTTCCTCTGCGAATTCATGGAGAGGTAACCCTAACCCTAAGTGGAATTTTCACAAATGAGATTTTCCCATGTATTTTGCAGGGAAATGTACATAAGGCAGGCTCAGAAGGCACGCCCCCTCCTAACCATACTGACGGGAGCCGAATCCAATGTCTATGTCTGTTTTGCTCTGCGAATTCATGGAGAGCTAACCCTAACCCTAAGTGGAATTTTCACGAATGGGATTTTCCCATGTATTTTGCAGGGAAATGTACATAAGGCAGGCTCAGAAGGCACGCCGCCTCCTAACCATACTGATGGGAGCTGAATCCAATGGCAATGTCCGTTTTGCTCTGCGAATTCATGGAGAGCTAACCCTAACCCTAAGTGGAATTTAGCCGAATGGGATTTTCCCATGTATTTTGCCGGGAAATGTACATAAGGCAGGCTCAGAAGGCACGCCCCCTCCTAACCATACTGATGGGAGCCGAATCCAATGGCAATGTCTGTTTTCCTCTGCGAATTCATAGAGAGCTAACCCTAACCCTAAGTGGAATTTTCCTGAATGGGATTTTCCCTTGTATTTTGCCGGGGAATGTACATAAGGCTGGCTAACAAGGCAAGCCCCCTCCTAACCATACTGACGGGAGCCGAATCCAATGTCTATGTCTGTTTTGCTCTGCGAATTCATGGAGAGCTAACCCTAACCCTAAGTGGAATTTTCACGAATGGGATTTTTCCATGTATTTTGCAGGGAAATGTACATAAGGCAGGCTCAGAAGGCACGCCCCCTCCTAACCATACTGATGGGAGACGAATCCAATGTCTATGTCTGTTTTGCTCTGCGAATTCATGGAGAGCTAACCCTAACCCTAAGTGGAATTTTCACGAATGGGATTTTCCCATGTATTTTGCCGGGAAATGTACATAAGGCTGGCTAACAAGGCAAGCCCCCTCCTAACCATACTGACGGGAGCCGAATCCAATGGCAACGTCTGTTTTCCTCTGCGAATTCATGGAGAGCTAACCCTAACCCTAAGTTGAATTTTCCCCAATTGCATTTTCGTATGAATTTTTCCAGGTAATTTACATTAGGCAGTCTCAGAAGGCACGCCCCCTCCTAACCATACTGATGGGAGCCGAATCCAATGGCAATGTCTGTTTTCCTCTGTGAATTCATAGAGAGCTAACCCTAACGCTAAGTGGAATTTTCCTGAATGGGATTTTCCCTTGTATTTTGCCGGGGAATGTACATAAGGCTGGCTAACAAGGCAAGCCCCCTCCTAACCATACTGACAGGAGCCGAATACAATGGCAATGTCTGTTTTCCTCTGCGAATTCATGGAGAGGTAACCCTAACCCTAAGTGGAATTTTCACAAATGAGATTTTCCCATGTATTTTGCAGGGAAATGTACATAAGGCAGGCTCAGAAGGCACGCCCCCTCCTAACCATACTGATGGGAGCCGAATCCAATGGCAATGTCTGTTTTCCTCTGCGAATTCATAGAGAGCTAACCCTAACCCTAAGTGGAATTTTCCTGAATGGGATTTTCCCTTGTATTTTGCCGGGGAATGTACATAAGGCTGGCTAACAAGGCAAGCCCCCTCCTAACCATACTGACGGGAGCCGAATCCAATGTCTATGTCTGTTTTGCTCTGCGAATTCATGGAGAGCTAACCCTAACCCTAAGTGGAATTTTCACGAATGGGATTTTCCCATGTATTTTGCAGGGAAATGTACATAAGGTAGGCTCAGAAGGCACGCCGCCTCCTAAACATACTGATGGGAGCTGAATCCAATGGCAATGTCCGTTTTGCTCTGCGAATTCATGGAGAGCTAACCCTAACCCTAAGTGGAATTTAGCCGAATGGGATTTTCCCATGTATTTTGCCAGGTAATGTACATAACGCAGTCTCAGAAGGCACGCCCCCTCCTAACCATACTGATGGGAGCCGAATCCAATGTCAATGTCTGTTTTCCTCGGCGAATTCATAGAGAGCTAACCCTAACCCTAAGTGGAATTTACCCCAATTGGATTTTCGCATGAATTTTGCCAGGTAATGTACATAAGGCAGTCTCAGAAGGCACGCCCCCTCCTAACCATACTGATGGGAACCGAATCCAATGGCAATGTCTGTTTTCCTCGGCAAATTCATAGAGAGCTAACCCTAACCCTAAGTGGAATTTTCCCCAATTGGATTTTCGCATGAATTTTGCCGGGTAATGTACATACGGCAGTCTCAGAAGATACGCCCCCTCCTAACCATACTGATGGGAACCGAATCCAATGGCAATGTCTGTTTTCCTCGGCGAATTCATGGAGAGCTAACCGTAACCCTAAGTGGAATTTTCCCCAATTAGATATTCCCATGTATTTTGCCAGGTAATGTACATAAGGCTGGCTAACATGGCAAGCCCCCTCCTAACCATACTGATGGGAGCCGAATCCAATGGCAATGTCTGTTTTGCTCTGCAAATTCATGGAGAGCTAACCCTAACCCTAAGTGGAATTTAGCCTAATGGGATTTTCCCATGTATTTTGCCGGGAAATGTACATAAGGCAGGCTCAGAAGGCACGCCCCGTCCTAACCATATTGATGGGAGCCGAATCCAATGGCAATGTCTGTTTTGCTCTGCGAATTCATGGAGAGCTAACCCTAACCCTAAGTGGAATTTTCCCCAATTGGATTTTCGCATGAATTTTGCCGGGTAATGTACATACGGCAGTCTCAGAAGATACGCCCCCTCCTAACCATACTGATGGGAGCCAAATCCAATGGCACTGTCTGTTTTCCTCGGCGAATTCATGGAGAGCTAACCCTAACCCTAAGTGGAATTTTCACGAATGAGATTTTTCCATGTATTTTGCAGGGAAATGTACATAAGGCAGGCTCAGAAGGCACGCCCCCTCCTAACCATACTGATGGGAGACGAATCCAATGTCTATGTCTGTTTTGCTCTGCGAATTCATGGAGAGCTAACCCTAACCCTAAGTGGAATTTTCACGAATGGGATTTTCCCATGTATTTTGCCGGGAAATGTACATAAGGCTGGCTAACAAGGCAAGCCCCCTCCTAACCATACTGACGGGAGTCGAATCCAATGGCAACGTCTGTTTTCCTCTGCGAATTCATGGAGAGCTAACCCTAACCCTAAGTTGAATTTTCCCCAATTGCATTTTCGTATGAATTTTTCCAGGTAATTTACATAAGGCAGTCTCAGAAGGCACGCCCCCTCCTAACCATACTGATGGGAGCCGAATCCAATGGCAATGTCTGTTTTCCTCTGCGAATTCATAGAGAGCTAACCCTAACGCTAAGTGGAATTTTCCTGAATGGGATTTTCCCTTGTATTTTGCCGGGGAATGTACATAAGGCTGGCTAACAAGGCAAGCCCCCTCCTAACCATACTGACGGGAGCCGAATCCAATGGCAATGTCTGTTTTGGTCTGCGAATTCATGGAGAGCTAACCCTAACCCTAAGTGGAATTTTCACGAATGAGATTTTCCCATGTATTTTGCAGGGAAATGTACATAAGGCAGTCTCAGAAGGCACGCCCCCTCCTAACCATACTGATGGGAGCCGAATCCAATGGCAATGTCTGTTTTGCTCTGCGAATTCATGGAGAGCTAACCCTAACCCTAAGTGGAATTTTCCCCAATTGGATTTTCGCATGAATTTTGCCGGGTAATGTACATACGGCAGTCTCAGAAGATACGCCCCCTCCTAACCATACTGATGGGAGCCAAATCCAATGGCACTGTTTTCCTCGGCGAATTCATGGAGAGCTAACCCTAACCCTAAGTGGAATTTTCACGAATGAGATTTTTCCATGTATTTTGCAGGGAAATGTACATAAGGCAGGCTCAGAAGGCACGCCCCCTCCTAACCATACTGATGGGAGACGAATCCAATGTCTATGTCTGTTTTGCTCTGCGAATTCATGGAGAGCTAACCCTAACCCTAAGTGGAATTTTTACGAATGGGATTTTCCCATGTATTTTGCCGGGAAATGTACATAAGGCTGGCTAACAAGGCAAGCCCCCTCCTAACCATACTGACGGGAGCCGAATCCAATGGCAACGTCTGTTTTCCTCTGCGAATTCATGGAGAGCTAACCCTAACCCTAAGTTGAATTTTCCCCAATTGCATTTTCGTATGAATTTTTCCAGGTAATTTACATAAGGCAGTCTCAGAAGGCACGCCCCCTCCTAACCATACTGATGGGAGCCGAATCCAATGGCAATGTCTGTTTTCCTCTGCGAATTCATAGAGAGCTAACCCTAACGCTAAGTGGAATTTTCCTGAATGGGATTTTTACTTGTATTTTGCCGGGGAATGTACATAAGGCTGGCTAACAAGGCAAGCCCCCTCCTAACCATACTGACGGGAGCCGAATCCAATGGCAATGTCTGTTTTGGTCTGCGAATTCATGGAGAGCTAACCCTAACCCTAAGTGGAATTTTCACGAATGAGATTTTCCCATGTATTTTGCAGGGAAATGTACATAAGGCAGTCTCAGAAGGCACGCCCCCTCCTAACCATACTGATGGGAGCCGAATCCAATGGCAATGTCTGTTTTGCTCTGCGAATTCATGGAGAGCTAACCCTAACCCTAAGTGGAATTTTCCCAAATGGGATTTTCCCATGTATTTTGCCGGGAAATGTACATAAGGCTGGCTAACAAGGCAAGCCCCCTCCTAACCATACTGACGGGAGCCGAATCCAATGGCAACGTCTGTTTTCCTCTGCGAATTCATGGAGAGCTAACCCTAACCCTAAGTTGAATTTTCCCCAATTGCATTTTCGTATGAATTTTTCCAGGTAATTTACATAAGGCAGTCTCAGAAGGCACGCCCCCTCCTAACCATACTGATGGGAGCCGAATCCAATGGCAATGTCTGTTTTCCTCTGCGAATTCAT
Organism: Natrix helvetica; assembly: GCF_964273705.1. Classification (NCBI taxonomy): domain Eukaryota; kingdom Metazoa; phylum Chordata; class Lepidosauria; order Squamata; family Natricidae; genus Natrix; species Natrix helvetica. Next base: position 22,547,342 of record NC_138550.1, read on the forward strand.
AGAGAGCTAACCCTAACGCTAAGTGGAATTTTCCTGAATGGGATTTTCCCTTGTATTTTGCAGGGGAATGTACATAAGGCTGGCTAACAAGGCAAGCCCCCTCCTAACCATACTGACGGGAGCCGAATCCAATGGCAATGTCTGTTTTCCTCTGCGAATTCATGGAGAGCTAACCCTAACCCTAAGTGGAATTTTCACGAATGAGATTTTCCCATGTATTTTGCAGGGAAATGTACATAAGGCAGTCTCAGAAGGCACGCCCCCTCCTAACCATACTGATGGGAGCCGAATCCAATGGCAATGTCTGTTTTGCTCTGCGAATTCATGGAGAGCTAACCCTAACCCTAAGTGGAATTTTCCCCAATTGGATTTTCGCATGAATTTTGCCGGGTAATGTACATACGGCAGTCTCAGAAGATACGTCCCCTCCTAACCATACTGATGGGAGCCAAATCCAATGGCACTGTCTGTTTTCCTCGGCGAATTCATGGAGAGCTAACCCTAACCCTAAGTGGAATTTTCACGAATGAGATTTTTCCATGTATTTTGCAGGGAAATGTACATAAGGCAGGCTCAGAAGGCACGCCCCCTCCTAACCATACTGATGGGAGACGAATCCAATGTCTATGTCTGTTTTGCTCTGCGAATTCATGGAGAGCTAACCCTAACCCTAAGTGGAATTTTCACGAATGGGATTTTCCCATGTATTTTGCCGGGAAATGTACATAAGGCTGGCTAACAAGGCAAGCCCCCTCCTAACCATACTGACGGGAGCCGAATCCAATGGCAACGTCTGTTTTCCTCTGCGAATTCATGGAGAGCTAACCCTAACCCTAAGTTGAATTTTCCCCAATTGCATTTTCGTATGAATTTTTCCAGGTAATTTACATAAGGCAGTCTCAGAAGGCACGCCCCCTCCTAACCATACTGATGGGAGCCGAATCCAATGGCAATGTCTGTTTTCCTCTGCGAATTCATAGAGAGCTAACCCTAACGCTAAGTGGAATTTTCCTGAATGGGATTTTCCCTTGTATTTTGCCGGGGAATGTACATAAGGCTGGCTAACAAGGCAAGCCCCCTCCTAACCATACTGACGGGAGCCGAATCCAATGGCAATGTCTGTTTTCCTCTGCGAATTCATGGAGAGGTAACCCTAACCCTAAGTGGAATTTTCACAAATGAGATTTTCCCATGTATTTTGCAGGGAAATGTACATAAGGCAGGCTCAGAAGGCACGCCCCCTCCTAACCATACTGACGGGAGCCGAATCCAATGTCTATGTCTGTTTTGCTCTGCGAATTCATGGAGAGCTAACCCTAACCCTAAGTGGAATTTTCACGAATGGGATTTTCCCATGTATTTTGCAGGGAAATGTACATAAGGCAGGCTCAGAAGGCACGCCGCCTCCTAACCATACTGATGGGAGCTGAATCCAATGGCAATGTCCGTTTTGCTCTGCGAATTCATGGAGAGCTAACCCTAACCCTAAGTGGAATTTAGCCGAATGGGATTTTTCCATGTATTTTGCCGGAAAATGTACATAAGGCAGGCTCAGAAGGCACGCCCCCTCCTAACCATACTGATGGGAGCCGAATCCAATGGCAATGTCTGTTTTCCTCTGCGAATTCATAGAGAGCTAACCCTAACCCTAAGTGGAATTTTCCTGAATGGGATTTTCCCTTGTATTTTGCCGGGGAATGTACATAAGGCTGGCTAACAAGGCAAGCCCCCTCCTAACCATACTGACGGGAGCCGAATCCAATGGCAATGTCTGTTTTCCTCTGCGAATTCATGGAGAGGTAACCCTAACCCTAAGTGGAATTTTCACAAATGAGATTTTCCCATGTATTTTGCAGGGAAATGTACGTAAGGCAGGCTCAGAAGGCACGCCCCCTCCTAACCATACTGATGGGAGCCGAATCCAATGGCAATGTCTGTTTTCCTCTGCGAATTCATAGAGAGCTAACCCTAACCCTAAGTGGAATTTTCCTGAATGGGATTTTCCCTTGTATTTTGCCGGGGAATGTACATAAGGCTGGCTAACAAGGCAAGCCCCCTCCTAACCATACTGACGGGAGCCGAATCCAATGTCTATGTCTGTTTTGCTCTGCGAATTCATGGAGAGCTAACCCTAACCCTAAGTGGAATTTTCACGAATGGGATTTTCCCATGTATTTTGCAGGGAAATGTACATAAGGCAGGCTCAGAAGGCACGCCGCCTCCTAAACATACTGATGGGAGCTGAATCCAATGGCAATGTCCGTTTTGCTCTGCGAATTCATGGAGAGCTAACCCTAACCCTAAGTGGAATTTAGCCGAATGGGATTTTCCCATGTATTTTGCCAGGTAATGTACATAACGCAGTCTCAGAAGGCACGCCCCCTCCTAACCATACTGATGGGAGCCGAATCCAATGTCAATGTCTGTTTTCCTCGGCGAATTCATAGAGAGCTAACCCTAACCCTAAGTGGAATTTACCCCAATTGGATTTTCGCATGAATTTTGCCAGGTAATGTACATAAGGCAGTCTCAGAAGGCACGCCCCCTCCTAACCATACTGATGGGAACCGAATCCAATGGCAATGTCTGTTTTCCTCGGCAAATTCATAGAGAGCTAACCCTAACCCTAAGTGGAATTTTCCCCAATTGGATTTTCGCATGAATTTTGCCGGGTAATGTACATACGGCAGTCTCAGAAGATACGTCCCCTCCTAACCATACTGATGGGAACCGAATCCAATGGCAATGTCTGTTTTCCTCGGCGAATTCATGGAGAGCTAACCCTAACCCTAAGTGGAATTTTCCCCAATTAAATATTCCCATGTATTTTGCCAGGTAATGTACATAAGGCTGGCTAACATGGCAAGCCCCCTCCTAACCATACTGATAGGAGCCGAATCCAATGGCAATGTATGTTTTGCTCTACAAATTCATGGAGAGCTAACCCTAACCCTAAGTGGAATTTTCCCGAATGGGATTTTCCCATGTATTTTGCCGGGAAATGTACATAAGGCTGGCTAACAAGGCTAGCCCCCTCCTAACCATACTGACGGGAGCCGAATCCAATGGCAATGTCTGTTTTGGTCTGCGAATTCATGGAGAGCTAACCCTAACCCTAAGTGGAATTTAGCCGAATGGGATTTTCCCATGTATTTTGCCGGGAAATGTACATAAGGCAGTCTCAGAAGGCACGCCCCCTCCTAACCATACTGATGGGAGCCGAATCCAATGGCAATGTCTGTTTTGGTCTGCGAATTCATGGAGAGCTAACCCTAACCCTAAGTGGAATTTTCACGAATGAGATTTTCCCATGTATTTTGCAGGGAAATGTACATAAGGCAGTCTCAGAAGGCACGGCCCCTCCTAACCATACTGATGGGAGCCGAATCCAATGGCAATGTCTGTTTTGCTCTGCGAATTCATGGAGAGCTAACCCTAACCCTAAGTGGAATTTTCCCCAATTGGATTTTCGCATGAATTTTGCCGGGTAATGTACATACGGCAGTCTCAGAAGATACGCCCCCTCCTAACCATACTGATGGGAGCCAAATCCAATGGCACTGTCTGTTTTCCTCGGCGAATTCATGGAGAGCTAACCCTAACCCTAAGTGGAATTTTCACGAATGAGATTTTTCCATGTATTTTGCAGGGAAATGTACATAAGGCAGGCTCAGAAGGCACGCCCCCTCCTAACCATACTGATGGGAGACGAATCCAATGTCTATGTCTGTTTTGCTCTGCGAATTCATGGAGAGCTAACCCTAACCCTAAGTGGAATTTTCACGAATGGGATTTTCCCATGTATTTTGCCGGGAAATGTACATAAGGCTGGCTAACAAGGCAAGCCCCCTCCTAACCATACTGACGGGAGCCGAATCCAATGGCAACGTCTGTTTTCCTCTGCGAATTCATGGAGAGCGAACCCTAACCCTAAGTTGAATTTTCCCCAATTGCATTTTCGTATGAATTTTTTCAGGTAATTTACATAAGGCAGTCTCAGAAGGCACGCCCCCTCCTAACCATACTGATGGGAGCCGAATCCAATGGCAATGTCTGTTTTCCTCTGCGAATTCATAGAGAGCTAACCCTAACGCTAAGTGGAATTTTCCTGAATGGGATTTTCCCTTGTATTTTGCCGGGGAATGTACATAAGGCTGGCTAACAAGGCAAGCCCCCTCCTAACCATACTGACGGGAGCCGAATCCAATGGCAATGTCTGTTTTGGTCTGCGAATTCATGGAGAGCTAACCCTAACCCTAAGTGGAATTTTCACGAATGAGATTTTCCCATGTATTTTGCAGGGAAATGTACATAAGGCAGTCTCAGAAGGCACACCCCCTCCTAACCATACTGATGGGAGCCGAATCCAATGGCAATGTCTGTTTTGCTCTACGAATTCATGGAGAGCTAACCCTAACCCTAAGTGGAATTTTCCCCAATTGGATTTTCGCATGAATTTTGCCGGGTAATGTACATACGGCAGTCTCAGAAGATACGCCCCCTCCTAACCATACTGATGGGAGCCAAATCCAATGGCACTGTCTGTTTTCCTCGGCGAATTCATGGAGAGCTAACCCTAACCCTAAGTGGAATTTTCACGAATGAGATTTTTGCATGTATTTTGCAGGGAAATGTACATAAGGCAGGCTCAGAAGGCACGCCCCCTCCTAACCATACTGATGGGAGACGAATCCAATGTCTATGTCTGTTTTGCTCTGCGAATTCATGGAGAGCTAACCCTAACCCTAAGTGGAATTTTCACGAATGGGATTTTCCCATGTATTTTGCCGGGAAATGTACATAAGGCTGGCTAACAAGGCAAGCCCCCTCCTAACCATACTGACGGGAGCCGAATCCAATGGCAACGTCTGTTTTCCTCTGCGAATTCATGGAGAGCTAACCCTAACCCTAAGTTGAATTTTCCCCAATTGCATTTTCGTATGAATTTTTCCAGGTAATTTACATAAGGCAGTCTCAGAAGGCACGCCCCCTCCTAACCATACTGATGGGAGCCGAATCCAATGGCAATGTCTGTTTTCCTCTGCGAATTCATAGAGAGCTAACCCTAACGCTAAGTGGAATTTTCCTGAATGGGATTTTCCCTTGTATTTTGCCGGGGAATGTACATAAGGCTGGCTAACAAGGCAAGCCCCCTCCTAACCATACTGACGGGAGCCGAATCCAATGGCAATGTCTGTTTTGGTCTGCGAATTGATGGAGAGCTAACCCTAACCCTAAGTGGAATTTTCACGAATGAGATTTTCCCATGTATTTTGCAGGGAAATGTACATAAGGCAGTCTCAGAAGGCACGCCCCCTCCTAACCATACTGATGGGAGCCGAATCCAATGGCAATGTCTGTTTTGCTCTGCGAATTCATGGAGAGCTAACCCTAACCCTAAGTGGAATTTTCCCAAATGGGATTTTCCCATGTATTTTGCCGGGAAATGTACATAAGGCTGGCTAACAAGGCAAGCCCCCTCCTAACCATACTGACGGGAGCCGAATCCAATGGCAACGTCTGTTTTCCTCTGCGAATTCATGGAGAGCTAACCCTAACCCTAAGTTGAATTTTCCCCAATTGCATTTTCGTATGAATTTTTCCAGGTAATTTACATAAGGCAGTCTCAGAAGGCACGCCCCCTCCTAACCATACTGATGGGAGCCGAATCCAATGGCAATGTCTGTTTTCCTCTGCGAATTCATAGAGAGCTAACCCTAACGCTAAGTGGAATTTTCCTGAATGGGATTTTCCCTTGTATTTTGCAGGGGAATGTACATAAGGCTGGCTAACAAGGCAAGCCCCCTCCTAACCATACTGACGGGAGCCGAATCCAATGGCAATGTCTGTTTTCCTCTGCGAATTCATGGAGAGCTAACCCTAACCCTAAGTGGAATTTTCACGAATGAGATTTTCCCTTGTATTTTGCAGGGAAATGTACATAAGGCAGTCTCAGAAGGCACGCCCCCTCCTAACCATACTGATGGGAGCCGAATCCAATGGCAATGTCTGTTTTGCTCTGCGAATTCATGGAGAGCTAACCCTAACCCTAAGTGGAATTTTCCCCAATTGGATTTTCGCATGAATTTTGCCGTGTAATGTACTTACGGCAGTCTCAGAAGATACGCCCCCTCCTAACCATACTGATGGGAGCCAAATCCAATGGCACTGTCTGTTTTCCTCGGCGAATTCATGGAGAGCTAACCCTAACCCTAAGTGGAATTTTCACGAATGAGATTTTTCCATGTATTTTGCAGGGAAATGTACATAAGGCAGGCTCAGAAGGCACGCCCCCTCCTAACCATACTGATGGGAGACGAATCCAATGTCTATGTCTGTTTTGCTCTGCGAATTCATGGAGAGCTAACCCTAACCCTAAGTGGAATTTTCACGAATGGGATTTTCCCATGTATTTTGCCGGGAAATGTACATAAGGCTGGCTAACAAGGCAAGCCCCCTCCTAACCATACTGACGGGAGCCGAATCCAATGGCAACGTCTGTTTTCCTCTGCGAATTCATGGAGAGCTAACCCTAACCCTAAGTTGAATTTTCTCCAATTGCATTTTCGTATGAATTTTTCCAGGTAATTTACATAAGGCAGTCTTAGAAGGCACGCCCCCTCCTAACCATACTGATGGGAGCCGAATCCAATGGCAATGTCTGTTTTCCTCTGCGAATTCATAGAGAGCTAACCCTAACGCTAAGTGGAATTTTCCTGAATGGGATTTTCCCTTGTATTTTGCCGGGGAATGTACATAAGGCTGGCTAACAAGGTAAGCCCCGTCCTAACCATACTGACGGGAGCCGAATCCAATGGCAATGTCTGTTTTGGTCTGCGAATTCATGGAGAGCTAACCCTAACCCTAAGTGGAATTTTCACGAATGAGATTTTCCCATGTATTTTGCAGGGAAATGTACATAAAGCAGTCTCAGAAGGCACGCCCCCTCCTAACCATACTGATGGGAGCCGAATCCAATGGCAATGTCTGTTTTGCTCTGCGAATTCATGGAGAGCTAACCCTAACCCTAAGTGGAATTTTCCCAAATGGGATTTTCCCATGTATTTTGCCGGGAAATGTACATAAGGCTGGCTAACAAGGCAAGCCCCCTCCTAACCATACTGACGGGAGCCGAATCCAATGGCAACGTCTGTTTTCCTCTGCGAATTCATGCAGAGCTAACCCTAACCCTAAGTTGAATTTTCCCCAATTGCATTTTCGTATGAATTTTTCCAGGTAATTTACATAAGGCAGTCTCAGAAGGCACGCCCCCTCCTAACCATACTGATGGGAGCCGAATCCAATGGCAATGTCTGTTTTCCTCTGCGAATTCATAGAGAGCTAACCCTAACGCTAAGTGGAATTTTCCTGAATGGGATTTTCCCTTGTATTTTGCCGGGGAATGTACATAAGGCTGGCTAACAAGGCAAGCCCCCTCCTAACCATACTGACGGGAGCCGAATCCAATGGCAATGTCTGTTTTCCTCTGCGAATTCATGGAGAGGTAACCCTAACCCTAAGTGGAATTTTCACAAATGAGATTTTCCCATGTATTTTGCAGGGAAATGTACATAAGGCAGGCTCAGAAGGCACGCCCCCTCCTAACCATACTGACGGGAGCCGAATCCAATGTCTATGTCTGTTTTGCTCTGCGAATTCATGGAGAGCTAACCCTAACCCTAAGTGGAATTTTCACGAATGGGATTTTCCCATGTATTTTGCAGGGAAATGTACATAAGGCAGGCTCAGAAGGCACGCCGCCTCCTAACCATACTGATGGGAGCTGAATCCAATGGCAATGTCCGTTTTGCTCTGCGAATTCATGGAGAGCTAACCCTAACCCTAAGTGGAATTTAGCCGAATGGGATTTTCCCATGTATTTTGCCGGGAAATGTACATAAGGCAGGCTCAGAAGGCACGCCCCCTCCTAACCATACTGATGGGAGCCGAATCCAATGGCAATGTCTGTTTTCCTCTGCGAATTCATAGAGAGCTAACCCTAACCCTAAGTGGAATTTTCCTGAATGGGATTTTCCCTTGTATTTTGCCGGGGAATGTACATAAGGCTGGCTAACAAGGCAAGCCCCCTCCTAACCATACTGACGGGAGCCGAATCCAATGTCTATGTCTGTTTTGCTCTGCGAATTCATGGAGAGCTAACCCTAACCCTAAGTGGAATTTTCACGAATGGGATTTTTCCATGTATTTTGCAGGGAAATGTACATAAGGCAGGCTCAGAAGGCACGCCCCCTCCTAACCATACTGATGGGAGACGAATCCAATGTCTATGTCTGTTTTGCTCTGTGAATTCATGGAGAGCTAACCCTAACCCTAAGTGGAATTTTCACGAATGGGATTTTCCCATGTATTTTGCCGGGAAATGTACATAAGGCTGGCTAACAAGGCAAGCCCCCTCCTAACCATACTGACGGGAGCCGAATCCAATGGCAACGTCTGTTTTCCTCTGCGAATTCATGGAGAGCTAATCCTAACCCTAAGTTGAATTTTCCCCAATTGCATTTTCGTATGAATTTTTCCAGGTAATTTACATAAGGCAGTCTCAGAAGGCACGCCCCCTCCTAACCATACTGATGGGAGCCAAATCCAATGGCAATGTCTGTTTTCCTCTGCGAATTCATAGAGAGCTAACCCTAACGCTAAGTGGAATTTTCCTGAATGGGATTTTCCCTTGTATTTTGCCGGGGAATGTACATAAGGCTGGCTAACAAGGCAAGCCCCCTCCTAACCATACTGACGGGAGCCGAATCCAATGGCAATGTCTGTTTTCCTCTGCGAATTCATGGAGAGGTAACCCTAACCCTAAGTGGAATTTTCACAAATGAGATTTTCCCATGTATTTTGCAGGGAAATGTACGTAAGGCAGGCTCAGAAGGCACGCCCCCTCCTAACCATACTGATGGGAGCCGAATCCAATGGCAATGTCTGTTTTCCTCTGCGAATTCATAGAGAGCTAACCCTAACCCTAAGTGGAATTTTCCTGAATGGGATTTTCCCTTGTATTTTGCCGGGGAATGTACATAAGGCTGGCTAACAAGGCAAGCCCCCTCCTAACCATACTGACGGGAGCCGAATCCAATGTCTATGTCTGTTTTGCTCTGCGAATTCATGGAGAGCTAACCCTAACCCTAAGTGGAATTTTCACGAATGGGATTTTCCCATGTATTTTGCAGGGAAATGTACATAAGGCAGGCTCAGAAGGCACGCCGCCTCCTAAACATACTGATGGGAGCTGAATCCAATGGCAATGTCCGTTTTGCTCTGCGAATTCATGGAGAGCTAACCCTAACCCTAAGTGGAATTTAGCCGAATGGGATTTTCCCATGTATTTTGCCAGGTAATGTACATAACGCAGTCTCAGAAGGCACGCTCCCTCCTAACCATACTGATGGGAGCCGAATCCAATGTCAATGTCTGTTTTCCTCGGCGAATTCATAGAGAGCTAACCCTAACCCTAAGTGGAATTTACCCCAATTGGATTTTCGCATGAATTTTGCCAGGTAATGTACATAAGGCAGTCTCAGAAGGCACGCCCCCTCCTAACCATACTGATGGGAACCGAATCCAATGGCAATGTCTGTTTTCCTCGGCAAATTCATAGAGAGCTAACCCTAACCCTAAGTGGAATTCTCCCCAATTGGATTTTCGCATGAATTTTGCCGGGTAATGTACATACGGCAGTCTCAGAAGATACGCCCCCTCCTAACCATACTGATGGGAACCGAATCCAATGGCAATGTCTGTTTTCCTCGGCGAATTCATGGAGAGCTAACCCTAACCCTAAGTGGAATTTTCCCCAATTAGATATTCCCATGTATTTTGCCAGGTAATGTACATAAGGCTGGCTAACATGGCAAGCCCCCTCCTAACCATACTGATAGGAGCCGAATCCAATGGCAATGTATGTTTTGCTCTACAAATTCATGGAGAGCTAACCCTAACCCTAAGTGGAATTTTCCCGAATGGGATTTTCCCATGTATTTTGCCGGGAAATGTACATAAGGCTGGCTAACAAGGCTAGCCCCCTCCTAACCATACTGACGGGAGCCGAATCCAATGGCAATGTCTGTTTTGGTCTGCGAATTCATGGAGAGCTAACCCTAACCCTAAGTGGAATTTAGCCGAATGGGATTTTCCCATGTATTTTGCCGGGAAATGTACATAAGGCAGTCTCAGAAGGCACGCCCCCTCCTAACCATACTGATGGGAGCCGAATCCAATGGCAATGTCTGTTTTCCTCTGCGAATTCATAGAGAGCTAACCCTAACGCTAAGTGGAATTTTCCTGAATGGGATTTTCCCTTGTATTTTGCCGGGGAATGTACATAAGGCTGGCTAACAAGGCAAGCCCCCTCCTAACCATACTGACGGGAGCCGAATCCAATGGCAATGTCTGTTTTGGTCTGCGAATTCATGGAGAGCTAACCCTAACCCTAAGTGGAATTTTCACGAATGAGATTTTCCCATGTATTTTGCAGGGAAATGTACATAAGGCAGTCTCAGAAGGCACGGCCCCTCCTAACCATACTGATGGGAGCCGAATCCAATGGCAATGTCTGTTTTCCTCTGCGAATTCATGGAGAGCTAACCCTAACCCTAAGTGGAATTTTCCCCAATTGGATTTTCGCATGAATTTTGCCGGGTAATGTACATACGGCAGTCTCAGAAGATACGCCCCCTCCTAACCATACTGATGGGAGCCAAATCCAATGGCACTGTCTGTTTTCCTCGGCGAATTCATGGAGAGCTAACCCTAACCCTAAGTGGAATTTTCACGAATGAGATTTTTCCATGTATTTTGCAGGGAAATGTACATAAGGCAGGCTCAGAAGGCACGCCCCCTCCTAACCATACTGATGGGAGACGAATCCAATGTCTATGTCTGTTTTGCTCTGCGAATTCATGGAGAGCTAACCCTAACCCTAAGTGGAATTTTCACGGATGGGATTTTCCCATGTATTTTGCCGGGAAATGTACATAAGGCTGGCTAACAAGGCAAGCCCCCTCCTAACCATACTGACGGGAGCCGAATCCAATGGCAACGTCTGTTTTCCTCTGCGAATTCATGGAGAGCTAACCCTAACCCTAAGTTGAATTTTCCCCAATTGCATTTTCGTATGAATTTTTTCAGGTAATTTACATAAGGCAGTCTCAGAAGGCACGCCCCCTCCTAACCATACTGATGGGAGCCGAATCCAATGGCAATGTCTGTTTTCCTCTGCGAATTCATAGAGAGCTAACCCTAACGCTAAGTGGAATTTTCCTGAATGGGATTTTCCCTTGTATTTTGCCGGGGAATGTACATAAGGCTGGCTAACAAGGCAAGCCCCCTCCTAACCATACTGACGGGAGCCGAATCCAATGGCAATGTCTGTTTTGGTCTGCGAATTCATGGAGAGCTAACCCTAACCCTAAGTGGAATTTTCACGAATGAGATTTTCCCATGTATTTTGCAGGGAAATGTACATAAGGCAGTCTCAGAAGGCACACCCCCTCCTAACCATACTGATGGGAGCCGAATCCAATGGCAATGTCTGTTTTGCTCTGCGAATTCATGGAGAGCTAACCCTAACCCTAAGTGGAATTTTCCCCAATTGGATTTTCGCATGAATTTTGCCGGGTAATGTACATACGGCAGTCTCAGAAGATACGCCCCCTCCTAACCATACTGATGGGAGCCAAATCCAATGGCACTGTCTGTTTTCCTCGGCGAATTCATGGAGAGCTAACCCTAACCCTAAGTGGAATTTTCACGAATGAGATTTTTCCATGTATTTTGCAGGGAAATGTACATAAGGCAGGCTCAGAAGGCACGCCCCCTCCTAACCATACTGATGGGAGACGAATCCAATGTCTATGTCTGTTTTGCTCTGCGAATTCATGGAGAGCTAACCCTAACCCTAAGTGGAATTTTCACGAATGGGATTTTCCCATGTATTTTGCCGGGAAATGTACATAAGGCTGGCTAACAAGGCAAGCCCCCTCCTAACCATACTGACGGGAGCCGAATCCAATGGCAACGTCTGTTTTCCTCTGCGAATTCATGGAGAGCTAACCCTAACCCTAAGTTGAATTTTCCCCAATTGCATTTTCGTATGAATTTTTCCAGGTAATTTACATAAGGCAGTCTCAGAAGGCACGCCCCCTCCTAACCATACTGATGGGAGCCGAATCCAATGGCAATGTCTGTTTTGCTCTGCGAATTCATGGAGAGCTAACCCTAACCCTAAGTGGAATTTTCCCGAATGGGATTTTCCCATGTATTTTGCCGGGGAATGTACATAAGGCTGGCTAACAAGGCAAGCCCCCTCCTAACCATACTGACGGGAGCCGAATCCAATGGCAATGTCTGTTTTCCTCTGCGAATTCATGGAGAGGTAACCCTAACCCTAAGTGGAATTTTCACAAATGAGATTTTCCCATGTATTTTGCAGGGAAATGTACATAAGGCAGGCTCAGAAGGCACGCCCCCTCCTAACCATACTGATGGGAGCCGAATCCGATGGCAATGTCTGTTTTCCTCTGCGAATTCATAGAGAGCTAACCCTAACCCTAAGTGGAATTTTCCTGAATGGGATTTTCCCTTGTATTTTGCCGGGGAATGTACATAAGGCTGGCTAACAAGGCAAGCCCCCTCCTAACCATACTGACGGGAGCCGAATCCAATGTCTATGTCTGTTTTGCTCTGCGAATTCATGGAGAGCTAACCCTAACCCTAAGTGGAATTTTCACGAATGGGATTTTCCCATGTATTTTGCAGGGAAATGTACATAAGGCAGGCTCAGAAGGCACGCCGCCTCCTAAACATACTGATGGGAGCTGAATCCAATGGCAATGTCCGTTTTGCTCTGCGAATTCATGGAGAGCTAACCCTAACCCTAAGTGGAATTTAGCCGAATGGGATTTTCCCATGTATTTTGCCAGGTAATGTACATAACGCAGTCTCAGAAGGCACGCCCCCTCCTAACCATACTGATGGGAGCCGAATCCAATGTCAATGTCTGTTTTCCTCGGCGAATTTATAGAGAGCTAACCCTAACCCTAAGTGGAATTTACCCCAATTGGATTTTCGCATGAATTTTGCCAGGTAATGTACATAAGGCAGTCTCAGAAGGCACGCCCCCTCCTAACCATACTGATGGGAACCGAATCCAATGGCAATGTCTGTTTTCCTCGGCAAATTCATAGAGAGCTAACCCTAACCCTAAGTGGAATTTTCCCCAATTGGATTTTCGCATGAATTTTGCCGGGTAATGTACATACGGCAGTCTCAGAAGATACGCCCCCTCCTAACCATACTGATGGGAACCGAATCCAATGGCAATGTCTGTTTTCCTCGGCGAATTCATGGAGAGCTAACCCTAACCCTAAGTGGAATTTTCCCCAATTAGATATTCCCATGTATTTTGCCAGGTAATGTAAATAAGGCTGGCTAACATGGCAAGCCCCCTCCTAACCATACTGATGGGAGCCGAATCCAATGGCAATGTCTGTTTTGCTCTACAAATTCATGGAGAGCTAACCCTAACCCTAAGTGGAATTTTCCCGAATGGGATTTTCCCATGTATTTTGCCGGGAAATGTACATAAGGCTGGCTAACAAGGCTAGCCCCCTCCTAACCATACTGACGGGAGCCGAATCCAATGGCAATGTCTGTTTTGGTCTGCGAATTCATGGAGAGCTAACCCTAACCCTAAGTGGAATTTAGCCGAATGGGATTTTCCCATGTATTTTGCTGGGAAATGTACATAAGGCAGGCTCAGAAGGCACGCCCCGTCCTAACCATACTGATGGGAGCCGAATCCAATGGCAATGTCTGTTTTGCTCTGCGAATTCATGGAGAGCTAACCCTAACCCTAAGTGGAATTTTCCCCAATTGGATTTTCGCATGAATTTTGCCGGGTAATGTACATAGGGCAGTCTCAGAAGATACGCCCCCTCCTAACCATACTGATGGGAGCCAAATCCAATGGCACTGTCTGTTTTCCTCGGCGAATTCATGGAGAGCTAACCCTAACCCTAAGTGGAATTTTCACGAATGAGATTTTTCCATGTATTTTGCAGGGAAATGTACATAAGGCAGGCTCAGAAGGCACGCCCCCTCCTAACCATACTGATGGGAGACGAATCCAATGTCTATGTCTGTTTTGCTCTGCGAATTCATGGAGAGCTAACCCTAACCCTAAGTGGAATTTTCACGAATGGGATTTTCCCATGTATTTTGCCGGGAAATGTACATAAGGCTGGCTAACAAGGCAAGCCCCCTCCTAACCATACTGACGGGAGCCGAATCCAATGGCAACGTCTGTTTTCCTCTGCGAATTCATGGAGAGCTAACCCTAACCCTAAGTTGAATTTTCCCCAATTGCATTTTCGTATGAATTTTTCAAGGTAATTTACATAAGGCAGTCTCAGAAGGCACGCCCCCTCCTAACCATACTGATGGGAGCCGAATCCAATGGCAATGTCTGTTTTCCTCTGCCCAATTCATAGAGAGCTAACCCTAACGCTAAGTGGAATTTTCCTGAATGGGATTTTCCCTTGTATTTTGCCGGGGAATGTACATAAGGCTGGCTAACAAGGCAAGCCCCCTCCTAACCATACTGACGGGAGCCGAATCCAATGGCAATGTCTGTTTTCCTCTGCGAATTCATGGAGAGGTAACCCTAACCCTAAGTGGAATTTTCACAAATGAGATTTTCCCATGTATTTTGCAGGGAAATGTACATAAGGCAGGCTCAGAAGGCACGCCCCCTCCTAACCATACTGACGGGAGCCGAATCCAATGTCTATGTCTGTTTTGCTCTGCGAATTCATGGAGAGCTAACCCTAACCCTAAGTGGAATTTTCACGAATGGGATTTTCCCATGTATTTTGCAGGGAAATGTACATAAGGCAGGCTCAGAAGGCACGCCGCCTCCTAACCATACTGATGGGAGCTGAATCCAATGGCAATGTCCGTTTTGCTCTGCGAATTCATGGAGAGCTAACCCTAACCCTAAGTGGAATTTAGCCGAATGGGATTTTCCCATGTATTTTGCCGGGAAATGTACATAAGGCAGGCTCAGAAGGCACGCCCCCTCCTAACCATACTGATGGGAGCCGAATCCAATGGCAATGTCTGTTTTCCTCTGCAAATTCATAGAGAGCTAACCCTAACCCTAAGTGGAATTTTCCTGAATGGGATTTTCCCTTGTATTTTGCCGGGGAATGTACATAAGGCTGGCTAACAAGGCAAGCCCCCTCCTAACCATACTGACGGGAACCGAATCCAATGTCTATGTCTGTTTTGCTCTGCGAATTCATGGAGAGCTAACCCTAACCCTAAGTGGAATTTTCACGAATGGGATTTTTCCATGTATTTTGCAGGGAAATGTACATAAGGCAGGCTCAGAAGGCACGCCCCCTCCTAACCATACTGATGGGAGACGAATCCAATGTCTATGTCTGTTTTGCTCTGCGAATTCATGGAGAGCTAACCCTAACCCTAAGTGGAATTTTCACGAATGGGATTTTCCCATGTATTTTGCCGGGAAATGTACATAAGGCTGGCTAACAAGGCAAGCCCCCTCCTAACCATACTGACGGAGCCGAATCCAATGGCAACGTCTGTTTTCCTCTGTGAATTCATGGAGAGCTAACCCTAACCCTAAGTTGAATTTTCCCCAATTGCATTTTCGTATGAATTTTTCCAGGTAATTTACATAAGGCAGTCTCAGAAGGCACGCCCCCTCCTAACCATACTGATGGGAGCCGAATCCAATGGCAATGTCTGTTTTCCTCTGCGAATTCATAGAGAGCTAACCCTAACGCTAAGTGGAATTTTCCTGAATGGGATTTTCCCTTGTATTTTGCCGGGGAATGTACATAAGGCTGGCTAACAAGGCAAGCCCCCTCCTAACCATACTGACGGGAGCCGAATCCAATGGCAATGTCTGTTTTCCTCTGCGAATTCATGGAGAGGTAACCCTAACCCTAAGTGGAATTTTCACAAATGAGATTTTCCCATGTATTTTGCAGGGAAATGTACATAAGGCAGGCTCAGAAGGCACGCCCCCTCCTAACCATACTGATGGGAGCCGAATCCAATGGCAATGTCTGTTTTGCTCTGCGAATTCATAGAGAGCTAACCCTAACCCTAAGTGGAATTTTCCTGAATGGGATTTTCCCTTGTATTTTGCCGGGGAATGTACATAAGGCTGGCTAACAAGGCAAGCCCCCTCCTAACCATACTGACGGGAGCCGAATCCAATGTCTATGTCTGTTTTGCTCTGCGAATTCATGGAGAGCTAACCCTAACCCTAAGTGGAATTTTCACGAATGGGATTTTCCCATGTATTTTGCAGGGAAATGTACATAACGCAGGCTCAGAAGGCACGCCGCCTCCTAAACATACTGATGGGAGCTGAATCCAATGGCAATGTCCGTTTTGCTCTGCGAATTCATGGAGAGCTAACCCTAACCCTAAGTGGAATTTAGCCGAATGGGATTTTCCCATGTATTTTGCCAGGTAATGTACATAACGCAGTCTCAGAAGGCACGCCCGCTCCTAACCATACTGATGGGAGCCGAATCCAATGTCAATGTCTGTTTTCCTCGGTGAATTCATAGAGAGCTAACCCTAACCCTAAGTGGAATTTACCCCAATTGGATTTTCGCATGAATTTTGCCGGGTAATGTACATACGGCAGTCTCAGAAGATACGCCCCCTCCTAACCATACTGATGGGAACTGAATCCAATGGCAATGTCTGTTTTCCTCGGCGAATTCATGGAGAGCTAACCCTAACCCTAAGTGGAATTTTCCCCAATTAGATATTCCCATGTATTTTGCCAGGTAATGTACATAAGGCTGGCTAACATGGCAAGCCCCCTCCTAACCATACTGATGAGAGCCGAATCCAATGGCAATGTCTGTTTTGCTCTGCAAATTCATGGAGAGCTAACCCTAACCCTAAGTGGAATTTAGCCGAATGGGATTTTCCCATGTATTTTGCCGGGAAATGTACATAAGGCTGGCTAACAAGGCTAGCCCCCTCCTAACCATACTGATGGGAGCCGAATCCAATGGCAATGTCTGTTTTGGTCTGCGAATTCATGGAGAGCTACTCCTAACCCTAAGTGGAATTTAGCCGAATGGGATTTTCCCATGTATTTTGCCGGGAAATGTACATAAGGCAGGCTCAGAAGGGACGCCCCGTCCTAACCATACTGATGGGAGCCGAATCCAATGGCAATGTCTGTTTTGCTCTGCGAATTCATGGAGAGCTAACCCTAACCCTAAGTGGAATTTTCCCCAATTGGATTTTCGCATGAATTTTGCCGGGTAATGTACATAAGGCAGTCTCAGAAGGCACGCCCCCTCCTAACCATACTGATGGGAACCGAATCCAATGGCAATGTCTGTTTTCCTCGGCAAATTCATAGAGAGCTAACCCTAACCCTAAGTGGAATTTAGCCGAATTGGATTTTCGCATGAATTTTGCCGGGTAATGTACATACGGCAGTCTCAGAAGATACGCCCCCTCCTAACCATACTGATGGGAACCGAATCCAATGGCAATGTCTGTTTTCCTCGGCGAATTCATGGAGAGCTAACCCTAACCCTAAATGGAATTTTCCCCAATTAGATATTCCCATGTATTTTGCCAGGTAATGTACATAAGGCTGGCTAACATGGCAAGCCCCCTCCTAACCATACTGATGGGAGCCGAATCCAATGTCAATGTCTGTTTTCCTCGGCGAATTCATAGAGAGCTAACCCTAACCCTAAGTGGAATTTACCCCAATTGGATTTTCGCATGAATTTTGCCAGGTAATGTACATAAGGCAGTCTCAGAAGGCACGCCCCCTCCTAACCATACTGATGGGAACCGAATCCAATGGCAATGTCTGTTTTCCTCGGCAAATTCATAGAGAGCTAACCCTAACCCTAAGTGGAATTTTCCCCAATTGGATTTTCGCATGAATTTTGCCGGGTAATGTACATACGGCAGTCTCAGAAGATACGCCCCCTCCTAACCATACTGATGGGAACCGAATCCAATGGCAATGTCTGTTTTCCTCGGCGAATTCATGGAGAGCTAACCCTAACCCTAAGTGGAATTTTCCCCAATTAGATATTCCCATGTATTTTGCCAGGTAATGTACATAAGGCTGGCTAACATGGCAAGCCCCCTCCTAACCATACTGATGGGAGCCGAATCCAATGGCAATGTCTGTTTTGCTCTGCAAATTCATGGAGAGCTAACCCTAACCCTAAGTGGAATTTTCCCGAATGGGATTTTCCCATGTATTTTGCCGGGAAATGTACATAAGGCTGGCTAACAAGGCTAGCCCCCTCCTAACCATACTGACGGGAGCCGAATCCAATGGCAATGTCTGTTTTCCTCGGCGAATTCATGGAGAGCTAACCCTAACCCTAAGTGGAATTTAGCCGAATGGGATTTTCCCATGTATTTTGCCGGGAAATGTACATAAGGCAGGCTCAGAAGGCACGCCCCGTCCTAACCATACTGATGGGAGCCGAATCCAATGGCAATGTCTGTTTTGCTCTGCGAATTCATGGAGCTAACCCTAACCCTAAGTGGAATTTTCCCCAATTGGATTTTCGCATGAATTTTGCCGGGTAATGTACATACGGCAGTCTCAGAAGATACGCCCCCTCCTAACCATACTGATGGGAGCCAAATCCAATGGCACTGTCTGTTTTCCTCGGCGAATTCATGGAGAGCTAACCCTAACCCTAAGTGGAATTTTCACGAATGAGATTTTTCCATGTATTTTGCAGGGAAATGTACATAAGGCAGGCTCAGAAGGCACGCCCCCTCCTAACCATACTGCTGGGAGACGAATCCAATGTCTATGTCTGTTTTGCTCTGCGAATTCATGGAGAGCTAACCCTAACCCTAAGTGGAATTTTCATGAATGGGATTTTCCCATGTATTTTCCCGGGAAATGTACATAAGGCTGGCTAACAAGGCAAGCCCCCTCCTAACCATACTGACGGGAGCCGAATCCAATGGCAACGTCTGTTTTCCTCTGCGAATTCATGGAGAGCTAACCCTAACCCTAAGTGGAATTTTCCCCAATTGCATTTTCGTATGAATTTTTCCAGGTAATTTACATAAGGCAGTCTCAGAAGGCACGCCCCCTCCTAACCATACTGATGGGAGCCGAATCCAATGGCAATGTCTGTTTTCCTCTGCGAATTCATAGAGAGCTAACCCTAACGTTAAGTGGAATTTTCCTGAATGGGATTTTCCCTTGTATTTTGCCGGGGAATGTACATAAGGCTGGCTAACAAGGCAAGCCCCCTCCTAACTATACTGACGGGAGCCGAATCCAATGGCAATGTCTGTTTTGGTCTGCGAATTCATGGAGAGCTAACCCTAACCCTAAGTGGAATTTTCACGAATGAGATTTTCCCATGTATTTTGCAGGGAAATGTACATAAGGCAGTCTCAGAAGGCACGCCCCCTCCTAACCATACTGATGGGAGCCGAATCCAATGGCAATGTCTGTTTTGCTCTGCGAATTCATGGAGAGCTAACCCTAACCCTAAGTGGAATTTTCCCCAATTGGATTTTCGCATGAATTTTGCCGGGTAATGTACATACGGCAGTCTCAGAAGATACGCCCCCTCCTAACCATACTGATGGGAGCCAAATCCAATGGCACTGTCTGTTTTCCTCGGCGAATTCATGGAGAGCTAACCCTAACCCTAAGTGGAATTTTCACGAATGAGATTTTTCCATGTATTTTGCAGGGAAATGTACATAAGGCAGGCTCAGAAGGCACGCCCCCTCCTAACCATACTGATGGGAGACGAATCCAATGTCTATGTCTGTTTTGCTCTGCGAATTCATGGAGAGCTAACCCTAACCCTAAGTGGAATTTTCACGAATGGGATTTTCCCATGTATTTTGCCGGGAAATGTACATAAGGCTGGCTAACAAGGCAAGCCCCCTCCTAACCATACTGACGGGAGCCGAATCCAATGGCAACGTCTGTTTTCCTCTGCGAATTCATGGAGAGCTAACCCTAACCCTAAGTTGAATTTTCCCCAATTGCATTTTCGTATGAATTTTTCCAGGTAATTTACATAAGGCAGTCTCAGAAGGCACGCCCCCTCCTAACCATACTGATGGGAGCCGAATCCAATGGCAATGTCTGTTTTCCTCTGCGAATTCATAGAGAGCTAACCCTAACGCTAAGTGGAATTTTCCTGAATGGGATTTTCCCTTGTATTTTGCCGGGGAATGTACATAAGGCTGGCTAACAAGGCAAGCCCCCTCCTAACCATACTGATGGGAGCCGAATCCAATGGCAATGTCTGTTTTGCTCTGCGAATTCATGGAGAGCTAACCCTAACCCTAAGTGGAATTTTCCCAAATGGGATTTTCCCATGTATTTTGCCGGGAAATGTACATAAGGCTGGCTAACAAGGCAAGCCCCCTCCTAACCATACTGACGGGAGCCGAATCCAATGGCAACGTCTGTTTTCCTCTGCGAATTCATGGAGAGCTAACCCTAACCCTAAGTTGAATTTTCCCCAATTGCATTTTCGTATGAATTTTTCCAGGTAATTTACATAAGGCAGTCTCAGAAGGCACGCCCCCTCCTAACCATACTGATGGGAGCCGAATCCAATGGCAATGTCTGTTTTCCTCTGCGAATTCATAGAGAGCTAACCCTAACGCTAAGTGGAATTTTCCTGAATGGGATTTTCCCTTGTATTTTGCCGGGGAATGTACATAAGGCTGGCTAACAAGGCAAGCCCCCTCCTAACCATACTGACGGGAGCCGAATCCAATGGCAATGTCTGTTTTCCTCTGCGAATTCATGGAGAGGTAACCCTAACCCTAAGTGGAATTTTCACAAATGAGATTTTCCCATGTATTTTGCAGGGAAATGTACATAAGGCAGGCTCAGAAGGCACGCCCCCTCCTAACCATACTGACGGGAGCCGAATCCAATGTCTATGTCTGTTTTGCTCTGCGAATTCATGGAGAGCTAACCCTAACCCTAAGTGGAATTTTCACGAATGGGATTTTCCCATGTATTTTGCAGGGAAATGTACATAAGGCAGGCTCAGAAGGCACGCCGCCTCCTAACCATACTGATGGGAGCTGAATCCAATGGCAATGTCCGTTTTGCTCTGCGAATTCATGGAGAGCTAACCCTAACCCTAAGTGGAATTTAGCCGAATGGGATTTTCCCATGTATTTTGCCGGGAAATGTACATAAGGCAGGCTCAGAAGGCACGCCCCCTCCTAACCATACTGATGGGAGCCGAATCCAATGGCAATGTCTGTTTTCCTCTGCGAATTCATAGAGAGCTAACCCTAACCCTAAGTGGAATTTTCCTGAATGGGATTTTCCCTTGTATTTTGCCGGGGAATGTACATAAGGCTGGCTAACAAGGCAAGCCCCCTCCTAACCATACTGACGGGAGCCGAATCCAATGTCTATGTCTGTTTTGCTCTGCGAATTCATGGAGAGCTAACCTTAACCCTAAGTGGAATTTTCACGAATGGGATTTTTCCATGTATTTTGCAGGGAAATGTACATAAGGCAGGCTCAGAAGGCACGCCCCCTCCTAACCATACTGATGGGAGACGAATCCAATGTCTATGTCTGTTTTGCTCTGCGAATTCATGGAGAGCTAACCCTAACCCTAAGTGGAATTTTCACGAATGGGATTTTCCCATGTATTTTGCCGGGAAATGTACATAAGGCTGGCTAACAAGGCAAGCCCCCTCCTAACCATACTGACGGGAGCCGAATCCAATGGCAACGTCTGTTTTCCTCTGCGAATTCATGGAGAGCTAACCCTAACCCTAAGTTGAATTTTCCCCAATTGCATTTTCGTATGAATTTTTCCAGGTAATTTACATAAGGCAGTCTCAGAAGGCACGCCCCCTCCTAACCATACTGATGGGAGCCGAATCCAATGGCAATGTCTGTTTTCCTCTGCGAATTCATAGAGAGCTAACCCTAACGCTAAGTGGAATTTTCCTGAATGGGATTTTCCCTTGTATTTTGCCGGGGAATGTACATAAGGCTGGCTAACAAGGCAAGCCCCCTCCTAACCATACTGACGGGAGCCGAATCCAATGGCAATGTCTGTTTTCCTCTGCGAATTCATGGAGAGGTAACCCTAACCCTAAGTGGAATTTTCACAAATGAGATTTTCCCATGTATTTTGCAGGGAAATGTACATAAGGCAGGCTCAGAAGGCACGCCCCCTCCTAACCATACTGATGGGAGCCGAATCCAATGGCAATGTCTGTTTTCCTCTGCGAATTCATAGAGAGCTAACCCTAACCCTAAGTGGAATTTTCCTGAATGGGATTTTCCCTTGTATTTTGCCGGGGAATGTACATAAGGCTGGCTAACAAGGCAAGCCCCCTCCTAACCATACTGACGGGAGCCGAATCCAATGTCTATGTCTGTTTTGCTCTGCGAATTCATGGAGAGCTAACCCTAACCCTAAGTGGAATTTTCACGAATGGGATTTTCCCATGTATTTTGCAGGGAAATGTACATAAGGCAGGCTCAGAAGGCACGCCGCCTCCTAAACATACTGATGGGAGCTGAATCCAATGGCAATGTCCGTTTTGCTCTGCGAATTCATGGAGAGCTAACCCTAACCCTAAGTGGAATTTAGCCGAATGGGATTTTCCCATGTATTTTGCCAGGTAATGTACATAACGCAGTCTCAGAAGGCACGCCCCCTCCTAACCATACTGATGGGAGCCGAATCCAATGTCAATGTCTGTTTTCCTCGGCGAATTCATAGAGAGCTAACCCTAACCCTAAGTGGAATTTACCCCAATTGGATTTTCGCATGAATTTTGCCAGGTAATGTACATAAGGCAGTCTCAGAAGGCACGCCCCCTCCTAACCATACTGATGGGAACCGAATCCAATGGCAATGTCTGTTTTCCTCGGCAAATTCATAGAGAGCTAACCCTAACCCTAAGTGGAATTTTCCCCAATTGGATTTTCGCATGAATTTTGCCGGGTAATGTACATACGGCAGTCTCAGAAGATACGCCCCCTCCTAACTATACTGATGGGAACCGAATCCAATGGCAATGTCTGTTTTCCTCGGAGAATTCATGGAGAGCTAACCCTAACCCTAAGTGGAATTTTCCCCAATTAGATATTCCCATGTATTTTGCCAGGTAATGTACATAAGGCTGGCTAACATGGCAAGCACCCTCCTAACCATACTGATGGGAGCCGAATCCAATGGCAATGTCTGTTTTGCTCTGCAAATTCATGGAGAGCTAACCCTAACCCTAAGTGGAATTTTCACGAATGGGATTTTCCCATGTATTTTGCCGGGAAATGTACATAAGGCTGGCTAACAAGGCAAGCCCCCTCCTAACCATACTGACGGGAGCCGAATCCAATGGCAACGTCTGTTTTCCTCTGCGAATTCATGGAGAGCTAACCCTAACCCTAAGTTGAATTTTCCCCAATTGCATTTTCGTATGAATTTTTCCAGGTAATTTACATAAGGCAATCTCAGAAGGCACGACCCCTCCTAACCATACTGATGGGAGCCGAATCCAATGGCAATGTCTGTTTTCCTCTGCGAATTCATAGAGAGCTAACCCTAACGTTAAGTGGAATTTTCCTGAATGGGATTTTCCCTTGTATTTTGCCGGGGAATGTACATAAGGCTGGCTAACAAGGCAAGCCCCCTCCTAACCATACTGACGGGAGCCTAATCCAATGGCAATGTCTGTTTTGGTCTGCGAATTCATGGAGAGCTAACCCTAACCCTAAGTGGAATTTTCACGAATGAGATTTTCCCATGTATTTTGCAGGGAAATGTACATAAGGCAGTCTCAGAAGGCACGCCCCCTCCTAACCATACTGATGGGAGCCGAATCCAATGGCAATGTCTGTTTTGCTCTGCGAATTCATGGAGAGCTAACCCTAACCCTAAGTGGAATTTAGCCGAATTGGATTTTCGCATGAATTTTGCCGGGTAATGTACATACGGCAGTCTCAGAAGATACGCCCCCTCCTAACCATACTGATGGGAACCGAATCCAATGGCAATGTCTGTTTTCCTCGGCGAATTCATGGAGAGCTAACCCTAACCCTAAGTGGAATTTTCCCCAATTAGATATTCCCATGTATTTTGCCAGGTAATGTACATAAGGCTGGCTAACATGGCAAGCCCCCTCCTAACCATACTGATGGGAGCCGAATCCAATGTCAATGTCTGTTTTCCTCGGCGAATTCATAGAGAGCTAACCCTAACCCTAAGTGGAATTTACCCCAATTGGATTTTCGCATGAATTTTGCCAGGTAATGTACATAAGGCAGTCTCAGAAGGCACGCCCCCTCCTAACCATACTGATGGGAACCGAATCCAATGGCAATGTCTGTTTTCCTCGGCAAATTCATAGAGAGCTAACCCTAACCCTAAGTGGAATTTTCCCCAATTGGATTTTCGCATGAATTTTGCCGGGTAATGTACATACGGCAGTCTCAGAAGATACGCCCCCTCCTAACCATACTGATGGGAACCGAATCCAATGGCAATGTCTGTTTTCCTCGGCGAATTCATGGAGAGCTAACCCTAACCCTAAGTGGAATTTTCCCCAATTAGATATTCCCATGTATTTTGCCAGGTAATGTACATAAGGCTGGCTAACATGGCAAGCCCCCTCCTAACCATACTGATGGGAGCCGAATCCAATGGCAATGTCTGTTTTGCTCTGCAAATTCATGGAGAGCTAACCCTAACCCTAAGTGGAATTTTCCCGAATGGGATTTTCCCATGTATTTTGCCGGGAAATGTACATAAGGCTGGCTAACAAGGCTAGCCCCCTCCTAACCATACTGACGGGAGCCGAATCCAATGGCAATGTCTGTTTTCCTCGGCGAATTCATGGAGAACTAACCCTAACCCTAAGTGGAATTTAGCCGAATGGGATTTTCCCATGTATTTTGCCGGGAAATGTACATAAGGCAGGCTCAGAAGGCACGCCCCGTCCTAACCATACTGATGGGAGCCGAATCCAATGGCAATGTCTGTTTTGCTCTGCGAATTCATGGAGCTAACCCTAACCCTAAGTGGAATTTTCCCCAATTGGATTTTCGCATGAATTTTGCCGGGTAATGTACATACGGCAGTCTCAGAAGATACGCCCCCTCCTAACCATACTGATGGGAGCCAAATCCAATGGCACTGTCTGTTTTCCTCGGCGAATTCATGGAGAGCTAACCCTAACCCTAAGTGGAATTTTCACGAATGAGATTTTTCCATGTATTTTGCAGGGAAATGTACATAAGGCAGGCTCAGAAGGCACGCCCCCTCCTAACCATACTGCTGGGAGACGAATCCAATGTCTATGTCTGTTTTGCTCTGCGAATTCATGGAGAGCTAACCCTAACCCTAAGTGGAATTTTCATGAATGGGATTTTCCCATGTATTTTCCCGGGAAATGTACATAAGGCTGGCTAACAAGGCAAGCCCCCTCCTAACCATACTGAAGGGAGCCGAATCCAATGGCAACGTCTGTTTTCCTCTGCGAATTCATGGAGAGCTAACCCTAACCCTAAGTGGAATTTTCCCCAATTGCATTTTCGTATGAATTTTTCCAGGTAATTTACATAAGGCATTCTCAGAAGGCACGCCCCCTCCTAACCATACTGATGGGAGCCGAATCCAATGGCAATGTCTGTTTTCCTCTGCGAATTCATAGAGAGCTAACCCTAACGCTAAGTGGAATTTTCCTGAATGGGATTTTCCCTTGTATTTTGCCGGGGAATGTACATAAGGCTGGCTAACAAGGCAAGCCCCCTCCTAACTATACTGACGGGAGCCGAATCCAATGGCAATGTCTGTTTTGGTCTGCGAATTCATGGAGAGCTAACCCTAACCCTAAGTGGAATTTTCACGAATGAGATTTTCCCATGTATTTTGCAGGGAAATGTACATAAGGCAGTCTCAGAAGGCACGCCCCCTCCTAACCATACTGATGGGAGCCGAATCCAATGGCAATGTCTGTTTTGCTCTGCGAATTCATGGAGAGCTAACCCTAACCCTAAGTGGAATTTTCCCCAATTGGATTTTCGCATGAATTTTGCCGGGTAATGTACATACGGCAGTCTCAGAAGATACGCCCCCTCCTAACCATACTGATGGGAGCCAAATCCAATGGCACTGTCTGTTTTCCTCGGCGAATTCATGGAGAGCTAACCCTAACCCTAAGTGGAATTTTCACGAATGAGATTTTTCCATGTATTTTGCAGGGAAATGTACATAAGGCAGGCTCAGAAGGCACGCCCCATCCTAACCATACTGATGGGAGACGAATCCAATGTCTATGTCTGTTTTGCTCTGCGAATTCATGGAGAGCT
Organism: Natrix helvetica; assembly: GCF_964273705.1. Taxonomy (NCBI): domain Eukaryota; kingdom Metazoa; phylum Chordata; class Lepidosauria; order Squamata; family Natricidae; genus Natrix; species Natrix helvetica. The sequence continues at coordinate 22,573,752 of NC_138550.1, forward strand.
AACCCTAACCCTAAGTGGAATTTTCACGAATGGGATTTTCCCATGTATTTTGCCGGGAAATGTACATAAGGCTGGCTAACAAGGCAAGCCCCCTCCTAACCATACTGACGGGAGCCGAATCCAATGGCAACGTCTGTTTTCCTCTGCGAATTCATGGAGAGCTAACCCTAACCCTAAGTTGAATTTTCCCCAATTGCATTTTCGTATGAATTTTTCCAGGTAATTTACATAAGGCAGTCTCAGAAGGCACGCCCCCTCCTAACCATACTGATGGGAGCCGAATCCAATGGCAATGTCTGTTTTCCTCTGCGAATTCATAGAGAGCTAACCCTAACGCTAAGTGGAATTTTCCTGAATGGGATTTTCCCTTGTATTTTGCCGGGGAATGTACATAAGGCTGGCTAACAAGGCAAGCCCCCTCCTAACCATACTGATGGGAGCCGAATCCAATGGCAATGTCTGTTTTGCTCTGCGAATTCATGGAGAGCTAACCCTAACCCTAAGTGGAATTTTCCCAAATGGGATTTTCCCATGTATTTTGCCGGGAAATGTACATAAGGCTGGCTAACAAGGCAAGCCCCCTCCTAACCATACTGACGGGAGCCGAATCCAATGGCAACGTCTGTTTTCCTCTGCGAATTCATGGAGAGCTAACCCTAACCCTAAGTTGAATTTTCCCCAATTGCATTTTCGTATGAATTTTTCCAGGTAATTTACATAAGGCAGTCTCAGAAGGCACGCCCCCTCCTAACCATACTGATGGGAGCCGAATCCAATGGCAATGTCTGTTTTCCTCTGCGAATTCATAGAGAGCTAACCCTAACGCTAAGTGGAATTTTCCTGAATGGGATTTTCCCTTGTATTTTGCCGGGGAATGTACATAAGGCTGGCTAACAAGGCAAGCCCCCTCCTAACCATACTGACGGGAGCCGAATCCAATGGCAATGTCTGTTTTCCTCTGCGAATTCATGGAGAGGTAACCCTAACCCTAAGTGGAATTTTCACAAATGAGATTTTCCCATGTATTTTGCAGGGAAATGTACATAAGGCAGGCTCAGAAGGCACGCCCCCTCCTAACCATACTGACGGGAGCCGAATCCAATGTCTATGTCTGTTTTGCTCTGCGAATTCATGGAGACCTAACCCTAACCCTAAGTGGAATTTTCACGAATGGGATTTTCCCATGTATTTTGCAGGGAAATGTACATAAGGCAGGCTCAGAAGGCACGCCGCCTCCTAACCATACTGATGGGAGCTGAATCCAATGGCAATGTCCGTTTTGCTCTGCGAATTCATGGAGAGCTAACCCTAACCCTAAGTGGAATTTAGCCGAATGGGATTTTCCCATGTATTTTGCCGGGAAATGTACATAAGGCAGGCTCAGAAGGCACGCCCCCTCCTAACCATACTGATGGGAGCCGAATCCAATGGCAATGTCTGTTTTCCTCTGCGAATTCATAGAGAGCTAACCCTAACCCTAAGTGGAATTTTCCTGAATGGGATTTTCCCTTGTATTTTGCCGGGGAATGTACATAAGGCTGGCTAACAAGGCAAGCCCCCTCCTAACCATACTGACGGGAGCCGAATCCAATGTCTATGTCTGTTTTTCTCTGCGAATTCATGGAGAGCTAACCTTAACCCTAAGTGGAATTTTCACGAATGGGATTTTTCCATGTATTTTGCAGGGAAATGTACATAAGGCAGGCTCAGAAGGCACGCCCCCTCCTAACCATACTGATGGGAGACGAATCCAATGTCTATGTCTGTTTTGCTCTGCGAATTCATGGAGAGCTAACCCTAACCCTAAGTGGAATTTTCACGAATGGGATTTTCCCATGTATTTTGCCGGGAAATGTACATAAGGCTGGCTAACAAGGCAAGCCCCCTCCTAACCATACTGACGGGAGCCGAATCCAATGGCAACGTCTGTTTTCCTCTGCGAATTCATGGAGAGCTAACCCTAACCCTAAGTTGAATTTTCCCCAATTGCATTTTCGTATGAATTTTTCCAGGTAATTTACATAAGGCAGTCTCAGAAGGCACGCCCCCTCCTAACCATACTGATGGGAGCCGAATCCAATGGCAATGTCTGTTTTCCTCTGCGAATTCATAGAGAGCTAACCCTAACGCTAAGTGGAATTTTCCTGAATGGGATTTTCCCTTGTATTTTGCCGGGGAATGTACATAAGGCTGGCTAACAAGGCAAGCCCCCTCCTAACCATACTGACGGGAGCCGAATCCAATGGCAATGTCTGTTTTCCTCTGCGAATTCATGGAGAGGTAACCCTAACCCTAAGTGGAATTTTCACAAATGAGATTTTCCCATGTATTTTGCAGGGAAATGTACATAAGGCAGGCTCAGAAGGCACGCCCCCTCCTAACCATACTGATGGGAGCCGAATCCAATGGCAATGTCTGTTTTCCTCTGCGAATTCATAGAGAGCTAACCCTAACCCTAAGTGGAATTTTCCTGAATGGGATTTTCCCTTGTATTTTGCCGGGGAATGTACATAAGGCTGGCTAACAAGGCAAGCCCCCTCCTAACCATACTGACGGGAGCCGAATCCAATGTCTATGTCTGTTTTGCTCTGCGAATTCATGGAGAGCTAACCCTAACCCTAAGTGGAATTTTCACGAATGGGATTTTCCCATGTATTTTGCAGGGAAATGTACATAAGGCAGGCTCAGAAGGCACGCCGCCTCCTAAACATACTGATGGGAGCTGAATCCAATGGCAATGTCCGTTTTGCTCTGCGAATTCATGGAGAGCTAACCCTAACCCTAAGTGGAATTTAGCCGAATGGGATTTTCCCATGTATTTTGCCAGGTAATGTACATAACGCAGTCTCAGAAGGCACGCCCCCTCCTAACCATACTGATGGGAGCCGAATCCAATGTCAATGTCTGTTTTCCTCGGCGAATTCATAGAGAGCTAACCCTAACCCTAAGTGGAATTTACCCCAATTGGATTTTCGCATGAATTTTGCCAGGTAATGTACATAAGGCAGTCTCAGAAGGCACGCCCCCTCCTAACCATACTGATGGGAACCGAATCCAATGGCAATGTCTGTTTTCCTCGGCAAATTCATAGAGAGCTAACCCTAACCCTAAGTGGAATTTTCCCCAATTGGATTTTCGCATGAATTTTGCCGGGTAATGTACATACGGCAGTCTCAGAAGATACGCCCCCTCCTAACCATACTGATGGGAACCGAATCCAATGGCAATGTCTGTTTTCCTCGGCGAATTCATGGAGAGCTAACCCTAACCCTAAGTGGAATTTTCCCCAATTAGATATTCCCATGTATTTTGCCAGGTAATGTACATAAGGCTGGCTAACATGGCAAGCACCCTCCTAACCATACTGATGGGAGCCGAATCCAATGGCAATGTCTGTTTTGCTCTGCAAATTCATGGAGAGCTAACCCTAACGCTAAGTGGAATTTTCCCGAATGGGATTTTCCCATGTATTTTGCCGGGAAATGTACATAAGGCTGGCTAACAAGGCTAGCCCCCTCCTAACCATACTGACGGGAGCCGAATCCAATGGCAATGTCTGTTTTGGTCTGCGAATTCATGGAGAGCTAACCCTAACCCTAAGTGGAATTTAGCCGAATGGGATTTTCCCATGTATTTTGCCGGGAAATGTACATAAGGCAGGCTCAGAAGGCACGCCCCGTCCTAACCATACTGATGGGAGCCGAATCCAATGGCAATGTCTGTTTTGCTCTGCGAATTCATGGAGAGCTAACCCTAACCCTAAGTGGAATTTTCCCCAATTGGATTTTCGCATGAATTTTGCCGGGTAATGTACATACGGCAGTCTCAGAAGATACGCCCCCTCCTAACCATACTGATGGGAGCCAAATCCAATGGCACTGTCTGTTTTCCTCGGCGAATTCATGGAGAGCTAACCCTAACCCTAAGTGGAATTTTCACGAATGAGAGTTTTCCATGTATTTTGCAGGGAAATGTACATAAGGCAGGCTCAGAAGGCACGCCCCCTCCTAACCATACTGATGGGAGACGAATCCAATGTCTATGTCTGTTTTGCTCTGCGAATTCATGGAGAGCTAACCCTAACCCTAAGTGGAATTTTCACGAATGGGATTTTCCCATGTATTTTGCCGGGAAATGTACATAAGGCTGGCTAACAAGGCAAGCCCCCTCCTAACCATACTGACGGGAGCCGAATCCAATGGCAACGTCTGTTTTCCTCTGCGAATTCATGGAGAGCTAACCCTAACCCTAAGTTGAATTTTCCCCAATTGCATTTTCGTATGAATTTTTCCAGGTAATTTACATAAGGCAGTCTCAGAAGGCACGACCCCTCCTAACCATACTGATGGGAGCCGAATCCAATGGCAATGTCTGTTTTCCTCTGCGAATTCATAGAGAGCTAACCCTAACGCTAAGTGGAATTTTCCTGAATGGGATTTTCCCTTGTATTTTGCCGGGGAATGTACATAAGGCTGGCTAACAAGGCAAGCCCCCTCCTAACCATACTGACGGGAGCCTAATCCAATGGCAATGTCTGTTTTGGTCTGCGAATTCATGGAGAGCTAACCCTAACCCTAAGTGGAATTTTCACGAATGAGATTTTCCCATGTATTTTGCAGGGAAATGTACATAAGGCAGTCTCAGAAGGCACGCCCCCTCCTAACCATACTGATGGGAGCCGAATCCAATGGCAATGTCTGTTTTGCTCTGCGAATTCATGGAGAGCTAACCCTAACCCTAAGTGGAATTTTCCCCAATTGGATTTTCGCATGAATTTTGCCGGGTAATGTACATACGGCAGTCTCAGAAGATGCGCCCCCTCCTAACCATACTGATGGGAGCCAAATCCAATGGCACTGTCTGTTTTCCTCGGCGAATTCATGGAGAGCTAACCCTAACCCTAAGTGGAATTTTCACGAATGAGAGTTTTCCATGTATTTTGCAGGGAAATGTACATAAGGCAGGCTCAGAAGGCACGCCCCCTCCTAACCATACTGATGGGAGACGAATCCAATGTCTATGTCTGTTTTGCTCTGCGAATTCATGGAGAGCTAACCCTAACCCTAAGTGGAATTTTCACGAATGGGATTTTCCCATGTATTTTGCCGGGAAATGTACATAAGGCTGGCTAACAAGGCAAGCCCCCTCCTAACCATACTGACGGGAGCCGAATCCAATGGCAACGTCTGTTTTCCTCTGCGAATTCATGGAGAGCTAACCCTAACCCTAAGTTGAATTTTCCCCAATTGCATTTTCGTATGAATTTTTCCAGGTAATTTACATAAGGCAGTCTCAGAAGGCACGACCCCTCCTAACCATACTGATGGGAGCCGAATCCAATGGCAATGTCTGTTTTCCTCTGCGAATTCATAGAGAGCTAACCCTAACGCTAAGTGGAATTTTCCTGAATGGGATTTTCCCTTGTATTTTGCCGGGGAATGTACATAAGGCTGGCTAACAAGGCAAGCCCCCTCCTAACCATACTGACGGGAGCCTAATCCAATGGCAATGTCTGTTTTGGTCTGCGAATTCATGGAGAGCTAACCCTAACCCTAAGTGGAATTTTCACGAATGAGATTTTCCCATGTATTTTGCAGGGAAATGTACATAAGGCAGTCTCAGAAGGCACGCCCCCTCCTAACCATACTGATGGGAGCCGAATCCAATGGCAATGTCTGTTTTGCTCTGCGAATTCATGGAGAGCTAACCCTAACCCTAAGTGGAATTTTCCCCAATTGGATTTTCGCATGAATTTTGCCGGGTAATGTACATACGGCAGTCTCAGAAGATGCGCCCCCTCCTAACCATACTGATGGGAGCCAAATCCAATGGCACTGTCTGTTTTCCTCGGCGAATTCATGGAGAGCTAACCCTAACCCTAAGTGGAATTTTCACGAATGAGATTTTTCCATGTATTTTGCAGGGAAATGTACATAAGGCAGGCTCAGAAGGCACGCCCCCTCCTAACCATACTGATGGGAGACGAATCCAATGTCTATGTCTGTTTTGCTCTACGAATTCATGGAGAGCTAACCCTAACCCTAAGTGGAATTTTCACGAATGGGATTTTCCCATGTATTTTGCCGGGAAATGTACATAAGGCTGGCTAACAAGGCAAGCCCCCTCCTAACCATACTGACGGGAGCCGAATCCAATGGCAACGTCTGTTTTCCTCTGCGAATTCATGGAGAGCTAACCCTAACCCTAAGTTGAATTTTCCCCAATTGCATTTTCGTATGAATTTTTCCAGGTAATTTACATAAGGCAGTCTCAGAAGGCACGCCCCCTCCTAACCATACTGATGGGAGCCGAATCCAATGGCAATGTCTGTTTTCCTCTGCGAATTCATAGAGAGCTAACCCTAACGCTAAGTGGAATTTTCCTGAATGGGATTTTCCCTTGTATTTTGCCGGGGAATGTACATAAGGCTGGCTAACAAGGCAAGCCCCCTCCTAACCATACTGACGGGAGCCGAATCCAATGGCAATGTCTGTTTTGGTCTGCGAATTCATGGAGAGCTAACCCTAACCCTAAGTGGAATTTTCACGAATGAGATTTTCCCATGTATTTTGCAGGGAAATGTACATAAGGCAGTCTCAGAAGGCACGCCCCCTCCTAACCATACTGATGGGAGCCGAATCCAATGGCAATGTCTGTTTTGCTCTGCGAATTCATGGAGAGCTAACCCTAACCCTAAGTGGAATTTTCCCAAATGGGATTTTCCCATGTATTTTGCCGGGAAATGTACATAAGGCTGGCTAACAAGGCAAGCCCCCTCCTAACCATACTGACGGGAGCCGAATCCAATGGCAACGTCTGTTTTCCTCTGCGAATTCATGGAGAGCTAACCCTAACCCTAAGTTGAATTTTCCCCAATTGCATTTTCGTATGAATTTTTCCAGGTAATTTACATAAGGCAGTCTCAGAAGGCACGCCCCCTCCTAACCATACTGATGGGAGCCGAATCCAATGGCAATGTCTGTTTTCCTCTGCGAATTCATAGAGAGCTAACCCTAACGCTAAGTGGAATTTTCCTGAATGGGATTTTCCCTTGTATTTTGCCGGGGAATGTACATAAGGCTGGCTAACAAGGCAAGCCCCCTCCTAACCATACTGACGGGAGCCGAATCCAATGGCAATGTCTGTTTTCCTCTGCGAATTCATGGAGAGGTAACCCTAACCCTAAGTGGAATTTTCACAAATGAGATTTTCCCATGTATTTTGCAGGGAAATGTACATAAGGCAGGCTCAGAAGGCACGCACCCTCCTAACCATACTGACGGGAGCCGAATCCAATGTCTATGTCTGTTTTGCTCTGCGAATTCATGGAGAGCTAACCCTAACCCTAAGTGGAATTTTCACGAATGGGATTTTCCCATGTATTTTGCAGGGAAATGTACATAAGGCAGGCTCAGAAGGCACGCCGCCTCCTAACCATACTGATGGGAGCTGAATCCAATGGCAATGTCCGTTTTGCTCTGCGAATTCATGGAGAGCTAACCCTAACCCTAAGTGGAATTTAGCCGAATGGGATTTTCCCATGTATTTTGCCGGGAAATGTACATAAGGCAGGCTCAGAAGGCACGCCCCCTCCTAACCATACTGATGGGAGCCGAATCCAATGGCAATGTCTGTTTTCCTCTGCGAATTCATAGAGAGCTAACCCTAACCCTAAGTGGAATTTTCCTGAATGGGATTTTCCCTTCTATTTTGCCGGGGAATGTACATAAGGCTGGCTAACAAGGCAAGCCCCCTCCTAACCATACTGACGGGAGCCGAATCCAATGTCTATGTCTGTTTTGCTCTGCGAATTCATGGAGAGCTAACCCTAACCCTAAGTGGAATTTTCACGAATGGGATTTTCCCATGTATTTTGCCGGGAAATGTACATAAGGCTGGCTAACAAGGCAAGCCCCCTCCTAACCATACTGACGGGAGCCGAATCCAATGGCAACGTCTGTTTTCCTCTGCGAATTCATGGAGAGCTAACCCTAACCCTAAGTTGAATTTTCCCCAATTGCATTTTCGTATGAATTTTTCCAGGTAATTTACATAAGGCAGTCTCAGAAGGCACGCCCCCTCCTAACCATACTGATGGGAGCCGAATCCAATGGCAATGTCTGTTTTCCTCTGCGAATTCATAGAGAGCTAACCCTAACGCTAAGTGGAATTTTCCTGAATGGGATTTTGCCTTGTATTTTGCCGGGGAATGTACATAAGGCTGGCTAACAAGGCAAGCCCCCTCCTAACCATACTGACGGGAGCCGAATCCAATAGCAATGTCTGTTTTCCTCTGCGAATTCATGGAGAGGTAACCCTAACCCTAAGTGGAATTTTCACAAATGAGATTTTCCCATGTATTTTGCAGGGAAATGTACATAAGGCAGGCTCAGAAGGCACGCCCCCTCCTAACCATACTGATGGGAGCCGAATCCAATGGCAATGTCTGTTTTCCTCTGCGAATTCATAGAGAGCTAACCCTAACCCTAAGTGGAATTTTCCCGAATGGGATTTTCCCATGTATTTTGCCGGGAAATGTACATAAGGCTGGCTAACAAGGCTAGCCCCCTCCTAACCATACTGACGGGAGCCGAATCCAATGGCAATGTCTGTTTTGGTCTGCGAATTCATGGAGAGCTAACCCTAACCCTAAGTGGAATTTAGCCGAATGGGATTTTCCCATGTATTTTGCCGGGAAATGTACATAAGGCAGGCTCAGAAGGCACGCCCCGTCCTAACCATACTGATGGGAGCCGAATCCAATGGCAATGTCTGTTTTGCTCTGCAAATTCATGGAGAGCTAACCCTAACCCTAGTGGAATTTTCCCGAATGGGATTTTCCCATGTATTTTGCCGGGAAATGTACATAAGGCTGGCTAACAAGGCTAGCCCCCTCCTAACCATACTGACGGGAGCCGAATCCAATGGCAATGTCTGTTTTGGTCTGCGAATTCATGGAGAGCTAACCCTAACCCTAAGTGGAATTTAGCCGAATGGGATTTTCCCATGTATTTTGCCGGGAAATGTACATAAGGCAGGCTCAGAAGGCACGCCCCGTCCTAACCATACTGATGGGAGCCGAATCCAATGGCAATGTCTGTTTTGCTCTGCGAATTCATGGAGAGCTAACCCTAACCCTAAGTGGAATTTTCCCCAATTGGATTTTCGCATGAATTTTGCCGGGTAATGTACATACGGTAGTCTCAGAAGATACGCCCCCTCCTAACCATACTGTTGGGAGCCAAATCCAATGGCACTGTCTGTTTTCCTCGGCGAATTCATGGAGAGCTAACCCTAACCCTAAGTGGAATTTTCCCAAATGGGATTTTCCCATGTATTTTGCCGGGAAATGTACATAAGGCTGGCTAACAAGGCAAGCCCCCTCCTAACCATACTGACGGGAGCCGAATCCAATGGCAACGTCTGTTTTCCTCTGCGAATTCATGGAGAGCTAACCCTAACCCTAAGTTGAATTTTCCCCAATTGCATTTTCGTATGAATTTTTCCAGGTAATTTACATAAGGCAGTTTCAGAAGGCACGCCCCCTCCTAACCATACTGATGGGAGCCGAATCCAATGGCAATGTCTGTTTTCCTCTGCGAATTCATAGAGAGCTAACCCTAACGCTAAGTGGAATTTTCCTGAATGGGATTTTCCCTTGTATTTTGCCGGGGAATGTACATAAGGCTGGCTAACAAGGCAAGCCCCCTCCTAACCATACTGACGGGAGCCGAATCCAATGGCAATGTCTGTTTTCCTCTGCGAATTCATGGAGAGGTAACCCTAACCCTAAGTGGAATTTTCACAAATGAGATTTTCCCATGTATTTTGCAGGGAAATGTACATAAGGCAGGCTCAGAAGGCACGCCCCCTCCTAACCATACTGACGGGAGCCGAATCCAATGTCTATGTCTGTTTTGCTCTGCGAATTCATGGAGAGCTAACCCTAACCCTAAGTGGAATTTTCACGAATGGGATTTTCCCATGTATTTTGCAGGGAAATGTACATAAGGCAGGCTCAGAAGGCACGCCGCCTCCTAACCATACTGATGGGAGCTGAATCCAATGGCAATGTCCGTTTTGCTCTGCGAATTCATGGAGAGCTAACCCTAACCCTAAGTTGAATTTTCCCCAATTGCATTTTCGTATGAATTTTTCCAGGTAATTTACATAAGGCAGTCTCAGAAGGCACGCCCCCTCCTAACCATACTGATGGGAGCCGAATCCAATGGCAATGTCTGTTTTCCTCTGCGAATTCATAGAGAGCTAACCCTAACGCTAAGTGGAATTTTCCTGAATGGGATTTTCCCTTGTATTTTGCCGGGGAATGTACATAAGGCTGGCTAACAAGGCAAGCCCCCTCCTAACCATACTGACGGGAGCCGAATCCAATGGCAATGTCTGTTTTCCTCTGCGAATTCATGGAGAGGTAACCCTAACCCTAAGTGGAATTTTCACAAATGAGATTTTCCCATGTATTTTGCAGGGAAATGTACATAAGGCAGGCTCAGAAGGCACGCCCCCTCTTAACCATACTGATGGGAGCCGAATCCAATGGCAATGTCTGTTTTCCTCTGCGAATTCATGGAGAGCTAACCCTAACCCTAAGTGGAATTTAGCCGAATGGGATTTTCCCATGTATTTTGCCGGGAAATGTACATAAGGCAGGCTCAGAAGGCACGCCCCGTCCTAACCATACTGATGGGAGCCGAATCCAATGGCAATGTCTGTTTTGCTCTGCAAATTCATGGAGAGCTAACCCTAACCCTAGTGGAATTTTCCCGAATGGGATTTTCCCATGTATTTTGCCGGGAAATGTACATAAGGCTGGCTAACAAGGCTAGCCCTCTCCTAACCATACTGACGGGAGCCGAATCCAATGGCAATGTCTGTTTTGGTCTGCGAATTCATGGAGAGCTAACCCTAACCCTAAGTGGAATTTAGCCGAATGGGATTTTCCCATGTATTTTGCCGGGAAATGTACATAAGGCAGGCTCAGAAGGCACGCCCCGTCCTAACCATACTGATGGGAGCCGAATCCAATGGCAATGTCTGTTTTGCTCTGCGAATTCATGGAGAGCTAACCCTAACCCTAAGTGGAATTTTCCCCAATTGGATTTTCGCATGAATTTTGCCGGGTAATGTACATACGGTAGTCTCAGAAGATACGCCCCCTCCTAACCATACTGATGGGAGCCAAATCCAATGGCACTGTCTGTTTTCCTCGGCGAATTCATGGAGAGCTAACCCTAACCCTAAGTGGAATTTTCCCAAATGGGATTTTCCCATGTATTTTGCCGGGAAATGTACATAAGGCTGGCTAACAAGGCAAGCCCCCTCCTAACCATACTGACGGGAGCCGAATCCAATGGCAACGTCTGTTTTCCTCTGCGAATTCATGGAGAGCTAACCCTAACCCTAAGTTGAATTTTCCCCAATTGCATTTTCGTATGAATTTTTCCAGGTAATTTACATAAGGCAGTTTCAGAAGGCACGCCCCCTCCTAACCATACTGATGGGAGCCGAATCCAATGGCAATGTCTGTTTTCCTCTGCGAATTCATAGAGAGCTAACCCTAACGCTAAGTGGAATTTTCCTGAATGGGATTTTCCCTTGTATTTTGCCGGGGAATGTACATAAGGCTGGCTAACAAGGCAAGCCCCCTCCTAACCATACTGACGGGAGCCGAATCCAATGGCAATGTCTGTTTTCCTCTGCGAATTCATGGAGAGGTAACCCTAACCCTAAGTGGAATTTTCACAAATGAGATTTTCCCATGTATTTTGCAGGGAAATGTACATAAGGCAGGCTCAGAAGGCACGCCCCCTCCTAACCATACTGACGGGAGCCGAATCCAATGTCTATGTCTGTTTTGCTCTGCGAATTCATGGAGAGCTAACCCTAACCCTAAGTGGAATTTTCCCCAATTAGATATTCCCATGTATTTTGCCAGGTAATGTACATAAGGCTGGCTAACAAGGCAAGCACCCTCCTAACTATACTGATGGGAGCCGAATCCAATGGCAATGTCTGTTTTGCTCTGCAAATTCATGGAGAGCTAACCCTAACCCTAAGTGGAATTTTCCCGAATGGGATTTTCCCATGTATTTTGCCGGGAAATGTACATAAGGCTGGCTAACAAGGCAAGCCCCCTCCTAACCATACTGACGGGAGCCGAATCCAATGGCAACGTCTGTTTTCCTCTGCGAATTCATGGAGAGCTAACCCTAACCCTAAGTTGAATTTTCCCCAATTGCATTTTCGTATGAATTTTTCCAGGTAATTTACATAAGGCAGTCTCAGAAGGCACGCCCCCTCCTAACCATACCGATGGGAGCCGAATCCAATGGCAATGTCTGTTTTCCTCTGCGAATTCATAGAGAGCTAACCCTAACGCTAAGTGGAATTTTCCTGAATGGGATTTTCCCTTGTATTTTGCCGGGGAATGTACATAAGGCTGGCTAACAAGGCAAGCCCCCTCCTAACCATACTAACGGGAGCCGAATCCAATGGCAATGTCTGTTTTCCTCTGCGAATTCATGGAGAGGTAACCCTAACCCTAAGTGGAATTTTCACAAATGAGATTTTCCCATGTATTTTGCAGGGAAATGTACATAAGGCAGGCTCAGAAGGCACGCCCCCTCCTAACCATACTGACGGGAGCCGAATCCAATGTCTATGTCTGTTTTGCTCTGCGAATTCATGGAGAGCTAACCCTAACCCTAAGTGGAATTTTCACGAATGGGATTTTCCCATGTATTTTGCAGGGAAATGTACATAAGGCAGGCTCAGAAGGCACGCCGCCTCCTAACCATACTGATGGGAGCTGAATCCAATGGCAATGTCCGTTTTGCTCTGCGAATTCATGGAGAGCTAACCCTAACCCTAAGTGGAATTTAGCCGAATGGGATTTTCCCATGTATTTTGCCGGGAAATGTACATAAGGCAGGCTCAGAAGGCACACCCCCTCCTAACCATACTGATGGGAGCCGAATCCAATGGCAATGTCTGTTTTCCTCTGCGAATTCATAGAGAGCAAACCCTAACCCTAAGTGGAATTTTCCTGAATGGGATTTTCCCTTGTATTTTGCCGGGGAATGTACATAAGGCTGGCTAACAAGGCAAGCCCCCTCCTAACCATACTGACGGGAGCCGAATCCAATGTCTATGTCTGTTTTGCTCTGCGAATTCATGGAGAGCTAACCCTAACCCTAAGTGGAATTTTCACGAATGGGATTTTTCCATGTATTTTGCAGGGAAATGTACATAAGGCAGGCTCAGAAGGCACGCCCCCTCCTAACCATACTGATGGGAGACGAATCCAATGTCTATGTCTGTTTTGCTCTGCGAATTCATGGAGAGCTAACCCTAACCCTAAGTGGAATTTTCACGAATGAGATTTTCCCATTTATTTTGCAGGGAAATGTACATAAGGAAGTCTCAGAAGGCACGCCCCCTCCTAACCATACTGATGGGAGCCGAATCCAATGGCAATGTCTGTTTTGCTCTGCGAATTCATGGAGAGCTAACCCTAACCCTAAGTGGAATTTTCCCAAATGGGATTTTCCCATGTATTTTGCCGGGAAATGTACATAAGGCTGGCTAACAAGGCAAGCCCCCTCCTAACCATACTGACGGGAGCCGAATCCAATGGCAACGTCTGTTTTGCTCTGCGAATTCATGGAGAGCTAACCCTAACCCTAAGTTGAATTTTCCCCAATTGCATTTTCGTATGAATTTTTCCAGGTAATTTACATAAGGCAGTCTCAGAAGGCACGCCCCCTCCTAACCATACTGATGGGAGCCGAATCCAATGGCAATGTCTGTTTTCCTGTGCGAATTCATAGAGAGCTAACCCTAACGCTAAGTGGAATTTTCCTGAATGGGATTTTCCCTTGTATTTTGCCGGGGAATGTACATAAGGCTGGCTAACAAGGCAAGCCCCCTCCTAACCATACTAACGGGAGCCGAATCCAATGGCAATGTCTGTTTTCCTCTGCGAATTCATGGAGAGGTAACCCTAACCCTAAGTGGAATTTTCACAAATGAGATTTTCCCATGTATTTTGCAGGGAAATGTACATAAGGCAGGCTCAGAAGGCACGCCCCCTCCTAACCATACTGACGGGAGCCGAATCCAATGTCTATGTCTGTTTTGCTCTGCGAATTCATGGAGAGCTAACCCTAACCCTAAGTGGAATTTTCACGAATGGGATTTTCCCATGTATTTTGCAGGGAAATGTACATAAGGCAGGCTCAGAAGGCACGCCGCCTCCTAACCATACTGATGGGAGCTGAATCCAATGGCAATGTCCGTTTTGCTCTGCGAATTCATGGAGAGCTAACCCTAACCCTAAGTGGAATTTAGCCGAATGGGATTTTCCCATGTATTTTGCCGGGAAATGTACATAAGGCAGGCTCAGAAGGCACGCCCCCTCCTAACCATACTGATGGGAGCCGAATCCAATGGCAATGTCTGTTTTCCTCTGCGAATTCATAGAGAGCTAACCCTAACCCTAAGTGGAATTTTCCTGAATGGGATTTTCCCTTGTATTTTGCCGGGGAATGTACATAAGGCTGGCTAACAAGGCAAGCCCCCTCCTAACCATACTGACGGGAGCCGAATCCAATGTCTATGTCTGTTTTGCTCTGCGAATTCATGGAGAGCTAACCCTAACCCTAAGTGGAATTTTCACGAATGGGATTTTTCCATGTATTTTGCAGGGAAATGTACATAAGGCAGGCTCAGAAGGCACGCCCCCTCCTAACCATACTGATGGGAGACGAATCCAATGTCTATGTCTGTTTTGCTCTGCGAATTCATGGAGAGCTAACCCTAACCCTAAGTGGAATTTTCACGAATGGGATTTTCCCATGTATTTTGCCGGGAAATGTACATAAGGCTGGCTAACAAGGCAAGCCCCCTCCTAACCATACTGACGGGAGCCGAATCCAATGGCAACGTCTGTTTTCCTCTGCGAATTCATGGAGAGCTAACCCTAACCCTAAGTTAAATTTTCCCCAATTGCATTTTCGTATGAATTTTTCCAGGTAATTTACATAAGGCAGTCTCAGAAGGCACGCCCCCTCCTAACCATACTGATGGGAGCCGAATCCAATGGCAATGTCTGTTTTCCTCTGCGAATTCATAGAGAGCTAACCCTAACGCTAAGTGGAATTTTCCTGAATGGGATTTTCCCTTGTATTTTGCCGGGGAATGTACATAAGGCTGGCTAACAAGGCAAGCCCCCTCCTAACCATACTGACGGGAGCCGAATCCAATGGCAATGTCTGTTTTCCTCTGCGAATTCATGGAGAGGTAACCCTAACCCTAAGTGGAATTTTCACAAATGAGATTTTCCCATGTATTTTGCAGGGAAATGTACATAAGGCAGGCTCAGAAGGCACGCCCCCTCCTAACCATACTGATGGGAGCCGAATCCAATGGCAATGTCTGTTTTCCTCTGCGAATTCATAGAGAGCTAACCCTAACCCTAAGTGGAATTTTCCTGAATGGGATTTTCCCTTCTATTTTGCCGGGGAATGTACATAAGGCTGGCTAACAAGGCAAGCCCCCTCCTAACCATACTGACGGGAGCCGAATCCAATGTCTATGTCTGTTTTGCTCTGCGAATTCATGGAGAGCTAACCCTAACCCTAAGTGGAATTTTCACGAATGGGATTTTCCCATGTATTTTGCAGGGAAATGTACATAAGGCAGGCTCAGAAGGCACGCCGCCTCCTAAACATACTGATGGGAGCTGAATCCAATGGCAATGTCCGTTTTGCTCTGCGAATTCATGGAGAGCTAACCCTAACCCTAAGTGGAATTTAGCCGAATGGGATTTTCCCATGTATTTTGCCAGTTAATGTACATAACGCAGTCTCAGAAGGCACGCCCCCTCCTAACCATACTGATGGGAGCCGAATCCAATGTCAATGTCTGTTTTCCTCGGCGAATTCATAGAGAGCTAACCCTAACCCTAAGTGGAATTTACCCCAATTGGATTTTCGCATGAATTTTGCCAGGTAATGTACATAAGGCAGTCTCAGAAGGCACGCCCCCTCCTAACCATACTGATGGGAACCGAATCCAATGGCAATGTCTGTTTTCCTCTGCAAATTCATAGAGAGCTAACCCTAACCCTAAGTGGAATTTTCCCCAATTGGATTTTCGCATGAATTTTGCCGGGTAATGTACATACGGCAGTCTCAGAAGATACGCCCCCTCCTAACCATACTGATGGGAACCGAATCCAATGGCAATGTCTGTTTTCCTCGGCGAATTCATGGAGAGCTAACCCTAACCCTAAGTGGAATTTTCCCCAATTAGATATTCCCATGTATTTTGCCAGGTAATGTACATAAGGCTGGCTAACATGGCAAGCCCCCTCCTAACCATACTGATGGGAGCCGAATCCAATGGCAATGTCTGTTTTGCTCTGCAAATTCAGGGAGAGCTAACCCTAACCCTAAGTGGAATTTTCCCGAATGGGATTTTCCCATGTATTTTGCCGGGAAATGTACATAAGGCTGGCTAACAAGGCTAGCCCCCTCCTAACCATACTGACGGGAGCCGAATCCAATGGCAATGTCTGTTTTGGTCTGCGAATTCATGGAGAGCTAACCCTAACCCTAAGTGGAATTTAGCCGAATGGGATTTTCCCATGTATTTTCCCGGGAAATGTACATAAGGCAGGCTCAGAAGGCAAGCCCCGTCCTAACCATACTGATGGGAGCCGAATCCAATGGCAATGTCCGTTTTGCTCTGCGAATTCATGGAGAGCTAACCCTAACCCTAAGTTGAATTTTCCCCAAGTGCATTTTCGTATGAATTTTTCCAGGTAATTTACATAAGGCAGTCTCAGAAGGCAAGCCCCCTCCTAACCATACTGACGGGAGCCGAATCCAATGGCAATGTCTGTTTTGGTCTGCGAATTCATGGAGAGCTAACCCTAACCCTAAGTGGAATTTTCACGAATGAGATTTTCCCATGTATTTTGCAGGGAAATGTACATAAGGCAGTCTCAGAAGGCACGCCCCCTCCTAACCATACTGATGGGAGCCGAATCCAATGGCAATGTCTGTTTTGCTCTGCGAATTCATGGAGAGCTAACCCTAACCCTAAGTGGAATTTTCCCAAATGGGATTTTCCCATGTATTTTGCCGGGAAATGTACATAAGGCTGGCTAACAAGGCAAGCCCCCTCCTAACCATACTGATGGGAGCCGAATCCAATGGCAACGTCTGTTTTCCTCTGCGAATTCATGGAGAGCTAACCCTAACCCTAAGTTGAATTTTCCCCAATTGCATTTTCGTATGAATTTTTCCAGGTAATTTACATAAGGCAGTCTCAGAAGGCACGCCCCCTCCTAACCATACTGATGGGAGCCGAATCCAATGGCAATGTCTGTTTTCCTCTGCGAATTCATAGAGAGCTAACCCTAACGCTAAGTGGAATTTTCCTGAATGGGATTTTCCCTTGTATTTTGCCGGGGAATGTACATAAGGCTGGCTAACAAGGCAAGCCCCCTCCTAACCATACTGACGGGAGCCGAATCCAATGGCAATGTCTGTTTTCCTCTGCGAATTCATGGAGAGGTAACCCTAACCCTAAGTGGAATTTTCACAAATGAGATTTTCCCATGTATTTTGCAGGGAAATGTACATAAGGCAGGCTCAGAAGGCACGCCCCCTCCTAACCATACTGACGGGAGCCGAATCCAATGTCTATGTCTGTTTTGCTCTGCGAATTCATGGAGAGCTAACCCTAACCCTAAGTGGAATTTTCACGAATGGGATTTTCCCATGTATTTTGCAGGGAAATGTACATAAGGCAGGCTCAGAAGGCACGCCGCCTCCTAACCATACTGATGGGAGCTGAATCCAATGGCAATGTCCGTTTTGCTCTGCGAATTCATGGAGAGCTAACCCTAACCCTAAGTGGAATTTAGCCGAATGGGATTTTCCCATGTATTTTGCCGGGAAATGTACATAAGGCAGGCTCAGAAGGCACGCCCCCTCCTAACCATACTGATGGGAGCCGAATCCAATGGCAATGTCTGTTTTCCTCTGCGAATTCATAGAGAGCTAACCCTATCCCTAAGTGGAATTTTCCTGAATGGGATTTTCCCTTGTATTTTGCCGGGGAATGTACATAAGGCTGGCTAACAAGGCAAGCCCCCTCCTAACCATACTGACGGGAGCCGAATCCAATGTCTATGTCTGTTTTGCTCTGCGAATTCATGGAGAGCTAACCCTAACCCTAAGTGGAATTTTCACGAATGGGATTTTTCCATGTATTTTGCAGGGAAATGTACATAAGGCAGGCTCAGAAGGCACGCCCCCTCCTAACCATATTGATGGGAGACGAATCCAATGTCTATGTCTGTTTTGCTCTGCGAATTCATGGAGAGCTAACCCTAACCCTAAGTGGAATTTTCACGAATGGGATTTTCCCATGTATTTTGCCGGGAAATGTACATAAGGCTGGCTAACAAGGCAAGCCCCCTCCTAACCATACTGACGGGAGCCGAATCCAATGGCAACGTCTGTTTTCCTCTGCGAATTCATGGAGAGCTAACCCTAACCCTAAGTTGAATTTTCCCCAATTGCATTTTCGTATGAATTTTTCCAGGTAATTTACATAAGGCAGTCTCAGAAGGCACGCCCCCTCCTAACCATACTGATGGGAGCCGAATCCAATGGCAATGTCTGTTTTCCTCTGCGAATTCATAGAGAGCTAACCCTAACGCTAAGTGGAATTTTCCTGAATGGGATTTTCCCTTGTATTTTGCCGGGGAATGTACATAAGGCTGGCTAACAAGGCAAGCCCCCTCCTAACCATACTGACGGGAGCCGAATCCAATGGCAATGTCCGTTTTGCTCTGCGAATTCATGGAGAGCTAACCCTAACCCTAAGTGGAATTTAGCCGAATGGGATTTTCCCATGTATTTTGCCAGGTAATGTACATAACGCAGTCTCAGAAGGCACGCCCCCTCCTAACCATACTGATGGGAGCCGAATCCAATGGCAATGTCTGTTTTCCTCGGCGAATTCATAGAGAGCTAACCCTAACCCTAAGTGGAATTTACCCCAATTGGATTTTCGCATGAATTTTGCCAGGTAATGTACATAAGGCAGTCTCAGAAGGCACGCCCCCTCCTAACCATACTGATGGGAACCGAATCCAATGGCAATGTCTGTTTTCCTCGGCAAATTCATAGAGAGCTAACCCTAACCCTAAGTGGAATTTTCCCCAATTGGATTTTCGCATGAATTTTGCCGGGTAATGTACATACGGCAGTCTCAGAAGATACGCCCCCTCCTAACCATACTGATGGGAACCGAATCCAATGGCAATGTCTGTTTTCCTCGGCGAATTCATGGAGAGCTAACCCTAACCCTAAGTGGAATTTTCCCCAATTAGATATTCCCATGTATTTTGCCAGGTAATGTACATAAGGCTGGCTAACATGGCAAGCCCCCTCCTAACCATACTGATGGGAGCCGAATCCAATGGCAATGTCTGTTTTGCTCTGCAAATTCATGGAGAGCTAACCCTAACCCTAAGTGGAATTTTCCCGAATGGGATTTTCCCATGTATTTTGCCGGGAAATGTACATAAGGCTGGCTAACAAGGCTAGCCCCCTCCTAACCATACTGACGGGAGCCGAATCCAATGGCAATGTCTGTTTTGGTCTGCGAATTCATGGAGAGCTAACCCTAACCCTAAGTGGAATTTAGCCGAATGGGATTTTCCCATGTATTTTGCCGGGAAATGTACATAAGGCAGGCTCAGAAGGCAAGCCCCGTCCTAACCATACTGATGGGAGCCGAATCCAATGGCAATGTCTGTTTTGCTCTGCGAATTCATGGAGAGCTAACCCTAACCCTAAGTGGAATTTTCCCCAATTGGATTTTCGCATGAATTTTGCCGGGTAATGTACATACGGCAGTCTCAGAAGATACGCCCCCTCCTAACCATACTGATGGGAGCCAAATCCAATGGCACTGTCTGTTTTCCTCGGCGAATTCATGGAGAGCTAACCCTAACCCTAAGTGGAATTTTCACGAATGAGATTTTTCCATGTATTTTGCAGGGAAATGTACATAAGGCAGGCTCAGAAGGCACGCCCCCTCCTAACCATACTGATGGGAGACGAATCCAATGTCTATGTCTGTTTTGCTCTGCGAATTCATGGAGAGCTAACCCTAACCCTAAGTGGAATTTTCACGAATGGGATTTTCCCATGTATTTTGCCGGGAAATGTACATAAGGCTGGCTAACAAGGCAAGCCCCCTCCTAACCATACTGACGGGAGCCGAATCCAATGGCAACGTCTGTTTTCCTCTGCGAATTCATGGAGAGCTAACCCTAACCCTAAGTTGAATTTTCCCCAATTGCATTTTCGTATGAATTTTTCCAGGTAATTTACATAAGGCAGTCTCAGAAGGCACGCCCCCTCCTAACCATACTGATGGGAGCCGAATCCAATGGCAATGTCTGTTTTCCTCTGCGAATTCATAGAGAGCTAACCCTAACGCTAAGTGGAATTTTCCTGAATGGGATTTTCCCTTGTATTTTGCCGGGGAATGTACATAAGGCTGGCTAACAAGGCAAGCCCCCTCCTAACCATACTGACGGGAGCCGAATCCAATGGCAATGTCTGTTTTGGTCTGCGAATTCATGGAGAGCTAACCCTAACCCTAAGTGGAATTTTCACGAATGAGATTTTCCCATGTATTTTGCAGGGAAATGTACATAAGGCAGTCTCAGAAGGCACGCCCCCTCCTAACCATGCTGATGGGAGCCGAATCCAATGGCAATGTCTGTTTTGCTCTGCGAATTCATGGAGAGCTAACCCTAACCCTAAGTGGAATTTTCCCCAATTGGATTTTCGAATGAATTTTGCCGGGTAATGTACATACGGCAGTCTCAGAAGATACGCCCCCTCCTAACCATACTGATGGGAGTCAAATCCAATGGCACTGTCTGTTTTCCTCGGCGAATTCATGGAGAGCTAACCCTAACCCTAAGTGGAATTTTCACGAATGAGATTTTTCCATGTATTTTGCAGGGAAATGTACATAAGGCAGGCTCAGAAGGCACGCCCCCTCCTAACCATACTGATGGGAGACGAATCCAATGTCTATGTCTGTTTTGCTCTGCGAATTCATGGAGAGCTAACCCTAACCGTAAGTGGAATTTTCACGAATGGGATTTTCCCATGTATTTTGCCGGGAAATGTACATAAGGCTGGCTAACAAGGCAAGCCCCCTCCTAACCATACTGACGGGAGCCGAATCCAATGGCAACGTCTGTTTTCCTCTGCGAATTCATGGAGAGCTAACCCTAACCCTAAGTTGAATTTTCCCCAATTGCATTTTCGTATGAATTTTTCCAGGTAATTTACATAAGGCAGTCTCAGAAGGCACGCCCCCTCCTAACCATACTGATGGGAGCCGAATCCAATGGCAATGTCTGTTTTCCTCTGCGAATTCATAGAGAGCTAACCCTAACGCTAAGTGGAATTTTCCTGAATGGGATTTTCCCTTGTATTTTGCCGGGGAATGTACATAAGGCTGGCTAACAAGGCAAGCCCCCTCCTAACCATACTGACGGGAGCCGAATCCAATGGCAATGTCTGTTTTGGTCTGCGAATTCATGGAGAGCTAACCCTAACCCTAAGTGGAATTTTCACGAATGAGATTTTCCCATGTATTTTGCAGGGAAATGTACATAAGGCAGTCTCAGAAGGCACGCCCCCTCCTAACCATACTGATGGGAGCCGAATCCAATGGCAATGTCTGTTTTGCTCTGCGAATTCATGGAGAGCTAACCCTAACCCTAAGTGGAATTTTCCCAAATGGGATTTTCCCATGTATTTTGCCGGGAAATGTACATAAGGCTGGCTAACAAGGCAAGCCCCCTCCTAACCATACTGACGGGAGCCGAATCCAATGGCAACGTCTGTTTTCCTCTGCGAATTCATGGAGAGCTAACCCTAACCCTAAGTTGAATTTTCCCCAATTGCATTTTCGTATGAATTTTTCCAGGTAATTTACATAAGGCAGTCTCAGAAGGCACGCCCCCTCCTAACCATACTGATGGGAGTCGAATCCAATGGCAATGTCTGTTTTCCTCTGCGAATTCATAGAGAGCTAACCCTAACGCTAAGTGGAATTTTCCCGAATGGGATTTTCCCTTGTATTTTGCCGGGGAATGTACATAAGGCTGGCTAACAAGGCAAGCCCCCTCCTAACCATACTGACGGGAGCCGAATCCAATGGCAACGTCTGTTTTCCTCTGCGAATTCATGGAGAGCTAACCCTAACCCTAAGTTGAATTTTCCCCAATTGCATTTTCGTATGAATTTTTCCAGGTAATTTACATAAGGCAGTCTCAGAAGGCACGCCCCCTCCTAACCATACTGATGGGAGCCGAATCCAATGGCAATGTCTGTTTTCCTCTGCGAATTCATAGAGAGCTAACCCTAACCCTAAGTGGAATTTTCCTGAATGGGATTTTCCCTTGTATTTTGCCGGGGAATGTATATAAGGCTGGCTAACAAGGCAAGCCCCCTCCTAACCATACTGACGGGAGCCGAATCCAATGGCAATGTCTGTTTTCCTCTGCGAATTCATGGAGAGGTAACCCTAACCCTAAGTGGAATTTTCACAAATGAGATTTTCCCATGTATTTTGCAGGGAAATGTACATAAGGCAGTCTCAGAAGGCACGCCCCCTCCTAACCATACTGATGGGAGCCGAATCCAATGGCAATGTCTGTTTTGCTCTGCGAATTCATGGAGAGCTAACCCTAACCCTAAGTGGAATTTTCCCGAATGGGATTTTCCCATGTATTTTGCCGGGAAATGTACATAAGGCTGGCTAACAAGGCAAGCCCCCTCCTAACCATACTGACGGGAGCCGAATCCAATGGCAACGTCTGTTTTCCTCTGCGAATTCATGGAGAGCTAACCCTAACCCTAAGTTGAATTTTCCCCAATTGCATTTTCGTATGAATTTTTCCAGGTAATTTACATAAGGCAGTCTCAGAAGGCACGCCCCCTCCTAACCATACTGATGGGAGCCGAATCCAATGGCAATGTCTGTTTTCCTCTGCGAATTCATAGAGAGCTAACCCTAACCCTAAGTGGAATTTTCCTGAATGGGATTTTCCCTTGTATTTTGCCGGGGAATGTACATAAGGCTGGGTAACAAGGCAAGCCCCCTCCTAACCATACTGACGGGAGCCGAATCCAATGTCTATGTCTGTTTTGCTCTGCGAATTCATGGAGAGCTAACCCTAACCCTAAGTGGAATTTTCACGAATGGGATTTTCCCATGTATTTTGCCGGGAAATGTACATAAGGCCGGCTCAGAAGGCACGCCCCCTCCTAACCATACTGATGGGAGCCGAATCCAATGGCAATGTCTGTTTTGCTCTGCGAATTCATGGAGAGCTAACCCTAACCCTAAGTGGAATTTTCACGAATGAGATTTTTCCATGTATTTTGCAGGGAAATTTACATAAGGCAGGCTCAGAAGGCACGCCCCCTCCTAACCATACTGATGGGAGACGAATTCAATGGCAATGTCTGTTTTCCTCGGCGAATTCATGGAGAGCTAACCCTTACCCTAAGTGGAATTTTCCCGAATGGGATTTTCCCATGTATTTTGCCGGGAAATGTACATAAGGCTGGCTAACAAGGCAAGCCCCCTCCTAACCATACTGACGGGAGCCGAATCCAATGGCAATGTCTGTTTTCCTCGGCGAATTCATGGAGAGCTAACCCTAACCCTAAGTGGAATTTTCACGAATGAGATTTTCCCATGTATTTTGCCGGGAAATGTACATAAGGCAGGCTAACAAGGCAAACCCCCTCCTAACTATACTGACGGGAGCCAAATCCAATGGCAATGTATGTTTTGCTCTGCGAATTCATGGAGAGCTAACCCTAACCCTAAGTGGAATTTTCACGACTGAGATTTTTCCATGTATTTTGCAGGGAAATGTACATAAGGCAGGCTCAGAAGGCACGCCCCCTCCTAACCATACTGCTGGGAGACGAATCCAATGTCAATGTCTGTTTTCCTCGGCGAATTCATGGAGAGCTAACCCTAACCCTAAGTGGAATTTTCACGAATGAGATTTTGCCATGTATTTTGCCGGGAAATATACATAAGCCAGGCTAACAAGGCAAGCCCACTCCTAACCATACTGACGGGAGCCGAATCCAATGGCAATTTCTGTTTTACTCTGCGAATTCATGGAGAGCTAACCCTAACCCTAAGTGGAATTTTCACGAATGAAATTTTCCCATGTATTTTGCAGGGAAATGTACATAAGGCAGGCTCAGAAGGCACGCCCCCTCCTAACCATACTGATGGGAGACGAATCCAATGGCAATGTCTGTTTTCCTCGGCGAATTCATGGAGAGCTAACCCTAACCCTAAGTGGAATTTTCACGAATGAGATTTTCCCATGTATTTTGCAGGGAAATGTACATAAGGCAGGCTCAGAAGGCACGCCCCCTCCTAACCATACTGATGGGAAACGAATCCAATGGTAATGTCTCTTTTCCTTGGCGAATTCATGGAGAGCTAACCCTAACCCTAAGTGGAATTTTCCCCAATTAGATATTCCCATGTATTTTGCCAGGTAATGTACATAAGGCTGGCTAACAAGACAAGCCCCCTCCTAACTATACTGATGGGAGCCGAATCCAATGGCAATGTCTGTTTTGCTCTGCAAATTCATGGAGAGCTAACCCTAACCCTAAGTGGAATTTTCCCGAATGGGATTTTCCCATGTATTTTGCCGGGAAATGTACATAAGGCTGGCTAACAAGGCAAGCCCCCTCCTAACCATACTGACGGGAGCCGAATCCAATGGCAATGTCTGTTTTGCTCTGCGAATTCATGGAGAGCTAACCCTAACCCTAAGTTGAATTTTCCCCAATTGGATTTTCGCATGAATTTTGCCAGGTAATTTACATAAGGCAGTCTCAGAAGGCACGCCCCCTCCTAACCATACTGATGGGAGCCGAATCCAATGGCAATGTCTGTTTTCCTCTGCAAATTCATGGAGAGCTAACCCTTACCCTAAGTGGAATTTTCCCGAATGGGATTTTCCCATGTATTTTGCCGGGAAATGTACATAAGGCTGGCTAACAAGGCAAGCCCCCTCCTAACCATACTGACGGGAGCCGAATCCAATGGCAATGTCTGTTTTCCTCGGCGAATTCATGGAGAGCTAACCCTAACCCTAAGTGGAATTTTCACGAATGAGATTTTCCCATGTATTTTGCCGGGAAATGTACATAAGGCAGGCTAACAAGGCAAACCCCCTCCTAACTATACTGACGGGAGCCAAATCCAATGGCAATGTATGTTTTGCTCTGCGAATTCATGGAGAGCTAACCCTAACCCTAAGTGGAATTTTCACGACTGATATTTTTCCATGTATTTTGCAGGGAAATGTACATAAGGCAGGCTCAGAAGGCACGCACCCTCCTAACCATACTGATGGGAGCCGAATCCAATGGCAATATCTGTTTTGCTCTGCGAATTCATGGAGAGCTAACCCTAACCCTAAGTGGAATTTTCCCCAATTGGATTTTCACATGAATTTTGCCAGGTAATGTACATAAGGCAGTCTCAGAAGGCACGCCCCCTCCTAACCATACTGCTGGGAGACGAATCCAATGTCAATGTCTGTTTTCCTCGGCGAATTCATAGAGAGCTAACCCTAACCCTAAGTGGAATTTTCACGAATGAGATTTTCCCATGTATTTTGCCGGGAAATGTACATAAGCCAGGCTAACAAGGCAAGCCCACTCCTAACCATACTGAAGGGAGCCGAATCCAATGGCAATTTCTGTTTTACTCTGCGAATTCATGGAGAGCTAACCCTAACCCTAAGTGGAATTTTCACGAATGAAATTTTCCCATGTATTTTGCAGGGAAATGTACATAAGGCAGGCTCAGAAGGCACGCCCCCTCCTAACCATACTGATGGGAGACAAATCCAATGGCAATGTCTGTTTTCCTCTGCGAATTCATGGAGAGCTAACCCTAACCCTAAGTGGAATTTTCACGAATGAGATTTTCCCATGTATTTTGCAGGGAAATGTACATAAGGCAGGCTCAGAAGGCACGCCCCCTCCTAACCATACTGATGGGAAACGAATCCAATGGTAATGTCTCTTTTCCTTGGCGAATTCATGGAGAGCTAACCCTAACCCTAAGTGGAATTTTCCCCAATCAGATATTCCCATGTATTTTGCCAGGTAATGTACATAAGGGTGGCTAACAAGGCAAGCCCCCTCCTAACTATACTGATGGGAGCCGAATCTAATGGCAATGTCTGTTTTGCTCTGCGAATTCATGGAGAGCTAACCCTAACCCGAGGTGGAATTTTCCCGAATGGGATTTTCCCATGTATTTTGCAGGGAAATGTACATAAGGCAGTCTCAGAAGGCACGCCCCCTCCTAACCATACTGACGGGAGCCGAATCCAATGGCAATGTCTGTTTTGCTCTGCGAATTCATGGAGAGCTAACCCTAACCCGAGGTGGAATTTTCCCGAATGGGATTTTCCCATGTATTTTGCAGGGAAATGTACATAAGGCTGGCTAACAAGGCAAGCCCCCTCCTAACCATACTGATGGGAGCCGAATCCAATGGCAATGTCTGTTTTGCTCTGCGAATTCATGGAGAGCTAACCCTAACCCTAAGTGGAATTTTCCCGAATGGGATTTTCCCATGTATTTTGCCGGGAAATGTACATAAGGCTGGCTAACAAGGCAAGCCCCCTCCTAACCATACTGACGGGAGCCGAATCCAATGGCAACGTCTGTTTTCCTCTGCGAATTCATGGAGAGCTAACCCTAACCCTAAGTTGAATTTTCCCCAATTGCATTTTCGTATGAATTTTTCCAGGTAATTTACATAAGGCAGTCTCAGAAGGCACGCCCCCTCCTAACCATACTGATGGGAGCCGAATCCAATGGCAATGTCTGTTTTCCTCTGCGAATTCATAGAGAGCTAACCCTAACCCTAAGTGGAATTTTCCTGAATGGGATTTTCCCTTGTATTTTGCCGGGGAATGTATATAAGGCTGGCTAACAAGGCAAGCCCCCTCCTAACCATACTGATGGGAGCCGAATCCAATGGCAATGTCTGTTTTCCTCTGCGAATTCATGGAGAGGTAACCCTAACCCTAAGTGGAATTTTCACAAATGAGATTTTCCCATGTATTTTGCAGGGAAATGTACATAAGGCAGGCTCAGAAGGCACGCCCCCTCCTAACCATACTGATGGGAGCCGAATCCAATGGCAATGTCTGTTTTCCTCTGCGAATTCATAGAGAGCTAACCCTAACCCTAAGTGGAATTTTCCTGAATGGGATTTTCCCTTGTATTTTGCCGGGGAATGTACATAAGGCTGGGTAACAAGGCAAGCCCCCTCCTAACCATACTGACGGGAGCCGAATCCAATGTCTATGTCTGTTTTGCTCTGCGAATTCATGGAGAGCTAACCCTAACCCTAAGTGGAATTTTCACGAATGGGATTTTCCCATGTATTTTGCCGGGAAATGTACATAAGGCCGGCTCAGAAGGCACGCCCCCTCCTAACCATACTGATGGGAGCCGAATCCAATGGCAATGTCTGTTTTGCTCTGCGAATTCATGGAGAGCTAACCCTAACCCTAAGTGGAATTTTCACGAATGAGATTTTTCCATGTATTTTGCAGGGAAATTTACATAAGGCAGGCTCAGAAGGCACGCCCCCTCCTAACCATACTGATGGGAGACGAATTCAATGGCAATGTCTGTTTTCCTCGGCGAATTCATGGAGAGCTAACCCTTACCCTAAGTGGAATTTTCCCGAATGGGATTTTCCCATGTATTTTGCCGGGAAATGTACATAAGGCTGGCTAACAAGGCAAGCCCCCTCCTAACCATACTGACGGGAGCCGAATCCAATGGCAATGTCTGTTTTCCTCGTCGAATTCATGGAGAGCTAACCCTAACCCTAAGTGGAATTTTCACGAATGAGATTTTCCCATGTATTTTGCCGGGAAATGTACATAAGGCAGGCTAACAAGGCAAACCCCCTCCTAACTATACTGACGGGAGCCAAATCCAATGGCAATGTATGTTTTGCTCTGCGAATTCATGGAGAGGTAACCCTAACCCTAAGTGGAATTTTCACGACTGAGATTTTTCCATGTATTTTGCAGGGAAATGTACATAAGGCAGGCTCAGAAGGCACGCGCCCTCCTAACCATACTGATGGGAGCCGAATCCAATGGCAATATCTGTTTTGCTCTGCGAATTCATGGAGAGCTAACCCTAACCCTAAGTGGAATTTTCCCCAATTGGATTTTCGCATGAATTTTGCCGGGTAATGTACATAAGGCTGGCTAACAAGGCAAGCCCCCTCCTAACCATACTGACGGGAGCCGAATCCAATGGCAATGTCTGTTTTCCTCGTCGAATTCATGGAGAGCTAACCCTAACCCTAAGTGGAATTTTCACGAATGAAATTTTCCCATGTATTTTGCAGGGAAATGTACATAAGGCAGGCTCAGAAGGCACGCCCCCTCCTAACCATACTGACGGGAGCCGAATCCAATGGCAATGTCTGTTTTGCTCTGCGAATTCATGGAGAGCTAACCCTAACCCGAGGTGGAATTTTCCCGAATGGGATTTTCCCATGTATTTTGCAGGGAAATGTACATAAGGCTGGCTAACAAGGCAAGCCCCCTCCTAACCATACTGATGGGAGCCGAATCCAATGGCAATGTCTGTTTTGCTCTGCGAATTCATGGAGAGCTAACCCTAACCCTAAGTGGAATTTTCCCGAATGGGATTTTCCCATGTATTTTGCCGGGAAATGTACATAAGGCTGGCTAACAAGGCAAGCCCCCTCCTAACCATACTGACGGGAGCCGAATCCAATGGCAACGTCTGTTTTCCTCTGCGAATTCATGGAGAGCTAACCCTAACCCTAAGTTGAATTTTCCCCAATTGCATTTTCGTATGAATTTTTCCAGGTAATTTACATAAGGCAGTCTCAGAAGGCACGCCCCCTCCTAACCATACTGATGGGAGCCGAATCCAATGGCAATGTCTGTTTTCCTCTGCAAATTCATGGAGAGCTAACCCTTACCCTAAGTGGAATTTTCCCGAATGGGATTTTCCCATGTATTTTGCCGGGAAATGTACATAAGGCTGGCTAACAAGGCAAGCCCCCTCCTAACCATACTGACGGGAGCCGAATCCAATGGCAATGTCTGTTTTCCTCGGCGAATTCATGGAGAGCTAACCCTAACCCTAAGTGGAATTTTCACGAATGAGATTTTCCCATGTATTTTGCCGGGAAATGTACATAAGGCAGGCTAACAAGGCAAACCCCCTCCTAACTATACTGACCGGAGCCAAATCCAATGGCAATGTATGTTTTGCTCTGCGAATTCATGGAGAGCTAACCCTAACCCTAAGTGGAATTTTCACGACTGATATTTTTCCATGTATTTTGCAGGGAAATATACATAAGGCAGGCTCAGAAGGCACGCACCCTCCTAACCATACTGATGGGAGCCGAATCCAATGGCAATATCTGTTTTGCTCTGCGAATTCATGGAGAGCTAACCCTAACCCTAAGTGGAATTTTCCCCAATTGGATTTTCACATGAATTTTGCCAGGTAATGTACATAAGGCAGTCTCAGAAGGCACGCCCCCTCCTAACCATACTGCTGGGAGACGAATCCAATGTCAATGTCTGTTTTCCTCGGCGAATTCATAGAGAGCTAACCCTAACCCTAAGTGGAATTTTCACGAATGAGATTTTCCCATGTATTTTGCCGGGAAATGTACATAAGGCTGGCTAACAAGGCAAGCCCCCTCCTAACCATACTGACGGGAGCCGAATCCAATGGCAATGTCTGTTTTCCTCGGCGAATTCATGGAGAGCTAACCCTAACCCTAAGTGGAATTTTCACGAATGAGATTTTCCCATGTATTTTGCCGGGAAATGTACATAAGGCAGGCTAACAAGGCAAACCCCCTCCTAACTATACTGACGGGAGCCAAATCCAATGGCAATGTATGTTTTGCTCTGCGAATTCATGGAGAGCTAACCCTAACCCTAAGTGGAATTTTCACGACTGATATTTTTCCATGTATTTTGCAGGGAAATGTACATAAGGCAGGCTCAGAAGGCACGCACCCTCCTAACCATACTGATGGGAGCCGAATCCAATGGCAATATCTGTTTTGCTCTGCGAATTCATGGAGAGCTAACCCTAACCCTAAGTGGAATTTTCCCCAATTGGATTTTCACATGAATTTTGCCAGGTAATGTACATAAGGCAGTCTCAGAAGGCACGCCCCCTCCTAACCATACTGCTGGGAGACGAATCCAATGTCAATGTCTGTTTTCCTCGGCGAATTCATAGAGAGCTAACCCTAACCCTAAGTGGAATTTTCACGAATGAGATTTTCCCATGTATTTTGCCGGGAAATGTACATAAGCCAGGCTAACAAGGCAAGCCCACTCCTAACCATACTGAAGGGAGCCGAATCCAATGGCAATTTCTGTTTTACTCTGCGAATTCATGGAGAGCTAACCCTAACCCTAAGTGGAATTTTCACGAATGAAATTTTCCCATGTATTTTGCAGGGAAATGTACATAAGGCAGGCTCAGAAGGCACGCCCCCTCCTAACCATACTGATGGGAGACAAATCCAATGGCAATGTCTGTTTTCCTCTGCGAATTCATGGAGAGCTAACCCTAACCCTAAGTGGAATTTTCACGAATGAGATTTTCCCATGTATTTTGCAGGGAAATGTACATAAGGCAGGCTCAGAAGGCACGCCCCCTCCTAACCATACTGATGGGAAACGAATCCAATGGTAATGTCTCTTTTCCTTGGCGAATTCATGGAGAGCTAACCCTAACCCTAAGTGGAATTTTCCCCAATCAGATATTCCCATGTATTTTGCCAGGTAATGTACATAAGGGTGGCTAACAAGGCAAGCCCCCTCCTAACTATACTGATGGGAGCCGAATCTAATGGCAATGTCTGTTTTGCTCTGCAAATTCATGGAGAGCTAACCCTAACCCTAAGTGGAATTTTCCCGAATGGGATTTTCCCATGTATTTTGCCGGGAAATGTACATAAGGCTGGCTAACAAGGCAAGCCCCCTCCTAACCATACTGACGGGAGCCGAATCCAATGGCAATGTCTGTTTTGCTCTTCAAATTCATTGAGAGCTAACCCTAAACCTAAGTTGAATTTTCCCCAATTGGATTTTCGCATGAATTTTGCCAGGTAATTTACATAAGGCAGTCTCAGAAGGCACGCCCCCTCCTAACCATACTGATGGGAGCCGAATCCAATGGCAATGTCTGTTTTCCTCTGCAAATTCATGGAGAGCTAACCCTTACCCTAAGTGGAATTTTCCCGAATGGGATTTTCCCATGTATTTTGCCGGGAAATGTACATAAGGCTGGCTAACATGGCAAGCCCCCTCCTAACCATACTGATGGGAGCCGAATCCAATGGCAATGTCTGTTTTCCTCTGCAAATTCATGGAGAGCTAACCCTAACCCTAAGTGGAATTTTCCCAAATGGGATTTTCCCACGTGTTTTGCCGGGAAATGTACATAAGGCTGGCTAACAAGGCAAGCCCCCTCCTAACCATACAGACGGGAGCCGAATCCAATGGCAATGTCTGTTTTGCTCTGCGAATTCATGGAGAGCTAACCCTAACCCTAATTGGAATTTTCCCGAATGGGATTTTCCCATGTATTTTGCCGGGAAATGTACATAAGGCAGTCTCAGAAGGCACGCCCCTTCCTAACCATACTGATGGGAGCCGAATCCAATGGCAATGTCTGTTTTGCTCTGCGAATTCATGGAGAGCTAACCCTAACCCTAAGTGGAATTTTCCCCAATTGGATTTTCGCATGAATTTTGTCAGGTAATGTACATAAGGCAGTCTCAGAAGGCACGCCCCCTCCTAACCATACTGATGGGAGACGAATCCAATGGCAATGTCTGTTTTCCTCAGCGAATTCATGGAGAGCTAACCCTAACCCTAAGTGAAATTTTCACTAATGAGATTTTCCCATGTATTTTGCCAGGAAATGTACATAAGGCAGGCTCAGAAGGCACGCCCCCTCCTAACCATACTGATGGGAGACAAATCCAATGGCAATGTCTGTTTTCCTCGGCGAATTCATGGAGAGCTAACCCTAACCCTAAGTGGAATTTTCACGAATGAGATTTTCCCATGTATTTTGCAGGGAAATGTACATAAGGCAGGCTCAGAAGGCACGCCCCCTCCTAACCATACTGATGGGAAACGAATCCAATGGCAATGTCTCTTTTCCTTGGCGAATTCATGGAGAGCTAACCCTAACCCTAAGTGGAATTTTCCCCAATTAGATATTCCCATGTATTTTGCCAGGTAATGTACATAAGGCTGGCTAACAAGGCAAGCACCCTCCTAACTATACTGATGGGAGCCGAATCCAATGGCAATGTCTGTTTTGCTCTGCAAATTCATGGAGAGCTAACCCTAACCCTAAGTGGAATTTTCCCGAATGGGATTTTCCCATGTATTTTGCCGGGAAATGTACATAAGGCTGGCTAACAAGGCAAGCCCCCTCCTAACCATTCTGACGGGACCCGAATCCAATGGCAATGTCTGTTTTGCTCTTCAAATTCATGGAGAGCTAACCCTAACCCTAAGTTGAATTTTCCCCAATTGGATTTTCGCATGAATTTTGCCAGGTAATTTACATAAGGCAGTCTCAGAAGGCACGCCCCCTCCTAACCATACTGATGGGAGCCGAATCTAATGGCAATGTCTGTTTTCCTCTGCAAATTCATGGAGAGCTAACCCTAACCCTAAGTGGAATTTTCCCCAATTGGATTTTCGCATGAATTTTGCCAGGTAATGTACATAAGGCTGGCTAACAAGGCAAGCCCCCTCCTAACCATACAGACGGGAGCCGAATCCAATGGCAATGTCTGTTTTGCTCTGCGAATTCATGGAGAGCTAACCCTAACCCTAATTGGAATTTTCACGAATGTGATTTTCCCATGTATTTTGCCGGGAAATGTACATAAGGCAGGCTAACAAGGCAAGCCCCCTCCTAACCATACTGACGGGAGCCGAATCCAATGGCAATTTCTGTTTTGCTCTCGAATTCATGGAGAGCTAACCCTAACCCTAAGTGGAATTTTCACGAATGAGATTTTCCCATGTATTTTGCCGGGAAATGTACATAAGGCAGGCTCAGAAGGCACGCCCCCTGCTAACCATACTGATGGGAGCCGAATCCAATGGCAATGTCTGTTTTCCTCGGCGAATTCATGGAGAGCTAACCGTAACCCTAAGTGGAATTTTCCCCAATTGGATTTTCGCATGAATTTTGCCAGGTAATTTACATAAGGCAGGCTCAAAAGGCACGCCCCCTCCTAAACATACTGATGGGCTTGGAATCCAATGGTGATGTCTGTTTTGCTTTGCGAATTCATGGAGAGCTAACCCTAACCCTAAGTGGAATTTTCACGAATGAGATTTTCCCAAGTATTTTGCAAGGAAATGTACATATGGCAGTCTCAGAAGGTATGCCCCCTCCTAACCATACTGATGGGAGCCGAATCCAATGGCAATGTCTGTTTTCCTCTGCGATTTCATGGAGAGCTAACCCTAACCCTAAGTGGAATTTTCCCGAATGAGATTTTCCCAGGTATTTTGCAGGGAAATGTACATAAGGCAGTCTCAGAAGGCACGCCCCCTCCTAACCATACTGATGGGAGACAAATCCAATGGCAATGTCTGTTTTTCTCGGCGAATTCATGGAGAGCTAACCCTAACCCCAAGTGGAATTTTCCCCAATTGGATTTTCGCATGAATTTTGCCAGGTAATGTACATAAGGCAGTCTCAGAAGGCACACCCCCTCCTAACCATACTGATGGGAGCCGAATCCAATGGCAATGTCTGTTTTGCTCTGCGAATTCATGGAGAGCTAACCCTAACCCTAATTGGAATTCTCCCGAATGGGATTTTCCCATGTATTTTGCCGGGAAATGTACATAAGGCTGGCTAACAAGGCAAGCCCCCTTCTAACCATACTGACGGGAGCCGAATCCAATGGCAATGTCTGTTTTGCTCTGCGAATTCATGGAGAGCTAACCCTAACCCTAAGTGGAATTTTCACGAATGAGATTTTCCCATGTATTTTGCAGGGAAATGTACATAAGGCAGTCTCAGAAGGCACGCCCCCTCCTTACCATACTGATGGGAGACTAATCCAATGGCAATGTCTGTTTTCCTCGGCGAATTCATGGAGAGCTAACCCTAACCCTAAGTGGAATTTTCCCCAATTGGATTTTCACATGAATTTTGCCAGGTAATGTACATAAGGCAGTCTCAGAAGGCACGCCCCCTCCTAACCATACTGCTGGGAGACGAATCCAATGTCAATGTCTGTTTTCCTCGGCGAATTCATGGAGAGCTAACCCTAACCCTAAGTGGAATTTTCACGAATGAGATTTTGCCATGTATTTTGCCGGGAAATGTACATAAGCCAGGCTAACAAGGCAAGCCCACTCCTAACCATACTGACGGGAGCCGAATCCAATGGCAATTTCTGTTTTACTCTGCGAATTCATGGAGAGCTAACCCTAACCCTAAGTGGAATTTTCACGAATGAAATTTTCCCATGTATTTTGCAGGGAAATGTACATAAGGCAGGCTCAGAAGGCACGCCCCCTCCTAACCATACTGATGGGAGACGAATCCAATGGCAATGTCTGTTTTCCTCGGCGAATTCATGGAGAGCTAACCCTAACCCTAAGTGGAATTTTCACGAATGAGATTTTCCCATGTATTTTGCAGGGAAATGTACATAAGGCAGGCTCAGAAGGCACGCCCCCTCCTAACCATACTGATGGGAAACGAATCCAATGGTAATGTCTCTTTTCCTTGGCGAATTCATGGAGAGCTAACCCTAACCCTAAGTGGAATTTTCCCCAATTAGATATTCCCATGTATTTTGCCAGGTAATGTACATAAGGCTGGCTAACAAGGCAAGCCCCCTCCTAACTATACTGATGGGAGCCGAATCCAATGGCAATGTCTGTTTTGCTCTGCAAATTCATGGAGAGCTAACCCTAACCCTAAGTGGAATTTTCCCGAATGGGATTTTCCCATGTATTTTGCCGGGAAATGTACATAAGGCTGGCTAACAAGGCAAGCCCCCTCCTAACCATACTGACGGGAGCCGAATCCAATGGCAATGTCTGTTTTGCTCTGCGAATTCATGGAGAGCTAACCCTAACCCTAAGTTGAATTTTCCCCAATTGGATTTTCGCATGAATTTTGCCAGGTAATTTACATAAGGCAGGCTCAGAAGGCATGCCCCCTCCTAACCATACTGATGGGAGCCGAATCCAATGGCAATGTCTGTTTTCCTCTGCAAATTCATGGAGAGCTAACCCTTACCCTAAGTGGAATTTTCCCGAATGGGATTTTCCCATGTATTTTGCCGGGAAATGTACATAAGGCTGGCTAACAAGGCAAGCCCCCTCCTAACCATACTGACGGGAGCCGAATCCAATGGCAATGTCTGTTTTCCTCGGCGAATTCATGGAGAGCTAACCCTAACCCTAAGTGGAATTTTCACGAATGAGATTTTCCCATGTATTTTGCAGGGAAATGTACATAAGGCAGGCTCAGAAGGCACGCGCCCTCCTAACCATACTGATGGGAGCCGAATCCAATGGCAATATCTGTTTTGCTCTGCGAATTCATGGAGAGCTAACCCTAACCCTAAGAGAATTTTCCCCAATTGGATTTTCACATGAATTTTGCCAGATAATGTACATAAGGCAGTCTCAGAAGGCACGCCCCCTCCTAACCATACTGATGGGAGACAAATCCAATGGCAATGTCTGTTTTGCTCTGCGAATTCATGGAGAGCTAACCCTAACCCTAAGTGGAATTTAGCCGAATGGGATTTTCCCATGTATTTTGCCAGGTAATGTACATAACGTTGTCTCAGAAGGCACGCCCCCTCCTAACCATACTGATGGAAGCCGAATCCAATGTCAATGTCTGTTTTCCTCGGCGAATTCATAGAGAGCTAACCCTAACCCCAAGTGGAATTTTCCCCAATTGGATTTTCGCATGAATTTTGCCAGGTAATGTACATAAGGCTGGCTAACATGGCAAGCCCCCTCCTAACCATACTGATGGGAGCCGAATCCAATGGCAATGTCTGTTTTCCTCTGCAAATTCATGGAGAGCTAACCCTAACCCTAAGTGGAATTTTCCCAAATGGGATTTTCCCACGTGTTTTGCCGGGAAATGTACATAAGGCTGGCTAACAACGCTAGCCCCCTCCTAACCATACAGACGGGAGCCGAATCCAATGGCAATGTCTGTTTTGCTCTGCGAATTCATGGAGAGCTAACCCTAACCCTAATTGGAATTTTCCCGAATGGGATTTTCCCATGTATTTTGCCGGGAAATGTACATAAGGCAGTCTCAGAAGGCACGCCCCCTCCTAACCATACTGATGGGAGCCGAATCCAATGGCAATGTCTGTTTTGCTCTGCGAATTCATGGAGAGCTAACCCTAACCCTAAGTGGAATTTTCCCCAATTGGATTTTCGCATGAATTTTGTCAGGTAATGTACATAAGGCAGTCTCAGAAGGCACGCCCCCTCCTAACCATACTGATGGGAGCCGAATCCAATGGCAATGTCTGTTTTCCTCGGCGAATTCATGGAGAGCTAACCCTAACCCTAAGTGGAATTTTCACGAATGAGATTTTCCCATGTATTTTGCCGGGAAATGTACATAAGGCAGGCTAACAAGGTAAACCCCCTCCTAACCATACTGACGGGAGCCAAATCCAATGGCAATGTATGTTTTGCTCTGCGAATTCATGGAGAGCTAACCCTAACCCTAAGTGGAATTTTCACGAATGAGATTTTTCCATATATTTTGCAGGGAAATGTACATAAGGCAGGCTCAGAAGGCACGCCCCCTCCTAACCATACTGATGGGAGCCGAATCCAATGGCAATATCTGTTTTGCTCTGCAAATTTATGGAGAGCTAACCCTAACCCTAAGTGGAATTTTCCTCAATTAGATTTTCACATGAATTTTGCCAGGTAATGTACATAAGGCAGTCTCAGAAGGCACGCCCCCTCCTAACCATACTGATGGGAGACGAATCCAATGGCAATGTCTGTTTTCCTCAGCGAATTCATGGAGAGCTAACCCTAACCCTAAGTGGAATTTTCACTAATGAGATTTTCCCATGTATTTTGCCAGGAAA
The DNA here is from genome assembly GCF_964273705.1 of Natrix helvetica. Classification (NCBI taxonomy): domain Eukaryota; kingdom Metazoa; phylum Chordata; class Lepidosauria; order Squamata; family Natricidae; genus Natrix; species Natrix helvetica. Next base: position 22,611,135 of record NC_138550.1, read on the forward strand.
TGTACATAAGGCAGGCTCAGAAGGCACGCCCCCTCCTAACCATACTGATGGGAGACAAATCCAATGGCAATATCTGTTTTCCTCGGCGAATTCATGGAGAGCTAACCCTAACCCTAAGTGGAATTTTCACGAATGAGATTTTCCCATGTATTTTGCAGGGAAATGTACATAAGGCAGGCTCAGAAGGCACGCCCCCTCCTAACCATACTGATGGGAAACGAATCCAATGGCAATGTCTCTTTTCCTTGGCGAATTCATGGAGAGCTAACCCTAACCCTAAGTGGAATTTTCCCCAATTAGATATTCCCATGTATTTTGCCAGGTAATGTACATAAGGCTGGCTAACAAGGCAAGCACCCTCCTAACTATACTGATGGGAGCCGAATCCAATGGCAATGTCTGTTTTGCTCTGCAAATTCATGGAGAGCTAACCCTAACCCTAAGTGGAATTTTCCCGAATGGGATTTTCCCATGTATTTTGCCGGGAAATGTACATAAGGCTGGCTAACAAGGCAAGCCCCCTCCTAACCATTCTGACGGGAGCCGAATCCAATGGCAATGTCTGTTTTGCTCTTCAAATTCATGGAGAGCTAACCCTAACCCTAAGTTGAATTTTCCCCAATTGGATTTTCGCATGAATTTTGCCAGGTAATTTACATAAGGCAGTCTCAGAAGGCACGCCCCCTCCTAACCATACTGATGGGAGCCGAATCTAATGGCAATGTCTGTTTTCCTCTGCAAATTCATGGAGAGCTAACCCTAACCCTAAGTGGAATTTTCCCCAATTGGATTTTCGCATGAATTTTGCCAGGTAATGTACATAAGGCTGGCTAACAAGGCAAGCCCCCTCCTAACCATACAGACGGGAGCCGAATCCAATGGCAATGTCTGTTTTGCTCTGCGAATTCATGGAGAGCTAACCCTAACCCTAATTGGAATTTTCCCGAATGGGATTTTCCCATGTATTTTGCTGGGAAATGTACATAAGGCAGGCTCAGAAGGCACGCCCCCTCCTAACCATACTGATGGGAGCCGAATCCAATGGCAATGTCTGTTTTGCTTTGCGAATTCATGGAGAGCTAACCCTAACCCTAAGTGGAATTTTCCCCAATTGGATTTTCGCATGAATTTTGCCAGGTAATGTACATAAGGCAGTCTCAGAAGGCACGCCCCCTCCTAACCATACTGATGGGAGCCGAATCCAATGGCAATTTCTGTTTTCCTCGGCGAATTCATGGAGAGCTAACCCGAACCCTAAGTGGAATTTTCACGAATGAGATTTTTCCATGTATTTTGCGGGGAAATGTACATAATGCAGGCTCAGAAGGCACACCCCCTCCTAACCATACTGATGGGAGACGAATCCAATGGCAATGTCTGTTTTCCTCTGCGATTTCATGGAGAGCTAACCCTAACCCTAAGTGGAATTTTCCCGAATGAGATTTTCCCAGGTATTTTGCAGGGAAATGTACATAAGGCAGTCTCAGAAGGCACGCCCCCTCCTAACCATACTGATGGGAGACAAATCCAATGGCAATGTCTGTTTTTCTCGGCGAATTCATGGAGAGCTAACCCTAACCCCAAGTGGAATTTTCCCCAATTGGATTTTCGCATGAATTTTGCCAGGTAATGTACATAAGGCAGTCTCAGAAGGCACGCCCCCTCCTAACCATACTGATGGGAGCCGAATCCAATGGCAATGTCTGTTTTGCTCTGCGAATTCATGGAGAGCTAACCCTAACCCTAATTGGAATTTTCCCGAATGGGATTTTCCCATGTATTTTGCCGGGAAATGTACATAAGGCTGGCTAACAAGGCAAGCCCCCTTCTAACCATACTGACGGGAGCCGAATCCAATGGCAATGTCTGTTTTGCTCTGCGAATTCATGGAGAGCTAACCCTAACCCTAAGTGGAATTTTCACGAATGAGATTTTCCCATGTATTTTGCAGGGAAATGTACATAAGGCAGTCTCAGAAGGCACGCCCCCTCCTTACCATACTGATGGGAGACAAATCCAATGGCAATGTCTGTTTTCCTCGGCGAATTCATGGAGAGCTAACCCTAACCCTAAGTGGAATTTTCCCCAATTGGATTTTCGCATGAATTTTGCCAGGTAATGTACATAAGGCAGTCTCAGAAGGCACGCCCCCTCCTAACCATACTGATGGGAGCCGAATCCAATGGCAATGCCTGTTTTCCTCGGCGAATTCATGGAGAGCTAACCCTAACCCTAAGTGGAATTTTCCCCAATTGGATTTTCGCATGAATTTTGCCAGGTAATGTACATAAGGCTGGCTAACAAGGCAAGCCCCCTCCTAACCATACAGATGGGAGCCGAATCCAATGGCAATGTCTGTTTTGCTCTGCGAATTCATGGAGAGCTAACCCTAACCCTAAGTGGAATTTTCACGAATGAGATTTTTCCATGTATTTTGCATGGAAATGTACATAAGGCAGGCTCAAAAGGCACGCCCCCTCCTAACCATACTGATGGGAGCCGAATCCAATGGCAATGTCTGTTTTGCTCTGTGAATTCATGGAGAGCTAACCCTAACCCTATGTGGAATTTTCACGAATGAGATTTTCCCATGTATTTTGCAGGGAAATGTACATAAGGCTGGCTAACAAGGCAAGCCCCCTCCCAACCATACTGATGGGCGACGAATGCAATGGAAATGTCTGTTTTCCTCGGCGAATGTACATAAGGCTGGCTAACAAGGCAAGCCCCCTCCTAACCATACAGACGGGAGCCGAATCCAATGGCAATGTCTGTTTTGCTCTGCGAATTCATGGAGAGCTAACCCTAACCCTAAGTGGAATTTTCCCGAATGAGATTTTCCCATGTATTTTGCCGGGAAATGTACATAAGGCAGTCTCAGAAGGCACGCCCCCTCCTAACCATACTGATGGGAGCCGAATCCAATGGCAATATCTGTTTTGCTCTGCGAATTCATGGAGAGCTAACCCTATCCCTAAGTTGAATTTTCCCCAATTGGATTTTCGCATGAATTTTGCCAGGTAATGTACATAAGGCAGTCTCAGAAGGCACGCCCCCTCCTAACCATACTGATGGGAACCGAATCCAATGGCAATGTCTGTTTTCCTCTGCGAATTCATGGAGAGCTAACCCTAACCCTAAGTGGAATTTTCCTGAATGGGATTTTCCCATGTATTTTGCCAGGAAATGTACATAAGGCTGGCTAACAAGGCATGCCCCCTCCTAACCCAGTGATGTGCAGTCAGGTGAGGCAAGTGAGGCACAGCCTCACCACTCTCATCATGAAAAAAAATGTAAAAGGAAAAAGTTGAGCTAGTTACTGCCTCACCGTGGATGACTTTGCTTAACCTCACTGGTGCTCTCCCTCCCCAAGTGTAGTGACTTCCTCCCCAGGCGCCCATTCATTTCTCTCTCTCACACACACAGCTGGATAAAACTAACGTATTTATTCGAGTATAACGCGCAAAATTTTGTACCAAAAAAAGGAATCAAAGTGTGGGTGCGCGTTATAAACGAGGGCTGGGCTGGGGTGGCAGTGGCGGAAATTGTAAATTTCCGGACTGCAGGCTCGATCCCGGCCTCAGGTGGCGCCGCGCCATGCTCAATAGTCGCAACTCAGCTGCCTGCCGCCTTTTCCCTCCTTTGTCTCCCAGCTATTGCCACCGCTGCTGCTGCCGTTCACAGGACCCGCGAAGAGGGTGAGAGGCAGCACCTGGCTGGGAGACAAAGGAGGGGAAAGGCGGCAGGCAGCTGAGTTGCGACTATTGCCGCCGCTGCTGCTGCCGTTCACAGGACCCGCCTCTCACCCTCTTCCTCCAGTCGGCAGGAGGAAGAGGGTGAGAGGCGGGTCCTGTGAACGGGTCCTATTTCCCTTAAATGTGAACCAATTGGGGCAATTGCAACAGAATTTCTACTTATAGCATAAATGCACGCAGATATTTTACTGGGAGTAGCAGGTACAGTGATTCTTAGAACTTATTAGAACTTATGGTAAAAGATAATTTCCCCCCATTATACTGATGTCATATTTTCTCTTCTCCATGTGCCTCTGCTTCACTACATTGTCAGTGGGATTTTTTCCTTAATAACCTATTTCCTTAATAACCCATCTTCCTTCTAAGCTTTAAAAAGCTAGACATTTTCCAAATTTCTATTCTATACATGTATTCAATCAAAAATGGTGTGAAACAAAATTTTATACCGATTTTTAATCGAAAATTAGGGGGTGCGCGTTATACACGTTTGCGCGTTATACTCGAATAAATACGTATATAAAAATCTAGCCCAGCTTCACTGATTAAAAGTTTGAAAAGGCAACGTGGCTCCACCTGCAATCAAACTACACTGGGGGAGGGAGAGCACAAGCGAGCACTGAGGAGACCACAGGAGGAGGCAGGAAGCCAGGCAAAGAGCTATGCTGTAGTACACACACTTCCCCCCAGCCTCTTTCTTTTGGAAGGCTCAGATCGGCTCCCCTCTGGCTTCTCTGCCTCTCCTCTCACCCCAGCCTGCCAGCAGGAGGTGGTGGGTGGGCTTTATTGTGTTCCAGGCATTTCCCACCCAGACAGCAGGCTGCATTTTCAATGGTGGAGGTGTTTGGGAAAGGCAGCAGGGGAATGGGGGGGATGGCAGAGGAGCTGCTTTCAAGCCACTGGAAAAGATATCCAATCCAACTTTTCTGTGTGGGGGGGTTTGTTTGAGAGTGTGTGAGAGAGGGAAGGGGTAGGAGAGATAGTCCAATCCAACTTCTGTGTGTGTGTGTGTGTGTGTGTGTGTTTGAGAGAGGGGGAGGAAGGGAGAGAGGGAGGAAGGAGGGGAAGGAGAAGAAAAAGAAAAAGAAAGAAGGAGCAAAGGAGAAAAACAAATGCCGTCGCTTTAAATTGGAACTGACCATGCCTGGCTGTGGAATTCTGGGAGTTGAAGTCCACAAGTCTAAAAATATTTGAAACCCAGCACTGTGTCAGTGCCTCACCAGTCATAAACCTCACCGCACGTCACTGCCTTACAGTAAAATTGGCAGGGTGAAATGTTGCTGTCTTTTGGACTCATCATCTCCCCTACATGAGAGATTCTTGCTCCACAGGACTTACTCTTTCCTGAACATTGTGGCAGACTGAAAATATTAATATGAAATCCAATTATGCCGTATGCTTCATAAATTTGAGACCTTAGTGGTGATACGCCTACCATTTCTGGTTTTTAAAAGTATGGATGACAATTTGATTGGCAAAAAAGAGGTTTCTGTACTTAGGGATCATCATATCCTTATAGCCAAGGTAAGGTAAAGGTAACATATGTGCTGTTCCTGACTCTAGGGGGCAGTGCTCATCTCCATTTCAGAGTCGAAGAGCCAGCACTGTCCAAAGACGTCTCCGTGGTCATGTGGTTGGCATGACTAAAAGCCAAAGGCGTAAGGAGCACTGTTATCTTCCCACCAAAGGTGGTCCTTATTTTTCTACTTGCATTTTTACATGCTTTTGAACTGCTAGATTGGCAGAAGCAGGGACAAGTAACGGGAGCTCACTCCGTTACGTGGCACTAGGGATTCGAATTGTCGAACTGCCGACCTTTCTGATTGACAAGCTTAGCATCTTAGCCACTGAGCCACCGTGTCCCTAGCAAAGTAAGGTTGCCTTAATTAATAGATTTTGTAATTATCTAGATTATCACTGTACTGTATTGTTCTCACTGTACTGTGCAGTTTAAGAGCAGTCCCTTAGTGGAAATTTAACCTCTGCTCAGTAATGATACAAACTCTGGAAACATTTGTCTTGAAAAAGTTACATGCTTCAATATATTAACATGCATCTCGTCCTTGAGCTCACATCTGCTCAAGCTATGAAATAAATATTTTCCACATTATAAATATAGCACATATTTCTAATACTTAGAGGTACAGTACACAAATTAATCAAACAGGAGAAGGAGGCAGCTTCTGGGAGTGAGACCTTCATGGCACTGCTTAGTTTATGAAGAGAAAAGCAAATTATTTTTTGCAAACAGTTTAAATTTGCTTCCAGTTCATATCTCTCTTGCGGATATAAACAGATACAAACAGTAGTTCTGTTGAAAGAGCAGTAGAAAAAATATATAAAAAACACCCCATAGTGCAGAGTTATTGAAATAGAGCTTACTGAAATGAAATACATACTTCTGAGAAGAAACAGATATGGTTGCACTACAAATTGCCCCTCCTTTCTTAGTTTTAAACTACACTTGTCTGTTTCCTTAGCTACAATGTGTGACATACAATAATTTTTACATGTAGTCCTCAATTTATGATCACAACTAGGACTGGGATTTTGTCAGAGTAGGTATATTCATGTACTGGAATAGGGCTTAGTAACAAGGTCAGCCAATGGGAGTTGAAACACTTTGGAGCCTGGGCATGGCTTAGCTGTGTAGCTCTGAGTCTGTGCTATAGCCAAACTGGTCTGAGCTGCTGAACTGAAACCGAAAACCAATCTCTCCTCTCTCCCATGTTGGAAGAACCATTCTTGGTATTGTATATATGTCTCATGTGTTATATTATATATAAAGAGAAGTTAATGAATCCTGCTGCATCAGTTACCTGTGTGTGCTTTCTGGATTTGATTTTTGCAACAAACTCTGACGGATTTTGATTGCTAAGCAATGTTGTCATTAAGCGAGTCATCATGGGACCAAGCCCAATTTTACAACCATTTTTACAGTGGTGGTTAAGTGAATCACATGGTTAAGCAATCCCATTTCCCCAACAAGCAATTGATTCTGCTTGTTGAAAATCAGCTGGTAATGTCACAATCATGTATTCACAGGAGGCTGCAACTAGCCATAAATGTGTTGCCAAATGCCCAAATTGTTATCAGGAGCAGTGGTGGTGCAGTGATTAGAATGCTGCATTCCAGGCTAATTCTGCTGACTGCCAGGGGTTCAGTCCTCACCGGCTCAAGGTTGACTCAGCCTCCCATCCTTCTGAGGTCAGTAAAATGAGGACCCAGATTGTTGGGGGCAATATGCTCACATTTGTAAACTGCCCAGAGAGTATGTAAAGCACTATATAAGTGCTATTGCTATTGATCTCCTTTGGTAGTTTGAGGACCATTTCTTTTGCACATTTGGTCTGAATACATCCCACTCACCAATATTCAGTCATTAACTCTATGAGTTCTTGCACCAAGCTTCAGTAGGTGGGCCGGGTTTGATCTAAACCTGCAGATGTATTATTCTTCAGTATTTTTATTATCATGTTTAGGTTTATGTACAGTTCATCAAGTGGATTGGACATACTGAAGTCACAGCTTGAAGCTGAGCTTGGCTGATTCCGTGTTTATTTGAAGTGCTCTGCCACCCAATATGCTTCTTGTCCTTCTCTACTTAGCAGTATTTTCCCATTCTTGTCCTTAATAGCAGTACTTATTTTGGTTATTATTCTTGTTAATTCTTGCTGTACTATATAGGCAATGATTCCAATAATTCTGGAATTGGTCCAGCTTGGATATACATACTTACTTAAAACCAGAGAAATGGAGGGCACCTTATAAAATAGGGAATGATGAATATACCAAATAGTGGGAAATAATATATTCCAATTAGCCATGATGTTTTAAAGCATTCTGGCTACAATTTCTATCCTCTCCCCAAAACCCCCCTGGCATTCTTCATGCTTCGGTATATTCAGATTTCATTGCTCTATTTTTCAATCTCATTTCTTACATACCCCCCACCACCCTTAAGTTCTTCTACAAATCTTGGATTTTCCACAAATCCTGTTTATAACTCCTTCCTGTCCAATTGTGCTTACATCTAGTCACTGCAAGGAGTTGTGGGCTATTTTGCGTTTTATATGTATCTTCATATTTACAAAGGAGAAAGCATGGAAGTGTAAGATGTCAGTGGCTCCCATCTCCCAGTTCTTCTAGGGCTGTGATGGTGAACCTAGGGCATGCGTGCCAGAAGTGGCACACAGAGCTCTCTCTGCTGGCCCGCGCGCCATTGCCCCAGGCCAGCTCTCTGTGGCGTTTCTTTCGTGAGCTTGCAAACGACGAAACAGAAGCTCATGAAAGAAAAAGATCTTGCCTTTTGCTGCGCTGCCAATGTTGGGAAACCCCGCCTCCTGCCGGCCAGCTGTTCTTTGGGTCTCTGCTGTGCACGCATGCATATCCGTGCATGAACGTGCACATGTCCTGCATGCGCCCATTCGTGCATGTCCGTGTATGCCCCCGTTCGTGCATGTCCACACATGCATACACATGTCCACACATACACATGCATGTCCACACGCATGTCCGCACATGTGTGCATTCGTGCACACACCTTTCAGTTTGGGCATGTGCATATGCGCAGTTTGGGCACTCGGTCAGTTCTAGGGTTATGTTTGTGTCCCCCCTTTGGCCACATGCACCCATCTGTATAGGTGAGCTTTGCTCCAGATGAAGCCACATGGAAGAAGGCATTTGAGAAATATTTCAGCAGTAAGTTGCTTAGGGAGGCTGCATGGCAGTGTTTCTCAACCTTGGTGACTTTAAATCCTATGGACTTCAACTCCCAGAATCCCCCAGCATTCTGGGAGTTGAAGTCCACAGGACGTAAAGTCGCCAAGGTTGAGAAACACTGCTGTATGGTGATCAGTTGAGAAATCCTATATAGAATCCTTTAGCCAGCTTTAAAAGAAAAAGATCAAAAGACAGCAGTCAGTCTTGAATGGCTGTGGGAGGAGAAAAACAACCTCTTATCAAAGCATTTGAACAAAAGGCTTAATCCTTTATCAGACACTCCTGAATACCCTTCCACAACCCCATTCAACAGACCAAGTAGTCAGCCTATAGCTGGAAATCACATCAATTCCTTAAGCCAAGTTAACAGATGTCCTAGTTTTGCTACATTACTATGGCTTATAGAAAGCTATAAGGATAATTTAGGCCTGTGAACCATTCAGCAATGTAAATGGCTATTATATTATTTTATTAAAAATTTGAAACTATTTAAAGCTCTCTGAGCAGGGAGACCCTAGATCACTGTTTATCTTAAGCCATTAAGCCATTCACTCATATAATTGGTAATTGCGTATGGCTGGCTAACCTTGATACTTTAAACAGTTTGGGTTTTCTTAATGCCCTACTTTTTCGGGGGGGGGGGGGGTTGAGAGAAAACCACCACATCACCACCCACGTTGCATTGTCTCTGTCCCTATCAGGGCATCTCTAATAAGGCTTTGATTACATATAGTAGCATCAGATAAAAAAAATCCCATATTGTGTGATATTAATGGGTCCTTATGACATTCTAAATGAGTGGTGAGTAAGAAAATAATTTGCTGGCTGTAGAACAAATAAATAACTTGCCATCATGGAGCATTTTCTTCATCTATTTTTCTTCTTCTTCTGAGAGGAGACGAAGAGAATTTTGATGAAAAAAGACTGAAATCACAGCCAACAAGATAATATTACTTATTTTCTCCTCTCCTGCAAACCTTACAAAAGTCATATTTTTTTCAGAGGAGGGATGATGATGCTGGAACCAGATCTGAGAAACTTGATCTATAGCCAGTTTTAACATGGAAATTCATGTGAATTATGTGTATTTAATCTTGGACATTTTTTGGTCCATTGATATCTTTATCATCAGCATTTGGCAGAAATTCTTCTCTGGCTTCCTTAAATGTCCCTGTGGATGTTTCTTGGCAAGTTTGGTTAAAGGAGCAAAACAGGCATACTCTGGCTCCCCTCCATTAGGTAGTGTCAATGGCGGATTAAGGCTCACTGGTGCCCTAAGCACTGACTAATCTTGGTGCCCCCCCTCCTTTGGACATGCTGTACAAATCTTCATTGTTTTTTCCCCCCTTTCTCAACTTTGTGGTGCCCTGTTTGGGCCTGGTGCCCTAAGCATGTGCTTAGTCTGCTTAATGGTTAATACATCACGGGGCAGTGTCATCTGATGGGAGTCAGGATGACAACCTTCTCTGTCACAGCACCTGTCCATTGCAACATCATACCCCTGGAAATGTATTTATTTGTTATAGCCACCCTACTCCAGACTCTGGATGATGTATGACCCCCAAACAAAAAACTGACCAGACTAAGTCACAACGGCAACTGCACTTTCTTGTTTTTTTTCCTTGAAAGTGTTTCACTTCTCATCCAGAAGCTTCTTCAGTTCTTGGATGAGAAGCACAACATTTTCAAGGAAAAAACAGGAAAGTCCAGTTGCCTTTTCGAAAAGCACCGTTGGGACAACCAGGTCTCCCATAGACATCTGCCTAGACCAGCGGTGGGATTCAATTTTTTTACTACCGGTTCTGTGGGTGTTGCTTGGTGGCAGGCGTGGCTTGGTGAGCATGGCAGGGGAAGGATACTGCAAAATCCCCATTCCCTCCCCACTCCAGAGGAAGGATACTGCAAAATCCCCATTCCCTCCCCACTCCAGAGGAAGGATACTGCAAAATCCCCATTCCCTCCCCACTCCAGAGGAAGGATACTGCAAAATTCCCATTCCCTCTCCACTCCAAAGGAAGGATACTGCAAAATCCCCATTCCCTCCCCACTCCAGAGGAAGAATACTGCAAAATCCCCATTCCCTCCCCACTCCAGAGGAAGGATACTGCAAAATCTCCATTCCCTCCCCACTCCAGAGGAAGGATATTGCAAAATCCCCATTCCCTCCCCACTCCAGAGGAAGGATACTGCAAAATCTCCATTCCCTCCCCACTCCAGAGGAAGGATACTGCAAAATCCCCATTCCCTCCCCACTCCAGAGGAAGGATACTGCAAAATCCCCATTCCCTCCCAACTCCAGGGGAAGGATATTGTAAAATCTCCATTCCCTCCCCACTCAAGAGGAAGGATACTGCAAAATCCCCATTCCCTCCCAACTCCAGGGGAAGGATACTGTAAAATCTCCATTCCCTCCCCACTCCAGAGGAAGGATACTGTAAAATCTCCATTCCCTCCCCACTCCAGAGGAAGGATACTGCAAAATCCCCATTCCCTCCCCACTCCAGAGGAAGGATACTGTAAAATCCCCATTCCCTCCCCACTCCAGAGGAAGGATACTGCAAAATCCCCATTCCCTCCCCACTCCAGAGGAAGGATACTGCAAAATCCCCATTCCCTCTCCACTCCAAAGGAAGGATACTGCAAAATCCCCATTCCCTCCCCACTCCAGAGGAAGGATACTGCAAAATCCCCATTCCCTCCCCACTCCAGAGGAAGGATACTGCAAAATCTCCATTCCCTCCCCACTCCAGAGGAAGGATATTGCAAAATCCCCATTCCCTCCCCACTCCAGAGGAAGGATACTGCAAAATCTCCATTCCCTCCCCACTCCAGAGGAAGGATACTGCAAAATCCCCATTCCCTCCCCACTCCAGAGGAAGGATACTGCAAAATCCCCATTCCCTCCCAACTCCAGGGGAAGGATATTGTAAAATCTCCATTCCCTCCCCACTCAAGAGGAAGGATACTGCAAAATCCCCATTCCCTCCCAACTCCAGGGGAAGGATACTGTAAAATCTCCATTCCCTCCCCACTCCAGAGGAAGGATACTGTAAAATCTCCATTCCCTCCCCACTCCAGAGGAAGGATACTGCAAAATCCCCATTCCCTCCCCACTCCAGAGGAAGGATACTGTAAAATCCCCATTCCCTCCCCACTCCAGAGGAAGGATACTGCAAAATCCCCATTCCCTCCCAACTCCAGGGGAAGGATACTGTAAAATCTCCATTCCCTCCCCACTCCAGAGGAAGGATACTGCAAAATCCCCATTCCCTCCCAACTCCAGGGGAAGGATACTGCAAAATCTCCATTCCCTCCCAACTCCAGAGGAAGGATACTGCAAAATCCCCATTCCCTCCCCACTCCAGGGGAAGGATACTGCAAAATCTCCATTCCCTCCCCACTCCAGAGGAAGAATACTGTAAAATCTCCATTCCCTCCCCACTCCAGAGGAAGGATACTGCAAAATCCCCATTCCCTCCCCACTCCAAAGGAAGGATACTGCAAAATCCCCATTCCCTCCCCACTCCAGAGGAAGGATACTGCAAAATCTCCATTCCCTCCCCACTCCAGAGGAAGGATACTGCAAAATCCCCATTCCCTCCCCACTCCAGGGGAAGGATACTGCAAAATCTCCATTCCCTCCCAACTCCAGAGGAAGGATACTGCAAAATCCCCATTCCCTCCCCACTCCAGAGGAAGGATACTGCAAAATCCCCATTCCCTCCCCACTCCAGAGGAAGAATACTGTAAAATCTCCATTCCCTCCCCACTCCAGAGGAAGGATACTGCAAAATCCCCATTCCCTCCCCACTCCAGAGGAAGAATACTGTAAAATCTCCATTCCCTCCCCACTCCAGAGGAAGGATACTGCAAAATCCCCATTCCCTCCCCACTCCAGAGGAAGGATACTGTAAAATCTCCATTCCCTCCCCACTCCAGAGGAAGAATACTGTAAAATCTCCATTCCCTCCCCACTCCAGAGGAAGAATACTGCAAAATCCCCATTTCCTGCCCACTCCAGGGGAAGGATACTGCAAAATCCCCATTCCCTCCCCACTCCAGAGGAAGGATACTGTAAAATCTCCATTCCCTCCCCACTCCAGAGGAAGAATACTGCAAAATCCCCATTCCCACCCAACTCCAGGGGAAGGATACTGCAAAATCCCCATTCCCTGCCCACTCCAGAGGAAGGATACTGTAAAATCTCCATTCCCTCCCCACTCCAGAGGAAGGATACTGCAAAATCCCCATTCCCTCCCAACTCCAGGGGAAGGATACTGCAAAATCCCCATTCCCTCCCCACTCCAGAGGAAGGATACTGCAAAATCCCCATTCCCTCCCCACTCCAGAGGAAGGATACTGCAAAATCCCCATTCCCTCCCCACTCCAGAGGAAGGATACTGTAAAATCTCCATTCCCTCCCCACTCCAGAGGAAGGATACTGTAAAATCCCCATTCCCTCCCAACTCCAGGGGAAGGATACTGCAAAATCCCCATTCCCTCCCCACTCCAGAGGAAGGATACTGCAAAATCCCCATTCCCTCCCCACTCCAGAGGAAGGATACTGCAAAATCCCCATTCCCTCCCCACTCCAGAGGAAGGATACTGTAAAATCTCCATTCCCTCCCCACTCCAGAGGAAGGATACTGTAAAATCCCCATTCCCTCCCCACTCCAGAGGAAGGACACTGTAAAATCTCCATTCCCTCCCCACTCCAGAGGAAGAATACTGCAAAATCCCCATTCCCTCCCCACTCCAGAGGAAGGATACTGTAAAATCTCCATTCCCTCCCCACTCCAGAGGAAGAATACTGCAAAATCCCCATTCCCTCCCAACTCCAGCAGAAGGATACTGCAAAATCCCCATTCCCTCCCCACTCCAGGGGAAGGATACTGTAAAATCCCCATTCCCTCCCCACTCCAGGGGAAGGTTACTGCAAAATCCCCATTCCCTGCCCACTCCAAGGGAAGGTTACTGCAAAATCCCCATTCCCTCCCAACTCCAGAGGAAGGATACTGTAAAATCTCCATTCCCTCCCCACTCCAGAGGAAGAATACTGTAAAATCCCCATTCCCTCCCAACTCCAGAGGAAGGATACTGTAAAATCTCAATTCCCTCCCCACTCCAGAGGAAGGATACTGTAAAATCTCCATTCCCTCCCCAATCCAGAGGAAGGATACTGCAAAATCCCCATTCCCTGCTCACTCCAGGGGAAGGATACTGCAAAATCCCCATTCCCTCCCAACTCCAAGGGAAGGTTACTGCAAAATCCCCATTCCCTCCCAATCAGCTGGAACTCAGGAGGCAGAGAATAGATGGGGGCGGAGCAAGTCAGAGGTGGTATTTACTGGTTCTCTGAACTACTCAAAATTTCCACTACTGGTTCTCCAGAACTGGTCAGAACCTGCTGAATACCACCTCTGGCCCAGACTAGGGTTATCTAAATGTGACACAAACCAACCACACTAATACATTGAAAAATTAGCCCTAGGCCTGGGGCCAAAGGCAGGTTTTAAAAGATTTCCAGAACCCTAGGTGAGGGGGCAACATCCTTATGTCTGAGAGGATGCACAGGTGAGAGCTGTTGTTGGATCTGGGCAACGAGAGACAGACTGCGGACACGAAGTGACTTAACAGCTCTTTATTAGTAATAGTAGTGATCCAGCTTGCTCTGTGGTCGGAGGGTTCCCCTTTTATAGGGATCGGGTACGCCCCTCGACCAATCAGAACGATACCTGTTTCCCGCTGTAGCAGCGGACCAGAGGGGAGACTTACTACGATATATGCTAATATCTAACACCCCTCCCCTCCTAGATGGAACGTTGCGGTAGGTAACATAGTCTTTTAGGTAGGTGGGTGTTTGTCTTGCTCGGGAGGAGCGTCGTAGTTCGGGTTGGTTAGAAGTGGTTGCAGGATCGGGTGCTTTTCCTGTTTCACGTTCGGGAGGTTTTGTGCCTTCGTTGCTAGGGCGTTCTGGAGTCTTCTCGGTTACGTTGTCTGGGGTTTGCTCTGCTTCGTGCGTTTTCTCTTGTTCCAAGCTTGGATCGCAGGTGTCGTAGTTTTCTATGATGGGGCTCTCGCGTGGCTGACTTTCTGTAGGCTGGAAAATATCGTCTTCGTTTCGAAGGTCTGAGTGTGCTAGACGCCCCCGAAGTTGATCGATGTGCCTTTTCCAGTTCCGCCCATCTTCTAATTCCAGCAGATACGATCGTGGACCCGTGATGCCAATGACCTTTGCCGGCATCCACAATGTTCCCCCTGCATAGTTGTGGGCGTATACTGAATCCCCTATGCTGAAAGACCGAATTTTGCTTGTGGAGTCTGGGGGAGCTGTGGCAGAGTAATTTGGGTGCAGACGGTCCAGGTGAGACCGTAGACGGCGGCCCATGAGTAGTTCAGCGGGACTCCTACCCGTCGTTGCGCTTGGGGTAATATGCTGGATTAGGAGGTAATGGTCAATGCGTGTTTGCCAATCACCTGGACCCATCCTAGCGAGGGCCTCTTTTGCGAATCGCACCATTCTCTCCGCCTGTCCGTTTGATGCCGGATGGAATGGCGCGACGAGGGCATGCCGAATTCCCTGACCTGCTAAAAACGTTTCGAACTGCATGGCCGTGAATTGGGGCCCGTTATCGGAGACTAGGAGGTCGGGCAGGCCATGAGTGGCGAAAAGTCGCCGTAGAACCTTAATGACTGCCTCTGCCGTGGTTGAAGTCATTAGGACTACATCTAGCCATTTTGAGTATGCATCCAGAACTATAAGGAAAGTCTGACCTTGGAATGGCCCTGCGAAGTCGATGTGTATTCGCGACCAGGGTGCTTTAGGTTTTTCCCATTCTGTGGCGGGCGCTTCCGGGGGTGCTGGTCTCGATTCCTGGCATGGGTCGCAAGTGGCCACCCACTCCTCTATTTCTTTGTCCATGTTTGGCCACCAAACGTAACTTCTTGCTAACGCCTTCATTCTAACAATCCCCGGATGACCCATATGTAAAGCCTCTAATACATTCCTACGTAAAACATACGGAATAACAACTCGATCCCCCCACAATAAACAACCTTGTAACACTGAGAGTTCATCCCGTTTTGCCCAAAACATTTTGAATTCCGGGCCCACGTTTCCCTTCGGCCACCCCCTCCAAACCCAAGTTTGAACTTGCTTTATTACATTGTCTTTAGAGGAGAACCTTGCAACGTCGTATGAAGAAACCGGTCCAGAGTCCAAACAGTCAATGAGCAATACCGGTACTTCTGGAGTGGGGTCTGGCAGAATGTCAGGTAATGGGCAACGGCTGAGTGCATCTGCGTGTCCGAGAGTGGAGCCCGGTCGATGAATCAATTTGTATGAATACGCAGCCAGGAAAACAGTCCACCTGGTCATGCGTGGAGAAAGGGAGACCGGGGTGGGGCGGTTTCCTGCCAAAAGTCCCAACAACGGTTTGTGATCTGTAATTAGTTCAAAATCGCGGCCGTAGAGGTATTCGTGGAAACGCTTTACTCCAGCTACAGCAGCCAGCGCTTCCCTGTCCATTTGGCTGTAATTCCTTTCGGCCGATGAAAGAGTTCTGGAGTAGAAAGCGATGGGTGCTTCTTTTCCGTCGGGCATCCTGTGGCTGAGGACTGCTCCAACTCCGAAGGGTGATGCGTCGCAGGTCAATACCAGCGGTAGGGTCTGGCTGTATTGGACAAGCAGTGAGTCAGTGGTGAGCAGGCACTTTACCCCGGCGAAAGCTGCAGCTTCGGATCGTCCCCATTTCCATGGTGCGTTCCTCTGGAGTAGACGGTGCAGTGGCTCAGCAACGGTCGCCTTCTGCCTCAGAAAAACGCTGTAGAAGTTAAGTAATCCGAGGAAGGCCTGCAACTCGGTCTGGTTTCGTGGTGTGGGGGCGTCCTGGATTGCCTTAATTTTCTTTGAAGTGGGGTGTATTCCCTGACCATCGATTCTATAACCCAGGAACTCTACGCTAGGCACGTTAATTTGGCATTTTTCCTTTTTAAGGCGGAGACCCTTTTCTCTGATTCTGGCCAAAACAGTTCTGACTCTTTTATTTAATTGCTCCTCGTTTGCAGCGGACACCAAGATGTCGTCAAAATAGGGGACGACTCCCGGTATCCCTTGCAAAAGTCGTTCCATGACGCTCTGGAACAATCCTGGGGCAATACTCACACCGAATTGTAGCCGGTTGCATTTGAATGCTCCTCTATGCGTCACTATAGTCTGGGCCTCCGCTGTGGCGCTATCAACTGGCAGTTGCTGGTAAGCTTGTGCCATGTCTAACTTAGCAAATACCTTTCCTGGCCCCAACGAGTGCAATAAGTGCTGTACTACTGGCACAGGATATGCGCTCTGTTGTAGCGCGACATTAATTGTGCATTTATAGTCCGCGCAGATGCGGACTGATCCGTCTGGTTTGACTGGGGTCACGATGGGTGTTTCCCAGCGCGCGTGATCTACCAGCTCAAGGATTCCTTGCTCCACTAACTTATCTATTTCCTTATCTATTTTTGGGCGGAGTGCAAAAGGCACTCGTCTCGGTTTAAGTCGGATTGGCGCCACTTTGGGGTCTAAATTGAATGATATTGGTTTACCCACATACTTACCAAGACCGGGGCTGAACACATCCTCGAACTCCTTAAAAATCTGTTCAGCGCTGCTGTTTCTCACGGCGTTGATTCCGGTGACTTCTAACCCCAGGGCTTCAAACCAATCAAGCCCCAGAAGGTTCTGCAATGGCGCGCTGGCTATGGTCACGGGCAGCTGGGCTTCGATGTCCTTGAAACGGATGTGGAATGTGCCTTGGCCCACGATGGGGACTTGGTTCCCCTGGTAGTCTCGTAGCAGGACGTCTGGAGCGCGTAGTTGGCTCTTTCTGAGGCTAGGGATAGCCTGTTTCATGGATGCCCATGAAATAATCGTCAGGGTCGATCCTGTGTCAACTTCTAGCTCGCAGGGTGAGCCCTCCAAGAGGACTGTGACTCTCAGCCTTTTTGGCCGCTTAGGGCGGACCTGATGTATTGTGGTGAGATACGTTCGCAACTCCTCTCTCTGGGTCAACTCTATCTCATCGTCTACATCCTGAAAATACTCTCGTTGAGCGTCTTGATAGAACGCTCTTTCAGCTCTTTGTGTGTATTCTCTCTGGGGATACGTTCGCTCAGCTCCTTGTGAGTAATCTCTCTGGGGATACGCTCGTTCAGCTCTTTGGAAATTTTCTCTCTGGGTAAACACTTGTGGATTTCTCTCTGGGCGCCCTTTTTGACTTCGCCAAGCCCCTGGGTTGGGCTTCTGTTGGCGGTACATGGGTGGCTGCCGTGTGGCAGGGACTCCGCTCCGGCACACTCGTGCGATGTGCCCAAGTTTGTTGCAATGCGAACAAACAACGTTCCTGAACCTACAAGTAGACCTGGGGTGATTCCCTCCGCAGCTTGCGCAGGGCGGCAAACGGAATCCGGGTCTCCCCCCAGGCCTCAAGTGACTGCTCTGCATCAGGTGACTGTCCTCGAACTCGGGATTCTCGTAGTCGGGGCTTGTGTCCTCGTAGTGTACTCTGGTTTGTCTTGGTGCTGGCTGGTTTACGTTGGCCCCTCGTTGTATGGTCACCGATGATTTCTCCGCTGACTCTGACGCTCTTGCTTCGTTTAGCGCTATCTGTAGGGTTAAATTCGGGTTTGCCAACAGCTTCTTTTGTAGCGAAATGTCTCTTAACCCACAGATGAGCTGCGCTAAAATGTGCTCGTCCAGATCCCTGAACTCGCAGTGAGTTGCTGCTTTTCGTAGGGCTGCAACATATTGATTTATGGATTCTCCCGCCTTCTGGTTCCTCGTGTTGAATTCCTTGCGGCAGACATGGCGGGAAGGTTTTGGCGCGTAATGAGTTTGCAGAGCCTGTTGCAACGCCGTCCACGATACTGCCTGTATTGGAGTAGGCGCGGTGAGGTCTCTGGCCGTACTGAAGACTTCCTTTCCGCAGTAGCCGAGGAAGATGTTTTTCTTCCTCGCGTCGGTGATCCCCGTGTATTCGTTCGCTTCGAGGAAACACTCGAAACGAATCATGAAGGCTTCCCATTCGTCGTTTGCTGGGTCGAAAGGAGCGGGGGGAGCATGCATCGCCATCTTCTCTGTTTGAATTTGCCGCGCTGCGGTGATCTGAGATGGCTGCCGGAATTTCTGCCGAATTCCTGGGCTGGATCAAATCCGGAGATTCTGGAGGTAGCGTTCTTCGTCCTATCTGCCTCTCGATCCCACCTTCGTCGCCAATGTTGGATCTGGGCAACGAGAGACAGACTGCGGACACGAAGTGACTTAACAGCTCTTTATTAGTAATAGTAGTGATCCAGCTTGCTCTGTGGTCGGAGGGTTCCCCTTTTATAGGGATCGGGTACGCCCCTCGACCAATCAGAACGATACCTGTTTCCCGCTGTAGCAGCGGACCAGAGGGGAGACTTACTACGATATATGCTAATATCTAACAGCTGTGATAGACAAGGCATGCTTTTTAAGTCACATAAGATAGCAATTTTCAAGAACAGTCTCCCTCTATGCCTGAAAAGTTTTCGATCAATGTGTGCTACCTGTTCTAACATATGCCAGTGAAATATGGACACTAACCTCACAATCAATACAAAAGGTACCAGTGGCGCAAAGAGTCATGGAAACATACACGCTCGGTATCACAAAACAGGATAGAAACATGGATTAAAAACCACGAATGAAGGTATTCAATATCATCAAAAGAATCAAAGAATTGAAATGGAAATGGGCCAGTAACATAGCAAGAAGAACTGATGGCAGGTAGACTAACACAATCCTAGAATGGATTCCACTTGGTAAAAACCATTCACAAAAGAGACCTAAAAACAAAATGGAGTGATGACATCAGCAAGAATTATGGGCCCAATTGACAAAAGAAAGCTCAGGGCAGTATTGGTTGGAAACATTGGAGACAATGAAGAGGCATTCATTGTGCAGTGGATAGACAATGGCTACAATGAAGATAGCAATATTTAATGGAGGGGACGTGGAGTAGACCCACTCTACTGGGCAGGTAGAAACTACTGGAGATAAGCTGTCCTTCAGATATCCATGTCCAATGCCATACAAGGCTTTACAGCTGACAATCAGCAACTTAAATTGCACTCAGAAACCGACTCTTGTAGCAGTGTGATACCCAGGTATACCAACAGGTACCAATTGCTGCTTGCACTGCTGCCTTTTGAACCAACTGGGTTTTCCCAGTGGTTCAGTCGTGAGTTGACCAGGCATGAGTACTGTATTTTTCAGGATATAAGACGCACCGGATTATAAGATGCACCAGGGTTTTGAAGAGGCAAATTTTTTAAAAAAACATTTTTTTACAAACCTCACCCAAAATGCACGGTTTCACAAAAATGGGCCCGTTTTTTTTTAAAGGGCATGGATAGCCTTTAGGAGACTTATAGAGTGCTCCTGGGTGCTGGGGGGGGGCAAATTGAGCAAAAACGGGCTCGTTTTGTCCAAAAAAAAGGCATGAATAGCCTTTATGAGGCTTATAGAGTGCTCCTGGGGTGGCGAAAGGGACAAAAACGAGCAGAAAACGGCCCATTTTTTGACAAAAAACGGGCATGGATAGCCTTTAGGAGGTTTACAGAGTGTTCTGGGGTGCTGGGGTGGGGGCAAAATTGAGCAAAAAGCAGCCAGTTTTTCACTCATTTCTGCCCTTCCCAGCCCCCAGGAGCGCTCTGAAAGCCTCCAATAAGGCTAGGCATGGCCATTTTGGGAGCGGGGTTTCGGGAGGCAAAAAAATGCTGTATTCAGTGTATAAAACGCACCCATACTTTCCGTCTCTTTTTTGAGGGAAAAAGGTGCGTCTTTTACTCCGAAAAATACGGTAATTATATGAATGGGCTCGCAATTGAGGAAAGTTTGATTTTGTTACCGAAACTTGATCCCATATGGGTGGTTCAGTCCATGTGATGGCTACGTTAATTGTGTTGATGGGTCTTTTATCTCAGCTGCAGTTTATTGTTATTTACTGAATTTTACAAGTTTTTAAAAACAGAAGACATCCTAACTGTAGTACAAATATATTAAAATGGAGTATTTTAAAAGACTTTTTTTTTGACTGGGCAGTTCCTATTTGCTCTTGAATGTACCCAAATCAATTTTTTTCAACTTTGCCCTAAAAGCTTCAATCTTTCCCAGCTTTCCCCAATATAGGAAATGTGAACAAATGCATAGCAGCTATTTATCCCGGCTCTAGTTTATTGAGTGAGATCAAGCAACAAACCCACATATTCCTGTTTCTCTTCCCTCCTCCCTTGATGTACTCTGCTTCAAGCAAACCTTTGTGGTTGGTGAAACCAATTTCCTACAACATCAAATCTGGGCAATTAGCTTAAATATTCCCAGTAAACCAGATTGCAACACATATTTTTATCTTCTTCTTAGTCCTGATTAGGAGGGAGAATATAAAACAAAGTTTCTCACCTTGGGTATCACAGGAAACATTGCCCATTAACAAAGAAGTTTTCTTTAGAGGTAGGGAAAAGGGGTAGAAAACAAGGAAGAAGACAGTATGCTAAAATATTGCTCCAGTTTACTTGTGAATGGGATTCTATGAACTTCTCTCTCTCTCTTTTTAAGGAAAGAACAAGGGTTGAATGGAATGTTAATAAGATTCACAGCACGGGCTTATTTTGATAGCTGTATAAAACCAAAATAATTGCAGATAATTGGTGTTATGCTTAGATTTCCTATCAACTGACATATACAATGTTCTTCAGCTCACACTTGTACACATATGTATTCCAGTATCTGTGTGGTAATATTTAAAGATGGATTACATATGTACATAATATGAGTGTACACACACACACACCGATCCAAAGGGCCTGCCCGTCCTTCCTTCCTTCCTTCCTTCCTTCCTTCCTTCCTTCCATCCATCCATCCATCCATCCATCCATCCATCCATCCATCCATCCATGCCTTCTGGACATAAACACCTACAATACACAGATAATACACATACAGATGCTATATATACTCTACCTACTGCCAAACCGGTCCAAACTGGTAGGAACCCACCTCTGATATATATTTGTGTACATTTCCACCCACGCCCACTGTATATGTGTGTTTGCGTGTTGACATACACATATCCTTATGTCCGGGAGACTCTGTTTGTCTATCTAAGCCTTCTGATCATAAGAACATATAGTACATATATAATGACATTTAAAGATGAACTATATACAATGAAATGCACTCATATTTGAAAACAATTTTAAGCACTTCCTCCAACAATCATAATACAGAATCAGAATGATCTCTGGCACATTTAGAAACAAATGACTGCTTTTCATCTTGTTTTGTTCCTGGAACCGTATTTCAAAGTTAGAAACAAATTTTATTTTCAAGAGCCTAAAAATGCCTGCTATTTTTTAAAAAATTTGGGACACTGAGTTTTTTGTTGTTGTTCATGTCTGACCCTAATGATTGCTAACAGGGAAGCCTGGTAGATCTGTATAAAGGCTCCAGGAATTGTTTTAGCTTGCATTCTTCTGGTTTTCCTCAACAGCTGGCTTAATGCACTTCAACAGAAAGCTGCAATATCATAACCTACCAAGATTAGATCTTTGTTATAAATGAGGTTGCAAGCACATTTCCCAGGGGAGATACACCACATGTCTGTTTGCATGATCAAACTGCGGTGAGGAGGATGGAATTTCCCATGCCTGGATATGCTTTCCATATATTCATTAACAGAGAGTCTCCCTAGAGCCTTGTTTGAATGGGATATTCGCTTTCCCTATTGTATAGTATACACCGCCTGTCAGAGAATATAAAAACGTTTCTATATTTGCATTTTGAGTAGAGTTAATAGAGAGAAGCTAGCTTGAAAGCACAAGTAATTGTGAGCAGAATATAGGCTTTATAATCTTACTTTTTTACTACTAACACAAACACATGTTAATACACACACCGTGTTATTTTATGAATTCCTATTAATATAATAATGAATGCATAATAAATATGATATGGTATGTGTTAAGCACTTAGAAATATTCATTGTGTTTAAAGGGACAGAAAATATGCAAAAGCTCCATCTATACAAAATCGAGTGAATAATTCACTATTTCTAAATATATATATATATAATTAGAACTGCAAGGCTTTTTCTGAATCACTGTTTTGAGATGAGTTAATGTATAGATTATTTAAATAAATGTATACAGTACCAATTGCTGGGAAGGAACTATAGCACCTATCAATTACAGAATGGGAAGCTCTCTAATTAAAAATGCTAATGAATAATGTACTAATAGTGGCAAGGATATTGACTAAAATGTGATAGTAATAGGATTCAGTCTATCAATGCTTGAAAGAATTGAAAGAATTTGATAGGAAAACTGAAAGAATTTGAAAGAATTAGGTAGATAAACTAATCAACCACCTTGTACATGCTAATTAATTATGGAAATAAAGATCATACAAAAAAAATCTCAGAGTTAAGCCTGAGTCCTAGTAACTTCATGGATATAAACAATTCATGTAGTTTTCTCGGCAATGATATGGAAGTGATTTGCCACTGTCTTTGTTAATGTTTTTCAATTTTCTAGCTTTGTTTGTGTCACTGGGATACCATGATAAACTCCCCTCTATATACTTAACTCAGGGCTGGTTCTATTTAGTTTCTGAGTTCAGGTAGATTCTGTTAGATTCTACCATATCTTAAACAAGAGAAATGATCTTAAATGGGGAGAGCATTTCATTTACTTTATCAAGACAATCCTTTGTTTAAAGGAACACTTTATTAGAACTGCTAATATAAGACTGGCATATAAAAGAACAGAAGAAGCTCTGAAGCCAACAACAGCTGGCAGACTGACTGTACACTGCTTAAAATACACATCATGCAGGTACTTTGTTATTTTATCCCACCTGCTCTATAATAAGGGTCTTGTGGCCGAACCTAGATATGGGTCAGAGGGAATCTTCCTAGGCCTAGGTAAATTTACAAAATTGGCTCCCTCTGTGTTCATGTGTAGGTAAGCATCAGGGGTGGGCTTAAACATTTTTACCAACAGGTTCTCTGCACTGTTGCTGGGTGGGCGTGGCTTAGTCAGCTTCCTGCACTACATCGGGGGAGGTCATTTTCACCCTCCCTGGACTCCCGAGGCTCTCTGGAGGCCAGAAACGGGTCCATTTCCAGCCTTCCGGAACTTCCGGGAGACCCATTTTTCACCCTCCCTGAGCCTCTGTGCAGGTCCTGCACTTACCTGGCATCCAAAATAGGTAGCATGGAGACTCCTGGGGAGAGGCGGGGAGAGGAAGGCGGGGTCAGCCAGGAGTGGGATTTGGGGGTTCACCGAACCGCACAGAATCTTCATTAGAGGATCGCCCGAACCCGGGCAAACCCGGAGCAGCCCACCCCTGAGAAGCATGCAAGATCTGTTGCAGTGGTGGGTTCCGGCTCCCGTTGCAACCGGTACACTGCGTACGGGGCTGGGCGTCCTCATTGGACATGTGCGCTGTGCACGCATGCACACACCACCGCCCTGTGACACCCGGTTGCTTCAAAAACAGGTAAGAAACGTGGGCGGGCGGGTAGGCCAAACGAGCCACATACCGGTACGGTGGCCGCTGCTCACGCCTACCACCGGTACAGTCGTATCGGGCCATACCGCCCGGAATCCACCACTGATCTGTTGGCACTAATGACATTTTAAAGAATAAAATTCAAATCTGGATTTATGGGAGAAGACCAATTATTCACACCTAGGGACTCAGGAGGAAGGTTAATACTTCTTTCTCACTTTTGAGTTAAACTTCAGTCTTCTGATTTCATGGTCATAGAATCGTAGAGTTGGAATTGACCCTAGATGTAATCTAGTTTCAGTACCCATGTATATTTGTTTTTTCCCCACAATAATTATAGAAGTTGTCAAAGTGATTTGATATTGTCTTCTTCAGAGTTGTATTTTCGTCTGCTACAGCCACCGTATACGCCTGTATTCCCTTGAGGTTCTCCTGAAGAAAAGTTTTCTTCGTAATCACTAAGAGTTGATGCTGACATAAACGTCATAGTATATAATCTTTAATCCCACCGTAGATCTCTTGTTCAAGTACTAAACAGTTACTATTGAACCTATTCTGGTTTACTTTAAAGAACCACGGAACAACTTCATTTCTTTTTCTATAGTGATGCACAAGTAGCGCACATCAAATCAGACCACTAATTCACATTCCTCAGTATTGTCCATGCCATTCCACCTCCACCAGAGGTGGTATTCAGCCAGTGCTGACAGGTTCTGGAGAACTGGTAGCAGAAATTTTGAGTAGTTCAGAGAACCGGCAAATAGGCTGGCCCCGCCCCTGCTGCCTCCCAGTTGATCTTCTTTTGTTGCCCTGAACAGGAGAATGGAGCTGGAAAGCAGGTTAGTGGGGTGGGGAGGGAATGGGGATTTTGCAGTAACCTTCCCTTGCCACGCTCACTAAGCCATGTCACGCCCACAAAGCCACGCCCACAGAACCGGTAGTAAAAAAAAAAATGAATCCCACCACTGACCCCCACCCCCCAAAATGTCTTCTGAATGTGTGAACTTCAACTCCAAAAGTTATCCGGGTAGCATGATCCTCATTGAGAAATTTGAATGTTGAATTCTACACATCTAGAACTTGTCACATGGAGAAATACTGGTTTGTACCATTGGATATTCTCCAGATTCTGGGAAACAAATGTTTTCAACTTATTTATCTAACATATCAACTAAACTGGGGACCTTCATCCAGATAATAGCTAAATCACTGACATCACTGTGTTATTTTAAATACACGTAGCTGTTATTGGAACCCCTTTAAATATAACAATTCTTTGCAATGAATCTTATCTGTTGCTATAATGCTGCATTATTAAACTATAAATACAGATGTACTCTTATGGCTATAAGCTAATAAAACATGCAAAGCTTTTTTTTTGCTGCATTATTAAACTGTAAGTACAGAAGTACTCTTATGGCTATAAGTTAATAAAACATGCAAAGCTTATATTTTTTTGCACATTGCTGTATAATTAAAAAAAATTAGGAAAACATCATGCTAAACAATTAAATAACTGCTTATACAAGCATCTGCTGAGAAAGTTTGTACTGTGATTTGCAAGCTGCCAAGCTACCAGTCCAATGCTTTCTATTTTTGCCTTTGTCATCACATGGGTATGCCTAAAACCACCGTTCAGCGCATTTTCTCTTAGTTCAACTCAAATTAGTCCCCTTCTGCCGAATTCCTACTGAGATGCCTTGATCTATCGCAGGACTCTAGCTGAGAAAATCTCTTTACAGCTGAGGAAAATCAACCTGCTTCTTTGACAAGGCCTTTGCCATTACTTATTACATAACAAGCTCTTGCTGTCCAGGGTCAATTATTCCACCGACTACCTATTACAATAATTCTCGGTAATTAAAAGAGGTACTTAACGCGAATCGGAATGCATATTGAAAGAAACATTAGTTCTTTTGTTATCTTGGCAAGTGTCATTGTTCCTGCCAAACCTCACCAATTAGCATCTTCAGCCAATCCCTGTCAGCTGAGGCTTGGGGAGAAGTGAAAAGAGGGTCAGCTCAGATGCTAATTTAGATACAATTGTGACAGTCCAGTTTAGAGAGACTTGCTCCAAAGGCGCCATCAGAGTTTAATGAAGCAAACAGCCTGGGTCTCTGTGACCCCGCAGAGTTAATTAAAAGAGACTGTTCTATGTTGTGATGCCAAAAAAAAAAAAAAAAAAAGGTGAGGAGAAGACTAAAATGGTATAACCCCCATCTTTGGCAAAAGGTAAGCGCTTTTAAAAGGACATATAATCATCTTTTTAATCTGCTCATTAAACAAGTCTCTCATGCAGACTTAACTCAAATTAGCACTTTTGAAATGGCCAAAATTTGACACAAAGCAGATGGTTCAAATAACTGGACAGGTCAGGCTTCAAATGGGCATCTACTCTTAATATTATTTGGGAACTCTCGGGAGTGGCAGTGACAAGACCGTGGCTAAAAATAAAATGTAGGCTTTGCAAAGAATTTGGGCTATTCCCACCAAGGCAATTAAGTACCGTTGCATTAAATTTAGAAGCACAGAAATGATGAGCTGGGGAAAAAAAACTCTTGTGGGATCTCCAGTCCAATGCTCTGCTGGCCATCCAGACTTTTTGTCAAGACTTCCTTCCAATCTGGTCACATCATGGTTTGCAATGTGAAGCTTATTGAGCTGTTTTACCTCAATCTAATTGTGATTTATTCAATCAATAAATGATGGTAAAGCAGTGATGTAGAACTGTATGAAACAAACCACTGAGTTCAACTCCATTTTAAGGGAGTTCCTCTTCCATTCCTATTCCCTCTATTTCAAATCATCTGAATCCTTTCAGAGATTTATACCAAGAACCATTCAAATATCCCAGGTGTGACCGAAAGGTGTATTTTCAAAAGGTAACTGGGCTTGGTTCTTTTTCTTCTTGAAACTTCTTCAGCTTCTTGGATGAGAAATGTTTTCAAGAAGAAGAAAAAACCCAAGAAAGTCCAGTTGGAAAAGCACTTTTGGGACAACCATGACCTGGATGATTAAGACTTTCCATAGATATCCCAGCTGTGATGAGCCTGGGGTGAAATTCAGAAGGTTCTGACGGGTTCTGGAGAACCGGTAGCAGAAATTTTGAGTAGTTCAGAGAACTAGCAAATGCCACCTCTGGCTGGCTGCAGAGTGGGGTGGGAATGGAGAGTTTGCAGAATCCTACTCCTGCCATGCCCACCAAGCCACACCACGCTCACCAAGCCATGCCCACAGAACCAGTAGTAAAAAAAAAATTGAATTTCACCACTGCCCTAACCCTTAATTTTTGTACAGCCATGCAGCATTTGATTATTGAATAAGAAAAATAAAATCTGGTCTTCATTCACTTTCTCTTGGACGTGGATCTTATATCATCCAATAATTTATAGGCTTTGCTTACTCCACAGATTTGGGTTACAACTTCCAAAATTTACAGCCATCCACACCACAGATGGGAGGGAGTTGAAGAAGGCTAGTATAACTTAAATAAGAACTTGTTGCCATTTATATACTCTGTTGCAATGCTTAGGTAAATGATCTCTTCCTTGTTTCCACAATTAAAAGAATGCAAGAATGAACACGGATATTTTCCTTGAAGGTCTGTTTTGTTTTAGCTAAGCAAGGCAATCTTTGCTGATTTTTGTTTTCCTTATGGTTGGATGCTTTGGACTAGAAAGTGTGACACTCCCCCCTTGTTTCTCTCTAGTTCTGGAACAAGTGAAGTCTAAAACTTGATTCAGCAACTGCACCAGCCATGGGATGTCTGGAATTTGTTGTGTGCAGTTATCCTTAAAAGGAACAGCTGTTGGGAAGCTGACTCTGTTACACCCTTATCTACAACTTGGTATGAACAGCTATTAAAGATAACGTGGCTTCCAATTGATAGTGCTTTGCTTAGCAGTATCGGTTTTATAAACTACTTTGTTTCAATATCTAAATTATTCTTATTTTAAAAAGAACAAAGTATTTTGTAAAACAAAAACAAAAACCCAGAACTTTCAGAAGTACAGTGAGTTAGTCTATTAGTTCCTATTAATGGTACATGAATCAGTGAAGGGTTTCTTTTCTCTATCTATTCATCTATCATCCATCCATCCATCATACTATAATAGATTTTTTTAAAGTACAGTATATCTGATTACTTTTTAACTTCATTTCTCCCCAATAAATCTATATAGACCCAACTATCTGTTTTTTGTATTCTCTTGTATTTAGGAAAAGTAAGTAAAACCGAGAAGAAGCCCTCAGGTTTTCCTTGACCATGAGAAGTTTGTTTTGGGGTCTTCTCAATAGAACAGTCAAAATATTCTAAGTACTTATTTTCTGGAAAATGTAGGTTGTTGATTAATGCAATCATTCAGGGAGAAGCTTTCTGGCATTTGCTTGTATCTGAACACATTTAATTTGGGCCAGCCATTCATTCAAAACACTTTCTATAACCATAGTAGAATATCCCTAAATCCTTTGAAGCAAGATCATTCCTATCGACTTGCCTTGAGGAATTATTTCACATCAAGATGACATGAAACACCACCTAGGAAAGTTAAGAAAGGTACTGGGTAGTTGATGCTTTCAGGAAGAGCAGTGAAAAGACCACAACACAATCACACAATGAGAAGACCATAACACCTGCAGCAATGTGGCAAGGTTATAGCAACAGTTCACCTGTAAGAAAAACCTTCTTGGCTAAGCAGCAGAAACCATTTCTGATCTTCTCAAAGTAGTGTAGGAAGTTTTTTTAAAAAAAACCTCTCCTAGAAAAATGAAATATCCTGGGAAATATTGAAAAGGCAGAATATTGTATTTCCCTGGATGTGAAAAGGGAAAAACATGTTTTTAAAGGGAAAGTAGCTCCCTGCAACTTCCTCCTCCCCCTTTGTCAATGAGCCATTAAAGCCTGTGCCTGTCTATTCTACATAACAAAGATCTCCCCCTTCAGCTCCAGGGTGATAGGATTGAGGCATGATAGCATTAGCCTTTTACCCATCTCACCACACCTGGGAAGAAGCAATGCTCAACCAAACTTGGTCTCAAAACACAGCCTAGAGAGTTGCCCCTGCATGGCCCTATGGGAGTCTGACAACCAATCAGAATACAAGCTCAAGATCAAAGGACAGAGAGGGCATAAAACCAGGGACTTTCAGCATCTTGCTGTCTTTTTTCTTCTTCACCCAACATCTGGAAGCATGTGATCCCCCTTTTCTGTTCGGAGCTCAAGCCATGTGATCCTGTCCACCATTAAACCATCTTTCCAAGCAGCCTCCATTTTTTCCAGTGTCTTTTTCCCCACTTGGAACTGAACCCAGAAGGACATTTCTTCCAGCAGCAGAAACATATCATTTGGAGGCTACATTTGAATGGCCAAGGAATCACAAGATTCTTGCTTTCTGGTCATGGTCTGAAACAAGTCTCATAATTGTCTCCTCTAGCATAGTTAATTCCCTTTTGCTGATGTCATCAAAAATGGGAAAAGCCAAAACAAAGAAATGGAATGAAGAAGTTGTCCTTCCCTGTTTCCTGCCTTAGTTTCAGGGGAGCTCAAACTAACTCAGAGTGTTTCCCATTATTAACTGATTTGGGAGCATCCGTTCTTTGCTTTAAGCCGAAATAATTTAGGCCCGTCACCCAATACCATGCAATAAATAATGAGCAGAGGGAGGGGCATCTATGCCTGTATCAGACCATATATTTACAGTTCAGTAAAATCTAGATCAGCACTACTATGCGTATGCACATCAAACATGCATTAGTAATTGTTCTGAACACCCTCCCCCCACCTGTGAATAAACCAGAACACAGGCTTGGCTGTTTGCCACTGTTTAATTACTGAGATAACGAATCCTTTGGCTAAGGGCACAGACAACTCATGTTCAATAGAGTAGCTCTGCAGCAACCCAGATAATTCAAACGAACAGACATGGCTAGAATACACAGATAGATTTTCTTAATTTGAACAGTTGTTTCCTGCAAATGTCCCCTCCCAACGCCTCACCTATAATCTCTTTTAGGAGGGGCCAATCCACAACCACATGTGCTTAATCATCTTCTGTGAGTCTGCCTACAGAGTTGCTGCTTCTGTTTCTCAGCCTTTCTCAATCTAGCATCAGGGACAAACTGCCTTTGATCGTCCCCACTGTTCCATGCCTCAGGCACCTCCTGGTGGCCAACCAGCCTCTCTGGTCCCTGCTCTGAGTCTGAACCCTGCACAGGGCCCTCCACATCGTCCAGGGCAGACTCATATGGTTGCTCGCTATCCGAGTCCATCAGCAGCCCCCTGCTGGGCCACAACAGGTAATTATCTTGGTAGTATAGGTGGAAGTCTGCTGTTTCATTGCATAGAAACTGTTTTTATTCTGTTATTACTTTGTCAACACTTTTAGGATGTGAGAGGCTGTACATGCAGATAAATAAGTACAAAGGACCAAGGTTTATTTCCATCCCACCATTTCAGCTCCAAATTGAATTTCCACAGTCTCTAGAGAATTGTTCATTTTAATCTTTATTCTTTCCATTCCCTGATCCAGTTGTGCATTTTTCAAAGAAACATTGCATTCTTTGATTTGAGTGGTATTCTATCCTCCCACTGATGTTGCCTGATGTATTTATGGTTTTGGCTACAAAGTTAGAGTTGGCAAACAGCAGCAAACATACTTGCATGCTAGATTTCGATATTCTCAATAATCATTTAAATTTAGGTCTACTCCATTTATTATATAATCTATTTCACATGGCTGATATTGGATGCACTGTCTGACATCTGTTTGCGTTAAAACCCTGTTTGCTGTTTAATTTCTAGGGCTTGTAATGATCTGAATCTTCCCAAATTTACTTGCTTATAAAGTGTGAACTACTGTATTTGACAAGTGCTGAGAGAGAACAAACCACTTGTCCAATTTTGGAGTGTGATGATGGAAGATGCATTGCTTACCTTCTCCAGGATACCCTTAGCAAAATTGGATATTTCTGCACAAGTGCAGAATCTTTCTCTGGCTCTGAAAAGTGCCAGATAGGAGACAGTGCAAGCTTTGTGGCTAGATAAAGGACTTCATAAAAGTAAGTGTGTTAACTCCAGCAGACATTTATTCCCAACTCTAATGGACATTTTTGAGGTATCTCCTTTCCCCTTCCAGGGCTTTTTTAGATTTGAACTGGACAATCCTGAAAAAAGAGAGGAGAATCTCAAATATCCTGCTAGAGCGCTCAAACAGAGGATGACTTTCTGTTAAAGAAAACATATCGCTAACTTAATCAAGGCCAAGTTGCCTGTTTCTAATATATCAAGCTGCCTTGAACTGCCCATTCACTAAGATCTTGTCTTTTCTGTCTTGCACAGCCCCTTGTTGGCTCTTATGAAGGAGCACTTGCGCATGATCCTGGGGGAAAAATGCAACTGCTGTAAAGAGCTACTATGTCCATAACCCTGTGCACTGCAAAGCACAATTTTTAGACCTGAATCAAAAGCATTGTAGTGTAGCTCATTGTTAGGATGTGTTATTTGCCCTTAGAAGGCCATGATTTTATTCCTGGCAATTCTAAATATCATTCCAATATCATGCCCAGGAAGGGACCTTTTTCTGAGATTTTGTGCAAGACAGAAAGATCTCAATAACAAATTTGTATAAAGCTAAAAATGTACAAGTGTTTACAAGTTTACAAGCGTGTCCAAATACTTGTCTCTAGCATGTTACGATGAGAAATGAAATAAAACTTTTCTTTCAAATTAATTATTCAGTCTTAACCAGGGGTAGGTTGCTGCTGGTTTTACTACCGGTTTGCAACCTGTGTGTGCCAGTGCTGTTCAATGAAAATTGTTCTTCACGCATGTGCAGAACAATTTATAGTAAACTGCACATGTGCAGTCACTAAAAAACAAAATGGCGGCAGCCCAGTGGCAGCAAGGGAACCAGTTCGGGGGCGTGGCAGGCCTGGGTTGCTGCCAATTCTGTGACCCAGGCCTGAATTCCACTACCGGTTCGGCCAAACCGGGACGAACCGGGAGCAACCCACCTCTGCTCTTAACCTATTTATAGTAATAGTTCTATGACCATATCTGTATAGTTGTAAACAAGAATGTCTTGTTTACAAATACAGGTAATCTTCAACCCATGACCACAAGTGAGCCCAAAATTTATGTTGCTAAGCGACATAATTGTTAAGTGAATTTGCCCCCATTTTATGACCTTTCTTGCCAAAGTTGTTAAGTGAATCACTGCAGTTATTAGGTTAGTAACACAGTTGTTAAGCAGATCTGGATTCCCC
The DNA here is from genome assembly GCF_964273705.1 of Natrix helvetica. Taxonomy (NCBI): domain Eukaryota; kingdom Metazoa; phylum Chordata; class Lepidosauria; order Squamata; family Natricidae; genus Natrix; species Natrix helvetica. The sequence goes on from NC_138550.1 coordinate 22,643,445, forward strand.
ATTGGCTTTGCTTGCCAGAAAGTTCAAATGGCGATCACATGACTCCCCCAGGATACTGCACCTGTCATAAATATGAGTCAGTTGCCAAGCATCTGAATTTTGACCACGTGATTGTGGGATGCTGCAACGGTAGTAAATGTGAAAGATAGCCATAAGTCACCTTCTTCAGTGCTGTTGTAACTTCAAATGGTCATTAAACAAATAATTGCAAGTCAAGAACTACCTATACGTATTTCAAATTTACCATCCCCATAATAGTTTCTGGAATTCTGAAAATTACAAAATGGGGAAACAATATGAGAAACTTTTCGTTAACTCGTTCACCCTTTCATGTTCAGTAACAATGAAAGAGACTGAATTGCAATTTGGAATCCTAGAGATGTATCTGACCCATCATTTTCATCATAAGTGGACGCAGTGGCTCAGTAGCTAAGACACTGAGTTTGTCGATCAGAAAGGTCGGCTGCTTGACGGTTTGAAATCCCTAGTGTTGCGTAACAGAGTGAGCTCCCGTTACTTGTCCCAGTTTCTGCCAACCTAGCAGTTCGAAAGCATGTAAAAATGCAAGTAGAAAAAATAGGGACCACCTTTGGTGGGAAGGTAACCGCATTCCATGCGCCTTTGGCATTTAGTCATGCCGGCCACATGACCATGGAGTCATCTTCAGACAGTGCTGGCTCTTTGGCTTTGGAGATGAGCACTGCCCCCTAGAGTCAGGAACGACTAGCACATATGTGTGAGGGGAACCCTTTACCTTTAATCATTAATGCTGATAGACAACGCAAGGTGGGGTATTATGATGTTATCCAGCACACCAAGAAGGCTGGGAGATGTGGCTTTTGAAAAAAAAAGAGTCTTCGGGGTGCCATGAGTTTATGAAATGGAGTATCAGTTTCTCCAAATGTTCCATATCTTTTTCTTTTTTTTTTTAAATTTGGGAAATACGTGCTAACGTGGTTACAGAATTGAAATCCACAATGTGGTGGATACTACTGAAGTTAACAATGTGCAGATTAGTAACTGGATACTGGAATTTTAAAGATAACAAGAATCCTCCTCCTTCTCCCCCCATTCCCGTTAAGTCTGACTGGTGTTTGTGTTTAGAAATAGGCTTTAAAAAGAATTCAAACAATATCAGGTAACTTCATTAAGATAAATTCAAGATACAGAAAAAGAAAAAGAAAGATATGGGAAAATAGGAAAAAGAGATCTACAATGTAAATAAAGAGATGGGTACATATGTGTGAAAATGTACCATATATATGTACCGTGTACACCAAATTATAATCTATTTGTCTATTATCTATCAAGGTGAACCATAAAAATCCACAAACCACAAACTCCACTGACAACATTGTAGCTCTTGCTTCTGAAGTCTTATTACTTTACATTTGTGATTTTTTTTTCTAATGTGCAAATTGGCCTGGTTAATTCAACCCTTCCTTAGCAAATCTTTCTTAGCTGTTTAGAAATGGGCTTGAAATCTTCTTAAAGAGGTAATTGCTTGCTTACCGTTCTCCAGTGATTGTGTGTGGGAGATGGGAATTAAGCCAAACTTCCATCTCACTGTTTTAGCAACCCCATGAGATTAATCGTAAAAAATGCAAGCGGGGCTGGACAGGAGATTCACATATTTCCCCTCCTACTGGATAAGCATAATTAGAAATTCAGGCAATATTACACACAATCATATACATCTCCCATATTGTTGGACACAGTCCTCGACTTACAACAGTTAGAAGTTACAGCGGCACTGAAAAAAGTGACTTATGACAGTTTTTCACACTTATGACCTCTGCAGCATCCTCATGGTCATGTGATCAAAATTCAGATGCTAGGCTAATGACTCATATTTATGACGGTTGCTGTGTCTCGGGGTCAATTGATCCCATTCTGATGAGCAAAGTTAATGGAGATACCAGATTCATTGAAAAACCGTGTTATTAACTTAATAATAATTAAGTTAACTGCAGTGATTCAGTTAATTGTGGCAAGGAAGGTCATAAAAGGGGGGTTCCAGAGTTATGCTGGAACATACACACACACACAGTCATTTTTATATATATGAAGAAGGAGGAGGAGGATTTAGAAGCAAAGCCGTCCAAAAGGAACAGTTTGGACTGATATTTCATGTCAACTCTGGTTGGAAAAGGAGGTGCCTAGGCACAAATTGAATAAGTGCATTTATCTCGACGCACCTGATTAAACCATGCTTAATGCACATGTACACAATTAAATGTGCAGGTATTCAATTTGTTTTAGTCATGTACATTGTCCAAATCACTATTATCTGTTGGGAGGACATATAGCTCATATTAAGAAGTGTGCAACTGAATAATGATTGCCATAAGTTGACAAATAAACACCTCAAATTCTCACGAATTTTTAAAAGCCATTTTGCAATGAAGCAATAGTAAAGAGGCATTTACAGAAATTCTGATTTGTTAACCTTAATTACATTAATTAGATCATCCTACCCAAGGACTCTACCAAAGGTGGTATTCAGCAGGTTCTGACCAGTTCTGGAGAACTGGTGGCGGAAATTTTGAGTAGTTCGGAGAACCGGTAAATACCACCTATGACTGGCCCTGCCCCCATCTATTCTCTGCCTCCTGAGTCCCAGCTGATCTGGAGGAAATGGGGATTTTGCAGTAACCTTCCCCTGGAGTGGGGAGGAAATGGAGATTTTACAGTATCCTTCCCCTGCCACACCCACCAAGCCACACCCACCAAGCCGTGCAACGTCCACCAAGCCATGCCCATAGAACTGGTAGTAATTTTTTTTGAATCCCACCACTGGACCCTACTGTGATATTTTGTTCCTATTATTTTCCTGAATCAATCCTCTGCATCATACTATACAATATAATATACTATTTTCTGCACTATCCAGAGATCCAACAGGTATTTGGATGGAAAATTATTGTAGATGGCTATAATGTCTGGTGGATTCTTGGCTTACACGGAGTAGATTAACACTATATATAGAATAACTAAGATGGAAAGACTTGGAAGGAAAAAAAATGACTTTACTGTCGCCATCCTCTTTCTTGTCCCAAAGGACTATAGATAAAGGCTTAATGAAAACTGTTTTAAAAAAAAGATGGATTGGAATACAACCCTATTAATCAGACAATTAAAAGAGATTAGCCATGTATTCCTAGTTACTATTGCCAATAATGTGAACACCACCTAGGACATTAACTAGCACTGTACGGTTGGAAAATGATGCTCTTTTCCAGAACACACAGGCTCACACAATTTAAAAATATGAACACTGCAGAAGAAATGCAGAAATAAAAACAAGCCAGATAAATACAATTAAACAAAAGTGCGACTAGCTCTTTCATTATTGAAGTCAAAGTAGTCTAGTCAGTTGTTAGGAATCAGTACTGACTTGAAAAAAACAACAACACACAATACAGAGAACTAAACAAGGGCACTATATAATTTCTCTTTGTTTCAAAGAGTCCCTTTGTTGCAATTTACTGATGGTGGATTATATTCGCTCGTTCCAATATAGTTGTTTGATTATTTATTGCATGAACTCCTGTATATTTAATGATTCAATAAAATATTTATGCAATGCTCTACCTGTACGGTGTTTATATGCCTGCTCACAAGGATGCTTATCTAATTTATAATTCAGAAACAATTTGATAGGATTTTGGCTTTAGGTATTTTTTTTTATTCAGATGGAAGCACACGCACTCCTAGATAATTAAGTGAGTCTCTGGAAAGTTAGATAACATGGTATGTACTGTGGAGCCAAAAGGGTTAGCAGCTGTGAAATCAATAGGCCTGTGTCCTTTTACAATATACCATTTAAATCCTTTCATTCTCAGCTCTTTGCATTTATATAGGGGATATTTATAACAAGAATCTTCAGATGACTTTTAATTATAGTTTGCCTGCAGTCACAAAACCCAGGAATAAGGCCCTGAGATAAAAAAAAATTTCCACCGAAGCACAGTCTTGCCTAAGTATACTTGCAACGTATTTTTATGCTTTTCAATTTTATACAAAGCGAGATAATGCCAAACGAAATGATTTAGTACCCTGTGCAAGTAGAACTAGCTCTCTTTCATATTCTTTATTTCTAGGTCTATGGAAAGTCTTACACACACAGCACTTTATTAAAAATTAGTAACATACCAAAAGTATATAAAGAAAGAAGCCCAGAGACCTCCATGTTTATCTGGAAAACCCAAGTGCATTGATTTAAGCTTACTATCAAATCAGGGCAAAATGTTCCACCTCAATAGCTTCCAGGATCTAGATGAAAAAACTACAAACTGCTTAAAAACACCATTCTTTTGCTGTTGGGGTTACTGAGAGTCAGAACGACTCTTCTGGGCATTCCTGAGTAGATACAGATATGTACAGAGGCACATTGTGGCTTCCTAATTTGGAAGATGACATAACATCATATTCCCCTTTGAAAAAGAATTTATTTGATACTGATTTTAGAGAGACAAGCGCCTTGGCTGTTGTTTAAAAAATGATGGGATTGTAATAGCAGCTGGCAACAGTCCATTCCAGAAAAATCTCAAGGCAGGAGTTCCCCTTTGATTGTGGTAACCACTTGATCCACAATATTTTTGTTTTTAATGAATTCTCAACTCTTTTGGTGTAGTTTTCATCCATGGCACACACAAATTATTTGACAGCAAATTTTATGGGCAAACTACGACAACCAGGGACGGATTTAGATGAAAAGAGGCCCTAGGCTGTTCCACTTATGGGGCCCTTTCACCTCCCATTTTTAAGTTTGTAAATTACATGAGAGATAATAAAATACATCATTACTGTGATATATATCAATATATTAAATGAAACATGTTGTAATTGGTACTAACCCTTATAAAAAATGTCACACGGATAATAAATAAAAATAAAAGGCCCCTCTTGATCTTGAGGCCCTAGGCTGAAGCCTAGTTAACCTATAGAAAATCCGATCCTGACGACAACTATTTCTGGGGATGGGAGGGGAGAGGAAGATTTCATGATGTGGATTTCCTAACTCCATGATGGCGAGCAGAGCCCTCTCTGTGGCACACGGGTTGTCGCCCCAGCTAAGCTCCACCATGCGTGTGCGCGTGCCTCCCTCTGGCCAGCTGGTTTTTGGGTCTCTGCTGCACATGAATGGGGGGGCGTGGCACATGCGGGAGACATGTGCACATGTGTGTGGGATCACGGGGGAGCACAGAGGGTCACGTACGCATGCATAGGGAGATGTGAGGAGCATGGGAGGGTCACGCATGCATTGCATTATGGGTGCACATGTGTGCAGTTTCAGCACACCATGACAATGCACACAGCATGCCGGGAGGGGGGCCATGCTCAATGCGCAGCACAGGGGGTCATGCCCGCATAGGTGGGGAGATGTGGGGAGTGGGGTCACGCGTGCATTGCATTATGGGTGCACATGCACGCCGTTTCAGCACGTCACAACAAAAAGACTAGCCATCCCTGTCCTAACTTATGCTTTAACATGCTGAAACTCCCTGTAATGGTAAAAAGGAATGTTATACAAATCTAATTCATGTGACTGTCGGCTTTAAAATGTTGGATCTGCAAAGACTTACAGGAAGTTCCACAACAAAAAGATCAACATAGTGGAATTAACTCCTTTACTGGCCCAGTGTTGTCAATACTCTCTATGTCATAACCCTCTGTTCTTTCCAATCAATTGCCCTTCAGATATTCCTGTATTGGCTAAGAAGAGATTATCTGGAAAACGAGGGAAGACAGTTGGACAACAGTTAGCAATGTGCTTAGCAACAAAAGTTGGCTGTGATTCAGATGTAATTTAGAGGTAGATAACAAACGCATTGCCTGTTCTTGTCTTATTGCTGCTACAATTTTTACTGAAAAATAACAAAACTATTAATATGACCCAGTATTTTGAACCTAGTGTCAAAACACCAAGAAATGGGCCTTTTTGGACATGGGTGAACTAATGATAACAGCGAAAAGTAAAATCTCAACCTGATTTGCTGTCCAAGGAATATGCAGAAACCTTCTCCAGCACCACAACTTAAATGAGTAACCCTTTTAGAAAATATTTGTGTAGTTTTTTGCTCTTCAAGAGGCTGGCAGCAAGCAACTATGGAGTCCAAGACAATTATTATGTAAATATCTTCAAATGTTGATAAGTAGTTGATCAGTTCCAGATAAATAGCCAGTGGGGGCTGCTGCTGGTTCGGACCAGTTCACCCAAGCTGATAGTTCCAAACATTGGTTGGCTCGCACCCCCCCCCCTCCCGTCGCCCCAACGCTATCCGGTCCTAGATATCTCACTTTCTGGCTCGCTCGCCCTGCAACCAAGCTGATTTGCGTGGAAGCCACCCCCATCGAAAAAGCTTTGTTTTAGGTGTTGCACGCAAGCTGGCGCGCTCACATATTTGGCGAACCAGTTGTTAAACTATGTGCAGTCCACCTTTGTAAATAGCTATCTCAGTGTGCTAAGTTTAACTTACTTTTATTTTAAATTTAAGCCCCTTCTGACTCATCCCTGCTGGATTCCTTAATAAATATACTGAATGGGGAAATGTTGAGTTAGGGCACTAGGGTTAGGCCCTAACCGTTAGGGTCTAAATGGAAATCTTTGTAGCAGGGAAGGCGGAGGAACGGAAGAAAAAGGAAAAAAGAAAAAAAAAGTTTCACATTTAGTAATAGATTCAGTAATACACCATATATTGTGATAAACTCTTCTTGGTGAAGCCTTAACTCATGTGTCTAGTGGAGTCACCTTAGAACAGGGGTGTCCAAACTTGGCAACTTTAAGACTTGTGGACTTCAGCTCCCAGAATTCCCCAGCCAGCAGTTCTGGGAGTTGAAGTCCACAAGTCTTAAAGTTGCCAAGTTTGGACACCCCTGCCTTAGAAGAATGGGCTGGGCCGGACTTCATTGTTTTGTAGAGAGGTCTCTGCTGCATGGCTTCAGGTTAAAGTTTCACCTGAGGTTCAGAAATTCACTTTAAGCTGCTGAGACTCTCATTAATGAGGAATATTTTGGAAAATGCCCTTCAGTGCTTTCCTGTGACTGGAGGACTTTGCAGAGATTTCAAACTGACTGCCCCTTAATATCTTTGAAGCTCTTGCTGGGATACAGTATTAAGCAGTCTAGGGCAGCAGAATACTTTCCCCACTTCTTGCTAGACCTGAGGTTATTCAATTAACTGCTCTGTCTCACACAGATTGCTCGTAGGAAGGTCTCTCTCTCTCTCTCTCTCTTACACACACACACACTATGCACACACCTCATCCTCAGTGCTTGTTCCTTAGTAAGAAGCCTATCAGGAGAAATGAGGGGAAAAGTGAACTCTACTCTGTAATTTAAAAGCTGTTTTGCCTGGACTCCTGCTGACCTACACTGGTCGGAGGAATAATCTGGAATCAAAAGTCGCCAGGAGCAAAGGAAGAATAGAACTCTGAATTTATCTGGGAGAGGGAAGTGTATGCAGAAAGAAAGGTGCATATTAGCTTCTTGTTTCATGCATGAAGGAAAATCAGCCTGAGAAACACATACACTCTCTCCCTCCCCCCTCTCTCCTTCTCCCTCTCCCTCTATCTCTGTCTCCCTCCCTCCCTCTTTCTTTCTTCCTTTCCCTCTATCTCTGTGACTGTGCCTCCCCTCTCTCTCACACACAGCTGAAGTATGTGGGGAAATATTATTCCTATGTATTTACTGAATTGCCATTTCAAACCTATTGCATTGTGGCAGATAGCAAAAATAATATAAGGCAACGGTAAGAAGCAGAAAATCATTAACATTTTAAAGGAATGTTCACAGACCTCCCTCAGCAATAAATGGATCTCATATCTGATAAAATCTCATTAATAAAATGGATCATTGAACACCAGGAATTAATGAAACAGTGCATTTTTAAAGAGATGGTTCCACAAAGAAGCTCCCACTATTAAGAAGAATCTATCCTTTGTGTGTGTCCTGTGATAAATACTAAAGCAACCACCCAAACATTTTGAGGATCTGATTCACACAAACAGGCAAATTATGTTGAGATTCTAGAAAGAGTGCAGAGAAGAGCAACAATTTATGGAACTGGAGGCTGCAACATATAAAGAACGGTTGCTGGAATTGGGTATGTTTAATTTAATGAAAAGAAGGACTAGGGGTGACATGATAGCAGTGTTCCAATATCTAAGGGACTGCCACAGAGAAGAGGGAATCAATCAAAGACCCTGAGGGTAAGACAAGAAGCAATGGATAGAAAGTAATCAAGGAGAGAACCAACTTACAACTAGGGAGAAATTTTATGACAGAACAATTAATCAGTGGAACGTATTGCTCCAGAGGTTGTGGGTACCCCAACACTGAAGAGATTAGATAACCATTTGTCTGAAAGGGTATATGGTTTCTTGCTTGAGCAGGGGTAGGACTAGAAGATCTCCAAGGTCCCTTCCAACTCGGTTATTCTGCTATTTGATGATGCATCACTCAATCTGCAAATTTATCTGAAGCATTTCTCAAAGCCTCTTTGGTAAGGTACTCTGTCACTTTAGAACAAGTTCTTGTGGCTCATTTTCTTATTAGGCATAAACAAGGCTCATCGTGATACAAAATAAGATAGCAGACAAGTGAAAAAATTCCAGCGCAATCACATATCCATCATGCTATTTAAAAATAAGCGGCATCATGCAACCGGAAGAAAAAGGGTTAAAAAACAGTAAGCCAAACAAATTAAATACTTGAGATAGCAGGGCAGGCAGAGGAAATGCTGTATAACTAAATCTATTTTACACCAACAAAATCCTCTTATGTATTTAAGCAGGGGTGGTGTTTTTTTTCTTCTTCACTTGAGTGAGGTCTGTCAAGTTTAGTTTTCCTTTCTCAAATCCAATAAGCCAACATTCTAATCCCAAAAAGCCTCCAAAGCTTTAGTTTTTCCTTGCAGCAAAACCACTCTCTAATCATCCCAATTTTCTTTTCTTTTTTTGCATCTTTCTCAGTTTTGCACTATTTCTTCTTGAAATGAGATGGCAAGAATTATCCATAGTAATCTAAATGCAGTCATTAAAGCTGCTACTTATATTATTATTTCCAATTTTTCCCTTATTATTCCTTGCACAGTTCTTAACGTTTCATACAGCAGCCACATCCCAGTGTGACATTTTCATTGCACTATCATCAAGACTCCCAAGATTCCTTTCCAGTTCAGATCACCCTCAATGCACCTATTTTCCAATATGAGTCAAGATGCACTCATAGACACACGCAACTGAATTTGTCATTTTAAAGCCCGGGGTTTTTTGCTTAGAGAAATTCCTCTGCGTTCTTACAATAATACAATAATACAATAGTAGAGTTGGAAGAGACCTTGGAGGCCTTCTAGTCCAACCCCCTGCCTAGGCAGGAAAACCTATACCGTTTCAGACAAATGGCTATCCAACATCTTCTTAAAGACTTCCAGTGTTGGGGCATTCACAACTTCTGGAGGCAAGCTGTTCCACTGATTAATTGTTCTAACTGTCAGGAAATTTCTCCTCAGTTCTAAGTTGCTTCTCTCCTTGATTAGTTTCCACCCATTGCTTCTTGTTCTACCCTCAGGTGCCTTGGACCTTCTCAATCTCCTTCTCATTTTACTAGCACAAATAATTTTGAATGTCCAATTGGTCATTCCTGGCTTCCTTTAATTTCACCCAATCTATTTAATTTCACCTAACAGGTTGAAAAGACCTGGTTGGAATACATATTGTTTATGTACACTGTATCTCCACTACATATTTCTGTTTCCTGGTGTTTGACTAGTTATCAGTCTGTAAGACAAGCTGCCTAAGTTTGGGGCATTGTGTAGATGGGTACTGAGATGGCCTTGAAGAAAATATGTGGTGAACTTATAGTAACTTTAGAAAACAGCATGGTAAAGACATTCAAGACTGTTCCACCTTGATTCTTATTATTATTAGAAGAAAGGATGAAGAAACATTGTCAGGCTTTCTAGGTTCGATTTTAGCCTGCACCAATAGAAGTGACTTCTAACATTTCATGTGGAGTCTGTTTCCTGGCATCATCTATCTTGAAGGGCTGATAGCATCAAGCCATGTAGGACTGTATATATTAAGACCATCTGAATTGCACCTCTATACCAGTTGGAAATGCATATAGATCCTGAAGTACAGGTGTAATCTGCTCTTGGCAAATGACAACATCAGTAACTGGGACACAGCATTTTGGATCGATTGTAGTTTTCAGATGGTCTTTAAAGGCATCCCACGTAGATGTCATGCCCCAAGAGCTAGTATCCAAGAGGTGGGTGAATTGTATCCCATTCAGTTTTGTACCCACAGATTTCTCATTGGCTGTCCCTTCCACTGTCCATGTCAAAAACTTTCCAGGTCCTCGTCAGCTAGCACTAATGGCTCAATAGCAGATGTTGGTGCTAGGAAGTGGGGAAGAAGAACAAGAAGCTGTGCACTTCCATACAGAGGCTTCCTTCCAGTTACTGAAAGCAACTTAAATGCTTGGCTTCATTCTATTTTTACTTCCTAATTTCTATATCGTTTTTGATCTGGTTATGTTCCTAATCAAGTATCTAGCATTTCCATTAGCACTTCCAAGACTTTTGTTTTCATTGTTTATCAGATTATGGAATCTTGACCCAGGTTTACAGCTCCACTTCAGCTGTTGGTAAACTTGTGTGCAAATACATTTCTCATAATCACTTACCCCAAATTCATCTTTGGTTTGATGCTCTAGCCTAACTGTCCTACATGTCTCTTTCTTGCTCTCTTGCTGCCAATCTTCCAACCAAGCACTCTCGTGATGGGTGTCTGGCTCCTAGCACTTCTGTAAGCCTTGCCCACATTTCCACCATCCCAAACTACTGCCCTCTTCTTCTGCCTGCCTGCTTTGCTTCTCCCCAGCATGTACTTGGCTTCCTAGGGCTTCACCAGCCTTACACACAATTGTATCATGACACCAACAGTATGTCTTGCCTGTCTACTGCATGATTGTTTGCCCTTGCCACACTAAAGCCAGGCATAAAAGTAGCGCTCACTGCAGTTGCCCAGCATCAAAGTGATAAGGGCATGAATCAAGGTTGTAAGATTATTATGCGACACTGATGACGTTACCAAGCTGGGTAATGAAAGAACATAACCAAGCTCAGAGCGCACCTGCAGTTCAATCCTGAGCTACAAATATTCTCTTCTGTTGAGATCCTTATTATTAACTATTGATAAAATAAATTGCATGAAGAAATATATATTTTTCATATTGTGATTCAACTCCAGATGAATTTTGATAAAGTTATGGAGGATAAGACAGTTACTACTATGATAGCCAAATAGCTTCTCTGGAATTAGATTTTCAGATAGATAAAACATGCTGTTTGGAAGACAATTCTATACCGATGATAGGTATTTGCATCTTATAACTGTAATATCTAAACTAAATATTTATTCAACCATATATTCAATGCATGGTTAGGAGCTGAAGAATTTTTCAGCCATTTAATAGTATGAATGTCAGGCATGGATGACAAAAATCTAACATGATCAACCAAAGGGGAGGGAAAAAACCCCTCAGTTTAAAACTTCAGCCATGACCATTAAAAAATATTTTGTAATGCCAAGTGCTGTTAAGATACCAATTACCCAAACAGGTGGCTGGCCTTTCATCATTAAATGTCTTTAAATGGAGACTAGAAAACCATCTGCTTGGGAGGGTTCAAATTGGAATTCTTGCATTAAGCAGATTTCAACTCCAACATTCTCTGATTTATTAATCTTTCCTAAATATTTAATAATTTCTATTCTTTATGGTTGAAATTAATAACAGATCTCAAAACTGAGAGAGATATAATAAACCAATATGAATTAAACACAGTTCTGATCGTGCACTACCTGCAAGAATAGGAATGCATGATCTCAAGATCAGAAGATCAGAAGAAATGGTCATATGATCTGTGGATATGATTTTCAGGAGGGAGCCCCTTGGACTTCAATAAGGAATCTCTATATGGTTCTTCTATCAGAGCCACTTGCAATGTGTAACTTAGAAATGGCCAACAAATAACCAAGCAAGTATCTCTGTAGTCCCAAAGCATTAAAATAACATTAATATTTCTGAATAGGAAACCACAAATGCCTTTCTTTTTGATTCTAAAAATTCTAATTCTGCAATGATGCCCTAGTCTAACGATTTGCAGTTACTCTTCACATAAAAACCATAAAATGCTCTTGGCAAAACACAGTATTACATCACCACAGGACAACCTGATAAGACAATTTCACTCAGGATGCAGAAAGATAACTACAATCTTGATCACTGTTCAAAAGATTTACTAGGAAAAAATCAGGTACCTAGATATGGGAAAATATAAAGCAAGATAAGGGTTTTATTCCTAAATATGACAATAAAATGGAGTTGCTAACTGGTTGAACATAATAATGGAAAGACAACGAAAAAAGCCCAAAATATATGGAACATGGATAAATATGAAACTGATATGGGGAGGTTATAAAGCAGAGGTTTGTGTTTCACTATTATACATGATAATTAAACTGAGTTGCGAATTGATGGAAAATGACAACAGAAGGATAACTAAACATCGGTTAAAATATATGAAATATGGATATATATAGAACTTTTAAAATGATGAATAAAGTGAGATGTTTACTGCTTGTCATTTTACATAATAGTTTAAGGGAATTGTAATGAACATTGAACAGTGAAGTTTGTCATTTATAGACAATTTAAGGGTAATCAAATCCAAATCAAATTGGGGGCACGTAAGGATGTATAATTATATAAAGATAATGATGAGAATAACTGAGAACTGTAACCAGGTCTACATCTTGATCAAAATTAGGCTGGGGGGGGGCTTAAAAGATATATATATCTTTATATATATATATACACACACACACACTTTTTTGTTCTATTCTTTTTTTAAGAAAGGAGGAGAATATATGTTAAAATTAAATATGTATATCGAAAAGGAACTATAAATACCATCAACATAAAATGGAGCTTGTTCAGGAGCTGAAATACACCAAGTAAATGAGATGAAGAGTGGGAAGAAAAAGAAAGAGGTAAGGGAAGAAAAGAGGAATAGGAGAGAGGGTAAGGAGGGGGGAAGAGGAGGAGAGAAATGAGGAGTGGAGAGGGGGAGAGGAGGAGGAGAGAGGAAGGAGAAATAGAGAAGAGAAGGATGACAGAGGGAAGAAAGGAGGTAGGGATGGGGAGGAGAGGGAGAGGGAGAAGAAAGTGATGGATAAGGATAAATATGGTGTATGGAGAGCAGAAGAGCTAATAATTGTGTTTTGGGAGTTGATGATAAGATGAATTGATGTAGACATTTAATAATACAAAATGATGTTGGCTGCGTAACAGTATACATGTGATTATATGTTGTGAAAATGGAAAAATAAAAGAAAATACTAAAAAAAAAATCTTGATCATTGTATTTTGGCTGAAGCTGCAGATTAACACACTGTAAAGTTGTCCGAAGACCAATAGAGGTTGGATAAAAATATCAAATAAAAAAATATCAAAAATATCAAAAAGAAGTCAACACCTTTGTTAGTCATAGAGTCTAGATCTTTCATGTCTGGGCTCAGGATGTCATATTGTGGATTTTCTTGGTCTCCTCTTCCCTATCTTCCCATAGTTCCATGATAGAGGCCACATCAATTGATTTTAATGAATAAATATGAGAAGGGATAACTCATCACTGGTTGCTCTTTTCCAATAAAGGCCATTTTCGTAATTGGCCATATGGAAGTCCAGCATCACCTTCTATGATCAGTGTTACTATCAAGATTGATATTCTCAGCTCCTATGCAAAATTTTAATTTAAAGCATTCTGTTTTAGATTTGCTGTCCCTCTCTTCATTCAGGGATTGGTCTAAATTAATTCTTTTTGGACTTTGTATGAGGACATGTGAATATCCTGCCACTGTCTACTTATCAGCCAATATGCAACCGTATTCCTTCATCTTATTGCCAATCCACTATCTCTGCAATTCTAGCTGCATCTGCCTCTCTGTGATTTCTCAGCAAGAGCCAGGTTTTTGCATCCATTGGCTCTGCATTCCTGCCAAAGCCCGGCCGAAACCAGAGCCGCTACAGCTGCCAGGGTTTATTTACACACATTCCTCACTTAAATTGAATTAATGAGCATAATTGAACTCAGGCAATGTCCTCTGTAGTTCTTATTTCTCTTTGCTCCTTGTGACATTTCTTTTCTGGGACACGGAACTGCTCTTGTTGTCTTTAAAGGGGGGAAAAAGCAGCGGTATGTCTCGTATAACAAGGTATAATTGTTAAAGTGCCTCCCATGCAAACTATACAGCCTCTGACCAATCAATTCCACGGTTTATCGCTACTGCAGGCCTGTTTATGTCTTGTGGATTTCTACTGGATGTACACCTGAGTAAATTATTGTAGAAATGCAGCTTAAAAGTTTCAGCAAACACAGAGAAGAATAAGCTGGGATTGAGTTCCTCAATTTGATCATTGAGGATTTAAAAATTTAATTTAATTTAATTTAAGCAGGCTGTTGAATTTGTTATTGATGAGCTCCACTTATTGTATCAAATGGCATATTAGCTCAAAATCAAGGATCCCGTGTGGCAAAGCAAAGTTGTAGAGTTCTCTCGTAGATGCCAAAAGAATTTAAGCAACTTTGGTTTTTTCCACTTCACTTTTGCAGGCTCTTAACTTTCATGTCTTCAAAAAATTTTTAAAAAATCCCTTCAAACAGATAACTGTACAGCAGAAGACTCTACACTGTGTTCATCCAATGAGTGAAGATTTTTCTGCATTTGCTGTCAATGGGTATGCTTGAACACATTATTGGACCACCAGAATTCCTGTGTTTTATATATTTACTAGCTGATAATCCGGCATTGCCCAGATATTTATTTATAGGGGCAAAATGCCCGGACCAAATGTAATTTCTAATGTTGGATTTTCCCCCTACCAGAGGGAGCCTCCTTGTGGAGTGCTGTAAAACCATTACCATGGCAACTCTACTGTGCTGTACAGTAGAAGCCATTTTACGGCAGTACAGTAGAAGTCATTTTAAGGCACAACAGGCTGTATCTTAACAGAACACACACACCGAGGGGTGTTAGGGGTGTCTTACCCTCACAGTATTTTTTTCCAGAGTATTTTTTTCCAGAGTATTTTTTTCCAGAGAGTAAGTCATCTGTGTACCAAATTTGGTTGAAATTGCTAAAGGCGTTCCAGAGTTATGCTGGAACACACACACACACACACACACACACACACACAAACACAAACACACACACATTTTTATATTTATTTATTAATCCAATTTATAGGCCGCTCCCTCTCCACCAAGGGACTCGGGGCGGCGTGTATGTATATAGAAGAAGATAAAGTTAGTCAAACATTTACAACCTGGGAACGTTATGAATGTAAGATTTACACCATCACTCCCCTTTAATCAATAAAATCAAGATTGATTTACCAAACTGAATCAGAAGCTTTTTACTTAAAATAAGATTGTGGTAACGTCATTTCTGAGAAAAGTACATTCTTAGTTTAGAATTCAAACTTTAGTCAGTCTAACACAGTTCTGGATCTTTAACTGATCCAACTCAGAAGTATTCATTAATGGCTTGCTAATAAATTTGTAGAGATCCCTGTTCTGTATCTGGTTATCTCCATGGGCCATGGATTCTTAACCTTTCTGTTTATATTTTGGTTTACTTGTATTCATCTGCCAACTTCACTGACTCACTTGAAAAAAAGATGTATTTTCCTTAACTCAACTTACTGCAGTAAATTTCAAAAATAATTTGACTAAGTCTATTAATAACCAGCCCTGTAAATTTGCAAGATATTTATTGCTCAATTAGTATCTTTCCTTTTCACCAGAACTATATAAGGCAGTGATATTGCTGAATCAATGCTTAGTTATGATAATAGGGCCAAAAATTCAAGCTAGATAAATCAGAGCTATTATTAATACATCTGCCCAGAAAAATGGTGTTCAATATGTTTTGAATGGGGTTGAAACAGGGGTGAAATGCTCTGAAGTCTGCTACTGGTTTGCTTCACACACGCATGCGCGCTTTGTGTGCATGCACACCGGATTAAGAAACCATTTCTGAGTGTGCAAAGGTAAGTAGAACAGCGAGGGGGGGGGGGATAGCTGTGCCGCGCAATTTAGATTCACTAGAAATCTAAATCGCGTGGCACAGCTGATTGTTGCACAGTTGATCATCGGAACTTTTAAAAACTTTTTAAAAAAATTGCCCTATGCAATTTCTAGCAAATATAAATTGCACGGCACAGTTGATTGTGGCACAGCTGATTGTTGGAACTACCAGTTCGCCCGAACCGGTAGTGAAAAAAATGCTAAAAAAAGTTTTTTAAAGTTTCTGATGACCAGCTGTGTGACAATCAGCTGTGCAGTGCAATTTCTAGCATTTTTTTACCACCGGTTCGGGCGAACTGGCCCAAACCGGTAGCATTTCATCCCTGGATTGAAACCACTTCTAAAGGAACAAGTTCATAGCTTCTTGGGGATTCTTCAGGAACAAGCTTTGACACTAAAATATAACAAATCTCTGGGGCAAGATGCAGGTTTGGCCAACATAGATTGGTGCATCAGCTGGATAGATAGCTTCGTTGCAATAATGTACACACAGTAATTCTTCTATAGATTACTGCACTGTGTTATGTGAAGGGATGCCTTTGAACACGATTAACACAAAATGCTGAGGCAAAACTCTTTAAATGGATGAGCTGAATACAGTTCATGTGGATCACAGTGAATCATAGCCCAACTCAAGGTGCTTGTTTTATCATAGAAATCCTTCAAATCTTAGAACCGCAGCATTTGAATTGCACATTCTTCAAAGTTTCCAGGGGCCCTCTTAAAATAATGCAGTGTGTTTCAATCTCAGCAACTTCAAGAAGTATGGACTTCAACTGCCAGAATTCCTCATGTGGGCTGGGGAATTCTGGGAGTTGAAGCCCATACTTCTTACACGGCTGAGATTGAGAAACACTGGGCTAAGGCATGGCAAACTACTACCCAAAAGCTAGACTTCTCAATAGTTAACCCAAATTTTGGAATGCCCTCCCAGGGAGATTTATTTACCTATATTTTTAATATCTTTTCATGCCATGCAAAATATTTTTATTCTCCCAGGACATTTGCAATAATGCTGCTGTTGCTGTGATGTTTAACTTCTGTTGCTCATTATTTCTAAGTTACTCCTTTTTATTTCATTCCCTTTTTCTCTCTCTTCGTGCTGATCAGAAAGCTTCAGGTTTAAGTCCACACTAGAAACTCACTGGGTGTTTTTGGTTTCATCACTTGCTCTAAGCTCTAAGGGTAGGGGAGGAAAAGGCAGAACACACATATAATAAATAAATAAATATATTAGATGGTGTTGATTTTACATTCTTTTAGTTAGCTTTTATTGAAAACCATTTTGAGATTTTAAAAAAATAAATCAGGACACATGCATATTGTAATTGGTGGTTATTGTTTTTACTCTTTGTATATTGGGTTTTTATATTTTGTAATATGGGACGTGGTGGCTCAGTGGCTAAGACGCTGAGCTTGTCGATCAGAAAGGTCGGCATTTCAGCGGTTCGAATCCCTAGTGCCGCAAAACTGAGTGAGCTCCCGTTACTTGTCCCAGCTTCTGCCAACCTAGCAGTTTGAAAGCACGTAAAAAATGCAAGTAGAAAAATAGGGACCACCTTGGTGGGAAGGTAACAGCGTTCGGTGCGCCTTCGGCGTGCCTTCGGCGTTTAGTCATCCCGGCCACATGACCACAGAGACATCTTCGGACAGTACTGGCTCTTCGGCTTTGAAATGGAGATGAGCACTGACCCCTAGAGTTGGGAACGACTAGCACATATGTGCGAGGGGAACCTTTACCTTTACTTTACATTTTGCATGCCTCCTAGAATCACTGAAAGGGAGTGGTCAGCCATATATATTCTCTAAATTAATAAATAAAATATGTTCATATAATTATGACTGCAAATACTGGAAACGAATAATCTCAGACAGGACAATTACCCCCATTTCCAGTTTATGTGATTCCCATCAGCTTCTGCTTTGTCACCGTGGGAAACCGGATGCTGGATTAGATAAACCTTTGGTCTTCTTAGAGACTATTTAATCTTCTATGTGGTAGGCACCTGCTTTCTCATTATGAGTCATATAAGCCACATGCCTATACAGACTGTCTGGTGAAGAATGATTGTTTCCTCAGCTTATCTGTGGCCTCAAAACATTTGTGATCAGACCACACTCAGCAGAGCCGAAATGGGCAAGTTCAGGATCACCGAAGGCAGGAATTCAAACAAATGGAAGTGATAACACTGATGTTAGCCAGCCCTATACAAGACCATTCTTTCTTCCTGCCCTTCCGGTGTTGGTTAGGATGAGAGGAAAAAAGGAGCAGCAGTCAAGAAAATATAAGCATACATTCACTTCAGCCAATAACAGGGAATAGTTTTACTTTAGAGGCAGTCACACTTAAAAACCCCTGAAGTGCTTCACCTTTGCCAGGAAAATGTAACCGAAAGCTCCATTTTCCAATATAACTTTCCAATATAAGGCCCCCCAAAATGAAAAAGGCAGTGATGGTTCTCCCCTACCCACTCCTTTGATTCCTATAAAGGGAAGCGTGGCAGATATTTCTTGACTAGGTTTAGTTTCGTTTAGTTTTTGCAATGTATTGCAATGCTAAAAATAGCACAGCCATAACAAGCATAGGCTTTATCCCTGCCAACAACGACAAGTTCCTTTTTTAAAAACTGAGATCAACCATTTATCATAACAGCAAATTTCTTAAGATAAGAAAGGGTTTAAAAATAGCAACCTAAATAATAAAATTATGATCTGCAAAATTGTTTTGGGATGGGCAAAGCAGGAGTTTCTACCTCTTTCGGTTCCTTGTTCCAGCCAGAGCTGCTACTGCTCCTTTTGGTTAAGTCCAGTTCACAGCTTGAAAAACCATTGAATTCACTTCCATATCTCTGCAAAGGTATTTACTCTTCATTATGTTATGCCTTCCATCTGCTTGGAGTGCAGTCCAAGAAACATTGGAAAGGCACATCAAACAGACCAATGGACCATTAATAATGAAAGTGAATAAGATCGGCACTGGAATTCTTGTGCAGAAATCTGATTTATGACTTAGTATGTGAATGAAGATTTTTTTTGCCAACTAAATAGCAACAGTACCTAGACTTATATACTGCTTCACAGTGCTTTACAGCCCTCTCTAAGCAGTTCACAGAGTCAGCATATTGCCCCCAACAATCTGGGTCCTCATTTTACTGACCTTGGAAGGATGGAAGACTGAGTCAACTTTGAGCCTGGTGAGATTTGAACGGCAAAATTGCAGACAGCCAGCAAATTGCAGGCAACCTATCAAACTGTGTTTTTACATTTTTATGTTTTGATTATTGAAAACCCCAAGAATGAAATGAGTACAGGCAGTGGTGGGATTCAAACAATTTAACAACCGGTTTACCCGTGGTCAGGTTGGCCATCATGGGAGGCGTGGCCCATCCCCATTGTCCAGCTCGGGATGATCCTCCCATAATGGCTAACCTGACCCTGGGTGAACTAGTTGTTAAATTACCGTAACCCCCCCCCCCACTATCAAAGTGGATGTGGGTGCTCTGCTGCAATGGAGAAACAGGCAACAGAACAGCTGGCATGACAGGAAGTGGCGGAGCAGAGAAAAGAAAGAGGGAAAGCGGCTTTCTCCTTCCCTCACCTGGGCTGCTCTGTTTCCCATTTCTCCATTGCAGCGCAGCAAAGTGCAGCGGCCAGGATCCCCTTTGATAGTGGGGGGAGGGATAATTTAACAACCGGTTCCCCCAAACCAGTGCGAACCAGCTGAATCCCACCATTGTTATTGGTAGTTCTCAACTTATAACCAACAGTTTAGTAACTATTTGTAGTTACAACAGCACTAAAAAAAAGTGATTCAAGATTGGTCCTTGTATTTATGACTATCACACCATCCTCATGATCAAAATTTGGGCAGTTGGCAACTGGCATGTATTCATGATGGTTGCAGCATCCTGGGTCACGTGATTGCCATTTGCAATCTTCCCAAGGCAGGCAAGTCAACAGGGGAAGTTGGATTGGCTTAACAGCCATCTGAGTCACTTAACAACTGCAACAATTCACGTAACCATGGCAAAACAGGTTGCAAAATTGGGTGCAGCAACTCATTTAACAACTCTTTTTTTTTAGCAGCAGAAATTCTGGTCCCAACTGTGGTTGTAAATAGAGCACAATGTAGGTAACATATACATTTTTTTTGTAAAGAAATAAGAAAGCAAATAAGTCAAAGCTGTGATGTAAAATGTGAGTGATACATTAGACACAAACCAATCACAATTGGAACAGTCAGTTTTCTAAGCATGCCCAAGGAAATAATGAAAGCACAAGGAAATAAAAAGAAAATATAGATATAAAGGTGTTGAGAAAAATATGAGGACCTGGCGTAGCCCAGTGATGTGAAGAATAGTAGAATACTAAGCATAAGATATTAAGGCCAAGAAAATGGTTTTTGATTCAGTGACGCTTTGATCGAACGGCCCCACTGAATCAGATTAGTGAACTGAAGCAGAAACCCCCTTTGAAGCAGCAAATTGAGTCAGGGGGCTTTGAAGCTTCTCTATGCTCATGGATAAGTTACTGTATACCCAGAAGTCGCCTGTCTTTGGTATGTTGTCTCACTGCACAATCCTGTTTCTGTTCCCTCTACTAATTATTTAAGTAATTAATATAGCATACGGTACTGACGACAAGTCTTGGCAGAAGTGAGAGAGTCCTTTCCAGGAAGGAACAAACTTGCTAACCCTTCTGGTGACCATCCCAAAACAGTGATCACAATCAGCAAATCACACAACCTGAAAGATATATGTGAGTGGTGATTCTTCAGTGTGAAGTCTGGCACTCCAGAAAAATAATCCTCCAGTGTCGTCGTCCGCCCCCCCCCCTCCCCAAGGATAGAGTTCAAGGCCAATGGCATCTTTGGTGTTAGTATCATAAATGTGCTGGAAGCGTAGCTATTGGGTATCAGTGTTCTCATTCTTTGAATAGTGTAGTCAGACAATTGTTCACACTGAGGTTTTAGTCTCTTTATATCAGGGGTCCTCAAAACTTTTTAAACAGGGGGGCAATTCACAGTCCTTCAGACTGTTGGGGGTGCCAGACCAGCTGGGTGGGGATGGCTAAGTGGTCCCGTGACTGGGTGAGCATGGCCAATATAGTAATCTGTTAAACAATACACACACATTAATTTGTTATACTCGTGGGGGTGGAAAGCAGGTTAGTGAAGGGATGTGGCTGCTTTGGGGAGGGGCTGTGAGGGACTTATGTTTGTGTCTGTCTGTCTGTCAGTCTATCTCTCTCTGTCCCTCCCTCTCTCTCTCAATCTCTGTCCCTCTGTCCCCCCCCCCTCTCGTTGTTTTTGGGCTGTTTTTCGGGCCAAAAACGGTCCGAAAAATGACACCACATGGCTGCTGAAGTGTTACAATATTGTTGGGAAGGGCTTATTTTCAGGGGAGGGCTTATTTTAGTGCATGTGCTCAAAAGTCCGATTGGGCTTGTTATCCATCTTATTTTTGGGGAAATAGGGTAACTGTCAAGCCTAGCAGCATAAATTTTGAGCTCCACTGTGGTAGAACTATCTATATTCAGCAAAAGTAAAAGGCATGACTATGTTCCAGATTATATTCCAAAAGAAAATATATTAAGTTTAATTTGAAGGCCACTAGATGTCTTTTTTTATTAAAAAAATCCAGTTTCTATACATTGAACTTGAAGTATCTTGCCTTATATGTCACTTTTTTAAAAAGGCACACAAACAGAGGAAGATTTGTTATCAAGTTAGAGAACTTGGCTCAGCACTGTCTGCATAACTGGCAGCAATTCCCAAGAATTTCAAGTATTGGATTGACCTGGGAGTTACAAATATACAATAGCAGAGTTGGAAGGGTACCTTGGAGGTCTTCTAGTCCAACCCCCTGCCTAGGCAGGAAACCCTATACCGTTTCAGACAAATGGCTATCCAACATCTAGACTTCCAGTGTTGGGGCATTCACAACTTCTGGAGGCAAGCTGTTCCATTGATTAATTGTTCTCACTGTCAGGAACTTTCTCCTCAGTTCTAAGTTGCTTCTCTCCTTGATTAGTTTCCACCCATTGCTTCTAGTTCTGCCTTCAGTTGCCTTGGAGAATAGTTTGACTCCCTCTTCTTTGTGGCAACCCCTGAGACATTGGAACACTGCTATCATGTCTCCCCTAGTCCTTCTTTTCATTAAACTAGTCATTTGCATTCTTTAGCAAGTTAAGATCTATCTGGGTCATCACCACCTGAGTGGTGTAAATGGATGTGGAGCCTTCTTGGAACTGTTGAAAGGACTGTGTTGAGGATGAGAAGTGAAACTTCTTTAAAGAAAAACCAGAAAATCCAGTTGCGTCTTCAAAAAGCACCTTTCAGACAACCATGACCTGGATGATTGAGAATCTCTATAGACATTTGCATTTGCTTTAACTTTACGGACTAGCTGGATCATGGTGTCAGTATACTGAAGGAAGGAATATAGTCAATATACAGTCCAAGAAATCCAGTTTTCTTTTTTAAGCACTCAAAAAGATATATATGTTACATTATCATATATCTTCACCATATGAGTTTCCGCAAGAGTTTGCTTGGGCAGGAAATTATTTTCATTAAGCTAGACATACCCAGTTCCTGCATCCGTTCCTCATATGTTTTAGTCTCCAGTCCCCTAATAATCTTTGTTGCTCTTCTCTGCACTCTTTCTAGTCTCCACATCTTTTCTACATTGTGGCGACCAAACCTGAATGCAGTATTCCAAGTGTGGCCTTACCAAGGCATTATAAAGTGGTATTAACACTTCACGTGATCTTGATTCTCTCCCTCTGTTTATGTAGCCTAGAACTGTGTTGGCTTTTTTTGGCAGCTGCTGCATACAGTTCTCGGCATACAAATTGTTGGACCCTACCATGGAATAACAACATAATTCTCTGAATTTCTTTGGACAAAGCATTGTGATTTCTGTCTTATAAAAGCATATATGGTCCGCAGGATCATTTAGACACAACACTAGTAAGTAAGTAAAATGAGCAAATTGGTGAACTTAAAGATAAGGTTCTCCTATGTGCTATTCGTTCCCAACTCTAGGGGGAGGTGCTCATCTTCATTTCAAAGCTGAAGAGCCAACGCTGTCTGAAGATGTCTCTGTGGTCATGTGGTCGGCATGACTAAATGCCAAAGGCGCACGGAACACCTTCCCACCAAAGGTGGTCCCTATTTTCTACTTGCATTTGTACATGCTTTCGGACTGCTCGGTTGGCAGAAGCTGGGACAAGAAATGGGAGCTTACCTCATTATGCGGCCGCTAGGGATTCGAACTGCCAAACTGCCAACCTTCTGATCGACAAGCTCAGCATCTTAGCCGCTGAGCCACTGTGTCCCTTGGTGAACTTATATGTAGTCTAAAACAACATCATCCCTAAATCTCACCCTTGGAGAACATCTAACTGAAAGGACTCATCTTCACATGTGGAAGCAGTCTAAAATTTTCTTTGGGGAAAATGTGGAAGTTTAAATCCAGGTTCTCTTCATGAGAATGTCCTTTTGCTTCTGCTGTTCCCCTTTCTGTCTGGAAATGTACAGGAAACTGAATACATAACAAAACATGTTTAAAAAGTAGACTTTTGGCCACTTGCTTAGTTGTGGAATATTTGAGTGATGTGTATGATCATATGAATGATCAAATAAAAATAATCCTTTCTCAGACAAGACAAAGCAACAGATCACTTGGGGGGGGAAAACTCTCAAAACCAATGAATACTTCATCTTGCAGTCTAACCACAGCACAATATTTGAGATCTTAGCAAAGCTCTATTTCACGGAATTTTTTTAAAATGGAAGATGGTGAGATTACTATGCAATACAAATCACTTTTGTGCCTTGGAAGCCAAATACAACAAAATCTGAGAACCTTATACTAAGATAAAGAATCCCCCCTCAAACTGGAAGATACCAATGGTCCATCTATTTCCTGTCTCTAAATATGGCCTTTTCCAATGGCTTCTGCGAGGCCCTTGGACTGCAAGGCAATCAAACCGGTCAGTCCTAGAGGAGATCAACCCTGCCTGCTCCTTAGAAGGCCAGATCCTGAAGATGAAACTCAAACACTTTGGCCACCTGATGAGAAGGAAGGACTCACTGGAGAAGAGCCTCATGCTGGGAAAGACTGAGAGCAAAAGAAGAAGGGGAGAACAGAGAATGAGGTGGCTGGACGGAGTCACTGAAGCAGTTCACGTGAGCTTAAATGAACTCCAGAGGATGGCAGAGGACAGGAAGGCTTGGAGGAACATTGTCCATGGGGTCGCGATGGGTCGGACACGAATTCGCAACTAACAACAACAATGGCTTCAAAGTTTGCCCCTCCAGGGAGAAGCATCTTGTGTTGCTACTATGGGTAATCCTTGACTTACAAAAAGTTCTTTAAATTCAAACTTTAGTTCAAAGTTACAACGGCACTGAAAAAAGTGACTTATGACCATTTTTCACACTTAACGACCATTGCAGCATTCCCATGATAATGTGATCCAAATTTGGACATGGGGATCATGTGATCCCCTTTTGCGACCTTCTGACAAGCAAAGTCAATTGGGAAGCTAGATTGACTTAACAACTGTGTTACTAACTTAACAATTATACAATAATACAATAGTAGAGTTGGAAGGGATCTTCCAATTACAGTGAGTCACTTAACAACTGTGGCAACGAAGTCGTAAAATGGGGCAAAACTTACTTAACAATCGTCTTGCTTAGCAACAAAAATTTGAATCTCAATTGCGGTCATAAGTCGAGGACTATTTGTATTACCAACAATAATGGGGGTGGGGGAGGGGATGGGATTCTGATCTGAGTTGGGATCAGATCCTTGAAGAAAAGTTTTGCAACCTTGGTAACTTTAATATGACTGGGGAATTCTGGGAGCTTAACTTCCCATCTTAAAGTTTGTCAAGGGTGAGAAACATTGCATTAAAGGTTCAAACTTTGAGGCTGGTAACCAGGAGGGGGTTGCTGCTGGTTTTACTACCGATTTGCAATCCACGTGCAATGCTTTGCATGCGCAGAACAATTTACAGTGAACTGCACAAGCGCAGTCACTAAAATCCAAAATGGTGGTGGCCCAGCGGCGGCAAGGGAACCAATTTGGGGGATGTAGCAGGCCTGGGTCACTGCCGGTTCTGTGAACCAGGCCTGACTTCTACTACCAGTTCAGCCAAACCGGCCAAACCAGTAGCAACCCACCTCTACTGGTTACCCTTGTTGACATTTCAGCATTTAGCTCAGCATCCCCTTCTATTCATTTAATGTGGAGATCAATTGAACCCTTTCTCACATCGTTCAAATGCAGAAGTTAAGAAATATACAGTACTGTAGTTATAATCACCAATCATGAGTCCAATAATTTGTTTATATCAGGGATGAGCAACCTTTAAGTGTTAAACACTAGGT
Organism: Natrix helvetica; assembly: GCF_964273705.1. Classification (NCBI taxonomy): domain Eukaryota; kingdom Metazoa; phylum Chordata; class Lepidosauria; order Squamata; family Natricidae; genus Natrix; species Natrix helvetica. The sequence continues at coordinate 22,669,007 of NC_138550.1, forward strand.
TAGTAAAAATGAGTGGGCTCCTATCACCTAGATAGGGAGGATCAGACTTTGGTGTCAATTTGAGGGATTTTCTTTTCTTTTTTTCAAATAATAATGCATACGTATGAAGGCTTATGCACTATAATTCTCACGTGTTATAAAATGGAAGGAATCTGGGAAGCCAGTTTCTACTAATCAGAATTCTAGGAGACTTAAGGTTCACACACACCTAATTTATATATATATGTTTAGGTCTATGCATTATTAAGGCTTATGGATATTTTTTTTTTGAGCAGCATTACGTTCTATAAACATGCAACAATTCTTCCTTTGAGACAAAGTTCACACCTGTCAACTTCATGTTCCTGTCATTTACTGGTATTAATACAGAGTGCTCTCTATCTCTGTTTGTGTCTGTCTGTGTGTATGCGCGCGCGAGTATGAGATCAAAGAGTATTAAGTAACATGCTTGAAGCAGAAAGCATTTTGCAGAATATTCACATAGAAACTAAATGCTTCTGTGTGATTTCTTTATACAGAGATCTGAATGTTATGCTGGAGCAGATGTTTAACCACAAGTGTGACACAATCATATATACTTTCCTTGTAGCTACAACAAAATTAGGACTGAGCTCAAATTACTTGAAGGCTTCCACAACTGTTTCAGCCATTGTTAAAAAAAAAAAACATTTCTTGCTTCAGACAATTTTAATGTAGCTGAAGAAATGTTGGCTATTCATTTATACTGTTCAAACAGTCCTGAATGACATTACTACATAAGGAAATACCATTGGCTAATTAATAATAATTATATTAATAATAATGTTCACTATGTGATATTATTTAATTGGAACTATTCTTGCTATTCCAGTAATCATTCAGATCTACAAAATTAAATAATTTTGTTAGTTTTTAATTGTAACTGAACTTGTCCTGATTTGATTCTGATTTCTGTTCAGGAATAAGACTACTATGCATTAAAAAAGGAGTCAGTTTCTGGTTAATTGAAGGCACAAAAATATATATTTTAATTTGTTAGGTATAAAAACGAGTAGTGTTAACCAATAGCTTAAATGGCATACCTAGTTGTCAGAAATAAGTCCAGTAAACTATGGAATTAATGAAGTATAAATGATGTCAATAAGTGACAAGGGGAACAATTGTACATAAAAAAATGAAAATACAATTTCCCAAGAAATAATCATTAATTAATTTGGCAGTGAATGCAGAGAATCCTACATAAATTCAAAACAAAACCTTACAATATTTTTTTAAAAATATCAACTTCTAATATGTGGATTTAAAACTTAAGTATACTTAGAATGCAGCATTAGCCAATACATTTGAGCTTATCGTACAGGACTGTAAAAAAAAAGACATTTAATTGCTTTTCATTTGATGCTTGTAATCAATTTCAGCCTAATTTATGGAAATATGAATTAGAATCATGATGCCAAGAATATATTGAGGATGCTGTGGAATAATATCTAAAGACTTAGTTGTTTCTCTGCCAGTCACAGGCATCTTGGCAAATCCTGTTTTGTCAGCTGTCATTCTTTCTTTTCACCCTAGAAATCTGTCCATGCCAATTGTTTAAAACCCAATTATCCCCTATCTTAAACCAGAACACTAATGTAATATTTATTAGACCATTACCAGCTTTGACAGTAAATGGTGAGTATAATTCCCTTGTGTAAGAGAAGCTATTACTAACTTCAGAACTGATGAGTAACGTTTAAAATGTTCTTTTTTTGGTTGGTTATTATTTTGCTTCTTTTCGAAAGCAGAGTTATATTTTGTAAAAATAAAATTGTTAACTTTCTTGGTTTTATACTTCTTTTTTTCCTTCTTAGGAGCAGTACTCAGTTTTCACTGCTAATTGATTTCAATCTCTATTCCTTCTCTGATCAGAATATTTGCATAAGATGTATAGGGAGGAAACAATTAATGAAGAAGCTGCTTTATCATGAGATTGACAACTGCCCCCTCTAATTTATTACACCCTACACTCACCAGCCTTGGTTCTTTAGATCTTTGCCACCTTACTTGGAAAGATTAGCGGCTTAACTATAACTTCGGAAGACAAACCATGTGCTGTAATATCAAGCTATTGACTGTGAATGAACGGTCCATTCATTCCTTCATGATATATGTCCTCTATTACTCTCACCCATCTTCTCAGCTGCAGAGATGTACTGCAGTATTGAGCACTGATGTATCTAGGGGCCATATCCCTTTCCTGCCTCTCCACAGTGAACGTAGAATTGTTCTTGTCCTTCAAGCATGCCCCCCCCCCAACATTTTCATCCGATGGACTGTTTGCATACGTGTACAGCAAAAATAGGCAAATACAGGGGTGGGCTTCAAAAATTTCAGCAACGGGTTCTCTGCCCAGTTGCAGGGTGGGCGTGGTCATTCTGGGCATGGTTGAGACACCCTCCTGCACCATGGTGGCAGGGGTGTGTGTTTTTGCCTTCCCCAGGCTCCCGAGGCCCTCTGGAGGCTGGAAATGGGCCCTTTTTCCGGCCTTCCGGAACTTCTGGGAGGCCCGCTTTTTCCCACTTCCTGAGCCTGCACACGGGCCCTGCACTTACTTTGCATCCAAAATGGGCTGCATGGCGACTCCTGGGAGGGGTGTGGCAGGGTGGAATGGGTGGGGCCAGCCAGGGCTGGGATTTGGAGATTCTCGAAACTAGCCATAACGTTAGCCGAACCAGGGTGAACCTGTAGCAGCCCACCCCTGGGCTAATAGCAGTTGCTGATATGCTGAGTAACTCTTACACCTGAAAGGTGTTATGGAAAGGAAAGTGAAGCTTGGATCCAACCCCATAGAAAAAGAAAATGTTCCTATGATGGACAATTGTAGAAATGGGATTCATGAGAGGAAGAACCAGCAAGGCCCTCAATTTAGGAAGAAGGTTGGGGATTTCACAATGATATAATTGAGACATCTCCAAAGTGAAATGTTTTATGCTCTTCTCTCCTGCTATAAGTTGCTTAGCATATGTGTTGGTGTTATGCTCTGCTGCTAACATATTTGTCTCTGTACTATCTGGGTTGGCAAGGAAGGACCAGGAACACAGATTTGGAACTTTTCTTCTCTCTGGGAAATATTATAAAACAGGGAAAGGAGACTCGGGCTTGGAGCTGGGATTTCATTTTGAAATCCTTTCTTTTATTCATAAAAACCATTTCCCTTCTATTATAAAAAAGACGGATACAAATGGGGCAAACATACATATTGCAAACTTTATTTCATCTACTAACAGAGAGCACAATTATTTGATTACAATGGGCACAAACTGATTTTATTTTCTTAGGTCCTCTTTTTTTAAAAAAAAAATCTCCTATTTTTCTTGTTCCCATTGGGCCCTTGAATGGTTTTGACGGGATCATTATTTCACCCTATTCTCCATAGACTGAAATCATGACACCGAAGGGAAAGATTTCACCACCTGGAACCGAATAGATATTGAAAAAGCAAATCCAAAATCCCACCAACATTTTAAGAGTTAACTGTAAGTGACCTGCAGAGGTCCCCTTCTGGTTGTAACCCCCAATAATTTATTTTGCAGGTATATTTCCTTTCATTTCCACAAGTCTGAGAAAAAGAATACTCAAAATCCTGAGGAGATATATAATATGCCTTGCAAAAACTTTTGGTTTACAACTGGTGTATTGTAAAAGAAACCACCAACTAGGAAACCTTCTAAGGAGAGTATTAATGTACAATCAAATCTGGGTCACAAATGCATGCCAATGACAAGGAGTGGATGATCTGTCAAGATCAATCTTGCTCAGATTTCTGTTTTTCTAGCTTTCGGTTTCTTTCATCCCATTACAAATCATTTGGCAGTTTGTATGTAAAATGTCGACATAACATTTTGCACATCTTTTCATAAACATTTATTCTAAGGACACATTTCTATGCATTTTTTCCCAACATCCTAACATGCCATTCTAATATGCCACCTTTACCAAACTATTAATTTTTGTATGCGTTTTCCCCTCATGTGTGCATTTATACTTAGCTCTTGTTGCTGTTTACAACTCCTATTGCAAAATGTAGGAAAGTTTGCAAAATTGTGTTCAGTGCACATGTTAATTTCAGGAAGTTTGTAAATTCACAACAAAATGCAAAACAATTTGTCCCCAGCCCTAATCATGAATTAAACAGGTGTATCCAACTAATGATATACATAGTACACAGGAATTACCTCTTTCTTGTTCCTTCCAATGTTAAAACATTTTGACTAAAACCGAGTTTTTGCAGAAGAAAATATGTAATTTTATCCGTTTTAATTCAACATTCTCAGAGTGGGCAACGCTGTTTGAAAGGTCCCCATATGGTCTTCTAGCATCATTTTGTTGTGTACTTTGGCATCCCAGAGTAAGTGTAACATATACAAGTTTAAAAAGTAAGGAAACACTCAACTAAAACAAAGAAAGATACAATTCTTGCCCCAGGAAATCATGCCAAAATCCCAGTTCAATCTATTCCTCACTCCATCAACTCTAGCCTTTTCCTCAATTGTTGAATGCAACTTCCTATCCACCAAAATATTCTTCACTGCAATTAAGGAAAACTAATTTAATAATTTACATATCATGCTAAGCTCGTTTGCTAAAAATTCCTGGTTTTCTGTGACTAATTAACATGCTTGCTCACTTTTCTTCTTGCTAGGTGGCAAGGTCTATGGTTTAATAACTGTTTTCCAACTCTGACTTGTTACAAGATGAACAATCCAGAGTTCCTAGCTTCCTAAATAATCAGCGAATAAACTTCCATGGTTTATTTAATCAGCTCCCTGGGAGGAATGATTGAGTTCATTCATATGCAGGCACAATCAACGATTAATATTTCTTTGACTGAGTAAGCTTTGTGGCCACTTTACTAAATATATTATGTGAAGTGTGGCTTTCTATCACTTATTGGCTGGAGTCACACAACACACTACACCACATGAAAGCGAGAAACTTAGTAGCCTGTGGTTCATGGTGTTATAGAAACCAAGCCATCACATTAAACTATAATATGTGTTTTTATTCACCAATATTATGTTTCTTACGTGAGCCCATAGAAAAGCGGCATTCCCCCAACATTAAAATAGAAATAAACTTTGATTTGGATTACAGTCCCAAGTGTTTACATTTTATGCAATTATCTCTTTAAAAAAAAAGACAACGTTTTTCACTCTGGAGATGTTTTAAACAAAATAAAAATAAGCTTTCAGTATATTTTTTCTTAAAAATCAACCAATCACGGGTTTACTTAGGATAGTTTTTGGATGACCAAAACTCCTAGATCTTTGATCTTTCACAGCCAAATGACTCACCTGTCCAAGCATGTCTGGTGCTATAGGAATGACAGGCCAGATAGTAGAGTAAACACCAAAGAAGACGAGCCAAAGGAGCATACTTCCCCAGACAGCCAAGTGACTGAACTGTAGGAGAAAAGAAGAACACCATCAGAACTGCTGAGGTCCACTACAGACAGAATTATAGCTGTGGTTCCACAGAGCACTTAATGTAGCATTGTATTTTCCCCTCAAATCCATTATATAGACTGAAGGAAGTTACTTTATGTAGTGAAGAAGATGTGCTTGCTCAATACAAAGACAACTGCTGAGAAGCAGGAGAAAGAAAACAGAAAAATGAAAGAATATGAATAGGAGAAGTAAAACTCGGAACAGACTAAATGTAAAGATTAGCAGGGACTGTACGGCTGATTAGTATGAAAGTTAAGAAATTGTAACTATAAAAAGTTGTGGGTTTATAGATAGGTAGAAAATTACTCTAAAATAACAAATCAAAGTAAAGTAGCAGAATACATCTGAGACACTGTCTCTTTCTGTCCCTTAAGTGATTATGGCCAAAAAAATGTTTCATGTATTATGACTGCTAATGAATTTCACAATAAATTAGCTTTACTTTATAGGGATTTTTTTTGCCATTTCTTATAATTCCTGTAAGCCACCAGAGAATAGCTGCTATACAGTGACCAATATCTTGAATGCACAAAGCAAATTAATTCCTAAACATGTTTTTGAATGTTGAACCTTTTCCTGCAATCTTCCCTTCAAACTAAATCTAACAATAGAAAAATGCTAAAACATAAAACAAAGCCCATCATCAAACAAATGACATTTTCACAGGCAACTTTTAATTCTGCAAATTCTGACAATGCGATTGAAAATTTAGGGCTCTCTAGAAGTTTTAAACAACTCCAACATTGCCTGGTAGTTGACATGCTGATGGAAACTTTTGGGAATTGTAGTCCAATACCTATGAACAGTTCCAGACTAGCAATTATATTTTGGTGTGAAGATCTTTTGTTTTCCAATACTGGTCACACCATAGGATAAAGTACGACTCAATTAGCCAGGCAGCTGGAATGCTGGCATGGATGCTTGTGAGTAAATTGTGAGTAGGAGAGAATGAACGAACAAGTGAGCCAACTCTTCTCAGGTTTCTGGGAAAAATCAGGAGCTGTGCTGAGTCTTCTTGAGGAAATGGGGATGGGAAGCATTTCTGCTTAGCTGCAGCTGCTTTTCTCAAGTACAGGCAGCAATCCCAGTTTTATTTCCTCAGAATATGAACCAATGAGCTTCTAGAATATTAGGCTAAGGTCTAATTAACTGATGTTTCGTCAAGAATTATGGGAAGCCATCTTCAGAGTTGAACGTGATCTACTTTGTAGCACATTTCTTGGCAACTCACAAGCAACTGAGCAGGAACTAATGAGCTCTTATGTTCCTAACAGAACTAATCTTTAATTGGAGCAGATAATTGGAATTCATGAAACTAATTTCTGATTGGTTGTCCATTCAAGTAAATTTCTAATTTAAAGAAGTTCCAAAGGAGCTAATTTTTTTATTGATCTCTCTTTGAAAGACGTTGCTGCGGTTTATAAATTTAATAAACTAAACTAACTAAACTATTATTACTTTTCAGATTTTGGCCAACTTCATTCAAGACCGACACTTGGTTTTATGCCAGCAACAAGATTGGTGAAACTTCTGAGAAAACTCCCATGTTGAAACTTTTTTTTCCTCTTGGCCAGCATGTTGCTCTTTGCTGTCACCTCCTCAAACCTAATACATGCTTTTTAATATTCCGTATAGTGTTTGTTAATTCAATTAATTAATTGTTAGGGTTAATTAACCCAGAAGATCAACGTCACTGGGTTTACAAATATACTTCAACATTTCATTTACGTATTATTCTTATTATATTAATGTTATTATTGTATATAATGCATCTACAATGTATATGTTACTATATTTATGAATATGAAGTCAAAACAGTAATGTGACTATTGTACTTCATATATGGAAATGTACCCTCAATTATTTTATACTTCCAGCATATTAAACAACAATTTTTCTTTTTAAAAAATGAAGTATCAATTAATTATGAAAAAATATGTCAATTAATTTCACTATGGGATCAGCAGTCTTACTTGAGCTTTGCTTTGCTTTAAAGCTGAGAAGCTTGCAATTGCAAGGATTGGGTACAAAGATATTTTTCCATCATCACTGCAAATGCATCTGGTTACTGTACATGAACAGTTGTTAAAAACAGGCAATTGCTCATAACTAATTAATTGTTGCTAATTAATAACAACTGAATTCAACCTCAATTAATTTAATTAATTAAAAAGTTGGAAATCCCAATTTGGCTGAAACTTGCTCCAAAAAATTTCACTGCACCACATCAAAATTCTTTTCCTCACCCAACAAATACCTTCCACTGCTGAGTCAATTTTTTTCTGAACATATATTTTAAATATCAATCAATCTTGTCAAGGATTGATGCTATTTTAGAAAACAGCACTGTCCAGGATAAACATTTTTTTAAAAAAAAATTAAAAGTAATATTGTCTGTGCAATATATGACAGAGTTGCTATCGGAGGTTTTGCATTAACAAGGTTGACTCAACCTTTCATCCTTCTGAGGTGGGTAAAATGAGGACCCAAATTGTTAAAATTGTTGGGGGCAATAAGCTGACTCTGTAAACTGCTTAATGAGGGCTGTAAAGTACTGTAAAGCAGTATATAAGTCTAAGTGCTAACAATTGACCCCCCCAAAATGATAGCAATTTGCATATTCATCAGCATCTTTACCAGCATTCAAATGTATCATTATAGAACCCTCATTAAAAGAAGGGAAAACATTATTTAAAAATTATTACAAACTTTGAGTGATATAGAAGAAAAAAAGTCTAGAACAGTGATGGCTGAGTCCGCGTGCGCTCGTCTGCGCTATAACCTGGAAGAGAAGCTGCCCAGGGGGCATGCACACACCGGAAAATGAACTTCTGGTTTCTGGCACGCGCATGCACTGGGCAGCTAGTCTTCTGGTTACTGCTGCGCACGTGCACATGATGATCAGCTGGCTGGCATGCATGCTCACGCCAGAAAATGACCAGCTCTTCCAATTTCCAGCACTGCCACACAGATGAAGGCCAGTCGATCGTCGCGCACGCATGTGCACCAGGAACCCGGAAGAGGAACAGGTGACATTGCGTGTACCAGGTGACATGGCTCCGCATGCCACTTTGGGCACATGTGCCATAGGTTCGCCATCACAGGTCTAGATTATTTTTAAAATATTAATTCCTTCTTGCATGGATTTTTAAATTAATACATAAAATATAAAAGCAAAATAATGATGATGTATTTATTCATATTCCTTATACATTTTACAGAAATGTAAGCTATTGAATATCTATTTATAGCAGAAAGAAATCAAAATCTGGTTTCATCTATCTCAGTGGTTCTCAACCTGTGGGTCGGGACCCCTTTGGGGGTCGAACGACCCTTTCACAGGGGTCGCCTAAGACCATCGGAAAACACATATTTTCGATGGTCTTAGGAACCGAGACACCAATTTGATGGTTGGGGGGTCCCCACAACATGAGGAACTGTATTAAAGGGTCGCGGCATTGGGAAGGTTGAGAACCACTGATCTATCTTATAAAAAATGTAATGATGCATGTAAATATTGTGAAAAATAAAACAACTTCTAGCTACAGTAATTAATAAAACTGAAATGTGTCCCAGTAAGATTTATATTCTTATTATCCAGTCAACTGTAGATTTTAAATGAAGATTGAAAGTTTGGGAATGAGATGGGGATGAAAAAGATATGTACGCTCGCAATGAAGGATTTAAGTTTCCACATACTGTAAGTACCGAATTCAGCTACAGCATATTAACTTGTGATCTTTTATTTTTGTTTTTTGTCAGTGATCTGTTTTCCATCCATAGATAATGATGAGCATACTCTGCCTCCCAAAGGACTCAACAGTAGAATATTAAAATCAGTAGAACAATCTTTTATGGAAATAGTTTGACAAGCAAACTACAATAAAATAAAACAAGACAGTAAACATCTCAACTTGATCCCAAGTGCAGACAAGCAGCAGAGAGAAACTGGATGCTAAATGCTAAAAAGAACAGTTTAAAGAACAAGATATATTTAGCCTAAAAAGGGGAGAATCTGAAGGGCCATCGAAGGGCAAAAGGTATAGAGAAGGGGTGTCAAACTTGCATCATCATGGCATCGTCACGAGACACATTGTGACTCCCCCCCCTTCGCTAAATCGGGCACTGGCATGGCCAGCACATGATCCATCTGGTCCATGGGCCGCGAGTTTGACAACTCTGGTATACAGTTATTCTCCAGAGCAGCCGTCACCAACTGGTGGTCCGTGGACCACTGGTAGTCACAATAAAATTTTGGTGGTCTGCAGAAAAATTATTTGCATTTTTTATATTGTACTAAATCAGGGGTCCTCAAACTATGGTGCCTGGGACGGATATGTGCAATGAACATTTGTGTTGCTGCAGACAGTTTACCCCTTCAGGATCTTTTTGTGTGGGTTGGAAGGGGGCAGAAGTTCAAACTTGGGGTCTGCTTCGGTCTCCTGGTACGGGGCTTTGGGTGAAGGCTGGAGAAAAGCATTGCTGGTGGCAAAGAGCCAGAGGGCCTTGTTGCAGTGGGACTGCATCATGGTCTGGAACTAGCTGACCATCTCAGCCCATTGAGCCTCCAGGTGCCAGTTTCTGGCCTTGCATTTCCGCAGGTCTTCCAGCTGCTTGGAAAGCCTATGCTCGTAGTCCTCAGTGAGGTGTTTCTGCTGAGTCTCCAATTTGAACTGAGCCAGCTGTTTTGCCTACTCTTTCTCGTGGTGGCTGCTTAGCTCCAACAACTGCTTCCTGTTGGAGCCCTAAGAAGTCTGGGAGGGAAGGTGAGGAGTGGGTGGCAGTGGTGGGTTCTGGATCCTGTTGCAACCAGTACGGAATAATGGGGGCCGGCGTTCACCACATGAATGCATTTAGCACACATGCGTCCTTACCTGCAGTGCTCCGCGACGCCTCTGTGACGCCCCAGCTGTTTGGCAGAGTGTTGCGCAGGCACCGTACGCTCTGTGCACGGAAGCACTGCAGAACTCAAATACAGGTAAGGACAGCGGGCAGGTGGGTGGGCTCTCTGGAGCACCGTACCGAAACGGTACCCAGTGCTCCCAGCGGTACGCCTGCACCAGGGCGTACTGCCTGCAACCCACCACTGGTGGGAGGTGAGGGGCGAGTAGAGGCCGGCGAGATGCTCCTTGATGTGAGTGACATTGAATTGGTCATGCCCATCCAGTCACATGACCACCTAGCCACACCCATCCAACCGGTCATTAGGCAGATCATATTAGTGGTCTGCGGGATTTAAAATTATGAATTTAATAGTTCCTGAGGTCCAAACGGTTGGTGACCCCTGCTCTAGAGCACCGAGAATAGGACAAGAACCAATGGTTGGGAGCTTAACAGAGAGAAATGCAAACTTGAAATGAATTTTTTGATAACTTTCAAGCAATTGAATAACTTGCCTCCTGGAATTTCATGTGCTATGTCACTGGAAGTCTTCAAGCAAGACTGGACAGCAACTTGTCTGGGTTGGCCTGAGGATTTCTGCCTTGAGCAGAGAGTTTGACCAGAAGATCTGCAAAGTCTTTCCAACCCTATGATTTTATGATTCTATAAATTATGAAAGCAAGTTCTTTAAAAAGGAAACTTTTATAACAGTTGTTATTTCAGCATGTTTTCCCCTTAGTCTTCCAAGGCTCAGTACCTCATAAGACCAACAATCCTAACCCTGTCAACTCCAGATAGTATTGCCATTGGTTATGCTAGCTGGGACTGATGGGAATTGCAGTTGACGGGATTTTTAAAGAGACATAGTCATGGAGAATTGACCAAAGGTGCAAGATTCTATTTCCCAGCTATAAATAAACTAACCATTTTTCAATTACTGCCATAATCTAGGATTTCAGAGTTTTGGGTCTTTGGTAAGATAAATGCATTGCATTTGGGGAGGGGGGAAGTTATCATACATGAGCTGGAGGCCTCTTCCTTCCTTTATTTTCCAAGGAAGACCATTTTCAGGAAGAGCAATTCATCTTGTGACTTCTGTGATCTATATCTTTCCCATTTTAATTGCCAAATACAAATGATGGAAAGGGTTATTAATAATCACACTGGTTTTACTGAATCATAGCTATCTGTGAAATTCTTCAAATGGCTATGAGCCCCCAGGGACTGTCTACATCCTTATCTAAAGGCTACATCTTTATTCTCACATGTCATTTTAAGTGTGGATTCTGAATAGAATAGAATAGAATTCTTTATTGACCAAGTATGTCAATAAAAGTGTGTCAAAGGAATTTGTCTTTGGTGCATGTGCTCTCAGTGTACATAAAAGAAAAGATACACTCGTCATGAATCATAAGGTACAACACATGATAGTCATAGGGTACAAATAAGCAATCAAATCATATTAGGAAACAATCAATATAAATCGTAAAGCTACAAGCAACAAAATTACAGCCATGCAGTCATAAGTGGGAGGAGATAGGTGATAGAAACGATGAGAAGATTAATAGTAATGCAGACTTAGTGAATAGTTTGACAGTGTTGAGAGAATTATTTGTTTAGCAGAACGATGGCGTTCGGGAAAGTGAATTGATTTTTTTTTCTTCTAGTTAAAATTGCAATTCAATTTTAGGCAGCAAAAAAACGAATTTGAAATTCCTACTGCTGACTTAATATTTATGCTCACCTTGGTCCATGCTGTGGTTTCTAAGCCAGCTTTCAAACAGACGGTCACCACAACATACTGCAGTAAAAAAAAGTAAAGACAAATTTGAATTTCAGCATGTATTTCCCATTCACAGTTGTTCTCTTGTTTTTCTTTGAGTTAAGGGTATACTACATTGCAAACACATGGTTTAAACATTAGAAATTAAATGCCATTTTTTGCTAAATGAAATATTTAGCACATTTCAGAATTGCAGAAATTTAGAAGTGATAGGAGGAGATACACATACACACATCTTCCCATGCCTCTGTCCTCATTGTAGGATATAACAATTACTAGCTAGCTATTATATAGTCCAACTACATGCTTAACATGCTTTATGATAGACCTAATAGAATCAGAATAAATTATTTCTATATATTCCCAGACTTCTTAGCCATATGACATGGCATGTGGGTGGTTTCTACTAGTACGTGTGGGATTCCTGGACTTGATATATTGGAACCATGATAAGAACCAGAATAATTCACCCAATCATGAATCAGAAATATCTGAATATAAATTCTCATATATTACCAACAGACCTAAAATCAAATCTCTTCCTCAATGCCCCCAGTGTCAACTTCCAACAAGTTGCCATAACTTCCTTGGGCAAAATTCTTTATCTTTTAATAGCTGCCCAGTTTGAGAAATTCAACACACACAACTTTCTATGGAATAATGGCAACAGCAAGTACATTCTACACAATTTATTTACTTATTTATTATGCCCAACGATAAGAAATTGTCAGATCTTGCCCAAAAATGGCATAGGACAATTCAGTCCAAATTCAGTTCTCTATTTGCTAATGCCAAACAGATAGAATCTTGCCAGGATAAACATATACAAGTAATCCTCAACTTTCGATCACAATTTATGTTGCTAAATGAGAAATTTGTTAGGTGAGTTTTGCCCCATTTTATCACTTTTCTTGCCACATTTGTTAAGCAAATCACAGCAGTTGTTAAATTAGTAACACTGTTGTTAAGTGAATTTGGCTTTCCCATTGGTTTTGCTTGTCAGAAGGGCACAAAACGTAATCACATGACCTGGGACACTGCAACTGTCATAATTGTTAAGTATTGTCATTGTTAAGTATCTGAATGTAAATCACATGATCATGGGGATGCTGAAAGGGTCATAAGTGGGAAAAATAGTCATAGGTCACTTTTTAGGGTGTCATTGTAACTTCAAACAATCATGAAATGAACTGTTGTAAGTCTAGGACTGTGGTGGCAAACCTATGGCATGCGTGCCGGAAGGGCAAACACAGCCATCACTCCGGACATGCGAGCCGTTGCCTGCTGCTCTTCCAGGTTCTGGTGCGCCAGCTTGCTGGTCTTCACAGGCATGGGAGAGCCAGAAATCAGCAGCCATCCAGTGCGCCTGTATGCACTGGGAAGATGATTTTCTGGTTTCTGGCATGTGCATACGCACCTGGTCTTCCGGTTTCCAGCACTCACATGTGCATGTGCTCCCGTTTCGGCACTTGGTGCCAAAAGGGTTCGCCAACACGGTCTAGGACTATCTGTACTATTCTCACCCTAACAGAGGTACCCTGGGAAATTCTAAAGAGTGGCTATCTCTGATCCAGCTCTGGGTTGTGTTGTCTCCTGTTTCTCACACACACACACTCACACACATACACACCCCTTCTTGGAATCTGCTCCCTCCTTCCTAGGAAATCGCCATTTCTTACCTTATCCCCCTTTGTAGACATATTCCATCACTGAAATGCATCCATAATTGAAATCTTACAATAGGTAATGTTTCATTTTTTATGCATTAGCTTACCGTATAAACAATATTTCCGACAAACAGGTAGTCAACAGCCTGGCCGTTTGTAAATACTGTATCTACAATAAATAATTTTAAAAAATAGATACTTTGTTTAGTAAAGGATTTTTCTCATATATAGGCTATATAAAATAAGATTTGCAAATGAATGAAAAAATATCAATCCAAATACAGTATATGTAGCTACTCAAAAGTAGGTCCCATCAAATCCAAAATAATCAAGTTAGTGTAGAATACCACTTAACTTAAATCCCATGCTCAAATATCTTAAAACAAACAGGAGGCCCAGCATAAAGAACAGAGGGATGTATCATTTTTATTAGATTTAATTTGTGCAACATATGTCATTTTTCTGAAAATATAAAAGGTAATCAAAAGGAGATATTCAGAAAGGGTCCATAAACGTTCATTTCTTGACAAGCTTTTAGACCAGTGTTTCTCAAACTTGGCGACTTTAAGTCCTGTGGACTTCAACTCCCAGAATCCCCCAGCCAGCTATGCTGGCTGGGGAATTCTGGGAGTTGAAGTCCACAGGACTTAAAGTCTCCAAGTTTGAGAAACACTGTTTTAGACAGTTATACGTGGTGAAATTTGCACAACAGGTTTCTCAGAGCTCTTTAAACAAAAGCACATTGAAAACTAACAAGTAGCTTAGGCTGAACCACAAGTTAAAAATAATATACATTCATCTTCAACCACATAGTTCTCTTTCAAAAATTGAAAAGACCAAAAATTTCTGTCAAGAACTAATAATCAAGGTAAAGGGTCAATGATAATAATAATCAAACATCAGAGATGAAAACCTCTAGTTACATCATCTTGGTGCCTCTGTACTACATCCAGATATTCCTGTTCTGTTTATTTTTGTTTGATTTCCCTTGATTTAAAAATAATTTTTCATCCAAATGATACATTCAAAAAACATTCTTGTGTAACACCAATAACAGATATCTTTAAAGTACTCAGTGACTTTAATGACTAAATGACTGACGTCCAAATCTGACATCCAATCTCTCTATAGAATGTGTAAAAATCCTACACTATGTCAATTAATCATATCAAAACAACAAATTTAGCAATGTTTCTGTCATCACCATATTTACTTCTCCTGGATAAAGGAATAAGATAGTCTAAGAAAAAGAAAATATGTATTCAGAGCCGGATTTAGATGAAAAGAGGCCCTAGGCTATTCCACTTATGGGGCCCTTTCGCCTCCCATTTTTAAGTTTGTAAATTACATGAGAGATAATAAAATACATCATTACTGTGATATATATCAATATATTAAATGAAACATGTTGTAATTGGTACTAACCTTTATAAAAAATGTGGCACGGATAATAAATAAAAATAAAAGGCCCCTCTTGATCGTGAGGCCCTAGGCTGAAGCCTAGTTAGCCTATAGGAAAATCCGGCCCTGTATGTATTGCTGCAATAGATATTCCCAAATTCAATTGGGTTACAATCCAGAAAAATCATCCATCCATAAAGATTAATCAGTTCCAATAGGGCAGCTGAACAAATGTACACATCAATGTAGGTGAGAGAGATCTAAGGATTGACTAGTCACCTCTGGCCTTAAATTGCAAGTTACATACTTGAATTGGGGAGGGCAAGGAGACACTATATCTTTAAAATATCAGGTCAGGTAAGTAAATATTTGGTCAAATTCCTCTTTTCATTAATCTAAACCAAACGCTAAGACATACAGTTAGGGAAGCTGCCTAACACCAATGTACTTGCTTCTTTTTAAAGTGTAAATCAATTTTAAATAAACATAGCTTCACCAATGGACATTGTGATTTACAATGGCTGCAAATTGCTATCTATTAAAGATGGCATGAAGAAAGGGAGGACCGGGAAGATCATTGCTGATAAATGTTAGAAAGCTGTTGGTCTGTCTGCAATGATTAATTTCCAAGGAACATGTTTTGACCCCAAATGTAAAGGTGCTGGCTTAGAAAGATGGAAGATTACTTAGTTAACATATGGGAAAGAACAACGCATTTATTTACCATGTTCTAGTGCTTTCAGGGGAAGCCAAAAAAGAATGACGGAGTGGATCAAGGCATTGATGCAGTGACCCCAGAACACCTAAAGGAAAAAAAAACCAAGAAATTCAGAAGAGTGATCAAACTCTCCAAGAAGTCCCATCAAACGATTCATTAAGTCCCATCAAATGAGTGAACAATTTTTTTTAGTAGGAAGTGTTTTCTTTCATTGCAAAAGCTGGCGTGCTACAACACACACGCAGAGACAAAGACAAATAAGAAAACAAAAACAGAAGGAAAAATCAACAGGACTAAATCCACACAAAGACATTCCTATCTTTGCTAAGTTTTGAAAAATTTATGCAGCAAAGCCATCTATGTTTTAGATTTTTTTAACATGTTTTTAAGGAGATTAAGGAGCTGGATAAGGGGGAGGAAAAAGAACCCATCTTGAGAAACAAAAAAGTGGTCCTAAAACACACAAACGATGACTCATCAAATACTGCCACAACATTTTCTAGACATCTTGGATCAGGCTTAAATTGATTTACTTTCATCAGTTCAGAAATCTTCTGTCTCATCAAGACGAAAATAAAAATCTATCCAAGGTTACTGTGGGACCCAAATATCTTTGAGCATCCTCTGAACCTACTGCGCATGACCAAGATGGTGTCCTGTCACGTTTGAGGAGAACTTCGGGGAGATTATTTTCCTTCTCGGGGTGTGCAGGGGGGTACCCTGTCCCATCGTCGGTTCCAGGTCTAGCTATGGGAACTTCCTGGGACCTCGGGGGGTACCCTTGGGCTGCAATTTCCTGCCCTGTAGCCGGAACGTTGTGAGTGAAACGAGGCAGTTGGAGGTGAATGGAGAATGGAGAACGTTTTTCTGTTGCTGGCATGGGTGTGGTTGGCGGCGGTGGGGCTCCCTACCTGGGGTTTCTGCCACTGTCGCTGCCGCTGCCCATGCCGTGGTATTGTCCCGGTTGCTCCCCCCTGCTTGTGGACATGATGGACTGAATTAGCAGGGGAGTGGCTGAGGCGGCTGGCATGGGCATTGATGCCAGCAGAAGATGGTTTCGGTAGTTGGCGTGGGCGCAGTTGCAGTGGGGAGGCTTCTGTGTTGTGCCCCCCCGCTATCACCGCCATTGCCTGGGCCACCGTACTGTGCCATTTGGCCCCTCCCCTTGTGACACTATGGACTGGGTTAACGGAGTGCGACCCCGGCGACGGATATGAGTGCGGTTGGCATGGACGGAGCTCAGTTATTGGAGTTGTTAGAGCAGCCGCCGCTGCCACCGCTGCCACTGCTGTCCTCACCGCCACCATCATTGGCTGCTTCACCAACCCGCAATTTATCATCTGCTGCGATTTTGATATCTGACCGTTACCCTTACATATTGTCTTCAACATCGACCATGGCTATGATGGACATAAGCCTCCTGCTACCCCCTTGAACACGCGGCTTAGTTTAGAAGAACACCTGACGGCTGTGACCAGGGGGGCCTTTTACCAGGTTCGCCTGGTGTGCCAGTTGTGCCCCTTCCTGGATCGGGATGTCCTGTGCACAGTCACTCATGCCCTCGTCCTTTCTCGCCTGGACTCCTGTAACGCTCTCTACATGGGGCTGCCCTTGAAGAGCACCTGGAGGCTTCAGCTGGTCCAGAATGCGCCTGTGCAGGTTGTCATGGGGGTACCTAGTTGCTCCCATGTTGCACCCCTGCATTGATTGTTGGTTGTTTTCTGGGTGCGATTCAAGGTGTTAATTATGATCTTTAAAGCCCTCCATGGCTTAGGCCCAGGGTACTTGTGAGACCACCTACTGCCACCGGTAGCCTCCCACCGTCCAGTACGATCCCACAGAGTTGGCCTCCTCAGGGTACCGTCAGCCAGGCAGTGTCGGCTGGTGACCCCCAGGGGGAGAGCCTTCTCTGTGGGAGCGCCTTCCCTTTGGAATGAGCTGCCCCCAGAGCTTCGCATAATTCCCGACCTCCGGTCCTTCCGGCGCGCCCTAAAAAGTTGGCTTTTCCAGCAAGCCGACCTGGCCTGAATAAAATTAATTATTAATTTTAATTGTTAATTTTAATTTAATTTTTTAAATCTCATTGTAAATGCCTATTGGGTTTTGGAGATATTCTATTTAATCTTTCTTTTAACTTTTGTAATATGTGTTTTTACGTTGTACACCGCCCTAAGTCTTTTGGGAGAAGGGCGGCATATAAGTCCAATAAATCTCAACCTCAACCTCATATGTATCAATCCAAACACTATAATGAAGTATATCTTTGTGTTTCCTGGAATTGAATTTTACGTGGAGGAAAACCATACCCCAAGTATCCATTTTCTATTCTTCCTTGTGTCTGGGTGTTTGTTCATATAAATCAGCCAAGGAAACCATGAAAATTTGACACTGAGTAAATTTAGCATTAAATAAGGTAAAGGTTCCCCTCACACATATGTGCTAGTCGTTCCCGACTCTAGAGGGCAGTGCTCATCTCCGTGTCAAAGCCGAAGCTAGCGCTGTCCGAAGACGTCTCCATGGTCATGTGGCTAACATGACTAAACGCCGAAGGTGCACGGAACACTGTTACCTTCCCACCAAAGGTGATTCCTATTTTTCTACTTACATTTTTACATGCTTTCGAACTGCTAGGTTGGCAGAAGCTGGGACAACTAACAGGAGCTCACTCCATTACGCGGCGCTAGGGATTTGAACTGCTGAACTGCCGACCTTTCGATTGACAAGCTCAGCGTCTTAGCCAGTGAGCCACCGCTTTCCTCTCACAAAGGGTTAGTCATATAATTAACACAGGGAACTCTAGGCAGAGTTGCCCCAGAAAATCTAAATATTCATCTGAGTAGCACCAGTCTAGACTTTGGGAACCTTTTTGGACTAGGAATCATCCTTTTTAAAATGATTTCTTCTTGGGGAGTCAAAGGCTGCAGAAAACTTTGCCGAGTTATTATATTATTAGAAAGAAGTAGGTTTGGATTTTCAACTTTTCCCTTACTTATTCAAATATTTTACTCATTCATGAACTTTTTATGTGAGCTGGTAATTGTAGGATGGGTATTTTTCCTTTCCCCTTTCCACACAAGGATGTCAGAGTTTGGAGAGGGCACTTTCCTAATATAATACTGTAATAAGAGCAGAAACTATTTGTCCTTGTTCCCTTTCTCTCTGCTCCATTCTCTCTCTTTTGTGTCACATTTAATTCCTTTATTTTATCCCCACGTTCTGACAACCAGTCCTTCTCAGAAACTGCCACATGCTTTACAACTCAAGCAAATGCTGCCTTGAAATCTAGGGAGAGAAACAAATTAGTTTTTACCTTGTTGCAGTGATGAAAATTTTATTTCCTAAATTTGCTGAGGTTTGAAAGCCATTCACCACATTCAGAAATATTTTTAATCCCATTGATCACTGTCATCTGATTTTGAATGAATGAATACATTCTAAATCAAACATTGCTATGTAAAAATAAAGTGATCAGGCACCTGATTCAGATATTCTGCAAAACTCAAAACAATCCTGTTTACTCTTTATTTCTGTAATAGTAGGATGACGGAAAGATACATGCAAAACAACAAAATCCAGTCCTCATAGTTTCTTATGCCATTTTTAAGTTCATTAAGATCCCACATGAAAAAAAGTAATCTTTTGAAACCTTAAACCTCCAGCACCATCTTAAGACCTTTTCTGTCCTTTAAGCTCTGAACTGCTAAAATTTTATTAGATAGAGTAGGTTAATAAAACATGAAAACTGAGAACGGAGGAAATTCTCCGAAATATGAAAAGAAAATATTAAGTGTAACTTTACCTGCGTATCTCCCTGAAACATCTTTTTAAACCTATAACCTGAAGGGAACAATAAAGTCATCTCAATATTTTTCCTTGAATCTCTGGAGAGGAAGTGGTGAAAAGGCAACAGGTAAAAGTGTGGGAACATTTCATCGCCAAATCAGTTGGAACTTGTTGCAAAGAACACACAGTGATATTAATTCATATGCTAGCGTAGAGACCCTTATAAACGTATATGACTAATATTCCAATTTGGAAACCTACGCCTGACCTTTTCAACTTACAGCAGGGAAGCCGGGACTTCACCCAGTGAGAGTCATCATGCTTTGGAAGGAATTAGCAAGCAGAACTCCTGCCAATTCAACATAGTAAATGAAGCAGACATTTTTTTTATACCCTGTTGCAGTTGGATGCCAAAATACTGCCAATGTTGTAGACAGTCTAGTTACCGTGCCTCAAAAGATAATGAGAACCAGCTCTTAGAAGTTAATATTCAAAGCTTGAATTATTCTACACGCTACCATAAATTTTGTACCTATTCCTAGGATTGAGCTGCCTTTAAGAATAAGAAAGATATAACCATGAATATATAGATTGCATTTCCTTGGTACAAGGAAGCTCAACCGATTCTTAAATGGAGGTGTCTTCATGGATTTGTGTATTTCTTATTTGGGGAACCCAAACCCAGACAGTACTGACCAGGGAGTAATGTACTGGATTTCTACATGAGTTATCTGTTAACGTGGTCTTGCTCAACCTAATGCTTGATGACATTCATTGTCTTTTAATAAGGGCTTGTTGGTAATGTGGGACCATTTTGAATTTCCAGATAGAAATGTCAGTATAGAATGTTGCAATTGTGTTGTTTCTGACGATTGATAACTAATATATGGAACTTGGATTGTTAACCTGTATCCATTAAGATTTTAAGCTGGGTTTTTTTTGCAACTAATCCCCGTGTAGATGTTTATGAGGAAGAGGTCTTTTCAGTGGGTCTAGGACAACTTATCATAGCCAACTCGCCATGGCCAACTTGCCATGACCCACTAGCTATGGGCAATTCGCCATGGACAATTCAATACTGTATTAAAATTTTCATTCAGTTACTTTTATCATTGGTGACCACGTTTTTTTAATTGAAATTGCTCTTCTATTTCTGGATTCTGGACTTCTTTATCTTATTGTTATTGGCCAAAGTTCCATTGAAATTAATTTAACTTTTGTATTTGTTGAATTGTATTTGGTGACTTGGTTGTGGTGAGTTGTCCCAATCCATTTTCACTGATGGTGCAGCATTATCTTTCCCCAAGAGGTCTTACTAACCTCTACTCAATTAATCTTTTGGAACCAAAACCATTTAGCTGTAATGATACCTTTCTGTCTATTTCTTAACACTTCACAGCCTTTTAATTCTTACTCTTTTACTGAGTATATAATATTAGTATTTTCTGATAGGGTTGTTTTGCATGTAATCTTCCCCCATAGTCACCATTCACAGTTGGAAGCTGATTTACTACCACTACAAGACCTAGTATTTATTAAGGATGAACATTAAGGATTAATCATCTCAGGGTGTTGATCTGAAATAGCAGCTGTAAATTAAAATTTCAGCTTTAAGCTCATATAGCCCTGTTGTTTTTAATCCTTCCCCTAAGGTAAACATTGCCTCTTACCCTGCTATTGAACCCATCAGCATTTTGAGTAATTTTGTAGAGCTGGGGAAACCTAAGCATGTTGTCCTGGGAGCACGATCGTTCAAAGATTCCCAAGGTGAAGGGAGGTAATGCTGTGAACATCTAGAAAAAACAAAGGCAGTAATTAAAAATAACAGACCGTTAACTTTATAAGCAAGTTGAAAAGCATACGTCATACCTGGAAAGAATCCCAACATTGTTAAAATCCACACCAACAACTTTACTAAATTCAGCTGTGCTGAATCTAAATTAAATGCCCGAAGCAGACTAGTTTTTATCATATAGTGCTGCTATATGCAAAGCAGAAGGCTGCAGGGGACTGAAGTAAAGTATCCCTTGATTTCCATTCAATGGAAAAAATAAAAAAGAGGCCTCTAAATCAACTGCTTATAAAGGCAATTCAGAATAACTTTAAGCCAGCAGTCCTCAACCTTTTTGGCACTAGGGACTGGTTTGGTTGAAGACAATTTTTCTATGGGCTAGTGGGGGGTGGGATGGTTTTGTGCACAACCTAAATCTCGGGCAATGTGCTGATGAGGCTTCGCTCACTTGCCTGCTTGCTGGTTTCTAAGAGGCCATGGACCGGTACCAGTCTGAGGCCTACTTTGTAGGTTATATTACACCCAGAGTAATTTTTAATGCATATTGGTACTCTACGTTTATAGCTAGTTTTCCTACTGTTATTCTGAGTAGGTCAGGCCAGGATTTGGCTTTTCCAAGGTTTAATAGTTGTATAGTAGTTCCCAAGATATCATAGTTCAACATATTTTTGAAACCAAGGAATCTTTTCATACTTAGTGATAATTTTTCGACTAAATTATGATTCAGAATCAGTGTAGGATGATCTTAAGATTGAATTTTGGTATTCTATAGAAGTTTGTGTTAGGGTTCAGCTTCCTTGAGGAATATTTAATATCTGCTATTTTGATTCAGAACAGTTTTTTTAATAGTTAGTTGTAGCCTTATATTTACATGGGATGAGGGATCAGTGTGGAGACAGTATTGTGTTAAATATTTAAAATGGCATTTTTGATTAAGGTTCTGCTTCCTAGACATAGGTGGAAAAATTTGATATGTGCTTTTAAAATTGTGCATGCAGGATCTTTTAGGTTGAATATTTATACTAGCATTTATGTAAAGAGAGGAGTACATTAATGCTTCCTGGATGCTGACAGTAAAATCCAGTATATGCATTCTGTGCATATGGTGCATCCTTGGATAAGGGATATGAAGATTAGTTACAGCAAATGAATGAATGAATCGTTTGAAATTTTATGTATAGTAAGAAATCAAATGGATCAGCAGACAAATTAACCCAGATTTTTTCACTTGAGGTCCAGGGATGGGTTCCGGCAGGCACTACCGCCAGTTTGCTCGTGTGTGTGCTTTGCATGTGCATCGTGTGCATGCGCAGTGTAAGTAAAATTATTCTGCGCATGTGCCGAACTGAAAAGCATGATGCCGCTGCTGCCACCACCCGGGGAACTGATTAGGTGGCGTGGCAGGGCTGGGTTGCTGCACGCTCCAGCGACGCAGGCTGCCAAACCACTACCGGTTTGGCTGAACCAGTTCGAACCGGTAGGAACCCACCACTGTTGAGGTGCAAATTATGAAGCTCAGATTATCATAATTCATATTTATACTGTATTATACATCAGACATAGGTCTCTAGAGAAGCCTATAATGCTTGAAAGTGGGAAGGAAAGAGAAGAAGATAATGCCCAACAGCAAAGTGGATGGACTCAATTATAGTAGTGATAGCAATAGGACTTAGACTTATATCTTATATCTAGGACTTAGCTTCACAATAATTTACAGCCCACTCTAAGTGGTTTACAAAGTCAGCATATTGCCTCCAACAATCTGGATCCTTATTTTACCGACCTCGAAAGGATGGAAGGCTGAGTGAGCCAATGAGAATCAAACTGCTGAACTGCAGGCAGCCAGCAGAAATAGCCTGCAGTACTGCATTCTAGCCACTGCGCCAACCATGCCTTATGGTGATGAGTGCACCATTGGAAGATCTGAAATAATGGCTGACTGACTGATTGTCATGAAGCAAATCTATCTATGTTGACACCAACAAGGTGGCACGTATTCAATCAAAACAATGTTAACTTTAAATTAAAGCTTCTATCGAGTGTTGAGTGATTCTTAGTTTAAATATTTGCATTGTCATTTTGTAGGGGGGCAGATTAGGGGAAGAATTAGGCTTTCTTGAACTTGATAGTAAAATTGGGAATTGCACTAGATTCAGGATTATCTTTTATCATTAAAGGTAACCTCATGTTTTAAGGTTTAGATGGAGGTTGGGATTGAATATTTATTCTAATATATAGGGCAGTTAGAGTTAGGGTTCCTTGAAATTAATGGCAATATTTACTAATCAGACTTGACCATTTTTTAATGTTTCTGGTAGATAAATTTATATTGAATGTAGCAGGATACCAAATATCTGGATTGCCATTTGGGGGAGTTTAGTGTTAGTGTTAGATTTCCTTTGTTTTAGAAAAATTGCACAAGTATCTTAGAATCAGGCAGTATTTTCATGTTTTATGGGAATATTGTGTTTTTAATTACTGTTGAGCTGAAATATATTTATGATGGTAAATATTTGTACTGGAAATTCGGTAGATTAGGTTAAGCTTATTTGAGAACATTCAGTGGTTAGTTTTCCTTCTCTAATCATGAATTAATCTAGCATGACAAAATGTCGTGTCTCCAGTGTCTTCTCCACTGAGTTAGGTCACATCAACTAAACTAGATTGCTTATTAAACATTAACATAATATTATTAAAACATTAGGATAAAACATTAGGATAACTATGTGATAATTATGTGGCAACAGCTGACTCAGCTAGTAAAGATGAGCCATCAGCCTGTATAGTGACATATCAGAGAAAATGACTGCATATCCTCTGTTAAAATAGTCTCAAGAGTCAGTCCTCTAAGGAGTAGGCAAACCATGGTTTGCCACTTCCATTCCAACTCTTGAAATTCATCCATCCGCCCAATTAGTTTTCCCCACTTCTGTGTCAATTCCACTCCCTGGTGACCTCAATTGCAGCCGTTCCATGAGTAAGCAGTCTTTAACCCTGGGAAAGGAGGCGATCCTGCTGTATCTGAACTCTTTCCTACTTTAGAATTCTGTTCTAAATACAATCGAACCATATAGAATAGAATAGAATTCTTTATTGACCAAGTGTGATAGGACACACAAGGAATTGTCTTTGGTACATATCATCTCAGTGTACATAAAGAAAAATAAAATGGAATATATTCATCAAGAATCATAAGATGACTTAGTGATAGTTGTAGGTTATAATAAGCAATCAAACTATGCTAGGAAACAAAATAAAACATTATAAATTGTAAAGATACAAGCAACATGATTATAGTCATAAGTGGGAAGATAGGTACTAGGAAGAAAGAGAAGAATAATAGTCTTAGTAGATAATTTGACAGTGTTTTGAGAATTAGTTGTTTAGCAGAATGGTGGCATTTGGGGGGGAACTGTCCTTGTGTCTAGTTGCTCTGGTGTGCAGTGCCCTATAGCATCGTTTTGAGGGCAGAAGTTGAAACAATTTATGTCTAGGATGTGAAGGATCTGTAGTTATTTTCACGGCCCTCTTTTTGACTCGTGCAGTATACACGACCTCAATGGAAGGCAGATTGGTAGCAAATTGTTTTTTCTGCAATTCTAATTATCCATTGAAGTCTCTGTCTGTCTTGTTTGATTGCAGAGCCAAACCAGACAGTTATAGAGGTGCAGATGACAGACTCAATAATTCCTCTGTAGAACAGAATATCCTGCATGATTGTCCATGTTGGGGCCACTTTGACTCAGTTGGCCATACATTTGCTAGGTTTAAATAATTATTTAAATTTTTAAGCAATTATTTCACATCAGGAATAAAAGCAAAAGCTTTCTATTTTTGTTCAGCCCTACTGGCCAGTAAGCCCAAGTGAAATAGCCCAACGGAGAGGATCAGATGATGAAGTAAAATGCACAGACGTGAACAGCCCTGGAATGTCATTCCCAGTTTGGCCTGATATCCAGTGGAGACGGGAGAACACTTACCACATTGTAGAGCCCAATGCACCAGCGCTCAAATAAAATCTGCCCAGAGAATCCATTAACGAATGCAAACCAAAGCTGAAATAGAGAAAGGTTGCACAAAGCTTTAGATCAGTGTGACACAACGCATTTCTACACACTGGAGAAGCACATGGAATGTGGATATCGTTGGGAAGCAGCTGCTGAGCAAAT
The DNA here is from genome assembly GCF_964273705.1 of Natrix helvetica. NCBI lineage: Eukaryota > Metazoa > Chordata > Lepidosauria > Squamata > Natricidae > Natrix > Natrix helvetica. The sequence continues at coordinate 22,694,669 of NC_138550.1, forward strand.
TCTAAAAATAAGCGCTGACAGTTGTTCTTTCTTAAATAGAGAATACTACAGGAGTGTTGGAACAATCTATAGAATTTGCATCATTACACTAAAATAACAAACTTGTAAGCATATACAACGATTTGTCAGGGCTAGCAAATTCTTAGTGAGTATTCTTTAGCACTAGAAGCTAATCTAGTTTCAGCCACATAGCATGTAAAGCCTAAACTGCATGCCAAGAAAAATAACCCTGTAAATACATGATACTGTTCCAGTGGCCTATATCTTACTCAAGTTCTCTTCCACCTTAGGATTTGAAATGGATGAAGAAGTTGAAAAGATTATTATAAACAAATATTGAAAACAACAACAACAACAACAACAACAACAACAACAACACAATTCTGGTTCCAAACAGTGATTTGGGTGGCAAAGTATGATACTTCAAAAACTCCCTAGAGCAGTGATGGCGAACCTTTTTTGGCTTGCGTGCCACAAGTGGGGGGAGTGCGGGGGGGGGGGTGTCATATGCGGGCGTGCCGTACCCATAATGCAACGCGCGATCCCCCAGTGCGCATGCGCAAACAACGCCCCCCCATTTTTACATGCTTTTTTCGCCCTCCCCAGGCTCCAGAGGCTTTATAGGAGCCTGGGGAGGGCGAAAAGAGCCTCCCCCGCCCCCCGGAGGCCCTCCGGAGGCTTCAGGGACCGTCCGGAGGCTTCCCTGAAGCCTTCGGAATGCTTAAAACCATCCTTGGAGGGTGGTTTTAAGCGTTCCGAAGGCTTCAGGGAAGCCTCCGGACGGTCCCTGAAGCCTCGGGGGGGGGGTCTTTTCGCCCTCCCCAGGCTCCTATAAAGCCTCTGGAACCTGGGGAAGGTGAAAAATAGCTTTTTTAAAGGTGAACTCACTTGTGGTACGCGTGCCATAGGTTCGCCATCACTGCCCTAGAGTTTCAGCATTGCTATGCAATATGAAGATTTAGAAATCAGAAGAAATCAAAGTCTAAAGCTATGCATTTTATGAACAATCGGCAATAAGCCAGTAGCACCGAATTCTGAGATACTTATACTGAATAGAAGAAAACTCCCTTGTATTTGTACAATTAGTTTGACAGTTTTATAGGGATGACTGCAGTATTACTTAAATACATATAAAAGGAATGCAATCCAAAGTTGCACAAGTACAGATATGTTTTCAGTCAAGTTCTAGAAAGAGTAAGTAACCTTCTGAAGCAGTATTGGGTGAGGTTGGAGTGGGACACAATTGTGGTTTCGAAGTAGGAAGAATCTCATCCAAAGATGTCTGTTCTGCTTTCAAAAAGGTTTAGTTAAACAGTACTGTACTTTTTGGAGTATAAGACACACACACACCCTTAAAAGAGGGTGGAAATGTTGGTGCATCTTATACACTGAATATGGACATTTTGGCCTCCTGAAACCCCGTACGTTTTAGGCAAAAACGGGGTGCGCAGAGGCTTTGGAAGGGCTGTAAAGTACTCCTGGGGGCTGGAGAGAGCAAGAATGGCACTTCTGAGGGGTTTGGGAGGCCAAAAATGGGCCTGTTTTTCACACAAAAAAACGGAGCACGCAGAAGGCTTGGGAGGCCTGCAGAGTGCTCCTGGGAGCTAGAGAGAGCAAAAAACGGCCGCGCGGAGGCCAAAAACTATTTTTTCCTTGTTTTTCTCTTCGAAATCTTGGTGCGTTTTATACTCCGCTGCGTCTTATAGTCCGAAACATATGGTATATCAATTTTTGCAGTTAAAATCACGCCTATCTTATTTTAGGGAATAGGAAATTCCGCAATTGTATAGGCACTTATGTGTCCCTGAAATATAGATCCAGTGAATGCTATTTTGTTTTTTAAAAGGATTACTTTCCATATTAAATTATGGGATAATTTTAAAAAAATATGCTAGACATTATGTCAGAAGGGCATAGTTACGTGTCAGTTATTAAGAGCCAAAAGCTGAAATCTGACTTTTACCAAGTAATCAAATGGATCTTTCCTCTCTGTCCCACTGGAGCCTTTTCAGATACTGTATATAAATAATAAAACAAATGCACGTGTTCCTGCTTCCATCCTTGGTTAATAGACCCAAGTGCTGAATTTTGAGTAGAGTTCATTGGCCTTGATTGCCAAAAGCTTTGATTTTGATCCCAAAGTTCACATTTGCAATAATACTGTACCGAAATGGGAGCTCAATTAGTGTAAATTTAATACTTTAACCAGCGGTGTCCTGCTGTAGACATACAATAGAATTGAGATGAATTCTAAGATCTGCTGAAATGAAATTATGTACATATTGTGAATTTGATTTCCCCAGATTTCTTTCAACCCTTCCATTCTATGATTCTGTAATGCAATTAAATATAGAATATATTTAATAATAATTGTCTAACTGATAGTGGCTATCAGACAAAGCCATTTGGAGGTATAATCTTTCTTTACACTGATAAGCTAATTAACCCATATAGCAGGGTACTTATCCAGGACCGTTTTAATAGCATTATGGCACCGGGCAAAGCAGTGTACTGTGGCCCCTATAACAACTACTCACAAGAATAAAAATGTAAGCGGTCAATAAAATTAAACGTATATTTGCATGTTAGTATTAATAAAAAATGCAGTAAATTGTAATAAATATGTTGCTGTATTTATATGATACAACGTGCATTGAAGGGTTAACATACACAGATTAGTATGCTTTTGGGGCCCCAGGCCCATGCGTTAAGACAGCCCTATTTCACCCACCCAACCCATTGTCTTAAGCCACAGGAAACAGATATATTGCATCTTAAACTGTAGCTCAGTTTTTTTCAGTTTAAGGCTGTTTCCTGTGGCTTAAGCAACCCACCCGAAGCTCAGTGGCTGTGTCCTACAAAATCAATATGTCCTTAAAAGGTCTGCACATGTGCATGTTAGAAAAGGTAAAAAAGGAAAAAAAATACATTTTTCCAATGAAGATTGTTCTGCGCATGTGCAGAACAGAAAATCAAGATGGTGCATAGAACTGATTTGGGTGAGTGTCCGGCCGAGTTATTACCTACCCGGCCAAACCAGTCCGAACTGGTAGGAACCTACCTCTGGATAGAGACTAATAGGTAAATTGAGAACTAGGCATACTCTGAAATTATATCTAACTTCAACCTTCTGAATTGTCTACTTTAAGTCTAAACTTAATATATGTGTGTGTGTATCAGTGGTGGGTTGCAAGCACTACCCCCCCCCCCCGCTATGGGCGTACCAGAGCCTGCCCGGAGCTCCGGATACCGTTCCGGTGCTCTGGAGGGCCCACCTGCCCGCCCGAGCTCCTTACCGGTCTTTTAAGTCTTCGGTGCTTCCACACACGTGCACAGCACGTACAGCGGCTGCACTCCGCTCCGCTGAGCAGCTGGTGCGTCGTGGAGACTCGCGGAAGCGCTAAGACACATGGGCGTGCTGTGCAAATCCATGTGGACGCCGCCGGGCTCTTTCTAACTGTACTGGTTGGAATGGGATCCAGAACCCACCACTGGTGTGTGTGTGTGTATGTGTGTGTGTATATATATGTGTATATGTGAATATATATATATATATATGTGTGTGTGTGTGTGTGTGTGTGTATGCGTGTGTATGTATGTATATACACACACACAAAGCTTAGACACACACACACACATATATATGTATGTATGTATGTATATGTATATGAATATGAATATATGTGTGTGTACACACACACACACACACACACACACACAATTTCCCCAGAACTCCCACATGTCCAAAGCAGTCATCTCCCTTCTTGTCAAGGGTCTTGACTTTAACAAGAATTGCTAAGACTATGCAGGCCAGCAACTGACCATGCTTGACTCAGACTTGGTGAACCTACAGGAAAGCCTGCCAAGCCAAGCTCTGTGTGCCAAGCCCCTGGGGGGGCTGCAGACCACAGCTATGAAATGCTATGAGCAAAAGCATCCAGAGTTATTAAATGTCTTTTAATGTCTATCTGAGAGGGAAAAAAATCCTTCTTAAATTCTATTTTGTTCCCTTAACCATTTATCGCCTGCTGGCCAGCCTGCCTAATCAATCAATCAATCAATCAATCAATTTAAATTTATTAGCCGCTCCCTTTCCGAATAGGACTCGGGGCGGCGTACAATGGAGTAAAAAACATATAACATTTACATAAACCCATGACATACATAAATACAAAAACACACATGTACGGAGGAGGTTAACAGATACAATACATAGACAATTAAAAACCATTAAAATACCCTAATTATAAAACCCCATGTACAATCCAAATTCAAAATGTTAAAAACAGACAGTCAGGAGGGGTACGAGAAAATTACGGTTGAGCCAGGCCAGATAGTTGAAAGAGGTGGGTCTTCAGTTGTACACGGAAGGAGCGGAGATCAAAATGCCCAACCTCATTATCAATAAAATATTTGCAGAAAAGAAAATTCGGAAGCTTCCTTGAAAAGACATTCAAATTCAAGTACAGTCAATTTTAAAGCTGGAAATCCAATGGTGGCAGGCTGGGAGAAATCTGAAGGAGACAGGGGCAGACCATTCCCAGGGAAGATGGCTCTGGTTCCCATGTTCAGCCTGAGAGCTGGAGCTTTGGCAACCCTGTACTGCAGCTGTTTATTTATAAATTTTTATTTATTTATCACATTTATATAGCTGCCAACTATATAAATGGTCGTCGGAAGCTATTTTTAAAGATTTTTAAAGCATTTTTTCCCCCTGTCGGTTTGGGGAAATGCTTTAAAAAGCAGGAAAAAAGGTTCCAATGATCACACAGCTGAGCTGCACGATCCTCGGAAGCTTTTTTAAAAATACCAGTTTGCAGAACCAAGGACAATCTTCCCTATTGGTTTGGCCGAACCAGGAGGATTTCAACCCTGATTCACTTCCATAGAGTGCAGTGGTGGGATTCAAATAATTTAACAACTGGTTCTCTGTCCTAATGACCATCTGGGTAGATGTGGCTCAATGGTCATGTGACTGGGTGGACGTGGCCAACTCAACATCACTCACGTTGATGGGCAGCCTTAGCTGTTACACTGTAATAAGGGTTAACCAAAGAGGCAGTTTATGTAAGCAGGGCAATAAAGATTAAGCTACAAGCAACACCAGAATATTTCCTTCCTGCTTTACTTACAGGATTAGCCCTGTAAAGTTGGAAAAAAACAAAATAAGATTTCTTCCAACAACCGGTTCTCTGAACTGCTTAAAAAGTTAACAACCGGGTCTCTCGAATAGGTGCGAACTGGCTGAATCCCATCACTGATAGGAGAACAACATTGCCTCCCCTATTCTGATATCACAGTGTCTGGCTCTCTTTTCCAAGGTCTTCCTGGCTCTTCCACAAAATGCTAGTGTGCAACGTATTTTGTGATTGCCTGCGCCTTTACTATTGATGGTTGATTCTAAGAGGCAGAAGCTTCCCATCACTTCGGTATCTTTATTGCTGAAGACGGATAAATAGCTAAAAATGAACCTACTTGAACAAGAATCTAAGCAATTTCATTTGCAATTAATGGCGTCACATATAATTATTCTGAGACATTTAAAGTCTGAAATAAACTAATTTATTTAAATGCTAGTTTATTTAAATATGTCAAGATGATGAGATAACAAGCCACCTTTTCTAAATGCATACATTTATGCAAAATAGACAACTTAACAATGGGTAGAACTATCCCTCCACCATCCATCCTGTAGAAGGAGATGGGTCCTGATGCAACTATGATTATCAACAATTATCACAGCCTCCTATTATAGCTGTAGAATATATGGGGAACATTTTAAAATAAAAAAACAACAGTTCTTCCCACTGATATTCACTTAATTTGCATGACTTTTCCAAATATATTTACCTAACAAAGCAGGTTATTTTTATCATATGGTATTTATTTATCATACATCATTTTAAAATCTTCTTTGTGATGAATACCTTTCAGGAGTGTATATAATGTCTCTGTAATGGAAGTAAATGGAAGTACTCATGTGAGTCCCTTGGACTGCAAGGCAATCAAACAGGTCAGTCCTAGAGGAGATCAACCCTGACTGCTCTTTAGAAGGCAAGATCCTGAAAAAACTCAAATACTTTGGCCACCTAATGAGAAGGAAGGACTCACTAGAGAAGAGCATAATGATGGGAAAGATTGAGGGCAAAAGAAGAAGGGGATGACAGAGAATGAGATGGATGGATGGAGTCACCGAAGCAGTAGGTATGAGCTTAAATGGACTCCAGAGGATGGTAGAGGGCAGGAAGGCCTGGAGGAACCTTGTCCATGGGATCACGATTAGTTGGACACGACTTCGCAACTAACAACAGCAATGGAAGTACAGTACCCACTTTATTCTTATCATGTGAATACAAGTAAAGGATTCCCCCCTTAACTTAACCTAATCAAAAAGATCCTATGTGGAATAGTTAAGGGATATAAATTGGCAAAATACAGAGCTTTTTTTGCATACCAAACCAGGTCCTTGAAATCTAGCAGTTGTGTTTGCACAATGTATTAGTCTTGATTAGGTTTTTATGGCTTAGAGCATTGTGCAAATATGCTAGTTTGGTTACTTTAAGATTCCATGCATTGTCTTCTGTTAATGGATTAATTACCAGACCAGGTCCTTACAATTTAGCAGTCATGTTTGCACAATGTTATTAATCTTGATTAGGTTTTTATGGTTTAGCTTTAGCACAATTAATCCACAGTAATGGATTGATTTAACAACACATATATTGTGTGAATCTAGTCTGAATCTAGTCCGAATAAAATGAAGAACATTACAGAATTTTTATATCCATCATAGAAAGCTGCATGTAAATAAAACGCAATACTCCTTTCTCGAGAAAATATTCCATGGATTAGATGAAATGGTCTGAGACCCACTGAAGCTTATGAGATAATATATTTGTTTGTGAATTGGGATCCAAACTGGCAAAGGATGGAATGAGGTTTCCCAAAGGTGCTTTTCCAAAAGGCAACTGGACTTTGTTTGCACACACACACACACACCCTTGGAAACATTTACTGTAGCTTCTCATCCAAGAAGCTTCTTCAGTTCTAAGGGAACTGAACTGGTGGGATGAGCTATAAATAACACGAAAGGCCAAACAGTGTTTTCAGACTCAAATCCTTTTTGTCTGAACAAGAAGTGAGGAATTTTATATAAATCCATTTATGCGTGTCCAAAAATATTCCGTGCCTGTTGTCAGTATAAAAAACTTGGCAAGTCACAATCTTTTACTTGCTTCAGTAACATTTAATTTTTTTATACAAGTGGCCTTCCTTTATCCAAAGCCTATATCTGGATGCCAGGATCAGCAAATCAGGAATGAATTCCCCTTATGTCATAAATAGACAAATTTGTAGCTGCTCAATCCAAGCACATTGGTTTAATATTGTTGACTTTCAACAGAGCAGAGATCTTTTACCACTAAATACAAGTACTTAACTGCGTTGTTCAGTAGACCTTAAGGACCTGGATTGCTTTCTATGAAATGTGGGTAGATTTTTTTTCCCCCCACGGAGAAGTGTAGGGAATGGCTGACCTCTAGAGACAAGAGAGTTTTGCATCACAGTCAAACTAGCCATCAAGAGGCCCTTCTGCAACTTCTAAGCAGATCTGGAGACTATCAACTGTAATGTGTCATCCAGTGGAATCTGCCATCATAGGTCTCCAAATTGTAAAGCTTAAGAGAGTCTGAACAGAGTCTTTTAAAATATTCTGCAAAGGCATGAAGATGGTAAATGCATTAGGCCTCCTTCAATTTGAGTTACTTCATTAGCCAGCCCCCCCTCTCTCTCAAACACACACACACACACACACTTTTAGATGCTCAGCAGTTCAAAAATGTAATGTAGTAATGTATCAGGTCTAAGGTAACTAGTATAGGCATCTAAGTGATATCTACTTGCATAGCAATGCTTGATTCAACAGCACTAATACACCATGTTCAAAATAAAACTGAACAACTGAAATGTAAAATGTTATGCTGATTTTTCTTCTTTTTACAAAACTAGGGAAAGAGGGGAAAAGAGTTGTTTAAATAAGCACACACAGGTCTATCAGTACAGAATGAACTAAACAGATTTGTCTGTCTCTGCTTTCTGATGATCTTAACTGGAATGAATAGAGCCCTCTTCTGTATTCAAATCATATACTTTACATCCCCAGAGTTTTTCCATCGAAGGGTGTTTCTCTATCAGCCCAAACTGGTCAACAAATGTTCTGTCTGTTCTTTAATATGAAATGGTTTTAAAACTTTTTTCATACTGAATTGCTTTCTTCAACTCATTTTTGTACAATGAAATAATTGTACCCCTTAGTTTATTTATCAGAAGTTTAACAAAGTTAAACTGTCTACAAATAACAGTTTAATACAGATTCTGTGGAAGCTTGCAATAATTATAAACAAGTTCCTAGCGACTTGCCTTAAGAGAAAGATATACTTCTAATGTGCTGTAGACAATCTTGTTACCTCTTTCATCAAATGAGCAGCATTTCAGCTGCTATATAAAGCCACATGATTGATAGACAGAGATGTCTCCCCTGATGAAGGAAAGGATTACTGCAAGGGCATGCATTCAAGAGTTTGGTTTTGTAAAAATCTGGATGTTTTCTACCATGTTATCTTGGTCTTGTTACTCAGCCTTTGAACTTCGTATCTGAAAATATTTTAGTGATTACAGAAGTTTTCATGCAGCTTCTCAAATGTGGATTAGCTACAATACTAATAAAGAAGAGACAACTCCAAAGCACTAGATGGGGCTGGCAAAGGGTAATCCTATGATTAAAAACTGAATCTCTCAAGAGTCTCGGGTATAGTGCATTTAGGGGGCGGTGGGGGGAGATATTAAATCAATGATGAACACATCTGTTATAAGCAAACTATTGGCAAGTGATCATATAATCTTCTGGTTACTATTCAAAGATTCCTTTCAGCCTGTGCAAGCTAATAGGAAGCTGCTTCATACAGAGTCAAATTATTGATGTATATTTGGACAGAAAAACAGAACAACAGATTTGGAAGGGACCTTGGAGGTCTTCTAGTCCAACGCCCTGCTTAGGCAGGGAGACCTACACCACTTCAGACAAATGGTTATCCAAATTCTTCTTAAAAACCTATAGTATTGGAGCATTCACAACTTTTGGAGGCAAGTTGTTCCACTGATTAATTGTTCTGTCAGGAAATTTCTCCTTAGTTCTAAGTTGCTTCTCTCCTTGATTAGTTTCCACCCATTGCTTCTTGTCCTACCCTCAGGTGCTTTAGAGAATAGTTGACTCCTTCTTCTTTGTGGCAATCCCTGAGATATTGGAACAATGCTTTCATGTCTCCCTAGTCCTTCTTTTCATTAAATTAGACATACCCAGTTCCTGCAACCGTTCTTCATATGTTTTAGCCTCCAGTCCCTAATCATCTTTGCTGCTCTTCTCTACACTCTTTCTAGAGTCTCCACATCTTTTTTTAAATCGTGGCAACCAAAACTGGATGCAGTATTCCAGTTCCAGTATATAGTTCATTACTGTCTACAGTAAGCTTCCCTCAACTTAATTTCAGAAGGCCTCTACAAACCAACTTTTGTCAAAAGCTATTAACGTAAGCCTAGAGTTGCGAGGGAGGAAAGATAAGGGAGAAAGATTCAAAGAAAGAAAATAAAAATTAGGAAATGGTCATTTTGAACTATGCCCCTTGTTTTGGTTAAGTCATATCTACAACTGTCATATATTTCATCCAAGTTATTACTAACAGAACTGAATGTCATAATTTCTTCTAGTCACTCAACTGATTTTCATATATGCCAACAACACAAAATCATGTATGACTGGTTTAGTCACACATAGGTATTTTATCAGACCTCAGGGCTATTGTAAAGAAAACTAAGGAGCTGCCACTGACTCTAGCACAATTATTTCCACAGTGGTGCATATATGTTGGGTGCCTCTCAGGATAGATCAATCATCTTAAACTTTCCCCTTTTAGAAGCTCTGTAACTATGTCTTTCTTTTCCCCTCCATATGCTCTCCTGGTAGACATATTTTCCGATTTTCATTGGTGTAGAAATCATGCTTAAGATGGGTATATTCATATAGTTTTTAGATGCTGTAATATTGGGCATGACTCACCTAACAATCACCTTGCTTAGCAATCGAATGTTTGGTCTCAATTATAGTTGTAATTCAAGGACTATCTGTATAACAACTGAGATCAACCACCATGGCCATTAGTCAGAGTTTTAGTTCAGCAAAATTGGAAGAGCTGCTGATACTCTGGCCTTGCTACAATCTCCTATTGATCTGTGCAATTCTAGATACTTCTCAGGGGTGGGATTCAGCTGGTTCGGACCAGTTTGGGTGAAGCGGATGTTAATTTTAATCTGGTTTGCCGAACCAGTAGTTACAAGGACCGGCTGACCCCGCCTACCTAGGAGTTTCCACACGGCCCATTCGTCATGCCAGGTAAGTGCAGAGCTCGCATGGAAACTCTGGGAGGGTGAAAAACAGGTCTCCCGGAAGTTCTGGAAGTCCGGAAACAGGCCCGTCTTTGCCCTCTGGAGGATCAAGGAAAGCCTTCCAAGCAAAACGCCCCTCACCCAAGCCATGATGCAGGAAGCCAACTAGGCTATGCCCCTATGGCCATGCCCACCCAGCAACTGGGCAGAGAATCAGTTGCTAAAATTTTTCAATCCCACCCCTGATTCTAATTCTCCCTAGGTTCCTTCACTAGTGGGAGCTGATTCTATAAAAACTAAGTAGAGAGTTTTCTCGGTGGGAACACCTCTGCCTCTAAAATGACCTTCTTCTGAAACTCACCAGGGGAACTGCTATTATTTTGGTGCAATAAATAGAATAGAATATTTATTTCTAAGCCGCACCCTCTCCCGAAGGACTCGGGGCGGCGTACAATAAAACAAATAAAATACAAAGTACAATACAATACAATACAAATCTGGACAGGACATACATATAACAAGGACGTATATAAGACGTATACAAGGAGGAGGTAGGCTGATAGCTAAAAAACAATTAAACAATTAACAATTAAAACAATTAAAAAGTCACAATATTTAAAAACCCCAATAAATAAATTCAATTGAATTACATTAATAAAAAACCCGTCAGGAGACATATTTGCTCAAGTGTTATGCTAGCTTGCTCTGCTGCTTTCATGTTTTTGGTTTGTTTTTATTGTGATGGTGTTTTAGAATAACATTGTGTTACATTTCACTTACTTTGGACTCTACGTCTTTGAAGCTTAACCCTTCATATTCTGGGATGAAGAGTTAAAATAGTATTTAGAATAAGTGTAAAAAAGGTAAATTGAATTCACTTGGGCAAATGCTAGGAAGCTAAAAAAAAGGCATTGATTTTAAAGGCTGAGTTACTTTGTGGCGAAACAAAATCAGAAGCTGACAGAGAATCTTTTGGATGCCATCCTGGTGGACCTGCCCAACTCCACTGAAAGAAATAATCCCATTTGCTTCAAGAGGAGAATTCCTCCAATGTAGATAAAAATGTCAGAGAGATAAATACAAGATCATGTCACTCACTATCATGTTTGGTTTGCCTTTATATTATAGTGAAATATATTTCCCTCCTATGCTTCTCTTTACCTCACCCGTATGAAAAACGTTTGAATATGTTTCTGGGAAAATGCAATTTTTCCTACAACATTACAAAAGCTATAACTATCTTACAGACCAAGTAATGCTTCTGCCAACATATACAAGACTGTAAGATTATGAAGCGATTTCACCAACAAGCATTAAATATCATATGCATGAATATTTTTTGAAAGTTATTACCTTTTCCCTCCTCTATTAAACATAAAAAGATAGAATAACAGAGTTGGAAGGGGCTTTGGAAGTTTTCTAGAGTTGGTCTTCCAGTTTCCAGCATGCTGATCTTTGCCCGTGCATCCGTGCCAGAAATCGGAAGACCAGCTGGCCGATGCGCATGTGCGCGCTGGAAACTGAAAGTTCATTTCCTGGTGTACATGCTCTCTGGGCAGCTCCTCTTCTGGGTTGTGGTCTCAACTTGGTGCCAAAAAGGTTTACTAAACGCCCTATACCATTTCAGACAAATTATTGTCCAATCTCTTCTCAAAAACCTCCAGTGTTTGAACACACACAACTTCTGGAATTCCACTGTTAATTGTTCTAAACCTTTTCATTGTTTGAATATTGTGTGAACGCCACATTCTGAGGAGCTGGCACCTGGACAATTTGCACCCACAGAGTCCCCATTCAAAAATTCATTCACTTCTGGCAAGAAGTTGCATTTTTGGCTTTATCTGGATGATCAGTGGGGATTTGAGGAAAATTAGATCTTATTCATAGTGTGTGGAAGCTCCAAAAAAAAGTAGTATCTCAGCATCTTGTCCCCTCCTCCCCAATCCATTATTATTCTCAATGTTGACCGCATATAATTTGCATGCTTAAGGTTCCAAGTTCAATTCCTGGCTAATTCTAGATGGGCTGGAACCTATCCCTTTGCCTGAAAAATGCTCAATAACTGTGGTTTATCGGTGCAATCCTACTCAATCTGATGCTCACCAGATGTGCAGACCACAATTCCCATAATTCCCACTCAGCCTAGCTTGGTTGGGAATTGCTTAACTCTACTGGAAACTATAGTGAACAAAGCTGAGCAATGACTTAACTCAATATAAGATTTCTTTGGTATATTTTGACAATCTGAAAGACTATTGCAACAAAGATTTTCAGAGTGTAATAATATTTAATATATTATGATCAAATCAATATTTCATTTAACTGGCAGGTTCAGAGTATTTCAGCTCTTTTTATTCGATGCAGTTGAATTATGCTAAATTGCAATTCAACCCCTCCCAGTTTTTTTACCTTCAGGATAGAAAAATTGAGTGTCTCCTGTGAGAAGGAGGGGAACAGGCTCTGACAATTAATGACCAGCAGAATGCCTTAGGACTTAAGGTCATGAATATGCCCTCTGGCCTTGTGGCTTTTCACTCAGTTTTGTAGAAACACATTAGCTGAGATAATTATTCAGGTAGAAATTGGGAGTGACATCTGGAAACAGAACAGAAAATGGAAGCAAGGCTTGAAATGGAAAATGGGCAGAGAAGAAAGGTAAAATCTGCTGTAAGTCAGGCAAATAACTCTGAGAATAAAATAAACAGCCCGGTGCCTGCAGTTTTTCTGCATATAAATCACTCATCATTGGAAGCAGATATTTGCTTCGTAAGCCAGTACAAGATGCAAAATGAGCTTATACATGATAGGGAGTGGACCCAGGGAACATATTAATTAATCTAAGAACCCACTCATTTCTGGCAAGACATTGCATACCTGCCTGCCTGAGCATCTCACAATGAACAGATGGCATTCTTCTTCCCAGAAGCCATATTTTAAGTGACAACATATAGGCAATCTTAGTTAATCTCAAGAGCGCTAAGCAATCAGACTTGGATGGGGGACCATCAGGATATTTCAAAGCTATAGGCAAAACTGAAAATAAACAAAAAAAGCATCCCAGAAGACATTAATCATAAATCACTTCTGTATGTTGGCCAAGAAAGCTTCATGGGTATGTCCATGTACTCACTAGGAGCCATGCTCAATTTGAGGGATTCTTCACCTTTTATTATTTATATTGTATACACATACACGCATATTCTGATGATAACCATGTGTTCTTGGTTAACTTAAAGCAACTCTTATGTTAATTTTCTATTTTGTAAAAAGAGCCACACAAGAAGCATTTGATGCAGATCAAACCAAAGGTTCTTCTTTCCAATATTTCAGATGCTTCCAAGAAGCTCAACTTTACAGCATAAACAATCATTTTGTAATTCTCGCTGCTTCCAAGAAACAAGTATTAAGAGGGCATTTTTCAATATGGGAGAATGATATGTACATTTTCATTACAGTTTGGCTTCTAGGTGACTAAACAAACAACAGGAGATTCTTTTTTTTTTAACTTTTTCTAATTAGTCATAGCACAAATCTAGGCAAAACTTCGAAAAATTTATGTACTGTAGCTTTCTAGTATAGCTTTAGAGCAGTGTTTCTCAAACTTGGCGACTTTAAGTCCTGTGGACTTCAACTCCCAGAATTCCCCAGCCAGCTATGCTGGCTGGGGGATTCTGGGAGTTGAAGTCCACAGGACTTAAAGTCGCCAAGTTTGAGAAACACTGCTTTAGAGCAAACTTAGAGGGAAACTGCTTCTATTATATTCATTTGGTTTCTCTCAAGTTTCATGGTTTCCATTTCAAAATGTTTATGTTTCTATTGACAACCTTCTGAATTTAGGAGCACTGTTTTTATTATATTAAATACTCTGTTGATTAAAAAAATATTTTAAGTATAATTTTGAATTAGTCGTGTCACACATGCGTCATCTTTCTGGTTTTGAAGTTAATATGTATTATAATTAATCTCTCAATTCATGTTGGTCAGCATGATTCTTTCTAAACAATGCTTCATATTTTGCAAAATTAAGAGAATCATAGTTGAACGCATATGGAGGTTACCATATTGGGGAATGACTTTTTGAAAGTTTGTAATTCTTATGATTTAGTTCATGAAGACCATTCAATTTACTTCTCCATGTTTGCCTTGTAACCATAGCAAGATTGCACAGCTTTAATCAGGTTCATTTAAAAATCGGAAAGGTGATATCCGTAGTTCCTTTCCACTTTTGCAATATCAGGCAGCAAAGAAACAGTCTAAACTTCTGATTGTCGCTACAGATATAAAACTGACATGAGATTTAATGCCACCAGGCTTTCATTTTTTTGATTTGGTATAGTAAGAATAAATATTCAGTAGACAATATCACTCCTTAAATCTGTGTCAAGCAAGCTAAGTTGCAGGAATTGGGTATATCTAGTCTAATGAAAAGAAGGACTAGGGATGTCATGATTGCAGTCTTCCAATATCTCAGGGATTGCAACAAAGAAGAGGGAGTCAAACTATTCTCCAAAGCACCTGAGGGTAGAACAAGAAGCAATGGGTGGAAACAAATCAAGGAGAGAAGCAACTTAAAACTAAGGAGAAACTTCCTGACAGTTAGAACAATTAATCAGTGGAACAGCTTGCCTCCAGAAGTTGTGAATGCCCCAACACTGGAAGTCTTTAAGAAGATGTTGGATCGCTATTTGTCTGAAACGGTATAGGATTTCCTGCCTAGGCAGAGGGTTGGACTAGAAGACCTCCAAGGTCCCTTCCAATTCTGTTATTCTATTCCCGTGATGGTGAACCTATGGCATGCATGTCACAGGTGGCACATAGAGCCCTCTGTGCAGGCACACGAGCCATCGCCACAGCTCAGCTCCACCGCGTATGCCCGCGTGCCTCCTGCCAGCCAGCTGATTTTTGGGTCTCTGCTACGCATGCATGGGGGGATAGAATGCATGTGCGGGGGGGGGGCGCACCCTGTTGGCCCGTTTTTGGCTCCAGGAGGCTTTCGGCACACGACAACAAAAAGGTTAGCCATCACTGTTCTATTCTATATGATTATTTGTTGATGCTCCTTTTTTCAACATACATTTTTATGTTGACAAAAGATGCCAATGCCTGAAACATACTTAAGACATTTGTTAAATGAATTTTGCCCATTTCACAATCTTTCTTGCCATGGTTCTTAAATGAATCGCTGCAGTTGCTAAGTTAGTAACCTGTTTGTTAAGTGAATCTGGCTTCCCCGTTGACTTTGCTTGTCAGAAGGTTGCAAAAGGGGATCACATCACCCTGGGTTGCTGCAACTGTCAAAAATATGAATTCTGATCCCATTACCATGGGGATGATGCAATTGTCATAAGTGTGAAAAACAATCATAAGTCACCATTTTCAGTGCCGTTGTTACTCTGAATTCTCACTAAATGCATGTTGAAAGTTGAGAACTTCCTGTATTATGTTCTCAGGCCCTGAGGCCCTGTTTTCTAGACATCTGCTACCTGTTCTCTTTAATTGGGTCTACTTCAGTGGTGGGTTCCGGATCCCATTCCAACTGGTATGGTTGGAACAGGCCTGGCGGCATCCACATGGACGCACGCAGTGTGCGTGCACATGCATGCAGTGTGCGCATGTGTCTTAGCACCTCCACGATGCTCCAGCTGCTCCGTGGAGCATCGCGCAGGCGCTGTATGCTCCATGAGTGTGCGTGGAAGCCTTAAAAGACAGGTAAGGAGCTTGGGTGGCAGGTGGGCCCTCCAGAGCACCGTACCGGAACGGTATCCGGTGCTCAGGGCAGGCTCCGATACGCCCATACTGGAGCATACCGCCTGCAACCCACCACTGGTCTACTTGGATCAAATTATATTTTCAGCTACAGTTCATCTCCACCTATACATATTTCCTCTGTCTTCTTTTTTGCTTCTTCCTCCAATATATCCAATCACTTTGTTCCCATTAAAAATAAGTGATAGAAATAGTACCATAGGCAATTAAAGAGAAATTGAATACTAATATTACCAGTATTACTTTTCTCTCTTTCTCTGTGTGCAAAGCCTGGCCAAAATATTTAATATTTGTTGGGAATTTAAAGCAAAATGCATGTCAATAGGAGAGAAGTTGCTGCAAGCCATTTTTAAGCAAATGAAAAAAGGTTCTTAGAATTTAATGCCAGAAGCAAAAATATTATTCCTGCAATTGTCTTTCATTGCCATGCTGGAACTACATATATTATAATCAAAGCAGCTTCTCAAATGCTGCATTGCCAAAATGGAAGGCAGGGAAAGCAATGTGCGTGCATGAATCCTCTTTAAAAAATTACAATTAAAAATCAGCATTTTCAAAGTCTGAGTTGATTAATAATTCAAGTAAGCAACTTTGGTCTTCCCCAGACAACAATAGACAAATGGACCTTTTGTTATATTTCTGACAGCATTGTTAAAATATGTAGCAATGTCTGAAACATACTATATTTAAGCTTCTTTGGAAAAATCTTATACCATTAGCGGTGGGAATTATTCACTTCCCTTCAAAGTCTGTTGACCACAAGAACTCCTGCAGTCCCTCCTCTTGTCAATGAATACAATGAACATAGACCTCCCTGAGGATCAACAGAGTGCTTTAGAGGAGTCCACAATGACCAATAATGAGAATTGTGGGATTCCTTCTGTGAATTCTACTTGGACTCTGGGGGGAGAGGTTCCACGAAGTGAACAGGAGATGATTTCTTCTTCCAATGCAAAAAGAAGAGGAACTGATCAAATTCCTCATTATTCTTACTCATTATTCTTAAGGTTCTCAATCAGCACTGAGGATCCCCTGCAATGTGGTTTAAAAAAACAGCCACACCATTGTAATTGATTGAATGAATGGGGTTCATCTAGCTATCTATATAAAAACGTGTGTGTGTGTGTGTGTGTGTGTGTGTGTTCCAGCATAACTCTGGAACGCCTTGAGCAATTTCAACCAAACTTGGTACACACATGACTTACTCTCTGGAAACAAATACTGTGGGGGGGTAGGACAGCCATAACATCCCTCGGGGTGTGTGTTCCTTTAATCCTGTTGTGCCTTAAAATGGCTTCTACTGTACTGCTGTAAAATGGCTTCTACTGTACAGTGCAATGGAGTTGCCATGGTAACGGCTTTACAGTACTCCACAAGGGGGCTCCCTGTGTTAAGGGGGGAAATCCAACATTAGAAATTACGTTTGGTCCGGACGTTTCCCCCTACAAATAAATACCCGGGCAACGCCGGGTAATCGGTTAGTTCAAAATTCCAAGCAGCAAAATCTAGAAATTCCCTTGTAACTGTTCTGAGGTAATATCTGATTTAAAAGCAAGGTACTATATTTCTGCTTTATACTGCCCTCTTCATCTGCAGTTATTTGTGGATAATGATACTGGTTGTCTGAGACAGTGGTGTTCTCCTAAAGCAGGGGAAAATGATGTGATGTTCACAAGCAGCAACGTGCCTGAAACATCTCCATGATTCCTATCAGGTCCCCTCTTTTAATTGCTTTTAATAAAATAAAAATTAACTAGGAAGCACCCTTTTCTACTTTTATACTGATATTTATGTGCAGGGATGCCTTTGGGCCCCACAAAAATTTCATTTGGATTCTAAAAGAGAAGAGCAATTTGCCTTCTGGAAAGATATATTTTGCTACTTGTCATACCCACCATGACATACTTTCTATATAAACAGTCTCCTGTGAAAGGAGACCCTCCGTGGTCTTAAAATTCCAGAAAAAGTGACTGTCCTCTAATCTAAAGTATTGTAAGACTCCTAAACGTTACTGCTGCTTTGATAACAATAGATCAAAAAAGCAAGGTGGAATATAAATGAATCAATTGAATTTATCGGCTGCCCATCTTACCATAGGCTAACTCTGGGCGGCTTATAGTTACACCCAAGTTAAAAGATAAAAAGTTAAAATCTCACAGATTAAAACCAAAGATGCATGGGGAGGGCAGGGGCAAAGCATGGTGGAGGTGAGAGCTGTTATTACTCCATCAACCATCTCCATTGGGCTGTTCTTCCATTGGGGCCCCCAAGCCAACTGGCAAAGCCATGCCTTTAGACCCTTACGAAAAGATAGGAGGGTTGGGGCCAACCTCATATTGTGGGGGCAAGGTGTTCCAGAGGGCGGGAGCAACAACAGAGAGAGTCTTCTGTGCGGCTTATAGTTACACCCAAGTTAAAAGCTAAAAAGTTAAAATTCAATTTTTTTACTACCGGTTCTGTGGGTGTGGCATGGCTTGGTGGGCATGGCTTGGTGAGCATGGCAGGGGAAGGATACTGCAAAATTTCCATTCCCACCCCACTCTGGGGCCAGCCAGAGGTGGTATTTGTTGGTTCTCCAAACTATTCAAAATTTCCACCACCAGTTCTCCAGAACCTGTCAGAAACTGCTAATTTCACCCCTGGTCTTCCTCCTGGACTCTGCCATCCAGAATAATCAGGCTGAAGGGACCTGCAGCTTGCCTGCATGAGCAGTACAGGCAATCCCAGTGGGATGAGATAGTCTCTCAAGTAACCTGGACCCATGCCATGAAGAGTTTTAAAGGTGATCACCAACACCTTGAACTGCACCTGGAAGCAGACTGGTAACCAATATTTCATTTTCCTATTATTCCCTCATTCCACTTTACTGCTTTACTATATCATCCACTATCTCTGAAGTCTCTCTGGAGACTAGAGATCACAATGCTGATTGCATTACACAGATTTACAAATATTAGTAATGGTAATGCAGGAATAGGCCCAATGGCTAAATCTGTCAATGATGGTCCCTGTATCCTCCTTTGCTACTTCTTCTGCCAGTGCATCCTGAGGCTGTTTACAATGCAACATTAGCAAAATAATATATCAAATATAAAACAATATTCAACACAATGGTAAAAAAAAGTATGGACCCTTATCTGGAGCAAAGATGGTGAGAAATGACCTGCAATATTTAGTTATTTAGTGGCAATAATTTAAATACATGTCCTAATTAGTGATCTTGATTAAAGGTAAAGATTTCCCTCGCACATATGTGCTAATCGTTCCCAACTCTAGGGGGCGGTGCTCATCTCCGTTTCAAAGCCGAAGAGCCAGCGCTGTCCGAAAATGTCTCCGTGGTCATGTGGCCAGCATGACTAAATGCCGAGGGCGCATGGAGCACTGATGCCTTCCCACCAAAGTGGTCCCTATTTTTCTACTTGCATTTTTACATACTTTCAAACTGCTAGGTTGGCAGAAGCTGGGACAAGTAACAGGAGCTCACTCCGTTACGCGGCACTAGGGATTTGAACCGCCAAACTGCCGACCTTTCTGATCGACAAGTTCAGCGTCTTAGCCACTAAGCCACCACGTCCCTGATGTACTGTATAGATATTTCAAATTCTGTCATCTTTCTCAAAGTTCCTTCTCCTTTCTTGACACCACTTTTTATTTTATTTTAAAAGAGAGGTCTTGCCTTACTTAATGCAAGAACTGAAAGTGGGAAAACAGGAACCAGCAGGTGCCAATTTAGAGAAAACTTTTATGGAAGCATACTTCAGCTGCCTCCAGAAGCCTTTGAGAGATTGGCTGAACAGCACTTAACTCAGAACCATGGGCAGAAAAGCCTAGAGTTTTTATTTTGGACTCTAGAGATAAGTAAAATATAATTATTTTATACCAAAGCGGGCTATCAACAATTGTGTTTCAAGATTGATGTTTGTCTACAGTAAAGATTCTAAACTAGTCAAGTCATGTCTCAGAGTCCTCTGCCAAGTCTAGCTAAGAGCTAATTAAGGATTAAGCATCTGGAGAGCTGTGATTTACTGCCAAGCCAGCTGCAAAGTCTCACACTTACCATATCACAGCTTGCTGATTCCTGACGAAGCACTCCCATTATATAGAATGGCCGGCCCATTAAAATTAAGAGGGCTTGCATCATGGACACCTTCTGCCACTAAATAAACACATAGTTGCTTCTTTTGAGATTTCCATAAATATCCTGTTGTCACCTAGTAACAAGCGGGACTATATACATCTTTGATATTTCGTATTAATTTATCAGGCGATAAATGACTGCGAGGCGATCAAACCGGTCAGTCCTAGAGGAGATCAACCGTGACTGCTCCTTAGAAGGCCAGATCCTGGAGATGAAACTCAAATACTTTGGCCACCGAATGAGAAAGAAGGACTCACTGGAGAAGAGCCTAATGCTGGGAAAGACTGAGGGCAAAAGAAGAAGGGGGCAACAGAGAATGAGGTGGCTGGACGGAGTCACCGAAGCAATAGGCAGGAGCTTAAATGGACTCCAGAGGATGGTAGAGGACAGGAAGGCCTGGAGGAACGTTGTTCATGGGTTGGACATGGCTTCACATTAATTTATTATTTAATATTGTTACATATTAATAACAATAATATTAATATTTCTCATACATACATAATGTCAGGGTTCCAAGTAACACCCCTAATGAAAGAAGATGCTGAGGCTTGAGTTTCCTCAACTCACATACATACATACATACATACATACATACATACATACATACATACATACATACAAGATATAGATGAAGATACCAGCGTACATACAGGAAGATTTTGCAAGTATGATCATATTGAAATGTACAATAGTTGCAAAATTGTTATCATTAACAGCCTCTAAAGCACTAAAACAAATTCTGTTAGACTTTTCATCTGGTTTACTATCAAATCTGTTTCTTATAGAATAGAACAACAAATACATAAAATAAACAATAGCAATGAATTAAATTAACATGGCAAAGAATAAGGCATGGGAGCCAAACATCTTAAACTTCAGTTCTCTTTATCTACAGTATCTCTCTCACCCTTCCCTCCCTGCATCTACCGTAGAGCAAAATAATTTATAAGCAAAACTATTTCTCAAACGTACAGATAGTCCTCAACGTACAATCATACATTTAGCGGCCATTGGAAGTTACTACAGCATGGGGAAAAAAAGTGACTTATGATCGTTTTTTCACATTTATGACTGTTGCAGCATCCCCGTGGTCGCATGATTAACATTTGGATGCCTGACAACTGGTCCATATTTATGACGGTTGCAGGGTCCTGGGGTCACACATGATCCCCTTTTGACAAGCAAAGTCAATGGGGAAGCCAGATTCACTTCACAAATCTGTTCGTAACTTAGCAACTGCAGTGATTCACTTAACAATTGTGGCAAGAAAGATCGTAAACTGGGGTAAAAGTCACTTAACTGTTTTGCTTAGCAACGGACATTTTGGGCTCAATTGTGGTTGTAGATTGAGGATTACCGTATTTTCCGGAGTACAAGACGCACCTTTTTTCCTCAAAAAAGAGGCTGAAAATCTGAGTGCATCTTATACACCGAATACAGCATTTTTTGCCCCCCGACCCCCCCCCCTTTTCACCAAAATGGCCGTGCAGAGCCTTATGGAAGCTTTCAGAGAGCTCCTGGGAGCTGGGAGGGCAGAAATGAGCAAAATATGGGGCATTTTTTGCTCAATCCCCCCCCCCCAGCCCCCTAGGAGCACTCTACAAGCATCCTAAGGGCTATTCATACCCTTTTAAAAAATGAGCCCATTTTCACAAAAAACGGGCCGTTTTGGGAGGTTTGCAGAGTGCAGAAACTTTTTGTTAAAAAATTGCCTCTTCAAAACCTTGGTGCGTCTTATACTCCGGTGCATTTTATACTCCCAAAAAATATGGTACCTGAATATATTTTTGAAGAGCATTATTTTTCTAATGTAAGAACAACTTATTGCAAAATTAATTCATTTTGCTTCTAGACTTTTTCTAAAGTTTCACTCTGCCATTCCACTTCTTGCTACCTATGGTTCCCCTTTTATCAGCAACAAACTTAGACTTGGGCTTTGTCTCCTCTTAGAAGCTTAGGAAGAACTTGCCTCAGGTTGAACAACTGCTCCCTCAGTCCTCCCTCACAATTCTAGTCAGCTACATCAGCAGAATTGGTGACAAAGAGGATATTTTTCACCTTCCACTGTCCAAATAGGACCTGTTCTTACCTACAAGAATGCCTTGGAATTTCAGCTTCCCTATCTTTGGAAAAATCTTTAGAAAATTAAAATCTGAGGTCAGAGTCAAGTTATTTTCTTTCCTGTCAGATTAACATTCAAGAAGGACTATTAAGAACCTGGAGGTACTGTTGCTTCAAATTATACAACAGTAGTAACTAAATTTTCTAAAGTTCCTACATAATTAAGAGAACCAAATGTACAAACATATAGTCATGGCCATCTAATGCAGCAAAAATAATGTACAGATGAATTTTAATCTACTCTGAGGCAAACAAACAAACAAACCAGTGGTGGGTTGCTAACCGGTTCACTCGTGTGTGCGTGTGAGCGCACGCAATGCTTTTGCGCATGCACAGAAGCGTCTGGATGGGTGGGCGGAGCCTCCCGCCGCTGCCATTACCGGTTTGGCCAAACAGGGCCAAACCAGCAGCAACCCACCTCTGAAACAAACGTATCCGATCAGTCAGAAGTTCAGGGTAGCACAGCCACTCTGGACTATCTACCCCAATAAACATGTGACGATCTGAGCCATGAATGTAGAGATGCATTTTAATCTGTATCTCTTTGCTCAGAGACATATTTATTTATGTGTCAGATTTTTAATCCAGGAGTTGAAAGCAGCATATTGGCTCTGGACTATCCATGCTGAAAAACTAAAATAAATATGTAATGATCTGAGCCAGGAATGCCAGATGATAAAACAACATATACTGAGATAACTCTGCTCATCTTTTATACAAAATATATTCATTGTAGAACCACTCAGGCAGATGAGCAACAGAGGAAAAAGGCAGCAAATTACCCTTAGAATTAAAATTATACATTATTTGTTTTATTCCCTATAGTCATCCAGTTGAACTCAAGGATTTATATTAGGGGAAATTGCTTGCAAAAAGACATATATTGGGAAGCCCAGACAAAACGTATTAGCAGACATGTACACAAAGCACAACCAATTTGAACTTTAAAAAAAAAATTGCAAACTGATGCAGAAATGATATGGAATAAATTTAAAACTGGGAACAAGGAGAAAATGATAGTTAAACTAAGCATCAGATTATTTACAGAACAAGCAGCTGATCCTGAAGATTTTAATTACCATAGAGGAAACAAACCCAATCCCAATCTGGATTAGATCACCATGTAGGGATCAGAGAGGGCTGAACATTATCTCCCAACAAGCACTTCAACTGGAAACCGAACTGTTGCAAGACAGAGAAAGAAGGAATTCTAAAGCAAATTGATGGTGGTAGTGAGTTTAATTCACCCAAATGCTGTTGGGTGTTCTGATTTGTACCCATTGTACAGCACCTCCTTCATTCATTAGGCCATGGAAAATTATCGCTAAATTGGACATGGCGCAGGCATACCAACAATTGCCTTTAGATGGCACTACGGCGGAGGCCCAAACCATTGTGACGCCCAGGGGTGCATTCAAATGTCACCACCTGCAATTCGGCATTAGTATCGCCCCTGGAGTGTTCCAAAGCATAATGGAATGGCTTTTGCAGGGGATTCCAGGAGTTATCCCCTATTTTGACGACATCTTGGTATCAGCTGCAAATGAGGCACAACTTTTCAAATGTGTACGAACAGTTTTGGCTCGAATTAGAGACAAAGGCCTCCATCTCAAAAGAGAAATGCCAAATTAACATGCCAAGGGTTGAATTCTTAGGGTACCTAATCGACGGCTCTGGGATTCACCCGACCACACAAAACATTCAGGACACCCCCACACCTCGCAATCAAACCGAGCTGCAGGCATTCCTCAGGCTCCTTAATTTCTACAGTGTCTTTCTCAAACAGAAAGCCACCGTTGCTGAGCCCTTACACTGTCTCCTGGCTAAGAATGTGAAGTGGTCCTGGGCAGAGCCGAGACTGCCGCATTTGCCACAGTAAAACAACTCCTGTCGGCGGACTCCTTTCTGGTACAATACAGCCAGACCCTGCCTTTGGTGCTGACCTGTGACGCTTCCCCGTTTGGCGTCAGTGCCACCCTCAGCCACCGCATGCCCAACGGAACCAAAGCCCCTATTGCATTTTACTCCAGGACCTTGTCTGCTGCAGAGCGGAACTACAGCCAGCTGGACTGTGAGGCTTTGGCTGCATTGGCCGGAGTAAAGATGTTCGATGAGTATCTTTATGGCCGTGATTTCGAACTGGTTATGGACCACAAGTCATTATTGGGCTTACTGGCTGGGGACCGACCTATCCCAGTGTTATTATCACCTCGCATGACCAGATGGACCATCTTCCTAGCTGCCTACTCCTACCGTCTCATCCACTGACCAGGCTCCACTTTGGCTTATGTTGCAGGGCCGCAGCGAGCTCCGAGCGAACCGGCTCCAGAAGCTCCAGCCATGGCCTGTGAACGGTTCCAGGAGCTTCCACCAAGCGGAGCTGCGGAGCAAACAGGTCCATCCGACCTGTCCAAGGAAACCCCTCCTACTGAACTGTGCAGGTCAGGCAGAGCTATGCAAAAGCCCGCCTACCTGCGTGACTACGTTACAAGTAGGATTGTTCCATCCAAGAGGGGAGGGGTGTTAGATACTTGTTCTAACTACAGTGGTTTCCACCAAGGTCCTATTTAATCCTATTGGTCGAAGGGCCTGACAGCTCCCTATTAAAGGTCTGCTATCAGACTCAACCTTCGGTGGATTGTTCTCACTTGTTGCACTTAATAAAGAGCTGTTGTTACCATTAAGCCTGTGTGTGCCTATCCATTACCCAATCTAACATTTTACAACCCAGTTTATGAGACACAAAGAGGCAGAAACTAGATTACATATACATTGAAATGGCTGTCTACGTTTATTACTGTCTAATAAACAGTAGTTGCCACTCCAAGAAATGTCTCTGTATGAAGGTGAAGAAATAGTTTAAATGTCTCAAAATAGGGTACCTACAGGAATCTCTTACACCTTCCCACTGGAGGCAATCAGCTGAATTCCTATCAGCTTTTACAAAGGCACGACAGAGACTTTTCTGATATTTCTTAAAATGCCTCACTCAGAAGGGGCTCACTCATTCCTTCCTAACTGAAAATATACACGTGATACATTCCAAGTCATCCTCAAGGCATCTCCCAGCTGTCAGGGAGAGAGAAGCTGGTTGAAGTGTCACAGCTATGTGTCACCCACAGATAACAACCTAGCAAGACAGGCCTTCCCAGACTCAACCATACTGGGATGGTGTAAGTCATCCTTAGTATATTTTGCTGCTCAAATTTCTTTCACAGTAAGTATACAGTGTTTAAAAGATTGTGACTCTTTTGAAGTTTCAACATTTCTGCATAAATATCACCTAGCATATGATCTCTTCTCCACACAAATCTTAAAACTAGACAAAGATGAGTCTAAAAGATGATAGATAGATAGATAGATAGATAGAGCGAGATAGAGATAGATAGATGACAGACAGATAGATAGATAGATAGACAGACAGACAGACAGACAGACAGACAGACAGACAGATAGATATAGATGAGAGCTAGATGATAATGATAGAGTTAAAGAGATAGATGACAGATAGATTAATAGGTGATAGATAAACAGAAATAGACAGACAGACAGATGAAAATGATTCATATTTATATGAATGGAATCCTGTGTGTACACCACACACTATCAACGGTGTCCTATGGCATGGGAAGGGACTATGTGTATGCAGTGGCAGAGAGAGAAATGGAGGGAGACAGGAGTTTTCTAAGTGTTAAGTGAGGCAAAGCATGTGCAAGCATAAGCCAACTGTTCTTGCCGCATTTCTTCTCACTACCAGCTACATAATTCCTCACTCTTTCAAGATAAAGAGTTATCTCTCATTGCTGTCTATTTATAAGGAACTCGTTCTCTAGTATGAATACTCCTATAGTCAAAATGGCATTATTCAGCAAAAAAGTGGCAGTACTGGCTACTGCCAACTACCTTGTTTATTTATTTATTTCAACCTGAGGCCACGTGACTCCTCAATGATCCTGAAAACTCAGTTAAACAACACACACAAATAAATATAACTCACCAGAAGACCAAGTCTGCAACATAAATAAATAAAAAATCCCACCATTCCATTCTGGGAGACCACCACATTTTTACAAAGTTGGCAGAAAGCCAATAAAACAGAACCTTTTTCAGATTGGAGGTAACCCTATGCTAACCCTCTGTGAAAAAATACTGTGGTGGGTAAGACACCTCTAACACCCCTCTGGGTGTGTGTTCTGTTAAGATACAGCCTGTTGTGCCTTAAAATGGCTTCTACTGTACTGTTGTAAAATGGCTTCTACTGTACAGGGCAATGGAGTTGCCATGGTAATGGCTTCACAGTACTACACATGGGGGCTTCCGCTGGTAAGGGGGAAAATCCAACATTAGCAATTATGTTTGGTCTGGACATTTTCTCCCTATAAATAATACCTGGGCAATGCCGGGTTATCAACTAGTAAATAAATAAATAAGAGGGAGCTGAATGGAGTATCCTAGAAAAGAGCTCTCTGTGTAGTTGGCTTGATCCTGAATGCCCTGTCATTCTTTTTAGGTCCAATAAATTAACCCGAACAAAATGTAAACAAATTAATTTATTCCTATCAAATATTTCAGAAATATTACAAGTACTATAATACGTGCCTACACCTTAATTATAACTGAGTAATATATTATTTCTTTCAAGGTTTCGATCAATTAGGAATACAAGTGCTCCAGCAATAAAGACCTTGGGGCATATGAAAGGGCATTAATGTAATAGGAAAAGCCTGGTACTAATTCCTAAATAAACAAGCTGAAGAACCTACTATCTGGCTGCCTGAAAATCCTCACATCTTAATTCCCTAAATCTAGGCAACATAATCTGCAGACTACACAAATAGATTCTATGTGCTGCTAAGGAGAAAAGCAAAGTGCTGGCAGATTAAGGTAGAATTTGCTTCATGACTGAAGGCAAATATATGTCTTTATATATGAAGACGAATATCCCAGGATAATGTTACAGATCTAGAAATTCCCATGGAGGATAGGCACGGACACTGACACCTACCAAATACTTATTACCAGATTCTAGTCATCACAGAAGAATATATATTTGCTTCTTTGTTCTCACTAGTCAATTAAATTGTAATAGAGGTTCCTATCCACTTTTTAGAATACTAGATGAGTCTGCTGAACAATTAGGCATATTAAGTTCTGAACATAAATCTATTTACAATAGAAACACGATAGCCTATTTTTAAAGCTGTGACTCTTTGGAACAGATCCAAAGGGCTATAATGTATTTGAAATCCTGATTTCTCCCCTTTTAAGTCTCTGTCTCTCAATTCATATGCTTGTATCATTTTAAAAGGAAAAGGAAACGATATTAAAAAGGCAACAGGTGCAGGAACTTATCTCTATATCTTTTTTGAAGAGCTGAGCATGATGCTTTTGTAGAACACTGGAACTATAGTCCTAGTCAATCTAAATTGACTAAAAACCAGTAAGAGGCAATTACTTGTATCATTTGGAAAATGTTATGAAAAATAATCCATCCATGACGACAACATTGAAATATAAGGTAATTAACTTAATCTACATTCACCAAGGGTCAGCAGCTTGGCAATACCCTCAAATGCTTTGCAGCCTCATTACAGAAAAGCAAAATCTTCAAGTTTTCATGCAAGAATATTAAAAGTTTAGAATTTGGCAGTTTTGTGACATGTGTCTATATCTGCAATAGCGATGATAATAATTGCAACTCACTGTTCATGTTAAATATTTCACAGTGTCCCAATGTTTTTAAGGCATATTAAAACAACCCAAAATCACCTATCACATACATGAGGCAAGATTTCCAAAATTAGTAGAGGTAAACATTGATATTTTCTATGATAAAAACAAAAACAAAATATGACTGAAAGAAAAGAGAAATATTACTTCCAGGCAATCTTGGCTCCTGATGTCTAAGCTATGTCCGTATTGTTTTCTTGGCAGCCATGTGGAAGTGGCTTGCCATTGCATTTACTAATAAAATATTAGTTTCAAATATTGTTACCTCCATTCTGAGCCTTCTAATGTGAGTTTTAGGCTAGTCCCTTAAGAACGTTCAATCAGTTTATGATCTCTTGAATGTCTGGATCTTGCTTAATAATTGCAGTTCTGACTGTCAGATGGGTTTTAGGAGACCTGCTTCAGGGACCTTCCATATCTTCTGGCACTGTTCTTTACAGATGGTTGGCAAAAAAAGCATTGCCAGAATTAACAAGGCACATCATTTTGTGAGTCTGATGTTGGAACTCAAAGAAGATTAGAGAAAAAAAAAGGTTCCACAAACATGAAGCTTTTGCAATTCAATTTTAGGAAATAAGATTGAAACACTTTTACATAGTTATTGGCAGTTTTTGTGTTATATATTGCTCTCTGATTATTAGCTGAAAACAAGGAATAGATTTATACACCAACATTCAATTTGAGGACAGTAGCTAGCAAATTATCACTGTTTTTTCAGAATACAACTGCTAGTGTTCTCCATGCCAGCCTACTCCAGCTATGCTAAATTGCATTTTCCATTATTCCCCCACAGCATTTTAGCTTCAGAGCACATATATGTGCTTCTGTTGAGTTAACAAAACCAATATAGACACAGGTCGCCCTATATACGTATGTCCAAATGTTACTAAACTCCAACATCCATCACCACTGGCCATTCTTAGGGATGGTGACAAGTATAGTTTTGCAACATATGAACTATCCAATGTTCTTTATCCTGGTTTCCCTTATCCACTGCCAGTGAAATACAAGTGTACTCCAGCAGTTTGACCCCTAGCACATCATGTGGGAGTGAGCTCCCATCACTCACCTCAGCTTCTGCTGACCTAGCAGTTCAAAACATGTAAAATGTAAGTAGATAAATAGGTACCACTCTGGTGGGAAGTTAATGGCATTTTGTGAGTACCAGGAAACCAACCGGCCCTGGACCTGCCTGAATGGATAATGAAATCAGGATGACACTGATACTCCTACAGTTGTTGTTAGCTCCTCTATGTGTGGAGCTAGTTCGCCCCCTGCAGTGCACCCTGGATAGTGCAAGCGTAAACTAAATGAACCAGCAATCTTTGGCAGCCCAACTATTCTGTAATAACATTATAAACTCCCTGGCTCTCAACGTACAAATGTCATGCATTAAATAAATAAATGAATAACTGCAGGAATATGATTCCATGCTTTTCTATGGAAATAAATTCATTATGATATAGAAATAAAAGGTAGAAAGATAAAGCCTCCTTCAACTTGAATTCAACTCCAGGTGATTTAATGATCGAATCCAAGCAGGGGCATTTATTTTTAGCAAAGATATTGAAAGGGTTCACTATTACCTTTTTCCAAGATATTTTTAGATACTGCAGTCTATCTTACAGCCTTGGCCTACTACTTCCAGAGTCAACCGGATAAGAAAGGGCCTCCAAATAGAGCCTGACCATCTGAATAAAACTTACTGGCTACATGATGTATTTTGCAAAGGGGTTTCAAATCTGTATTTTGAAACTCATTACCATAGTCCTTATCTTGGCATATATGATAAACTTCCTGCTTTTGTAGACCTGAATAAGGTATAAATAGCAGACACTCGTTAAGTTCCCCTTTGGTCATCAGATATATTCCAGCTTCATGGTCATAGAAATTGTCCAGAAAACTGACTTCCAGGATATTTGATTTAACGTCATATCATCAGCATTGTGAATTGTTACTGGAAACTAACTAGATTAAGAGCCATCAATGGTACTTTTCTTTGTGTTCCTTTTAACTGGCTCCAGAGATGATGTGACTGTAGCATTCTGGACCAGATGAACTTTCTGAACAAGTTTCAAACTATATCAAAGAATAGGATATAATGGTCCAAAAGAGAATATGATTAGAGCATTGGTCATTGTGGTCAAATTTCAAGAAAGGTGCAGTAACCTGGATTGGACAAATGATTCCTGACTTGTCTTGTTATTGATACAGTTTTCAATGAGTGCCAATCATTCCATGTTCATTTTCTACTAAGCGTTTTAGTTCATAACTCTCAGAAGTAAATAAATCCTAACCATTTGTGTCTAAAAAGCAGATTTTTCTTTCTATTTTAGACAAAGACTAAGCCATTCATTTTGGTACCACGATAACTGCAGCTCCTAAAAATGAGCCCAACTGAAATATCCCAAAAGTGTGTCTTAAACTATGTAAGGAAAATAAATTGAAATCACGCTTTCATTTAGAGAACTGCTTTTCTTTAAAATTATGTTAAGTCACAACAGTGTCATATTATACTCTGTGGTTTTCCATCTTGCTGAAATGGCTTCAAGCTCTCTTCTCTGAATGCTCATGTATAATCATTTTTGAAACTTAACATCTCACTTCATTATTTTTAATGTGACAGGTATAGGTGGCAGGATGAAAATGTATTTATATTAGGAAAGCTGTAGCAAAGCAAGTTTAGTAGAAAAGAAAAGGCCAATTAAATAAGATATTCTTATTCTTTTTCTTTATTGAATCCAGTGCCTATAGGAAACAAATTCAAATTCTAAAACTGACCCACAATATAAGCCATATTTAAATTAATAAATATCATATTTATTAAATATTTTGCTTTCTTTGATGCCAAGATCTTACTTTAAATTCAGCAATCTGGGGCCTGAAACCTGAAGATTATTCTATAATTTCAACTAGTGTATTTGTTATTGCAAGGGTTGCAGTGAGATATAATCATGTCAGCTAAAATTCCCCTTTGTGAGATTCTCTTAAAGAACATAAAGCCTTCCCATTCTATGCAGTAGCTAATATTAAGGTGTGTGTGTGTGTGTATGTGTCAGGCGGCGTACTTTAAATGTGTTGTTTTCAAATTGGGTTTACATGATGTATCTTTGGCCACAGAATTTAAAGAACGTGGGACATTATTTAGTCTGCATTCTGTACTCACAAATTAAAAAGATCAAATGAAGTTAATCAGATGGTCTCTATATTTATTAACCATTTATTTATTTTATTTATTTGATTAAGATGCTGCTGAATCACATGGACCTTTTCCACAGGTGCTGCCCCAAAACAGTGAGAATAGCGACAATTCCATTCCTGGGAAATCAATGGAACTGTAGTGCAGTTGGCCACATTTATTGAGAAAGATTAGAGATCAGCAAACCTCATTTGAGTATAGAAGATTTGCTCAGCAGTAGGGTAAATGTAATAATGATCTCATGTATTTTGTTCTTATTCTTTTGTCAGAAAAGCCAGTCTGAAGAAAACCTTCATTCAGTCACTTTCATAGTTTGAGCATTCCAAGACAGACTAATAATTGGTTATTCTTTCAAAATAATTCAAAGTATTGAATACTTTATGTTGTTCTCACCTGCTGTGGCTACATTTTCATGAATTCTTTCTTATGAATATAAATTCTTAAGTTTATTTTTCTGCAAGAAACATTTTAGTTGAACTTTATTTGCCAAAAGTAGAAAAGCTTGGATTCAAATGCCCATAAATTTCACTGACAAAAAGTCCTGCGGCTTTTGATGGATTTTATTTACAGAATAAAAATAAATAAATTAGAGTAGGATCTATTAATGTTCAGTACTTCCCCCAACCCCCTCAGTGCAGGCTATGTTTGTAATATTGGAATGAAAAGTTGCAGACCAAGGATTTATTCTGTGTTTTGTTTTTGAAAAGCAGTTCAAGATAACTCATATGATCTGCACTTATAGTTTTATAATTGGTTTTCTACAATTCTACACACTCAGCCAAAATTTATTTAACCATTGTTGACTGAAGAATAGTTAGATCCACTCCGTAGGTTTGTATGTTGTGTAACTAAACCTGGATCTAAGAAATTGTTCCAAAGCTGGTATTTTAGCGCAATTCTCTAGACTAGTCAACAAAGTTTCACAAAAGTTTAGTTGAATGAACCAACCAACAAATAGCCATATTTTATGGAGACTGGAGAAAAACAAACAGCATAAAGAGACTATCAGTCATTTTGCTTTGTTTTCAGACACCAACAGTTTTATTTGTTGCTGCTAATGGGGAAAAATAGACCACATCATGAGAAAGGCAGGCCTAGATGAATCAAAAATTGGAATTAAGATTGCCATGAGAAATATCAACAATCTCAGATATGCAGATGATACCACTCTAATAACAGAAAGTGAAGAGGATCTAAAGAGCCTCTTGATGCAGGTGAAGGAGAGTGCAAAAGTTGGCTTGAAACTCAACATTAAGAAAACTAAGATCATGGCATCCGGCCCTTTCAATTCCTGGCAAATAGATGGGGAGGAAATGGAGGTAGTGACAGATTTTATTTTCCTGGGCTCCAAGATCACTGCAGATGGGGACTGCAGCCAATAAATTAAAAGACACTTGCTCCTGGGGAAGAAAGCTATGACAGATCTAGACAGCATATTAAAAAGCAGAGACATCACTCTGCCAACAAAAGTGTGTATAGTCAAGGCTATGTTTTTTTCAGTTGCAATGTATGGCTGTGAAAGTTAGACCATAAGAAAGGCTGAGCATCAAAGAATTGAAGCCTTTGAACTATGGTGCTGGAGAAGACTCCTGCGAGTCCCTTGGACTGCAAGGCAATCAAACTGTTATGTTCTAGAGGAGATCAGCTGACTGCTCTGTAGAAGGCCAGATCCTGAAGATGAAACTCAAATATTTTGCCCACCTAATGGGAAGGGCTCACTGGAGAAGAGCCTAATGCTGGAAAAGACAGAGGGCAAAAGAAGAAGGGGATGACAGAGAATGAGGACGGAGAATGGATGGAGTCACCGAAGCAGTAGACGTGAGCTTAAATGGACTCCAGAGGATGGAAGAGGACAAGAAGGCCTGGAGGAATGTTGTCCAAGGGGTTGCAATGGATCAGACACTTCACAACTAACAACAACAAAAAAGGGAAAAATAGAAATCTAATGTGAAGATCTCAAGAAGGGCTATAGATTTTAGTTTCTAGAGTTTCACTCTACCCTTGTAAATTTTTTTTCCTGGGTTTACTTTACTCAGTGAATGGGCAAAACACAGTTATCAATACAGATACATTTCAAGGCAGAGAAAATAGAGCTGAAAATGCAAATCTATAAGGATCATTCATATTCATATAAGAAAAATTCATACACACACTAGTTAATGCACACTTAAAAGAATAAATTTCAACGGAGATCAAGTAGAAGATATTTTACTTTAGTGTACAGCAGATGGACAAAATCAGCCTAATCTTTGTATTAGCTATTCAGACTAGGTCAAATGCAGCTAGCTGGTAAGTGTCTGCTTGGGAAAGTCACACTTTTGTTCTTGGGGTCAACGGAGATATGAATCTGCCAGAGACTCTCGTTATCAATATCAAAGCTAAAAGACCATTTGTTAATAAGGACTTGCCAATGTAGACAGATTAGTCAGACCGATTCTTTGACAGATGATCATGAAGTGGCATCTTCAAATACACACAGACTGGAAGGAGGGGAGGGAGGGGGGGAGAGGAAAGACAAATACACATTTCAAAAAAAATGTATTGGTCCCCTGCGGATTCTGATGGAGATTGAAGCAAACTGATGGCCAAAATACTCTGCCTGATGCTCTTCTCACAGAACATTTTACAAGCACAATGAGAACAAATGCACGCCAATGCCAGAAAAAATAGATGCTAGCCAATGAAAATATATGGAAAAATGCCGACACCTTTGTTCACACTTGTATCTTTTATGCTTTGTTTTAAATGGTTGTTCAAATCCTTTGGGACTGAATAGAGTTCAAAGAAAAATAACCCAAAATGAAATTTTACAAAATGGGAACACCATTAACAAAACAATGAGACATGAAGACCGTGTGTGTGTGTGTTGGACGTGCGTGAGCGCATTCGGGGGTTTCTTTTCCCAGCATTCCAATAAAGAATAATTATTCCTATCAAAAATAAATAATCTGGGATTTCTTCCAACCGTTTCTTCAAATAATTTACTTGCCCTTTAGTATTACCTCAAGTATTCATTTATTTATTCTTACTTTAAAATTTGGCACAGGTGAAATGTTCTTTTGCGACCCAGCATCACATATAAACTACTGCTATGTCCCGAGAAATGAAATGGTTTTAAAGCAGCTGGAAGATGTCTGTAAAAAAAGATTGCTAAGACATCTCTTTAGATAATGGATGCATTCAGGAACATCAGTTGACATTTCTTTAGGATATTTTTTTTAAAAAAACCTTTAAGTATTAAAATCTCACTTTAATCTTTGGACAATAATTGTTTTAGTCTGTTCCTGTATTTTGTTACTTGGATATAAGCCAACCAACTTATTTTATTTTAATTTTTTTTGAGAACCCATCAAAATTTTATATTAAGGACTCTTACATTTATACTAGTTTGCATAGGATTGCAAGTTTTGCTGTGTCCTGCAAAGCTAAAGGCTGTCTCAAGATGCAAATGAGCATGTTCTAAAATTGTGCAGGTATGATAAAAATGGTTTTTGAGATTCTACTGAACTCTGTGCAAATAGATTTATATAACACACAGCCAAATCCTATGTACTCAGAAATCTTAGCAAGTTCCATAAAGTTTATTTCTATATGCCATGGACTGTATAGGACAGCAGTCTTATTCTGATGCAATTGAAATGAGCTCCCTGTTACTGCTCTGCTTGAATTCTGGCAGTTGTGGTGCATGAAAGGGGCAGGAGAATCCAAAAACTGGGACCAAGCCATCTTGTGGCACCCTTAAGTTATAGTTAAGAAAGTCCTCCATAAAACTATCCTGAAACCACATGTTCTCTTGTATCACCTGGTCTAAGCATAATGACCATAATGACCCCAAACAAATAGGGTTATGTTTTGCATGTGGTTTAAATAGCCATTTGTCTTTCAGAAAAATGAGGTAAAGGTCAGGGCTGGTCAGCTAGTCCAGGGCCCCATGCCTTTCATCATAACCCACAGGCATGCAGAGAAGGGGAGAAAGATCAGCCATCCTTACAGTGTGTGTAGCTGCTGCAATCTCGAGTGATCCTTTATGCCGCTTGATATTTTTTTTCATTCTGGTATGTGGAGGAACAATACAACCCCAGCAAAGTGTCTGATTTTCACCACAAGCTTTTTGGGATTGGCAAGAAGGAATTGGTAAATCATGTGGCAGCTTGCTATGTCATCTGATGGTCAGGAATGGCTTACAGTGTACAAAGTTACTGGGTTGTCTAAGGGGGTATTTATATAAGCATTGCATTTGGTTGCCACTTACTTTTTGAAAAAGTAACCATGCCACTTAAGATCATGCTCAGGTTTGTTCATTTCCATTTTCCAGTTACTACCGGCTCTGTGTGTTTGGCTTAAAGATATTGGCTTTGGCATCCTTCAGTCTCAAAAGACTATGGTATTGTACTCTGGAAAGAGGTCCTAAAGCAGCATCTGGTGCACACCTAAGTGTGCACCAGATTTAGGCACCTAAAAAGACCAATTCAATTTTTAGGCACCTAAAAAGACCAATTCGAGAGTTGCAATCCCTTCCACACTGAGGGCAGATACATTCTGTCCCGTGCCCAGCCCCCAGATTTCACTGGTTCCGGGACTGTCTTTTTGCCTCAGCCTGTCAAACAAGTGTCTCTTCGAATTAGAGAAGGCCATGCTGCGTCTTTAGCCTCCAAGCTGAATGATCGGAGGTCAAGGTTTCCCAACTATTAATGTCCATTCCCAAGGCCTTTAGATCTCTCTTACAGAAGTCCTTAAAGTTATAGCTGGTTAAGTTACAGTTGGATATCAACCATTGTATATTCTATCTTCAACATACCAAGCCTAGACCGAATCTTGGGTTTAGCTGACAACCCCTCAGCAGTTGCAAGTACTAACTGGAATGCTTGTAACCAATTATTGCATAACTTATTAATTTGAAGATGTTTTGGTTTATTAGAGTTGCAGCCTGCCGTTTGTATGCAAACTGCTAAGGGTTTGCTATGAAAACCAAGGAAATAAATTGGGTGCCAAGGCATTTGCATGTCTGGGATCTGTAATTAACAGGATGTTAGAAAAGAAGAAAGAGGATGCAGAAATAAAGGGAGGAAAGAAGGCAATTAGATCACAGGATGAGATAAGGGACTTCTTAGTTAACCAAGGAGCACCAACACAAAAATGGAAACATGAGAAGGGAGGTTCTGGAAAAATGAGGAGGAGGAGGAGGAGGAGGAGGAGGAGGAGGAGGAGGAAATTAAACTTAGAATGAGAAAAGATGTAGGATTTGTGAGGCTCAAGAACAGACTAAGCTAGGAACAGAACCTGGGATACTGCTTGAAGCAGACCAGTTTGGCCCAGCGAGACCAAGCCTGAAATCAACAATTAGGAAAAAAGAGAAAGGAAATGCTTCACTTAGCAAAACAAGATGGGAATTTAAACCGAGAAACAGCTAGGGAGAAAAGAGAACAGCTTTAAAGTGTGAAAAAGTCTACTTGTAAATCAAACACAACTTAAGAAGCCAAAGGGAGACAAGAGATAAAGGGGCTCCTATAGGAGAATGAATGACAGGAGTACTCATAAGTGTGAGAAACTAATGGGAAAATGCATCAGGGTTTTTCTCTGATTGAGCCCTGGGCTCAAAAAAGGTGAATTGGCCAGCGATGGTGAAAGTAATTGTAGTGTTTCAACTAGAGTCCAGGAGAGCAGGGAGCACCCAGTGTGTGATGATGGGGGAGCAAATCAGGCCTGGCAAAGACAAGCAGCTAAGGAGGGGAAGCCAGCAAGGGAGACCAAGAATGCTCCATACACCAAAAGTGAGGTGTGTTTACAAGGTAGGCATGGGTGACTTATTTGACTATATTGCATAAATACCAAATCTTTCTGTATGTACACTGTGGTTGAAAATGAATTCCTTAAGGAAACTGTTAAGCTGAATGAAGGATGTACTGAATAAACTTCATTTGCATCCCAAGATTCCGACTGAGTTTAACAGTTATTATTGCAAAAAAATGTAGATCTGGTTATATAGATGTCGGGGTTTTATTTCTATTTTTAGAACATGCAAGTAGTAAAATGGAGCTGCTCTCAGGTTTTGCTTCTGAATGCAATCAAGTGCATTGTTTGCTCATACTTATACTACTGTAATCTTAAATCTTATTTGATCTGAGAAAATACCCCTTAGAGCTCCCTGCTGGTTGGAGAGTCTTGGTTAGATAGGAATTAAATAAAACATTGGCAGGCACCACATGGCTGGGACTTTTCCGTGGGGAATGGTCTTCAAAAATTAGAAGTAGACATTGTGGGAAAATACACTACTAAGGAAGAGTTGCATGTAGAAGTCTTCCCCTCCCCCCCTCTCACACACACACCTATTTATCCATCCATCCATCCATCCATCCATCCATCCATCCATCCATCCATCCATCCATCCATCCATCTATCTATCTATCTATCTATCTATCTATCTATCATCTAATACCTACCTTTCTCCTCCTATTTCTTCAATGCACTAACAGCTCCGTGAAAGGACTGCACATGCGTAGAAGCAAAAACCAAGATGAGAACCGGTTCAGGGGCGCGGCAGGCATGTGTTGCTGCCAGTTCCAGCAACTCAGGCTGCCAAACCACTACCGATTCGGCTGAACCTGTCCAAACCGGTAGGAACACATCACTACTTTAAGCCTCTTCTGTTTTCCTTATGCATTAGAACTGGATATGCCTATAGCAGCATTTATTTAGTAATGATGCCCAAAACACTGTCCAAACTGCAAGTGTATTCAGATCCTTCCAGATATTAGAAGACACACACACACCCATAGACACATACACAACATAAAAGGTGAAGGTTCCTCTCGTTCCTGATTCTAGGGGGCAGTGCTCATCTCTGTTTCAAAGCCGAAGAGCACTGTCTGAAGACGTCTCCATAATCATGACTAAAAGCCGAAGGTGCACGGAACGCTGTTATCTTCCCACCAAAGGTGGTCCCTACTCGCATTTTTTACATGCCTTTGAACTGGTAGGTTGGCAGAAGCTGGGACAAGTAACGGGAGCCTACGTTCCCTCTAAGGTACGCGGCTGCGCTAGCGCGCAGGTGGCAAGAAAACACCGCGCAGCAGTTTTCAACTGCCGCGCAGTGATTTCTATTGCCACAGGCTTTGGAAGCTGGGGAGGTCCTTTGCAGGCAGCTAGAACGGGCCACCTGCAAAGGACTTCCCCAGACTTGCTTTGAGGAGCACGGGGCGACTGAGGCTAGTTGTGAAGCCCCAAAGCCCCCACCGCCACCGGAAGAACTGCTGCCACCTCCTCCTCATCCTCCTCTAACAGGCAGCACTGCCGGATTTGCCGCCCGGCGCTGCGGCTGAGATGAAGCCGGCAAAGCTCCAGCCGGCATCTCCGCGCGTGGCAGCGGCGCCTCCCCTCTGCTCGGAGCACCTGAGCTCAGCGCTGGGTTACCCCTGCCTGCCCCCTCCTCCTCCTCCGCCGTGCTTTTGAAGAGCCATGAGGCTGCGGGAGACAGTAGGAAGGCGGGGAGGGAGCAGGGGGAAAAAAAGCCTCATGGTTCTTCAAAAGCACGGAGGAGGAGGAGCGGGCACGGGTTACCCAGCGCTGAGCTCAGGAGCAAATCTGGTGGTGCTGTTGGAGGAGGAGGAGGTAGCAGCAGTTATTCTGGTAGCAACTCGTCGGCAACTTCAGCAGCAGCCCTGCCCACAATGAAGAAAGCAGAGATGGAGCAGATCCACGCAGATGACGTCGCTGCAACATGACTGGAGGAGGAATTCTGAGAGTTGAAGTCCACAAGTGTTAAAGCTGTCAGGTTTGAAGAGCTCTGCATTTTTTTTCTAGGGGTGGAAGGGTCTTGTAACTTGACAGCTTTAAGACTTCCATGCTTCAAATGCCAGAGTTCCTGAGCCAACAGGACTGGAGGAGAAATTCTGGGAGTTGAAGTCCACAAATCTTAAAGCTGTCAGGTTTGAAGACCCCTGGGGGGTTTTTTCCCTAAAGGGTTAGGGGTGCAAGGGTCTTGTAACTTGACAGCTTTAAGAGTTGCATGCTTCAAATGCCAGAGTTTCTGAGCCAACATTTTGGTTGCTAAGCAGGAGCGTTGTTAAGTGATACTGATATTATATAACACTTTGAATTAAGCGGGTACCTTGAAGAAACATAACTTTGAGTTTCAAATAATACTGATTTCGTTGTTGTCTTAGGTGACATCTGTGAAAAAAATTCGGGTGCTCAGGCATGAAAATGTGCCGCTCAAACACTATACTTTTCTGCTCACATCGAAAAAAAATTAGAGGGAACATTGACGGGAGCTCACTCCATTACGCGGCACTAGGGATTCGAACTGCCAAACTGCTGACCTTTCTGATCGACAAGCTCAGCATCTTAGCCACTGAGCCACCACGTCCCTTGATATACACAACATATCATAATGTTAAAATGACTGAAAACCTTACATATCCAGTGCATGTACTGACTGCATATGAGTCCACTTCTACTTCTAGAAACTGCTGTGCTGGCATATTCTATCAGCCAGAGTATTATTACAGGCAGAAGCCCTTCTGTATTTACCAAAAGGGCGAGATACATGGGGACAGGAACAGGGGAGAAGAGCCAATTAAAAAACCAGATAGCAACACAGCTACTATAATAAACAGAAATTTCTATAAAAACACAGTCCTGGAACTGGCTGGAAGCTCAGATCATACATTTTGGATTGCTAGATATTATGGAAGAGAAAAGACTTAATGTGAAGCAACCTGCCCCTTGCAGCTTTCCATTCTGAGTACTGAACAAAGGATATTCCTCTGCCACCCTAAGAGAATACTGTATATAACCTCTGCATTTTGCTCCAATTTCTAAACCTGCATTCCAAAACTGGGTTAGATATGCCTTTATAAAATCCCAAAATAAAATAACATCTCTGGTGGTTAATTAGCAAAAGCTGGATCAAGGTGCTTGATTATTAGTCAGCATTTAATTGAATTAGTTTTTCACTGTGGTACAAGGAATAAAAATAATTTTTAAAAGAAATCTAGGTCTGCAATGTTTAGAGAAGAATAATTTGCTGATTTTTATCATGCACGTTTCATCAACTGGTCTTTTTTTTAGTCTAGTAACAGGTGGGAAACAATTGTAAGATTTATTATGGCTCCAATGCTTACGCTATGAAAACCATGTCCCAATTCCAAAGGATTTTTTAAAAATGGAAAACATTACACAGCTGTGAATAGGCCATGGGCCAGGAGTAGGCTGTGGGCAACAGGTTGGGGACCCCAGTTATAGACTGCCTGTTGATTGGAAGGGGGCACATTGCTTGGCTAGCTTGCAACACACCTGTTGACTGAAAATACCTTGTTGGGAAGGAAGATCTCAATCCCTAGATGAACCTTGAAGAACCTTTTTAGTCTTTCTGAAATTTAAGAACTGACTGACCCATTCTTAAAATTAATGGTTAGAAAAAAAATAGTAGGTGCTATAGCAACTTGACTTAAATGGAATGCAAAGATGGACTCTGTGGTAGAAGGCAATATCTAAATGAAGGAGAATTTTACCTCTGTGAAGAATAAGGAAACATGGAGATATTAATGGTAAAGATGAATCTTAAAATGTTTAAGGAAAAGGATAACGTGGTAAAATGGCTGCCAAAGAGTCCTTTACGGAGCATAAAAATCAAGATACCTTGCATGTGATTTTAGAGAAATATCACAAAGACAGTGAACCCATCTAAAGGACTAAAAAATATTTTGATATATTTTGCATTAGATCATAAAGTAGCTCTACGTAGCTGAAACAGAAGCCTGGAAAACCTCATACATTCTAGCCCCCAAAGAGGTCAATGTAGAGTCCAATCCTTGACGTGGAAGGAGCTGAAATTTATGTGGTGGATCTGTCTGGGATAGATGAACAACAGTTTTGAGTTCCTCAGAAGTTAAAGATATTCCCAACGAACTAGTTCAGTGGTGGGATTGAAATTTTGTTTACTACCGGTTTTGTGGGCGTGGATTGGTGGGCATGGCAGGGGAAGGATACAGTAAAATCTCCATTCCCTCCCCACTCCAGGGGAAGGATACTGCAAAATCCCTATTTCCTCAGCTGGGACCTGGGAGGCAGAGAATAGATGGGGGTGGGCCCAGTCAGAGGTGGTTGCTATGTCCTGGCAGCCAGCAACAGCCAAGCCGCGCCTGATTGGCTAAGATGCGGCTTGGCTGAGCGCGGGCTGTCAGGAACAGCTGATTGGTTGTCCTGCCTGACAGCTCCGTATAAATAGCTGTCAGGCAGGAAAGTGCTGAACCTTTTGCTCTGTACATAGTTGTCTTGCTGTTGTTAAATAAAGCGGTTGTTAGTTCCTCAGATCGTGTCCTGCCTCATCCTTCGGCCAATATTCTACAGTGGTATTTACCAGTTCTCCAAATGACTCAAAATTTCCGCTAGTGGTTCTCCAGAACTGGTCAGAATCTGCTGAATACCACCTCTGAACTAGTTGTAAGCATGGCTGACCAGCCCTCCATGGCAATAAGGCTGGTCAAATCCCTGCGAATCTTTCCAAGACTCTAGTGCAGTGTTTCTCAAACTTGGCGACTTTAAGTCCTGCGGACTTCAACTCCCAGAATTCCCCAGCCAGCTATGCTGGCTGGGGGATTCTGGGAGTTGAAGTCCACAGGACTTAAAGTCGCCAAGTTTGAGAAACACTGCTCTAGTGGGAAGAGGTACAGAAAAGCACCTTCCATTGGATCATGAATGCATTGCTTAGGGTTCCCACCATTGCTGCAGAAGTGTAGGCAGTAATGATTACCCTGATAAACAATGAGATTAAACTTGTGTTTTCCCTGGTGGAATGTGACAGCAGTCATTGTCATTGCATGAACCTATTTTTGGTGTTAACTGAGACCAGCTGAGCTGGGCAGCCAGGATGCTATTATTTCCTAGCATGCGAACTGTTAGAATAAAAATCAAATAGAAAAATATCAATTCCAAATGTGCAATGAGACGTATAAAAGAAGCAGAGACTTGGTGCTATCTGTTAATGTCACACTGCATCCTGTTTTATAGCCACCACCAGAGATATAAATCGCTTCAGGAAGGTGTTTTTTTTTAAAGGCAAAGATGACAAATGCTAAGAAAAACAACAAGGAGAGATGGAAGCCAAGCAATTTAATAGCAAGATAGTCAAGATTCCCATGCAGGTTATATCAGGATTCTTAGGGTAGGAGTACAAGTAAAATAGACAGGCTAAGGCAATATCTTCATAGCTCAGATGTCTGGAGTTATATGTGATGACTCAAAATACATTGGGGAATTTCCAGTTGCACTGAACAAGGACAATCACAGTCAGCTTACTTGAAATCTGCCAAGGTAGTCAGACCTAGATATTGAAGTCCACCTAGATATCTACCTCTACATGTTATCATATGCTCAATGCTTCTTGCCTCTGCAATGAGAGCTATGTTACCTCTTTAGGAGGAGGAGTTGGGGGTAGCTCTTTCCACATTTGGAGAAAAGCTCACTTCCAGCTCTTTCATGAGATATGGATGATACTCTCCTAAGTCCTGATCTAGAAGAGATACCAACATTTCCTCCCAAATCAGAATTTATTTAGAGGCAACATGATTTCTATGGGGATTCTCAGTCATCCAGGTCATGGTTGTCCCAAAGGTGCTTTTTTAAGAA
This sequence comes from Natrix helvetica, assembly GCF_964273705.1. NCBI lineage: Eukaryota > Metazoa > Chordata > Lepidosauria > Squamata > Natricidae > Natrix > Natrix helvetica. Next base: position 22,737,688 of record NC_138550.1, read on the forward strand.
CTGAACTTTCTTGTTTTTCTTTGAAGATGTTTCCCTTCTCAACCAGCAGAGCTGAAAAAGCTTCTTGGATAAGAAACGAAATGTGTCCGAGTTTGTTGCATCATATCCAGAAAGCACCCACAGGTAACTGATTCCGCAGGATTCATTAACTTTTCTTTATATATAATATAACACATAAAGTAAATATACAATATCAAAATCTGGTTCTTCCAATGTGGTAGCAAATACAAGCAAACACAGGCAGGAGAAAACAGTTTCAGTTCAGAGCAGCAGACTAATTTAGAGCTTTTGTACAAAAGTTAACCTAAGCCACGCCCGAGCTCCTGGCTGTCTCCTTGTTGCTCACACAGAAAATACTGTTTCACTTTCCAAACAGCCCTCATTGGCTCACCTGTTACCATGTCTATCAAAATAGTCCCCATTGGCTGAGCTGTTGCCATGTCTATTCCAGTTTATGAACATTCATGCTCTGACAAAATGTCTTCAAAGAAAAACAAGAAAGTCCAGTTACCTCTTGAAAAAGTATCTTTGGGATAATGTGTTGTAGAGAGAAATCATGTGTATGAATCCAAGAGACCACTATGAGATCACCCACTGAATTGAATATGGGAACACATAGAACTGATTCAAGGAAGTACATGCATATTTGTTTTATCTATTAGACTTTTTATGTGGTGTACAAATTACACTGTGGAGTTCTCTGCTATCAGATTGGTGATGGCCACTAATTTAGAAAATTTTTAAAGGACATTGGAAAAATCATAGCTATGCTATTCTATCAACGGTTGTAGTTTTGATATTGTTTATGCTTTTAAAATCACAGCACACTTAAACACCAATTGCTGGGAAACAACAACGGAAAAGGGATACTTGTTTGTGAAAATGCTGATTGCAGTCAGATTCCAAAGTCCAGCATTCACAAAATGCTGGATTAGATGAATCGATGGCTCATTTCTACAGAATCCTTCTTCTGTTTCTATGCTCTTATTGCAGAGAAAAATTAAGCAGGACAAAGGACAATTCCTTTTCATAATACAATGTACTTTTGTCTATTTGGAAGAGACTTTACCAACCAAATGGCCCCGTGGTGTTTCTGTCTACAAATCTCAACATTCTCAGCCAGAAGGGTAATGAAATTCTTATCAAGAGGTTGATTTTTCATAATGTTGACATATAATTCTAATTGAAAAACTAAGACAGTTATAAATGACAGTAAAATGAGTTCCCAAGGGATAAGACTCACTTCCTCCAGTTGGCTGTGAAATTTCTGAAAATTTTAAATCTCTATATTCATCAATGCCCTGTAATTGTGCAACTGGACACATTTGATGGTCTCAGCTAGCAAATACTGTTCTTCTCAGAGATCAATACGTCTCTGTTTCACAAGAAGTTTGCCTTTTCAAACTGTTCCATCTGTTTTGGTAGCAGTTCCATTCAATCCATCAAAATAGTACTTGGCATGAAATGAATGTTACTCTTTCCTCCTCAGCCTCAATAAAAATTGCCCAATTTAACCAAACTTGTCTAAGCTTTGCTACTGACACAGCACATTTTAAAACCAAATTGCAATGGAGAAAAGCTTGTGAACTTAAATTACAGAATTACAGCCTAATTAGTCCAATATGCCAGAGAGTCTCTTTTGGATGAGCCTGTCACTTAATTCTTTTTGTCAGATTGCAAATTCATGTATACGGTTTATATTTATATGGTTTACATTCAAGGAGAAGTACATTATTTTACAAATGTGCTGTTACAAGGGTTATCTTAACTGATATTTAAGAACCCTGAAATTTCTGATATTAGCTTCCTGTCTTTCAAAGAACACTTGATACAATGCCAGATATGCTGTGCTTAGATTAATATTTTTCTGAAGGTACAATTTTATAACTGTTAAAATAAACATGATCTTAAGCCTGAATTCATATGTTTAAAATCCTTCTGGATGGAATGACCCTGTTATGGGACAAGGAATGTAATGAACTGGGTAGTAGATGCCAAATACTATCAGGAAATATAAGTATCTAAATTTCCAAACAGGCTCTATTCTTTCTGAGGAAAATAAATAGAAGATGAACTACTCTGATCATTTCTTTTGCTATCATATATGCTGTGAACATGTAGGCTTTAGTGATGTAGCATATTATATTCCTTAAATTTCACTATTGTACTGTAATTGATTTTTCTCTGATCTGGCACTTCTTGCTTTAATTGGAAGTGAAACTCCCAGAATACCCAGCAGCATGGATCCTGGGGCAGGCTGGGAATTTTGGGAATTGTAGGATTCAGAACATCTGGAGTGTGTCAGATTGTGGAAGGCTGCTATAATCTTTTGCTTTACTGAGATATAGGAGCCATATGTCCAATTTCACAGAAAATAGCCTTCCAGCTGCACGGCAGCTAAAGAACAATATTCCATTTGAAAATGCTGCATATTTGTATTCAATCTGATTTTAAAATAAATAATCCTGAAAAGGGACAGGAGAAATATTGAAGTTGTCCACCAAGAGACAGATTAAGGGCCAGAATGCAAGCTGTCTGACCAGTTTCTCCAACAATGGTGAGATATTTTTTTAATTATGCCAAGTTATAAATATCTTTGCTTATACATCAACAGAGATAATATTTATTGCAATTTATGTCAATGATTTTATCTATGCCTCTGTAACCACTCTTTGCTTGAGTTAAGGATGTGACCAGATTTTGCAATCCATAGTATTTATTCACCAACCCCTTAAATATTTCAAATTCTGTCACATGATGTATACTCTACAGAAAACCTAGCCACGTAAAGCTTTTTATTTTTGAAATTTGCAGTTTAATACACAAAAAAGAAACATTACCTATAAATACATATAGCCTTGTCTCTAATGATGTACTAAGGCAGGGGTGTCAAACTCCCTTCCCACCAGCCGGATGCATAACGCCTGGCCACGCCCATACCCAATTTAGCGAAGGGGATACAGTTCTGATATGTCATGTGATGCCACCGTAATGATGTGAGTTTGACACCCCTGCATTAAGGCATCAAGAAACTAACAAAGATTTATCTTTGTGGCCAATTCCTTGGCAACTCTTGGGGCCAACGTACTAAATTAGGAATCTAAAAACAAAAAGTCCGTTCGGGACTAACGTTGTAAAAAGAGCAAACACATATGTAATTCAAACTACATATTCTTTTGCAACAAGGGATTGAAAATTGAATTATCTGGCACCGGTTGGAATAAAAATTAAAAGTTGCAGATCAGCTGAAAATTGAATCTGGATACATTTTCAAAAATGGAGCAAACGCAAAATAGTCAGAGCTGACTTCTACTTGGTCATTTTTGGATTAGAGTGAAATGTAATTGTGTAATTTATACTTCATACAGCAGGATATGTTTCCATCTTAGAAATGGGAGACACAATGTGTATAACAGATTCAGATAATGTGGAATTCTTTGCATTCTCTTCTATTTTGTCAATGATTGCGCAGTAGACTATATACATTATTTGATTTATCTGAGATTGGTTACTATTGTATTTTAAAACTGGCTCCCAACCATATTAATAGGCCTAATTGAAAATGACATCATTTGAGCTTCTACCTTTGGTAATTGTAATGACACATGTTGTGCCTGAAAGTTATCAGCTGACATTACAGTTATTGTGTGATCATCAGCATGCCATTAATACCTTTAAGCCTGGCTAGCAAAAAACTCAAATCAAGAATCACAGCTCTGAAAAAACCTTGAAGCATGAAGCAACAAAACTATATAGTCTAAGATTCTGATATAGATATCCAGATAATTGTGACTCATGGCGAGTTGGCAGCGGTAAGTTGGCCTTGGCAAGTTATTCCATTCAGCTTCCTGCACTCTTGGAGTAGATTTATGGCATGGCATCATTGTAATAGTCTACCATAGGTTGTATCTAATTGTGCACCTATACATGTACATATTTAATCATAGTTTCAACTGAGAAACTGTGAGTATCCTAGCAGAAGTGGGTTACCAATTTTTTTACTACTGGTTCAAGTGTGCGCCTGTGCTCGATGCTTCTGCGCCAGGCGGGTGGGCGGAGCCTCCCACTACTGCTACTACCGGTTCGGTTGATCCGGGCCAGACCAGCAGCAACCCACCTCTGTATCCTAGGCCCAAAAGTCTAAAAACACTAGAGAATTCCTGGAAGTCTGCCACTCAAACAAACTAACTACCAAGAAGCACAAAGAGATAAACAATATCTACATGCCATTCAAAACAATCAAAAGACCAAAAAGAAAATAAAAAGATGAAACAGCTAAGCTTAGAGAGCACCAGGGCCCCACAACAGCCTAATCAAGGCATTACCAAGAAGAAACAATTCCCCCACTAACACAGATAGGGCAAGCCACTGTATATAACAGAGAACACATCCCACTTCTTTCTAGAACAGAAGATGTTACATTGTTGGGTAATGAAATGTCTGCAAGAAAACAACGAAGCTCAGAGAGCACTAAGGACTCCATAGTACAATAGAACTTCTGGTCAAGAACGCTTCTGACCATAACCAAATCGGTTCTGAATAAAACTGTAAGAAGTTATCACCCAGCCCTCTCCCAGAAAAATGAAATATCCTAGGAAACATTGATAAGGCAGAATATTATATTTTCCTGGATGTGAAAAAGGGAGAAACACATTTTAAAAACTAAGTAAATTCCTGCAGCTTCCTGCCATCCTCACTTTATCAATGGGCCATTAAGAAGGCCAAGCTAGTTCACTTTACATAGTAAAGAGTTCTCCCCTTCAGCTCCAGGGGGATGGGAATGAAGTCAGGATAATATAAGCCTTTACTCAACTGACCACATGGCATCTGAACTCAATCAAACCTGGATTCAAAACTCAGCCTAGAGGGTTGCCCTTGCATGGGCCCATGTGAGTCTGACAGTCAATCAGAATACATTTCTTACACAGGAACAGGAAACAGATAGGTGGGGCAGAACAGATTATAAAAATCCCTGCAAGCCCTTCTTCAGCCCTTTCCTTTGCCTTCTCTTCTCCACCAACACTGAAGCATGTGATCACCTTTTCTGTTCAGGACTCAGGCCATGTGGTCCTGTCCACCATTAAAACCATCTTTCCAAGCAGCCTCCATGTCTCCAGTGTCTTTTTCCCCAATTGGAGCCGAACCCAGAAGCACATTTCTTTCATCAAAACATTCACAATTTCTTTTCCTGCAGCCAATTTTCCCTTCCACGCCAAATTTTTGTAAGCAGCAAACTTCCAAAATTAGGTTCGGGACGGGTCACGACCAAATTGGTTTGCCACCAAAGTTATGGAACAAATTATGGTTGTGACCAGAGGTTCTACTGTGACCAGAGGTCGTAAAAACCACCAATTTGCTATTTTAGGTTTTTAATCTACCATGTTATCAACGTTATAATTTTTTAAAAAATCCTATCAATGTAAATTAAATAAGGATTAAATCGCACTGGTGAAAACAAAGCAGCAGTTTCCTAAAAATTAGTGATTAGGTGAGTTACTGTGTGGACAATTCTCCTTAACATTTTTGAATTCAAGTAAAGCCTGCATATTCTTAAGCATTTAATAACAGAGTTAAAATTACCTGCAGGTAAATATTATAAACATGCTTGGTGTACATAAAGGAATGCCTTACACCTTTGTAGCAGCCATTCTAAGGTACCCCTTCCTGACATAGCATGTGGTGCTATCAGCAATATCCACTGTGTGTTTGGTAGTGGATTAGCTGTCTGAAAGGGAGGAGGGATGGGCAACAATAGCAGGATTCCATGCCACAGGCAATTACAGATACCCATTAAGATTACTGGATATGGTGACAGACTGGGAGGAAGGAAGATCCTACAGAAATCATCGGTTTGGCCATTTGCATGCAACTATTCAGAGATGGACTCAAGAACAAGGATGTGAAGTATGGTTTCTTCCCCCATTTAAACACATATTGCTAACTCTGTGGATCCTTGGTATTACAGTCATAGTTATATTAGTTTCATTCATCTAAGTAATGAAAAGTAGAAGTCCAGCATCTCTAACAGACATTAGAGGATTCCTTTTCATACCCCCTGGACCTCTGATTCTCACTGCTACTTGCAATGTTTCTCCATGGCAGCAGAGTTTGTCTCTGTCCCAGTGATGAGATGGGATGGATCTTCTACCTCCTTTTGCTCTTGACAAAAGTATGCTAACCATCCCACTGGTCTTGCCCAGTGACACTGCTGCAGTCACTATCTTGACTTTTATTACCATATTCTGAAGACACCCCTTGCTAGTTGTTATAATGGATTGGTCTGATCTTGGCCCTTACTATTCACTTTGTTTGATTTAGTCTTTGCATCCTGCAAGCAAATCATAATCCAATGCTGGTTAGCAAGTGTTAATATTTATTTCCTAGGGCTTGATGAAATTCTTAAAAGCTTTGATAAGTTTCCCAAGGCTGCTTGGAATTCTCCCTTAGACTACTTGGAGGCAGAAGTGTATAAAGCCAGCTTAATTGGTAAAGCAGAGCCATCTTCTGCTTTCAGATAACCTGAAACTCCTGAACTTGCAGAGGGTCAAGAGAAGGACGCATGGTGCCAATATCTCCATGTTGCCAAAGTTAGGTTGAACAAAGTCAGAAGTACTTTGCAATTCATCATGAATGGATAGAGTTCTAGACTTTAATCTGTTTTTGGCTGAGATGGAATTTAACTTTGCTTAACCTAATTCCTGATCAGCATATCTTACAAGTTCTTCTTCTTCTGAAGAACTGCTCACATGAACATGCTACTGTGTGGAATTCTGCTCATGCTCAATCCAGCATGTAGTGTTGAATATCTAAAGGCTGTTGCCTAGCACTTAATGCACAACCTGACCCATTGGGTCATCTATTTTTCCACATATAATATAAACAGGTATATATTATAATATAGAATTCCTCTGCTCTCATGCTCCTCAGCAGAGCTCCAGTGAATCTTCCTCCTCTTTAGGTGACCTGTGGAACTGCCTACCACTTTGCTGAGGGGTAAGAGGGGCAAAGGAAGCTGAAGCCTGCAAGGAAAAGTGCATCCCTGCTCCCCATCCCAGCTTGTACCCAAGGGCCTCCTCCTTCCAGGGAGGGAAGGGTGTCAGCTGCTGGCACCTCCTGACCAGCCTATCTCACCAGCAGGTACCTGAGTTACTCCCTTGCTACCCACTGTTGTCAAGAGATTTCCGTTTTTGGCCTTGGTTCTAAAACAGCCAATCGCTGCTCGCTCGTTAAACCTTGTAATCAGCCAATTGGACCAAATAGAGATAAGAAAGAGGGTGGGATATTCTTCTCCCATCTTCCCTTGCACAACACAACCTACAGGTTTCTAGGAAGTGTAGTTGGAAATCATGATCACATGACTGCAGCTAACCATTGTAATGCTGCAGTGACCACAACTGCAAATAAATGGATAGAAGATTCCACGGGAGTCATATGTCCTGGATTTTGGATGCATTCTTTAGTTTAACCCATTTGAGGTACCTTGCTTCAAAAATTGTTGCCCTTTGATGCATCATTTTGCCCAAGATTACAAACAGAAAGACAGACAGGAGAGTTTCAATAATATATACATTTCCTGTTGCTATAATCAATGAAGGAAGAGAAGCAAACAAGGTATAGATTGCTAATGTTACCTACCTCAATAATATAAAGAACCACATTCTTATAGAAGCAATACAATATGCATTTTGTCACTCGGTTGTAACTCCAGGCTCCATGGACAAGTAACAGCTTCTCCAAGTAGGAAAACTAAGGGGAGGAGAAAAAAAAGATCAATTGTGTGCCATCAAATTACTGTCAACTCTTAAATTGTGTTTAGATTTAAAGTCGACCATTCATTGCTCGGTGACATTCACTTAGGATAAATTATTCTAAAGCACAGTGGACATGCCTGAAATATTGAAAATGGAGCATGTTATTGGTTTTAAGTAATTATCCGTTCTGATTGCAGCACATGTCCCAATTTAAGTAGCTACTGTAAGTAACATGAGCGGGAGACGCTATTGAATTCCTGCTTGTGGGTTTCCCATAAAGAGATGATTGGCTAATGTGGGATACTAGATTAGATGCATCTTTGTTGTGGTTCAATGTTGCTTTTCTTAGGCATTTAGATATTCAGAACATTATATCATGATCTTGTGACAAGATTCAATTCCATATCATATGTAATCGGGGGAAAAAGACATTACAGCAGGAGGTACGTAATGCAAACCTGCCCTCAGAAAAAAAATCATAAAACTAGGTTTTATCTTCCTATGTTTTCAGTTCCTCGTAATGCCTCTTCTTTGTGCATCGGCTAAAAGCTGTCTTAAATTTATGAGTTTCCTAGGAAGAGTGTCAGTCTGGTGTATTGGTGGAGATGGTGAGTTTTAGATCTTTCTTAAGCAGGAAAGCAGTTACCCTGTCTCAGCCACTTCACAGGGTTGATTTTGAGGGGGAAATAGGAGGCATTAGAGGAGTATTAGGGGTTCATGCCATTTTTAGATAGATAGATAGATAGATAGATAGATAGATAGATAGATAGATAGATAGATGATAGATAAATAGATAGATAGATATCCTATCTCCCCGAAAATAAGACCTCCCCGGATAATAAGTCCTATCAAGCTTTTGAGTGCATGCGCTTAAATAAGCCCTCTCCTGAAATGGATGGACAGATAGTTATGGTTGGGTAGATAGATAGTTATTTAAAAATGATAGTCAGAGCAGCGGCATATGGCAGTGATTAAAGATATTTAAAAGACACAGCTCTAGAGGGTTTTATGTGCTGAAATGATTATCCAACAATCTGTGTGTAGTGGAAAGGAACTGGATAGCATCCCTTTCAGTTGAAAACAGCAGTCAGATATTAACTGCATATGTGTTATGTGGGACTTATTCCCAAGTAAACATTGACAAAATCACAGGCAAATGTGTAGAATCCTGGATATTGGTTAGACTGCTTTTACAATACATGATGATTTTTAACATTGATGTAGTAAATCACTATATTACTATTCTATATGTTTTAATTGGTATTGTATAGTCGCTTCACAAGGTGGCATTTATTCATCAGTCCTACCTATATCTTTGAAGCAAGTTAAAACAGTCTTTTGCTCAGATTGATTGTGGGGCCTATTTAGGCTATCACAGGAAACTGACTGCTTTAGTTTTAATTGCTTATGATGAGCTTATTCTTTTTTTCTGCTATTCACAGCCCAGAGTCTGACAGGACTGGGGCGGGTTACAAATTCGGTTGATTGATAGACATAGACAGATAACCAACCCTACTATGGATGTGTTAATTATCGTCTTAGGACTGTAAACTTCAAGGAATTCCTGGCAGATTCAGCAATAATAAACACACTTACTTAGGTAATAGTGAAATAACAGAATTATCTGGGGCTCTGTATAAACTGAAGAACTACAGCTCCCACCAATTTCAGCTTAAATAGGGGATGATGATTTATGTTCTGTAAGCTGCTAGAGTCACTAGATATGGGTGGCATATAAATTTAGTAAATAATAAAAAAATCATTAGGAATGTTCAGAACTGAATTACAGCAGCCGCAGCAGAATCTGGCCAGACACAAGTTCACAATCATTCTCTTATCCTAGGCATGGCTTCAAGAATGAGATATAGAGGCAAAGAGCCAAGAGTTAAATTGGCATTGAAACATGTAGGGAACTATAACGAAATAGTAATGGACTTCTTGAACCAATCTCTAACTACCAGGATGATCAACTTTCTTTGAGCCAGGAGTAGAAATTTGCTCTCTCAGCCCACTGGCAATATCACTGAAAGAATGATAATGTCTTTGATTATTCAGTCCATTTTTGCTTTGTGTAGAACTTTGTCTAAGTTCTCTGAGAGTCCACCTGCACCTTTTCCTATTAGAACATTCCAGAAACAAACAAATATATAAATATACAAATAAACATAATCCAATTGGACATGGTAATAATAATAATAATAATAATAATAATAATAATAATAATAATAATAATAATAATAATAATAATAATAATAATAATAATAATAATAATAATATATTTATTTCTTAGCCGCACCAACCTCTGGTGGTTGTGTTTGAACCTGTGGAATGGCATAAGTAGACCCAGTACCCCAGTAGACCCTGTGGAAAAAATGCTAGGTAAATGAAGATGATTTGATTGTTTTAAGAAGCAGAAAATATTCCTTGTGTTAAGAGCTGTGGGGGCACAGTGGTTAGAATGCAATATTGCAGACTGACTCTGCTCACAGTCTGGAGTTTGATCCTGACTGGCACAAGATTGACTTAGACTTCCATCCTTCTGAGGTTGGTAAAATAAGATTGTTGGGGGCAATATGCTGACATTGTAATATGCTGACATTGTAAAGAGAGTGCTATAAAGCACTATGGGGTGAAATATAAGTCTGAGTGATATTGCTGAAAGAGCTAGATTTTGATAGTGCTTAGAACATTTGGAAGGGTGGAAATCAGAGAATGAATGAATGAATGAATGAATTATTTATTTATTTATTTATTTATTTATTTAATATTAATTAGATTTATGTGCCTCCCATTTCATGTGGAGGGGACTTTAGAATTATAGAGTTGAAAGGAGTGACTGAGTCCAACTCCTGCTTTGTATTTATAACAGATGACTAGCTAACTTCTTTCATCATTTTCGGGCAACTGGTTCAAACTGCTGTTCATCTTTGGAAATTGTTCCCCCCCTCCACTAACGTTCCTAACAAATCAGTAACAACCTGCCAAAACAGAGGAGTCTACTTCCAAAGACTCAGAAATTTCCCACTCCCCTGTCTGTTTTAGAAAAAAAAATAAGAAAAGTTCTGCCCCAGTTAGTCAATTTGCTGCTGAATTTCTACAGCTCAGTCCTAGGATGCTAGTGATTGGCACAAATTGGGTCCCAGGGGTTGGGGTGATGTTATATACTCCCTATGGGCTTCTATTTATTTACTTCTACCTTATCGGCAATAACTCAGCAAAAATAATTTTGAAAAGTTTTCTATCAGATTACATACAAATGACCATTTCATTAACATTTCCTACTTTTTTTTTAATTTTTTACCATTCAGAGGCTTACTTTACTTCCAAGGAAACCTGAGTCATATAGAAGCATTTTATTTCCCATTTTTTCACCTTCACGATATTCCTGCATTGAGGATTAGATTTAATGACAATGATTTTGCTAAGGCAATTCAACAGACTTTGTACTGGGCAGGAATATGAATAGAGGTTCCCCAATGCGAATCTAGCTTTTAATTTCCTTTATCTCTGGGCTCTCAAAGCATTGTTCCTCATTCTAAAGGAAACTTTCGAACGAAAAGCACTCCAAAAAATTTCCAAGGATTATAACACACCAAATAATTTAAGATCAACCAAGAGACCATGAGTTCTATTCCCACTGCTGGCATGAAAAAGCAGCTGGGTGACTTTGGGCCAGTAATAAGAGAGAGAGAGAGAGTGACTTTGGGCCAGTCTCTCTTTATTATTTATAAACAATAATAAAAGTAGGATAAAAAATATAAATATTGGCAGAGTTTAAGAGGAAATAAGATCCAAAAAGAAGAATATACTCTAAAGAAATTCCTGCACACATTTTCTGAGAGGAAGAAAAATGATCCCACTAAAACAGCATTCCATTTTTATATACTGTATAACTAGGTATATATCCCACATATTTCCATACAAAAATACAGATTTTTGTGGTTCTGTGTCTAGAAAGGGACCAGTGAGATTCATTCTGAATCAGAAACAATGGTGCTTGTCACCTTGCAGGATCATTCAACATCTGGTCAGACCGCAAGGTGGCGGTCAGCCAGAGTTTGCCTCAGGCATTCCCAACGACTGCCAACACATATTACATCAATGAAGTGCAGGATGTGAGAAGCAGGTCAGAGCAAATAGTGTAGTCTCTTCTTCAGGAAACTCGATGAATACTCACTCATTTAGAATTTCTATCAGCTGTTCAATAATATAGGTGGTCCTTGAATTAATTAATTCCTCCTTTTGAAAACAATAAAATTTACATCCAAGATCTGAACTGCCTCAAAAATGTCTCTATTTGGTTTTGGGGGTCTGAAAAAAATAAGTCATTGGACTGTATTATAATGAAGATGAGAGATATGTCCAGAAGGGGGTTGTCTCTGCACCATATACTGTACTTTAAACTTTCTTAAAAACAATAAGAACTCTTACATATTTCAAATCTTTGTATGTGAGATATTATTTGTTTAAAAGAAATAAATATTCCTAGATATATTAGCATTTAGATATGGAATCTGTAGTCCTCTTATTGGAGGAATAGGTCAGGACTCATCAAAGTCAGATGAGAATCCTGGTATCTTCTCAAACAAAACAGGACAATGGGACCTCCAAGGCTAATTGTACCTTGGCAGTAACTTTGAAAAGTTTTGCACCCATAAGAACAGATCAGACAACAGGAAAGAAAAATAGCTCCAGGCTGTTGTCAAAGATGTCTGATTAGACTTGTATCTGTCTTGGAGGAGAAGGAAAAAGGAAGAAGTTAATCGTGAAGCCTAAACTGAAACAATATCTTGGCTTCTCAAGAGCTCCAAGCTTAAGACCTACGGTATTTATTCCTTGATTTTCTTGAGATAGAAAGCTAACTCTTGTACTAGAACAAGCATTGCCTTCCGTAATGAATACACTTCCTTCACACTATTGGATAGGTCTTCAAGAAACCAATAATGTGCTCCTTTGAAAGATATCTTGGAAATGTTTAAGTATCACTCGAATTCAGTTTGGTGCCCTTAAAACAACCAGGATTGGAGCTCCCAAAGTTCACATTGGACTCTGCCTGAAATCCTGGGAATGCTGCTTTAATTAATATTGACAGATCTTGTTTCTTGTTTTCAAACCAAATTCCCTTCCTGATGTTGTATCAATCAGGAAAAAGGATACACCAAAAACGGATTCTTATTCACCTAACAGTTGTTGGGTCTGGAGACTGGCTGGAAGGCTGTTTGTTTTGGTTTTTTAAAATTTGCATTTCATCAGTTTTAATCGGCACTGCAAACAGGAAAAAAAAATTATAGAAGTGGGAGTTTAATATTATCTAGGAGGCCACACACCGCAGCAATATAAACTGATCTTGGTTTACTTCTAACAGCCATTCCTTCAGTCCCAGAGATTAAAAAAAGGTGATGGAGGGGCTTTTCATTGATAATCTCTGGATAAATGCTAAGGGATTGATAAGAACTCCCATATAACTATGTTTCCCTTATCATACTGTGCCTTTTGGAATCCTAAAATCAGAACTATAGTAAGTACTAATAGAGGCTGAATTGGGGCTTGGATAATGCCTACCACCACTGCTTAATTGTTTAAAACCTTACCCTGTATGTTTCGCTTTGGAAGGCAAGGAGGCTGTAATTAATAAATATTAAATAATAAACTTTACAGTGAATAATGAAAGTTAAACTCTACAGCTCAGAATGATGGGTATGATGGTTATGTTTGAGCATATGGCTTATTATAATTATCCTCATTTGGATATCTCTGTATAATAAGTTTACAGTGCTGCACAGTGGTGAGATTCAAATATTTTTATTACTGGTTCTGTGGGTGAGGCTTGGTGGGCGTGGCGTGGCTTGGTGGGCATGGCAGGGGAAGGATACTGTAAAATCTCCATTTCCTCCTGATCAGATGGGACTCGGGAAGCAGAGGATAGATGGGGGCGGGAGCAGTCAGATATGGTATTTGTTCTGCTAACTATTCAAAATTTCCGCTACTGGTTCTCCAGAACCTGATAAGAACCTGCTGAATACCACCTCTGCTGCTGCATCAGAAAATCTTATACACCATCAAAGGATTTCAAAATCAGGACAGCTGAAAAAAGTCAGTGATTCATGCCCACCTCTGAAACCTATCACTGATCACTCCTGACCAGAAGTAGGAAGCTAAAGAATATTAAACTTCTTTCACAGCATTTCCTTAGATCACTGAAATAAAAAGGGATGATAGTACAGATTATCAACAAATGTCTATTGCAGGAATAAAAATAAGAGGGAGGAGGAGGAGGAGGAGGAGGAGGAGGAGGAGGAGGAGGAGGAGGAGGAGGAGGAGGAGGAGGAGGAGGAGGAGGAGGAGGAGAAGGAGGAGGAGGAGGAGGAGGACATTTTGACAGCTGCAATGTTTGAGTCATCTTGCAGACTACTGGAAATATGGTCGAAACCCAATGATGGGGGAAAAGAAAACTCAGCATTTAGGATGAAATGGCTCCTGGCCCAGTACAATGGAAGGTATTGCACACACATTTACAAGTTCTCTGCATTAAGTCAGCATCCTCAAAGGAAAGGGAGTGGGGGGAAGGACATTTGCTTGGCTTCCAGATCAGCAGTGAAGTATTTATGCTGTCTGTGCAGCCAACACCCTTTCAACAGGAAACGGCAGCTGTTTCTTTGTAAGCATCTAACCTGTGCTATTGCATAATCAGAAGAGTTGGTTGCCTGCATGCCTTCATTGCCACTGATGCCCACTCCAACATGAGCCGTCTGGATCATTCCAACATCGTTGGCACCGTCCCCAATGGCCAGAGTGATGGCATTCACATGTTTCTTTACCATGTCTACTATTTCTGACTTCTGCAGAGGAGACACCCTAGGGGAAGAAGAAAACAAGCCTGTCAGTTTCCAAACTAGGTGTGACTTTCAAAGAGAGCGCTGCAGATGCAAAAAAAGAAAGAACGAAAGAAAGAAAGAAAGAAAGAAAGAAAGAAAGAAAGAAAGAAAGAAAGAAAGAAAGAAGGCAATCACTGGAAAATTTCCTGCTCCAATATTTCAGATTTTAGAGTGCATGCCAAATCCTCCTTTCTTTCAAATCCACTGTGGATGTAAGACTCATCAAGAATAGTAGGCTAAAAATGTTTTGATTACCAGAAAACATTTTTCCAATTCTTATACCATATGATAGCCCTCTCCAGATGTGTTGGGATATCAACTTTCGTAATTTTTTACTAGCTGGCAGATTACAGGGATTGAAGGCCAAGACAATTAGAGGGCATCAGATCAGGAAAAGGTATAAGATTAGTATTGAAATTGTTGCTGTATTGAAAGAATTTTGTCCTTATTCACAAACGTAGTTCATAGACATTTCCTATTCAAGTGCTCCGCAGAGCTTCTGGAATTACTGCCAACTATCATGTTGTCTGGAGGGGATGGTGCACAGATCTATCTGAAGAAATTAGGTTACCTGTTTTAAGCTTCTTGTCTTTATGTTATCTGTACAATGCAACTGGACTCAAGAAGACAGAACATAGGAAACCGTTTTAGACATTTTCAATTGCTTAGTTCAATATTGTCTACTGCATTGATGGCTAACCTTTTTGTCATCGCGTGCTGAAAGTGCACATGCCTGTGCAACAATGCGTGTGTGCCAGTGGTGGGTTCTGGATCTGTTCCAACTGGTACGGTTGGAACAGGCCCGGCGTTGCCCACATGGACGCACGTGGCGCGCACATGCATCGTACCTGCCTGCGATGCCTCCGCGACGCTCCGTGACTAGTGTGTGCGGTGCCCACACTTACAATGCAATGCACACGTGACACCCCACTGTGCACCATGCCCCCTGCGCATGCACGTGTTAACCCCCCGGTACCCCTTTTGGGGCCTAGCAGATCTCCCTAAAGCCTCCTGAGACAAAAAACAGGCCGTGGAGGGGCGCTACCCCCGCGCTTCCCCCACCCCCCACACATGTAGACATGCCCCCGCCCCCCGCATGCAAACATGTCTTCTGCATGTGCCTTCCTCCCCCCCCCATGCATGGCAGAGACCGGAAAATCAGCGGGAGGTATACAAGCATGTGCGGTAGAATTGAGCTGGGGTGACGCCTCGCATGCCCTCAGAGAGGGCTCCATGTGCCACCTATGACATGTGTTCCCTAGGTTCGCCATCACAGATCTACTGTATCAATGTCTCCCCAGAGACTCTGTCAAAAGTATTTCCCATTGTTTGCTAGGAGAGCCTCCCAAAAACAAAACAAAAGCCAGAAATACCAGACTGAGTAATCTAGAAAAAAACTATACAATTGGTTTCAAAAGAAATGGAGATACTCTTTCATCTAGTGCATAACTATTTGTGAAACCAATACCCACAAGATGCAGTGATGTCTACTAAATTGAATAGCTTTTAAAAGGGAGAGGTTAAAGATATTCTTGGAGAATGGAATTCCTACTATTGCCTATCTGTGACAGGTATATATTACCTCTATTAACAATAATATTAGCTTTAACCAACTTTAGTGAGAAGGTATTGTGCATTTGTGTTCTGCATGTGAGTTTCTCTTGGCAATTCACGGACCACTATGAAACTAGAACATTTTGCTGGAGGGACCTTTCAATCAGATCCAGAATAAGAAAAAAAGGGGAAAAAAGATCTTTTTTTTAAAAAAAAGATGACTTTCAACTTACAAAGTATATGTTCTCCTACTAAGCAACCAAGTATAGGTGTCAGCTCAGCAAGGTAGACCAGACCAAACCAATGCCATATAGGTCAGAACTATTTTATTGTAACAACCAGAGTAACACTACCTTGCAAATATGAATGTGCTTCCTTCTCTCTCCCTTTATCTTCATGTGAACTAGGGAGAAGTTAATCTGGGATGCTTTCTCAAGTTACTTTCTTGGCCCAGGCTCAGTCCCACTTATAGTATCAGCCCATCATCATGATAGCAGTTCATTCTCCTGTCCTTCAAGGCCATCCCATCCCTTTAATAATAGGTTCTATTAATAAGCTACATTGACCAAGCATGGGATACCTGATAATCAGAGGACAGACTACTGAAAGGAGCCATTGAATCTTCAAATAATTGAATCATTGAATTTGGTACCCAAAAAGAGACTATAATTCAATTATTTGAATTAATAATGCAATTTAGATCCACTTGTAATTTACAAACTTTTTCAAAGCTGCTAATATTAGTCCTACTGCCTGCAGCATTCATTTGCTTTATTTTTCCTCCTCCATATCTTTTTAGAACTCATAGCTGCAAAGATATACCGTAATTATTTAGAGATAAAGAAATAGATTTATGTTGCCCTGAGCTGTACAAAATAAACACAAAATATAAATCAAATAAATAAATGCAGACATAATAAATCTAGTTATAGATATATACAAGGTGACAACATTGACCAATCTCTTTACAAATTAGAAGAGTTTCCTCTTATCTGGGGCACATTGCTGAACTACTCCAGAGTTTTAAATCCCCATTTGGTTGAGACCCTGTCTAAAAATTTTACTTTATGAGCTGCAATCAGGAATGAAAACAGACTGTAGTTCTGGCAGTATTTTACATTATCAGAAGAACATCAGTCTTAGAATTGAACATGAATGAAACTCAACATCACCTATGTTTCAATGAGATTATTCACAGGTAAGCAATTTATTTTAGTACTATAGTAAAGTAAATCAATGCTGTAATCTTTCAAGTAAAAAAGATTTAACAGTCTACTACTCTATGAGAATGTTTTGTCCAAAGATACTTAGACTAAATAAGTTAATTTTCCTTTTTAGTCCAAGTTTCCTAATGCTTAGTCTTTTGAATAAAAGCTTTCCCCAAAATAAAAGTTAGCACATGAAGACTAATGATAGAATTTCCCAAGTAATTAACTCCACAAACAAAGCACTATGGGAAACTATTCTTTGATAACGTGAAAATTAAACAGATTTACAAGTTTAAGCCAACTTCCCCCAATTTGATGCTCACAATAATTGAGAAAACATAGCCTTTCCTTATCTGGTTTTCCCCAGGGACTGGACAACTGCCATAAGTGCTATGAAGTTTAAAAAGAACTCTGCCACTGGCTTGTTCAGAATGGGTCTGAGAATTTCAAATGGGGAAAGTGATGGAATGTAATGTCATCTTTGTTAGGGATAAGAATGATAATTAAAGAACTGAAAGGAAGAATAAGAATATATGGATAGTTTTTATAACGAAGGCATGACAATAGGATTTTCAAATAATGTTCTTGGGCCCTCACATTTTTAATGTGTTGATAAGAAACACTGTCTACAATTGAGAGTCAGCAGGATTCCTGATTTTACCAAATACCTTAGCAAGGTTAAAACAAATAATGTCAATAAAGGAGATTCCAAAGAAATTGTCCTAATAAGGATGAGTAATTGAATACAAGCAAATGTGGAACAGCTTGCCTCCAGAAGCTGTGACTGCCCCAACACTGGAAGTCTTTAAGAAGATGTTGGATAGCCATTTGTCTGAAATGGTATAGGGTTTCCTGCCTAGACAAGGGGTCGGACTAGAAGACCTCCAAGGTCCCTTCCAACTCTCCTATTGTATTGTATAATACGCCTCAGGATCAAAAAATGATAGTCTGTAGATAACTGACTAGAGAAGAAAACTTAGGTTATAATGTTTAGATTGGCCTAGTGTGCTAAGCACAAACTCCACATCTAGAAGAATTCAGAAGAGGTTAAATGTTTTAAAGAAGTTAAAACTTAATTCTCAACCTCATGACTTTAAGGTTTTTTTTTTTACATGTAGACACTTCTAGAAAGTTTGCAAGTAACTTCCTAAATGCCAAAAAATAAGTTATCAACTTAGTCACTGTGTAACTTCAACTTCCCAGGTTGCTAGGAAAGGTACATCCAGTTTTCTACAGTAGTCTGTTGAAACCTGCAGTGAGTTCACAAGTCCGACCAGTAGATCGGGCATGCCCTAGGCTGCTGGTGATTGAAGGTCAGATGCACTATGAAATAAAGAAAATCTTTGACTCGAAGGTGCATATGGATCAATTGGAATATTTAGTGCACCGGAAGAGATACCCTCTTTTGGAGGCTACCTGGGTGAAGAGTTGGAAAGTAAATGCAGATAGACTAGTAAAGCAGAAATGTTCCTCCAATTGAGGGGGGTAGCCTGTCAAGCCTGAATCTGACTGAGTGGTGGCCAGTTCCTTTCAGGTGGGGGATTTGTTTCTATCATGGGTTATTCTCACATGAATTGAGGTTGACACATTTTGGAGCTGAAGGGGGAAAGCAGAGGTGGATGGAGTCTTCAGCCAAAACAACATAGTTAGCCGATGAGTCAGATACATTCCAAGGGGCAGCTGGCTAGAGGAGGAGGAGAGAAGTCACCAAGCAACCAGCCCTTATCCCGATTGGACAGTGTGACATATTGCTTTGGAAAAAGCAACTGGATGTGATTTTTCTTGAAGACATTTCACTTCTCATCCAAGAAGCTTCTTGGTGCTAATTTGATACCTTGCATCGTTGCAAGCTTTTGTTAAGGCATATAAAGTCCTCTGTGGGCCTTCCTTCTGAAGAAGTTCTGAAGAAGCTTCTTGGATGAAAAGTAAAATGTCTTCAAGGAAAAACAAAGTCCAGTTTTGAAAAAAGCACCTTTGGGACCTCAGAAATGAAGGTGGGCTTCTTAGAAATAAGGGGAAACAGGCAGAGTGCATCTATTTTGGGTGGGATATCTTAATGCAGATCAAATTTGTGTCTTTTTTCATTTGAAATACTAAGATAGTTGTTTTATTTGTCTGCTTGCTTGTCTTTTAGTAGAAGGTAGATGAGTGATATAAATGTTAGGATTTTTATTCTATAGTGTTCATTTTGTGAGCTTTACCTTTTAGCTAATGGAAGAATTGAGCTGTTTAAGAACATGTTTAATATGGCATTTGTTCTGGTTCTTTATGTTACTGGAAGGTAGGTAGAAGGTTACACTGGTTACTGTGCTTGGAGAGGAGTGGTAGATTAAAAAAAATACCCTGCATCCATCCTTTTGCTTGCTTGCTTTTAAGATAAAGATGTGCCTCTATGTTAGGCTAAACACATTAATGCATCTGGAAAATGTGTAAGGAGATGGGAGGAGAGCATCTTCCAGAGGAGAAAAAGCCAGGCCTGATTTTTCTTCTAACTGAAAAGGATACGTGTGGCATTTCCAAGAATAGAAGGATACTTATCAATAAAGGTGAATGTTTGTAGCTCAGGGTTGAAATGAGGGGTCCTTGGTGCTCTCTGAGCTTGGTTGTTTGGTAATGTTTCATTACCAAAACTAGGTAACATTATCAGTGCTAGACAAGCTAAGAGAGCAACTAAGGACCTCTCAGAAGGATACCTTATACTAGAATATTCTTGACATGACTCAACATTATCTGGCCGATATTTGAAATTGAAACAATGATTGTAAAATGTCTCCTCTAAAAATGGCATTGACTGTGAGAAGCCCTCCCCCAACACCCTTCAACCATTATTCAGACTCCATAAAAACTATACCTTTACATCTTCTTCACCTCAAGTGAAGAAAACAATTGCCTGAATCCAGTTTCTTGTGTGATATATGTACCAGTACCTTCTTTGGTAAAAACATATTATGATGTCCCTCTCTCCTGCCCACAAACCCATTAAATAGAAAATGGAATATATTATGGGAAATTGTGCTTTATAAAAAACGCTCTTATTATATTCATTTTTGCTTGCAACAGGAATTAAAATTATGTATTTAAATGTCTTTAGCACTAAATGTTTTTAACATTTAATGTTTGCTTCCTTGTAAGCTTTTGTTAAGGCATACAAAGTCCTCTGTGAGCTTTCCTTCTTTGAAAGTAACATTTATTTATTACAGGTTACCATTATTAATATTTAAAGCAATATAACTAGCATTTAAATAATAGCTCCCCTCCCAATCCCACAAATGGCAAAATTTGTAATGTTCAAGAGAAAAGGCTATGAATGATGCTATACTTTCCTACCAAGTCAAACACTTTAATTTCAGGCCACAGATTTTTAAAAAAAGTTGCACAAAATTGTCCAGTGACAAGGTACAAAAACCAACCTTAAATTTAGTTCATGTCTTTGGGTTCTATGGGCTGCCTTTAATGGTTGCAGACAGATTCCATTTATCACAAAAGCCTCAAATTGTGACACAAATGGAAGCTAGCAGAATAAATAACATAGCTGTATCTCTTTTACATTTCTAATGACCTCAATCGATATGACAACCATATCAAGATGCTTAATTGCAGTGGCTTTCCTTTTGATCAGACCACCGTATGTCATTTTTAAAATTCAATTGTATCTAATGTAAACATTTTTAAGGATAGAGAATTGCCTTGCAAAATTCAGAGAGGCATGTGAAAAGCAAAGGATAATGACTTGCTGGCTCAAGTATTTGTTTGGGAAATATAAATTAGTTCAGGTCTGGTTTATTTATTATTAGATTCCAACTCATGTCTTAATACATTGCAGGTATTCAACTGCCTGAGACAGAACATTCTCAGAAGTTAAAATTTCATTCCTCTCTGAACAACTGCAAGATTTGGTTGTTTTGAAAAGCCATATCTCCTAGACATAATGTAATTATTAACAGAAGAAAAATATGTCAAAAATATAGAAGTCTCCTCTAAAATATAAACTGCAGAATTTTGACCTTCCAATTGCAGAGATCAACTGTATTGTTAAGATCATAATATTTTCCAAAAACTAAACTAAATTTGACAGGGAGGAACTCACCAATTAGGATACCTAGCAATGCTTTAAAATAAATGTCGGTGTATTGAAAATACTGTATATAACATTTTTTTTCTTCAAAAAGAGAAATACAATTTTCTCCATATCACCACCAATGTTATTATTACATTAGGCTGAGAGACAATGAAATTCAGAGCCGGTTGAGAATTTAAACTCAGCCTCTGGTTTATAATAATAATTTTGCCCTCACAAGCTAACGTAAAAGCTCAGAGTGCAAGCAAAGCAAAAACTTCTGGTGGATAACTAGATGTCTCTTGGAAGGTTACAAGCACCCACAACAACTACTATGCTATGCTACTAGTATTTTTCAACAACTGGCATTAAGACAACCACCATAGATTCTGGAAATAGTCAGCAGGGTTCATAGTGAATGAGGACTTCATTGACCATGAGTCTTTTCAAAGGCAAACTATAAGTTAGAACCATCTGAAATTCTAATTGCATTTTGCTATAATATATCACATGCACTGTAGTTATATGATTGCGTTTTTCTTACTCAAACAAAAGCTTAGGAACGGATACCATGTCTAGGCAACGAAAATAAGGGGGCTGGAACCTTTCTTCCTCCTTTCTGCTGTGGTTTTAGAAGCAAAACACAATCCTGCAATGTTCACAGGGGAAAATATAAGTGAGAGATGCCCTACTTGCTGAATTATAACCCCAATCAGAATTCCCCCGAGCTTTAGCATTAAAAAGGATTTTTAATATACATAGATTTGTGGCCATTGCTATAATTTGCGGAAACAAATTGCATGGTTTCACTACGCACTGCTGAGTGAATTTTAAGAAAAACTTTGCTTTACTGTGCTGAATTTCTCACCGTACACTCAGCCTATTATTACAGGACTGAGAAAGACAAGAAAAAGAAACCTCCTTATCTGGGATTCTGGGAGTTCTGACATAGGTGGAAGGCACCATATTTGGGGAGGTTAATATCCTCATGCGTGCTCCATATATGATACATACAATGCTATAAAAACATAATGGATTAAGATGATTAAAACGCAGGGTTACAATTTTGCAGAATGCCAACACATTTTCTGATTCCCCCAAGCAATTTTCAAATATGAGAGCGATGGTCAAAAGTAAGTAATTTATGGCAGATATTGGCATCAGTACTTTTCCCTTCCTGAAGTTCTAAATAACAGCACATCCTCAAAAAGGTTGAAGCGAAGGAAGAACAACACAAAATGCTAGATGTGGCATCCCAACAGGCTGTTACCTATTCTAAGTTGTTAGGTTGTCTTTCCAAACTGTTAACAATTTACTCATTTTGCTCTCACACCATATTCTAAGTCATCCTTCCCTAGCTTAATCTCTGTATGTTTTGTGGAGCTCTATAGAAACTAGAAGGATTCAACAACAAACAAGTCTAACAGTATAAACAAATGGAGCCTGGCTGGGAAATTGTGGAATGCAGTTGATTTTATTATATGGGGGGAAATGTTGAAACCTCTTTTAGCCACCAGTAGTAAGGAGACTAGGAAGAATTCCAGAAGTTATATTCCACATGCTTTCCTTAATTTGTTATTCAGACCCCACACAAAGTAGGAAAGAGCTTGTGCAAGGGAGTTACCATTCGATTTATCTATCTTCAGGATATCTAAAAACAGGACACAAGTGGATCAAATCTGAAGTGAGAGGAAAAGCTAACAGAGGGAAAAGTCAACTCTGGTTGACTCTGAACAGCAGGTGTAGAAAAAAAATGAGAACATTTTCCTCAATACATCTCCTATGGGGAGTCAACTGGACATTGGCACAGAATGTTGCTGATCCTTCCATACTAAGTCTACTTTCTTTTTTTTTCCTTTCCCGCCTCCTTCCTCCTGGTAACCTGACCCAGAGTAGACTTACTTATTAAAAGACTTGGGAGGAATTTTGTGCATGCTTTCCCTACTTTCTTAATGGTGGCACATGGAGAAATTACTGAATCCCATGCCATGCTGTGCCACTTTCATTAGTCACAATCATTATTTTCCAATGTCTCGGTTGACAAGACTCTTAAGCTCTTTTGGCAATTCTTGTGGCAGCCCAATTAAGTCCCATTGGCGCTATTAAAGGGGAAAGGGGATTGTCAGGATACAATTTTAAGGAACTAATCTTTTCCTGCAGGCAGAGAGGCAGACATTGCCTGGAGGATCCCCGTTTCCCAATGAGAAGCATGCTTTGAAAAGTTTTGACAGCCAGCATAGTAATAAGCCAATTTCTATTGATGCATTCTCTTCAAAAGTGAACTCTAGGTGGGCAGTAAGAAGACAGCATTCAATGCCAGTTTCTACCCAAAGGAAATGTTGCCCATTCAGTGCTAAGACAAAGTTGATACTACACCCATGCATCAAAAACTATTTCATCTAAACTATCATCAATGTAATTCATAGAACCAATATATCAACCATGATAAATAACAGTAATTCAAAAGATGGAAACAGAAGGAGCTCAGCTATATGAACCAGCTTCTTATAAACAAAGGACAGTAGAAATTTCATTGACTAAATAATACCAAGCCAAAAAGAATGCTTGCAATTTGAACTTCTTTTTTTCCTTTCTTTTTCTCCCCCCCAATCATGCCTGACTTTATAAATTTTCCCCAAAACAAAAAATTAACAGAATAACTAAAACACTCTGTAATAAAGTAACGAATATATTATCTTTATAGTTACTGAAGGGATGCAGAGGTTCAGTGGTTAAGACACTGAGCTTATTGATCAGAAAGATCGGCAGTTCAGCGCATCGAATCCCTAGCACCGCGTAATGGAGTGAGCTCCCGTTACTTGTCTCAGCTTCTGCCAACCTAGCAGTTCGAAAGCATGTGAAAATGCAAGTAGAAAAATAGGAACAACCTTTGGTGGGAAAGTAACAGCATTCCATGTGCTTTCAGTGTTTAGTCATGCTAGCCACATAACCATGGAGATGTCTTTGGACAGCGCTGGCTCTTCGTCTTTGAAATGGGGATGAGCACTGCCTCCTAGAGTCAGGAACGACTAGTACATATGTGTGAGGGGAACCTTTACCTTTATAGTTACTGACAATTTAGCCGCTGGGCTGCCCAAAAATTCAGAGTTTACTTTGCTTTCATTTATTCACTAGATTTGTAGCTTGCACAATTTCACCACAATTTTACCCAACAGCTGATTAGATTAATAACTGGTAGAGTCTAAGTGCAAGGAAGCACCTATGAGGCAATATGTGAGATTTCAAGTTAAAATATCAATCCTAAATCTTGAAACAATTTCACAATTGCATTCAAAAGATGGTATATTCCTCCCAGGGCATATTACTACATTTATATTCCCAAGAAGTTGAAAAATGGAGACAAACTTATATTGACCTAGGATTGATTCTGAGCCTTTCAGTGTTTAATCCTATACAGTTTTAAAACTTGAGACTCAGATAACTGAATGAACATCTCCTTTCTATGACTTCGCTGAATTTTTACATCTGAGTAGAAAGAGAGGATTGCGTTGTTCATACGCTGTGAGATCGAAGTATTAATTCAAGTGGTGATGTCAGATGAATTTTTCTCTGTAGTTCTGTATTGACTTTGGAATGCCCTCCCGGTGGCTAATTTTCTTGACTTTTCACCAATTCTTTAAGGCCATCTGTTTGCACAGGTATTTTGGAATTAATATACCAGACTGGAATTTGTTTGTCTGTTCTCTTCAGTCAATTAATTGGTTTTATAGTTGGCTATTTTATTTTTAGGATATACTTACAATGGAGGGATGGGCAGCGACGGGCAGTCAGGGAAGGCACAGCCTCACCACTGTCATCATGAAAAGAAAAAAAACGTAAAAGGAAAAAGGTGAGAGCTGAGGTCAGGCTGAGCTAGTTGCTGTCTCACCGTGGATGACTCTGCTTAACTGTTTAAAAAAGCCTCTAAAAAAGCGCCCTCTACTGTGAGGCAGGATAACTGCATGCCTCATCTAGTCTGACTTTAGGCGTATCACTCAAGCAGAGTTAAGCAAGGGTTAAAAGCCTAAAAATTCCTGACGTAGGTGAGGCACGCAGTTCTCCTGCCTCATAGTAGAGGGCGCAAAGGAGAAAAACAAATGCTGTTGCTTTAAATCGGAACTGAGCATGCCTGGCTGTGGAATTCTGGGAGTTGAAGTCCACAAGTCTAAAAAAATTTGAAACCCACCACTGTGTCAGTGCCTCACTAGCCATAAACCTCACCGCACATCACCGGGGACGGGCATAAACAGAAACAAACAAATACAGGCACTATATTTGTGTTGGGTTGGTGTTTTATGGGTTTTTTTATGCTGTGTATTTAAAAGTTGTAAGTCTACTGGAGTCAGTTTCATTTTTCAAATGCTACATATCACTTCTTTCGATTTTCCTAAAGTTTCAGACTTGCTTACTTTACACTTTATGGTTATTTTAGTTTAATCGCCTGGAACCATAACTCAGCTGAAGAGTGCATGCCTTGAGTTCAGAAAGTCTTAGTTTCCAGCTTTACGCATATAGTTAATAATATAGTTAATAGAAGAAGTGATGGAAGTTTCCTTGAGAACCTAGAGAACAACTGCCAATCAAAATTGATTGGTGGGAGATCAAACTGGAAGAGAGACGTATTTTGTGATCACGGCATAAAAATCATAGATGAGCAAAAGGGGAAAGTTGGCAGGGGAAGAACATGACAGCAATGGTGAAAAATACACGTTTAATAAATTAAATACATTGACACATAAAATAATTCATTCTGCTCTGGAAATAATGAAAAAAAGTTTAAAGCAGGGGTGTCCAAACTTGGGAACTTTAAGACTTGTGGACTTCAACTCCCAGAATTCCCCAGCTGGAATTGACCTTTTTAGGCACACCAGATGCTGCTTTAGGACCTCTTTCCAGAGTACAATACCATAGTCTTTTGAGACTGAAGGATGCCAAAGCCGATATCTTTAAGCCAAACACACAGAGCCGGTAGTAACTGGAAAATGGAAATGAACAAACCTGAGCATGATCTTAAGTGGCATGGTTACTTTTTCAAAAAGTAAGTGGCAACCAAATGCAATGCTTATATTTGAAGGAAATACCCCCTTAGACAACCCAGTAACTTTGTACACTGTAAGCCAGGGGTGTCCAAACTTGGGAACTTTAAGACTTGTGGACTTCAACTCCCAGAATTCCCCAGCCAGCATGGCTGGCTGGGGAATTCTGGAAGTTGAAGTCCACAAGTCTTAAAGTTCCCAAGTTTGGACACCCCTGCTTTAGAGGCATAGCACATTATCGTAAAGGGATGCCCACAATTTTTCAGATACAGGATTCACTGCCTTTTAGAGGCATACTTGGAGACTGTGTTTCATAAAGTAGCAGGTAAAGGTAAACCAAAATACAATTTTCATTTCCTTTATGCCTAATAACAAACACAGTTAACGTACTTCCATTCCTGCTATACTTGAGCATTTTCTTCTTCTGCCACATTCTAATTTGTTAATGACTTTTGGAACTTTCTGGTGACTATGTTCAGTTCTTCATGGAGTGCTGCATGGAATTGTGGTGTGTATTTCTTGTATTTGGTCACTCCTTCCCTGATACGCATTAAGTCAGGGGTGTCCAAACTTGGGAACTTTAAGACTTGTGGACTTCAACTCCCAGAATTCCCCAGCCAGCAAGGGTTGGGGAATTCTGGGAGTTGAAGTCCACAAGTCTTAAAGTTCCCAAGTTTGGACACCCCTGCATTAAGTAAAGTGAAACAAACTTGTCATCCGATTAGACAGGGGTGCCAAACTAAATTTCATTGAAGGCTGCATCAGGGTTGTGTTTGACCTCAAAGGGCTGGGGGGGGGGGGCAGAGGTGGGTGTGGCCAGCTCGACATCACTCAAGTTGGGGACACCTGTGGTGGCCAAGTGCTAAGACAGGACTTCCCGGAGAACCTCCCTCACTTTCATTATAATCTCCTTCCTTCCTTCCTTCCTTCCTTCCTTCCTTCCTTCCTTCCTTCCTTCCTTCCTTCCTTCCTCCGTCTTCTTTTTCCTTCCCTCTTCATTCTTCTTTTTTCTTCCTTCCCCTCTTTCCTTATTCCTTATTTTTCCTTCCTTGATCAATTCCCATTTCCCCTTCTTTTTCTTTGTTTTTCCCCTTCCCCCTTTTCCTTTCCTGTCCCTTCTTACATTTTTCCTTTTGTTGTATTTAGTTTGTTTTGTTAGCCCTCTGCCAGTGAAAACTGGGCATGGCAGGGCCACATGCGGCTCCGCCCCCTGAGCTCTGTTTTAGCTGGCAGGGGTACCGCAGGCCAGTGTCCTTTGCTGTTTCCAGGATAGCCCTGTGGACCAGATCTCACATTAAGCACCTCACGGGCAAATTCCGGCCCGCGGGCCTTGAGTGTGACACCCCTGCCATAAGACAATTTAGCAGTGAATGAAAAAGGGTTTGAGAATCACAATGGACCTGCAAGCCTTGGAGCGGTCCTCCTAGATCAGTGATGGCTAACCTTTTTGTCGTCATATTCTGAAAGCATGTGCCCACACACAACAGCACCCATAATGCAATGTGTGTGTGACACCCTCCCTCCCACCCCATCCCCCGCCTGCCCAGGATAACCCCTGTGACCCATTCTGGGCCTAGTAGGCCTCCCTGCAGCCTCCTGGGAGCATACACGGGCCACAGAAGGGGGGGCCTGCACCCCCCGTCTCCACGGATACATGTATGATCCTCAGCACATACATGTGTTGCATGCATGACCGCCACAACCCATTTTGGGCCTAGTAGATCTTCCTGCAGCCTCCTGGGAGCATACACGGGCCACGGGGGGGAAGGCACTGCACCCCCATGCTCCCCCACCCCATGCATGCATGGTGGAGCTGAGCCAGGGCAACGACATGTGCCTGCAGAGAGGGCTCTGCATGCCACCGGTTCGCCATTACAGTCCTAGGTAGACATACTATCAGATCCATTACCAATAAGCTTCCTTTGCTCCTACTGGAGATGGATCGAGGAGCATTCTGAAGGAAAGAAATTATGTACAAATTGCCTGGCATTGTTCTCTGGTGGCGAGGCTTTGAGAATGTATTCCAGCCCAAGTCGATTAGGTAATTGGCACTGAAATTGTTTCTATAGCTTGCCATTCCCTCCTTAATGTCAACTTGTACTTTAGCACTTTCTCTCAGGGGAGCCTTAATCAGGAATTACATTTGGCAGACTTACACAGAGTATTGTGACAGGGCAATTAGACATTTGTCATAGTTTCAATTTTTATCTTAACAGCTGTTTGTAAAAACAAATGCAGTATTATTGTTGTAATCACTCACCTCCTGAGCCAAAAGCAACTCTGAAAAAAAAGAGCAGATATACAGGCTCCCAGACTTCCTATGGGTTGGATCCTGCAGAAAGCCACATTTTGTACCTGACTCTTGAAAAGAATTGAAGAGGGACCCTCTAAGGATCGAGGCATCCATATTTCTTATAGGGAGATGTTTGCATAGGCCCTTAAACGATTACACCATCCCTGTTTTCACAACCTCCCACTGAAGAACTCCACTCCCATCCCAAGTGCAGATAAATGTTCGGTGCCAGTGATATCAACCATCCTTTGTAATGTTTCTGTCAACTGAGCAATTAATTGTTTAGAAGGGAAGAGCTACGATTGAACAGAGAAGGGAAAAACTGCTCTTTGGTTGAAACAGTTTCTCATTATGCTTACAATTGTTTACAAAATACAACTCTTTATTTGAGGTCGATCAGGAGCCATCAATCTTTTGAGCACTAGGGACCGGTTCTGTGGAGAAAGATTTTTCCATGGACCAGAGGAAGCATGGATTTGCATGCTACCTGCATACTGCAGATGGGGCTCCCCTTGGTTGCATGGACCAGTGTCAGTCCACGGACTGAGGGCTGGGAACCCTTGAGATGGATTATCAAAGAAATAAATACATACATACAGAACAAAGACTTACAATCCCCACCGCATGTCCTACTAGTCTACTTCACTATGGTGGGAGATATTCCTAGGAGGGATGAGATAAATACACACATACAAAACAAAGACATACAATCCCCACCACATGTCCTACTAGTCTACTTTACTATGGTGGCATGATATTCCTAGGAGGGATGAGATAAATACACACATACGAAACAAAGACTTACAATCCCCACCGCATGTCCTAGTATTCTACTTCATGGGATGATATTCCTAGGAGGGATGAGATAAATACACTCATACGAAACAACGACTTAAAATCCCCACCGCATATCCTACTATTCTACTTCACTATGGTGGGATGATATTCCTAAAAGGGATGAGATAAATACACACATACGAAACAAAGAGTTACAATTCTCACCGCATGCCCTACTAGTCTACTTCAATACGATGGGATGATATTCCTAGGAGGGATGAGATAAATACACACATACGAAACAAAGTCTTACAATCCCCACCACATGCCCTACTAGTCTACATTACTATGGTGGGATGATATTCCTAGAAGGGATGAGTGAAGAATGCTGGGAGTGCTTGCCAAGACTATGGTGACCTGAAACATGAATGTCATCAGGCTGCCCTCCAAAACCAAGCAGGCACCAGCAATGTAGGGAGATAGAAGGCAGATTTCAGTAGCAACGGAAAAAGCATTATTTCTTAGGATTTCTGGACTTATGGACCGTCAACTAGAAAAGGCTGAAAAATGATTAGTTACAGGTAGTCTTCGACTTACAACAGTTCACTCAGTGACCCTTACAACATGACTGAAAAAAGTAACATGATTATTTTTCACCCTTTATGACCACTGCAGCATCCCCATAGACACATGATTTACATTTGAATGCTTGACAACTAACTCACATTTATGACGGTAGCAGTGTCCTCTTGGGCAACCTTCTGACAAGCCACGTCAACAGAGAAACCAAATTCATTTAACAACTATGTTATTCATTTAAGAACCGCAGTGATTCGCTTAATGAATGTGGTGAGAAAAGTTGTAAAATGGGGCAAAACTCACTTAACAAATTTCTCACTCAGCAGCACAAATTCTGTCCTCAATTGTGGTCATTAAGTTGAGGACTACCTGTATATATGCAACTGCAGTGAGGCTAATTATTGACTCAAAGATGGAAGAGTACAGAAATACCCATGTAATGAAAACAGAATTTGAAGAGAGTTTACAGAAATGGCTAAATTGTCTTGTTTAATTAAGGAGGGAACACCAATTCCTTTGATAACAGATGGGAAACTCATTGTGGACGTTTTTCTAAAAATTGATAAAACAGAATTGGTGATCTTGGAACGTATTGATTAAAAAGGTTTGTTTGTGGGAAGAAGGAAACCAGGATATGTAATTTTGGAAGGTGGAAATGGTAATTACTATGTTCACAACTGCTGCAAAGATAGAAAATTGCTTCTTTATATATTTTTCTTCTTTTGTTATCATTCAATTTTTCTTTTATTCTTCATGTTTGATTTTTTTTACGTCTTTTATGCCTCTCTAGTCTGTGTAACATTTTCTTTTAATAAAAAACATGTTAAAAAAGAAAAAGCATTATTTCGTACTGCAGAGGAGGCGGAGGCAATGATTAAAATGGCTTCGTTTTTAAAAATACATTCACACGGAGGGTGCAACCTTCCTTGAAGTCTTGAAGCAGACCTAGCCTTCCTCCAGAAGGTTTTGCATGGATACTTCAAAGGCTTTTCTTCAGGGAGGGCTCCTAGGCCCAAAATGGGGAGAGGGGGGACACACGCATGTGTGGGGGCAGGCAGGGGGCATTGCATTATGGGTGGGCATGCATATGTGCGCTGTTGTGAATGCACACAAACTTTTGGCACCCACGGGAAAAAAGGTTAGCCATCACTGCCCTATACTATTTCAGACAAAGGGTTATAAAATCTTTTCTTAAAAACTTCCAGTGTTGGGGCATTCACAACTTCTGGGAGCAAGTTGTTCCACTGATTAATTGTTCTAACTATCAGGAAATTTCTCTTTTGTTCTAAGTTGTTTCTCTCCTTGATTAGTTTCTACCCATTACTTCTTGTCCTATTTTGGGGGTGTCCCAGTTATCTCCTTTAGTTTAAATGCTTTCTAGTAGCATAGAAACTCAATCATGGTGGGCTATAATATTTACATCTTACATAAAATACACTATCAGATGTGTGCTTCTATGTAGAAAGAAACTGGTTTTTCCCCATTTCATTAAGAGCTTTATTTAGAGCGATGTTTTACATTCTAATCTTTAATTTTCTCTGTTTCCGTCATTGCCAAGTTCATAGATAGCAGTTTCTGTCCTCAAAAATTGTAAGATATTCAGACCTCAGTTACAATAAGAACAGATCTTTCTATACAGCCCAGTAGGGACACATCTTAGGAGCCAAAATATCATTTCTGCTGTAGAAGCACCCATCCGTTTTATATTGCATGCTGTAATCATTAAATGGTCAAGCTGGTGGATGATTTATGGTCTGAAAATGGTCTCAAAGATTATTCCAGATTTGCAAGAAGAATCAGTACTTATGGGACATAGGGTAAGTTTCTCATAAGAGTGAACCATTGCCCATGGAACTATGAAACCTTGCAGCCTGAATGGATGCTGTATTGGGAAGACATTGAGAAGTAGGACATAATCTTCAAACATTTCCTCAGAGGAATCACATAGGAAATTAATTTAAATTAATTCAAATGATCAACCTAGTCTTTCTTCAGGATTTTTAAAAGATAGTTTTTAATTAATTTATATAAATGGAGAATATTTTTGCTAACTTTCAGAAGGCAGTTTCAAAAGGAAGGCACTGACCATTTTTAAGCCACTCATCCCATTAAAAATATCCAAATGACTATTCCATTCTTCAAAAATAAATGGAGCAGAAAGCCATTTTCTTTTTGATTACTTATGGCATTATAGGATTAATTATAATTCTTTTTGCAAACATCTATCTTCAGTTTAGTTTTTTTTTTCATGCGTTCAACATGAAAGGCGGTGGAACATTTTCTTTTACTCTCTTTGCAGTGCTTTTGTTTATTAGAGAGAGCAATGGCAAAAACTTAAAATAAAAATATGAGGAAGAGAATTTTTATTATTTATTCAAATTTATTAACCATCCAATTCCAATGAATTCTGGGCAGTTGTAAGAATGTAGAAGTAACCTTGGGAGACTAGGCCCAGAGACCCTGCCTAGGAATGGACAGATAAAAGACAACATAATTCACAGGTGGTCAGTGAGTGGGGCAAGAGGCTTAGAAGGGAGCGTCTATGGAGATTCTCAGTCATCCAGGTCATGGTTGTCCCAAAGATGCTTTTTCAGGAGGCAACTGGACTTCCTTGTTTTTCTTTGAAGACGTTTTGCTTCTCACCCAAGAAGCTTCTTCAGTTCTGACTGGATGGTGGGTAATGGAAGGATTTATATTCCTTGCAGACAGCTGGTAATTTGCATTATTTTAGAGGGTCGTTGAGGCCACTTGCCAGTTTGTCTGTGTCCTCAGGGTCACCTGAGTAGTGCAAATGGGTGTGGAGCCTTCTTGGAACTGCTGAAAGGACTGTGTTGTGGAGCTGTGCTTTCTGAAGGATATTTCCACCCTGTGTCCCTTCACTCTTGAACACAGGTGTAGGTTGTTGGGGATGAGTTGTCTTCATCTCAAACTGAAGCAAATGGTCCTGTAGTCTGCAATTTGTTTTTCTGGAAATCTGTTCATATTCTTGCATCATTCAAAGGGTTTTCATCCCAAAGTGCATAGCTAAATGTCTACAGAGATTCTCAGTCATCCAGTTCATGCTTGTCCCAAAGGTGCTTTTTCAGGAGGCAACTGGACTTTCTTGTTTTTCTTTGAAGACATTTCGCTTCTCATCCAAGAAGCTTCTTCAGCTCTCCTTAGATGGCACCCTTCATTGTACTTTCAGACTTGCAAGATTCTGTTGATGTAGCCTCACAATAAAATAGAATTAACTCATCTGGTCATATTTGATGTCTGGTCCACTTAGAAAGGCTGACAGCCGCCTTTCAACAAGATGACAACATTCAATAGAGGGAACCTGGAGCCAACCCACTTTACCAGAATGTACCAGATAGTCAGAAATACTTGGAGACAAGTGGTCCCTCTCTTCTCCCGTGATCAAAAGTGGAGAAAGTGTTAACCAAAGCAAACTCATTTCCAAGTGTGGTTTGCTAGGATGAGAGTCAAAAGTACTGCCTAGCCTCAAAGCAACATCTAATTTACTTTATTTTTCATTTTAAAAATATTTGACACAGAGATGTATGCTGTTACTTATCTCAATCCAATAGAGTTTAACAAATTAAAAAAAGAACTCCAATTTTTACTCACTTTATATACTTTCTTTTCTTTTCCTTTTCTTCTCCTATTTCATAAGAATTGATATTACAAGGTTGAATAATTAAATGAAAACAACTTAAATCAAACAGTGTAGAAACTGAGATTCTCCCTTTCTCTCCCCCCCTCTCTCTCACACACACATACAATACCAATCAAGCAGCACACTAAATAGCAGATTTGTTTTTTAAATGTTCCAATTTAATTTAGAGGTTTTATTCCAATTTCTGTGAGTTAAATGTTACGATAAAGGTTAAATATGATTTGTCTTTTTGAAAAGGTCTTATGATCTCTTATGGGTTTAAAAGAAAAAGTAAGTACAAAATCTGCTGAGCAAACTAAAGGGAACGCACACGAGCAAAAGGCATTTGGCCACTAAGCTTTGATCCATTAAGTTGAATGAGAAAATGATTACTCAATGTTATTTCACATACAGGTTTCTGTTTGACCAGAGATATGTGTTCCTTAGATCATTAACTTTGGCAATATATACAATTCAAAGGCTTAAAGCTTGTATATTATTAAAATAACTCTATGTAACTGGAATCACTTAGGGCTGCAATCATACTTTCTAATGGGTCAGTGGTAAAAAAAACCTGAAGACATTCTTACACCAGGATGGCTGGATCTTAAAACTGCAGGGTTCATTGAGTATGACCTAGACTGCAAGCACGTTTACACACAGCTTACTTCCTTCTCAGCATCCTGTCAATGCCATGGGGGACTGGTCTTATTTCATTTACATAGGCCATGAAATTCTTCCCAACAGAAGAATATTGTATTACCGTATACAGATTTTCCAACCAGGGCACCAGATTTTCAACACTCTGGAGAATCAAACCCTTAAGAAAAACAGATTGTATAGGCAAGACTAAAGAAACAGGGGGACTACCTTGGTGCTGATTTCTTCTGCAGGATTCAAGCCTTTTGCTCAAAAACCACCACTCCAACATTTGCATGGGAGAACAGGGTAGTGAAACTCAATTAAAACTAGCTCCAACAACTTCTTTTTGTTTCATTCACTGAATAAGCACAATTGTGGCTAAAGTTTTCTTATGACTCACAGTCACATTGTGCCCTGCTGGTATTCACAGCTGCATGAAGAGGTGAAAATTAATTCTGATACCCTAGCTAGCTGGTTTTGAGGCCCTTCTCAAAAGACACTGCCAATTATCTCAGACCTGGCTAAATGATATGCAATGCTCTTTTTGATAGGTCTCCATTCAGCTAAGACTAACAACTCTCTTTCCTTCTGATTTGTCAGGATTCCAGTATATGTAAGAAACACTAGGAAAAAACGCTACTAAATACCCTTTTATTCCCACTGGAATTAATTTAAGGGCAAGTAAAATGATTGAACAGAACACTTTTAAGAAGAGAAATGTGTTTCTCATTCTGACTGTGTAATTCCAAAAGGAGATATTTGGTCAGCAGGTTAAGCCTCCCGTATCCAACTTTAGCCCTCTCTTGGAACAGTGATTTATATAACAAGTGTCAGGAAGTTCATTATCTTAAAAAGATAGAGCAGAAGCAGCTTAAGAGCGCCTAAAGCACTTTTAAAAGGTAGAGTGGGAAAGACAAAAAGGTAAAATATAAATGAAAGGCCCACAAAGAAAAAGAGGGGAATGGCCAATAAAGATACAGAAGGCAGAAATGAAGATTGAGAATGTTTTCTTTCTCAAATACACAATGAAAGAAGCATTATTCAATTATTCTCACGTTTGAAATCAAGCCCCAGTGTATGTCTGCATGGAGGGGGGCAGTTAGAAAGGAAGATTTGCAAGAAAAATAAACGATCACTCAGCAGAGATATTCATTCAGAATCAACATGTTGACTGTTGCCTCTCTCTAGTGACTCTTTTTATACAATAATACAATAGCAGAGTTGGAAGGGACCTTGGAGGTCTTCTAGTCCAACCCCCTGCCTAGGCAGGAAACCCTATACCGTTTCAGACAAATGGCTATCCAACATCTTCTTAAAGACTTCCAGTGTTGGGGTATTCACAACTTCTGGAGGCAAGCTGTTCCACTGATTAATTGTTCTAACTGTCAGGAAATTTCTCCTCGGTTCTAAGTTGCTTCTCTCCTTGATCAGTTTCCACCCATTGCTTCTTGTTCTACCCTCAGGTGCCTTGGAGAATAGTTTGACTCCCTCTTCTTTGTGGCAACCCCTGAGATATTTTTTTGCAGCTTTGCTTTCTCTTCTATTTCATTGTCACTTTCCCTCCCCTTAAACTCCTTTGTTTTTTCTCCTCTGGATCATTCTCTCATCCACAGGAAATCTTATGGTTTTGTTTGTTTGTTTGCAAGAGTGCATACTGATGTGAAAGACAGTGCTTTAACTTTGCCATTCGGCTAATTTTTAATTATTTTTCAAGCTTCCACACAACTTGGAAGATTAAGGGTGGCAAAACTTTTCAGGGCCACAAAATATATTATTGAATTCTATTGCCTAAATCTTATGAAAGGCATTAATTAGAATAAAATAATCAAAGTGTTATTTAATTGCTCTTCTCTAGCGCTGGTTAAAACAGAAGGGGCCATAGTAACAGAGATCAGAAATTCTGAAAACAGGTGGGCAGATTATAGTGTTCAGACAAGGATTAACCTTACTGGCAATCTAGCAATAATTCTTTTAGGGGAATTTCCTTCTTTTAAGGATCCATCATGCCATCTGAAAATTCCATCCATTACAGGAATCACCTTCAATGATCTCCTCTTAGTCTTCACCTCCCACTTTGAAGTAAGATATATGTTGACCAGTGAGCTCTCTTTATTTTGAAATCGATCAATATAGAGAACTGTTTACATCAGAATGGATATCATTTTATTTATATATTTCTTTTCGTGTATAGTAGGGCCTCTGCAGAACTTGCTTCTTAATCCAATATGGTGACTGTCATCCACATTGCCTTTAAAGCCACACCTATTCAATTGGTTTAAAATAATCTTCTCATCATCATAATAACTCAGTCTTAATGAAATATTTTACAAATGTGCATATGTATAGAAGACAAATAAAACTCATGATTAGATTTTGGGTGGTTTTCTCACACCACCCAGATACTTCAGAGGATGGGTGGTCTAAAAATCAATAAAACAAATATCAATGCATGTGGAAAATGTGCCATTTACTCTCGACTTGTACATCAGCTTGAAACTGCACATCAGCTTGTATTAAAAGTGAAATGGCAGTCTTATAAACCAATAACATATCCTGTGTTCTTTTATTGCTTTTTATGTACTATATTGTTCTCAAAAAGTTCCTACTATAGCCTTTCCAAAAGGTTCCTACTATAGCTTTTCCAAAAAGATCCTACTACAGCCTTTCCAAAAAGTTCCTACTACAGCCTTTCCAAAAAGTTCCTACTACAGCCTTTCCAAAAAGTCCCTACTACAGCCTTTCCAAAAAGTTCCTACTACAGCCTTTCCAAAAAGTCCCTACTACAGCCTTTCCAAAAAGTCCCTACTACAGCCTTTCCAAAAAGTTCCTACTACAGCCTTTCCAATGAAAATCAATTTCAATTTCAGGAGTTCTCATAAAGCAACATCAGAACAACATTGGAAAATGCGTCTTTTGACAATTATATATCCCAGGGGGCAGGATTTCTATATTTTATTCTCCTTTTGAGACAATTTCTCAAAGGAGACAGGACACTCTTGTTTCCTTTCCTGACACTTCACTGGAATGTCAGAAGCAGCCCTAAATGGGGATATCCTGGCGGCTGTTCTTCAGGATAGAAATGTCCTCGCACTATTATCCACACACAGCTGGTGTGCATCAATCAGCAAAGACTGAAAGAAATCTATGTTCTGGCTATTATGGCTAAAGTTATCTTTGCACCCAGAAAGGATGACAAATTTTTGCTCTATGAACACTTAGATCCAGGAAAGAAAGAAAGAAAAAAACTAAAGTAATCTTGTTGCCCTAATTACACAAGGCTGTCCTGTCTTTGTAGAACAGAAAGCATCAGTGTCTCTAGTTGTACTGTAAATTTTTAAAATTCCTTTTTGGTTTTAAAAACATTTTTACGTCTGGGGGGTTTTCTTATTATTATTTCTTGTTTCAGTAAATGGATACCATATTCCCTGCAATTGGAGATATATATTTTTTCATGCTTGAGGACCCTGGAAAATAGATATTTAAAGTAAAACAAAGAACTTGTTCTTTGTTACTATATAGACCTTGTCTATAATATAGGCAAATTGTCTATAATATAGATTTGGTTTATAATATAAACAAATTAGTTTAAGCAAAGACATTCTCACATGCTGCATGAAAATAGAACACAGAGCACAATATTTCATAGGGCATTCTAAAAGATATTGTTTAATGGATGATGTTACCTCTGCCAGAACAATTTTGCACAATTATTCTAGCCCTGCTGAAAATCAAGGACAAGAAAACTACTATGGAACAACACGCTCTGAGAAAGGGCTTTTTCTTTATTTCATCCAATGGTTGAAGCCTAATGGGGACATTAGATACAATAGTGGCCAAAATTGTGGAAACCTTTTGGGAAAATCGGCTAATAACACCACTTTTTTGGGGGGGAGAGTAGTACCATAAAATTATATATCAATGGAAAAATAATTTAATCAAGAATGTAACGCAACAATGTTTGTTCAATTTTCTGTTTTCTATGAAAAGTTATAGCCAAATATAGCAAGCAATAAAACCCAGTTAATAGAAGCAATCATTCAATCTTGGTTTCACATTATAACAGCTGCAGAACTAAAAGACTCGGTTCACTCCATGGGAAGACGTTGTAAGGCCGTAATTCATACTAAAGGTAACCCAACTGAATATTAACTGACATGGTGATAATTTTTATATGTCTCATTTTTTATATGTGTTTCACTTTTCTTTCTAACTACTATTCTAATGGAAAATCCTTCATAAAAGTTATTGCGTTTTTGATTAAATTGTCTTTCCGTTGATATATAATTTTATGGTATTATTCCCCCCCCAAAAAAATGTGATATTATTGGCCATCAAACCTCAAAAATTCTGTATACTTTTCCCACTACTG
The DNA here is from genome assembly GCF_964273705.1 of Natrix helvetica. Classification (NCBI taxonomy): domain Eukaryota; kingdom Metazoa; phylum Chordata; class Lepidosauria; order Squamata; family Natricidae; genus Natrix; species Natrix helvetica. Next base: position 22,776,466 of record NC_138550.1, read on the forward strand.
TATGTGGAAAGCATATTATGAGTACTCAAAAGAAAATAGCTTTCATAAGGTTTTACAAAAACAACAACCCACCTCTGCCATATTTTCCAGCTCCCTAAAACTTTCCTCATTTAATTATTTTTTTCGCATATGGACATGCATCTTAGTGCCTCCGCGAGCCTCCGCAACACTCCAGCTGCTCAGCGGAGCTTCACACAGGCACTGTACGCACCATGTGTATGCATGTGCGTGGAAGCGCCGAAGACTTCAAAGACCGGTAAGGAGCTCAGGCAGCCAGGTGGGCCCTCCGGAGCACCGTACCGGAATGGTATCCGGTGCTCCGGGCAGGCTCCGGTACACCCGTACTGGGGCGTACCGCCTGCAATTCACCACTGTGGCGGTGAGAGGTTGTGCCCACCCACCTGGAACGTGCGAGTGTGAACGCGTCCAAACCAGTAATAAAGAAATTGGCAACCCACCACTGAACAAAGGTTGTTATTACTTTTTAAGGTATCACTTTGCTTTTAATTCACTGCGAATTCTGGAACAGATTTCAACATGGAACGCAGAAACTTTTCCCCAATAGAATCTAAGCTTGCTTTGTAACTAACATATATTCCAATTGCTAACTGAAATATTACTGAGGTCACCAAAAGCTCTTATCTTTCAGACAGCCTGAATAGTGGGATAATAGATGTTTCATCTCCCATCTACTTCTGGGAAAAATGAGAAAATTTCTAGGCAGGATGCCTTTACCATATATTATAATGTGCACACCCTCAAAATAGTAATGGTTCCCAAAATAAAATGCAGTGTTTTAATTAAGTAATAAATAAGCAGAAAACAAATACAAAATTAAATGTAAAATATCTGAAATATCTTAAAGAGGAACTTTATGAGGTCACTGGCTTGAAGTGCCATTTCTTAAAACACTAAGGCAGCCACATCACATGGTACATCCAGGATAGCTGCTTTGAAGAGTTTTATGGTTTGAGTATGTAAGCATCACCTCTTTGGTTCATCAACAATCTCTGCATAGACACATGTAAACCAGGGGTGGGTTGCTACCGGCATTACTCCCAATTCGGCGCACAAAACTTTTTCCACTGTGCGTTTGTGCGCATTTGCAGCTAAAAAGGTCTGTGCATGCGCAGAACATTAGAAAAGGGAAAAAATGTCATTTTTATAATGAAGATTGTTCTGCGCATGTGAAGAATCCAAAAATAAGATGGCGCCACCGACAATAGAAATGGTTCAGGGGCGTGGCAGGCCGCGTGACTACCTACTCAGCCGAACTGGTCCAAACCGATAGGAACCCAACTCTAGTGTAGACAACAGAGTCAAATCCTTGTGAAGCAGCTCTACTAAGCCTTCTGGAGGGTATGTCCATCTCAATGTTTCAAGAAAGGGCATTTTGCTTGTGCCAGCAGTGTACTTGGTGAACACGACGTACAGTCTATTTGGAAGACCAACTTTTGAATATTAGCTTTATTTTCAGCAAGAGGCCGAAGCTTTGGGGATTTTTAATACAAACGATACCAAAATTTAGTTTCCTTTTGAGTAGGAAGTAAATTCATTGTGCTGAAGAGAAACTGAATGTTTAGCCTCCAGCTTGAATTATAAATAATCCTGATGCCTTAAAAGGACCACTGTCAAAAACTCATCTTTTTTTCCACCCTGGAAACTATAGCAATTCCCCTTCTGTCTCATCTTCCAAACTTGGACATTTTATATTTTATTCTTCCTCATGAGTACAGTGAAACCTGGAACTCCTAATGCTTCTGTAACGATTGTATAAATCAGCACCAATCTACCAATCATGATACAACCACACAAACAATCATTCCACTTACTGAAACAAAGCCAGCACTCCATCCACCCCCACCAAGATTTATAGAAAGACGGCAGCTCCGACCATGCTTTAAGCCCAAAACCCAGCCTGAAGATGGCGAGTGAGACCTCGCTGAAACTTTGCCAAGACAATCTCAATCTTACATGGGAAAAGACCCGAATACAACAAGACCGCTCCTTTCGTATTAAGCTTAAGACCCACCTATTCCAAGCAGCTGGCCTGGCTCAACTTTGATCTAACCATATCGCTCCTGACAGGTTTTTAACTGGGTATTTTAATTATATTTAATTATCTAGGGGTTTTTAAATACTGCATTTTAATTGTTTTTATTTATCAGCCGACCTCCTCCTTGTGTGTGTCTCGGTATATGTCTCTGTTATATGTTTGTTTTGTCCACATATTTATTTCATATGTTTCATTGTACGCTGCCCCGAGTCCTTCGGGAGAGGGTGCGGCTAAGAAATAAATATATTATTATTATTATTATTATTACCAGCATATATATAAATTTCCTTCACAGATTCTGACCGACTGATCTGCGTAACTTCAATACTCTAAAACAACAAAATACACTAGAGGTGGAGCTGCTTTTCCAAAGCTTGAAAAAGACCCATATTATTTATTTCTTGCAAACCTGTATGGATTTTTGATTATGGAATCAAGGAATTATAATCAATCCCATTGTGTTGTGATGAGATTCCTGGCTAGAAAGAATTGTCACTATAAAATGCTGCATAAATAAATACAGCATTATTCAGGAGATTCTGGAAATTTAGATACTCAACTCATGCTCAGTTTTGGAGGAAGCTCAGAGAAAAACCACAAGTATACTATTCTCAAAAAATCCAAAAGTTAAAAAGAGAAATCATATTGGGGAATCAGTTAGAATTATATGGGCTTGCAGAAAACAAGATTTACAACATGCATAGTAAAAGAATATTTTTGTTGTTGAAGTATTAAAACAGTCATAGTCATCCATCCATCCATCCATCCATCCATCCATCCATCCATCCATCGATCTATACCAGTGATTAGAATGCAGTACTGCAGGCTACTTCTGCTGATCGCCAGCTGCCAGCAGTTTGGCAGTTCAAGTCTCACCAGCTGAAGGTTGCCACAGCCCTCCATCCTTCCGAGATCAGTAAAATGAGGACCCAAATTGCTGGGGGCAATATGCTGACTCTGTAAACCATATAGAGAGGACTCTAAAGCACTGAGAAGTGGTATATAAGTCTAAATCTGTCTGTCTTTCTATCTTTCTATATTTACCTACCTACCTACCTACCTACCTACCTACCTACCTACCTACTTACCTATCTATCTGCTGCCCCTCTCACATTTCAAGGCAACTCTTTTTCAAGAACTATTTGACTGCTGCAAAACTGCCTCAAATTGTCTGTGAATGTGTAGGTACGTCACTTCAATCCCAGCAGAAGTGTTGCCAGTACACAGACATGCATCCACAGAAAAGGGTCCAGGCTTTGAAACAGTCACACTGGCCTTGCAAAGGAGACAGTTGCTTTAATGAGCTCCTTGCATTAACAGGCCATGCCAAGCGCTACTTTCAAATGTTTTGCAGAACTTTAAGAGAGAGAAACCATACTATTAAAGACATTTTTTTTATTGTACTACGTTTGTGATGGTGGGCAGGAAAAAGGAGAGACCCAAATAGGCTTTATATTTCTAGCGTTCTTATGGGTATTGGATGGGATATCCAAAAAATATTATTCACAATTACCTTTGGCTTCCTATCCAGTGGTGGATTCCGGATCCCGGTGCAACTGGTACGGTGCAACAGGGCCGGGCATCCATCACATGAACATCCACAGCACGCATGCACGCACATGTGCACTTACTGCCCGCAATGCTCCGCAACCCCTCCGCGACGCTCCAGCTGCTCGGCGGAGCATCATGCAGGCGCCGTACGCTCCGTGCGCGGAAGCCCTGAACAGCTCAAATACAGGTAAGGAGCACGGGTAGGTGGGTGGGACCTCCGGAGCACCATAACGGAATGGTACCTGGTGCTCCCAGCAGGCACTGGTATGCCCCAGTTATATCCCACCACTGTTCTATCCTACAACTTCTCTACTGGACACCCACACTGCAATTCAGGAAATGCAAAAACAACTACATCCCATTTACTCTAAATAGAATATTCAACTCTATTGGCTGCATGTAGACCTTTAGCACAATGTACAATTTTTGAAAACCAGCTCTGTAGCAGAAAGTTTGATGACTTTTTTTGTGCATTCATACAGCATGAGAGAAAACATTTAATGTAAAAAGTTTACATGGTATCTATTCATACTACCCATAATACACATCTTAGAAGCAGCAGCTGACACATTTTTTTAAAAAAATTATTTCTTTCTTGAAAATCTGGGATGTAGGTCATCCTTATTCATGAAGTTGAAAAAACTGGGCTTTATGTGGTTTTGCTTCCACTGACCAGTTTACAGGTTTAAAGAAATCTTTGTAGGTGTGACTATATTTTCTATGTAACAATAGACTGAATAAACAGTTGAACCTGGAGTTTGATCTTTACAATTCTTCCTAATCCTAGGTGCCTCCTCTGAGATCATGAACCCATTCATTTCTCATTGGCCCAGGGAGTTAATGAATTCTTCACCCCAGAACAGGGAATGTAAAGAACATGAAAAGGGGAAATGTGTCTCTTTTAAAAAAAATTGGGCTATGCTACAAGCACAGTTTTTGTATTCATGGAGAAGAAATGGAGTAAATTAACCAACCCACAAGGAAAAATAAATTAGGAGAGGAACATGTTTCCTTAACTGACCTCTTGCCTTTTCTCCCAAAGTTGAAACACTCATAACACTCCTTTCTCTTTTTTCTTGGCTGCTATAGCAATAGCACTTAGACTTATGCACCGCTTTACAGTGCTTTACAGTCCTCTCTAAGCGGTTTTACAGTGTCAGCATATTTCCCCCAACAATCTGGGTCCTCGTTTTACCTGCCTCGGAAGGATGAAAGGCTGAGTCAACCTTGAGCCTGGTGGGATTTGAACTGCCAAATTGCAGACAGCCGGCAGTCAGGAGAAGTAGCCTGAAGTAATGCACTCTAACCACTGCGCCACCATGGCTCTCACCCCAAACTCCTTTGCAGTGGTGAAATTCAAATTTGTTTACTACCGGTTTTGTGGGTGGGTGTGGTAGGGGAAGGGTACTGCAAAATCTCCATTCCCATCCCCTTCCAGGGAAAGGATATTGCAAAATCTCCATTCCCACCCCACTCTGGGGCCAACCAGAGGTGGTATTTGCCGGTTCTCCAAACTACTCAAAATTTCCACTACCAGTTCTCCAGAACCTGTCAGAACCTGCTGAATTTCACCTTTGGGTGAGAGATATTCGTCCCAAATCATCCAATGAGCTTCCAAGGTTGGGTGGACTAGATAGTTTCCCCTGATGGTAGACCAATATCCGGAAGAACCGGATATTCACTTTCGCCAAATGTAAACCTCTCGACACAATTGAAAGAAGAGTGTCAAGAAAAAATCTGGCGGGGTTTTTAAAAAAATAAACTTTCTTAATCCTTCTAAGACCCAATGGGGCAGGAGGCCCTTCAAGCTGAGAAGCTTGAAACTGGTTGTGTTAATAATGGTGATGCCTCTTTATTGTTCTGGGAACTAATTACTATAATTTCTATGGATGAGGCTAGACTTAAATATGGATTTTCTCACTCCTTGTCCAACATTTTTGTGCTGAAACTCAAAATAGGAAACATGCCATCATTCTGTCCAACACAACATGTCACTGCACATTTTATCAACCATGATCCCAGACAGTACAAATGAAAAGTATCACAACCTATTAAGATATATGCTGACAGAGGTAAGAGTCCATCTGGAACAACATTGGAAAAGAAAAACCTCCTTGACAATAGAAAATTGGAAAACCAATTTTCCAATGGAGAATAAACGTCAATGGAAAAATTGACTGTATATATTCATAAGTGAAGTCTACCTAAATTCAGACAGACATGTTTCTCTTGTATACATCCTCCCAACAGCAAGGCAAGTTGAGATGTTTAGAATATGGTTTTTGATGAAAATGAGAAGCTGTTTAAAATAATTAAATGATTTAAACAGAAATGAGTATAATTGTAAATGTTTAAAACATAATGTGAAGAAATGTAAGCAGCAGTTAGAAGAAAAGGAAAGGAAGGGAAAGGAAAGGAAAAGAGGAAAGGGGAAAGAAAAAAAGGGAAGGGGGACAGCTTTCATGTTTTTTTGCATAGATATTTTTTTTCATTTTTCTTAATCATTATGTTAAATCTCAACACAAATGATTTTTTAAAAGATCAGTAACAACATACATGAGTTAGAGTTAGGTAATGTTATTATATTAGTATTTTTGTTGTTGTTTTTAACTTAATTAAAAGAGAGAGCTTATACACGGGAAACGAATTCCTTGTGTGTCTAATCACACTTGGCCAATAAAGAATTCTATTCTATTAATAAAAATAAAATGTATGGAAGAAAGACAATGCCCAGATGAACGTACTGACATGGGAGTTTCATCCATAGCTGAACCAAAGGAAACACGTGGTTTTCAAAAGGTAGCAAGAAAGATTTTGAACTTTGCGCTGTTTTCTGGGCATGTGATGCCCTTGGCAGTAAAGACAAAGGAAAAGAATTTGGTAGGGCTCATTATCACCATAAGATGCAAAGTGAGAGCAAGGTGTAGCCACAACTTTGTACCTCCAATTTTAACACTCACAAAGCTAAAATGGAACCGGAGAAATGACCACATTGTTAAAGACTTCACTTCAAAAGTTCAAAAGATCTCTCCTTTTGCAGGTCTGATTAGTTTTCCATAGAAAAATTGTAACAAAGCCTATATTTTAATTAAGATAGGATAGGAAATCTAATACCTTAATTCTATTATGTAGAGCAAGACATTAAACTGAGCACCTGGGGTAGTTTTAAATCTCATTACCCAAATGCAAATGAATATGAATTTCCTCTTATGTTGCAAGTTTGGATGTCACAGTTTTCCTCTTGCTTAGAGCTGTCTTAATTATAGTTAATCTGTAGCAGTTGCTAGTTAAGGATTAGCAGTAGGTTTTGTATGGTCATTATAAATTGTAATTCAAAACCATATCAATATTATATGTATCTCAGATATATTTCATTCTTATTTCATAGTGTTAAATAAATATGTCAATAGTTGACTCTTAACCCATGGTATTTCTTTTAAATTTCCCCTTAGTATGAGCACCAAACGCATAGATTGTTCCATTTGGCTGCAGCATCTCTTAAATTGGTCTTACTGTCAATGCTTCTGCTCTCTACCAACAATTATAATATTGATTTTCACCGTGCGCGTGAACACACAAAATCAATGTTCTCCCAGGACAGAGTTGATTGACAACAACATAATAGAGATTAGCTTGTCAGTCTAGTCTGCAAAACTAGGCTGCAAAACTGGTATCCATTTTTTAAAAAAGGTATAGGGAAAGAAATTAGGGTATATAAGAAAAATACACACTGCGCTATTGCAAGAATTTTACTCTGGGAAAATAGCTGTAAATACAGCTAAAAGAGAGGAAAAATGGTTTTAAAGAAGAATTAGGCAATTAATTTAACATTTATGCAGATATCACTTAGAATGGTAATGTCAATTTTATTCTGTCCCTAAGAGTATGAGAGTGAGTGTATGTGTTGATTTAATTACATTGTTAATTCACTTTTGGTTTTTTTGTTTATTTGGTGCTCTTTCCCACTTAATGTTAGCTTGAGGTCAGGCAAGAAATGCTGTTAAATAAGCCAGTTAAGAAATACTAGTTTTCCATATTTTGAAAGAAGCCATTCAAGTAAATGTACTTCTCTGCAGCAAAACAGATTTGATTGAAATTATTGGGACTGGCTGAAAGTTTTTGGAATAATTCAAACAGTTTAAAGAGCCAGTTGGTGACTCTGCCTTCCATGTCTTAATTTAAACTAAAATTTAATAGGAAACTTTCCCACAGCAGCGGGGGTTCTCAAACTGAAGGATCTGTATCCTTATGGAACATAAATAAATCTCAATGGGACAAATGTGGATAAGAATTTTTAGAAATTAAAAATCAAATGAAATATGGTTCAACCAATAAGGTTTTAAGTTTGCTTTCCATGCAGACCACATGACCATGGAAATATCTTTGGACAATGCTGGCTCTCTCGTCTAAGACATGAAAATGAGCGCTGCTCTATAGAATCGGAAATGACTGGACAGGGGAAACTTTTCCCTTTAACTTTTTTGACATATAAATGAGCATGTTTGAGAATACAATACATTATAATATATAGTGAAAAGGCTTTTGAGTATGTTTACCTTGTTATGAATATTCAGGATGGTCAAGATTGTTCTGATTTTGCCAATGACGGGTAAAATTGATTTGTGGCAGTCAAATTTATGAAAAAATGTTTTCATTGACAAAGCTATTTATACTATCAATTAACTTGTTTATATTTGTATATAATTTAGGAAATTAAAATATTGTTAAGATTAAGGAAAGAAAGTACGAAGAAATGTTTATTAAGGGCAGTTTTACTATCTGAAACCACCTTCCTGCCCCAGATTGACTGACCTCACTAAACTTTAAATTGTTAACAATGATGCATAAGGCCCAATCATACCGAGGGACACCTTATAACCAATAACAGACAAGCCAGAGGAATTGGCTTCAAAAATGGAAATTGTAGCTTTCCCTCAAGCATTGCCCAAAATCATGTAAGTATCTTATGAATGGTCACTGATCAATGTCAAACACAAGAAAACTCTCAAAACAACCGAAACACTTCTAAATTCTTGCTTGCTGTCTAATATTAATAGCCTACAACTTTTGAAGTGAGGTGATTTTTAAAACAAACAAATCAAGATGCCGAATAAAGGAGAATATTTGTCGCTCAGGGTTGACATGAAGGGTCCTTGGTGCTCTCTGGGCTTGCTTGTTATGTTGCAGGCATTTCATTACCCAACTAGGTAACATCATCAGTGCTAGTCCTAGGTAACATCATCAGGAGTAGCACTGATGATGTTACCTAGTTTGGGTAATGAAATGTCTGCAAGAAAGCAAGGAAGCTCAGAGAGCACCAAGAACTTCCCAATATGCCAAATGCAAGAAGAAAAATTACTTGGCAAATTTGGTGGAATGTTACAATGATCTGGTGGAAGATCTTAAATGTCAAGGTATGGAAGTAGTGAAAGCTTCCTCTTTTTCACAATTCAGTGTGATGACACTAGAGATATAGCCATGTGCACTTTCAAAGAAGGATGACAGAACGCTGAAAGAACTACTTTTTACAAATAAATTGATGATCATCCGAAAAGTTTCAGATGCATGAACAAGATCTCCAACATTTGGGGGGAAGAAACTGATTTTCATGGAAAAAGTAAATGGTCTTTCATGAGAAAATATGCTCTTACTGGTGGATACACATCTGTAGTGACAATTCATTGTGTCATGCACAGACAAGTCCAAAGTCACTAGGAGTGCGATAGAATATAAATCAATAAAAATAATTTATGTATTTATTTATTCATTCTGTTTGTATAAATGCCCATCTCAAACCAGGGACTCTGGGTGGTGACTTATTTTTTATTATTAATAATATAATTATTACATAACTGCTAAAACTGTTAGCAGCATAGCTGTGTCACTAGATTGCAATTTTTTATGAAGAATAGCACTTTAAACAGAAGACTTTTTAAGCTCTTTGCATGGGCTTGGGAACAGATCACAAAGCACATCTGTTTCCTTGAAAGGATTATGTCTTTCCTAAGGGATCAGAGTTTTACGATTATTTTAGCTGAAAGACAAAGTGGAATTTTTCCTCAGATGACAGAAGAAATAACTTCTTATGGGCCAAACATTTTAACTTCCACTGGCATTATGGTGAGTATTTTTCAATCCCTCAAATCAATTTAATTTAAAACTGTAGGAAAAATCTGCAACAACCAAGGCTTCAATATTATGCACTGTAATGCCATAGAAATGTTTATAGGGGGGGGGGGGGGAAGCTGGCTTATCATCTTTTCTATTGTTATCATCAATGAAGAATAAAGGTTACCATGACATTTGTAAAATCACGTAAAAGTGTTTAACCTGGACTGCTAAGAGCCTTCCTGTTAATTTGGCAATATACAAATGTAATAAACACAGAAAAGAGTGGATCAAGATTTTATACTGGCTCCTTATTTAGTAAACATACATGTAGACCAGTGGTGGGTTCTGGATCCCGTTGCAACTGGTACAGTGCAACGGGGCCGGGCATCCACCACATGCATGCGCGCACATGCGTACTTACAGCCTGCGACGCTCCAGCTGCTCGGCGGAGAGTCGCACAGGCGCGTATGCTCAGTGCGCGTAAGCCCCGATTGGCTCAAATACAAGTAAGGAGGGTGGGCGGGCCCTTCGGAGCACCATACTGGAACGGTACCTGATGTGCCCAGCAGGCACTGGTACCGGGGCGTACCGTTCGTATCCCATACTGATGTAAACTATATCATCAGAAATGTTTATATATTAAAAAAAATTGGAATTAAAATTGTTGAGAGAGACACAAACAATTGCAGACGTGCTATTGATATTATTTTGTTGGCTCGGTATAAAAAAACCTTTATTTTTAATTTATTAAAAAATAAATTATTTATTTAAAGTATTTCATTTTGAAGGTGAAAAAATAAATGCGAAATCTGGATTGCTGCTCAATGTATTTTTTAACCAAAAAATTAAAATTATTTCAATAGGAAATCTCTACGTGATGCAACAAGGGAGAAGTTGTAAGAGTTTATCTTTTTTTGGGGGGGTCAAACATTCTTAGAGATTCTAACTATGGAAAAGAGAGAAAGAACTGCTACTTGGGAAGAAGACTATGACAAAACTAGATAAAATGTTCAACTGCATAAAATACTCAACTAAGAGTCGTGGAGGCGCAATGGTTAGAGTGCAGTGCTGCAGGTTATTTCTACTGACTGCCAGCTGCCTGAAATTTGGCAGTTCAAATCTCACCAAGCTCAAGGTTGACTCAGCCTTCCATCCTTCTGAGGAGGGTAAAATGAGGACCCAGATTGTTGGGGGCAATAGGCTGACACTGTAAACCGCTTAGAGAGGGCTGTAAAGCACTGTGAAGCGGTATATACAGTAAGTCCAAATGCTATTGTTATTGCTATTGCTATTGCTATTGCAGAGGTATCACAAATTGTAACACATGGCTATAAAAGCCGGATCATCTGACTGATGAAGAAGAAAAAAAAATAATGCCTTTGAATTAGGCTGGCAAAAAAAACAACAGCTGAGAATATCTTGAACTTGTTCACAAGCTTCTTCTCTAAACTGACCCATCTTTCCCACCAAAGATTAATTCAATTCTCAGTAGCAGCAGGTGATGACTGTATCTTCATTCCATCCCAAGAAAATGTCATCCAGTCCTTGTGAGCACTGATTAGGAAAACGGAAATTTTGTGGGACTCCCACCAGGTCAGTAACTGGAGCGCGGAAATGTCTGTACTGCTTCTTGCTGATTTGGGAATATAATATTTTAACATGTGAGTCATTTGAAAAATGTCTCAAAGTGTACTACTATAATAGGGTTACTACTAGGGTAGCCTTCAATGTTAGTACTTTATATACATAAGGTAAAGGTTCCCCTTGCACTTATGTGCTAGTCGTTCCTGACTCTAGGGAGCAGTTCCCATCTCCATTTCTAAGCCGAAGAGCAAGTGCTGTCCGAAGACGTCTCCGTGGTCATGTGGCCTTCCCACCAAAGGTGGTTCCTATTTTTCTACTTGCATTTTTACATGCTTTCAAACTGCTAGGTTTCCAGAAGCTGGGACATGTAACGGGAGCTCACTCCATTACGTGGTGCTAGGGATTCAAACCGTGGAACTGCTAACATTCTGATCAACAAACCCAGCATCTTAGCCACTGAGCCATTGCATCCCTTCATATACATATACATGTTTAGGATGGAAGAGATTGAAGAATTCATCAAATAGGAAGTAAATAAATAGAAATATAATTTCTATAATAAATAGAAATATAATTAAATTAAATAGCAATAACTGTGAAAGACTCACCTGTTTCGATTAGCCGGCCTGGCCTACTCATAGTTTTATCTTACCTCCTGGCAGATATTTAATTGGGGAATTTCATGGGTAATTATTTTAAATTCAATTTTTTGGGGTATTTTTAGGGGTTGTTTTTAATACTTTACTTGAAGGTACAGTTTTATATAGCCTCCTCCATTTATGTATTTATGTATTTATTTATATGCATCCTATTTGTGTTTCAGCCTGACTGTACACCACCCCGAGTCCCTTTTGGGAGAGGGGGCGGTCTAGAAATTCGAAATAAAGTAAAGTAAGTAAAGGGCTCTAGGAGTCCTAGTGGACAATAAGTTGTAAATATGAGCCAGTAGTATGCTGCAGTTGAAGAAAAATTACATTAACAGAGGAATACAATCTACATAACTTAAAGTCTTAGTATGACCTTATAACGCCTTGGTAAGATCACTTTTGGAATACTGCATCCAATTTAGGTGACCATGATATAAAAAGATGTTGAGACTCTAGAAAGAGCGCAGAGAACAGTAACGAAGATGATTAGGGGACAGGATGCTAAAACATAAGCCTGGACTTGGGTATGTTCTAGTCTGAAGAAAAGAAGGACTTGGGGTGACATGATAGCAGTATTCCAATATCTCAGTGGCTGCCACAAAGAAGAGGGAGCCAAATTATTCTCCAAGGCATCTGAAGGTAGAACAACAAGCAAAGGATGGAAACCTATCAAAGAGAGATCCAACCTAGAACTAAGGAGAATTTTTCTGATAGTGAGTACAATGTGGAACAACTTGCCTTTGGAACTTGTGGGTACTCCATCACTGGAGGTTTTTAAGAAGAGATTTGACAGGCATTTGGCTGACATGGTATAAGGCAGTGATGGCGAACCTTTTTTGGCTCCTGTGCCAAAAGCGGGGGGAATGGAGGGGGGCCATGCACAGGCATGCCATACCCATAATGCTATGCGTGTGACCCCACACACACACATGTGCGTGTGACCAGCAACCCCCCCCCTCCATTTTTGGCACTGTTTTTTCACCCTCCCCAGGCTCCAGAGGCTTTCTAGGAGCCACTGGAGGGCGAAAACAGCCTTCAATGCCCTTCGGAGGCCTCAGGAGCTTCCCTGAAGGCTCCGGAAGGCAAAAAATGGACCTATGGGGAACCCAGAAATTCAGAAACAGACTTCCGGTTTGTCCGATTTTCGACCTCCAGAGCCTTCAGGAGGCTTCCCTGAAGGTCTTAAGGGTGAAAAATGGCCCTATGGACAAAGTAGAAGTCTGATCCCAAACTTCTGGTTTGCCCATAGGGCTGATTTTTCACGCTCCGGAGCCTTCAAGGAAGCCTCTGGAGGGCAAAAAACGGCCTCAAATGAAGGTCAAAGCAAGCTGGCCAGCACACGCATGCACACTGGCCAGCTGACAGGGCAGCGCCTCGCATGCCCTAACAAATGGCTCCACGTGTCATCTGTGGCACGCGTGCCATAAGTTCGCCATCACGGGCATAAGGTTTTCTGCTTGAACAGGGATTGGAGGTCCCTTCCAACTTTGTTATTCTGTTAAAGAGTTCAAGAGAAAGTTCACCAAATTCAATGTTTCAGCTTGATTCCTGTGCACATTTACATGAATATAAGATTCCTGGGGCTTATTTAGCATAATAACAGGGAATGGTTCACAGAAAAATCATAACAAATGTTCCAAGCTACTTGCTGGGTTATCTTCCTCAGCTAAAATTGGCTTGTCTGTAACTTTCTGTCTGGAAAGCAGATTCTTAGTGGCTTCCCATTTTTGTGAAATGAAGGTATCAAAGCTAAGCTGGTAACATTATCGCATCATCTTCCATGTGAAACCTACCAATTTTTACCACTTTATAGGAGTTGATAAAGATTTATAAAGATAACCAATTTTGTTGTATTTATTTTGTACAATGACAATTAAAACTATGCTACGATCTATTTTAAAGACCTTCTTGGATGATCTGGTATTTGCAATTTTATCTTTATTTTGGTTGATGTTGTTGTGATAAATTTTCATTCAATTTGATTGTTTATTATTTATTATGGCAAGAAAAGGCAAGAAAAACAAAATGCACAGGTACAGTAGAGGTGGTACCTTTTCTCAATAGTAGCAACTGTGAGAGGGATCTTGGAGTCCTAGTGGACAACCATTTAAATATGAGCCAGCCGTGTGCAGCAGCTGCCAAAAAAGCCAACACAGTTCTAGTCTGCACCAACAGAGGGATAGAATCAAGATCACGTGAAGTGTTAATACCACTTTACAATGCCTTGGTAAGGCCACACTTGGAATACTGCAGTCAGTTTTGGTCACCACGATGTAGAAGAGATGGGTGGACTCTAGAAAGAGTGCAGGGAAGAGCAACAAATGTGATTAGGAGATTGGAGGCTAAAACATATGAAGAACGGTTGCAAGAACTGGGTATGTCTAGTTTACTGAAAAGAAGGACTAGGGGAGACAGGCAGTGTTCCAATATCTCAGGGGTTGCCAGAAAGAAGAGAGAGTCAAACTATTCTCCAAGACACCTGAGGGTTGAACAAGAAGCAATGGGTGGAAACTAATCAAGGAGAGATGCAACTTAGAACTGAGGAGAAATTTCCTGACAGAACAATTAATCAGTGGAACAGCTTGTCTCCAGAAGTTGTGAATGCCCCAACACTGGAAGTCTTTAAGAAGATGTTGGATAGCCATTTGTCTGGAATGGTTTAGGGTTTCCTGCCTAGACAGGGGGTTGGAGTAGAAGACCTCCAAGGTCCCTTCCAACTCTGCTATTGTATTGTATTGTATGTATTCATGGACTTGTAGATGTATGTGTGTAAACAGGAGATAAGAATGAAAGCATGAACAAATGAATGAATGAACGAATGAATGAACAAATGACCGAACGAATGAATGAAGCATCCCATGAAGAAGGCTGACAAGCAGAATCCTCTTTCTCAGGGAGAAAAATGTTTTGAGAACTCACAAGCATTATTTCTTGCATTTTTTTCAGCAAAGAAATCTCAAAGCCAAAGAACAAAATATGACCTTGGTATAGAAAATGTCTGGTTTTGGACTCTTAAGATCTCAAATGACCAGCAAAGTCTTTTCTATCTAGAATAGTTACCCATCAGGGTACCCTATCCTGGGCAAATGGTATGAGTCCACTTAGTGCATCTTTAAATATGTTGGGTTTTATTTATAACTTGCCTTGCATGTAATTTTTATTTTTAAATGGTCAAGACAGTAATAAACAATAAAATAAAGATGAATACTGACAGAAGTGCATAAAAGGAGGCCTGGAAGTAACTTTCCAGACAAGTTCAAATGGAAAGGATTCTCAGCCAATTCTGCCTCCTAAGTGCAGCTGTTGCCAATATATAAATTTTTACTGTTTTACTTTAGTTGGTTTTAAAATTAAGCTGCCTCTAGCTGAAATATAATTCAACATTGCAGAATGTATTATTCATCACCCCAATCCTTATCTGCATCTTCCATGAAGGCATTTAGGCAACAGTTGTCTGATTGTCAGAGCTCACAAAACTGACAAGAATGGTTCTTAAGAAGGAGAACAAAAGCCATGAAAATATCCTCACCAATAATGTGGAAAACACAGAAATGCCAATAACAGAAATAATAGTCAAGAGGAAGCATTAATTGCAATTTCGGTGACATTTTGAGGCATACATCTTGCCCCTGATTAGATTGCTCAAATGCTATAGTCACTTCTGGGATTATAGGTGAAGTTAAAATGATACAATTAAATTGTACTTTTGATATAAGATTTAAACTAACACTACAGAAATGGAATTACTGCTATTCCAGCAGATAAATGCAGGATTTAAAAAGTTTTGCGAAAAGAGAAGACTTTTAGATGATTGACTTGTCCTACATAACAGATTATTTTCTTTTGAGATGTACAGCAGTTGGGCATTGGATTATATGGACCAAGCCATTAGTTTGAATTCAGTTGAGGTGCTGAAGTAGAATATGAACCAAAATTTATTTGCTCACTCAGTTTTATTTCTCTTCTTTCTCTTCCTCCCGCCCTCCCCCCAGTAATCCTATGGCCCAAGGGTGGGCTTCAAAAATTTCAGCAATGGGTTCTCTGCCTGGTTGCTGGGTGGGTGTGGCCATGGTGGGCGTGGCCATGGTGGGCGTGGTGTAGTCAACCTCCTGCACCATGATGGAGTGGGGAGAATTATTTTGGCTCAGGACCTAGTTATTTGCGGGATCGCATCCTACCCCATACATCCCTACGACCAATTCGCTCTCACAGAGAGGGACTCCTCCAGGTACCATCCGCTAAGCAATGCCGGTGGGCAGTGCCCAGGAGTAGGGCCTTCTCTGTGATGGGCCCAACCCTCTGGAACGACCTCCCCCCTGATATTAGAATTACTACTGATCTCCGCTCCTTCCGTAAGAAACTCAAGACCCACCTGTTCCAATTAGCTGGCCTGGCCCAACCATAATCATAATCTAATCCTGACCTTCCTGGCTGGTATTTTAAATTTTAAATTTTGGGGTATTTTAATTGGTTTTAATTATTAGTTAATTTATGATTATTGTACAGACTCTTTTTTGAATTTATTTGTCTGGGGTTTTGTATTTCTGTTGTTTACTGTGTATTTTATTTCTGTCTGTACACCGCCCTGAGTCCCCTCGGGGAGAGGGGGCGGTTTATAAATTTAATAAACTATAAACTATAAACTAAACTATAAACTATTTTCACCTTCCCCAGGCTCCGGAGGCTTTCCTCAAACCTCTGGGAGGACGAAAACTGTTTCCCCCAGACTCCGGAAGCTGGAAACGGGTCCTTTTCTGGCCTTCTGAAACTTCTGAGAAATCCATTTCCCCCCTCCCCGAGCCTCCATGTGGGCCCTGCACTTAACTCGCATCCAAAACGGGCCACATGGAGATTCCCGGGAGGGGAAGGGTGGGGTGGGAGGGGCAGGGTGGGAGGGGCCAACCAGGGGTGGGATTTGGAGGTTCTCCAAACCAGCTATAAAATTAGCTATGGGTTCTCCCGAACCCAGACTAACCCGGGTAGCAGCCCACCCCTGCTATGGCCAAAAAATCAACAAAAATTTGAGTGACTGATCTGGGAGAAAGAAACCATTGTCTTTCAATTGTGCCTTATTATATATATTCTGGAGAGCAATAGACAGTTGTTTTTTCTATTGGTATTTCTTTATTGGTAGGGGAAAGAGGAGTCCATCAATCACTGTCCTGAAACGGACCTGCAATCTTAAACTAGATTTTATTGATTTTCATCTTCAGAGAGGGTTGGTTTAATATTCCTATTTTAAAATACATATGCTTTTAATTTATTTCTATCGTTACCGTTGTACCTTTAACCTCTTGTAAACTGCCTCCAGGTCTTTTGAATTGGGTGGATTATAAAAATTGTAAAATAAACAAACAGATAGAAAAAAAGGATAAATCTTTAAGGGGCAGCAACATAGGCCAGCCTAAGCACTTGGGCAGTAAAATTTGCAGAGTGATGGGGCAGCACAAATTATATCAACTTTATTTTTCCTTTTCTGACTCCAGGACAGAAACAAGAAGCAATGGGTAGAAACTAATCAAGGAGAGAAGCAACTTAGAACTAAGGAGAAATTTCCTGATAGTTGGGTATCCATTTGGATAGCCAAGTGGTATAAGGTTTCCTTCCTAAGCAGAGGGTTGGATTAGAAGACCTCCAAGGTCCCTTCCAACTTTGCTAAGCTATTTCATTTTTTCCGAGTGTTTTCCTTATTGGAAATATACTGTGCAAAAATAGAGTTGTGGAGTTGTGGTGCTCAGGTTTTGGACTATAGTTCTTAAACAGATGAGTCAACACCTTTTACTAGTTTATATAAAACCAAGATACTTAACAACCTAAGAAATAAAAATAATGTAAGACAAAATTTGTAATCCATATAGTTTAATTTGTAAATGCTAGGGTTTTATTTATTCGTTTTTATTGTTTTGCTCTGGAAATAATTTGGTGAAGATCAGGAGATAAATGTTTTTAAGTAAAAGTATCTCCAAAACTATGTTCAGATGTCCTGTATAGATTACAGAAGCAATTATGTCAATTTTTCTCTTTTTTCTTAAATACTTAAGTGATCATGTTTATTTAATTTCGGATAGAACAAAGTTCAATAAAACCTATTCTTCAAAGACTTCGCCTTCAAATAAAGACTTTGTGTTCAAACATTACCCATCCAGCCGCCCACCCACCACCTACCCATCCATCAAGCCATCCACTGGGGACAATATTTCTGCATCACCAAGAAACATGAAAAGTCTTCCTTTGAGTGTAGCATGTGGAGAAGGAAAAAATGAAACTCAATAGTCACATCTGGATATTAAGAGATAGGATTAAGAGATACATTAGATCAGGAGTTAACAACCGTCAGTCTGTGTAAACAAGTGAAACCCCATCTGTGGGATAGAGGCAGCAGGTAAAACCATACCCCCTCTGGTCCACAGAAAAACCTCTCTCCATGGAACCGGTCCCTGTTGCCCAAAAGGTTTGGGACTGCTGCATTAGTTGGCTGAACAATTATATGTCACAAGGACTGGATCTGAACTAAAAATTCATAACTGGTCATAGCCCTCAAATGTATGTGCATTGAAACAGAATAACAGAGTTGAAAGGGACCTTGGACATCTTCTAGTTCAACCACCTGCTCAGCAGTGGTGGGTCCCCAGCATCACCCACATGCCCGCATGTGGCGCACGCGTCCAAGATGCACGCATGTGTCGTACTTACCTGCGACGCTTCCTCAAGCCTCCGCGATGCTCCAGCTGCTTGGCGGAGCATCGCTCAGGTGCCGTACGCACCATGCGCATGCACAGAAGTGCCCAATGCTTAAAGCACAGGTAAGGAGCGTTGGCAGGCGGGTGAGCCCTCTGAAGCACCAGAATGGAACGGTATCTGGTGCTCTGGGCAGGCTCCGGTACACCCATACCGGGGCGTACTGTCTGCAACCCACCTGCTGCTCAGGCACAAAACCTCACACCAGGGGTGTCAAATCCGGCCCACGGGATGCTTAAATCTGGCCCTTGGGGCCGCCCTTGAAACAGCGAAGGACTGGCCCACGGTGCCTCTGCCAGCAAAAACGGAGGCAGAGGGTTGCGGGAGGCTGTTGCAGCTGAAAACGAAGCTTGGGAGCCTGTTTTATCTGGCAGAGTCGACAGGTGGCCCCGACACGAGTGACATTGAGCTGGCCACGCCCATCCTGGCCACACTCACTCCATCCCACCCCTACCCCAAGGTCAAACACAACCCTGATGGAGCCTCAATGAACTCAATTTTGACACCCCTGCCATTTCAGATGAATGGTAGTCCAGTCTCTTCCGAAACCCCTCCAGTGTTGGGACAACCACAACTTCTGGAGGCAAGTCGTTCCAGAAGTTGTGATTGCTTCAACACTGGAAGTTTTTAACACTGGAAATCAAGCATCAACCTGGTAGGTTGACTGTCTCTGAAAGAACTGAAAGCACAACTGACGGAGCTTTCCGAGTTGTCTCATTCAAAGATGGAAACCAAATACCCACTGTCCATTTTTGTGTGTGTCTCTAACCAAGAAAAAGGAGTTACAGATGCATGTACTAAACTGCTTCTTAAAAATAGATGTTGAATAATTCAAAGGTGAAAATAAGCTCTAGAAAATTGGAAGCAGATTTGTTAATATAAGAAGCTAAATCACTCTGCAATTTAGGTAGTATGTGTTATTATCCTAAGCCCGTACCAAAGAGGTGGAAGATGACTGCATGAATAAACTTACAATTAGAATAATAGGATGAGGTTATGAAAGGGGATCTGCAGTCTAAAATCTGGGGGGGGGGGCTCCCTTAGGTATGGTTAGTGCCCTGTAAGACAATTCCCCAAGAGAAGAAGTTGAGGTATGCTTAATTCAGCTATTTAAAAATTGAACTGGCATGCAAATATCAAGCAATTAATCACATTTCCTTGAAAGGTAAGACCCTATTTTCTCAAACCCTGAGCGGGTGTTTCACAAGTAATCTGCATTACAAAATAATTGACTGGGGTTTTTAAGGTGTCCTGAATATGGCCTGTCTCCATTTATGTATTTTACCTAAATTGCCTATTGCATGGGCAGCCAATTGAAAAAAGAAAATTATTGGTAGGAAACACTTTCTTTTGGGGATTTTCAAAGATATCTTCCTTAACTTGGATTAACTAAAATTGGGTAGAGCAAACTGAGACGGGATTACTGATTCTGTTACTGTAAACATTTAAGCTCTTGGCTTGTACCCAATAGGTTCTAAAAGACTTATTTGTGGATAGACAGGTGACACTATATGGATCTCTAGTGTGCTGATATTATAAACTAGCTTAAAAGTAGCGCACTACCGAACAAAGACGAGGTAATAAGGAAGATCTTAGACTGTCCGGAGAGGGATAAATTGATGAAGGAAATTCAAGGAAAGGAGGAATCAGAATACTATTTGGTTTGGGAAAAATGGTACAAGTGGTTATATGATAGAAATAAGAAATTGGGAAATGTAAAATTAACGTATAGTAGAAGAATTAGGATATAGCAATAAGATCGGGGGTAGAAAAGATAATTTAAGATACACTAACACAGGGGTGTCCAAACTTGGGAACTTTAAGACTTGTGGACTTCAACTCCCAGAATTCCCCAGCCAGCTATGCTCAGAGTTGAAGTCCACAAGTCTTAAAGTTCTCAAGTTTGGACACCCCTGCACTAACATAATATATATATATACAATATAATAAAGGTAATATGATAATCTGATATAAACGGCTAAACATAAATAACTAAGCAAAGGAATAAGAAACAAGGTGACGACAAATGTAAAACTGGAATGTATAGGAGGGGAAACAATAACGGTAAAAATCAGTGGTGGGTTCTGGATCGTACCGATTGCAACGGGGCCTGGCGTCCTCCACATGAACATCCTCCACATGAACGTCCTCCACATGAACGGTGCGCACATGCATCTTACCATCCAGCGATGCCTCCGCAATGCTTTAGCTGCTTGGCGGAGGGTCGCGCAGGCACTGTATGCACCATGCATGTGTGCAGAAGCGCCAAAGTGTTTAAAGACAGGTAAGGAGAACGGGCAGGCAGATGGGCCCTCCGGAGCACCATACTGGAACGGTAACCGGTGCTCCGGGCAGGCTCCGCTACGCCCGTACCGGGGTGTACCGCCTGTAACCCACAACTGGTAAAGATGCACTGACAGGTAGCTGCTGTGAGAAGGAATGTTCAGTTTTGGCGTTGTTTGTAAGTTATGTGTTTGTTTTTGTTGATGTGTTTAAGTGTTTAAAATAAAAAAAATTAAAAGAAAAAGCAGCATACTAAATTACAGGTCAACAAAGAGAAACAATCCCAGCTTTTTCTGAAACTGGCATATTTCTCGTTCATTTTTTTTAACTTTTCCTACATGGCAGAGAAAAATACTGTAAGATAGCATTTTCCTCAATCTTTCCTTAACTATGCATGGTTGCTGTGTCATTTCCCAAAATAATTAGAATTTATTTCCAACAGCCCAACTACACACTATTATTTTAGAAACTGGCTTTTCTTTAAAGAATGAATTTAGAATTATTTATTTGTCAGTGCACAACTTATGTACAATGAGATTGGTTGAACTCCCTCAGGGTACAACCCCCAACACAATACAACTCACAATGAACACAGAAAATCCCTAACCCAATAAATCATATTAACAAACACTCAGTCCTATTGCACTAGTGTGAACATGTTACACGTTGTGCCGGCCGTGCAAGTCCATCGTACTACATAGTTATGATGTTATTTCTCAATCAGGAGTCTGACAGCACATGAATTACAATTATTGATTACCACCGTTCCTGATTTGGACAATAGTGAAAGCCCTAATTAGTAAAAGTAGTGATGAAAACTGCTCTCAGGCATTCAGGAAGAAGAATAGGAAAAGGAAATATACAATTCTAAGAAAATCCTGAAAAGTGATTTTAAACTGCATACATTTGATATTGGTTCGTGATTCAATTTTCATGACAATAGCTAAATATTTGATTTGCATCCATCAATTATTCCCTGCAAATAAAAATTTAATTATCAGAAAGCAACTGCCAGTTTGATACAACTGTCATCATGCAAAGTTCTATTATCAGATAATTAACTGACTTGTTAATTATCTTTAGGAAAAGCAAGGGCATGGTTTGAGATCCTGGATATATGAAACTGCTCCTCAATTTGCTCCTGCATGGCAATGCTCGATGCTGCAAAAAAGGAAATTATTTAACTCATGGGGATTACTAAAATTGCACATACTAAATGATTTGGTGCAAATTAGTCATTTTATTTTTACTCTTTTTATTGACTTCTACCATGGTTGCACAATGTCTTTGCCCTGACTATTCTTACCAAGGAATCAGGACCTTTCATAAGATTGCAGCATAGAAGATTTATCCCAATATATACACAAAAATCCAGTCAATTAATAGCTAGTATTAAATTGATGCTAGATAAAGGTCAATGGAATTCAAGGGAAGCTGGACCTTGACCTCTTGTGGCAATACAAGGATTCTAATGACATGGTTAATTAAAGCTGTGGTGGTGCAGTATTGGTTAGAATGCAGTATTTCAGGCTAATTATGCTAACTGCCAGTGGTTCGATTCTCACTGGTTGAAGGTGGACACAGCCTTCCATCCTTCCGAGGTCAGTGAAATGAGGATCAAGATGGTTGGGGTAAATATGCTGATTGTGTAAACTGCTTAGAGAGGGCTATAAAGCACGGTGAAGCAGTGGTGGGATTCAGCCAGCTTACACTGGTTCAAGCGAACCAATGGT
Organism: Natrix helvetica; assembly: GCF_964273705.1. Classification (NCBI taxonomy): domain Eukaryota; kingdom Metazoa; phylum Chordata; class Lepidosauria; order Squamata; family Natricidae; genus Natrix; species Natrix helvetica. Next base: position 22,799,169 of record NC_138550.1, read on the forward strand.
TAAATTGTCCATCCCCCGCTATCAAAGTGGATCCTGGGCACTGTGCAGTGCTGCAATGGAGAAGCGTGCAACGGAGCAGCCAGCACAAGGGAAGGAGAAGGCTGCTTTCCCTCTTTCTTCTCCCTGATCCTCCATCTTCCCTCATGCCAACCGCTCTGTTGCCCATTTCTCCATATTAGGCAGTGCAACGCTGAGAATCCACTTTGATGGGGGGGGGTGCTAATAATTTGCCTGGCCCCACCGTCTCTCCTATATTGTCCCCAGCTTTGATCGTGCTGCCAACTTAATTCCTCGACCCTCTCACTTTTGCCTGTAGACTGACCAACACCCTCTGCACGCAACTCCATGGGGAGAGAGGAAAATGTCTCCCTCCACTTCCCCCCAATTCTTCACCTTCCCATAGGAGTTCTCAGGAACAATTCTTTGTCTCTATGGTAACCCCCCACTCCTTGTTCCTCAGAAACCTCGCCTCTTAAAGGAGCCATGCCCAGAAGGCTGAAACAGCCGCGAGACCAATGTGCAAACAAGTACCCTCAGAAACAGCATTTTGGCAAAGGGTGGAAATTTAACAACCGTTTCACCCAGGGTAAGGTTGGCCATCACGGGAGCCTTATGCGGTGGAGCTGGAGGATGGGGATGGACCATGCCTCCCACGACAGCCAACCTGACCCTGGGCAAACTGGTTGTTAAATTATTTGAATCCCACTACTGCCATGAAGTGGTATATAAGGTATAAGTCTACGTGCTATTGCTATTAATTCTGCTCCCTTGCTTTGCCCGTTCTCCTACATCACCTATTTTGTATGGTGACCCCTAACAAAATGCTGTGCTTAATCTGAAAAGAGTTGTCCACCTCTGCTTCAAACCCATTAACAATTGTGTTCTGATATGCTAAAGATCCCTGTTATAGCTAAGGGAGTTGATTAACAAGGATGAACAGAAACCAGGCTATCCTCTGGGTAACTAACTTGGCTTTCCTGCTGATTCTGCAAAGTGTTGCAGATGACAAGGATAATACGACTCAGAAATCACTAGCCTTAAACCTCCAAATGAAAAACCGTGTGATTTGAGAGTGGGGAGGAGGAGGAAGAAAGAAAGGAGAGAAATTTCCCACCTCAAGCATAGTCAATTACAGTTGCAACATGTTTTACATGCGTCCCCAAGGAGGGACTTGTATAAGGAATCTGTGAAAAAAAAAAATCAATTGCATTCGGTTAAAAGGGACGATTTCCAAGTGGTCAGCAAGGAAAACTTTTGGGATGCAGCAAATCTGACTGCTTTCCCCATATTTCCTCCACCTTCAATTACATTCACACATGAAAGCTGCCAGAATGATCTTTCCCTTACGGTTTTCAAACCGGAGACGAGCATCGGGCTGTCATGAATTGTCAGAGGTAGAACTAGATAATAAGCATTGATAATTCAATAGCTGATAGATGGGAGCAGGCGGGGATAGTCAGAGGACTATATATGGGAAAATAGAACACATAGATAATTTTCTTTGGGACCAATTAATGTTATTCAAGTTTGCATATTCTTAATCAGAAAGAGTATATTTCTGTAATTTAAGTCACAGGCCAAAAAGGAGGGCATCTTTTATAATGAAAATGAACAAGTCACCATGTCGATAACGGTGGGCTTCTCAATATTTTTCTGATGTAATTTATAAATTAAAAAACAATCTAAATGAAATTACAATAACCAGGCAAGAGCTGGTCACTGAAGGAACAAAGTAAGCCCAAGCATAAATATTTTAGCATATGATTTCAGAGACTTATTTTGCGAGCTAGATTAGAGAGGTTTCTTCTATGTGGTGGAGAGGAAGAAAAAGAGAAGGAAGAGTCCTTCCTTTCTCTTGTTTGCATTGTTAACTGGTGATTTTTTAATATATATATATATCACAGGACAAATTATAATATAGTGTTCAGTTGCAATAAAGACATTCAGCCCCAAATATCCCACACAACCACTGCAGGAACGCTTGAGGCTACATTAGGTGGTGTATACTACAGTGGCCCTGAAGTTCAAACGGCCTCCTGTTTTGTATGCAAGAGATCACAGATTGCAAGAGATATGGAGTTCAGAGATATCTGCGGGATTTGTCCTTTTTATCAAAATGACAAGAGCAGCACTGTGTTGTCATACTAAAAAATCTGACCTTTTCACAGATGTGATGCACATACAAAAAAGAGGTAAAGCTTGCAATGTGACATCACAAAGCTGCTTTTCTCTTAATTCCATGCAGTATTCCCGAATAACAAAAGAAACATCTCTGGCAAAATTAGTTAAGTACAAAGTTAAGATCACTTGAAAGCAGAACGAACAACAAGAAAAAATATTGGCTAAGGAGACACAGATACAAGCCCCATTTCCACTGGCATTGGCAGTTTATATAAAAGTCCTTTTCGCATCATGTCTGAAAGGACGCATAACTGGTAATGCTCTCACAAATTCATGAAATTATTTATCTCCAACTTTCTTCCTTAATTGCCACACTTTCCACAATCATGGGCATGCTAATTGAAATGAGCATACCCCAAAATACTCATGCCTTGACTTTTTCCCATATCGAATATACACGTGACCGCAATTATTGGTTCAGTGTATTTCTTGTAACATTGAAGAAATCTTATAAATCTGAATTGTGGCTTCTTTCTTTACAACAAGTCAGTCTTTGTAAGAGCAATCCATATAGTCAAATTAATTCCCATCTCAAGTCTTAGTGTGAGTTCCTTGACTGACAGCAGGGCTGATAACTTAGAATTTCCTTCTATTGCCAAGAATTTACCAACATTAGTCATCCTCTTTCCATATGGCGGTGGCCAGTTTTAATTATCGGAGCGTCTTAAAATGAAAATTTAAAAGACAAGCAAAAACCCTTCAAAGGTACCAAACACCCCACAGAACGATGTTCAAAAGTGCAATAAAATATTGATACTGTAAAATGATTCAAAGGAGAAAGAAAAGACATGATGTAATTTCAGAGGTTGGAGAGGAGGAAAAATAAAAGAAAGTGGAGTGGAGTTTCTCCAGGGAGAATGAGGAATGCCTTTAACAGCCTATATGGCTTTACAGAAACATTCCTTTCACTTGCCAGGTGCTTGTGGAGAAAAGAAAACATTTTTTATCCCACTCTGGGCTGCTTTAATCATCCTCCTGCATGTCAAATAAGACACTGCACTTTAAAGCCACAGAGGAAGAAAGCTGAAACAGAATTGCCATAGGGAAGAGGAAATTTCAAATTAAATAGGGGGGAAAGAGGACAAAATTAGGGTCCATCTTTATTTCTTAACCCTATGCCACAATATTTCATCAAATCTAGACAGACTATGGTTCGCAACTGTCAATATAAAATAGCATGCATTCAAAGGATTTAATGGAGCATTTATTAGGAATTAGCTTTTCATTTCCACAGGGGTACAGTACTTCAGATGCATTTGCTATTCAACGTAACTTTAAATACACTTAAGATATATGGTGTATTCGTTTCTTTGGCTTTAGCCATAAAGTACTGTTGATGCTGGCTCTCAAGAGAAATCTTTAAAAATGAAAATGCAATAAATCTGGGCTTGGTTTGCAGAAAAATGGAGGTACATCACCAGATAGGTTGATGTTCTATTCATTATCTGTATCAACAAGGTTAAGTTAAAAATAAGCAAGTAGTTGGGGTTAACAACACAGAGTATGGAAGCGCTCTCTCCAAGAATACTATTTTAGGTCAGTGCTAAGGAGCTCACCAATATTCATAACTTTTTGGAATATTTGCTAAACTCTCGCAGCCATATGTTGTGAACATTAGCTGAGTAAATAACTGAATGCAAATAAACAAGACTATTACTTCAAAGGCCAATAGCAGTCAGAAAATGATACACAAAGCCAAGCAAAAATCCAATATATCCCATATGTGACAAGCTACCTTGATATGTTGACTTGAATTCAAGTGTTATATAGCAAACACAAGACTGTTATATTTTTTTAAACAACCTGTCTAATATTGCTGTTAAGTTTGGAATACATTTAATATACTTTTTACAGAACGCAAAGAAGGAAGCTGCCATGTTGAAATTAAATATTGAATTTGGCCATCCTTTAAGAGTCTTACAGTACCATTTATGCTAACAACTACAATCCTATACCTACACAATATATAAAAGGTAAGGGAGTCCCTGAAGTTTTTAGTCCACTAATTGTTACTGACTGTAGGGGGTGGTGTTAATCTCTGTTTCAAAGATATTTCCGCAGTCATGTGGCCAGCATGACATAACAGAGCACTGTTACCTTCCCAACAAAGTGGTACCTATTTATCTGGCATGTTTTTGAACTGCTAGATTGATAGGAACTGGAGCAAGGATGGGAGCTCACCTCAAACCTTTCCAGTGTCTTAACTGCTGAGCCAGCACGCTGCCCTTTAAGGCTGTTTTCACCCTCCCCAGACTCCTTGAAATGTTCTAGAGCCTAGGGACAGCAAAAATCGGGCCTTCTGGTCCAACCGGAAGTTGGCAAACACACCGTTTTTAGCCTCCGGAGGGCCTCCAGGGGGTGGGGAAGACTGTTTTTGCCCTCCCTAGGCTCCTAGAAAGGGTCTGGAGCCTGGGGAGAGCGAAAAACCTCCACCATGCCATTGCGTGGCAAAAGCGGGGGAGCTTGGGGGGGGGTCACACATACATGTGCGGGGGGGGGGCGCATTGAATTATGGGTGTGAGCACCCTCGCACTCCCCCTACTTTTGTCACATGATGGCAAAAAGGTTAACCATCACTGCTCTAAGGTAAATCCATTGAGTACAGTGGACTTCAGTTGGATTTCTTACCTGCAACAAATGACAGCCTTGCAGGATAATGCTAGGTCCAGGAAGGACTTCCTCACTTCAAAGGATAGGGCAAACTTCAGAGTCTGGCCATCTATAATCAAAGCAATATCATTTTCTTTGCCCAGTGAGTCTCCCAGATTTTCACAGTGGTGCGTTAATGCTGCTCTTGTTGCCTAAATGAAAAAAAGAGGGTGGGGAGGAGAAAACAACATGTTGCTACCATTTTTGTTAAGTAGGACACCCTAAATTGGGAAGCTTGAAGGATTTATTCAAGGAGGTATTCCGATAGATTTCACACTTGTTATAGCATGTATATTACAAAAAGATGAAAATGCATGAGAAAGAAGGCAATATGACTTTTTATATTACAGACATGTATACCTATGCTGATGGAAATGTTTTGAATTTCTCCAGTTACTGGATCAGTCGTTAGGTGTTGCTAGATGGCATTGGTATAACTTGTGATAGAATAGAATAGAATAGAATAGAATAACAGAGTTGGAAGGGACCTTGGAGGTCTTCTAGTCCAACCCGCTGCCTAGGCAGGACACCCTATACCGTTTCAGACAAATGGCTATCCAACATCTTCTTAAAGACTTCCAGTGTTGGGGCATTCACAACTTTTGGAGGCAAGCTGTTCCACTGATTAATTGTTCTAACGGTCAGGAAATTTCTCCTTAGTTCTAGCTTGCTCCTGTCTTTGATTAGTTTCCACCCATATTTTCCTCTACTCCAGAGTGCAGTGCGTGAGTTATTCATGACCACATTAGGAGAGAGCTTGGGTATGCAGTTAAGGATTTGTACCAATTGTCCACATAAAGAGCTAACAGAATGAACACACAGCTCTCTCTCCTAAAGCTGTAAAATGCAAACGTTTATACCCTTAATGACATAAACTAAATCAGGATGTGTATTGTATGTTGATTTCCTTCACTGCAGGTTCTTCAACAGGACTTTAGTTTGAGCTGCTTCTCATTAAGATGTTAACTTTTTAAAGTTTTATTTTGCTACTGGCCTTAATCCGTTCAAATTAATATAAGTATAGTACTGGCTTCTGAAACATTTCAATTTCTGTTTTTAACATTGGCTGTATTTTATTACCATTACATTTGGGTTGGGTTTTTTTTTTATAAGTTACCTTGCTTTTCCTTGGCCAGAGAACTATAAAATATAAAAGCTGCCAGTTTCTGAACTGAGCTGATTTAGTATGAAATAAAAAATGCTAGCCCATTAGCCAGACTATTCTGTTCTATTTCCAACCCCAGCCTACTGGGTCCTTTCCAACCTTCAACTCAATGAGTATAAAAAATTTAGTGACTATTCACCCCTTATAAAACTACAAATAATTATCTCTCCATCCCACATCCCATCTCTCTACAAATGAATCCATAAAACATCATCTTTTCAGTTCTGGTGTCCACAAAATTCCATAAAGCGTTGCCAGAAGTAACAACGTATCTTGTTTTAACCTTCATCAAATAGAAGTAAAAGAAAGAAATATAAAGTTGTTTTAACAGTCTTAATATTCAGTTCATTCAAATATTGTCGTAGGATTTGATTTCTCTTCATTTCTTTTTTGTTCCATCATACAGAATTCTTCAAGACCTTAACAAGCCTTCTTTAAATAAATCCAAAGGAAAAAACTGTCCAGCTTGTTCTTTTGAGTTATCCTTGTGCATTTCCCCTTTGAATTTTAAAATATCAGCTAATTTCTTTTATAGATCCATCGAAACATCCTTTTTCAAGTCATTCTCTTGGCTTGTTAGTTATAAATGCACTTTTGATACTATCTTTATATTGTCAATAAAATGCGTTCCACATCTGTTATTTCTTCAGTAACATATTTTGGATGTAGTCTATCCATAGAAGCAGATATTTTTACTAACTTTTGTCGATATTGTGCTACTAGGTTCTGATTCCATTCTTCAAAAGTCTGTTTCAGTATTTTCATTGCTATAATGCTTTGCTTCATTTTGCAGGCTTGTGTTTTCTTCTTCTACCTAAAATCTTTTATTCCCGCTAGTATCCAGTTTTTAAAATCATGAAATTACTTATCTGTGTTATGTCGATCAGTAATTTAAATGAAGGCTGGAGAATTCTAATTAATTAAAATCTTCCAACCAGAAATGCTTTAGAGCAGGGGTGTCCAAACTTGGGAACTTTAAGACTTGTGGACTTCAACTCCCAGAATTTCCCAGCCAGCCATGCTGGGAGTTGAAGTCCACAAGTTTTAAAGTTCCCAAGTTTGGACACCCCTGCTTTAGAGGGATGAACCATCATGTTACCTTCTTATTCCATATTTGCCATCAATTAGCAGAGGACCAGTGGTGGGTTGCAGGCAGTACACCCTGGTATGGGCGTACCGGAGCCTGCCCAGAGCACTGGATACCATTCCGGTACGGTGCTCCAGAGGGCCCACCGGTCTTTTAAGTCTTCGGCACTTCTACACACGTGCATGGCGTGTACAGCACCTGCACGACGCTCTGCTGAGCAGCTGGAGCATCGCAGAGATGTTAAGACGCATGCGGGCTGCACACATCCATATGGACGCCGCAGGCCCATTCCAATCGGTACCCACCACTGCAGAGGACCTCTCACTACTATCTTATTTTGTTTAGTGTTGGCAATTAGATGAAGACACCACACTATGATTTACAGATTTAAGAGGTATAAGGCTCTACTAAAGAAAGAAAAGCATACTTCCCATAGAAGAGAAACCCAGAACACTTAAATATGATTTGTTTGTGGATAAAGGATTTTCTGACAGATAGGCCACAGTTAGTAAGGATGGGATCTCACCAGTCTTCTACTCTGATATTAAGCACAGGAGCCCCCCAGCGTTGTGTGCTAAGCCCCTTCCTTTATTTTTTATACACACATGACTGTACCCCATTGTATAACACCAACGCAATTATTAAATTTGCGGATGACACAACAGTGGTGGGGCTCATTAATAAGAACAATGAGTCTGCTTATAGAAAGGAAGTACAGGGTCTGACATTGTGGTGTAAAGAAAATAATCTTACATTTAACACCAAAAAACCTAAAGAACTTATAACTGATTTCAGGAGGAAGGGAGATGTACATTTACCATTGTACATAAATGGCGAGGAGCTGGAGAGGGTTGGTAATTTTAAATTTCTGAGTATTTATATCTCGGAGGACCTCTCATGGACCATGAATGCTAACATGCTTGTGAAGAAGGCACAGAAGAGGCTGCACTTCCTGAAAATGCTAAGGAAGATAATTCTATCTCAACATCTACTTCTGTCCTACTAACCACAGCACTGTTGAGAGTGTCCTGACATATGGCATTCTTGCATGGTATGGGAGCAGCTCTGCAGCGGACAAGAAAGCTCTACAGAGAATCATTAAAACTGCCCAGAATATCACCGGGCTCCAGCTACCAGCCCTGGATGACATCTTCGCATCTCGCTGTTTGAGGAAGTTGCATAACATTCTCAGAGACTCTTCCCATCCTGTTTACAATCTTTTTAGACCGTTGCCTTCTGGCAGAAGATACAGAACAATTAGAACTAGGACCACATGTCTTCTGAATAGCTTTTATCCCAGAGCTATAATTGCACTCAACAATGAAATAAAGGGCCATCATCAGTGAACTATTGGGCAGCACTACTTGGTCTGTTGTGTGGATGTTTGGGGTGGTTTAGGGGCGGGGAATATTTTGGTGGATGGGGGTGTGTTTGCGGATTGTTGTGTGTGTGTTGGACCTGGTCTCTGGATGTTATGTGAATTTCGTTGTATGTGTAAGCTATGTATATACATACAATGACAACAAAGTAAAGTAAATATGTTCTTTTCTACTTCTCCTTATCCAATAAGAAGTTCTGGGCTTCCCTTTTGTAGAAAGCATCCAAATGAAGCCAAGGATTGTTTTCTACTCAGAGGTTTAAGCAGGTCTGACAGAATAAATTGTTCAAAATTGTTCAAAAGCGACCTGGATCCGATCCAATATCTGTAATTAGCATCTCTGAATTAATGCAACCTTAACGAAAGATCTTTAATTATACACTTCATATGCATAAAGGAAATCAACCCTAACTTTTCTTTAGAAGGACAGATACCAAAGCCGAAGCTCAAATACTTTGGCTACCAAATAAGAAGAGAGGAGCCATTGGAAAAGACCCTGATATTGGCAAAAGTTGAAGGCAAAGGTAGAAGGGGAACGAAGAGGATGGGATGATTAAATGGTGTCATTGATGCAATGAACATGAATTTGAGCAAACTCTGGGAGACAGTGGGGGACAGGTGGGCCTGGCATACTATGGTCCATGAAGTCATGAAGAGTCAGACGCAACTTAACAACCGAACAACATATCATATTTTAGATTATTTACTTTTATAATGCTCTACACCTCAGATTTATCTGCAAAAAATAAGAGTGGATGGGATTATATTTGTCACAAATAAAAATAATATATTATGCAACACTGTAATCTTTGTTTTTGGTTTAGTTTCATCCTCTGGTGAACGTATTCAGGTTAACTTAAACATTGAACATATCATTGCTTTCCAGACCAATCTATTCCTATGGCTGGGGTTCTGGGAGGAAATGAAAGTTGAAAACATTCACCATTTTAAAAATAATAGGGGGAAAGCAGGATAGAAACTTAAATAGAACATTAAATTCTCCAGAATAACTCTGTTTTAGAAAGCATTTTGTTCCAAGGAATTCTGGGAAATTTAAACCACCAGCATCAGCTAAAATGTGAGTGACTTTTCCCTAAATTGTGAAAATTACCCCATCTCAAAAACCACAAAAGAAGAAAGGAAGCTTCACTCCCATCCAAATTCAACACAGACTAAACATTCTGCTGAAAGTTCAATAAAGCTTGAATTTGAAGCATTTAACGAATGGACAGCATATTCCATCTACAGAATTAGTTATCATAATATCCAGCATGAGACTAAATAATCCTTATAAATACAAAACTTTTGGAGGGGGAAAATGAGAATGATCTAATTAGAAAGATCTAATTTAGCTTCAACAATGCAAGAAAAACAACAAATGAAACGTTTCTCCTATTCTTTATGAAATTTAATTTTTTTAAAAAACCTATTTTCAATGTTAACTGACAATATCCTGCATTATTATCAATGGGTTTCTGACAAAGAAGTAACTGAAATATATATTTTAAAACACAAACTATTTAATTATTGAGTCTGTCATCTGTACCCCTATAACTGTCTGGTTTGGCTCTGCAACCCAACAAGATAGACACAGACTTCAGAAGATAATTTTAGAACTGCAGAAAAAAAGACAATTACTGCCAACCTGCCTTCCATTGAGGGCCTGTGTACTACACAAGGAAAAAAAGGGGGCGTGAAAATATTTACTGACCCCTTGCATCCTGGACATAAATTGTTTCAACTCCTACCCTCAAAACGATTGCACACCAAGACAACTAGACACAAGAACAGTTTTTCACCAAACACCCTCACTCTGCTAAACAAATAATTCCCTCACCATTGTCAAACTATTCACTAAGGCTGCATTACTATTAGTCTTCTCATAGTTCGTATCACCCATCTCCTCCCTCTTATGACTGCGGGACTGTAACTTTGTTGCTTGTATCCTTACGATTTATATTGATATCAATCGTTTCCTGATTGCTTATTTGTACTCTATGACTATCATTAAATGCTGCACCTTATGATTCTTGACGAATGCATCTTGTCTTTTTATGTACACTGAGAGCATATGCACCAAAGACAAATTCCTTGTGCGTCCAATCAGACTTGGCCAATAAAGAATTCTATTATTCTATTCCAACATGTTTAACGTTATTCTACAAAGCTTCTAGGATTCAGCTGTGTTAATCACAATATTTTATCCAGCGATGCCCTTGAAAATGTTTCCTTAAATAAAGGAAAAAAAAGTTGAAAATGTTTTTCATTTACTTTAGGCACAACAAAACCTAAACCTGTTTTTCTCAATTAACCTAATTTTCTGAGTTAACATGACACAATAAATTATATACTGAACAGACACACCAGGTGGGTAACGGTGTACAGCTCAGCTCTCAGACCTGCTAATGGGTCATTAGTGGTTATCTGCTGAGGAGAGCAGAAAGGATAAGAGTGGGGGGGAAAACATCCGCTTATTTTGTTTTTCAGCTTGGGGAAAAGGAGTCTAAAAGTGGGAATTGGAGCATCTGTCTTCTATTATTTTTGAAGAAAAAAAAATGCACTCCAAATTTTAACTACAGGTCATTCTTTTTTTAAAATATATTTTTATTATGTTTACATTTAAAACAATGCAGTACCGCGAAGTCGAAGTGACCATTCACATTATATACAGCTAGTCTCAATCATTAACTATAAGCCTACTTAATACATTGTCTATTCTTCTGTCCAATCACAATATATACAGTTTGTTCCAATCTTGTCACCTTGTCTTATACCAATCATAAAATCTGTTCCAGACTTCAAAATATTCTGATTCCCCTTTATTTTTAAGTTCAAGAGTGAGCCTATCTGCTTCCGCACAGGCCAACACTTTTCGGATTATATCTAGCTCTGATGGTGTATTTTCTTTTCAACTACAGCTAATTCTTGATTTACAATCTACACTAATCAAAGCAGTTAAATGAGCCATGCCCATTTTATGACTGTATTTGTTCCAATTGTTAAGCGAATCACCAGTCATTATGTGAATCTAGCTTACTCCATTGACTTTGCTTGGGAAGTTTACAAGTGGGGATCACATCACACACACACAGACACACACACACACACACACACACACACACACACACACACATGGATTCTGCAACCCTTCTGAATGTGTTATGTGTTGAAGGATGTTGTGACAGTTGTATATACAAGAACCATTATAAGACACTTTTTTTCAGTGCTGTCATAACTTCAAACAGTTGGTGCACAAACAGTCATAAGTTGAGGCCCAACAAATATTTTGCTGTCTGATCACACACATCTTAGAGATTACCTATCCCTGGATTAATGAGGTATATGAAAAATCCCTTTGTGGATGACAAAAGTGTATAATTGTATTATTATAAAATACAAATCTAGCTATTTATAGCTTACACAACTAATGCTGACAAGGTGCGGCTTAAGTGTGATTAGTAAACCCAGTTTAAACAACAAGCAGGAGGAAAAGGCCAATGTTCATATTAAGATACAGCAAACCTCCCATACAGAGTAAACTGGAATTAGCCACACTTTAGATAGATTGCTGACTAATCACTAGCCAAATCTCAGGGGAATTGGCACACTGATCCTAACCCAAGAAAATGAGAATATTCAGATAAGGCTTAATTGTTTTTTTTTCCTTTTCACAAATCATAAACAGGCAATTGCAAAAGAATATATAGCAATTCCATAAGGGTTACACTTTTTTGCCTTCCTCCCCATCCTAAACCGTGTGTGTGTGTGTGTGTGTGTGTGTGTGTGTGTGTGAGAGAGAGAGAGAGAGAGAGAGAGAGAGAGAGAGAGAGAGAGAGAGAGAGAGAGAGAGAGAGAGAACTTCAGGATGGCCTCAAAGCATCTGGTGACTTCATGCCTGAAGCAGATCCAGAAAGACAATTTGCTTCTTCCAATGATTTGCACAGACATACACATACAATAAGAGCCAATAAGAGCTAGAATTAGTTAACTAATTCAGAAATAGGAAGGCTCATACATTGAACTACGTTAAAATCAGTCACAGCACATTGTGACTTAATGCCACGTGACGACTATCCAGCCAAAATGTAAATTATGGGTAAGTTCACAGAACATGTGAGGACTGAAATGCCATTTCATCATTTTGTGCTACAAATGCAACCAGTATGTTTAATATACAGATGTGTCCACACAACATACTTCTGTATTGTTAGTATATCTGGTTTATGGCATTAATACAGATTCAGGGCCTTGCAAGATACCTTAAACCATAAACATACACAGGCCTATTATGTGGCTCAGAGTCCATGGGGAGTAATGTGTCATGCATACTTGGATGTGGGCATTGACTTAGCAGGTGGCATCTCCTACTGACCTTGCCTCATCATAAAAAGTAAAATTGAGCTGGATGAAGTTTACAGCACCAAGAAATCCCAGGACAGCCACCTAGGTGGGGATCTATAAATATCCTAGAAAAGGACAGTGATAATCTACTTTTGCACTGTTGACAAAGGAGCTACATGGGATTGTGTAATAATCAAAAGAAAAAGAAATAAAAAGCAACATCTTCTTTCCCTTCTTAAAAATATAATCCAAACATTGAATTCTCTTATGATTCCTCTAACCTGGAAATTAGGTGCCAATGAACAGACATATTATGTATGTAATTGGCTTCTCATCCTGAACTTCTCCTACAACATGCACAGGATATATTTGACTACGGCACAATCGTAACTATTCAGGCAAGATTGTTCTATAACTAGACCACATTTATACAGCACATGATGATGAGATTGTTTGCTTATCCCTAGTTGATTACATAAACTTGGGTTCACACAACACAAAATCCTTGCAAATCCCTTAGTCTTAGGTGTAATGTGTGAACTCATCCCAAAACAAAACAGAGCATGGCTTCAGCTAAAACTGCAGGATAGACTTGGAGAGAAAATGAAGGAAAATGTTAACGCAAAAACCTGCTCCTTGTACCAAGAAAAACTGAAGAGTGGATGCAGCATTTTAACTGAAGATAATTAATAGCGTACCTGGGTTCTGTTGCTCGATATAACTTTATCCTAAGAGCCTTGAAAAATTAAACACTTCAATATTTTTCATCTACGTTTTTCTTAAAAAACCACCAAGCAAACGGCAAAGCTCCTGGCAGTGATTATACCTTTGTTCATGTACAATTCACACACACTTGTATTTACAAAAAAACAAACTTTGACTCTTCTGACCTGTATAAATTGAATTCCATTCTCCAGAGCATTTCATGTTGATGAACAGTAGGGCACTGTTGCAAATCTTGGCAAACAGAGCATAATTTGTTGACAGGCAGGGAATTACAATAACCTAAAGCAGAGCTCATGTGTGGTCCACACTTGGGACCACATCCTGTGCTTCGGGAAGAAACCTTGTGATGGCTTGTTTGAATTTCCTAACTTTCTAAATCCTTTTAGAAAATATTCCATCTAATCAGTACTAGTCAGCAAGTGAACAAACAAACAAAAAACCCTGACAGGTTGACATTCCATGGGACCATATTCAAGCCATTAAGCAAACTATGTGGAATTTAGCGTCAAAGAGAGGAAACGGCCTGATTTTTAGGATTGTGAAAGAGTGACGATGACCCTTGGCCAAAACAATGAATTCAAAGAAGTCTGGACAATCTCTATAGCCACATCCACAAGGGTTGCCCCAAAAGGATTTCAGCCATATTGATGAGTGAGCATTGTAATCAATTTAATCAGATAAGCTGAAGAAGTAAAGGTCTTTTGTTCCTTGGAATTTTACTTCCCTAAACATGCAACAACAGATTTGTCTTCCCATTGTAGCCCCCAAAGCAACTTCATGAGTGAATCATGAAGGCTAGGAACTTCATTCTGTGTGTGTGTGTGTGTGTGTGTGTGTTTGTGTGTGTGTGTATGACTGTATGTATGTATGTAATATGTGTGTGAATTATAATTTGAAACAGGAATTTTATCATATGTATCACTGGTATTAAACACCTGGTAAAGTATCAAAGATGTTTAGGATAGTGTCAAATATATATTGGAAATGCATGTGAAGGTATTTTTTATTATCTTTAAGGTAAAGGTAAAGGTTCCCTTCGCACATATGTGCTAGTCGTTTCCAACTCTAGGGGGCAGCACTCATCTCTGTTTCAAAACCGAAGAGCCAGCGCTGTCCGAAGATGCCTCTGTGGTCATGTGGCCTGCATGACGACATGACGAAGGCACACGTAACACTGTTACCTTTCCTCCAAAGGTGGTTCCTATTTTTGTACTTGCATTTTTTTACATGCTTTCAAACTGCTAGGTTGGCAGAAGCTGCGACGAGTAACGGGCGCTTACTCCGTTATGAGGCGCTAGGGATACGAACCGTTGAACTGCTGACCTTTCTGATCGACAAGCTCAGTGTCTTAGCCACTGAGCCACTGCATCCCTCTTTTATTATCTTTAGTAGACATGCAACAAAGCTAAGAACTATTGGTATAAGATATGTATCTTACTCTAGAGATTTTTTAAGATAAACACACAATTGAAACCAGAGGTTGATAAACAGATTGAAAGGAAATATGGGACTTTGTTTCTATACATGACAATAGCAACAAGACTCTTGTAGGCAGAGAAATGGAAGGACTTACAAATTCCTACAACGGAATAATTGATGGTGAAGCTAATGTAATGCCTGAAATGGCAAAACTGACTGCTTTGATTGAAGAAAAGACTTTGTCTAATCTTTTTAATACTTGGAAACCACTTGGACTTCTTGCTAGAAACTGAAATAAATAAACATATAATTTTGGGATTTGACAATTAGAATTGTTTATGATTCAAGATTTTAAAAAGATCAGGAACAATATGGAATACATGCGAAACAAATGGAATTAGATAAAATATTATTAGGAACAGGAGAAAGAATAATTACCAAATTATGTAATTTTCTTTTAAGATATAAAATGGAGGAAGAGATGGTAAAGGAGACAATGATTAGCTGGGGAACAAATTTTGGCCATAATATAGAGTTAGAAAAATGGGATAAATTATGGGAAATAAATTATAAATTTACAATGGCAGTAGCTTACAAAGAAAACCTCTATAAAATGTTTTATAGATGGCATTTGCCTCCAGTGAGATTGGCCAAAATATACCCAAATTTATCCTCCAAATGTTGGAGATGAAGACACAAGTCTGGAACATATTACTATATGTGGTGGACGTGCCCCATCACAAGGAAATACTGGTGCAAAATTCGGAAATGGTTGGAAGAAATTACGGAGCAAAAAATAGAACTGAAACCAGAAGCATTCTTATTAGGACTATTAGATTAAAAAATGGATAAACAACTTCAATACATAATAATACACATACTCAATGAAGCTAGGATTGCTTTCGCACAAAACTGGAAAAAAATCAATATACCCAGAGATGAAACAATAATTAGAAAAGTGCTCAAATGTGCAGAGATGGACAAAATGACAATAGAACTAAAAGAAAGAGAAGAATCTGATTTCTATAAAATATGGAATAGAATATATAAGTGGCTAGAAAATAGAGAATGTAAGTATATGCTGATATAAATAATTAATATTATTATAAGGGTTAGTACTATTGTTGCAGTGGTAGGTTTCAAATTTTTTAGAACCTCTTCTGTGGGTGTGGCCTGCTTTGTGGGAGTGGCTTGCCGGCCATGTGCCTGGGTGGGAGTGGCTTGCTGGCCATGTGCCTGGGTGGGCGTGACCAACTTTTAAAATGTGGTGAAACTCACTTAACAATGCTCTTGCTTAGCAACCAAAATGTTGGCTCAGAAACTCTGGCATTTGAAGCACGCAAGTCTTAAAGCTGTCAAGTTACAAGACCCTTGCACCCCTAACCCTTTAGGAAAAAAACCAGGGGTGTTCAAACTTGGCAGCTTTAAGACTTGTGGACTTCAACTTCCAGAATTCCTCCTCTCGCTCTTCATCTTGATGATGTGCGGACGGGTGGGGGGAGGGAGCTGGAACCGGTTCTAAATGGCACTATAGATTTGTGGAACCTCTTCTATAGAAGAGGTTAGAACTGGCAGGAACCCACCCCTGTACTGTTGTTATATTATAGGACAAGGTAAAAGCAATAGGAAGGCAATGCAGAATGGAGAACTATAAAGGCTAAACTTGAAAGCCGATACAGAAGGCTGTATAATTACTTTATATTGTTATGTATGTTTTTTGTTTTGTTTTTTCTTGTTGTGTTTTTCTTTCTGTTTTTAAAGATTAAAACATTCAATAAAAACTGTTTTAAAAAATAGAATTGTTTATGATTATAAAAATACTGTGCATTATAGAATAAGAGGTATTTTGTATCTGTGCTGAAAAAATAAGTTATTCCTTTTTTCCCTTTTCCTTCTTTTCTTGTCTTTCCTTCTAAACTCCTTTTATATTTTGTTGAAACTTTTTTTAAAGGAAGTTAGTTTGTATCATATTGCCCAACTTGGTTGGCAATAGGTCTTTAGAGTCCCAAGCAGAAGGTCCTTCAGAGTATTTGCTAAGTGACCAATTTACTAATACAAATTGAGCTTTTAAACTTTTGCTTGAAAAGTAAGTACTCTGCCACTGAATTAGAGTACCTGCCCATTTTCTCCTTGGCTATATGCCTTTAAAATGAACACTTATTCTGCCAAGCATAGAATTTAACTGTGGGATAACACAGGAGCCCATCAAAAAGGCCACTTTTGAGATCAAGAACAATGCTAGATGTGCCATCAGGTTATTTTAACCAATTAAATGGGTCACATTGACCAAGGAAAAAAAAGTGTTTAACCCTCTGAGTTTCTGAAGTATTTCCTCCAACACTACTACCTACTCCCCCAAGCACACCAAGCTGCTATTAGTTCTGCAGAAAGGAATACGTAATGACAAAAAATAGATACTCTAAAGCAATTCAGGTTTGAGAAAAAAACAGTGGGAGAGTTACTGAAGTGGAGATGCTTTTTTAAAATTCTTTATGATGATTTCCCTCACTTTATGGCATACATATAAATAAAATATTCTGGCCTATTCCTACATTTCATATCTGACTGTAACAAAATACAGATATATCTTGAACTACAGTTTATTTTTTTATTCAAAAGTGTTTGTTATAGCCTTCAAAAGAGTACCTCCAACACTTTTTATGACTACAAAGGATTGTTTCATAAACGTCTCTTACTCATCAACAATATCTAAAAAAATAATTTGCCCCAGGAAATCAATTAGGAGTGGGAATTTTGTTTGTGCTAGAATATTGTATTTTAATCTGAATATTTGAGTAGGATTATTTACTTTCTCCCCTTGTATCTGAACTTTATTTAACATTTAAAAGCACAAAATATGATTGCTTTGATGAAAATAAATATAAGCTAAGTATTCTACATTATTGTTCTTATAAAATGCTTGTTAGTGCAAGGTTGCATATGAACAGCCAAAAAGTAAATATTATTAAATTCATAGAGGAGGTGCCCTCACATTGAGCAAAAAACACTGGGAATTAATTAGTATTTCTTAATTGTATATCAGAAAATTGCATTTGAATATAACATTTGTTTTTATAACCTCCATATAGGTATGTTGGTATGTTGAAATCTTCAGTTGTTGGTTAATGGATCATACTAAGCCATAAAACCAAGATCAAGAAGGCAACAGCTGGACTTGCAAGTTGAAGAAGATTCCAGCTGCATTAAAGTTTATAAGAACAGTCAGTTGATGGTCACCATCATGCAATTTTATGTTACATTGCTAGAGCCAAAATAATTAAAATGTAAAAAAAATGCTTAATTACTGAAATAAAATAGTCCAAATCTGATCCAAGTTCATGTGATAACACAACATTGTGAGTTGATGAAGATTCTCAATCAACCAGGTCGAGTTGTTTGGAAGTTGAGTCATGGCAACGGGACTTATTTTCTTGTTGGTTCGAAGCATTTCACTGCTTATCCAAGTAACTTTTTAATCTGAGCAAGTTGGTTGGAGGACCTCATATATGTCCTCCAGGGAGATTTCATTTCTCACCTACTCAGGATAAGTTGTTAGGTGAGTTGGCAGAGAGTCATTGGGAAGTAAATGTTCTTACTTCCACAATCCTTTGCCCTAGGTGGGTCGTTAAGTGTGAACCTGTAAGTAGCCTTAAACTTCCTGGGGATTGATGAAAGAGCACCATAAAAAATAGGGGACAGGTTGTGTCTGAGGGCTCCACATCTGTTGAGGGAGGGATTTTCCACTTTGGCATAAAAGGATTCGCTCAATCTTCACTGAAACCCTCTATCTTCCCTGTCCAAAATGTGAACATTACTGGCCTCAAGAAAGTATTGTTTTTCTTCTAAACGAAGGTATACTGCTGATTCAGGTCCAGTGGTGCTGCTTCTCCTATGCAGAGCCATCCTCATGTGTAAAGGTTGCTTGGTTTCTCCACTGTAAAGTTCTGAACAGTCTTCACTACACCAGACAGCAAACACTACGTTGCTCTTCTATATTTTAGTGTCCGATCTTTATGGTGGACAAGCCTCTGTCTCAGTGTTTTGCTGGGTTTGAAGAACACAGGTATGTGGTGTTTTCCAAATAGCCATGTCTCCCATGTGGAGAAGAGAGCACTCAGCTCCTTCCAGAGGATTGCCCCAACCCTCTGGTTCAGTTATGTGGATCAGAGGTGGGTTGCTAATTATGTTACTACCAGTTCGGGCATGCTCCTGTGCTGCTCCCCCCCCCGCACGCGATGCTTCTGGAAGGATGGAGCCTCCCACCGCCACTACTACCGGTTTGGCTGATCCGGGCTGACCCGGCAGCAACCCATCTCTGATGTGGATGATACCTAAGAAAAAAATCAAGTCCAAGAAGTCCAGATCTTCACAGATGATATAAACACCAATGGACTCAAACATCCAATTTATCAGGGAGACTGACATTCCTAGAATGTGAGATTCTGATTCTGATTTGGACCTGTAACAACCTAGAAAGAGAGATCTGCAGGATCTTTAAGACAGGGAAGAGAGATGTCTTGAAAAATAAAGGAATTCATTTATGTCACAGTGGAGAGTTCTTTATTCAATAGAGGTAGAGCCTTCAGACCCAACCTATCCCCCATTTTTTATGTTGCTTTTCAACAGTCCCCAGGAAGATTAAGACCACTTCACAAGTTCACCCAGGAGACAGCATTTAACGACCCACCTAGGACAAAGGATTTAGGGGTTGAAACATTTTCATGCAATGACACTCTGCCTACTCATCTAACAAGCCTATCCAAGAAACTCTCTAGAGGACATTTATGGGGTGCCCCTAACCAACTTGCTCAGACTGAAAGAACTACTTGGATAAGCAGCAAAATGTTTCAATCCAACAAGAAAGTCCAATGGCCATTATTCAACTTTCAGACAACGTTGTAACATTTTGTCTTTTTAATTTTTTTTTATAATTGCACAAAGTATTTAACTTCAAAAATAGAACTGGACTGATTTTAGCTACATGGGAAATTGTACCCAGATCCATCCACAAGGAGCTGAATGATGGCCAAAAACAGCCTGTGCATTCTGCAGGAGGCTCATTGTATACACAGCCCCGTTGTGAACTTGGGGGTGAATTGTTCACGTTTCAATTATTCAGGCTCTGCCTGCTCCAAATTGCAAGACTGAAATGCTCCCGATTGGGAGTTAGAGATCCAGTTGTGCATTATACATGCAAATTTATCGGTTGCAGAGAGATTTGAAAGATCAATGAGTCTGGTGTGGGTAAGGAATAGTTGTCTTGGTCTTACATTTAATTTAAGTTATACACTCAAGAAAATTGACCAGCAGACCTTATTTCTACAGTTCCTGCATCTGTATTTTTCTGCCCCAGGCTTTCTTCAGGCCCTAATTAACCTTTGCTCATAACGCGAGTTTGCATTCCAAAATTGCTTAATAGCAATCATGTACAAACTCACAAAGGGAAAGAAGACAGAGTGAGGGCACCAATGAAAAACTTAGGAAATCTAATCTAGCGAATGGGCATCTTCATTTATTATGGAATAAAACAAAAATGAAATCTACGCTCCTAAATTTAGCTACCAGCATAGGAGATTGTATCTCAGTAGATACAGCTTCTCAATTTATAGCTGGGACCCTTAGATCTTTAGATAAATTGGCTGGACTCACTAGGATACAAGCATGGACAAATTAGTTTCCAATCCCTGTTCTGCATGTACTCATAAACTAGTTCAAGTCTCTTCATTGATCTGCATTTTTTTCTTTTAAAAAAATCTCAACATATTTAATATGCTTAATATTTATTTGTAAATATATGTTATTTCAAAATGCAAACACAATTAAAATGTAAACTGTATGTAGGCTGTTGGTTTATTTTCCTATGATTTTCTTTGTACCTGTGTTTTAACAATTTTAATATGCTAAAATATTTATTATATTACAATGTTTTAAATCGTTTATTTGCTTTTTTTATTGTACGTTGCCTAGAGTCACATATGTGAGATGGATGTTTAGCTATATAAATTGAATAAGTAAGTAAGTAAACACATAAATAAATAAATGCAGGTGTGTGTAATTTCCTCAATGTGTTAGAGACTTGCAATATACACAAAGGGAGATTATACTATTAGTAATGACAGTGCTAACAGGAGAGATCACATTGAGGGATGGCACAACAATATCCATCTTTAATAATTCATTGCCTGTACTGAACTTTGCCTTACCCAAATAAGTCTGTGTATTTATTTTATTTATAACATGGATATTACATTAAGAAATACTAAATATTAACCTTTATTATAGTATATTAGCATATTATTTATCTTATTTGTATTTCGTCTTTATTATTTTTACAAATAACTCAAGGCGGTGAACATATCCTCTTTCCTCTCCCTATTTTCCTCTCAACAACAACCCTGTAAGTTGGGTTGGCCTGAAGGAGAGTGGCTGGCCCAAAGTCATCCAGCTGTCTTTCAGACTAAAGTGGGACTTGAACTCATGATCTCCCGCTTTCTAGCCTGGGGCCTTAACTACTAGACCAAACAGCTTTTTTATATTTTATATAAATTATATTATTATGTACTTATATATAATTATATGTGTGTGTGTGTGTGTTGCATTTGTGCTGATAAATAAATAAAGGGAGATTAGTATAGCTCTATTTCAAACTATTTAGCTCTCATCAGCTAGCCATACCCTTACTGGAATTCGAACCTGGGCTGTTTTTAAATGTTAGGCAGTTGTATTAGCCTCTAAGTCACAAGCTCTCCTCCCTTATCAGCTGAGCCAAGGAAATGATTAAGTGTTCTGTTAAAGCACCTGGTATGCCCAAATATCGGAGGGAGCATACTGCTTCCTTTTTGCAACACAAAATGGGTTTTCTGCCTGGAAGGCTCCTGGAGTGGGGCTGAAAGGCAAAAGGGAAGCAGTATGCTCCCTCCCATATTTGGGCATACCAGGTCCTTTGACATAACACTTAATCATTCCCCTGGCTTGGCTAATAAGGGAGGATAGCTTGTGGCTAAGACGTTAATATAACTGCCTAGGATGCAAAAATAGCCCAAGTTCGAATCCCAGTAAGGTTATGGCTAGCTGATGAAAGCCAAATAGCTTGAAATAGGTCTATACTAGTCTCCCTTCATTTATTTATCAACAAAAATATTATTAAATATATTGATATAACAATATTAATATTTAATGATAAAATATTATTAAATATATTAATATTCTGTCAGAAACATTAACGCAGCTTCACCAAAGTGCTTTGGTGAAAGCATTTCTTTTTTAGTTGAACAGAATAACAAACATAACAAAATTATTTAATGAAGAATAATGACAACCGTAAGTTTTTATTTTTAGTTTACCAAATAAACGTATATTGCTGAAATATTTTCAGCAACTAATCAAATAATCAATTATTTGAAAAATAAAAAGTCAACATGGAAAAAGTAACGTTAACATGGGGAAAAAAATACAAACCAACCAAATAAAATTATTACCAGTAACCAAGTATCACATGGAACCATCAAATATTTAGCGTTGGTTGAAAATTAAATAAGTTTCTTTTAGCTGGTGTCCATTCCAATGAGATGACAATTTTTATGCCTGTCAGCTGTTCCCAAGGGGCACATGGGCTTCAACACTTTTTTCAAGTACGCAACTGTGAAAATGAAGTATTACATCTGTCCTATACTTCCTGCTACTCCACTCCCAAGAATTTTCATACAATGTTAAATGCGTTAGATCTCCATCTTTCATAGATATGCCAACAATACTAGCTTTCCAGGCATAATGAAATTAGCCCATGCAAAAAATAGAATTAATCTAGTTCATGGCTATTCAGGGGGACAAGTAGTTCTGCTGAAAAAAGATCAAATTATTTTTTTCTCACTATAAATAACCTTCTCTGGCATATTACATTTTTCACAGTAGCTTGGGCTTTTAGATGTCAACTGGAATTTACAGAATGCCAGCATTTTCATGATGGGTTTAGCCATTTGGATCCCAGTGAATGCTGGAGCAAGGACCTCTCCTCATTTGGTTTTATTCCCAGACAAAAATCTATTGCATTGGGTACAGCCGATGGGCAAGCATTCCCCCCCACAACCACTTTTCCTCTGTTAAATTGTTTACTAAAGTTCTATCTAAAGCAAATGAACCATAGTTCAAACAGGCAACAAGTAGTCAAATAGGGAGTGCTCTATCAAAACCTACACCTCTTAGCAGTGGTGTTCCCCAAGGCAGCGTATTGGGACCCACACTCTTTATACTTTACATAAATGACTTTTGCGACCATATCGTCAGAGTTCTCTTCGCTGATGATGTAAAACTATTCCACACCACCAAGAATGCTACTGCCCTACAAAAAGACCTTGACTATGTGTCAGAATGGTCAAACAATTGGCAACTCCAAATCTCAACCAACAAATGCTCTGTCTTACACACTGGCAAAAAAAATCAGAACACCAAATACAAACTGGGCGGATACAACCTCATGGATGACCTTGGAGTACTCATTTCTAATGATATAAGTGCCAGAGCTCACTGTTAACAACATTGCCAAAAAGACAGTAAGAGATGTTAACCTAATCTTGTGAAGCTTCTTCTCCGATAATATTGTATTGCAAACTAGGGCATATAAAACCTTCGCTAGACCTGTTCTTGAATGCATCTGTCTGGGACCCGCACTGCATATCATACATTAATACAATTGAGAGAGTCCAGAGATACAGTACTTCATGAGAAGAGTCCTCCACTCCTCTGCTCACAACAGAATACCTTACACCACCAGGCTTGAAATTTTGGGCTTAGACAATTTAGAACTATGCCACCTTCGGTCTGACCTGAGCATAGTACACAAAATTATCCGCTACAATGTCCTACCTGTCAATGACTACTTCAGGTTCAACCACAATGATACACGAGCTCACAATAGATACAAACTTAATGTAAACCGCTCCAAACTCGATTACAGAAAATTCGACTTCAGCAACAGAGTGGTCAATGCCTGGAACGCACTACCTGACTTTGGTTTCATCCCCAAACCCCCATAACTGTAACCTTAGACTGTCTACTGTTGACCTTATCCCTTTCCTAAGAGATCTGTAAGGGGCATGAATAAGCGCACCAATGTGCCTACTGCCCCTGTCTTACTGTCCCCACTTACTCGTATCCATTTCCTGTATTCATAATCATGTTTATACTTATATCTGTTATCTTATACGTACTTGACAAAATAAATAAATTAAAATGTATGTCAGTGTTCCTTTCATTTATTTAGCTAAAGCAAAGATATAGGTACAGAAGATATAATATCAGTAAAAAGCCATTATCTCATGTATGTTTTTTTCCTCCTTTGTTTTGCAATAAGTGGAATGTCTGTGGGGCATCCAATTCTTTGGGGACTTTTGAACAATAAGGAGCTGGCTCTCATCCTAGTTCTTATCCCCTTTATTGACATAAATTGAATCAGTGATCTGCTGGTGTTGAAGGTTGTGCTGTCATCTCTCAACGCAGTGATGGAACAAGAGAGTATACAAAATATACCCTTTCACTCCTAGAAAAAGTTTTCCAGCCCATCCGTAGCTCAAATCAAACCCACTTATTTTACATGGTGAAATAAACTGAAACTCAATAATGTTCAAATTACCCAGTTCACTGTGTACTTAAACCTGGAAACTGAATTCAATCACCCCACTTCCGCTTGTAATTGTAGACAATGACTTGGAAGTGTGAAAAAGAGGTGGGATATATGGATAGCTATGTATTTGATTTCACATTTGTATTGCTGGCTCATTGCAAATATTATTGACAAACCAATTAACACTCTTTCCTCCAAGTCAGGAGAAAGGCCTTCCCTCCATTTAACCACATTTTTCTGGCCTATTAGATACAGTTCTTTGTGAAGTTCCTTATTAAAGCTGACATCTTTGAATCTCTGTATGATTAAGGGGGAGAGAATTAAAAGCTTCAAGCAAAAAAGAAAGAAAGAAAATTGACAGCAAAGTTGACCCCCCAATGAATTCTCTCTCCCAATTTTCCTAATTAGCTCCTTCTGCTAAGTCCCACTTCTGCTGGCAGTCATGGATCTCCACACAGCCTGTCTCGTGATTAAGATAGCCATGTTGTGCCACAGATGTTAGAAGAGCCTCTAGTGTCTCCCTCAGGATAACAACCCTTGGTTTTCAAAAATGCCAAGCCTTAAACCTCATTTTTCCCCCGTGGTATTTATTCTGCCATTTTTCAATCCACTGTCTTCGCATATTAAAATTATTGTCAGCTTACTGATGGGAGGAGGGGAAAATCCCCTTATTTGCCTCTGCTGCTCAAAACATACGATATCTACATTAACTGTATGATTTGCAACATATGGAGCTATTAAGCTGGTAAGTAGCTCACAGCAAAAGAACATTGGAAGAGGGGCCTGGCGGAAGAGAATCCTAGAAGGAGACTAATTTTGCAAATTAAAAAAAAACAAAAACAGAAAAAACCCCAAACAATTCAAACTCTCCCTTTTTGGAAAAATCCACTCTGCAAGCAAGAATGGCCCATATAGGCAGGCAAATCAAAATGGCAGCTACACAATGTCCAGGTTTATAGTCGATTTTACAAATAAATAAACTGAAAAATTAACTCAGATACAAGCAAGGTGCAGCCCATCTGCCAAATGCATTCAATCAGTTCAGTCTTTTGCCAAAGGCCCTTCCTCAGCAGCCTGCTACCTGAGGAAGAAAAAAGAAAAAGGACGGATGCTAGAAAAGAAGGAGATGCAACAAAATTATTGCTACCTTTGGCCAGACACTGGCATGTGATGCAATTCCAAAATATTTACTTCAGCTGGAATTCAGGGAGTAAAAAGAATATTACTCACCCTGGACTAAATATATGATCTAGTATGCTTCTTCCCATAAATGTCAGTAACATAAAAATAAGCAGATTAGTGGTGGGTTGCCAATTTTTTTACTACAGGTACAAGAAACTTATTGGATGAGAAGTGAACAATCTTCAAAGAAAAACCAGAAAGTCCACTTGCCTCTTGAAAAAGCACCTTTGGGACAACCATGACCTATGTCAAGGGTGTCCAAACTTGGGAACTTTAAGACTTGTGGACTTCAACTCCCAGAATTCCCCTGGCTGGGGAATTCTGGGAGTTGAAGTCCACAAGTCTTAAAGTTCCCAAGTTTGGACATCCCTGACCTAGGTGAGTGAGAATCTCCATAGACATTTAAACACAGAGACATTTCCCCCCTCACACCATCACTCTGCTGAATACATAATTACCACAGTACTGTCTTAAGTATATTTACCCTTGAAGTATGGCTGTATTACTATTTTCCTTGTCCTCTTTTCTACTACCTTCTCTTATGAGTGTCATACAGAGAGTTTCTGTATGGGCGACAAATTCCTTGTGTTTTTAATCACACTTGGCTAAATGAAAGTATCCTTTCATTTCCTTCCCTTCCCTTCCCATCCTCACAAGGATTTTTTTTTTTAAAAAAATGTGCCATACAAATAAGACAATTAAAAAAAAACCAGTCTCCTTCAGGTCAAGTCCAATTCCTTGTCTACATGTCCAAATAGTTTTCCTGATAATCATATGGAAATTGTTTGCCATTATCAACTTCTGGTTTGTTCTAGAATAGAGACTTAGAATAGTCTGGTGGTTTCTCATCCCAGTATTTCAGATATGACCAGGCTTAGTTTTTTGAGATTATGAAGGTTACCTAGGTACCCCTAGCTGCTGTAATTCATAAGGCAGTGCCTGCGATTCAAATATGTATCCCGAGGCATATTAATCTGCATGGATCATATTCACTTTTTATAGTGCACATGCAAGGCTAATTTGGTATAGACATCTCTTTAATTGGAGCCTAAAATTCGTATCATATCTAACAACTCAATAAATAAGACATCTACAAACAAAGCAACTTATCAAAATCAGCTCCTTAATTATTTACAAGCAGACTAAAAAATGTTATTGCATACTAGCTGAGAATTTAAGATTTTTCTCCCTCTATGTTATTCTACCACTTAAGTGGGGAAAAAGAAACCCCACAGACCAATTTTAAACTTGAAGTAATTTATTCTGGGTCACATAATCTGGCTTTTGCTATTTGGCAACCTCCGCAAAACCAAATTATTCTGATTAAAGTGCACGTTATTGCTTTGGATTGCATATGTGAATTATTACATTCAATCATTATGGCTCAAATCCAAATGAGCTGCTTAGGCACACATAAGTACTTGACAGTGTGTGCACCCTTCTAGTTCCCTTGGACTAAATCAACAGACGTGTGCATGTTTAAGCCATTGAAATCAATGGGTTTATGAATTCTTAGCTCTAGTAAGGCATCTGGTTTTAATTTGCAAGTGCAACTGCTTTCTTCTGGGTTTCTTTGAGATTCAGGCATAGCTTTATTGGCTGGGCTGAGTGCAGCATTAGGAAGGGGCAGATCAGAATTCCTGTTTAAGATAGCTGTCCTCTCTATGAAACTCTGACTTCTGCTGCAGGAAGAACAGATTTTGATTTGGTTTGATTTGGGGTTATGATTAACCATCCCGCAGACAAAGCTAAGTCCCTCAACTGCAATGAACTGGGAGAGAAAAGCAGAATTGTAACAGTTGGAAGAAATTATTTCAGCCACTGGAAATTCCAGCGTAGTGCAGGATCCAAATTAAGGCATTTACAAAACTTGTCTATCCAATTTACTATCAATTGTCTGCTTGAAGTTATCCAGCTGATGAGAACTCACAACCTCGTTAATTAGTTCCACTATAGAACTGGCCTGACACTTCCCAACTAGAATTTATCTTTTATAACTTAAGATCCTGATTATTCCATATCCTACACCAACAATATTTGAAAAGAGATCATGGTTGCTTGCTCAGTGATACCATTTTGGATTCTTGAAGAGTCCTATCATATTTGTCAAGACCAAGTCACCTCAATCATCATGGTTGCCTTCTCCATACTGTTTCGGTTTACTTTTCTTAAGAGTTTAATTAAACTCTGAAAAGGTAAAGGTAAGGGTTCCCCTCGCACATATGTGTTAGTCGTTCCTGACTCTAGGGGGCGGTGCTCATCTCCATTTCAAACCCAAAGAGCCAGCGCTGTCCGAAGACGTCTCCATTGGTCATGTGGCCGGCATGACTAAATGCCGAAGGCACATGGAATGCTGTTACCTTCCCACTAAAGGTGGTTCCTATTCTTGCATTTTTACATGCTTTCGAACTGCTAGGTTGGCAGAATCTGGGACAAGGAAAGGGAGCTCACCCCTTTACGCGATGCTAGGGATTCGTATCACAGAACTGCTGACCTTTCTGATCAACAAGCACAGCGTCTTAGCCAATGATCCACCACGTCCCTAATTAAACTCTTACAGTCTTATAAAAATGAATTTGAGTGCCTGTTCCCTGTAATATGAACAGCTCTTCTGGAAAATTCCTTGGACATGGTCTATGTCACCTCAAAACAGGAAACTGGCGGGCGGGGGGGGATATTTTATTTTAATTTTAGAGGATCATTTTTCTATGTGCTCAAACATGACCTT
This sequence comes from Natrix helvetica, assembly GCF_964273705.1. Classification (NCBI taxonomy): domain Eukaryota; kingdom Metazoa; phylum Chordata; class Lepidosauria; order Squamata; family Natricidae; genus Natrix; species Natrix helvetica. The sequence continues at coordinate 22,827,644 of NC_138550.1, forward strand.
TTCACAGACTTTTTTCCCCTCAGTTGTCAAACTCAGGGTGATCCTTTATTTCCATTTGTAGCTGCATGCAAAATTGTGTGTTTAAAAACTGCTGAACTTGTCAAGATACTTATTTTTTCCCTTAGGGTTCAGGTCAAAAAGTTCTTTTTAAGCTTCCAGCCAGATACCATTACTCAGAAAGAGAAGTGTTGAATGTAAACCATCTTCAACCTGGTATTTTTCAGATGGGTTGGATTCTTATACCTATAATCTAGATCCAGTGAAATCAAAGACTATGATTATATGAGTCAAAGGCCAATATATCTGATAGGAACAATGTTTGGGAAAACTGTCAAAGAATAGAAGGACAATCAAAATGGTACAGTGTTTAGTATTTGGATTAAGTCTAGGAGGAACTAGTTTAAAATTAAATAAGCTTAAAGGGTGACTGTGGCCCAGACACACTTAATCAGATCTCTTAATCAGGTTGGCTTTCTTATTCACTTTCTTAGGTTTGTGTTGGGAGTGAAACTACCTATTTTTGAAATGATAGTGAAAAGAGGATCTTAGTCATGTGTTGCTTGCTTAGGTTGCCTTCTTCAATTCATCAACCTTGTTGCTGGGAATTTCCCCAACTATTGAGATCAGAGGGGTTTTTCTCCCCTCAACACTTAGCAGATGGTATAACGACACCTCAAGACAACCTTGGTTTGTTCCAAATAATTTCTGGTCTAATTTTCATCGCCAAAAAGTTGGCTTGTGATCTGAAGATGGAAGAAATGGCTTTATAGATTCTTTGCCATAGCCAAATCACTGCCTGATCCAGATAAGGCACATCACACTGTGACTCTATGGTGGGGGACTGGGTTGGTTTTGAAGGTCTGTCTCAGACATCTTATGGATCTGAAAGAAATCCAGTGGGATCCTTGGGATTTTCCCAGTAATTGGGTAGGATTTATTGCCTCAAAATAGCCTGTTTCATTTATCAAAAAATGAGCCACTTCTACACTTGCATTCTTGATATAACCTAAACTATGAGAGTGGGATCAATGGTACCTAAATTTGACAAATAAATAAAATCAGGATAAATAAAATGAACTTTGCCAACCAATTTGTCATTGATCATGGTTGCGTGATGATTGATGAAGCCCCCTTCTTATGTGATATGATAGGAGTCAGTGGTGGGTTTCAATTAATTTTACTACCGGTTCGCTCTTGCACGTGCACAGAAGTGTCCAGGCAGGTGGGCGGAGCCTCCTGCCACCACTACAGGTTTGCCCAATCCGGGGGGAATCGGCAGAAACCCTCCTCTGATAGGAGTAGATATTGGGTTCTCAGATCAAAGACTATCATTTTCAGTATATTAAACAACAGAATGTCAAATTTCCCTATTTTTCTGTCCCAACCATAATTACGTATTACAGTGTTTGTTTATTACTCTATTCTGAAAGTTTAAATGAAAAGAAGGAAGACGCTTTCTACAGTCAAATTATACGGAAAAAAATGTAAGCAGAATAATGTTACTTTCCCTCCGTTGGTCCTTTTAAGATCTTTTAGCCATTACTCAAGTTTATTTAATACAATACAATACAATACAATACAATACAATACAATACAATAGTAGAGTTGGAAGGGACCTTGGAGGTCTTCTAGTCCAACCCCCTGCCTAGGCAGGAAACCCTATACCGTTCCAGACAAATGGCTATCCAACATCTTCTTAAAGACTTCCAGTGTTGGGGCATTCACAACTTCTGGAGGCAAGCTGTTCCACTGATTAATTGTTCTAACTGTCAGGAAGTTTCTCCTCAGTTCTAAGTTGCTTCTCTCCTTGATTAGTTTCTACCCATTGCTTCTTGTTCTGTCCTCAAGTGCCTTGGGGAATAGTTTGACTCCCTCTTCTTTGTGGCAACCCCTGAGATATTGGAACAATGCTATCATGTCTTCCCTAGTCCTTCTTTCTCTTAAGATAGACATACCTAGTTCCTGCAACCGTTCTTCATATGTTTTAGTCTCCAGTCCCCTAATCATCTTTGTTGCTCTTCTCTGCACTCTTTCTAGAGTCTCCACATCTTTTTTACATCGTGGCGACCAGAACTGAATGCAGTATTCCAAGTGTGGCCTTACCAAGGCATTATAAGTGGTATTAACACTTCACGTGATCTTGATTCTATCCCTCTGTTGATGCAGCCTAGGACTGTGTTGGCTTTTTTGGCAGCTGCTGCACACTGCTGGCTCATAGGGTTATAATTTCCCACCCCAAGCATTTTTATGATTCAAAGTTGCTGGTAAATGGGGCAGCTCGTGGCATAGTAGACTGAGGGTGAAAGAGAGGGTTCTCCCCAAATAGTAAAGGACTAGAAGTACCATTTCAAGGCAATTTCAGCCCTTTACCCCAACCTAATTTAGTATTATCCTTTCTTCTTAAGAAGTCATTTGGTGGAATAGATATGCTCCAATAACAGTGGGGTCTGGTTTGAAGGCACATGTATTTCGGTTCCCTTTTGTACACATTTGTTTGGATTGATTTCTGGTTGTCTATTGGTAAGCTTAGATGGAAAGGAATAATGACAGTGTTTAAATCAAACAGAAAAGTAGAATTCCACTTACATCCAAAGAGTCTTCATTCACGAGGATGAGAGTCATACTCTGGGAAACAAGCCTGCAGGAGTAACCTAGAGAAATAATCAACATACAATAGGTCAGGGGTGTCCAAACTTGGGAATTCTGGGAGTTGAAGTCCACAAGTCTTAAAGTTCCCAAGTTTGGACACCCCTGCAATAGGTGGTATCAGAAAATATAATCAAAGGGCTCATTAAAAAACTATCTTGTTTCCTTCATGCTAAAAAGATCAAAGCATCTTCTTCAGTCATCCTATCATCATGAGTAAATGAACAGAGTCCGGCTAGAAAGCCCAAATTCTCAATCAACCTCCCTTCCTTCATTGATACATTTGCCCGACTTGGCAGGCCAGCTCCTCAGTCTTCCTTTGTGCAAGCTTAATATATAACTATGAATACTCATGGACATTTCCAAATTGTGTAAGTATTTGCAGAGAATCTGAGAATTTAAGAGGATGTACAAGAGCTTCCCACCATGGCCCTTATGACACTTTTAATTGTGTACACATCCCCAGTATATATATGTGTGTGTGTATATATGTGGTGTATATATGTGTATATATGTGTATATATGTGTATGTGTATGTGTATGTGTATATGTATGTATATATATATATATATATATATATATATATATATATATATATATATATATATATATATATATATATATATATATATATATATATATATATATATATATATATATATATATATATATATATATATATATATATATATATATATGAGCTGTTCTGAATCAGATAACAGCCTTCCCTAAATTAGCATCCACCAGCTAACTTAAAAGGTTGTGCACTCTGGAAATTGTTCAGTCTCAAAGCAGCTGAAGAGCGCTGGATTGAGGAAGCCTGGACTGTGTAATACATCCCCTTGATTTCCACAGTGGCTAGTTAGATGCTCCTATGATGGTGGCTCTGCAATAAAGTATAAGGATGGCAAAATAAAAATATGTGGTGACATCATCAAACAAATCATTTTTTCACCATTTCCCTAGGCACTGCTGAATCTAGGAAAAATAACAGGGCTTGCTTTGCCCATCAAGCTGACACAGGTTGCAAGTTATTTGCTTACTGTATTTGTGTTTGGCTTAAAGTGTTATGTAAATCAAGGCACTTTGATTGGAAAGCTATAGTTTATGGTTTACCCAGTTATACAAACTGAGCCAGCTTTATTTTATTAAATAAATCATGGCTTTATTTGCTCATGCAATCTAGAGGCTGTTCATCTCCTATTGTGCATTGTACTGCACTGCACTGTATTGTATTCATACATAAAATTTAATGACTGTCCATCTCACTCATAGAGTGACTCTAGACTCCAAATTACAGTTTAAAAAGTAAGAAAAAGAAAAGAAAAAGAAACCATGAGTGACTTGAACCTAAATATTGGAACCAACCAACCAACAACACCAAACATCCAACAGGGGCTCAACCACCATCCTGCTCCAAAGTTCAATAACTAGGTCTTTAATAGCATGTCATCAGGGGGAGATCCAGATCATGAGATGACAAAAAGGTGAGCCATCAGTGCTCTATATGCATTTTGAAGTAAAAGAAAGCCCATCTTCACATTAGTCTAATGTGGCTTGCTGTTATCCCTTGCTGTAATTTGTTAACCCAGCCATTGCAGTTTGTAAAACATGCTTAACTGTTTATGTTGTTGGTGAATCAGTTTCCCTGTGATTTATTTGTTGATTAAATGTATTTGTGGTTGATTTCTTCCACAAACCTAGACTAAAAGATATCATGATTTGATGTAATATGTAAAATGTATGAGTCCAGCAACTATCATATAAATGGTCTTATTGAAAAGTATTTGTGTTATTATTTACAAAAGTATACAGTACTCACAATGAAGAATAGTAACGTAACTGAACATAAATTATTAGATTAAATCTGAACAAAACTGAATAGAATTTGTGGGAAGATTAAAGTTTATTATCAAGAATAAAAACCAACTAATAAAAAAATGCAGTGGGTTTCTATAAGCTCTTTCTAAAGGCCCGTATGCTGAACAATTTCATAATGCTGGAATGAGGTCTGGCATGCCAAATTATGTTTTTAAAAATTCTTTGAGAAATAACAGCTTTAAGGATTATTCATCAAGTGAGACCTGATTTTTCCCCTGAGAATGACTGTGGACCTAAACTGTTACAAATTTGGTATAACTAATTGAAAGGGATTTTCTGGTAGTTTTTGATTGGAACAACAGCTGCAGCAGTGAACAGTAATTTCTAAGCGTCTTCTTGCTGTTTTATTTTACATCTTTCATATCATGCAAGATGCCACTTGACAAGTGGAACTGGAGAATAGCAAAGCACATTCTACTGAATTCCTCAGTAATCAGCAAGAGCTCACATTAAATTATACAAGGAGATTTGCATTGGGATTGATTTCTCACTCCAATACCTACATACATACACTTCCCTTGGAGATGTAAAGAGATTTACAGGAGAAAGCAGAAATGTCTGTCTGTCTGTCTGTCTGTCTGTCTGTCTGTCTTCTATCTTCTATCTATCTATCTATCTATCTATCTATCTATCTATCTATCTATCTATCTATCTATCTATCTATTTCTATCATCTATCTATTTATCATCTATCTATCAACTATCTATATCATCCATCCATCCATCCATCCATCCATCCATCCATCCATCCATCTTATATCTATTATATCTATCTATCTATCTATCTATCTATCTATCTATCTATCTATCTATCTATCTATCTATCATCTATCTATCTATCTATCTATCTATATTTATCTATCTATCGATCATCATCTATCTTTTATTTAGCTATATTCTATCTATCATGTATGTCTCTATTATCTACCTACCTACCTATCGATCTATCGATCTTCTATCTATTCTCTATCATCTATCTCTTTTATCTATCTATATTCTATCTATCATCTAGCTATCTCTATCATTTATCTATCTATCTATCATCTAGCTATCTTATCTTATCTATCTTTTATCTATTGATATTCTATCTATCCATCCATCCATCCCTGTCTGTCTGTCTATCTATCATCTATGTCTCTATTATCTACCTACATGTCTACCTATCGATCTATCAATCTTCTATCTATTCTCTATCATCTATCTCTTTTATCTATCTATATTCTATCTATCATCTAGCTATCTCTATCATCTATCTATCTATCACCTATATCTTATCTTATTTTAGCTATCTTTTATCTATCAATATTCTATCTATCCATCTCTGTCTGTCTGTCTGTCTATCATCTATCTATCATCTATCTATCATCTATCTCCAAATCAAATGGCATTGGGCAGGTTATATGAGAGGAAGGTACATTCACAGTCAAACAAAAATCTATCTCAAACAGACAAAATGTGATATTTCTCCTTCTTCCCGTGGCGTAATTGGGTCTCAAGCCAGGAGTAAATCCTCAGGCTTTGCCATCAAGATCTGTACTGAACATCCTCCTTGATTTGTTTTAGCTACTTAATGTATTTTTACATTTTTTGCTACTGTGGGAAGCAAGAAAAGCCATGTTACTTACTGACGTTTCGTTTCAAATGTTACTTCTAAAGAGGCTATTCCACTTTTAAGTGTAAAAGTGTAAACGCACATGCCTAGGGGGAGCACCTCGTGCGACCCCTAGGCGTGTGCGTGCGACCCCTCTGCCCCTCCCCCAGCGTACATGCATGTGCATCTCTCGCATGCACCCTGCCCACCCACTCCCGCGCATGCGTGGCAGAGACCTGAAAATCAGCTGGCCGGTGGGAGGCGCGCTTGCATGTGCGGTGGAGCTGAGCTGGGGCAACAGTTCATGTGCCTGCAGAGAGCGCTCTGTGTGCCATCTGTGGCACGCATGCTATAGGTTCGCCATCACGGTGTTAAGGCCTCCGTTTCCTGCTTGTATTGCTAACTGGCCAAGTATCTTGTCTGCTATATATATGGTACACACACACACACACACACACACACACACACACACACACACAGAGTTTTAAAATGTTCTTAGTTTTAAAATTGTAATATATTGTTTGAATTGTAAGCCACCCAGAGTCATTGACTGAGATGGGCAGCTATAGAAATCCATCAGTTCTTCAAATGAAGAAATAAAACTTGAGCAGACCAGCTGGAACTGGAAAGCAAGGGGGGGGGGCAATGGCGAAATACAGCTTGTTCATATAACACGGGAACAAAAATTATTAAGACTGCATTGAAAATATTAGCAAGGTGATATTAAGCTCCATTTAAACATCCAGGCTAACACTCTGTTTGAATTTCATTTGCAACAGTCATTGGGGATTATTGATTTTTAAAATTGAATTCAGGATGCTATATAATTGTTGGGTTTTAGTTACCATTTAGTCTATATGTCGGAATGAAAATGACCAGGTTTTATTGAGGAAAAGTAAATTAACCACAGGGACTTTAAGGTTTTAATGTTTTTGTGATGTTATCCTTTTGGGTTTATACAGTATTTATAGAACACTGAATCCTAGATCATTCATTATTTTTATATACTTGAAATTGCTCACAATTGCTCCTTCCCTTTTGACTGATTCTCTCTGCCCCATTTACCACAACTCTATTTAAAGAAAAACCTTTGACTCATACATTATGTTTGGCAATTTGCGTTGATACTGTTGCAGTAATTAATTCATTGGTTAGATTTCATTCAGCATGTCATGTACACCCTTTCTATCCATTGAAATAACATAATGTAGCATCTATAAAATGAGAAGCTAGAATCAATCAAATTGCCTGCACTAATGACATTCCTTGGAATTATGGATACAATCTCCGTCTTAAGGAATTCCAGGAATTTTCCAAATATTCCACTGACTGACTGTCTCCTATAGAGTTCCAACCAGTCAGATTACCTGCCAAAGCAATAATTCATTTGTACCATAACCTCAAGATCTACAATTTATATGAGCCACAGTGGCGCAGTGGTTAGAGTGCAGTACTGCAGGCGACTTCTGCTGACTACCAGCTGCCTGCAATTTGGCAGTCCAAATCTCAGAAGGCTCAAGGTTGACTCAGCCTGTCCATCGTTCCGAGGCGGGTAAAATGAGGACCCAGATTGTTGGGGGAAGTCGGCTGAGTCTGTAAACTGCTTAGAGAGGGCTGGAAAACCCTGTAAAGCGGTATATAAGTCTAAGTGCTATTGCTATATCTGGCGGCATTGGCAAAGGACAACTTCACTGGGAAAATTGAAGAGCTCTTACCTATATTGAGAGCAGTTTCTTGCTTGTCCCCTGTTAGTACCCAAATCTTGATCTCTGCTTTTATTAGAGTAGATATTGTTTCCGGGACGCCAGCTTGCAGGCGATCCTCAATGGCTGTTGCACCCAGAAGCAGCAAGTCCTGAAGGAGAACGAAATGGACGATGCTCAAAAGTAGAAATAATGACAGCAAGTTGTGTCTTACTTTGTGTTGTTGTTGTTATTGCTGACAAACCAATGTAGTTGATGGACATATAGGCATAACACAAGCCCTTTCAGAAATCATAAGCAGAGCAGCTTCAAAATGGACAAAGCTACTCCCCTTTCCCCAAAACCTGAAGGATTCATTTCATTTACTGGCCTCCCCAGGCCCCAGTAATATATGGTTAAATCATATATGATTTATAATGAGGCAGATTTGAGACTAACGCAGCTGTGAATAGCAGCAATTGAAGATTGGGGACACCTAAGTCATGGCTCCTATGACACAAGCAAAGTCCAAGCCACAATCCAAGGCTCCTATGACACAAGCAAAGCCCAAGCTGCAATCCAAGGCTCCTATGACACAAGCAAAGCCCAAGCCGCAATCCAAGGCTCCTATGACACAAGCAAAGCCCAAGCTACAATCCAAGGCTCCTACGACACAAGCAAAGCCCAAGCTACAATCCAAGGCTCCTACGACACAAGCAAAGCCCAAGCTACAATTCAAGGCTCCTATGACACAAGCAAAAACCAAGCTACAATCTAAGGCTCCTATGACACAAGCAAAGCCCAAGCTACAATCCAAGGCTCCTACGACACAAGCAAAGCCCAAGCTACAATTCAAGGCTCCTATGACACAAGCAAAAACCAAGCTACAATCTAAGGCTCCTATGACACAAGCAAAGTCCAAGCTACAATCCAAGGCTCCTACGACACAAGCAAAGTCCAAGCTACAATCCAAGGCTCCTATGACACAAGCAAAAACCAAGCTACAATCTAAGGCTCCTATGACACAAGCAAAGTCCAAGCTACAATCCAAGGCTCCTACGACACAAGCAAAGCCCAAGCTACAATCCAAGGCTCCTATGACACAAGCAAAAACCAAGCTACAATCTAAGGCTCCTATGACACAAGCAAAGTCCAAGCTACAATCCAAGGCTCCTATGACACAAGCAAAGCCCAAGCTACAATCCAAGGCTCCTATGACACAAGCAAAAACCAAGCTACAATCCAAGGCTCCTATGACACAAGCAAAAACCAAGCTACAATCTAAGGCTCCTATGACACAAGCAAAAACCAAGCTACAATCTAAGGCTCCTAGGACACAAGCAAAGTCCAAGCTACAATCCAAGGCTCCTACGACACAAGCAAAGTCCAAGCTACAATCCAAGGCTCCTATGACACAAGCAAAGCCCAAGCTACAATCCAAGGCTCCTATGACACAAGCAAAAACCAAGCTACAATCTAAGGCTCCTATGACACAAGCAAAGTCCAAGCTACAATCCAAGGCTCCTATGACACAAGCAAAGTCCAAGGCATAATCCAAAGCTCCTATGACACAAGCAAAGTCCAAGCCACAATCCAAGGCTCCTATGACACAAGCTACAGTGGGGCAAAAAAGTATTTAGTCAGCCACCAATTGTGCAAGTTCTCCCACTTAAAAAGATGAGAGAGGCCTGTAATTGGCATCATAGGTAGACCTCAACTATGAGAGACAAAATGTAAAAAAAAAACAATCAATCACATTGGCTGATTTGGAAAGAATTTATTTGCAAATTATGGTGGAAAATAAGTATTTGGTCAATATCAAAAGTTCATCTCAATACTTTGTTATATATCCTTTGTTGGCAATGACAGAGGTCAAATGTTTCCTGTAAGTCTTCACAAGGTTGGCACACACTGTTGCTGGTATGTTGGCCCATTCCTCCATGCAGATGTCCTCTAGAGCAGTGATGTTTTGGGGCTGTCACTGGGCAACATGGACTTCCAACTCCGTCCATAGGTTTTCTATGGGGTTGAGATCTGAATACTGGCTAGGCCACTCCAGGACCTTGAAATGCTTCTTACAAAGCCACTCCTTCGTTGCCCGGGCAGTATGTTTGGGATCATTGTCATGTTGAAAGACCCAGCCATGTTTCATCTTCAATGCTCTTGCTGATGGAAGGAGGTTTGCACTCAAAATCTCATGATACATGGCTCCATTCATTCTGTCCTGTACACGGATCAGTCGTCCTGGTCCCTTTGCAGAGAAATAGCCCCAAAGTATGATGTTGCCACCTCCATGCTTCACAGTAGGCATGGTGTTCTTTGGATGCAACTCAGCATTCTCTCTCCTCCAAACACGACGAGTTGTGTTTCTACTAAACAATTCTATTTTGGTTTCATCTGACCATATGACATTCTCCCAATCCTCTTCTGGATCATCCAAATGCTCTCTAGCAAACTTCAGACAGGCCTGGACATGTACTGGCTTAAGCAAGGGGACACGTCTGGCACTGCAGGATCTGAGTCCCTGGTGACATAGTGTGTTACTGATGGTAGCCTTTGTAACGTTGGTCCCAGCTCTCTGCAGGTCATTCACTAGGTCCCCCCGTGTGGTCCTGGGATTTTTGCTCACCATTCTTGTGATCATTTTGACCCCATGGGGTGAGATCTTGCGTGGAGCCCCAGATCGAGGGAGATTATCAGTGGTCTTGTATGTCTTCCATTTTCTAATTATTGCTCCCACAGTTGATTTGTTCACACCAAGCTGCTTGCCTATTGCAGATTCAGTCTTCCCAGCCTGGTGCAGGTCTACAATTTTGTTTCTGGTGTCCTTCGACAGCTCTTTAGTCTTCACCATAGTGGAGTTTGGAGTGTGCCTGTTTGAGGTCGTGGACAGGTGTCTTTTATACTGATAACAAGTTCAAACAGGTGCCATTGATACAGGTAATGAGTACAGGACAGAGGAGCCTCTTAAAGAAGAAGGTACAGGTCTGTGAGAGCCAGAAATATTGCTTTTTTGTAGGTGACCAAATACTTATTTTCCACCATAATTTGCAAATAAATTCTTTCCAAATCAGCCAATGTGATTGATTGGGGTTTTTTTAACATTTTGTCTCTCATAGTTGAGGTCTACCTATGATGCCAATTACAGGTCTCTCTCGTCTTTTTAAGTGGGAGAACTTGCACAATTGGTGGCTGACTAAATACTTTTTTGCCCCACTGTAAGTATGCAGTATCTAGCAACTGATTTATTAAATGGATAATAGCAGTGGTGAAATTCAAAAATTTTCCCTACTGGTTCTGTGGACATGGCTTGGTGGGCGTGGCTAGGAGGTCATGTGACCAGGTGGGCGTGGCTGCACAACTGAAAGGCGTGACTGCACAATCGTCAGACCTTTTTTTTTTTTACTTTTTAAAGCATTTTTTTTACTACTGTTTCAGGCGAACAGTAGCATTTTTTACTACTGGTTAGGGCGAACTGACCCGAACCGGTAGCATTTCACCCCTGGATAATAGTCAAGTGGCTCCTAACAAACAGCATTTTGGAGATACTCTTTCTCCAAGCAAATATAGTAACAGCTGTGTAAAACCTGGATTGGAATAGTACCCCATTTTTAACTCTTTCTCTCCCGGGCATAATTGTGCAACATCTGAATAAAGAAGGGAGTGCAAATTAAAAGAAGCAAATTTATGTTTATTAACCTTCTCAATTATCTCATAACACTCTTCCAACTTTTGAGTTCTGTCCTTCAAATTCATGCTGGCTTCATTATATACGTCCAGCCACTCCTGGTAAGAGTTTTCTGATAAGTCTGCATATGCGATGCACAAAGTCCTCAAACCTACAAAAGGAAATACAGACGTTCAACCCAAACATCTAGAGAGGTTAGGAATTAAACTTTAGGCAGAAAAACAATTATTGAGTAAATGAACAAACTTTATGTACCTGAAAACCCCAAACTGCCTTCCCACACAGAAGTCCTTGTTTAACAATCACCATTGGGGCTGACAATTCCGTTGTTAAGTTTCACTAAGTGAAACCACAATGGTGCTTATGACCTTACTTTGACTTTGCTTTACCAACACGCTAAAGCAGGAGTGTCAAACTTGATTTCCCTGAAGGCCGCATCAGGGTTGTGTGTGACCTCGGGGGTCTAGATGGGTATGGCCAGGGTGGGCGTGGCCAGCTCGACCTCACTTGTGTCAGGGGTGCCTATGGTGGCCCAAGTGCTCTGCCAGCAAAAACAGAGCTCAGTTTTCGCTGGCAAAAGCACTGCGGGCAGGTCTTTTGCTATTTCCAGGGTGGCCCTGTGGATCAGATCTAAGTACCCCGTGGGCCGGATCAGCCCATGGGCTTTGAGTTTGACACCCCTGTGCTAAGGTTGTAAACACAAGGGCGGGATGCTTTCTTCATCTCCTGTGTCTGTAAATGGTCAATAACCAGGCAGATGCCAAATAAGGAAAAGAAAGAAGAAAGAACATACAAAGCAGATTTGGGCACAGCATAATATTTGACACTGCATAATGCAGTTTTGTTTTTTGAAATGTGAATGCCACAGTTGTTAAGCAACCCCACTGTTCACTATGGGCTGTTTTGTGAAATAAATGCTTAAAAAACTGGAAATTAATGCTGGTTTCTGGCAAAACCGTTACAAATTGTGGTCATGTGACTGTGGGTCACTGCAAATAGCCATAAATGTGGTTTGATTGCCAAGCAGTCAAAATGAGGCCACATGGCCATGGGGGAGGCAGCAGCCATTGGAACTTCAAAACTGGGTTCTAAGTACTGCAGGCTACTTCAGCTGACTGCTAGCTGCAGTTCGGCAGTTCAAATCTCACCGGATCAAGGTTGACTAAGCCTTCCATCCTTCCAAGGTGGGTAAAATGAGGACCCCGATTGTCGGGGGCAAGATGCTGACTCTGTAAACCACTTAGAGAGGGCTGGAAAGCACTATGAAGTGGTATGTTAAGTCTAATTGCTGTTGCTTTTGTAAAAGAAAACTGTAAGACAGCGTATCCTGGTGTGAGATAAATATATACAGTAGTTTCGCTTACTAGTAGTGTTAACCCTCAATTTTTTAAAATCATCCCATGCTATTTGCCTTGATTTCAAAGTAAATGACTTAGCCACAATAATCTGGAGAACAGCTCCTTCCTTTTGGAATATGGACAACATGATTTTTACCAGGGCCACAGTCTGTCTTCACCGACATTAGTGTAATTTATTTGTCTTCTATTGCCCATTGAGTATTAAAAAATGGGGAAAGTTGCCATATTAAACAGAAAGGCGATATTATGAGCGTGTAAGTGTTCCTAAAACAAAGAAAAATAAAATTTTCAGGCGCAAGGAGAGACAAGGATCTTCCTGGGGTGCAGTGCCATTAAACATTTACTATATAAGAGAGCACTCAGATCAATAAGAGATTGATATAAAAGATTGATACCACATAACAAAACTCATTGACTCTTAAAGAAAGCCAGGAAAAACATGGGCTGCATTGATGTAGTTTGCTCTAAAAAAAAGTGTTTAAACATTTATAAAATGAGTATTACACGGACCATTTCTTCATCCATCAGCCTCATTATCAATTTCAGCCTTTCTGGCCTCCAAAGTTTATGAGAGTTAACATCTGTGGAGACTTAATGGCTTGAGACATATCATGTCTATTGCATTGCTTCCCTCCAATAATTTTTTCTTTTTCACATTTTAAATAAAGTCTCAGTCCAGACAAAGTCCATCTTCAATAAGGTTTATTTCACCGCCGGCTTGAATAATATATGTAGGAATGAGCTAAGCTGCATTTCAAAATATCTTTTGCCTAGAGGCGAACACTAGTTTTTAAAGGGCTGCAAATGTAATGAGTAAACTATAACTTTCTTCAACATTTTGTTTCTTTTGTCTCCCTATTATATTTTTCTGTCACACTAATTTTGCAACTTTATGAAATCTGGAGTAGCAAAGACAATAGATGAATTCAAGGCTTATGATTGTAAGGATGGAAAGCAGGCTTGGTCACTTTGTCTCTATGCATTTCTTGCTTTTGCATTTTCTGAATCAATATGCCAACTGATGCACAAATATTTTGATATTTGCAATTTGAAGAATGTTAAGATATAGTTCTCTGGTTAAATATGGACATATCAGGAAAAGGGTCATATCAATATATGTACTTTGTGAATATAAAATGAACTTCATATTTATATAAACCAGATTAAAATACGTAAATGTGTATAATATTAGGAAAATTGCACACAAAAGTATGTGTAGTGGGAAAACCAGCATAGGTAAAAGGTAAAGGTTCCCCTCACAGATATGTGCTAGTTGTTCCCGACTCTAGGGGCGGTGCTCATCTCCATTTCAAAGCCGAAGAGCCAGCGCTGTCCGAAGACGTCTCTGTGGTCATGTGACCGATATGATTAAATGCCAAAGGGGCACGGAATGCTGTTATCTTCCCACCAAAGGTGGTCCCTATTTTTCTACTTGCATTTTTACATACTTTCTAACTGCTAGGTTGGCAGAAGCTGGGACAAGTAACGGGAGCTCACTCCGTTACACAGCACTAGGGATTCAAACCGCTGAAACGCTGACTTTCTGATTGACAAGCTCAGCATTTTAAGCCACTGAACCGGCATAGAAATATATATATAAATTTAGGGTACGTGTTTAATATGTCAAACTGATTCAAAAGCTGAATGAATGAATGAATGAAAGAAAGATGGAGAAAGCTAAGTTTGATAAATTTATGTTTTCTAATAAGGATATCTCAGTTACATCTTAGAAAAGTAGGACTGGATAAGATATGCTTATTTTTAACTCTGACATTTCCCAAACTTTCCCATTTCATATTTTCTGAAATAGAATTTGTTTCGCTACAGAACATCCCACATTGATACTTGAGAAGAGCAATAATAAATCAATAAGCAAATACTTAAGAGTGCTATAAATAAATAAATAATAAATAAACAAAGTATTTACCTTCTGTGGCAAAATATTCAAGATGACATAGAGTTTGCTCCATGTACTTTGAGTCTTCGGATAACCTTTCAAAAATGACATTATCCTGTCAACAAAAAAATAAATAAATAATTGCCCTAATGATGCTTGCATTTCTTTTTTTAGACTTATATTCCATCCATCTATAAGGGATAAAATTAATAAGGCACAAACCAATAATATCCAATGTAACACAATATTTGCCTAAATATGGTTTAAATGTCTCTAATGCTTAAGATCAGGAAAAGAACAACCAAGAATCTATTAACTCAAAGTATAGGGGAAAAAAGGCCTAAGATTTAAAATTTGAGCTGACATATAAGATTTGAGGCTTCTGTTGTGAAATAGCTATGACTTTTTTTTTTCTTATATGTAACAAAGCAACTTATCTAGCCATGTTGTGGCTGTGAAGTTTCTTCTCTGGGTACTAACTAGCTGCAAAGTTGAGTTTCTGTAGAGTCACAATTTACCACCAATGAAAAGTCTGACATTATCCATGATAGCAAAGGTGGTTCGGATTTTTAAAATGTCAAACGATGTGAAAATTGTTCTTCATTATAAGGAAGTAGTAGCTCTTATGGATAATGATAAACTATGAATACATTGTCCAATCTGTAGGAATGGAGATATAATATGACTTATGACCACAACGGACTCCAAAATTTCTTTTCTTAAATGAACATTTGTTGAGTTTTGCTCCATTTTACGAGCTTTATTGCCACAGTTCTTAAGTGAATCACTGCAGGTGTTAATTTAATAACACAACTGTTTTTTTAAGAATAGTTTTTATTGAACATTTTTACCTTTAAAAAACAGAAAAGAGAGAGAGAGAGAGAGAGAGAGAGAGAGAGAGAGGGAGGGAGAGGGAGAGAGAGAGAGAACAAGACAAACATAACAATATAAAATAGTTATACAGCCTTCTGTAGCAGCATTAATGTTTAGCCTTTGTAATTCTCCATTCTCTATTGCCTTCTTATCGATTTTAACTTCTGCAATAGTGTAATAACAGTTGTACTAACACTGGAGTCTAGAGTACAAAGGAGTCCAAAATGTCTGTTGTTAAATGAACATTTGTTGAGTTTTGCTCCATTTTACGACCTTTATTGCCACAGTTCTTAAGTGAATCACTGCAGGTGTTAATTTAATAACACAACTGTTTTTTAAGAATAGTTTTTATTGAACATTTTTACCTTTAAAAAACAGAAA
Organism: Natrix helvetica; assembly: GCF_964273705.1. Taxonomy (NCBI): domain Eukaryota; kingdom Metazoa; phylum Chordata; class Lepidosauria; order Squamata; family Natricidae; genus Natrix; species Natrix helvetica. The sequence continues at coordinate 22,843,640 of NC_138550.1, forward strand.
AGAGAGAGAGAGAGAGAGAGAGAGAGAGAGAGAGAGAGAGAGAACAAGACAAACATAACAATATAAAATAGTTATACAGCCTTCTGTAGCGGCATTCATGTTTAGCCTTTGTAATTCTCCATTCTCTATTGCCTTCTTATCGATTTTAACTTCTGCAATAGTGTAATAACAGTTGTACTAACACTGGAGTCTAGAGTACAAAGGAGTCCAAAATGTCTGTTGTTAAATGAACATTTGTTGAGTTTTGCTCCATTTTACGACCTTTATTGCCACAGTTCTTAAGTGAATCACTGCAGGTGTTAATTTAATAACACAACTGTTTTTTAAGAATAGTTTTTATTGAACATTTTTACCTTTAAAAAACAGAAAAGAGAGAGAGAGAGAGAGAGAGAGAGAGAGAGAGAGAGAGAGAGAGAGAACAAGACAAACATAACAATATAAAATAGTTATACAGCCTTCTGTAGCGGCATTCATGTTTAGCCTTTGTAATTCTCCATTCTCTATTGCCTTCTTATCGATTTTAACTTCTGCAATAGTGTAATAACAGTTGTACTAACACTGGAGTCTAGAGTACAAAGGAGTCCAAAATGTCTGTTGTTAAATGAGACAATTGTTGAGTTTTGCTACATTTTATGACCTTGCTTGCCACAGTTCTTAAGTGAATCACTGCAGGTGTTAATTTAATAACACAATTGTTAAGTGACTCAGGCTTCCCCGTTGATTTTGCTTGTCAGAAAGTCACGAAAGATGTCACATGACTCTGGGACACTGCAACTGTCACAAATTCAGTTGCTAAGCATTTGAATTTTAATCACGTGACCATGGGGGATGCTGCAATGTTTGTATGTATGAAAAATAGTCGTAAATCACATTTTTCCAGTGTCATTGTAACCTCAAACAGTCACTAAAAGAATGGCTGTAAGTGGAAGATTACTTATACAATGCTTTCCCACTGATAGCACTTAAGCCAGGGCTTCTCAACCTGCGGTCCATGGACCCCTGCAATGTCATCACAGGGGGTCTGCAAAGCCTTCAAGAAACATTATGATTTAAATTACCCAGTTCCTGCAACCGTTCTTCATATGTTTTAGACTCCAGTCCCCTGATCATCTTTGTGCAGAAAAGAGCAACAGAGATGATTAGGGGACTGGAGACTAAAACATATGAAGGACGGTTTCAGGAACTGGGTATGTTTAGCTTAAGAGAAAGAAGGACTAGGGGATACATGATAGCAGTGTTCCAATATCTCAGGGGTTGCCACAAAGAAGAGGGAGTCAATCTATTCTCCAAAGCACCTGAGGGTAGAACAAGAAGCAATGGGTGGAAACTAATCAAGGAGAGAAGCAACTTAGAACTGAGGAGAAAGTTCCTGACAGTGAGAACAATTAATCAGTGGAACAGCTTGCCTCCAGAAGTTGTGAATGCCCCAACACTGGAAGTCTTTAAGAAGATGTTGGATAGCCCTCTGTCTGAAATGGTATAGGGTTTCCTGCCTAGGCAGGGGATTGGACTAGAAGACCTCCAAGATCCCTTCCAACTCTGCTGTTGTATTGTATTGTATTGTAAATCTTGAATTAAGTCTTGGTGGTCCATGGCCACAAAAGGTATTTAAAGAAGGTCCATGGTGGGAAAAAAACCAACGTTGAGAACCATTGACTTAAGTCATTTTTCCCACTTAGTTCATTCCAGATATTTTGATCCTAGCATCCCAAAATTCCACACTATATGGCTACTAAATTTTTCGAGACATAAAGAACACACAATTTTCCATAGCAGTACAAGTAGTATTGTCATTAATATTTTTACATGCCAAAGAATATGGGCTACCACACAATTGCTTTGTGAATAGGCAGGATACTTACAGCTCCTTTGCAATACAAACGCAATTGGCCGTCTGGAGTCCGAACAATTACAGACATTCTCTTTCGATTACTGGGAAGAAGACAAATATTCATTGTAATTTTTAGAAAGTTTTGGAAATGATTATTAAAGTAGCAGTGGAAGATATTTATGGATTAATTTTGCCAGTATTTCATAAACATAAAGTGACAGTAATTTAGTCTGAGATTTGAGTAAGGATTAGTTAATAATGTCACAAAAAAAGCAATAAAGAAGGTTTAGGAATTTCCAAAGTTGTAATAGTCCCAAAGTATCTGTAAAATATGTTGGGGAAGGTTGACCTAGTGACTAGCTTCACTGTGTACCAAACTGTTCTGACCCCACTCTCCACGCCTGTGAATAAACCAGAACACAGGCTTGGCTGTTTGCCACTATTTAATTTGCTGAGATAACAAATCCTTTGGCTGAGGGTCCAGACAACTCACATTCAAAGAAACCACCCAGATAGTCCCAACAAACAGACACGGCTAGAATACATAGACTTTCTTCACTGCTAAATCGAACGGTTGTTTCCTGCAAATGTCCCCTCCCAACGCCTCACCTATAAGCTCTCTTGGGAGGGGCCAATCCACAACCACCTGTGCTGTATCATCTTCTGTGAGTCTGCCTATGGAGTTGCTGCTTCCGTTGCTCAGCCCTTCTCAATCTAGCATCAGGGACAAACTGCCTTTGATCCTCCCCACTGCTCCATGCTTCAGGCGCCTCCTGGTGGCCAATCAGCCCCTCTGGTCTCTGCTCTGAATCTGAACCCTGCACAGGGTCCTCCACATCATCCAGAGCAGACTCAAATGATCCCTCGCTATCCGAGTCCATCAGCAACTCAACCGGATCCTGCTGGGCCACAACACCAAACTATGATTTATTGTGTTAAATAATGGTTTAACCTGTTGTGTAAAGCCAGTCCTTCTGGAAAACCAGACAGAAAACACAACGGATACCAAACTATGATTTAGTTGTTTAATAATGTTTTAGCCTGTTATGTAAAGCTAGTCTTTGAATCAGCCATCCTGGAAAACCAGACAGAAACCAGAAAGGATGAAGTACGTATATTTTATTGCATGGCTAGATTCAGGGATGGGTTGCTATCAGCGTTACTTCCAGTTTTTGAACGAGCACGCTTGTTTCACTCGCACATATGCCAAATGCACACTCCGCATGCACGCACATTTGCACCTAAAAAGGTCTGCGCATGCGCACAACATTAAAGAAGGGAACAAAATAGATTTTTGCAATGAAGATTGTTCTGTGCATGCAGAACGATTTTCTTGAAGAAAGAAAATAACAACTGAAAACTATATCAAAATATCTCTATTTTTGTACAGGTAAAACTGTATCAAGAATGAGTTGAGATTCAGAAAGAAGGAAAAGCCATATTTTAGGATTATTATTGTGCAAACTATGTGATGTGTCAACCACATTTATCACACCATTAACATTTTGGTACATAAAAAAGGAGCTCCTATAATCTTCAAGAGGTATTGTCATTTCAACTCAGTTATATGCCATATTTTCAGCAGCTGCCCTGACGCAGTCTTTTTTACCATGTTATTCTTTTTGTGGACAACACCATTTACTTCAAAATCATGTAACTCAAGTTGCCATGCAGCTAAGTCAGATTTGACAGCGATGAACTATGAGGCTAAATTGTCAGATGTTTACGGTTTATTGGATATTTCTGCCCTTCTCCCCAAGATTGATAGAGTGAAAAGTGAAAGAGGAATATTTTCAAAGGTTTCTGATACTGCCTCAATTACATTATCAACCCTTTCCCAGTTATCTATCCCCTTTTTCTTTCCCCTCTTTTGAGAAAGAAAGAAGGGGAAAGATTAGTCATGGGATTTCCAACCTGAAATGTAGGTCAATATTTAGATTTTACCCAAACTGGCATGAGGAACAGAACAAGATTTTGCCTTGTATGGAACATCTGTCTCTAATTGCTGTAAAAATCAGAATTACTAAGAAACATCAGGAATAGCCTAGAACCATATTTCAAGCAACTGTATTTATCATTTATATCTACTCTTAAAAAGTAAGTAATATTGGAAGACGGGAGAGAGAAAATTGTTTCTGTGCTATTAATTTGTTCTGAAATTCTCCAAGTGAGGTTCAGTAAGACTGACAGACCAGTTATTTGCAGTAAGAAAATACCATATATACTTGCCTATAAGCCAAACCTCAATTTTTTAACCGAAATACCAGGAAAAACAAGTCACCTGCGGATAAAACAACCTGCACTTTTCATGATATTTTGGTTTAAAAAATTGACGGCTCGGTTATCCACCGAAGGGTTTATATGCAAGTATTATTTGTTTGTTTATACCTGATGTGTTGTGGCCCAGGAGGAGCCGTTGCCGCTGCCACCAGACTCCGAGAGTGAGGGTCCCTATGAGTTGGCTCAGGAGGATGTGGAGGACCCTGGACAGGGTTCCGACTCTGAGCAGGGATCGGAGAGTCTGGTCGGCCACCAGGAGGCGCCTGAGGCATGGAGCAGCGGTGAGAGCCAGAGGAGGGGGGCTCCTGATGTCATGCCTTGGAGCAATGGGGAGGAGTCACGAGACAGTGAGTCAGAGATTAACAGGGAGTTCCTGGACGCTCGTTATCGCCGCGCCCATAGACACAAGGAGCGTGGGCATAGTTATCGGCGGTAAGGGCTCTCAGCTGTTGATCAGGAGACTCCTCTTCAGGCTATAAAAGGGTTGACTGTGGATACGCCCTTTGCAGCAGTCAACAAAGGACTCCTGCAAGAAGTCTTGGTCTTGAAACATAGCAAGCTGGATAGCTGCTTTCGTGTCTTGTCATTGTGAGCTTTGTCGTGGTGGTTTACTGCCACGGAACTTTCTGTCTGTTTGTAAAATAAACCCTGCTCATTTGTATTGTTCCGGAGCGTGTTCTGTGTGGGCGAAGGAGGAAGGGGGGGGTCAGAACACTGATATATGTGTATTATAGTTTTTTAAAGTATTGTTCTGTACACTCGCAGATAGGTCAATCTGCAGATAAGACATCGTTAGGAAACTTGACATATTACTTCTTTAAGTTCTCAGTTCTGCTTAAGGTAAAGGTTCCCCTCGCACATATGTGCTAGTCGTTCCCGACTCTAGGGGGCGGTGCTCATCTCCGTTTCAAAGCCAAAGAGCCAGCGCTGTCCAAAGATGTCTCTGTGGTCATGTGGCCGGCATGACTAAATGCTGAAGGCGCACGGAACACTGTTACTTTCTCCCCAAAGGTGGTTCCTATTTTTCTACTTGCGTTTTACATGCTTTTGAACTGCTAGGTTGGCAGAAGCTGGGATAAGTAACGGGAGCTCACTCCATTACACGGCACTAGGGATTCAAACCGCCTAACTGCCGACCTTTCTGATCAACAAGCTCAGCGCCTTAGCCACTGAGCCACTGCGTTCCTCACAGTTCTGCCTATGAAAGGTAAATATTCCATTAACGGAGGTCAACTAGGATCCAGCCCACTGAAAACTCTCCAAGTCAGATGCAGCCCTTATATTGCAGCCATCAAAGATTTCAAAGCAGACAATTTCGATGAAATATAAACTCAACAAATGAAATGAAACAAAGAAAATTTCTTTTAATTTCAGGACATGTCTAACTTTTTCCCTCCTTTTACTTCTTGCAATTGCCATTAAAACCAATTACCTTGAAAATTCCAATACGTTAAGGATCTCAAATGTTTCTTCTTTTCCTAGCTGGGATGATAACAGAATAAGACACAATTTAGTAAAAGAAAAACCAAAAATACACAAAGAACTGGAAGGAAAGCATTGTTTTTGAATATCCATATTAAAAATATATGTGTGAAAATAGCTCCCTCTGCTGGGCACAACCATGTACTTATATTACTAAGATCATGCCAAAAGGAATATTTTCTGTAACTCAACATATCGCCATTCCAGAATTAAGAATGCTATATTGAAAATTCCTTAAACTTTCTTAAAAGTTTTGTTCCTCCATTAAGATAGTTATAGGGTTATAGGGTTTCCTGCCTAGGCAGGGGGTTGGACTAGAAGACCTCCAAGGTCCCTTCCAACTCTACTATTGTATTGTATTATAATTGTCTATCTTTTTCTCAATGCATCTAAACACTTCTTCCACTTTTCTCTTAGGTTATGTTTTTGAGCTGTTTTTATTGTCAACTAGCTGATAACTTGCGATGCTGGGGTATTTATTTATAGGGGGGAAATGTCTGGATGAAACATAATTTCTTAATGTTGGCTTTTCCCCCTTATCAGAGGGAGCCCCCTTGTGGAGTACCATGAAGCCATTACCATGGCAATTCCTCTGTGCTGTATAGTAGAAACCATTTTAAGGAACAACAGGTTGTATCTTAACAGAACATCCCCCTCCCCGAGGGGTGTTAGGGGTGTCTTACCCCCACAGTATTTTTTTTCCAGACTGTAAGTCATCTGTGTACCAAGTTTGGTTGAAATTGCTCGAGGCGTTCCAGAATTATGCTAACACAGAACCTCAGAACCTGAGAGGCTATTATTGGAGAGGCTATAATACAATCCAAGACAGGATATCCATCTATGCACTTGGCCATTTCAAAATTAATTAATATGACATTTGAAAGAAATGCTCAAGAAACATGGGCATAAATGATTCAAGTGCAGACTTTTAGCTGAGCTTGCCAGAAGCACAATTTGGTAAGATTTCATTATTGCAACATCTCACCCTACAACTGGCAGGGTTAAAAAGAGTTTCCCGTTCTGATGAAGATTAGAATTGCTTTGCCAATGAACCATTTAGATCAGTGGCAAACCTAAACTCTGGCAAATTTAGGATGTGTAGATTTCAACTCCCAGAATTGCCACTGAGGTCCCCAGCCAGCTGAGGGATTCTGGCAATTGACGTCCACACATTTTAAAGTTGCCACGGTTTGAGAAACACTGAAATAGATGGATCTTCTCCAGGATATTTTGCTCTCTCTCGCCTTATTTCTCTGCAATATTTCCAGGACAGTCTTGTAGAAGAATTTGGGAATGATCTCACAATCCTTCCTTCTCACACACTCTTACCGCATCAATGATGACAGAGCGTGGTGTCCTCCCAGTGAAAACATAGCCAAGTTTTTTTGCTCCTTTGACTAAAGCGCTTTCATCTGAAGAAGAGAAAGTGTTTGCCATTACAGGAATAAAGTTGCATTCTTAAAAAAATAAGCAATAAAAAGACATTGCAGAGGTGCCTTTATGAAAACATCCTCCAATTCCCCAAACAGAAGAATTGTTGGTAGCGCAGTGGTTAGAGTGCAGTACTGCAGGCTACTTCTGCTGACTGCCAGCTGCCTGCAATTTGGCAGTTCAAATCTCACCAGGCTCAAGGTTGACTCGGCCTTCCATCCTTCCGAGGTGAGTAAAATAAGGACTCAGATTGTTGGGGGCAAGGGGCTGACTCTGTAAACCGCTTAGAGAGGGCTGTAAAAGCACTGTGAAGCAGTATAGAAGTCTACGTGCTACTGCTATTGCTAAACCTCTCAGGAGCCCACTCAAATCAGAGATATTTCAACAAAACATGAGTTCATTATCGTCATCACGCCTACCGTGTTTCCCCGAAATTACGACATGTCCTGATAATAAGGCCATGCCATATTTTTCCTGTGGGCAAAAATATACGGCCTCCCCCCAAAATAAGGCCCCTGGAAAAAAAAACCTCCAGCCAGGCAGAGCGCCACTCACCAACCTAATGATATCCCGAAGACGCAAAGCCTCAGGAGCCGGGGGGGGCAAAGGTGCTCACATTGCTTGACGCCTTGGGATACCGTTAGGTTGGTGGGTGGCGCTGTGCCCAGCTGAAGTGGGGGGTTGCCAGGAAGCTGCTCTCATGAGCAGCCGCCCGGCAACGCCCCTTTCCAGTCAGGCAGAGCACCACTCACTGACCCAGTAATATCCCAAAGGCGCTAAGCTGTGTGGCGCTCTGCCTGGCTGGAAAGAGAGGTTGCGCGAGCACTTGTTCTGCCTCCAGCTTGCGTGCCTCCCTGCCTCACCATGCCCAACTCTCCCTGCAGGGCTGGGCTAGGGCGTCGCCACAGCCCCGCTGCCACCGCCACCATGCTCCAAGCATAACTGGTTTCCAAACTCCGGAGATCTGCTGCCGAGTCTTCCCGCAGCTACCCACAACCATAGAGCTTAGTCCCAAAGCGGCTGCTGCCAGAAGACTCGGCAGCAGATCTCCGGAGTTGGGAAGCCAGTTATGCTCTGAGCATGGCAACAGCGGTGGCGGTGCCACGGCTGCGGCCTGGCCCAGCCCTGCAGGGAGAGTTGGGCATGGTAAGGCAGGGAGTCATGTGAGCTGGAGGCAGAACAAGTGCTTGCGCAACTTTCCCTGGAGTGGGGAGGGAATGGGGATTTTGCAGTAACCTTCCCCTGCCACACCTATCAAGCCACGCCCACAGAACTGGTAGTAAAAAAAATTTGAATCCCACCACTGATGGGTAGTCCTTAAATTTTTCATCCAGTGACAGGAGACTTGAAAAATCTTCAGGAAATCGCAATCAGGATGTTTCCAGGCAGAGGATACAGCACTGACACAACCTAAGGCTCAGACAATGAGCCCCAGAAGAGCCTCCACCTTCACAGTTTTGCAAAAATCTGAGATTGCAAAAATCAAACTAGGTAATATTTAGTTAAGTCCTTAGTTTCAAAAATGCTGGAAACACTCCCAGAGATACAGGTAGTTCTCGAGTTACGACCACCATTGAGCCGACAATGTATGGTGCTACGTGAAACAGTCATTAAGTGAGTTTTCTCCATTTTATGACCCCTCTGTGCCACAGTTGTTCAGTGAATCACTGCAGTGGTTAAGTTCGTAACACAGTTGTTCAGTGAATCACTGCAGTGGTTAAGTTCGTAACACAGTTGTTCAGTGAATCACTGCAGTGGTTAAGTTCGTAACACAGTTGTTCAGTGAATCACTGCAGTGGTTAAGTTAGTAACACAGTTGTTCAGTGAATCTGGCTTCCCCATTGACTTTGCTGGTCAGAAGGTTGCGAAAGAGGAATCACGTGACTCCGGGATCCTGCAACCGTCATAAATATGAAGCACTTGCGAAGCATCTGAATTTTGATCATGTGACCATGGGAATGCTGCAATGGTCGTAAGTGTGAAAAAGAGTCTTAAATCACTTTCTCCAGTGCCATTTAGTCTACTTGATTTATTTATTTCTAAAAACATTTCTGTACTGCTCCAATCATCACTCTTAGCAACTTTGAGCAAAATAGACCATACATTAAAATGGTTCCAAACCATCAAATAAAAAAGGAATTCTTTCAACATTGATTATATATTGTAGAGTTCTGGCAGTGACGTCAGAAGTTCTCTGCTTGTTTGCCGGCAACAGCCAAGCCGCGTCTGATTGGATAAGACGCGGCTTGGCTAAATGCGGGCAATCCCTGCTTTCTGATTGGCCTCCTTGCTTGACAGCTCCATATAAATAGCTGTCAAGCAGGGACAGCTCCCGCTTCTCTCCTGTATTACGCTTGTCACAAGTCTGTTGAATTAAAGCCTTTGAATTCTCCTCACGGCGTCTGTCTACTTCCTCGCCTATATAACATATATAATCCTAATGTCATATTACTTTAGAATGCTGTAGAGGTCATATTGGGACAAAGGTAAATCTAAAAAGAAGAGAAAAACTAAGGGGACCTTTCTCAGCCAATTCCAAACAGAATGCAAAACAAAATCTACCTCTTTCAAGCAAAGGTGAAATCTCTGAATCAAAGAAAAATGACTGTGGTTTCTTTTAGTGGGGTAGAGGACCAAGTTCAATTGAAGGACTCACTTAGAGCTCTGCATTTCTCAGTCCTATTTTTCATTGCCCTTGTCTTGCCTCCTGTGCAATCCTCATGTTGCCCACAGAAGCAAGCATAGGCCTGAAACTTCAGCTATAAAGAATATCTGGTTATTCTCTATCCGCATTGACCACAATGTTCTTATTCCTAATATTAGACTGCAGGAAGCTCCTGATCTTCACTCTAATAACACTAGTCTAGATCATAACTCTTGGCAACTTTAAGACTTGTGGATGTCAACTCCCAGAACTCCCCAGGCTGGCTGGGGAATTTTGAGAATTGAAATCCACAAATTTTAAAGTGGCCAAGGTTGGATACTGCTCCTCTAGATCAAGGCTCTCCAACTTTAGCAATATTAAGACTCGTGGACTCCAACAGCCTGCCAGCTGAAGAATTCTGGGAGTTGAAGTCCATGAGTCTTAACGTTGCCAAGGTTGGAGATCCCTGCTCTAGATGGTATGTGTATGAATGTGGGTACAGCAGTGGTGGGTTACCACCGGTACACCCCAGTACGGGCGTACCGGTGCCTGCCGGGAGCACCAGGTACTGTTCCAGTACGATGCTCCAGAGGGCCTGCCTGCCCATGCTCCTTAGCGGTATTTGAGCTCTTCGGCACTTCCGCACACAGAGTGTACTGCGCCTGCGCAATGCCCTACCACGAAGCAGGAACATCACAGAGGCATCACAGGAGGCAAGGACACATGCGCGCGCTGCACGCATTCATATGGAGGACGCCGGGATTCAGAACCCACCACTGGGGTACTGTAAATATAAATTCAACCCAATCTGTCTTGTGTCCTAGATAAGATTCCCTCGGCCCCTTGTCCTTTTCAATGGCTCTTTGTATCAATGAAAGGGTCAGTAACTAACCTGGAGAGGAGGCCTGGTAGATAATGGTGTTTTCATGTCTTTCTGGCACAACAGTGTGACACACAGCCAGCAGAGTGAGGAATTCTTTGATGTGCATCGCTGTGGGCTGAAATGCAAGGGCCATGTTAGTCCAATGAATATGACCTGTGACATTGTGGGGAAAAAGTTCAATTTTCCTGTTAAGAGACAGAGAGCAAATAAAAAGTGACTGGATGCTACTTCCCCTCTGCTATTTTTCAAAACCATAATTACATTATGCAGCTTATTGGATTTTCGCCAAGTAAAATCCAATAAGCTGTATAATATAATTATCTAAGGTAACAAGGTAAGGGCAGCTTTGCCAGGTGAGATCAGTCCTCCTCTTTGTTCCTTGCCTTCTCTTGCCTTCATTGTTCATATGGCAAGAATATCACCTATCCTCCTGACACAGGCCCTCAGCGAAAGCTCGGTCTGCTAACACAAAACAATCCACTTTTCCCAGCAAAGCCAGGCCTGGAGAGACATCCCATAATTTCCCTACATTACAGTGAGATCAATTATTTAATTTGCTTTTGTCTATGTTCACAATTTACAATAGATTCCATCCACCCAATTTTCTGAGAACAATGAGGGCAATTTTATCGCATCGGCTCTTCTACACAGCTGCTATTCACCCTTTGATGGACAATGAGCAGTGATGCCTTATTTATTTTACTGCTGAATATCAAGCCAAATGGTTTAAACCATGACCTCAGAGTTATCTCTAAATACCAGCCATGGAAAGAGGGATGGATGGAAGATTCACTCACATGGAAATAATCCCCTCCCCCCAAAAAAAGTGATGGGTCACATGGTTTCTCTCTAAGCTATCCACTAAGCATATTAGTGCAACACGCTAAGCCTGGCTTAAGGCAAATCACATTTATAGCACTTACACCCAGAGAGGGCATTAGATTATAGAGCAGCGATGGCGAACCATTTTTGGCTCGCGTGCCACAAGTGGGGGGAGCGCAGGGGGGTCGTGTGTGGGCATGCCACACCCATAATGCAACGCGCAACCCCCCCAGTGCGCATGCGTGCACAACGCGCGACCCCCCCATTTTTACATGTTTTTTTCGCCCTCCCCAGGCTCCAGAGGCTTTATAGGAGCCTGGGGAGGGCGAAAAGAGCCTCCCCCGCCTCCCCGGAGGCGCTCCGGAGGCTTCAGGGACCGTCCGGAGGCTTCCCTGAAGCCTTCGGAACGCTTAAAACCACCCTCCGAGCAAACCGGAAGTGACTTGACAAATGGCTCCACGCGTGCCATAGGTTCGCCATCACTGTTATAGAGCAAATCACAGCCAAATGTCATTTGCTGGGCACCATCTCTATCAGCCAGAATCCTGTCATATTTGCATCTGAGCTTTTCCCCACTCTCTTGGTTTTTAAATTTTCACTTCCCTGCATACTTAGGAAAGTGAAAACAAAGGAGCGTGGGAAAATAACATTGTTTCAGCCAGAGAAGCACTATTCATGGCTATTCGGATTCTTATTTCTAGGTCTGGAGACCAGAAGGAGAGACTAATAGCCTTACTTCAAGGTAGAAGACACAAATGCCATGGCCAAGGTAAATTGAGCTATTGTAAACTAAGAGTATAACTGTGATAAAAGTACTTTCGATTAACCACAAGTTAACTCATGATTTCCAGTTAGTACATATCGCACTAGGGGGAACCATGCCATAGTTTAGAGTGTGATGTGATATAGATCAGGGGTGTCAAACTCAAGGCTTGCGGGCCAGATCCAGATCCTGCAGGGCCACCCTGGAAGCAGTGAAGGACCAGCCCGCGATGCCTCTGCCAGAGAAAATAGGCCCCCCAATCTCTGTTTTCGGCTGGGACGGCCTCCTGCAACCTTCTGCCAGCAAAAATGGAGCGGCTCTCCCGAGCTCCGTTTTCACTGGCAGACGGTTGCAGGAGGCCATCCCAGCCGAAAACGGAGATTGGGAGCCCTTTTTTGCTGGAAGAGCATTTGGGCCACCACAGGCGCCCCTGACACAAGCGAGGTCAAGCTGGCCACACCCATTCTGGCCATGCACACTCCAGCTGTGCAAGGTCAAACACAACCCTGATGCGGCCTTCAATGAAATCGAGTTTGACACCCCTGATGTAGATCACAGAGGAAAGCTATTGAGGCCACAAATGAATAATTCACACCCGTGTTTTATGAACGAGTCAATGGCTGCAATATAGATCCTAGCAATAATTCATGGGAAAATTCTGAAGAAAGTCCTTACATGTTCAGCCTCGATGTTCTGCAGCAGTCTTGGATCATCAAATTCACAAGATTCACTAATAGGAGGTGGAAGCTGGCTAAGAATATAATAAAAAGGGTGATAAGATTCATGAACAGGTGCATTTTTATTAAATACATATGGTATTGTAAAGGATGAGTCCAATAATCAAATACAGATAGTCCTTGAATTACGACCAGAATTCAGCCCAAAATTTTTTTGTTAAGTAAAACATTTGTACAGTGAATTTTGCTCCATTTTACGACATTTCTGGTCCCAGTTGTTAAGTGAATCTGGCTTCCCACATTGACTTTGCTTGTCAGAAGGTTGCATGACCCCGGGATGCTGCAACGGTCATAAGTATGAACTAGTTGCAAGCATCTGAATTTTGATCACATGATCAGGGGGATGATGCAACAGTCATAATTCTGAAAAACGGTCATAAGTCCCTTTTTCAGTGCCGTTGTAACTTTGAAGAGTCACTAAATAAACTGTTATAAGTCGAGGACTGCCTGTACTAGATACATTTATCTGTCGGTTTTTTAAAAAAAAATCAGAAGAGTCATTACAATGATAATCAAACTTTCCTAACGATATGGTCTTTTGTTTTCAGAGTTATCTCCTCTTTCATTCCATGGCATGTTTCATTGCCTTTATTTATTTCTTCATCTACTTTGCTTTCCAGTTAGGTTGAACTCAAACCTCTATTTTTATTTTATTCATTTTAATAAGAAAATTTATACGGCCACCCAACACACTCTCTTAGCCAGCAGTTAAATTTCTGAGAATTGAAATTTAACACACCAGAAGTCCTTAAGACAGGGGAGAGTATCACAAAAGAATAGAAGTCCCCTTTCTTCTCCAAGGTCCCTCCTGCATGTACTGTATGTTTTCCTATTGTTCAACCTCCAAAAAACCCCAACAGTACATCACCCAAAAGTGCATAATCTTAAACCATCTTAAATGTAAATGTAAAAGTTCCCTACACACATATGTGCTAGTCTTTCCCAACTCTAGGGGGCGGTGCTCTTTTCCGTTTCAAAGCCGAAGAGCCAACGCTATCCGAAGACGTCTCCGTGGTCATGTAGCTGGCATGACTTAATGCCGAAGGCACGCAGAGCGCTGTCACCTTCCCATCGGTGGTCCCTATTTTTCTACTTGCATTTTTTACGTGCTTTCAAACTGCTAGGTTGGCAGAAGCTGGGACAAGTAACGGGAGCTCACTCCGTTACACAGCACTAGGGATTCGAACCGCCGAACTGCTGGCCTTTCTGATTGACAAGCTCAGCGTCTTAGCCACTAAGTCAACTGACCCATCTAACAGGCCTACAATTACAACAATTACACGTTACCGGTACCCAATATTAATTTACCTGAAATCTTCTGATGAACATTCCCTTGCCAGTTCCGGGAAGTGACTAAACAGGAAGAGAAAAAAAAGAGATGCAACTGATGGTATACCTATACCAATTAGAAGGAAGGTACTGCTGAATAAATGATATGTCACTCTCCAAAGATGCCTCTTCCATGCAGGTACAAGGGAATAAATTATAAGCATGCATAAATATTCTATAGAATCAAACCTTTGCTGCTGCCTAGAAATTGGACAAACGTTACAATTCTGTGCCTCTGGCTACAATTAATGCAACTTCCTTCTTGAAAATTGCTCAGAATTGCAGCTACAACATACAGTAGGTGGTTTTCGACTTACCATCACAATAAAATTTATCATTAATCAATGCAGTCAATAAGTAGCAGAATTACAGACTTGGAAGGGACCTTGGAGGTCTTCTAGTGTCTAGTCCAACTTCCTGCTCAGGCAGGAAGCCCTATACCATTTCAGATAAATGGTTGGTCCAATCTCTTCTTTAAAACTTCTAGCATTGGAGCATTCACAACTTCTGGAGGCAAGTTGTTCCACTGATTAATTATTCTAACTGTCAAGGTATGTCTCCTTAATTCTAGGTTGGTTCTCTCCTTGATTGGTTTCCATCCATTGTTTCTTGTCCTGCCGTCAGGTGCTTTGGAAAATAAGTTGACTCCCTCTTCTTTGTCCCTTAGATATTGGAACACTGCTATAATGTCACCCCAGTCTTTCTTTTCATTAAACTACATATACCCAATTCCAGCAAATGGTCTTTATATGTTTATATGTATCTTTATATGTTTCAGTCTCCAGTCCCCTAATCATCTCTGTTGTTCTTCTCTGCACTCTTTCTAGAGTCTCAACATCTTTTTTACATTGTGGCAATCAAAACTGAATGCAGTATTCCAAGTGTGGCCTTACCAAGTCATTATAAAGTGGCATTAACACTTCACGTTATCTTGATTCTATCCCTCTGTTGATGCAGCCTAGAACTGTGTTGGCTTTTTTGGCAGCTTTTGCACACTTACTGGCTCATATTTAAGTGGTTGTCCACTAGGACTCCAAAATCCCTCTCGCAGTTACTACTATTGAGCCAATAATATATTGAGCCTATACTATACCTGTGTACAAGTAAGGCATCATGAAATCGCACATGATTTTACAACTTTTTTTTTGCCATAGTTGTTATGTGAATCACAGTGGTCATTATGCAAGACATCATGTAACCACAACTTGAGATTCTCCCTGTTGGAATTCTTTGGCTGCGCTGGTTGTAAGCTGGCTGAGGATGCTGCAAATGGTGAACATGTGACCATGGGATGCTGCAACTATCATACATGAGTGATAGTACACAGGTGCCCAATTCGCAATCATGTGTCCCCGGTGAATGCTGTGATGGTCAAAAGTGAGTGGACCAGTTGTAGATCACTTTTTTCCCAACACCATTTGTAATTTTGAATGTTTCTTAAACAAATAATTCTAAGTTGAAAACTACCAGTGATACATTCAACAGAATTGCGGGGGAGTTAAGGTTCTGAAAATGCAAGGGTAACATCAACTCTCTACCTGGAGTTGCACAATATATTAGCAAAAACATGACCCTACGACCATAGAGAGTCACAATAGGCAAACAAACCTAATGGTACATTTCACTTTTGTCTGTCATGTGAACTCAAATTGATTAATTTAGGAAACAATGAAGGCAAGTGTTAACCTGTTGTATTAATTCCACCAAAGTAGTCTCTACTGCCTATTTTTGTACATCTAACAGAAGAAAAGCAATCCTACGCAATCATATTTTGTATGCATTATATTAGCAATAGCAAAAGCATTTAAACTTATATACCGCTTCATAGTGCTTTTACAGCCCTCTCTAAGCGGTTTGCAGAATCAGCATATTGCCCCCAACAATCTGGGTCCTCATTTTACCCAATTCAGAAGGATGGAAGGCTGAGTCAACCTTGATCCGGTGAGATTTGAACTGGCGAACTGCAGCTAGCAGTCAGCTGAAGTAGACTGCAGTACTGCACTCTAACCACTGGGCCCCTCGACTCAAACTGTATTTTATGTTTGCACTTCCACCTAACAATACACCCAGGTTAACAATTTTGGAACATCTGACGCCATTAGACATGTTAATTTCAGCATATGGTGAAATTGTATTGTTCTTTGCTGGAGGTGGGTAGATTTTGCTACATTAAAGTATGAAATTGTTGATTTTCTATCTCCAAAATTAACAATGTTGTAAGTAAAATGAAAACGACTAGAAAACTATAGAGTTACAATCCCACACATGCAATGTAAGACAATATGAATCTAATAAAAATGACTCCTTAAGTTTATAAAGCAAATAAAAATATGGTACGTACCCATATGTTACTCCAGCAATACTACATTTCTTAAAATTCATAATATTGCATGTTAAGGTGCCTGTTTTATCAGAGAATAGATACTTAACCTAGGAGACAAATGATATATACTATTATGAATGAAACAAAATAGAAAACCTTTGAGAAAACTGGAAATTAGAACAGTTCTAAAGTGTATCGTCAAAATCAATGTCTGAGATAAATGGACAAACAAACAATGAGATCTTGATTGATTTAACTATTATTTAACACGCTTTTCCCCAAACAGGGCTTTCAGATTTGCCAAGTATCCAAAGTGACCAGATTGGCTGATTTTGGGAAATGAAGTTTGAAGTTTATTTGATTTATAGACCGCCCCCTCTCCCCAAAGGGACTCGGGGCGGTGTACAGACATCTCATTAAAAACTGTATACAAAAACAAATACCCTTAAATTCCCATAAAATCGAAATGCCATCAACACATATCAATATATGCCATCAACACATATCAATATATGCGTTGGTGGGCTTCAAAATTTTTAGCAAGGGGTTCTCTGCCCAGTTGCTGGATGTGGCCATGGTGGGTGTGGCCTAGTCGGCTTCCTGCACCATGTTGGGGGAGGCGTTTTTGCCCTCCCCTGGCTCTGGAGGCTTTCAAGCCCCTGGGAGGGTGACAACAGCCTCCCAGGCTCTGGAGGCCCTTCCTGAACTTCCAGTAGGCCCATTTTTTGCCCACCCTGAACCTCTGTGTGTGCCCTACACTTATCTGCATCGAAAACGGACCATGTGTGCAGGGTGGAGAGGGAGGGGCCAGCCAGGAGTGACATTTGGGGGTTCTCCGAACTGCACAGAATCTTAGTTAGAGGTTCTCCCGAACCCCGCAAAACCCCAGCAGCCCACCCCTGAATATATTCCAAATACATTTTGGGAAAGGCTTAGTGACCAGCTCTTCAACTAAATATGCATCCAAGCAACCATTTGCAAAATGTACAGCAACTCATCTTAGCCAAGAGCTTAGTATACAACTGTACAGAAGTGATTCAGAAACTTGACTTGTAGGAGGCAGGATGATACACAGATTCCGAATTAAATATACAGTCTAATGAATAAGAACAAGACTTCCTTGTTAGATTGCTGAATGAAAGTCCGGAAAGACTCAGGTTTAAAATTAACCCCCAGCAGTCTTTTTCTCACAGAAATTCTGTGTAAATTACAGCCGAATCAATTATTCAGTCTGTTTTTGTCTTTCTATGTTCACAACATTGAATTTTGCTTCAAATTTATTGAAGGAGATAAAAATAAAATAATGTAAATGCATTACTTTTGTGAAATGAGTAACTGGTGTAAGAAATCATATAGTTTCCCTGAAAAATGCCACATGAAAAATTAAAAGGCATTGAGATAATGAAGTCTTGTTCAGACAGATATTAAAGGTAAAGGCTAAAGGTTCCCCTCGCACATATGTGCTAGTCGTTCCTGACTCTAGGGGGTGGTGCTCATTTCTGTTTCAAACCCAAAGAGCCAGTGCTGTCCGAAGATGTCACCATGGTCATGTGGCCAGCATGACTAAATGCTGAAAGTGCACGGAACGCAGTTACCTTCCCACCAAAGTTGGTCCCTATTTTTCTATTTGCATTTTTTACATGCTTTTGAACTGCTAGGTTGGCAGAAGCTGGGACAAGTAATGGGAGCTCACCCCATTACATGGCACTGGGGATTCAAATTACCAAACTGCTGACCTTTTGATCGACAAGCTCAGTCTTAGCTACTGAGCCACCACGTTCCTTACGCAGATATTAAGCTTCGTATAAAGAATCTAACATAGACTTAAGTCCAACTAACTGTTTTATAATCAGTAGTGTTATTAATTTACCAAGCTACATGAAAACAAACACAATTCTCATTAGATAAATGCCTACTGGAATATATGATGCAGAGGGGGACTAGGAATAGCTCAATCACATAACTAGCAAGGGCCAATAATATGGGTTGATGAAAAGTTTAGTTAAAAATTGAAAAGTCACAGATATTCCCCACTCTTATTACAAGCTCTGGCTGGATTAATCTTACAGATTGCCATTAAAAATCAGATGCCTGCAAATCCATCTCAAACTGATTCATGGATTAAATGTATGGAACAGCCCTTTTTTGTTATGGTGCCATCCCATATCCTTACCTGGCCAAGTTCCTCGTTAAGATTTGAAGTTCTGGCCATTGCAGGTGTATCAGTTTCAGTATAATACATATCTATGTCCTGAAAAAAAGCAGAAAACCATAATCCTTGTATGCTAGGTTTATACTGTTCTGTTTATAATGTGTACATTATAATTATTTTTTAAAAACTTAGTCACTCATAAAAGTTAAAAGAGCAAGCAAACAAGCAAAAAAGACAAAAGACAAAAATAATTGGTACAAGAACACAGTAAGTCAGGGGTGTCCAAACTTGGGAACTTTAAGACTTGTGGACTTCAACTCCCAGAATTCCCCAGCCAGCATGGGGAATTGGCTGGTTGGGGAATTCTGGGAGTTGAAGTCCACAAGTCTTAAAGTTCCCAAGTTTGGACACCCCTGCAGTAAGTGAACAAAGGGAATAACAAGACGGTATCAGCATATCTTTTGATTAGAAAGTAGAAAACATTGACATCTCTTTTAATCAAAATCCCTGAAACCAAGACATACTTCCTGACACCAAAGTGCAGCATAGATTGTGATGGGTCAAATGGCACGTTTGTTCCTTAACCAAGCAATCATAGTCATTCAAATGTTGCATATTTCACTCAAGATTGGAACCATTTTTGTGCAATTTCTGCATATTTTAAACAGTTTCAACCTGGCTCAGTAAATTATAATTAGCTGGAGAGACGGAAAGCTGCCTGCCCCAGGCCCTTAAATTCAAGAAATCTGTATTTATTTTGCATTTATGTTGGGCTTCGTTGTTAACCCCATAAACTATACTTATTTTTAATTATTAAAAATCCTACTTCGGCTCTCCTTCCAATTTAAGAATCACATTGGATAGGGTGATATAAGTGCCACATATTTACAAATTTTACTACTATTAGAAGACTAATAACGTAATATTTATTTGTCTGTCATTGTTGTGCTGTTAAATTAAGTTGCATTTAATTGTACATACCCAATTTATAAAAAGAGCCTGAGTAAACTTCACAACTTCCAGAGTCACCAGTAGACTGATGGGAATGAGGTTGTTGTACAAGATTATAAAGGTGAGTAGATTATATCCAAAATTAGTGGATCGGACTTCTATGGGCCAAAACAGATGAAGAACAAGTTAGAGAAAGAGAAGATACATTTGCTATGCACATATGATTGTGTAATGCCCAAAGTAGTGGAATACATAGATTCGGAAACTGTGCTATCAATTCATGTAACAAAAAGGAACATTAAGAAACAAGATTTCTGAATTTACAAAGATTTCACTATTGATCTTGCATTGTATGAATTAACAATTTCATGTGAAGCTTTTTAATACATTTCTACTAAGATCCAAAAACAATAAAAAACTTGTATCTAATATTTGTATATTGCAGGCAGGGCTGAACAGCCTGCCAATTACTTAAAATACCAGATAAATCATGGTGACAAGTAGAACAAGAGAGAATGTGGAGTGTATATCTCATTTCTGATTCATTTCATCCTGAGATTCAATTGTGTTCATGTTGACACAATATAAGGGAGTGGACTTCTAAAATACTTCTAAAATATAAAATAATAGGGGAAGAATGGTGTGTTTTGAAATGCTAATCCATTCTTTTAAGGTGGCCAATTATACACCCAAAGGGATGTAATATCTTTGAGTAATTTTATATATAATTTGGTGCTTCGGGTGTTTTTAAGTAGAAAAGTGAAATAAAATATTATCAATGCATACTGTATTTGGAAAGAATTACTGTAATCTGAATAGTAAGAAAGGGTCTACTCAATCAGCTGCCCAGGTATAATCCACTGATGGGGAATTATAAAGCTTGTGTTGTTTTCTCATTTTGAACCAAATACAGACCAAATGGTTCTTCACTTAAAGGATGTCTTGAAACAAGTTCTACTCTTTGTTTAAAAAAAAAGGTACCTCCCATTTTTACAACCATTTTTCACTCAAAAGATAAACCGATATCACTCCAGTGAAGATTATTCAGTGAACATATTTGAGAAGATCCTTCACCACTACCAATGGCCCTCAAATGATGCCAGTTTCTACAGATATTTCAGCATTCAGCACAGATGCCTGCAGCTTCGAAAGCTTCAGAAAACATTTGTCTGAAATGGTATCGGGTCAAAAGTGTATTGAGCAAGGAGATGGACTAGAAGATCTCCAAGGTCCCTTCCAAGTCTGTTATTCTTCTTCAGGAGTGTCAAACTGGCGGGTCTCTTGGGCCAGATGCATCACGCACAGGCCACGCTCACCTCAGCTCCGTGAAAGGGAAAAACATCACGAAATGTCACGTGATGGCAACGTGACATGACGGGTTTGACACCCGTGTTCTACTTCATGTGAAAAGTTGCAAACTTACATGCAGGTCACTGCTCTGCTTTATGAAGTTTTTCTCCTGCAGAGGAGAAAAATACATCTGGTTCTCTGCAGAGGATGGTACAACTGAGGAATTTCAAGGGTTGTTTGGTCTTTTCCAACTCACAAAATGCCTTTTATGAGTGGTTTAATTTTACTATCCAAACTAGGTGGGAAAATGTAGGCCATGGAACAGGGAGAGCAGCTGGGGAGAAGAGTTTATCTAATTTGGAATAAAAAAGAGGTTTATGGAAGGATGTGGGGACTGTAGCAGCGGAGTGAGAACTGTGCAGCATGGTTCTAGCTCTATGTGCTTAACCACAGGACCGTGATGGCTAACCTATGGTTTTTGGGTCTCTGCCGCACATAGACGGGGGCCGGGATGCATGTGGGAGATACGTGCGCATGCATTCATACATAAGGGGCATGGGGAGTATGGGGTTTGCAAGCGCATGTATGGGGATGCAGTGCATGCGAGGATTTGTGCATGCATATGCTGGGGGCACGCTGGGGGGGTATGCACACTGCATTGCATTATGGGTGTGTGCATGCGCTTTCGGCACGCGGCAACAAAAAGGTTAGCCATCACTGACACAGGAGGTTTGTAATTGGTATACCACTAATAGGCAGAGATTTATCTCCCAATCCATAAACCATATACTAGGAGAGGTGGGAGAGTTAAGATAAATGAAATAACTTTTTCACACAACACAGTTACATTGCGGTATTCACAATGGGATGTTTAAACCAATATATTGAGGCTCAGACTACTATTAGCCATGATGGCCCTAAATTCCCTCCACAATCAGCAATAATAAATGTCAGGTACTGAGAAGCAGGGGTGGCAGGGTGAATTTCAGTTAAAGGACATTCTGTCAAACTGGCGGCCTGTGGGCTGGAAGTGTCACATGCAGGCCACGCCCATCCCATCTCCGCAAAGGCAAAAAAAGTCACAATACATCATGATACGTCATGTGACGTGATCGAGTTTAACACCTGTGTTCTATGGGTTCTTCCATGAAGCATAACATTAGACTATCTGGAAATTGGTTTGATCCGCTGCAAGTGGGAACTTCAGATGTTACTAGATCTATCACTTTGATCATGCCTGTATAGTCAAAAAGCAAATACAGTTTGATTTCCTTTGGCTCTCTTTTCGTGAACTTGCTTCATTGCCTCCTTTAAATATATCTGTTCTGACCTAGGCTTCCCCAAAAAGCACGAGGCAGAGTCCTGGTCCCGACAAACCCCTTTTATTAAACGAATGTGAATTCTTCTCATTCACATTCAGCAAAGCCTAGCAAACAGTCTTTCAAAGGAGTAATTGTGACTACAGACTTTATCTATCTTGGAAAGCTGCCATGTAAATATTTTCCAAATGAGGTGCTGTGCAAGGAAAGACTGGGCACAGAGTCTCTGAGATTCAGGGACAGATTTTCACACTCCTGAAACGAATCTAATGAACGAACAAATGAAATGTTTCCTGCAAAAGCCCACTCCTCTTTCGCTCCTCTTTTATTTCCTACGGGAGGTCCTAATCACCTTCTACCTGTGACTTTACTCCCAAGTCGACCATGATTTCTGAATTGCTCTTTTCTTCTGGCAGCTCTGCGCATGCACACACTGGGATCAGGCTCTAGCTGTTTCTCTGCCTCACTGCTGTCTAGCTTGGTAGGCACCTAATCACTGCCAGATGGCCTCGTCCCCGTCTCTGCCTCCGATGCAGAGCCCTCGTCAGAGCCTTCCCCAGCCTCCAGGACTGGCCCATTCTCCTCCCCAACCTCCTCACTGTCCATCTTTGCTGCCAGCTGTGCTGGCCGGCCACAACAATATCTACCTTCTATAGTTAAGAAATAGATTGTCCTTATCTCCCCTCTCCTTTTCTTTTGCTTTGGTCTAATTTTGGCAGGATGTATTCTTGCCCAGGAGAGAGAAAAAAAGAGCAGCTAGGTTCTGTTATGATGTTATGTTACAAACATTACACCTATTGAAGCTAGTCCGGCTAGCAGCAGCTCTATAGCAGATGAGGCCTACTGTCATCTGTGATTGTATCCAGACAAAGAGTGACTGACCTGAAACAGCAGACGACATAGTAGAGCATACAATGAACAGTGCCTATCACAACCAATAAGACATTTTGTCTCGTTACAGAAAAGGTATTCATTTATTGCTATTGTCTGCATCACAAAAGCTTACCATACGCTATTCAGTCTCCCCATGAAATATAATCGGGAAGAGCTGCAAATCATTTTGTGTGGGCTTTTGTGTCCACATAGTGGCATTTAAGACCCTGCATAACTCCTTTGTGTTAAATCTGAGGGAAGCTGGCCAAGGACCAGGAGAGAAATCCAAGGAATCACTGAAGGAAAGAAGACACACTGACCCCTTTGTCAATATAGCAAGAGGTAGACCAGGGTGGAGATACTGTGAAAGTCCACAGACAACTATGAATACCTTATTTAAAGTGTGGCGGGGTACAACTTCATTACAGTCTGCCTTCCTGTTTTGAAGTTTTTTGATGACAAGTTCATATCCACTGAGCGACAGCTTGGGGTAGTGATTAAGGTGACAGGCTAGAAACTGGGACACTATGCTTTCTAGTCTTACCTTAACACAAAGGCAACTGGGCATTTTGGTCCAGTTGGTCTCTCTCAGCCCTAAGAAGGATGCGATAGTAAACTACTTCTGAAATCTTTCCAAGAAAACTACAGGGACTTGTCCAGGCAGTTGCCAGGAGTCAGCATTGACTTAAGGTAAAGGTAAAGGTTCCTCTCGCACATATGTGCTAGTCATTCCCGACTCTAGGGGGTGGTGTTCATCTCCGTTTCAAAGCCAAAGAACCAGCGCTGTCCAAAGGCTTCTCCGTGGTCATGTGGCTGGCATGACAAAACGCCAAAGGCCCACGGAACACTGTTACCGTCCCACCAAAGGTGGTTCCTATTTTTCTACTTGCATTTTTACATGCTTTTGAATTGCTAGGTTGGCAGAAGTTGGGGCAAGAAACGGGAGCTCAGTCCATTATGCGGCACTAGGGATTCGAACCGCCAAACTGCTGACCTTTCTGATCAACAAGCTCAGAGTCTTAGCTGCTGAGCCACCGCATCCCTAGCATTGACTTACACCAGGGGTGTCCAAACTTTTTGCAAGGAGGGCCAGATTTGGTAAGGTGAAAATGTGTGGGGCCGATCATTCAGCCTGACATTCTTTGAACCCTTAACATTAAATGCAAATTGACTACCGTATTTTTCGGAGTATAAGACGCACCAAGAATTTGAAGACGCAAATTAAAAAAAAGTTTTTGCACTCTCCCAAAAATGGCTCATTTTTCACGAAAATGGGCCTTTTTTTTTAAAGAGCATGAATAGCCTTTAAGAGGCTTCTAGAGTGCTCCTGGGGGCTGGGGGGGGGGGCAAAGTTGAGCAAAAAATGGCCTGTTTTTTGCTTATTTATGCCCTCCACAGCCCCCAGGAGCACTCTGAAAACCTCCTAAAGGCTATGCGCAGCCGTTTTGGTGAAGGGGGCAGAGTTTTGGGAGGCAAAAAATGCTGTATTCAGTATATAAGATGCACCCAGATTTTTAGCCTCTTTTTTGAGGGGAAAAAGATGCATCTTTATACTTCGAAAAATATGGTATTTTATGAAAGACTAAACAAATAACTCCAGTGGGGAGAAGAGGCTGCGGGCCGCTTGAAATTTGAAAAAGGGCCACATTTGGCCCCCGGGCCGCACTTTGGACATGCCTGACTTACACACATATAAATTGCCTGATTGGGACAGTCTATAAATACTGTACCACAGACACATATAGACACCTTCAGAAAAGCCACACCCTTCTGACAGCCATTTTGAGAATAGGACAGTTGCCCTCTGCCCCGCCACGGTAGACTTTTTCTTAAAGCATTGAAAAATACCAATTGGGACCTCTGCTTTATTTTGTTAGTGAAATTCCTTCTTCTTCTTCTTTCCAACTAATTGAAAACTTGAAAACTGCCTCTACGTTGGCTGAAGCTATATTTGCTCTGAAACACTCATTCTTTTCTATTTTTTTATTAAATCAAACAATGGCTATCATGTTTCAGGCCTCTTCTATGCAATATCCCTACTACATTTAATCTGAGAAGATAAACCAGTACTATGCCAAAAGGAAGTCAAACTTAGCTCTGCTCTGACTGCACATGTAACTTTACACTCTGATCAAATTAGACAACCCACACAATGAGTGCAGGTGTTTTTCGTTGGCACAAATCCATAGCTAGTTCTTTCAGACTAAAAACACAGACCAGTAAGAGGGATGCAATACACCAAATTGTAAGTGAATGGGGTTTTGGAGATCCAGATCGTATTTACCATTTACATGGAGGGGAAAGTAAGGCAGCTGGTTTGCACTAAACTTCAGATGCTTTTTGGTGGGTGGATCGATTTGAAGAATCTTAAATTGGAAATGATGTTTTTTGTTTCAAGATAAGAGCATATTTATGGACATCCAGTCTTTGCTCACCATTGGAATCAAAGTACCAAATGACTTCTCCATGTGTTCTGTTCCATAGTAAGGCACCCACAGAACTCACTAAAGCCATGACGAGAAGGATGCAAAACAAAATGAGAATCTGCATATTGGTAACTTTTTCTACATTTGATCTCTTCAGTGGAGCTTTGGTTGAATTCTGGAAAGGAACAGCCACATAATTGCAATGATTAATTGTGCTCACACACACAAAAAGAGTAATAAAAATAAGATGAAATTACAGCCAGACATTGTAAAAGACTCACATCCATTACTAAAAACAGAAGCTGCGTTTCTCTTCATCCTTTCCTTCCATGACAGCTATCAATTTAAAACACAGAATGCCGCCTGCTTTGTACTAGTAGCCAGTCTTCTCCAATCCAGTGGCTTCCAGGTGTGTTGTATCAGATAGTTCAACACATCTGGATAGCATCAAACTGGGGAAAGTTGAAATAGACATTCTAAAGGAGAGAAGACTAGCTGTGTTCACACAACACATTTAACCAGATCGGTTGCAAACCTTCTGGTTCAGGGGTGGGTTCTAGCTGGCGTTACTGCTGGTTCGTTTGTGGTCACGCTTTGCGCGCGTGCATGCACAGTTCAATGGAAATTGTCCTGCACAGGCACAGATTACCCAAAAATGATGGTGGCAGCAGCGGTGGCAGCTGGGGAAGTGGTTCAGGGGCGTGGACAGCCTGGGTCACTGCCAGTTCTGCGACCCAGGCCAGCATACCACTACCGGTTCAGCTGAACCGGTAGGAACCCACCTCTGTTCTGGTTGCATTTCCACAACTGCTAATCTTTGTTTTTTTTTATTGCTCAGCTTGTACTGCAAAGTCAACCTACTATTTGTGGTTCACTATATATTGTGGAAATGTGGACAGCAGATTAATTCGTTAACCAGTCAAGTATCTTCTGGAATGCAGTTCGCGAGATGAGAGTGATTATGCATCCCTGCAGTCTGTAAGTAGTAGCAGTAAGTAGTAGCAGAATGAGCATCATCTCCTTTAATTAAAGGAGATATTAAAGACCTTGCTGTAATTGGAAACACAGTCCCTAATTATTTTAACATTTTAACTATAGCTTGCCATTTACTAGCCAATCTATTAAGATTACATATCTATTGCTCTGTGGGCACATACATATATACTCTGCAAACATAGTTGTATTTTCTCCAAAAAGTTAAACACCACAATCTTCTAATTTCTATAAACTTCTGCACTATTATAATCACAGCTATTAGAGCTCAGTCTAAAACAAGGGTGTAAAACTCGGGATGACACATCGTCACGTGATGTATCACAACTCTTTTCCCCTTCGCTAAACTGGGGTGTGGGCGTGGCCAGCACATGACACATCCTGCCCACAGGCCGCGAGTTTGACACCCCTCATCTAAAACAAACAAATATGCAAAATGTACAATAAATCTGCCAACTGAAAGTTATTGTACCTAATGTTACCATTTTTCAATGCACAATTTCAAGTGTTGTTTTTAACTTTTAATATCCTGCATGACTGAGAACTTCATTCTCTCTCTAAGCCAGATCTGATCAGTTTGAGTTGGTTTTAACACTGATATTAACTGCTTCCATGACATTTTTATTCTTTATGGTATGTTTCATTTTTTTTATTCTCATTAGCCTTAGATGCCACATAGGCAAAAGAAAAGTAGGATCTAAGTGTTAAAATACCCAAATAATTAAACAATAAAGATATATTTGAAATCATCGCTGGACTTCCCAACAGAAACATGTTAAGACTTACAAACAGATCAACAAATACTTACCTGCATAAGTTTCGTGTCATGTCCTGTGTAGACAACTATTCCTAAAACCCACTGAGTGTTCCTTATTTGTGCACCTCTTAGTAAGATCTGATCAGGTCCAATTGGAACTGGACTGATGAGATAGAAGAGAAAACGGAAGATAGACGTTTATAGTATAATAAAAAACAAAATATAGGTTTTTTAAATATACTCATTAGAGCAGCAGAAGTAGTAGCTATTTATTTTATTTATTATACAAATTTATATAATCACCCAAGTGGCTATACAAATAAAGTCTATTTGGGGGAAGCCAGGTAGCTTACAAAATTTAAAAATTCACCATATAATAACAATCCATTTAAAACTCCACCCCCAATGGCAGCAACAACACAATCAAATCAGCAATTGCTGTCATTACTGCTAAAGTACTATCATTTTAAAAATTTCTTTATGACCTATTAAAAAAATCTCTCATGGTGGCATGCAGTTAAAATACGAATAAAATCAATAAAAAAATCTAATACGCAATAAGTTAAATCAAAGTCAAAAATTAAAAGCAGTATACTATAAATGCATTAGGAATAAAATGCCATGAATGCAGCAGAAAACAGCTAAAGTACAAGACAAAGGCCTAAGAGGATCTATCATATTTTCATCATCATCATCATCTCCTTTTAACGACCCCATAATCTTTTGCAGGGTGGAGTCTGGGCAACTGAATGCAGCTACCACAGTTTTTACTGGCCGGATGCCCTTCCTGTCACCAATGCAGAGTTTGTTCAGCAGATATATTCTCATTGTGCCCAGAGAGAGAGAAATCTGCCTCTACCTAGGATTGAAACTCACAGCCTCCTGACTATGAGGCGAGAGCTCCACCTCCACTCCACCACACCACTCCAGGATCTATCCTATATTTCGTGCTACTTGAAGTTTCTAGACAGTCTTAAAGTGTTATTCTCAATATTTCTTATTGACTCAATCAATTCATTTGGCATCATTCTGTTAAACACTAGGGATACGTGCACTTAGGAATCAAAGACCTAATTATATCTCTGGTTTTACCTTATGTTTTTCTAACTGAAAATAACTTTCATTTAACAAAGAATTCGATTAACCATCTTCCGTTTCATGCTGTTTGCCACACCAGATTTCAGACATAGAATATAGCTACTTTTGAGAAAGTTCTAGTCATGCAAAAGTTTTTTTTTTGGGTGGGTGGGGGGGATACCAGATGCTTTCATAGCAACCGAATACCTTTGATTTTCAAGGCGGAAATTTCCAGTGAAATCATAGAGGTGCCGATTGGGTCCTTCACACTCTATCTTCCCAGACATTTTCATCAAGTCTTCTTTTGATTGGAGGTTAGCAGTCTGAATCAATCCCTGCAGAGAACCAAGCCATAGATATAGTTGACAAAATATGCATCCTCTTTTACAAATTAGGAACATACCTTCCTAGTGCAGAGGTGCCAAATTCAAGGCCTGTGGGCCAGATCCGAGCCACGGGGTGCTTAGATCTGGCCCATGGGGCCACCCTGGAAACAGCAACGGATTGGCCCACTGTGCGTCTGCCAGGGAAAGTAAAGCTCGGAGGGCCGCGTGACAGCCTCCTGCAATTGTCTACCAGCAAAAACGGAGCTCAGGAGAGCCGCTCTGTCTTCCCTTACAGAGCACTTACAGGCACTGCCAACATGAGTGACATTGAGCTGGCCACGCCCATCCTGGCCACACCCACCCGCCCCCTGAGGTCAGACACACCCTGATGTGGCCCTCAATGAAATCGAGTTTGACCACCTCGTCCTAGTGCAGGGGTGTCCAAACTTGGGAACTTTAAGACTTGTGGACTTCAACTCCCAGAATTCCCCAGCCAGCATGGCTGGCTGGGGAATTCTGGGAGTTGAAGTCCACAAGTCTTAAAGTTCCCAAGTTTGGACACCCCTGTCCTAGTGGAACCTATAGCCTACAACTTCCAGCTTCTCTCAGCATGGGCCACCTCGGATGATAAGAGGAAGCTTTCCAATTCCCACAGAACTTCAGAATCCTCACCAGTGCAGAGACCTCACACTCTGGCTGCTGTGACGTCATTACATCCTGATTTTATTCTGGCTATAATGAAATGATACTTTTGCCCATGCCGGACCTCCCTACCGTTTACTTTCGAAAGAAACAGATGAAAGTTCCTTCCGTAAAGTATAAGAATGCATTTGCTTTTCAGTGAGAGCTAGCAGATAAATTCTCTGAAAGCTCCTAAAAATGCCTCTACATACACTGCCCCAAGCCACAAACGAAAATAGGGAGAATATGTAGACTAATTTTGATTTCCTTCAATGTCAATAAAAATTGTCTGTCTGTCTGTCTGTCTGTCTGTCTGTCTATCATCTATCTATCTATCTATCTATCTATCTATCTATCTATCTATCTATCTATCTATCTATCTATCTATCTGGCTCTGTTTGAGTGAGTGTGTGTGTGTGTTCCAGCATAACTCTGGAACACCTCGAGCAATTTTAACCAAACTTGATACATATGACTTACTCTCTGGAAACAAATATTTTGGGGGTAAGACAACCTAACACCCCTCAGAGTGTGTGTTCTGTTAAGATACAGTCTGTTGTGCCTTAAAATGGCTTCTACTGTACTGTCGTAAAATGGCTTCTACTATACAGCGCAATGGAGTTGCCATGGTAACAGCTTCACAGAACTCCACAAGGGGGCTCCCACTGTGGTAGCCCAAGTGCTCTGCCAGCAAAAACATTAGAAATTGATCCGGACATTTCCCCCCTATAAATAAATACCTGGGCAACGCTGAGTTATCAACTAGTAGTTTAATAAAAGCCATTGCTCAATGAACAAGATTTTAATACAAGAAAATCCAAAGATCCCAGGGGATATACATAATTCTGAATAATGTGGACCTAGAACAAAAACAGCTTTGTAATTACAAACCTGGCAGTGATCTTCAAGAATGATTTCCCAATATGTCTCATGCTGTATTGTCTTAAAACCAACAAATACCTCTAGATCAAAATTTCTCAATCTTGGCAACTTGAAGACATGTGGACTGCAACTCCCAGAATTCCCCTTGCTTGTCTATGTGACTTCAAGTAGCCAAGAGTAAGAAACACTGGTCTAGATTCCCCTTTAAGAGGGAAAAAACAACAATGTTCAGATCTCCATCTACAATCACATCACGCAACTAATATTGCAGGAGAGCCCAAGCTATTTTCCAAGTTATCACTTCATCACTTTCAAACACCAAAACAAAATTTAATTTTACCTGTCGTATTTTAAGGTTCGTCTCTCCATCAAGATTAGCTGTTTCAATATAACACATTGCCTGAGGTTCACTGTAAAAAAAAAAAAGTAACAAAACAATCATCTCTAAAGAAAACCTTGAAAAAAAAAGTGACTGGCTTCCAGAATCCTTATTTTATTCAACTACTGATTTTCCCCCAAATTATTATTATTATTATTATTATTGCCAAAAGGATTTAAATAATCATATGTTTTCTTATTTTAGTAGGCACACATTAAAAAAAAAATAATGTAGTATCTCATAAAAATCACTACCTCAACCGCATGCAAACTCTGGTGAACTGAGGCCTTTATACAGAAAAACAGTAAGTAAAATATACCTGACACTTTTAACATGAGGCTTTATGGAGAGGAGGGATCCACCCTAGCCGCTTATTTTAAAAAACACTTGTTTCAAATTTAACAGATTATTTTTAACCAGGATGATGATGCTCCGTTGAAATGCTACTCAAATTTTGTCTTTTTCTAAAAAAAAATCTTGCACGGCAAATTTTTTGGTTGTAGAGTCATTCCAGCAACTCAGCCCTAACTAGCTTTCATAAAGCTCCGGTAAAATTGCAGAATAATTGCATTATCTTAAAAGAAGGGGACACTTGGTTATAAGTTCACGATGCAAAAATGTGGATTTCAAGTTTTAATTTATTTGATAGATCAATACAAACATTTTGCCTCTTTCAAACTTCTACAGCTCACATCAGGAACTAATTATGACCAGAAGTTTGTGGTATAAATATTACTTTTCTGAGGAAATTTTCACAACTTCCTCATATTGTTTTACCGTCAGAAAATACACTTGATAAGTAAGAAAGGGTGTAGCTTGTCAACCACTTTTTCTGTGCAAAGAAAGGTTAAGTTTTTTTCTAGGGAGGAACACTGAACTATAACGAATCCTATATTCCTGAATAAATAATAGATGGTGAGAATTGTGGAGACCCAGTTAAGGCACCAGGAGACTGTAAGCTCTAGTTTGGCATTAGATACAAAGTCAGCTAGGTGACTTTGAGTCAATCACTCTCTCTCAACTTTAGGAAGGAGACAATGCTACCTTATACTTTTTTAAAACCTTATTTATGCATATCCCATTAATTTAATTATTGCTATTTATTTGTCATCATGAAATGTTTAAGTAAATTTATATTGGAAGTCAAGACTTTTTTACCTTGATATTAAGTGCACAGGTATTTTATATGTGTTTCAGGAGTGAAATTCAGCAGGTTCTGGAGAACCGGTATCGGAAATTTTGAGCAGTTCAAAGAACTGGCAAATACTACCTATGGCTGGCCTCAGAGTAGGGTGGGAATGGAGATTTTGCAATATCCTTTTCCCAGGAGTGGGAAGGGAATGGAGATATCGCAGTAACCTTCCCCCTGGAGTGGGGAGGGAATGGGGATTTTGCAGTAGCCTTCCCCTGCCACACTCAACCAAGCCACGCCACAGAACTGGTATTAAATAAATTGAATTTCACCACTGCTGTATTTGTATATGTGTGCCTAGTTCAGAAACTTTTGAATCTTAAAAACAGCAAATTTAAAGTAGAATAGTTTATTCCCAAGAAGAAAACTGTGGGTACAATCCCTTGTATACCTCACAGCTGGACTATCGTAAGGAGGCAAACAGCTGTATTTTCTGATTAAGGAAAGACCTAAAAAAGTCATGGGACATGCTCCAGTAAAAGGCACTCACCAAGAGAAAGGAAATTCAGAGGAAATGGTAGAGAACCAAACTTTTCCCTCAGAGAAAGAAAAGTTTTTAAATGACCGTAAAGCAAACAGGAAGACAGTTTAAAAGGAAGCCAGTTATTCTTTTAATCAGGGACAGTTTTCAATTTTGATACTATTCAGAAGTATGGCATTAGCTAGTTAGGTCAGGAATTATTTGTTTTCTTTGCATGCTGCCCATTTCTGAAAGAACCTATCCATTTGGGCAAAAAAGAACGCAGAAATTATCTTTTGTTGGAAACATTAGCTTTGTAAACATTCATATGTACTGTATCTCATTTAACAGAAGATGATAATGTAGAAAATTTGATTTCACTATTGTAATATATGTTGGAATATATCAGTATTTTAAATTGCTACTATTAATTTTTATGTATGTTTATATTCAGTAAGCTGGTTAGCAAGGGGCTAGAATCAAATTAATAAACATTATCATTATTACTGAATGGTACAGGATAAGAGAGCATAGAATTAGGTTTTGTCAATGGGAAATTGTTCAGAAAACTGCAGTATTTCACCCTAAAAATGAGGGGGGGGGAAACAATTACAACGCAAATGCTAATCTTCCTCATTTGGGTAATACTTATTAAGATTAGCGTAGTGTGCACCAGCCTTATGGATCCTATTGTGGCCTGCCAGCAGCCAGCAGAGCTGGCAGCAGATTCGAATAGTGAACATGGGCAGGTCCTGGGGTCTGAGGAAGGCTCTGATGAGGGCTCTGTGTCGGAGGCAGAGAGGCGGCCAGAGCCATATGCCAGTTATCAGCTGTTGTCAGAATCAGTCAACAGTGAGGCAGACAAACAGCTGGAGCCTGTTCTCAGTGTGTGCACGAGCAGAGTTTCCAGATGAAGGGAACAACTAAAGAGGAGGGGTCGACTTGGAAGTAAGGCCACACAATGAATGGCCCC
This sequence comes from Natrix helvetica, assembly GCF_964273705.1. Classification (NCBI taxonomy): domain Eukaryota; kingdom Metazoa; phylum Chordata; class Lepidosauria; order Squamata; family Natricidae; genus Natrix; species Natrix helvetica. Next base: position 22,876,896 of record NC_138550.1, read on the forward strand.
TCCCAGAGGAAATAAAAGAGGAGCCAAAGGGGAGTGGAGTTTGCAGGAGACAATTAGTTTGCTTAATTGGTTCATGAGTCTCCGAGACTCTTTGCCAGGTTCTGCAGATATCGGCCTGTCAGTTCTCCAAGCCAGATAAGGTCTGTGACTGTAAATCCTCCTTTGAAAGACTTTGCCGGCTATGAGTGAGCAGAATTCAATGTAAATTAATAAAAGGGATTTTTGCTGGGAGAAGGAGTCTGTTTCATGCTCTTGGGAAGCCTCGGTCAGAACAACCCCGTGTTATAAATAATATAAAATGAAGGGAGGGAAGAGGAAGTACAGGCTTGCTGATTTTTAAAATTGCAAACAATGTGCTTTAAAACCTCAGTTCAACAGAAGCCCAGGTTCACATACATTCAGGGATAGCTAACCTGGTAGATAAAATGATCATGTCTGCAGGGAGATGCTGCCCGTTGGTGACCTTCACAAAGTCCCCCACTGCCACCTGGTGAGCAGCGGCAAGAGTGCAGCAGAAATAGGAGAAAGAGAGAGAGAGAGAAAGCCCATCCTACGATTAGTTAGCTAATGACCAACGAAGGAAGAAAAGAACAGGTTGCTTACCTGAAAACTGAGGTTCTCTTAGTAGAAGTCAGGGTGTGTATTCAAACTGATGAAGGTCTGAGCCTGCGCAGAACTTGTGTGTGAAAAATCCTATTGGTTTTTTTTTTTCATATTTTTCACAATACTACCCTTAATGCATCTGTGAATTGGCACACACACACACACACACCCATTGAGACACAAGTCACTTCTGCACCGAAAACCTCCCCATGTTATTCATCTGATAAAATGGCACAACTGCATTATAGAGTTTTAATTTGGAGGTTGTGCTGGTGAAATTTCAGCCTGTAGCTGTGTCCCTTGAACAAAAATGATGCAGACCCAGTGCACGCAATTGCTAACTTAGAGACCAAGGACTCAGGTGCTCATCTAGGAGACTGCCCTAAAATACACCCACAGATAAAGAGGACTACACAGCAGAGAGGTGCATGATTCCTTGAAAGGCAAGACAAATTCAGGAACACCCAGGGGTGTTATTCACTTACTTTCCCTACCGGTTTGCAAATGTGAGCGTGTGCGCATGCGCTCAGCTTTCTGTGCATGCGCTTTTGGCTTAAAAGGGGCATAAATGGGATGCCATAGAACTGGGGTGGGTGGGTGCGGCCACCCGCAATTTCTACTACCAATTCGGGCAAACCAGTCCAAACTGGTAGAATACCATCTCTGGAAAACACCCCTGTTTGTTTTTTACCTCCATTCCTCACTACACACTCCTCATCCCCCTGTTTCTCGCCTATTAGGATAGAATGAGAGTTTTGTTCAGGTGAGTTAGCTATTGCAGAAAAAAAAATAAGCTGGGAAAATAATCTGAGGGTTAACAACTCTGCCTTGATTGGGTTACATATAAGTTGACGTAGAGAAGAGCTTTCATAGGTTTTTAAGAATGATATCAGCCCTTCAAGAGAGATAAGGTCAAGAAACAAGAACTGGCACTATTTTTAGAATGTACTTTTATGCAGTTAAAGTATTATTGTTACAGAATCTTGAAAGCACATCAAAACCTTTGAAGGGAGCTGCTATTATAAGCCACAGGCAAGAACACAATCTTTTGTTGAAAACAGACTTCTATCTAATTTATGTTTCTCGTTTTAAGTGTTATCTTGTACTCTGCTTCTATAATGGAGTGATTTATGACAACCATTAAAGCTTAGAAACTTGCAAATATCCTTTATCTGTACGTTTGCAGCCTAAGGAACAGGATAAACTGGCAAAAACCAATGCCTTGCTCAGTCATGTTTGTTTGCAAAACAGTTTGGCCAGAAGGTAATTTTCTCACTTGCTGACTACACTTTCAGTACATCATAGATGGAGCACTTTGCTTGACTAAGTGGACAACAGTCAGTTTTCCAAATACTACAAAACTGAGTGCTCAATAAAAGCGGGGGGTGGGGGTGGGGGTTGCATAACAAGACCCAAACACGATGTCCAAATGATGTCCTTCAAGCTACCACTTCATCACAACTGCTAACCAAGTTTAAAAACACAAGGACTTATTCACGCACGTAATATATAGCTAGAGTTTTCAAGTTTTCCAATACACTCATAGCTACAGTTTTAGTTTCATAGGTTCTGAAATGGAATTTCTCGTTAAAATCTTTCCTATTTGGAAAGACCACATCCTTCTACAGTTACTATTGTGTTTTCAGGATGTTTGTGAGATTTGATTAAAGGTGTGAGTGTTTTGTGCTTTGGATACAATCCAGGGGTCAAATGCGCTTAAGTCTGCTACCGGTTTGCTTTGTGCATGCATGTGCACCGCAGGCGCTACCATGTAGCTCAAACGATCAACTGAGCTACATGATATTAATTGTGCGGCACAGCTAATTGTTGCACAGCTGATTCTCGGAACATTAAAAAATGCTACTGGTTCAGGTGAACCGGAAGCTCCGATGATCAGCTGTGTGACAATCAGCTGTGCTGCACAATTTTGCACAGCTGATTGTTGCACAGTTGATCGTCGAGCTACCGGTTCGCCTGAACCGGTAGCATTTTTTTACTACCGGTTCAGGCAAACTGGTCCGAACCGGTAGCATTTCACCCCTGGAAAAACCCTTACTGGAAAGTCCAAGAACAGATTATGCCATATTAGAAGCTTAGCTTGACTAATTACAGCAAACTGTAATTATCTTTTACTGAACAGAATTTCAAAGACGTCCATCAGAGAGATTTAAATTATATCATTTCCCAGTGTTTAACACTCGACCAGAAACTTCTAGAGATGAACATTATGTGGAAGCCCCATGGTCAAACCATGTCCTAGCGGGGTTTCTGGCGGCTGCTCCTCTTTCTGAAGACCAACCCCATAATAGGAGGCACATTCACATGAGACTTTTTGAAAAACCTCTGGTACCTGTAAGTAATCAAATTCATCCTTGTTATGATTTCTGGGATTAACATTGATGGGAAAATTAGAAGATATACCGTATTTTCAGAGTATAAGATGCACCTTTTTCCCTCAAAAAAGAGGCTGAAAATCGGGGTGCGTCTTATACACTGAATACAGCATTTTTTGCCTCCCAAAACCCCGCCCCTTCACAAAAATGGCGGTGCATAGCTTTTTGGAAGCTTTAAAAGAGCTCCTGGTGGCTGGGAAGGGCTCAATTCCCCCCCAACCCCCAGGAGCACTCTATAAGCCTCCTAAAGACTATCCATGTCCTTTTTTTGACAAAAACTGGGCCCATTTCCACGATTTCTTTTTGTAATTCATTAAAAAGCACAAAAATAAACAAAGCACATAGATTGTTAAAACTTTGAGGGGAATTAAAGAAGCAGTTTCCCATAGTATTACATAAAAGCTCAAGTTTCCAGTGACTGAAGAGATCTACTCATTAACATAGACAAAACAAAAGAAAAATTCCAGGCACAGACTGGTATCATTTTTAGGGTATGCAAGTTATGCACGCCTTTGAGAAAACATTTAATCTTCATGTGCAGAGAGAAAGAGAGAGAAACTGGATAAGATCTTGAGACATGGAGATAACTGACAAATCCATAACAAGTCCAGAGGAGTGCAATACAAACAGATTTTAACTCAGTTTAAAAAAAGATGACACATGAGTAAGAGAAGATCAAATTTCCAACGTTCAGCAAACTTTAAAATGTTTACATTTCGCTGCACAGCATTCGAACATAGAATACTTTTGGGATGTACCTAAAATGGCTTTTATGTCTTCTGGTATTTGGAAGTCATACCTTCCAAGTGTCAGAAGGAGAAGGTTAAGTTGCAACCTTGGGTAAATTTTCCTTGTTAGATAGAAAAGAGGGATAAACAATACTTGTTTAACCACTATGGAATAGTGAGGATGTGAAGTGAATTTAATGTCAAACAGAATGGGAATAAATCAAGCGATAACCCCTTCCATGATAACTGAAATATACCTTGAAAAGATTCATGACTAAAATCAGTTCTAATGAAAAACAGTGTACATTCAACATTGGGTGGGAAGATCAACTGATAGATCAGAACCTTTTCCTGCTCTTGGAACAGACAGAATCTGTCCCCAAAACTCCGCCTTATGAAAAAGAAGAGGCGTGAGTCTGATCTTCCCTTCTGCTGATATGCCGTAGCTAGTAATATCCACTGAAGGCTTAATGAAAGTCTTGAACACTTGGAGTACTTTTAGAAATATGAGAAGTTCTAGAACAAGGATGTCAAACTCACGGCCTGCAGGCCAGGTGCGTCATGTGCTGGCCCCACTCCTGACCAGTTTAGCGAAGGGGAAGGGAAGTCTTGGTACATCACGTGATGCCGCTGTGATGATGAGAGTTTGACACCCCTGTTCTAGAACATTTATCTGTGGATTTTCCGCAGTCAGAATTCCCAATGGCAGGCATACTGGAAATAATATCTTTTAAAGAAATACCTATGTAACCTAAGAACTCAGTTCCAGCATAGCAAAAGGCACACCCACAAGAAATATTTATCATCCTTGGAGAATAATAAAGCATTTTGGAAAGGACGACAAAAAAGATACCCTTGTTAGTAAATGTAACGAAGATATCACAAGTGAAGGCAACACATGCCCATATGAGTATAAGAATCATTGTGTTAATTGCTGAAATGGACAATCTGAAGATGTATGTGGTGTGATGCTTGTCACATTGACAATCAATAGTTAATGTGTCCCAGTTCAAACAAGGAAGTCTACGCTTTTGTCAGAATGTACTTGAATAAATTGAACCACTAGCCTTTTGACTGGGTTGTAATCTTATGTCAGAAAGCAAAAAGAAATAACCAAGTGAATTCAGAATTCAAAGTGCAACAAGGTACAATGTTTGAATAAAGGAACATAATCAATCCTTAAAGATACAACTGCATGACCACTGTAGCTGTATAGTCTGCCAAAGTCATGGAGTACTGTAGCTAAATCAAAATGCCTCAAAGCTGGAAACATGGTTCCCTGAGGAACCAATTAAAGGACTAAAAGAAACAAACAGTTTTCTTGAGCAACTGAAATATGAGTAATAGACATTAGTGATATCCATCAACTGGCAATATAACTTATCTTCCGTAAGAAAGAAAGGGTAATATTCAAAAGTGATCCTTTGGCTATGAATAAAGGCTGCAGCTCTTCAAGAATGTAAAATATTCTGAGAAGAAACCATCTGTGCCTTCACTGCACCGAACTGGTCTTTTTCTTCATAAAATAATGATCTGTCAATGAATAGGCATAGTAGCCTTATTTTTCCAAAACAACTGAAGAAGTTTGATTTGAAATCCTAAGTACTGCAGTATATACACTGTGATGTATTCAATTCAACATAGAGAGATGTATTGCAAATTGTTGGCGCTCTATCAATCTGTAAACCGAAAGATTGTCCTCTTTAAATAACAACTGTTCAGTCCTACCTCTAAATTCTGAGAAAAAGCCCAGGAACTTAATCATATATAATATGCAAAGCAAAGGCAGCCAACACTTTAGATTATAAGCCATCAATATGTGCTGATATATTTCATCTAAATTCTGAGAAAAAGCCCAAGAACTTAATCATATATAATATGCAAAGCAGAGGCAGCCAACACTTTAGATTATAAGCCATCAATATGTGCTGATATATTTCATCTACTAAGCCAAGTTCAGCTTTAATATACTTTAATTTGGAAGTATTTAAAAAGAAAGCAGACTTGCCCGATGAAAGTTATCTATATGTTTAGATGTATGTGGTGTAAAGAGCTTATGTCATAAATCCTCATAGGCCATTAGTAAGGCCAGCAAACTGCACTTCCACAAAAAGTAGGAAAGAATGAAATTAGTGAGGCCGGAAACAGTACTGTGCAGTCACACAGAACTGCTGTATAAATATAGAACAGGTGCATGCCAATCTCAAACCTGGAAAAAACAATAGCCAGGAGTCCATTTGACCAGAAAGAGCAAGAGAAAAGAATCAAATCCTGGGGTTGATAGATAGAGGTGTATTTATGCAATCTACATCAAGCAGATCGTCTGTGCATTTATACCTTATGTTTTGTCTGCAATAAGCCATCATATTTTTCAGACTGTAAGATGCCTCGGTGTATATGACACATCAAGATTTCAAAAAAGTAAGTAAGAAAAAAAGTTTTTGTCCTCCCTAGCCCCCAGGAGCACTCTGCAGGCTTCAGCAGGGCTGTGGGAAAGCAAAAACGCCCTCTTGTTGTGAAAAACAAGTGGAAAACAGGCTGTTTTCCGTAAAAACTGAGGCGTTTTTGCCTTCCCCCAGCCTGGCTGAAGTCCGCAGAGTGCTGCTGGGAGCTGGGGGAAGGCAAAAACGCCTCCATTTTTGCAGAAAATGGCCCATTTTTTGCTCATTTTTGCAAAAATGGGATGTGGGGGTGCGGCTTCGGGAGGCCAAAAATGGCTGTTTTTGGTGTATAAGACACACCAATTGGGGGGGGGGGGGAGAAATACGGTAGAAACCTATCTTTGAGGATCGGCAAGTCTGTTAAGCATCAAACATTACTCAGTTCTTGAATGGCACTAGGGTCCACATGGAAGTCCTTGTAAATCGCCAGGAAGCTTCAATTAGTTCAGAGTAGAGCAGGTCCTTTATTGGCTGCATGGGCAACTATACCAATGCCTGTCCCCACTTTTGTATGTAAGGACCTTGTCATTATCTATAAAGCCTTAAATGACTTGGTGTCAAAATATCACCAAAATGTTCTTCAACCAAAATCAATCTGTCTGGTTTATTTCTCCTGGAAGAAAACATTAGACAGTTCCCCATTTCCCTTAAGTACATTCCATAGAGGGTTTTGCTTTTTAATGATATTTAACACTGCCATCAATATGTAATCAGGCAGTAGAGTTCCTACACTTTTGAACAGCTTCCTGCTAAAGTGAGGTCTCTATATTCGGTATGGTCTTCTGTGGAAACTATTACAACAGGAGTTGATCTGGAGATCTTAGAGTGGTGTATGTCACCCAGGGGGATTGTAATTATGGATTTTTGATTTAATAAGTTTTCATTTTCACCGTGGACATTTTATTTCTAGGTCTTCATTACTGCAAACTGCCAAGTGTTTCAAGACTAGAGCAGGTAAGAAATCCAATAAATAATAAATAAGTATTCAAGGAAACTATTGTGAGGAACTGCCAGGAAAGCAAGACACTGGAAAAGATACAGCCAATGGCTCCTGCCAAAAGTTTAGCTCAAGAATGATACAACAGAGATACAGTATGCAAGTACAGACTCTCATTAATGTGACTCAGGCCAAAGACCACTATCACTCTGAGGATTAGAGATTGGGGACCCCTGGTTTATATGGTGTATTGTTTCTCTCCCTCTCCCCTTTTATTAGAAGATATATGAAGAAGCATTTTTTATTGTTCCTGGCACCTTTTTCTAAATATTTTGAGCTTTAGTTTTTCTAGCAGCATCTCCTAAATTCTGGGTTACCTCTATCTACCCTTCCTTGGTTATCTGACTCTCTGCACCTCCGTGGTTGCATGTTCAGAAGAGAATAATTGCGTTCCACACTTCCCAATTACAACAGACCTCAGCCCATCAAGCTGCAATCCTGAATAGGTTTAATTAGCATAAACCCAGGTTTATACATTGTACTAATTTGAATAGCATAGCCCTACACGGATTTCACTTGGAAACAATAATCTCATTGCGTTTATATATACTGTATATTTATTATAAAACTATAGTAGATAATTTTACACCTTCAAAATTCAATTTTCTCTCAGGTGTTGATATTTTTTCCTTAGTGAACTAAGGTATTGCTTCAAGTATTGCTTCTTGTTGAATTTTATTTATAGTAGTCTTTACAAATCCCTTTCTACATCAGCAGTCACAACGGTATAATTTTTTTTTGCCTTTTCTAAGTGGCCTGTTTTAAATTCCCTTCCTTTCCGGATTCAAAAATTAGAATGGTCCAAGAGCTGAAAGGAAAGATCATCTCCTATCACCCTTCCCCCTCTTTCAGGAGACGTACTTCCTTGGTGTTACCTTATACAGTTAATTTCACGAATTGGTTTACTGGCTCTCTTCCTCAAAAGATTTAAGACATGCATTATTAATTGCTTACCAGAATGGAGATTTAAAGCCTATAAATCTGATCTGCATCAAAATGTACTTTGATGCAGTCATATGCATAATTATAGCCAGACAATCATGGCCTATTCCAGCAGCTGTAATTCCATTCCTCATCTTGTTTTTTTCCTCCCTATACCAACATTTTAAGTCCAGTTCATCCGGATTGGGTGAACCAGTTATGGCGGTGGCGGGAGGCTCCGCCCACCCGCCTAGACGCTTCTGCGCATGCACAGGAGTGTCGCACACACACAGGCGTGAACTACTAGTAAAATAGATTGAAACCTACCACTGAACCCAGCCCTATGTGACCCATTTTAGAGTCCTTCCCTTCCCTTCCCTTCCCTTCCCTTTCCTTTCCTCCCAGTTCTATTAATTTAATTCCAGCTAAGTGAATACAGATTTTGGGCAAGGGGACACAATGTGGTTCTAAAATTGTATGAGTTTCCAAAAATGTCCTTTTGTTTATGGATAGTATTATCTTCCTTACTCAGAGAATAAAATCACTAATTGTACATGACATTCTGAGATAGTCAGAAAGAAATAATAGATGCCATTTAGAAGTTTGATGTCATCTTCTCCAGACAAGGAGCTATGTATTGTACATCTACATTATTCAAAGGGATATACATTTATACAGATAAGCTTTTCTCGAGATTGACAATGATAATGAATACACAATGGGAAAAATATTCAAATAAGATTCACAGTGCCCAGCTGTAAATAACAAAGAAGATCAACATCATTTATCATCCCATCAAAGATTTGCAAATTCCCAGAACATCTTAAAAATAGTTCTTACCTCCTTCCACATGATATCCTCCCATGTTCCATTTCTTAAAACTGGAAGGGAAAGAAAAATGTAATTTTTTCTCTTTAAAATCAAAAGTTAACATATGACAGAAGGACCGGGGTGAGAGGAAGAAAGTTAACTGATTCTCTTCAAAATGGTCAATGGCAGCAGTGCGATTCACTTACCTTCTCTATGGTTTGCAAATGTGAGCACACGCAGAAGGTCGCGGATTATGTCGGGGCGGGGGGGCGGAGCCTCCCACAGCCACCGCTATCGGTTCGCTTGAACCGGAGAGAACCGGCTGAATGTCATCTCTTCTCGATGGACCTGAAAACTATCTTTGTCTATCTATCTTAATATTTTCTACTTCATGGGCAATTCAGTGATGCCTTCCTGATGTTTGACATAGTTTAGATAAGTTTATGTGAGTTAAGCTGACACAGTGGTTAGAGGGCAGTACTGCAGGCTACTTCTGCTGATCACTGGCTGCCAGCAATTTGGCAGATCGAAGCTCACCAGGCTCAAGTTGACTCAGCCTTCCATCCTTCCGTGGTCAGCAAAATGAGGACCCCGACCATTGGGAGCAAGAGGCTGATTCTGCAAATTGCTTAGAGAGAGCTGTAAAGCACTATGAAGCGGTATATAAGTGTAAGTGCTATTGCTATTGCGTATAATCATAACTCCAGCTTACCCAATGTGAACTCAGGGATTTGCTATCAACAGACCCTTTTCCATGACTGTCTTTTCTTCATTGAGCTGGCAGTGAAGGACAAGGCAGCATTCTTAAGAGTACTTCTGGATAAATCTTTCATTGGCAATCAAAGCTCCTTCACAAAATTTTATGAAGACTTTCCCCTTGTGTTTTGCTGTAACTGTTTTCCTTTTATTTTCTTTCTTTCCACAAAACATGCATTAAGGCAAGAAAATGGCATTGCTGCATATTGATTTATGATTGGCAGAATCAAGAGCCGCCTATGAGTCATAAAGCAGTCTTTGTAGCTCCATTATTGGTGAAGTAAGTAATGTATTGTGCCCTTTTCCGAGGTTAATTTGAACTTTTAAAAAATGCTACTCGGTTTCTCCCTACAAATTGAGACTGTAGTTCGTGAGTGGACCAATTTTTGTATTTTCAAACCTTCATTTTTTAACGTTGCGCATCTTAATTTAAAAAATTACAGCCTGCAAAAATGTTGCAATTATTACTGATTGCTTAGGCACGGCTTGCCATGTTAAAAACCACTGAAGAGAATTGATCTGAATATACAGAAATTACTCACAAAGTGTAATTCTATGTCATTAAATTCAACACGCAGATTCCCACAAATGAAGAGTCGATAGTGAAATTAATGGAACTAGCACTGATAGCAAAATTATCTACTTTGATAAAAGATAAAAGTTTACCTAGCTTTCTTACTATACGGGGACCACTTTTGAATTTCTTGCTTGAGAAAGATATAAATGAAGTTTGGGATTTAGGATTTGATCATTAGATTTGTTATGATTGTAGAAATATTGTGTACTAGTCAGTTGGATACCCGTGCTTTGCTACGGAACTATGTGATCGGGTTTGATAAATTGACAGTTAAAACCTGAACATTAATGAGTAGTTATGATCAACCTCTCTCCCCTTCTCTCCCTCAGGCTTGCCCCACAGAAGCCTCTCCTCTCCTCCTTCTCTCCCTCAGACTGGCCCCATTGATCCTCTCCTATCCCCTTCTCTTCCTCAGACTTGCTCCACAGAGGCCTCTCCTATCTTATCCCCTTCTCTCCTCAGGCTTGCCCCATTGATCCTCTCCTACCCCCTTCTCTTCCTCAGACTTGCTCCACAGAGGCCTCTCCTATCTTATCCCCTTCTCTCCTCAGGCTTGCCCCATTGATCCTCTCCTATCCCCTTCTCTTCCTCAGACTTGCTCCACAGAGGCCTCTCCTATCTTATCCCCTTCTCTCCTCAGGCTTGCCCCATTGATCCTCTCCTATCCCCTTCTCTTCCTCAGACTTGCCTCATAGAAGCCTCTCCTATGCTATCCCCTTCTCTTCCTTTCAGGTGGGGAGAGGGAGTAGAATGTCTAACTCCTTAGCATCAGAGTATTTTTCAGGTGGGGAGGGGGGGTAATAAAGCCAGTCTATGTCATTAAATTAAGCAATAATTTTCAGATACGCACAGTGCCGTTGTCATTAAATGCTTTAATCCAACTGATGTTATTTCTACCCACATAAATTAGACAGAAGAGTACAATATTAAATTATGAAACTAGTGATATTAATCACTGACTAGCAATAAATTCTTTCTCACATTCATTTATTTAAAACTGAATTACAGTAGCTATTACCCCAAAAGGTACAGCAAACAATTCAGAAGAACATAACTACAGGGCAGAGGCAAAACATTATTAAAACAAATCAAATCAAATCATGACATGACAATACTTACATAATAAAAGTCACTTAATGAAAATTAGCAGCCCTTAATGTTCACAGTAAGAAAGCAAGAGATACAACTCTCAGTGCAAGCTATTCCCATTTATAGAATTGGGAGTTTTCTCCCGATTTTTAAACTTGGCATCACATTATTCGCAGTTAGTTGTAAACAAAGCATTAATAAAACCAAATATAATTGTAAAGCATTCCTGGCCTTCTCTCGAGTTGCCATAAGCAGGAGGGGGAGAACTGATGGACCAGCTTGACCACCACGACCAGAAGCACATTCTATGCATACCTTTCTCAAGGCTGATTCTCAGGTTACCAGAACCAGCCAGAGAGGCGTATTTTCCACAGCCTGAGAAAGTGCTCCATTGGAGAATGTGATTTATGACACACCATGAGAGGAGGGGGGGAAACAGGTTCATAGTTGGGTAGTAAAACTACATGGGGCAGAGCTGACTTCACTTGGGTACATGCTCCGATGTTGCTCCTAATAAATAACTGGATTTCTTTTGAAACTTGGCTTGAGGCTCATGAGTTAATTAGGGCATCCGTTGGAACCCTGACAATATAATTATTCCTCTAAGGAGGCTATAACTCTTCCTACCATACAATTTGTATGAGACAAACTTAAAAGGCCTTACCTATTGCTTTCTTTTTGTTCACCGTACTGTCAGCTTTATGTCTTTTCTGTTGAGAAATTTAAAAAAATCAAACATACATTTAGGTACATTCAAGGGTAAACTGAATGAAAGACAGAATGATTAAGACAAAGCATAAAAGCTTCATTAGTGTTTCCAGTGTGTGTTAATAGCATAGGGAAGCCAGTTTGGTTAGTACTTAAGGCTAAAAGCCAGGAGACTCCCATCTTAGATATGAAAACCAGCTACAGTCAGTCAATCTCATTCAGCCCAAACACCTCACAGGGTTGTTGTTGTCGGGAATATAAGAGGAAGGAGTATTGTACGTGTTCGCCAATTTAGGTTATTTATAAAAATAACGAAGGCAGATATAAACAAATAAATAAGCTTTTCTCTTCTATGCATTAGTATGAATCCTTCTACAAGTAATCCTCGATTTACAACAGTTCATTTAGTCGCCATTCAAAGTTACAACAGCATTAAAAAAGGGATTTATGACCATTTTTCACACTTATAACTGTTGCACCATGTTAGGGTGTAATCAACAAGTTGGGTAGACAATATATTGCACAAGGCATGTTATATATCTTTAAGAGAGGAGATCTACTAATTAGTAGATTACAGCATATAAATTGCAGCTGATGTTCTCTCTCTCTCTCTCTTGCTTGATGTATGATAACTGCTGTCTAACTGTTATTACTGTTGCTACTACTTACTGTGTGTAAGTTATTGGACTGTTTTTCTCTGTGTATGACTTTTTGGCTGTGTTTATGGATTTTGCTATATTCTTCAGAAAGTAAAGTTTATTTTTGTTACTTTACTATCCATTATTCAGTGTGGTTGCTTTATATATCGCACGCTGCATATACTTTACAGGGTTGCTCTGTTATAACCTCGACCTGGGGTTCATTGCTAGTGCTTAATCGCACCAGTACCTAACATTGGTTATGGGCCCAGACGCCCTGCCTTAACCATAATATTTTATTTTTATGCACCACTTTTTGGATAGTTTATTTTTGTGAATATGGCACAAGAACAGTCTGCTGCACTCTCCATGATTACCCGGTTTGATGGAACCAACTATGTTTCCTGGTCCTTGAAGTGTTCCCTACTTCTGCGTAAAGAAGGACTGTGGTTTGTGGTTCAGAACCCACCAGATGTTACAGCTTGGGATCCTGCTGATAATGAGGATGCGAAGAAGATTGCGCAGTTTAACAGGGACAATGAGAGAGCTCTCTGCATTATTGGACTAACACTGAATGACCAGCAACTGGTCCATATTCGTGGCGAAGAGTCTGCTGCTAGGTGTTGGAACACATTGCGGAGAATTTATGTTCGGGACAGTGTGGGTGCTCATATTTATCTCACACGGAAACTGTTTAGAGCCCGTTTGCAAAAAGGTTGTTATATGTTGGCTCATTTAGACTTCATGAAGAAAACTTTGCAGGATTTGCAAGAAAAAGAGTTAATTTTTTCTGAGCTTCAACAGGTGTATATTATTCTATCATCGCTTGATGAAAGCTACGACTCTTTTGTTTCCTCATTGGAAGTTCTTTCACGAGATGAACTGACATTATCTGAGGTTACCGGGAGGTTGCTTGAAGAGTCCAGACGAAGAGAGGATAGAGTTCAGTTCAGAGACAATCAATCACAAGAAGAAACACAGTTTTCAACTGTAAATTTTGTTAAGAAATGTTATTCTTGTGGTGGTAAGGGGCATATTGCTAAGAACTGTAAAAATAGCAAGAAAAGGAGTGCTGCTAATAGTAAAAGAAAAAGCAACAATGTTACTGTAACTGTAGCTAAGGTTGATAAGGCTGTAAACCATAGTTTCTGGGTGGTTGACAGTGGCGCATCCCATTCTATAACTAAGGTTAAAGAAAGGTTTGTTACTATGAAGGCTAGCAAACAGCACATTTCCTTAGCAAATGGTTGGAAAATTAAGGCTTCAGGTGAAGGTACAGCTTATTGTCCATGTATTAATGAAAAATTGGAAATGTTATATGTACCTAAAATGAAATTTAACCTATTATCTGTAAAAGACCTTGTGAAATGTGGGTTTACAGTAACATTTAAGAATGATAGATGCATTATTGAAAAGGAAGGTAATAGTGTTATTGCCAATTTGGAGAATAATTTATTTATTCTACATGAGAACTCTTTAAATATTGCGAGTTCTGAACCTGGTTATAAGAATAAACAGCCCCATGATAACTGTATACATCTACTTCATAGACGTTTAGGCCATGTAAATTTTAAAATGGTACGTCAAACTGTTATTCTATCTAATGGAATCAATTTGAAACCTTGTTCAAAATATCTTAACTGTAATGCCTGTAACCAGGCTAAAAGTAAGGTTACCCCTGCAAACCGGTTTCAAGGATTCAAGACATCTAAACCACTGGATGTAGTGTTTGCAGACCTAATTGGCCCTAAGAAACCTAGCTTAGGAGGTGCCTGCTATATACTCAGCATTATGGACCATTATTCTAGGTATGGTTTCTGTTATGTAATGAAATCAAAGGCAGAAACTTTCCAACATTTTACTAAATGGTTAAAGTTTGTTGAACGTAAGATGGATAAAAAAGTACTTTGCCTAGTCACTGATAATGGGTCTGAATTCACTAATCATAGGTTTACATCAATGTTGGAGAATGCTGGTATAGAACATAGGCGTTCTGCCCCCTACAGGCCAGAACATAATTCATTTATTGAAAGACGTGGTCAATCATTGCAGGCAATGACCAGAACTATGCTGGTTGATTCTGGTTTGTCAGAAAAGTTTTGGGGTGAGGCTATAATGTGTGCAAACCATATTCTGAACATAGTAGTTAACTCAACTACTGGTAAGATTCCTTATACTCTTTGGCATGGTAGGAAGCCTGATTTGAGTTATTTACACACATTTGGTGTCCCTGCTTGGGTGCATATTCCCTCACAGACTAGACGGAAGGATCAAAGCAGAGCTAGGAAGATGGTTTTTGTTGGGTACAATTCCAATCATAGATCATTTAGGTTCTGGGAACCTGGAACTCGGAGAATTATGCACAGTGCTAGTGCTAAATTTTCAGAACATGTTGGTTGGGAGAAGCTAGAACAAGAGTTTCACAAGGTTTGTGATGATATAGATGTTGATCGTTTGGTTAATCATGATACACCAAATGAGCAATTAGAGAATCAGGATGGTCCATCTATTACTCTGAAAGGGGAGGAAGATGTAGATGTAGAATCTACTCGTGAGGTGGAACAGGATGATCCTGTAAGTCCTGTATTGCCTAGGAGGTCTACTAGGGACAGGCATCCACCCGACAGATACCAAGCCAGTGTAGTATTGCAAGTTAGCATAGAACCTTCTAGTTTTGCAGAGTTAAGGCTGTATCCTGAAAAGGAACAGAAATTGTGGAAGACAGCTATGGAGAAGGAGTTGAAATCCTTACAGGAATTGAAAGTTTATGAAGAAGCTAAGCTCCCTTCAGGGGAGAGTGCAATTGGCTGTAGATGGGTGTTTAAAATTAAAAACGATGCTGCTGGCAATGCTATTTATAAGGCTCGTTTAGTTGCTCAAGGGTTTTCCCAAACTGAGAGGGATTACGATGAGGTTTTTGCTCCGAGCTTGAAAGCCTCTACGTTGAGGGCATCATTGGTGTGGGCTGCTAAGTATCAGTGTAATGTTACCCATATTGATGTTGAAACAGCGTATCTGCATGCTCCATTGCAGCATACCATTTATATGAAGATGCCACCAGGTGTGGATTCTAATGGCCAGACTGGTTGTTGGAGACTTAAAAAAAAGCCTTTATGGTTTAAAACAGTCCGGTTTTGAGTGGAACAGATGCATAGTAAATGAACTAAAAGCTATGGGATTTATTCCAGGTTTGGCTGATCCTTGTTTATTTAGACGGGTGAAAAATGGTTTGATCTCGTTGTTGCTTTTGTTCACGGACGATATAGCTATTATTACTAGGTCTGAGCAAGAAGCTATTGACATTGTTTCACAATTAGAGAGTAAATTTAAAATCCGGAATTTGGGTGAAATTAAGCATTATCTGGGCTTAGACGTGGTTAGAACCAGTAAAGGTTTTAAGCTGTCGCAGGCTGGTAAAATTAATCATTTGCTTAAGAAATATAGCATGGAGCTATGTAAGACTGCAAAGAGACCAATGGCATTGGGGTTTAAACCTGAGGTTACTGAGGGTACTGGTTTTGATAAGGGAATCTATCAATCTTTGATAGGTAGCCTAATGTACCTAAGTAATTGGTCTAGACCAGATATATCATTTAGTGTGAACCAACTGGCTAGATTCAATGATAGTCCTTCAGAGAGGCATTGGCAAGCAGCAAAGCGTGTGCTGCGTTATTTGAAGAAAACTATCCACTATGCATTATATTTAGAACCGAATAGGGATTTAGTTTTGACTGTTTATGCTGATGCGAATTTTGCAGCTGCTATAGATAATAGGAAGTCAACTTCTGGCATAGCCTTTATGCTAGGTGGTGTACTGATTGGATGGAAGTCGATACGACAGAAACACATAAGCTTATCCACAATGGAAGCTGAGTTTTCATGTTTGTCGTTGACATGTACTGAGCTGATATATTATAAGCAGTTGCTTATAGATATGGGATTAAGTATCAATGAACCTTTTACGGTTTATGAAGATAATCAGGCAGCAATAAAAATGGCGACTAGTTTAGCTATAAAGACGAGGTCGAAGTATACTGATTTGAGGTATCTTAATGTTCGACAAAGCATTAAGGATGGCCTGATAAAGTTGGAATATTGTTCAACTGAAGACAATTTAGCAGACAACTTCACTAAGGCACAAAGTTCAGTGAAACATACCTCATCATGTGAAGGTTATCATCTTACATTGTGAGTGGATATATTGATCTACCCAAAGGGGAGAATGTTAGGGTGTAACCAACAAGTTGGGTAGACAATATATTGCACAAGGCATGTTATATATCTTTAAGAGAGGAGATCTACTAATTAGTAGATTACAGCATATAAATTGCAGCTGATGTTCTCTCTCTCTCTCTCTTGCTTGATGTATGATAACTGCTGTCTAACTGTTATTACTGTTGCTACTACTTACTGTGTGTAAGTTATTGGACTGTTTTTCTCTGTGTATGACTTTTTGGCTGTGTTTATGGATTTTGCTATATTCTTCAGAAAGTAAAGTTTATTTTTGTTACTTTACTATCCATTATTCAGTGTGGTTGCTTTATATATCGCACGCTGCGTATACTTTACAGGGTTGCTCTGTTATAACCTCGACCTGGGGTTCATTGCTAGTGCTTAATCGCACCAGTACCTAACACACCATCCCCATGGTCGCATGATCCATACTCAGAAGTGTTGTGGCTTGTACTGAGGAGACGGAGACAGCTGATTACAACTAACACGTTTATTAACAAGAACAGAACTGACAGGAACAAGCACAACAGTAGCCGTCTGACAGCTATTTATACATGCAGCTGTCAGACGGTGAACCAATAGGAGTTGTGTGTTTTTTCCCGCCGGCCGGCAGGCGCGCCTGGACTAATCAGAGGCATTTCTCCCGACGCCCTCTGCTGGCCGGGCCCGACAGTACACAACAAGAAGCTTGGCAACTGACTCATATTTATGATGGTTGAACTGTCCCGAGATCATGTGATCACCTTTTGTGACCTTCTGACAAGCAAAATCAATGGGGAAGCCAGATTTACTTAACAATTGTGTTATTAACTTAACAACTGTAGTGATTCACTTAACAACTGTGCCAAGAAAGATCATAACGTAGGACAAAACTCACTTAACAACTATCTCACTTAGCAACAGAAACATTGCTAACTATCTCACTTAGCAACAGAAACGTTGGGCTCAATTGTGGTCATAATTCGAGGATTACTTATAGTTCAAGGTGGAGCACTTTTTAATCCCTGTATGCAATGATTAGCAAACACATATATTCTGGGAAAACAATCTTCAGTATTACCTAAGGAGACTTTTGCTAACTTCCCTCTGCTCTCTCTTCCCTCCCCTTCCTTCTCTTTCCCTTCCCTTCTCCTACTTCCCTTTACTCTCCTTCCTAATTCAATCATATCTATACGATTCCCCACATTGAGGGAATATATTCAGAGAAGAAACTGCTCAGCTGACACATACCAATTTATCAAGAAATTTCATAGAATGAGTAACACTGGATTTTTCACCAATATCTTTTATGCAGTCATACAGCGGTATGTTCAAGGAATACACTTCTTATTAAATGTCTGTTTTCCCCCCACTGCTTAATTCTGATTCTTAGGTATTCACTCATTTAGGCAGTTTATAGACTTACAGAGTTCAGCAGCATTAGGTTTTTCACTCAGACCGGTTTTTTTTTTATTTACTTAGTCCCATACCAGTGGTGGGTTCCTACCGGTTCGCACCGGATCGCGCGAACCGGTTGAAGACCGAACCCGGAAGTAACCGGACCCGGAAGTAACCAGGAACCGGCACCGGTCCTGTCACTTTATCCCCCTTGCCATCCCAACGGAGCTCGCTCGCTCCCCCGCCCGTCCGCACTAAGCTAGCTAGCCCAGCTAGCCGCTCATTGATTGCCTGGAGTTCAGCCAATCAGTGAGCGGGCTGGAGGCGACCCGTTTAAAAGCGGGTTGTCCTCCATTTCAAAACTCCCTTCTCTTCGCTGGGAGCTTGCTGCTTCCTTCAGGTAAGCAACTAAGCGCGAGGGGGGGCGGGAGGCTAGCTTCGGCGAGGAAAGGCCTCTAGGCCTTCCCTCGCTGAAGCGGCGGGCTGGCGTGGGCTGTGCGGGCGGTGGGCAGCTAGCTTCGCCCAGGAAAGGCCTCTGGGCCTTTCCGGGACGAAGTGCCGGGGTCGCGTGGAACGCGCGGCCGGCAGGAAGCTAGCTTCGCCCGGGAAAGGCCGCTGGGCCTTTCCGGGACGAAGCGCCGGCGTCGCGTGGAACGCGCGGCCGCCGGGAAGCTAGCTTCGCCCGGGAAAGGCCGCTGGGCCTTTCCGGGATGAAGCGCCGGCGTCGCGTGGAGCGCGCGCCCGCCGGGAAGCTAGCTTCGCCCGGGAAAGGCCGCTGGGCCTTTCCGGGACGAAGCGCCACCGTCGCGTGAAACGCGCGCCCGCCGGGAAGCTAGCTTCGCCCAGGAAAGGCCGCTGGGCCTTTCCGGGATGAAGCGCCGGCGTCGCGTGGAACGCGCGCCCGCCGGGAAGCTAGCTTCGCCCGGGAAAGGCCGCTGGGCCTTTCCGGGACGAAGCACTGGCGTCGCGTGGAACGCGCGCCCGCCGGGAAGCTAGCTTCGCCGAGGAAAGGCTCCTGGGCCTTTCCTCGATGAAGCACCGGGCTGGCGTGGGCGGCAAGCCTCTGCGAGGCTAGGCCAAAAGCCCCCCACCCTCCCCTTTCCAGCCTCGCCTGGCTGGCTAAGCCCTAAGCAGTCTTAAACAGTCTTACCTGTCCTCCTGCCTCTCTGCCTGTCTGCTGCCTGTTGCAGCATCGGAGAGCTGCTGATTCTGCCTGCTGGTAAGTAACCTGGTTTTTTTTCTTTTATTTTTTTAATGTATTTTAAAATAATATTTTATTTATTGTGCATAGAATTTTTTTAAATAATTTTACTTAAAAGTATTGAGTATAGAATATTTTAAAATGGTTTACTTCAATTTATTGTGTATGGATTCTTTTTTTAAATTGTCTCAGACTATTTTAAAAAAGATTCTATCCAAAATAAATTAAAATAAACCATTTTAAAATATTCTATACTCAATACTTTAAAATGTATTGTGTATAGAATTGTTTTAAATTGTTTTATTGTAATTTATTGTGTATTGAATGTTTTTAATGCTTTCATTTTAAATTATTGTGTGTGGAATAGTTTGAAATGGTTACAGTATAAATTATTGCTGATGGAATAATGGTTACAGTTGGTACAATACCTTAAAATAGTTATAGTATAAATTATTGCTGGTGGAATACTTAACAATGGTTTT
This sequence comes from Natrix helvetica, assembly GCF_964273705.1. Classification (NCBI taxonomy): domain Eukaryota; kingdom Metazoa; phylum Chordata; class Lepidosauria; order Squamata; family Natricidae; genus Natrix; species Natrix helvetica. Next base: position 22,896,850 of record NC_138550.1, read on the forward strand.
TAAGGATTTTTTTTATTTATAGAATATCTTTTTTAAATTATTGTTTGGGAATTTTTATGTTTTAATTGTTTATAAAATATATTTACTACAAGAAATGTTATTCCTTTTTGCAAATGTTTTCTTTGTGGTGCAATATGTTGCTTAAAAGTGTTCAGACCAGGTTTATATATCTCAAAGTGGGTGCTTTTCTATGGGCAGGCCAGGTTTGCCACATTTAATGTGTTTCACCCTGGTTGTTTAGGTAATTCTGAGGTGGTTGCTGGTTCTGTGAGCTTCCTGGCACTGTCCTTTATAATTTCCCACAATGCCTTGATGGTTTTTATTCCAGTGGCTTTGTCTTTCCTGTCCTTAGGGTTAGGGGGGAAAAAACACTGGTTTCATTTGCAGTCTTTGGGGGGGGGGACAAAAAGGAGAAAGAGGGAGGAGGTGGGGGAAAGTGGGATCCTTGCTGCTTTCTGAGCTTGGTGGTTTTTTTTACAGACATTTCACTACCAAACTAGGTAACATCATCAGTGCTAGATGGGGTTGTGGGGAAAGGAGGAGGAGGAGAAGTCGAAGGACAAAAAGGAAAAAGATAAGGAGGGAGAGGACTGTGGGGTCCTTTGGTGTTCTCTGAACCTGGTGGTTTTTAATTATTTTTAGGGAATTTTTATTTATTTATTGTTTATAGAATGTTTATTACAAGAAATGTTATTCCTTTTTGCAAATGTTTTATTTGTGATGCAATATGTTGCTTTTAAGTGTACAGGTTGGTGTATGGTATGTGTCTCAAGGTGGCTTCTTTTCTATGGGCAGGCCAGGTTGGTGCAAGGCAGCTTTGCCAGATTTTGTGTGTTTCTGTGTGATACCTGGTTGTTTAGGTAATTGTGAGGTGGTTGCTGGTTCTGTGAGCTTCCTGGCACTGTCCTTTATAATTTCCCACAATGCCTTGATGGTTTTTATTCCTGTGGCTTTGTCTTTCCTGTTCTTAGGGTTAGGGAAAAAAACTGGTTTCATCTGCAGTCTTTTGGGGGGGAATTGTTTTTGTGTGTGTGTGTGTGTGTGTGTTTTCCTGGCACTGTCATAGTTTGTGTTTGTGGGTATGTAATGTCCTGCAGTTATCTACACATTAATAATGATCAAGTACTAATAATATTTCCTTATACATTTTAATGACCTTTCCTTTAATAATTGGTGTTTTCTTTCATACTTTTAGATTTCTAATTGCTGTTTCTGTTAGTTAGCAATTGATAAAACAAATTCCACGTGAAAAAGTATTCAAAGCCTTCTTGGTTTTAATTGTCAATTTATTCATTCTTGCACATTCTAATATTTATTCATTTTCATATCTTTGTTTTTTCCACTGTTGTGCAAACACAATTCCAACAGCTGTTAACATGTGTAAAATTAAATATGTATTTATTCCCTTTGAAATACAAGTAGTAAGTAGTAAGCTACTTACCTTCTGTAAGTAGCTCTTTTATTGTTTTGTGTACTTATTTTAATCTTATTTAAGTAGTAAGTGCACAAAATAATAAATTTCCTTTTTTATATTTTCTTTTTGTAGATCATTCATTGGGGCAAAAAATTCAGTGACATTGTCTTGGCCACTCCCACCCGGTCACATGACTGCCAAGCCACTCCCACCCGGTCACATGGCCGGCAAGCCACTCCCACCCGGTCACATGGCCGGCAAGCCACTCCTACCAGGTCACATGGCTGGCAAACCACTCCCACAAAGGAGGCCACACCCACAGAGTAGGTTCCAAAAATTTTTGAAACCCACCACTGTCCCATACTGTCTGCTCTGACAGGTATTATCTCTGTAGTATCTCTTATAATGAAGTTTTTCATATCAACTACTATTTGTTGTTTTAGCCACCGGATAATGTTGAGGATCGCCCCAAGAACTTTTTCCATGAAAAATGCTTGGATCGTCTTCTCTGTTGAATCATTTTCTGGGTCACACAATAGAGCAGGAAATGGTGATCTATAACCTTCCAGATGGTTTAGATAGAATCCCAATTCCCATCAATCCAAGCCAATATAATCAACCAAGGTTGATGGGAATTTTATTTCAGTAATATTTGATATTCTGATATACTGAATATCTAATATACTGAATACCTTCAGTAATATCTTCACAGCTTTTCGGCTAACTTAACATTAAAACAATTTGTACAAGCGATGAAGAACTGTTCTTTCATTGCATTTCTGCATAGCATAGCAGAATTTCATCCATAAAATTCTACAAAACTTTTCTTTATAACATGAAACCTTTCCATATGTTGCAATATTATCCCCATGGAGTTTTGTCATAATTTTGAACAGCCTCTAAGTGACCAGTCCTAAGTTGAGGACTACCTGTAATTATTTTCTAATCTTCAAGGTAGTACACTCCTAGTTTATCTTGTTGTATTGTTATTTTTTAAAATTAAAAATATTATTTTACATTTTAATCTTTACTATCGCATTGTCTATTAAAGTGACTTGAGTAATCATGGAAATTAAGAAGTTTTATACATCTGAATGTTTCTTGCTATATTGCAAAGGGACAGACATTTCTTCCAAAATCTAAATTTATACTCACATAATCTTCTATGATTTCTTTGATGCCAGCAACTGTTAGAATAAATAGTAATGGCACCAAGGTAGTATATCTTCCAGTTGGAGAGACTTCTGGAATTTGCTGAAAAAGAAATGTATATATGTAGAAAAGTATTCAAAGAAAGAGAATGGCAATGCTTCTCTGCTGATTTATCTTGCCAGGGATCCAAAGTTGGAAAAAAATGACTTGACAGAATCATTTGGGCAGAAATTTATAAAATATTTAGGATGTAAACATCCTCTATCTGCAGCTGCTCTAAGTGACCCTGTCCATACTAAGAAGTGACATTAGCCTATAATATTGGGGCCTAACTAAAGTAACTATGTTGGATTATGTGTGATCAAGGCTCAAAGCTCTACTCAGATCATTTTTTTCTACAGTTAGATTTCCTGATGTTGTTAAACTGCAGCCCACATCATCCCAGCTCAGTTAGCAATCAGAAGTGATAAGAATTCTACTCAGTAACAACTGAGACCCCAAAATCAGGAAATACACACTCCAAAAAAGTATTAGAATGTACAAGATTGACTCCTATTATTTGTTAATTAATGAGTGATTCATGATTGGCTGGGATTACTATCAAATGACTGCTGCCTCTTTATTTTCTCTAACATGTACAATTCTGAGCTTCAGCTTTAATTGTTGAACCTATATTGGAAAGTCCAAATTCCAAGTCTGCTTTTGGATAAGACTGCTGTTTCCAATATTTCTGGTTTTCGTTACGACTGGTTTTAGTTAAGATTGCTATTTCCTCCTTTGATACTGTCAAGTATAAAAGGTTTAAAGGTTTCCCCTGCCCAGTCATAACTGACTGAAGGAGATAGTGCTCTCCTCTGATTCTCAGTTGAGGGATCCTGTGTTGTCTGAGAGATGCTCCTGTCATCATGTGGCCTACATGAAAACACAGATTGCAGCAACCTTCCCGCCAAAGCACTACCTATTTATCTACTCCCATTTGCATAGTTTCAAACTACTAAGTTGGCAGGAGCTGGGGTGAGGAACAGAAGCTCACCCCATTGCAAGGCACTCGGGTCTCAAACCCGGGCTTTCCAGTTGACAAGCCCTTGTGCCTTAACCGCTGAACCATCTACCGTCCCATTATGTATAACAATAGGCTAAAAACATTATCATTTTATTTTCTAGGCTAACATTCAATTTACCAATACCATTATGATTCAGCATAAAATGGACAAATGATCTACATACATTTTTTGGACTACACTGAGTTCATCATGCATGGTTAAAGTATATGCTTATCAGTGGTGGGATTCAAAAAAAACCTTACTACTGGTTCTGTTGGCGTGGCTTGGTGGGCATGGCATGGCCTGGTGGGTGTGGTTGGGGAAGGATACTGTAAAATCTCCATTTTCTCCCCATTCCAGGGGAAGGTTACTACAAAATCCCCATTCCTCCCGATCAGCTGGGACTTGGGAGGCAGAGAATAGATGGCGGTAGGGCCAGTCAGAGGTGGTATTTACAGGTCCTCCGAGCTATTCAAAATTTCTGCTACTGGTTCTCCAGAACTGATCGGAACCTGCTGAATACCACCTCTGATGCTTATGCATTGTGCAACTTCATCCCTGCTACAAGAGTTGGTAGTCACAGACTGCTCACCTGCCACTGTATTAAATTAAACTATGCATACAGTTGTTTCACTTCAACATAGACCTACCTGCAGTAAGGCAATGAAGAGGAAGAAAGCATTTGCAGCTTTTCTAATCTGTTCATACAGGAATCGAGGTAGAAATGTCACCACGCTGTATTTAGCTGTGCTGTTTTGAGAAGCAAAATAAGAAGTTGCTTTAGAAGCTGGGAGGAGGTGAGACCGTTGAGCTAAGTGATTTAGCTGGGAATTGAATCATAGCCAGTTAATTAGATGATTGCTTCAAATGAATACAATCACTTTTTTTTAATGGTTGCTGTTTCTAGTATCTATATCTCCTGCTTTTACACATTTCCTCCTCAGTTTTTCTGTCTTTTCAAGGCTTGCCAGCAAATATCTCACTCTAAACCTACTAAATAAACAAACTAGGCCCAGGAGGAAAACAGAACACATTAGATCTTAATTGAAAATCATCATAGCTAAACCAAAGAAACCAAGTAATTTCTTTACTAGACAACCTCAACAATTCTGTGACATGTAAAGAAGAGCTTTTATTACTATCACTTTCGAATCCTATAGATATTTATTATCAGTGTTCTACTACATTAACAGTGAAATAGGGATCTGCAAATAGGGGTTTATTCAAACAGAGATTTTCTAATTTAGCTTTTTAAAATCTATTGTCTCAGTTTTGGTTTTGTTAGTATTTGTAGTTTAATTAATAATGGATGTTTCAGATAGGTAGGTAGGTAGGTAGGTAGAGATTAGATAGATAGATGATAGAGAGAGAGAGAGAGAGATGATAGATAGATAGATGATAGATAGATAGATAGATAGATAGATAGATGATAGATAGATAGATAGATAGATAGATGATAGATGATAGATAGATAGATAGATAGATAGATAGATAGATAGATAGATAGATAGATAGATAGATTTATTTCCCATTCTCAAGGTAAATATATTAGAATTCTGCTTTGCTTCCATTATGGATGGATGATTAGAGCCCGCAGGCTTTTATTTGATAGCAAACCACATCAATTTAAAAAAATCAATTGCAAAAATAGCAAGCAAACTTCAGCACAATGGACAGTTCTCTATGAGATTATAACTTTCTCCTTCATGTTCTGCATATGAAACAGCAGCTGACATCAAATTCTTCTCTATGCCGCTGCCTGTACGACCCAAACACTATATGACATGAATTGCTAACCACTGAATTTTTTTTGGTCCAAGATTGGTGCTTTTGAAAATAGAAAATCAGCTGTGATTGTTTCTGCATGTTACTAGATGATAGAAAGAACTGGTTGCACGACATCCATTATGTTATTCCATTAAATCAACTTGAGAAAGAACAATCCTACATTTTCAGCAAGCATTTTTAATAGAAAGCACAACTTTATTGCAATAAATCCCAGGTAACAATAGGCCGGATCCTGGTCCAAGAGCTGGCATGTTCCATCTTCCTCCACTGTAACATTGTCTTAATTATAATTTACGTATATTTTGGCCTTCTTAAAAATCGCCATTCCTAATTCTGTTTTTCATTCTCAGAAGCCTGCCTCAAGGTTGTACTGACTCCAATAACATGCTCAAAACAAGTATAAGAAAAATAAGAGCAAAAATAAGACCAGTATAGATTTTTTAAAAGAATGTAGAATGAAAAACATAGCACATCAGATATGATTTATATATTATCAATACATAAGGCACACCTATATTGTTCAGGAGAAATACTATATTAATCTATATTTTGCAGTACACACACACAAACATGTCAGTTTTTGACTTATGGTGTCTACCTGGATAGGTCCATGCAGTTTATTCTATCTCTCTGTTTATGCAATCTAGAACTGCCAAAAAAGTCAACACAGTTCTAGGCTGCATAAACAGAGAGATAAAATCAAGATCACATGAAGTGTTAATACCACTTTATAATGCCTTGGTAAGGCCACAATTGGAATAATGCATCTAGTTTTGGTCGCCATGATGTAAAAAAAGATATTGAGACACTAGAAAGAGTGCAGGGAAGAGCAACAAAGATGATTAGGGGACTGGAGGCTAAAACATATGAAGAATGGTTGCAGGAACTGAGTATGTCTAATTTAATGAAAAGAAGGACTAGAAAAGACATGATAGTGGTGTTCCAATACCTCAGGGGCTGCCATAAAGGAGTCAAACTATTCTCCAAAGCACCTGAGGGCAGGACAAGAAGCAATGGGTGGAAATTAATCAAGGAGAGAAGCAACTTAAAACTAAGGAGAAATTTCCTGACAGTTAGAACAATTAATCAGTGGAACAGCTGAAGTTGTGAATGCCCCAACACTGGAAGTCTTTAAGAAGATGTTGGATAGCCATTTGTCTGAAGTGGTGTAGAGTTTCCTGTCTAAGCCGGGGGTTGGACTAGAAGACCTCCAAGGTTCCTTCCAACTCTGTTATTCTATTCTATTCTATTCTGAACTGAGTTTTCTTGGAAAGATTTTTAGAAGTGCTTTGCCGCTGCTTTCTTCCTTGGGCTGAGAGAGTAACTGGCCCAAAGTTACTCTTTGACTTTGTGCCCAAGATAGAATTAAAACTCATGATCTTCTGATTTCTAGCCCTCAATCACTACACCAAACTATCTCTATAATCTTTTATGAGTCACCCAAGTCTTCCAGTTTTAAATAGCAATTACAACAAGATACTGGGGAAAAAACATCCAGGGATACTGTATCGCACTGAAACAATTCACACATTTTATATTAATATTTTTAAAACCTCAAAATTAAGACATTTGTCATGATTCCCAAAAACAATCTAAAATGAGATAACTTGTTTGCATTAACAATTCTTAGCAAAAAAAACCTAACACAAAATCTTTGTTTATCGTTTTCCATTCTTTCCTTCATCATTTAAAATGTGTAATGCACATAAATCTAACCTCTCTGAAGTCTGTGTCTTGCATTATACTGCAAAGAAGTAGAGGCTAACTTCCCCCCCCCCCGAAGATTTAGGACACCGTATCTTCCAACATTTTGAAACACAAGTGCGGACAAGCTACATTTTAAATGAGAAGAAAGAGTTCTGTTTTTATAACTCAGGATGGAGTGTGAATATGTAAACTAGAATAGTTATCTGATCAAATGTGGACAATAACATATGAGCACATTAGCTGAAACATAATACATTTTGTTCATACTGTGAGACTTCCAGAATCAATTGGAGTTGTGCAAAATCTAAAATAAAGTTAAAAAGTTAAAACTACTGTCAAGGTCAGGCTGAGACTATAGTCAGAGCTTGGGTTTTTTTTTTTTTTTTTTTTTTTGGACTTAAACTCTGTTTATTCGCTGATAATCCAGCAAATGACCAGAATTTCTGCTAAAAGGTGGTAGAGCTCCAACAGCAAAGTCCTAAAGTGCAATAGGCTGAACATGTTACTCATCTAGAGATGGGAAAAAATCTGCCATGGATTTTAATGGGGGAAACATGACATGATCCACCAAATCAACCCCAATATGGAACATGCAGACTTCTTTGTAACAGATGCATCCAAAATCATGTCATAGGGAAAGGTTGTACACAAAAAATAATTAGAACCTATAATGTGTTATAATATTAGAGGGAGAAATATTCATGCGTGTGTGTGTGCGTATGTTTTCGTAGATTTTCATGGGTACAGGTATGCAGGTTTGGTGTATTCGGGTCTTTTCCCATGTAAGATTGAGAGTATCTTGGCGACGTTTCGACGAGGTCGACAAGGTCCCACTCATCATCTTCAGGCTGGTGCCATCGGCTTCGTGCTCGCACAGGCAGAAAGCCAAAGGCACCAGCCTGAAGATGATGAGAGATTACTGAAACAAAGCCAGCACTCCACACACCCTCACCAAGATTTATAGAAAGACGGCAGCTCCGACCACGCTTTAAGCCGAAAACACCATATATGTATGTATGTATGTATGCATGCATGCATGCATGCATGCATGTATGTATTTGTGTTACAACCCCTGGTATGCCCAAATATGGGAGGAAGCTCACTACTCCCTCTTTCTGTCCTTCGGCTCATTACAGAAAACCATCCAGGCAGAAAACCATATTTTTATTTTTAATGTTGCCTTTTTATATTTGTGTTGTATTTGTGCTGATAAATAAATAAAGGGAGACTAGTATAGATCTATTTCAAGCTATTTAGCTCTCATCAGCTAGCCATACCCTTACTGGGATTTGAACCTGGGCTGTATTACATATTAGGCAGGAGTCTTAGCCACTAAGCCACAGGTTCTCCTCCTTATCAGCTGAGCCAGGGAAATAGGTATGTATTTGTGTTACAACCCCTGGTATGCCCAAATATGGGAGGAAGCTCACTACTCCCTCTTTCTGTCCTTCGGCTCATTACAGAAAAATGGTTTTGCCATTAAGAGGTATGGACTTCAACTCCCAGACTTCCCCGGCCAGCACAGCACTTGCCAAGTTTAAGAAACACTGCAGTAGGTCATTTGAAATTAATGACATCAAAACATTTTATCACAAATAGCATACAATGTGGATTCTCAAGGAGATAACGCAACATTTGCCACATGTATCAATTGCTTACGCTCCCAAAGATATATAGAGCATGGACCTGCAGTTGGTCAAATACTATCCCATGTGTAGTCAAGGCCTAAATTTAACTTTCATCTGCATGTTGCACCTGGTCTTTTTTACTCCCTCCCTCCCTCAGAGTCTTTCCATTTTATATTTGCAAAACAAAGTCTTGTCAAAAGTAGGGTGGCAAGCAGGGTGAAATGACATTTTCTTTGAAAGGGAGTAGTACTTTGAAAAGTTAAGATGACTTCATGGTTTATTTCTAAACACAAATCATCTCTTATCTCAGACTTTCATATCATGCAGCTATTCTTAACTTGGAACAAAGGTAAAAGTTCCTTGACTCCCTCACCATTCAGCCTTTTTTTGGAAGTACTTTATATAAATCTTAACTCCTCCGTTTCCAGCAATAAATGCCGGAACAGTATCTGGATTAGCTATGGTGCTGGTTCTTTGTTTTAATCAGCTTTTCTTTTCTTTTCAATTTTAGAATTCACTTGGATTTTTTTGCTGGTTCACTTTCTACCATATAGCAATTCTTATAATTGATTTCTGACTGTTTTTTTCTCACCACATCACAAGCTGCTTGTGAATTCATCAGCCTTGGCATCTCTGAAGCAGAAACTCCCATCAGAAAATGAGAGCATGGCCCAGAAAAGGAATAGGATATTTTTTTGTGGCAGGGGGATGCACTGGGCAGGAAAATGAGCTAAAAAGGAAATGATATGGTTGCATCATGCATAACGCTGACATGGGATGTAAGGAGTCTACATTTAAAGGGATAATTGATGCTTTTAGTAGGCTTATTTTATAGTTTTCTCTATAGTTCTTTGTAGGATGAAATCATACCATAGATATAAGCCAGAAAGGACTTAGGAGCATCAAAAAGAGGAATAACAAAATAACTGAGTGGAGAGGGACATTGGAGGTCTTCTCGTCCAACCTTCTGCAGGAAACCTTATACTGTTTCAGACAAATGATTGTCCAATCTCTTCTTAAAAACCTCCAGTGATGAAGAACTCAGACTTCCATCCTTCCAAGGTTGGTAAAATGAGGAGCCAGATTGTTGGGGGCAATATGATGGCTCTGTAAACCACTTAGAGAGGGCTGTAAAGCAGTATATTCTAAGCACTAAGCGGTATAGTCTAAGTCAGTGATGGCGAACCTTTTACCCACTAAGTGCCCAAACTGTGTGCGCATCTGAAAGGTGCATGCGAACAAACATGGGCATGCGCGGACATGCACGCATGCATGTGTGGACATGCACGAATGTGTCCATGTACAGACATGCACATGCATGTGTGGACATGTGCGCATGCACAGCAGAGACCGAAGACCAGCTGGCCGGCAGGAAATGGGGCATTCCAACACAGGCAGTGTGGCAAGAGGTAAGATCTTCTTCTTTCATAAGCTTCTGTTTCGGCATTTGCAGGGAAACAGAAACTCACGAAAGAAACATCACGGCGATCTGACCTGGGGCGATGGTGTGAGTGCCAGCAGGAAGGGCTTTGCATGCCACATCTGGCACCCGTGCCATAGGTTCGCCATCACAGGTCTAAGTGCTATTGCTACCTACAACTTCTGCAGGCAAGTCGTTTCACTGTGGAGTGGACCTGCAAGTCATTCCCAGTGGGGCTCGGGCCACTGCATTTCCAGGATTCAAGATCCCCACTTTTGCATTATATATCTATAGAGGCAATATCATAGGAAGAATTAAATAAGCCCAGACAGGAAAGTTGGTGTGTGCTGCAGGAAAATATGGCATCTTAATTTGAACTAAAGATCTCAATGGCATTTGCAAATCGTAAGTGGGAATTCATTCACCATGAATTCCCACTTATGATTTCCTTACTCCTTCGGCTACAAGTTAATCCATAGCAATTTCTTTCCATTCTTGCGGTTCAATAGAAGATTATGGAAAGGGAGACAATCAAAATATTGTTGCCGTATTTTCAGCCATGATTCATTTATAACACCATATATTTCTCACTTAGCACCAGTTTGTTTAAGGTATCAGTCCAGAAACCATAAGTTCTAGGAGACTATTAGTACCTTAGGTACAAAGCCAGTTGGGTGATCTTGGGCCAGTCACTCTCTCTCAGCCCTGGGAAGCAGGCAATGACATACCACTTCCAAAAAAGGTTTGCTAAGAAAACCGCAGGCACTTTCCAGGCAGCTGCTAGGAGTCAAAACTGTCTTGAAGGCGCGCGCGCACACACGCACACACACACATAATCACACACACATATCTGACATAATACATTTACTGTAACTGATTTCCAAAGACTATCCATAGTTCACTGTACGATATACTCTCAGAACTGCTGAAATATCTACAGTATCTGGCTATCTATACCTCATAGTCAATCAGTGACGTGCGGTGAGGTTTATGGCTGGTGAGGCTGGTGACATCATCAGGAAGGCGGGGAATGGGACCACGTGTGCTGGAGGCTGAGGCTGCCTCAGCCTCCAGCACACGTGATCCCATTCCCTGCCTTCCTGAGCGTGCTCCGTCGGCTCGCGCTCCGCAGTCCTCGAAAGCGATTGGGGAACAACAAGAACCTTCCTGCCTCTGCTGGACTTTGCACGCTCCTCGTGCAGTCGCGAGGAGCGCGCGAAATCCAGCAGAGGCAGGAAGGTTCTCGTTGTTCCCCAGTCGCTTTCGTGGCTTCGTCATCCGGGAGCGCCGACAACATTTCTGCCTCCGCAGCTCCCGGGCGCGGGAGTATACTATTATTTCATGAAGAGAGGTGAGGCTCTGCCTCCCCTGCCTCCCCTGACCGCACGTCCCTGTAAGTCAATACACTAAAGCGAATTCAAATTGTTTTCATACATATATCTGTCGTGAAAATTTTAGGCAAGCTCTAGAGCTGTGAGGTGGCACCCGGAGCCATATCTGAGAGTACGCAAGGAGTTGTCCTATGTCAGCTCCAGCACGCATGTGCGTGCTGGCCAGCTGATTTTCAGCCTTATGGAGGGCGGGGGGAGGGCGTTTTTGCCCTTCCAAAGCTTCAGGAAAGCCTCTGGAGCCTGTGGATGGTGAAAAACGGCTCAATGGGCTTACTGGAAGTCCGGAGACTTCAGTGAGGCCTGCGCGCATGAGCAGGGGAGGGCATTGAATTATGGATGTGGGCACGTGCATGAACACTATTGCACGAGCACAAACCCTTTTGGCACCTGTACAGAAAAACATTCGCCATCACTGCTCTGAAGGAACTAGCGTTCCCATTACCCTTGTCATTTAGTGGCCATGTATACTTGAGAAATATCTAGCTATCAAACCTTGGAGTGACTTTCCCTGCACCACTGCAACCTGTCACAAACAGTGTGCTTTGAGCACAATGGACCTTATTCCAACCACCTCCCTCACTATTAGTATCACTCACTATGATTACAGATAAGCGAATGATCTTCATTCTGCAATACTTTCATGGGGCAGGTCACCCATAATTGCATTCCTGTAAATACTCTTTTTTAGAAATGGATACCCCCAATGTGCTGTCAACATGCAACATATGAGTGAATATGCCACAGTGCAGGGATTGGAGAAAACAGATGGCAGAAGGCTTGCTCAGTAGCTAGGAAACAGGTTTCTATTGTCGTTCTCCTTTCCCGTCAACGGCAACTTCTACTAGGAGCAGTTGGTCTTGTGCTTTTCTGCTGCTCATCTGGCAGCATAGTTGTTTCAGTTTAATTTGTTACATATTTCTGGATCGACTTTGTCAAGCAAACCTTATTTGCCAATGACTGGTACTGTTTATGTCTCTTTAATCATACAAAAGTGCTGTGCAACACAATGACACTTTGGTACTTAATGTGTCTCCAGAGAGAAACACACATTCCTTGCATTTATTCAAATACTATATCAACAGAACACAAAGCCCACTCTCTTCCTCAATCCTGGCAGTGAAACAATGTATGGTAATGTAAGAACAGACCTGAGGGGACATTTAAGGTTTCAACCAAATTGTTATTATGAGACAAATAGCCAGAGGAACCTGGCAAATTAGTTTCCCTCCACTCAAGAAAACTCATTTTTAAAACTTATTTTTTCTGGCCAGATTATCACAAAACAAAGCACTGAATTGCAGTTTCCACCATTAGCATTTTTTTTCAACCAAAGGAACATTGAAAAAAAGAAGTGAAACGACTTAAGACTTTATCTGTTTATCAGTAGAATAGCTCTCCAAAAACTGGACTATAATGGCATTACATTTGGTACAGAACAGGAGTTTCCAACTTTAAGACTTGTGGACTTCAACTCCCAGAGGAGTTGAAGGTTGGAGACCCCCTGGTGCAGAAGACAACAAAAGCCACCAATCTCCGTCATCCTGATCACATGGGCCAGAGCAGAGTACCACAGAGTCTTCCTCTCTCCATTTGAAATCCTCCCTCCCATGTGACCTAGAAGAAAGTCATTATGAAGGGCCTGGAAAGAATTCCAGAAACTAGGCTCTGTATTGGTTCTGTTCACTGCTTACTATAAGGAGGCACTATATGAGCAGTTTCATTCTTATTGGACCTCATCATGTATGTTAGGTCTTTATGTATTTCTAGGTTCAATCTTTTACCAGGATTTGATTTCGCAGATCTTGCACTTTCATGACTATAAAGCAGTGCACTTAGCTGTTAAAATTAACTTTTGATCTGGATTGTCAGTATCTTGTAGGAGGGGAAGTCTACAGATGCTATCAATGGTAGATCTCCTTTTCTTGTCCATTCATGCCCATTCAGACTAAAGAAATATTGGTGTTAACTTGTCTGGGACTCATTCTAGAAGTCTCAAGACCTTCTAGTATAAAGGCCAGATTTAACACCTAGAGCCATGATGGCAAACCTATGGCAAACGTGCCACAGGTAACACGCAGAGCACTATTCGCGGGCATGCCAGCCATTGCGCGCACACCTTCCACCAGCCAGCTGGTCTTTGGATCTCTGCCATGCATGCACAGGGGACGGGGCGCATGTGGGGGATGTGTGCATGAACAGGGGACAGAGTGCATGCATAAGGGGGCAATCACATTGCATTTTGGGGCTTTGCGCAGTGCCCCCGTGCCCTGTTTGGCTTCCAGGTTGGTGCAGGAAGCCTTCCTTCCCCCAAAATAGGCAGGAGCGGCGCACATGCATAGGGGCCGGGGAACATGGGTCACACACGCATATGTGCGTGGGGGGGTCACATGCACATGCACAGGGGGAGGGGTGTATGAGGGGTCACACACACATTGCATTATGAACAAAAAAGGAAGGGCTATCACTCATAGAATCTACCACCTTTTTCTGTAAAGAATGGGTGGGGAACCTTTGTATTCTTGGAAATAAGGGTAAGCTGGATATTGGCGAATTGTTTTTCAGCTTACTAGCTTCCCTTTTTTAAAAAAACTTAAATTTAACTGTCATTGCCCAGATCCAGTCTAGAATTCTTCCATCTTAGTCCATTTTTTTTTCATTTTGACAACATGTAAGAGTGTCAACTCAGTGAGCAAGTGAAAAGAACATTTGGATTTGAATCACTGCAGGGATGGGTTGCCACTGGTTCGTGTGTGCATTTACACCTAAAAATGTCTGCACATGCGCAGAACATAAGAAAAGGGGGGAGGGGGGATTACCTTTCTGCATGGAGATTGTTCTGTGCATGTGCAGAAGCAAAAATAAAGATGGCACTGCTGACAATAGAACCGGTTTGGGTGCATGGCCGGCTGACTTACTACCTACTCAGCTGAACTAGTCCGAACCAGTAGGAACCCACCTCTGAATCACTGTTTAGTAAACAAACTGCAACCAATTAGGCTTACACTAAATGCTAAACTAAAACGTAATATAATACCAGCTAATTTACAAGAGTTTGCCCTGCTGGCTGGAAAAAAAATCCCACGATATTTCTTTGGGCATCTCAAACTGAAGGAAGCAAATATCAATTCCAAGAAAAATTACCATGAAATGGGGAAGGGGGAATTTTGCAAGAGGTGGAGATAAAGAAGAATACTACATTCTCATATATTGCATCGAAAGGGGGAAAAGATAGAAGATTAAAAAAAAACTCTACATTCAGCTCTACATTCTAAGAATGTATTTTAGGAAGGAGGGCAAGAGCATTGAACAGTATGCAAAGCAATTTTGTGAAAATCAATCTCTCAATTTCAATTTAAGAATGTTAATCTAAGACAATAAATAGCATGGCTCTGTAATGGAATAAAAAAACCTAAGCAATAAAAATGTCATTTTAAAACCATTTCCCCATGCTGAACTTAATTATTTCTATCCAAGGGCAATGCTTGCAAAGCTTTTTTTTTAAAAAAAAAAAAAACGTTGACGTGCAGCGATAACAATTTAAAAATCCTTCAGGAGAAACTATATGAAAATTGACATGGCATCAATTTTCCCACTGAAAAAAGTTGTAAGCAACGAAATAATGACTTCAGGACAGTGGTGGGTTCCTACCAGTTTGGAACGGTTCTGCCGAACCGGTAGTGTTTTGGTGGCCTGGGTCGCTGGAACTGGCAGCAACCCAGGCCTGCCACGCCCCCAAACCAGTTCCCTGGGCGTTTTTCAGCTCTGCGCATGCGCAGAACAATTTTAATTGGGCTGCGCATGCACGCACAGTGCGCATCAAGCATGCACACGAGCGAACCGGCAGTAGTGCTTGCCGGAACCCACCCCTGCTTCAGGATTTAGCAATATTATCAGGTAAAGGCGAGATGAACTAAAAGATATCTAAGAGATTTAATTTTCTTTCAAACACAAATGTAAGACAATTACTGGATTCACACCAGGGGTGGGTTTCAGGGGGGTACGCCCCAATACGTGCATACCGGTTGGTCAACTTTAGCGTGTCTTCCGGTACCCGTTCTTCCGGAGGCCACATACCGGAACGCTCCCTCCCATTGCCTGTCCCCTTGCTCGCTCCCCCCACCCACCCAATCACCGCTCGCTTGCCCCGCCTGTACGCACCAGGCTTGCCCCACCAACACCACCTCGTTACCAATAGGGGGTGGGAAATCCATGCAGAGGGGGGAAATGCATACATTCCCCACCCCCTCCATTGGAAACGAGGCGGCTGTCAGAGAGAAGAGGGCAGCGCACGCCACGTGGGCTTGTGCAGCGGCTGTTGCACAAGCCCACTCTTCTCTCTGATAGCCGCCTGGTTAAAAAGCCATCCCCCACGGGGTTTTTCCCTGGGAAGCGCCGCAGAACATCCCAAGACCAATGCCATCACATCTGCCCTTTTCGGGGACAGGTCCTCTTCAGAAGGACAAGGCCCCGCCGGTTCTCTCATTCCTCGGCTTCTGACCGCGGCCCCACACCATGGAAAACATAGGCACGCACACACCCATACAATTACAGCCCAGAGCAGGACCAAAGCCCCTCTCCCAACTGACCCTTCCTTCCTCGGAGGGCTTCAGAGGGCTTCGGAGGGAAACTTCAGTGTGAGAACAAGTTCCCGCTGTTACAAAGTCTCCGAGACTGTAATTGTACGGGCTGTGCATGCACACCTATGTTTTCCACGGCGTGGAGCCGCGGAAAGGCTCTGCGCAACCAGCAATGACTCCGGAGCCCATCCCCAGGGGGCAGGGTCCCCCTCGCATTCCTCATCTTCCCAGATGGGCTCCAGAGTCATTGATGGTTGCGCAGAGCCTCGCCGCGGCTTCACACCATGGAAAACATAGGCGCGCGTGCACAGCCTGTACAATTACAGCCTCTGAGACTTTGTAACGGCGGGAACTTGTTCTCGCTCACCCGGGCTTCTGCAGAAGCTTTCCTCCAAAGTCCTCTGAGGGAGGAAGGGCCAGTTGGGAGAGGGGCTTTGGTCCTGTTCCAGGCTGTAATTGTGCAGTTGTGTGCGCGCCTATGTTTTCCACGGCGTGGGGCCGCGGTCGGAAGATGAGGAATGCGAGAGGACCAGCAGGGCCTCGTCCTTCTGAAGAGAACCTGTCCCCAAAGAGGGCAGATGTGGTGGCATCGGTCTTGGGATGTTTTGCAGAGCCCCCCAAGGAAAAACGCTGCTTCCAGGTACTTTTAACCATATATTTTGGTCCTATGACTGCAGAATGCTGCAAAAAACCATAAATGCAGGCGAGTTGTTGAGAGTTTCAAATGTGATTGGAACACTCAACAAGGTGACCACAGTATGTCTGTGTATGTGTGTGTGAGAGAGTGAGAGAGAGAGAGAGACAGAGACAGAGAGACAGACAGAGACAGAGAGGCAGAGAGAGAGAGAGAGAGAGAGAGAGGGAGGGAGGGAGGGAGGGAGGGAATCAGAGAGAGGGACAGACACACAGAGACAGAGAGACAGAGAGGGGGAGGGAGGAAGAGACAGACACACACACACACACACACACAGAGACAGAAAGAGAAAGAAAGCAAGAAAGCAAGAGAAAAAGAAAAAGAAAAAAAGAAAGAAAAAGAAAGTGGGAGAGAGAGGAGAAAGAAAGAAAGAAAGAAAGAAAGAAAGAAAGAAAGAAAGAAAGAAAGAAAGAAAGAAAGAAAGAGAACTTATGACCACAATTGAGCCCAAAATTTTGGTCGCTAAGCAAGAGCATTGTTAAGTGAGTTTCACCACATTTTCCAAGTTGGTCCCGCCCGCCCGGTCACATTATCTCCGAGCCACTCCCACAAAACAGGCCACACCTACAGAATAGGTTCTAAAAAATTTTGAAACCCACCACTGATTCACACAAGGTATTACACAACAATTGTAGTTTGGCTTAGTATGTGTGAATCATCACTGCTTTTTGGCTTATAGATGTGTCAGGCTGTCGTTGGTTTGTTTGTTAAATGATAGTCAAAGCAAACTAAATGTTCAGCCTAACTAATGCCACTTTGTAAATAATTTAACAGTCAAGACTGAAGGGTCCTTGGTGCTTTATGATAGATGATAGATGATAGATAGATAGATAGATAGATAGATAGATAGATAGATAGATAGATAGATAGATAGATGATAGATAGATAGATAGATAGATAGATAGATAGATAGATAGATAGATAGATAGATAGATAGATAGATAGATAGATAGAACAGTGTGTTGACACTCCAGTGAGATTTTGAGGGATACAAAAGGAACCTGATATATTCACACTTTGATGACATACTAGTTTCTGAGGATTGAAGACCATTGGGTGTAAGCATGGCAAGAGGACAAAAATGTCAAAACAGGCACAGATTTCACCACTTATTTCATGGTGTCATATGAATGTATAAAAAGAACTTTGCTTACATCACAATACTTGTTTCCTCATTTGAATGAAATCATCAGATTCTGCAGATGCCTCTGCAATGGACAAATGATTAAAAGCGCTAAGACACCAGGATACCAGATCAGTTCTCAGGCCAGTGATTATGAGAGCACAAAAAGCTTTGGCCAGGAACATACAATGAATTTAAAGTCATTTATAAGCTGAAAGGACTTTCAGAATATATAAATTAGCAAGACACCTCAGACTGGAGCCAAAAATCACAAGTAGAAAAAAAAAGTTTATGTACCACAATGCAAACACTTGTGCAAGATTTCACAGAATGTTGCAACAGCAATTGTGAACCTTCTGTTTCTATGAATGGTTACACAGACAAGTAGACAAATGTACTGGATTTAGTTTCGCATTTCTCATGCAACATTCATGTTGAAGATTCCACCAATAAGCCAAAGACATGATGCATTACTTCACTAAACCATGGCATAAATCTTGCAAGTTTAACTTGACAAATAATGAGTTGTCGTAGATTTAATCCTTAGCACAACATGTAAACAATGCTTGCTTCAAATCAAAAGTTAAAAATAATAAATTTACAAATAGGTAAAGCCAGACAAGTTCTTTTCCATATGAAAACATTAGATCCAATAACTGAAATCACCTCTGACGCTATTTACAATTATTAAAAACAATGCGTAAAATGCAAATCCAGTTTTTTGACTGTTAAATAAAATTTGCCCAACCTAAAAAAGCCAGATGCATTGAAGTTAAAGCTCCCAGAAATACTAGCCACTGAAGCCAAATTTTCCCCAGAAGAAAAAGTACACTCCTGGATTTGTTTTGTTTCTGCATAATAAGATTAGTCACTTTGTTCCACTAATCCCTGTTTCACATGCCACATAAGAAAACTAGTTTTGTAACATCACGGGGTGCCCTGCATTCCAATAAAGTACTTTGGACTTATCAGATGTATGTGATTTTGTTCAGCTTGCAATAGCACTGAAGTAGCACAGTTACATGTAAGTACTAGCAGTGGTTTCAGTTCAGAAGACTCCCGCCTGCCCACCTGTACATTCTTTTCCACTAGCACAGAAACAGTGAACTGTTTAAAGAGAGAGAATTGATGTTGCAAAGGGGTTTTCTTCCCCCAACAAAGCTGACATTTACAAGTAAGTGATGGTCTCCACTAGGCAACATCCTAGTTCCAACCTACCAAAGGAAAGCCACTTGAGTGGGAATGAGTAAGCACAGCTGCCATTGATCATCCATGGTCAAAAATGACTATCTTCAACAACAGTGAAAGCATTCTGCATGGAAATTCAGAAATCCCAAGATAACAAGTAAGGTTAAGAAAATATTCATAAAGGTAAAAAGTAAAGGTTCCCCTCACACATATATGCTAGTTGTTCCCGACTCTAGGGGGCGGTTCTCATCTCCATTTCAAAGCCGAAGAACCAGCACTGTCCGAAGACGTCTCCGTGATCATGTGGCGGGCATGACTAAACGCCGAAGGCACATGAAACGCTGTTACCTTCTCACCATAGGTGGTCCCTATTTTTCTACTTGCATTTTTACATGCTTTCGAACTGCTAGGTTGGCAGAAGCTGGGACAAGTAACGAGAGCTCACTCCATTTTGCGGCGCTAGGGATTCGAACCACTGAAAATATCCATACAGAAGGATTAATAAAGTTGTTTGGCATCTTAGCTGAGCTTACAGCCTGCTTATAAGGACAATTTCTCCAGATGGTAGGAAGTACACATGAAACATATCCGTAAAAGGCAATGAAAACATATTCAAATCATTAAACATATATAGTAAAGGGAGGATGATAATGTAGCTGGGTTGATAGCAACAGTTCAAATAGAATTTCTAAATCAAAGAAAAGTTCCATATATCATTTTGCTAGAAGGATAATGAAACATAAGCTGCTTGCTGAATTTATTTATCTACTTATTGTTAGCCTAATGAATAAGACTCACTAAATATGGCGTCTTCTCCAACTATTTGTTTCCATTATGGCCAAGCAGACGCCAATGGAAAATAGGGTGAAAAAGAATGAATTGGTTTGACTTCCCCTTTTGCCTGTCCAGAGTGCTACTCAGGGTTGAAGCCAAATTGCCAAAATAGTTGCAATGTACTCATCACTACTTAGCAGAGTAACCTATGGATACTTCAAAATGATTCAAAATGATCACGTAAGTGAGAACAGTAATTCTCCTTTAGAACTTACAGGTACATCTCTGTTTCTAAGGCTTTCATGAGATTTCTTTAAGAGTTACAATATAGATGGTAAGAAGCAGCATCTTTTTGAGACATAAAAGTACATAATGCTGCTAAAATAATTGTGTATGAAAGACTTACTGTAACTTAGTGCTAGCAAATGCTCTAAAATGACCAACTAAATAACTCAAAGGAACAGAATGTTTGGGTCTTTTTAGCACTGAAAAGAAAGGAAGAGAAACACGATAAAAAAATAAAACTATGCATTATTGTGTATGGTAGATATTAATTATAATAAATTCTAGATGGCTGGCAGATATTTTAATTTGTTTACCTTTGATTACGAACTATTTTTCTTTATTTCATAGAATTACCAAAGCTATTTATTATATTCTAATAAGCTCAGGGTGGTCTTAAGACGATGACATTCTCAAAAAGACCTTGTGAAGCTGACTATACAAGAAATGATCATTGGGTTCAAGTTACCCAGAATTAAGTTTACAGACTGCACTAAACAATAATGTGGTTTGCTTAATTGTGGCTCCACAGATTGTGCATACCCAGACAACCATGCATTCAGTATCACATATTAAAATAAAGTCTTGTTTCGTATAAAGTATAAAGCCATCTAAGTGCTGCAAGCCATTAGTGGTGAAATACTTATAATTTTTAATTATTGCGCCATTAGGTTATTTAGCCTCAATCTTTTAATGCTTTGCTATTTACTGCATGATAGCAATGGTCCAATTCAAATTTACGGCTTAGCATGCAATATTCATCCATTTCTCTGTATCTTCCATCTGCTCACACACAGAGATTATACCTCTTTTTCATTTTCAGATGCAACGTAATTAGCATTCCTTTACCCATGACATTCCCAAGGTACATCTGAATAGAAGATCTCTGAGACCTCAAGGCTAGTAAACCTCTTAAATACATAATGCAAACAGCTTTCATTTTTACCTTGTAAAATCTGAAAGATGCTTTTCAAAATTAGTGCCATTTCTTTATGTCAAGCTGTTCGGTTTATTTTCATGAAAATACTTTATTTTAAGTTTTTAGACAAACTTTCAGAGAATTGGGGGTGGGGGGAAACTTCATGGGGCCAGGTCTTTGGATGCTGTCCCATAACCTCTTATCTTCCCAGTCTTTTTGCCAGTTTTTACCTCAGGAACGTACAACCTGAAGGCCCCTTCAGTGCACTGGATGCTGTTAAGGCATCTCAAACATTGTTACCAAAATGGCATCTTTTGATGTGATTTAATTAAGAAACAAATACATTCATGGAAATGAACCTTCATTTTTGTTCTCTTATTTTTAAGCACATATCTGGTTTAAAGCATAAAGGTGGTCATACATTTGATCTACTTTTAACCCCAGAGCAAATGAATTTAAGATGGAGGACATAGTGGCCAAACACTTGTCATGATTAGATCGTTTTATTGGTCAGTTCATTGACCTCTACCAAGAGGAGCAATTAAAAATGGCCCATCTCAGATGCCACATGCTCATTTCTCAGCCGCTAATTGCAGATTTTTCCCCCCCAACAATACATCAGGCCGTTCCACTGCACGCCCAAACCATTTGTGAAATACTGTATGTTGATTGAGACCATGCAGAGGTGGTTTTCGTACTGGTAGCGGTGGCTTCTGGAAGCTCCGCCCAATATAATGCGCAACCTTCTGTGCCTGCAAGCACGCTCACATTTGTGAATTGGAAGCAAATGTAAGTGAATCACACCACTGAGACCATGGATATGAGTCTCCACATGTAAGCTCTATCAGACCCTAGATCTCAGATATAAAATGACAGAAATGACAGTTTGGGTGACAGAGGTGGAAGACAAAAAGTGGTTATATATAATAAAGAATGAGTAAAAGCTCAGATTTGGACTTGGACTATGGCAAAGAGAACACGGAGGTATCAATACTTTGCATTCTCATCATATCAGTTAAACGTTCTCCAGAGAAACTACTGGGAAAGACAGGTAGTGGAGATATCCATTTAGACTACTGTGAAATATTTAAAAGAGATGTTCATAATAAGTGAACAAGAAAACATCATTTGTTTTCTCTCTGGTTTAAATGCCATATTGGCAGGATTAGGTTGAGTAAATGAAGCAACATTTTATCAAACTATTGGGATTCCTCTGATCTTCTGGATGCCAAAGGTGACAACAGGATTTTTAGTAGCATGAACATTAGAACTTGTGATGTTGGTACCTACCTCACTTGGCTTCTTCAAGCAATGACATAGAACCATGATGGCGAACCTATGGCACTCGTGTCACAGGTGGCACATGGAGCCATTTCTGAGGTGTTGCCCTGTCAGCTCCAGCACGCACGCATGCACTGGCCAGCTGATTTTCGCCCTTGATTTTCCCTGAAGTCTCCGGAGGGCGAAAACCCGCCCAACGCACAAACCGGAAGTTCAGGAATGGACTTCCGGTTTGCGCGTTGGGCTGTTTTTTGCCCTCTGGAGCTCTAGGGAAGCCCCTTGAACCCGCTGGAGGGCAAAAAACCACCCTATATGCAAACCAGAAAGCGCGTGTGCATGCTTTTGGCACACGAGGCGAAAAAGGTTCACCATCACTGACAAAGAAGCAGCTGGATTTAAGAGGCAACAAATGCTCTTTGGGGGCTATACCTCTTTTTTTGAAAGGGATGGTGATACCCCCCTCCTAAAGAAACCATGTTAGATAACTTCTGCTCTGTCTCTGATTTTACCTTCTTGAAATGGTTCTGGAGAGGTGAGGCTGCAAAGAATCTTGGATGAAGTAGATTATCTACACCACCTTTAGTTGGTTTCAGGATGAGATTTCATTACCAATTGTGAATGACTTCCATGAAGACTTTGGTTACTGGAATTTTATTGAAGTCCTACTGAATTTCCCAACAGAATTCAATACTATTGACTGTGGTATCACATCTTTATACTGCCTGCAAAGTTTGGGAGTGGAGGGCATTGTATTACAATTGTTCCACTCCTATCCAAGAGAGCAAGTCATGTCAGTCATAATGGGGAATGAGGAACTATAACCTTGGCTATTTATGTCCAGGGTGTCACAGAGACTTGTTCTTTTCCTCATGTTTACCAACTATGTTAAACTGCCAGGTGAGACTTTCATTTGTTCAGGATCCTTATATTACCTGCTAATATATCCCTGGGAAGAAGATATAATGGACTTCCTTTGTATCCCAGATGGGACAGTGGTTAGAATGCAGTATTGGAGACTAACTCTGCCCATAAGCTGGCATTCAGTCCTGATGGGGCTCAAGGTTGACTCAACCTTCCCTCTATAAAATGAGGACCCAGATTGTTGGGGAAATATGCTGACACTGCAAACTACCCAGTGAGTGCTGTAAAGCACTCTGGGGCAGCATATAAATCGAAGTGCTACTGTTATTGCTATATGGGGGCAGAAAGAGGTGCATGCGTTGAAAGAAGTTGAAATGGAATCCTAGCAAGGCATGATTATTGTTCAGAAACTAAGAGGTTTGGCAATGACTCCTAAACCGACTCATAAAAGAAGACAATTCCCTTGGATTCGTGGTTTTCACTTATTTAGCAGATTTTACAGGGCATAGGCAATGCACTTGAAGGACAAGAGGAAGAGCCGCTACCAAGGCAATGATCAAATAAAAGGGATCTGAGTCCGGGCCAAAAAAGTAACATGAATAATAACATCAGACAAGACCCTCGCTAGTTCACACAAAAATCAAGGGAAGGAGTGGGGACATACACCGAGCAAGATGAATAACTTAGAAAGTGGATAACTTATTATCAATTGTTATTATGAATATACTTCAGGACCCTGGACTTCATAGTTTTCTGATACAATCTTCATCACATCTTCCTCCATCTCATTTAAGCTAGTCACAGTTCCTGAAACATGAACGTAAGAAAAAAATGCCCTTCATTTATCTAAACCACCATGCCACTTTTTAAATGCAGTTAATTTACTCTAATGAAACTTGGGGCCAGCATGCTGGGCTTGAAGACTGGTCATTTAGGGTAAAATCAGTGAACTGTCTTTGCTTTGTAAAAGTTATACGGTACTTTGCCGTTCTTTATACACCTAAAGAGACCACACAGCTTGCCGAAGCTATAAAAATCAAAATGTATTTCCCCAACAGGCATCCTGCAATGCATTTCGACAGCACCAAATGCCGCTATGTTATGATATATCTAACTCCACAAGAAGCCCTTTGGTATTCAAAAACTGAGGAACATAAATAGATAAGAGAAAAACTGAAGCTCAGTAAATTACAAGAAAAAAGTAAAAGTAAAAGAGGCTGATGTATTTTTAAAAACCTAAGAAAAAATTAATCTAAAATGCACAGAGAAGGTGGGTTAGAATCAGGGGTGGGATTCTACCAGTTCGGACCGGTTTGGGTGAACTGGTAGCTCAGAGGATCAGCTGGGAGTGAACCAGTTTGTCCTGATTTTCAGCTACATCCGCCTGCCTGCACCTGCGCTACACTCACTTAATTCCCTTTTCTGAAGCCCAACTGATGGGGATCCACAGAGCGGATTGCCACTTCTCAGCTGTTTTACACTGGGGCTGCAGTAGAAGGTAAGTTTTCAAATTCACTGCGCACGCTTTGTGCTCGTGCTCAGCAAACCAGTTGTTAAACCAGTTGAGTCCCATCACTGGTTTGAATGCTACTTACCCAGTGGATAATCTACCCGAAGATAAGCAAAGTATTGATGCATTAGATCAGTGATTCTCAACCTGTGGGTCGGGACCCCTTTGGGGGTCGAATGACCCTTTCACAGGTTTCTAAAACCATTGGAAAACACATATTTTTGATGATCTTAGGAATCAAGACACCAATTTTATGGTTGGGGGTCACCACAACATGAGGAACTATATTAAAGGGTCGCGGCATTGGGAAGGTTGAGAACCATTGCATTAGATTTTTATCTCAGAAATGCCAGAAGCTCAAATTATTATTATTATTCCCATAATAATCACCTTGCAAGGTATGGTAAACTGAGAGAGAGAACGATTGGCCCTAAAGCACAATTGACTTTCATAACAGAGTGGACTCAGAAAGGCATTTCCCAGGTCTTAGCAGGCTGCTGTGTATTGGAGCTCTCAATTTACATTTCTATTGATTGCAACAAAAAACAATTAAGCAACTGCTGAACTTGTTCCAACCTCTGAAGCGTAGTGTATATTTTTTCAGAATAAATGAATGCAACGACAGTGCAATCTTGCATAGGTTTCCTTAGAGATCAATAGGACTGAAGTTCTGGTGGAGTCACGAATCATAGGAGAAAAGTTTTAAAAGTGAATTTGGGTTTGTCAAATTTGAGGGGTTTCATCTATTTTCCCCACGGTTCAACTATCTGTGGTAGAATGAAAGGTATGACACACATTGTGATGGAAGCAGCAGCCTTTTGCAGAACTTGCAACTGGATGGAAAGGAATGGCCAACACAGCAATTCTATTCATATCTTTATTTGAAAGCAGGTCCCTTTTAATCTAGTAATGCTGACATCAAGATAACTCTATAGCAGCCTTCCCAACCTGATGCTCTCAAAGTGCTTGAGAAAAATTCTGAAAGGCCCAGCTCTACTTCTCTTCCAAGTGCCAGCTACTGCTGGTCTTTTGTCTTCTTCAGAGTTATATTTGTTAGGCAAAGAGCCTCTCCTTTTTATTATTCTAGCAAACACTTTGGGATCATTTCTGCTGAAGAACAAAGCAATATGTTTCAAGGAAATACATGACAAGGGCAGAGAGCAAATGATCCCAGATACTGTATTTTTAGATAGAAGGAAATGGGCATGTGAAAAGAGAGCATTTTGGTGAGTCTTGAGGAAAGAAAGCCCAGAGTTTGAATAGGGACTCTCATTCAACAAAACTTAATCCACTGATCAAAAGTAGATCTTCTGCATCAACAGAATGTTTGAATGGGGAGGGAGAATGGGACATTCAAGGAAAGGTGCAAGGTAGGGAATAGCCAAAATTCCTGTTGCAATATTTTCTAGTATATTTTTCTTATCATTTTCTAGTCTGTACTGCTTGAGATATTCACATTACCCTATTATTTTAATGTGCTCTCCGTTACTTAAGATTCTTCCAACCGATGCCAAAGAGCAATCATCCTACATTAAAGATGCCTTACAGAACTGGATTAATTATTTCAGCCACTTTATCACTGTCTGTTTAAACGGATGCTACAGTCCTGACAAAACACAATAACCTTCTTGACCAAAACCTTGTCAAAGATTTAATAATGTAATCCTTTCAACTGACACTTCTTTGACGGGATTTTTAACATTTTCTATCCAAAGTACAATTTATCCTTTTGTTTCTCACATACAGAATTATTAATTAATTATTAATTAAATATGTATTACAATAATAAAGAAAGAGAAATGGTTCCAATTCTAATCCTTTCAAAGCTCCATTCACCACAACTGGCTTCACTTGAACAACATATGTACTAACAACAGTCTGGGATTCTCTCCTTTAATAGCAAAGTATAGGTAGTATAGCCTTTTATTGTCATTGTACAAAATAAATACAACGAAATTGGTTAGAAAGAGGCAGATTTGGACATGAAGTTGGATATGTTGATTTGAAACTCTGGAGAACTGTTGCTAATTAGTATCTCAATGCATCATTACCGAACTGCGATTTTAATAAAGATCAACAATAAGCCATTATTGTTGGGTTCACACATTATAGGAAAATTTAAAAGTCACATATCTGAACCAGTGCCCTATGAAGCAGTATTTCAGGTTTCTGTTTGACTTCCACATCAGTAGTATATCAAAACACATTCATCGATATTTGCCTAAATACACATCTCACACAAATTCAATCCTTCGCCATGTCAGAATAAAAGGATCAGGTTTCAGGAAATGGAAAGAATTGGGAGAGTCACTGGCTGAGTTCATAAAATGCATTGTTAATGTGTTTTTGCTTATTTGGTTTTGGCTTAGTATAAACCATACTAAGCATGGCTTATTCAATGAACTTATTAAAACAGGCCATGGTTAAGCATAGCATATAACCTAGCAACCGCCTGTCAAACACACAATACTGTAGACAAGAATTGACAAAAACTGTCATTCCCTCTTCATAAAAACATGGTGCCTTATGCATATTGAATTAATATGTATGATTTAGTCTTTTACCCATTTAGAGAGCAAATAAGCTATGGTGAATTTGCAACTTCTTTTACACATGTCCATATTTAGCCTGTTTCCCAACACTGCTGTCAGTTATTAGATTATCTCCTCATCCCGAGTAAAGAGTCACTGTACAATCAGGAGTAACTGATCTCTCACTATTGTGCCTTAGTAGTGATGTTACCTAGTTTGGCAATAAAACATCTTAAAGAAAACTACCAATCTCAGAGAGCACCAAGGAACCCACAAATCAACCTTAAGCTAAAAATATTTTCTTCTATTGTTAAATAACAGTCTATTAGCCATCACTTGCCTTTGACTTTCACTCTTTTTCTTAGTCTGATCAGGAGATCCTGGTTTCCTACTGCTTCATACCTACTTCCTTATATGATTATTTCCACCGCTCAGAGAAACTTAGACATCATTCTTGCTAACAGCTACTGAATAATTAAAATAACAAATCATTCTGGTGCAGACAGCACAAGCTTCAACATCTCTGTTTGACCAAGGCACAAACTTAAATCACTCCCTGTTTTTTTTTAAAGATAACTGAATATACTCTCTAGAGCAGGGGTCTCCAACCTTGGCAACTTTAAGCCTGGTGGATTACAACTCCCAGAATTCCCCAGCGAGCAAAGCTGGCTGCAAAGTTTGCTGCAAAGCTGGCAACAAAGCTGGCTGGGGAATTCTGGGAGTTGAAGTCTACCAGGCTTAAAGTTGCCAAGGTTGCTCTAGAAGACCTTATAGAGCTCCTGCCTCTCCTTTGAAATCTAGAAGAGTGGGATTCACTAAACCTGGTGCCTTAAGTTTGTGTTTCCATAATTTGTTTAGCCATAGTTTAGTCTCTAAGTCCAACTTTCCAGAATTAAAGGGACACACCAACTTCACCTGAGCAGGGTTTGCACAATGCATGAGGGTAAATTATGCTCACTTCTGTTGCAATTTTACACCTTATCATATGAAAGGTAGCAAAAAGCAGGGGGGGGATTTCTAGGCAGAGATGAAACAAGGCTGCTCAGTCCAGACTCATGAACAAATCCATTTTCGACTCCGGAGGACTTGTCCTTCCACCTCTCTATCACTGCAGCTAAGCCAAAGTTAGCCTAACTTTTCCATGTGGGTATTTGGAAGTCTTGGTCAAGTTCACTCAACTGGCCGGGCGGTTACTTTGGGCTCACTCTGGACTTCCACCCAGCTTCCCCTCCATCCCCGCCTCTGCTGTGGGGACCGAGGTTCTTCTTACCTGACCCAGTTGTCGTGGAACTTGCTCTGCTGAGGTTCATTCAAGTAAATGGTGCGAGCTGCCGCCTCTCCCTGGTCTGCAGAGGACGTGGCCCCGGACATCTCATCATCCGCCTTCTTGTAGCCCGAGTTAGAGCAAATAGGACCTGCCAGGAGCAGCCAAGCAAGACAGAAAGCAGCAGAGAGGAGGGAAGAGGCAATTAGTTACAACGGGGAAAGAAGGCAAAGCAAGAGAGGAGCAAGAGGGAGGGACGAGGGCCCTGAAGCCTGCAAAAGGCGCAAAAATCCCGCCAGGCATCCCTCCAATTGGCCGCCCGAGGAGCCTCAATGGCTCCGCTGGCGACCATCCTCCTTCGCAAACTAGCCCCGAGGAAAGGTGGGTCCCAGCATCACCGCCGCCTCCCCGTTGTTCCCGGCGCTGCCTCCGCTCGCTCCCCAAAAGCCCTCCGCCTTGCAAGCGCACACCATCCCAAACGGGGCCCGCCGGAGGAACGCGGCGGCCGCCCTCTCGCTTTGACTCGCGCCGGAGGAGGAGGAGGAGAAGAAACGCACCGAGCCGGCTGCGCACTCCCGCTGAAGCAAAACAACAACAATCAAAGTCGTGGCAAAGAAAAAGGCGGGGCTTCCTCCCGTCCTGCCGCCGCCGCCGCCAGCGGGAGAGACCGCCCTCCCATCGATCGCCGGCGGCAGCCCCGATTAGCGGAAAGACGCGACCCGCGGGTTCGTTTTAATGGATGGGAGAAAGAGCGGACGGGATCGCGCGTGTTGGGTTCAGGCTTGGTGGCGGGCAAGGCGGTAAGAAAAAGACTCAAGAAAACGAGGAAAGGGAAAGGATGATGGGACCTTGTAGATAGATGGATTGGCGTATATCTGCCCGGGAGGGAGCATCCTTCCTTCCTAATGTTCCTATTAAAGAATGACTGATGAATAATGCATGATGAATTGATTCTTTATTTAGACTTTGGAAAAGCAGTAGATAATAACTTCAGTTTTGATGCTGGAGGGAAATAGCAAACCATTGACTGCCCTGTTCCATGCCACTGAATGGCGTCCCTTATCCTACTTGTTCAAGTGATTTCAGGCCACCGAGGATACATTTCTGTAAGTGACTCTTCAATATCCTGGAAGTAAAAATTAGGGGTTGGGGGGGGGGGGGAGAGAGAGAGAATCAGACATTTCTTTAGCTTTTGGGACAAAAACAGCTCTAGCACAGCGGGACCATATTCACTGAAGTTTTCTCTGCTTTATTATGCATTTCAGTCAATCAAGAGAGAATAGGGGATTTCTCTCCTTTATACTTCAGTCGGCAGTTCTGTTGGGAAGCAATGTTGAGTAAATTGAGACAACTTAGGGAGAAGTTTGCATTAAGTTCGACAACTGCAAATTGTGGGCTTTTCCTATTGCATTTGAGGGCCCTCTTCCACAATTTGCTGAGCATAACTTGGATGTCTGCCATAAGGTCCTCTCTGTCTGGACCCACTGAAGCAGACATACAATAGTGAAACAGTTGTTATGGAATCCAAGGGAAAGAATGAATGACACACCATCTGTCGTCTTTCCTAACTGGCTGTGCTGAAATCTCCATCTAGGGCAGTGGTTATCAACCCCTTTGGGGGTCGAATGACCCTTTCACAGGGGTCGCCTAAGACCATTGGGAAAACACATATTTTCGATGGTCTTAGGAACCGAGACACCAATTTGATGGTTGGGGGTCACCACAACACGAGGAACTGTATTAAAGTGTCGCCGCATTGGGAAAGTTGAGAACCACTGATCTAGGGTTTCTGTTCCTTTGTTTGAGGGTATGACCCTGTAGTCCCATTTGGCAATGAAACTCACTGAATTAATGTGATTTGTTGTTAGTGATTCGGTGTAGATCCCACCAAAGTGATGTCTACATCACTTTCAAGGGCAGATGTAAGAAAATGCATCAAAAGTCTATGCAGGCAGCCCGTATCAGCGGCCTCCTTCATAGTGGCTGAATTTATTTAGTGGCTCTGAACAAGCTATTAAAGCAACTGCATCTTTTCCTGGGGTCATGCAGCTCCCCTCCGCAGTTTGAAAAAGAGGAGCCTGATTTAAGATATTCCCAACAGGTGCTAGGTGCACCTACATCATGCCAAGAGTCACGCTGGCAGGATACAAATGGTCTGAATAATTAAATATAAATTGTGCTCCATGTTTTGCCCTTAACATCCGTATCTCTGCACAGCTCTATTTCTAAAATACATTCTGGTACTAAAAAATATCTTCTATCTCCACCAGCCACTCAACATTATCCTCAAAAGAAATGAATAAAAGCTAAATCTAAATATGGAAATCCAGTTTGGAGTCATGGTTAAGGCTTCAAGCTAGAAAGCTGGGAAATGTGAGTTCTAGTCCTGCCTTAGGCACAACGCATCCCCATGGTCACATGATCAAAATTCAGATGCCTGGCAACTGACACATTATTTGTGACAATTGCAGTGTCCCAGAATCATATGATCACCTTTTATGATCTTTTGACAAACAAAGTCAATGGAGGAAGCCAGATTCACATAACAACAGTGTTACTAACTCAAGAACTTCAGTGGTTCATTTAACAACTGTAACTGAAAGTTAGATCATAAAATAGGGCAAATTCACCTAACAGGTGTCTCACTTAGCAAAAAGAAAATTTTGGGCTCAGTTGTGGTCCTAAATCAAGGACTATCTGCAATCCTCAATATTTGCTAATGCTCTTTGTATTAACACAGGGGTCGGCAAACTTAAACACTCAAAGAGCCATTTGGACCCATTTCCCACAGAAAAGAAAACACTGGAAGCCACAAAGGTCCTAACCAGAAGCTCCCCGTTCAATTCTGGAGCTGACCGGAAGTTCAGTTCCCCCACCATAGAGTCTCCTCCTAGCGTGGCGTAATTTTTCCTCTACCTGTCATAACCGAAAGCCCTATCAATTGTGGAGACAACTGGAAAACCCTCCCCTTGCCATAGAGATTTCTCCTGTGCTTGTCTCTCCCACCCCCCAACTGGAAGCTCCTCTCAAAATTGTGGCACCAACCGGTGACGGAGCCGCAACAGAGGGAGGAAAGAGCCACATGTGGCTCCAGAGCCGCAGTTTGCTGACCCCTGTATTAACATATTTTATATGACATTAGTCACTTATTTAGTAACTATATTTACACAAAACCCCAAACAAGGGGACCACATTTTATCCTTCCATGATGTGCAAACCCATCATGGCTAAGACCCTGAGCTTGTTGATCAGAAGGTCAGCAGTTCAGTGGTTCGAATCCCTAGCACCGCGTAACAGAGTGAGCTCCCGTTACTTGCCCCAGCTTCTGCCAACCTAGTAGTTTGAAAGCACATAAAAAATGCAAGTAGAAAAATAGGAACCATCTTTGGTGAGAAGGTAACAGCATTCTGTGCGCTTTCAGCATTTAGCCACATGACCACGGAGACGTCTTTGGACAGTGCTGGGTCTTTGGCTTTGAAGCGGAGATGAGCACTGCCTCCTAGAGTCGGGAACGACTAGCACATATGTGCAGGGGGACCTTTACCTTTACCTTATGTTGTTTGAATTAAGAAAAATGAATTGAATCAACCATGGTTAAATTGATCATGATAACCATGTAATGCAAATGCTTTTTCTGAGCAGGAAGTGGTATCTCATAAATATAAACTACTCCTATACTAAGCATAAGTGAGATAGACAAGGCTGGGCAAATCCTCCCAACTTCACCCTTTGCTTCTTTCTTCAAACTATCATGGTTTTGAACATATACATTTACACGTTCATATACATGTGCTCACACAGACTCACAAAGACATACACGCACACTAAATCTTATATGATTTTTGCTATTTCATATCCGTCTCTTATTTTGCAAAGATTGGCATCTACTAAGACATAATGTGATTGACTTAGTTCTCACGCCATTTGTTGTGGGAATCAGCCCTTTTTGTTTGTAGACAATAGTCTCTTAGGTGAATGATGGGTTCAAGCAAGCTTCAGTGCTTCTTCCCCAAAGTCACCCCATACCTGACAAGCTTGCTGAATCTCCCAAGAAACTGGACATATTTTCAAACTAGTTCAACATAATTGGGGGAAGATATCCATAGGCGACGTTTTAGGGATTATAGAAATCCTGGCGTCTGCAGACAGCGTATTATTTGGTGGCACATAATCCCACAAATTGCTACTGAAACATACCGTAACTATTCTGGTGACAAAAGGGGAAAAAATACATCAGGACTGCATTTCCCTGAATAACCTATCGGGACTGCATTTCCTCTATTTCCCTAAATTCCATTCCAATTAATTTAAATTGGATTTAGCTTTTGTGTGACCTTGTCTATTTCTTTGTCTCTCTGCTACCCATCTTCAGAATGCAACCCCTTCCAAGGTGAAATGCATCCAGGTCACAAGTAAGGCACCCCGGCCTTCAAAGATCTGTCAGGAAAGTCATGTATATGTTTTATTTATTAAATGACCACTGCTGATCACACTCATTTACCATATCTAATCTGCCAGCTCTTTTGAAGGTCCTGCTTACACTGAAGCTCAGACAAGAATAATATTTGAACAGCTGAAAGGAGTGACGGGCAACAAACTAGAACAAACAAAGTATCTGTTGTATTATCACATTTCGTTTTATTTTATTTCATTAAAAAAAACATCCATTTTAGCTAAAGCATTCTTTGGCACAGAATTGAAAAGTAATTAATTTCTTGAGCCTTCTGCTAGGTCAATAGGAGCCGTATTCGCTGTAGTGATTTTGTTTTGTTTTGTTTTTTAAAGAATGAAGTCCACAACAGAAAGATGTGTATTGTTGAGTACATTTACTCCAAGGATACGGACCTTCCTTTAAGGTCAGCTTGAAAAGTAAGTAAATCGTCTTTACTTTTAAAAGTCAACTTTAGCAAAACATCTCTTCCAATGGTAGATGATCAGTCAAAAGGTAATTCTTGACTGTAAATATTTGAAGAGTGTTTTCCTATGCCTAGTCCTAGGAGGAAAAGGTAAAAGGTTCCCTGTGGCTTTTTACTCCCCTAGTCTAGTCGTTGTGACTACAGGGGGCAATGCTCATCTCCGTTCCCAAAGCCATTGAGCCAGCGCTTTCCGAAAACATTTCCGTGGTCATGTGGCCAGCATGATATCATGGAGCGTTTTTGCCTTCCCACCAAAGTGGTACCTACAAGAGTCTCTGTGGTAAGAGTGCAGTACTGCAAGCTACTTCTGCTGACTGCCAGCTGCCTGCATTTTGGCAGTTCAAATCCCACCAGGCTCGAGGTTGACTCAGCCTCCCAGCCTTCCAAGGTGGGTAAAATGAGGACCCAGATTGTTGGGGGCAACTATGCTGACTCTGTACTCCACGTAGAGGGCTGGAAAGAACTTTGAAGCGATATATAAGTCTACGTCCTATTTCCATTTATCTACTTGCATTTGCATGCTTTCAAACTGCTAAGTGGGCAGGAGCTGGGGTGAGCATGGGAGCTCCCCCCATTGCGTGGCACTGAGTCTCAAGCCCGGGCTGCCGGCTTTCCAACCAACAACCCAGCATCTTAACTGCTGAGCCCCCATGCCCCTTTGCTATGCATACAGAAGCAAAATAGCCGGGTCTGCCTGTGTAGAAAACTATTACAGAAACTATGATAAAAAATAAAGAATAGTTTTTTCTTAGTCTTTAATATAGTTGAGCATAAGAAATTAAGAGTTTAGCCATCCATTTTAAATAAATCTCATAAAATTTTATAATCTTTCAGAAGTCATCAAAAGTTCAAACCCCCTTTTCTAAAACTTCTAATTCTTTCTCTGGTCCTAAAGTACACATGATTGGCTTAGATCCATTAAAGCATAGGTGTTTCTTTCACCAAGCTATATTAGTTTATAAGAGCCATGGTGGTGCAGTGGTTAGAATGAACTTTTGTGGGCTAATTCTGTTAATTCTGCTTACTGCCAGCAGTTCGATTCTCATCGGATCAAGGTTGACTCAGCCTTCTATTCTTCTGAGGTCAGTAAAATGAGGACCCAGATTGTTGGGGGCAATGTCCTGACTCTGTAAACTGCCTAGAGAGTTTACCCAAGACCTACAGATGGAAAAGATCTGCATTGCAATGCCCTTTGGAAAGAAGCAATGTTTGTACCTTAGGAGAAGGGATGCATAATCATACCTGTGCATCTATAGGCAAACAAGTTCTTCAATCGCTATGGTTTCCATGGAAATCCAGTAACACACCTGGTCCAGGAAGCAAAGAATTTACCGATGTACCAAGACCGGCAAATGTTTTGTCCTATGGTTAAAGTTTCTTTAATAAAGGAGAATATTTGTAGTTTAGAATTGACATGAGAGGCCCTTGATGCTCTCTGAGCTTGCTTGTTTTCTTGCAGACGTTTCATTACCCAAAATAGATAACCTCATCAGTGCTAGTCCTAGGTAGCATCATCAGCATAACATGATGATGTTACCTAGTTTGAGCAATGAAATGTCTGCAAAAAAAAAAAAAAAAACAAGCAAGCTCAGGATCCCTTAGAGTTGCTTTTAATGTTACTCTTAAAGACTCCAGATTTTAGGAGTTTAAGGACCACTCTTGGAACAATATCCAGGGGGGAAAAATCTATTGATGCAGAGTTCCCATACAATTTAAAACAGTGACGTGCGGTGAGCTTTACGGCTGGTGAGGCTGGTGACGTCATCAGTGTGAGCCACGGTCCCCTTCATGTTGACTCAGGAAGGAGGGGAATGGGACCACGTCAGCCTCCCTCCTGAGCACGTCCCATTCCCCGCCTTCCTAAGTCAACATGAAGGGGACCGCGGAGCGCACTCCACGGGACAGCGGCTCACGCTCCGCGATCACCTTCATGTTGACTCAGGAGTCAGGAAGGAGGGGAATGGGACCACGTCAGCCTCCCTCCTGAGCACGTCCCATTCCCCGCCTTCCTAAGTCAACATGAAGGGGACCACGGAGCACGCTCCGCGGGACCGTGGCTCACGCTCCGTGATCCCTCCTCCCCGATCCCTCCAGCCTCCCTCCTGCGCACGTCCCATTCCCCGCCTTCCTAAGTCAACATGAAGGGGACCAAGGAGGCTAGAGGAGCCTCCTGCACACGTGGTCCCATTCCCCTCCTTCCTGACTCCT
The DNA here is from genome assembly GCF_964273705.1 of Natrix helvetica. Lineage (NCBI taxonomy): Eukaryota > Metazoa > Chordata > Lepidosauria > Squamata > Natricidae > Natrix > Natrix helvetica. The sequence continues at coordinate 22,932,521 of NC_138550.1, forward strand.
CAGTCAACATGAAGGGGACCACGGAGCGCTCCCATTCCTGACCACGTGTGCAGAAGGCTCCTCAGCACCTTTTCCCTTTTCCCTTTTTTTTAAAAGGGCTCTGCCTCCCCTGCTCTGCCTCCCCTGCCTCCCCTGCCCGCACGTCCCTGATTTAAAACTGCCAAAACTATCGTAACAATTATGAAGAAATGCAGTCAATATTTTATATGGAAATAAAAGTAGTAAGACTGGAAGTGTCTGTGTCTCAAACTACACGAAGATGCAATTTCTCTGTATAACTTCAGTAAGATTTCATACTTCGTATGTACTTCTGTAAGGAAAAGTAAGGCCATGATGTAGATAAAACTATACAAAAATGTCTGTATTGCATCTTGGCATTTCTTGGCAATCTATTAATCTATTAGGTCCGAGATTTCATAAATCATAAGTTATGTTTCATTTGCTTCAGTGTGGTAAAAAAATAATTGGGAACATTCTGTTCCTTAAATTAATTAAAATGTCCTGAAATCTAAGCGGTACAGTGATTCCGTTCATGTTGCTAGGAATACGTAATACAAAGTTACACATTTAGGCTATATTTTCTTATTCATAGTTAAATAATTGATATAAGTAGGGAAGACAAATCTATCAAAGACAATCCTCCCAGTTCATTCAGCAACATGGCTGAATCACCCCCCCACACACACACTTTTTAATTCAGTTTTTTATGTTCTCTCTTTGTTTTCCAGATTCTTCTACTGCATCCAGCAATAAGTGCCAGAGAAATCAGAAGATCCAGGCAATTCGAGTGGGTTTAAAGATTTATTGCAAGCTTAAGCTCTCCACGAGAATCAGAACAGCCAAAGCAAATTCCCTAATCATCTTTGTTGCTCTTCTCTGCACTCTTTCTAGAGTATCCACATCTTTTCTACATCGTGGCGACCAAAACTGACTGCAGTATTCCAAGTGTGGCCTTACCAAGGCATTATAAAGTGGTATTAACACTTCACGTGATCTTGATTCTATCCCTCTGTTGATGCAGCCTAGAACTGTGCTGGCTTTTTTGGCAGCTGCTGCACACTGCTGGCTCATATTTAAATGGTTGTCCACTAGGACTCCAAGATCCCTCTCACAGTTAATATTATTGAGCAAGGTACCACCTATTCTGTACCTGTGCATTTCGTTTTTCCTGCCTAAATGTAGTACTTTACATTTCAATAAACCCAGAGGTTTTTTTTAGTTTACTTTTTTTTTTTAGTTTATCATATAGATTGTTTCACTGGATATATTTAAGTTTCTCAAGACACCATTTGTTTTGTTGTTGTTTACTTTTTTTTCCTCATTTCTCCTCTTTGCTTTTCAGGTTTTTAAGCTAGCCCAGTACACGCTATCAACCTGAGCAGGGAGGCAGTATATTGGAAGACTCTTTATCAAACTTCTGCTTTTTCTCTGTTTATTCCGTCCTTGGAAATGTACTGCCTTATATTTGGACTTTGTTTTTCCTGCTTACTCAGCAGGAAGTCACCAAAAATGGGCTTTCAGCTAAGAACCGATTTGCAGCAATAGCGATTGAGGGGAGGATTTTTATTCCTTTCTGCTGATCATTCAATCCATCAAAGCATTCAGCACTTCTTGCCATCCTTTTCCTTCTACCGACAAACTTCTGCTAGCTTTCTACGTCAGTAAGAGCAATGAAACCCATCTCTAGCAAGTATGTTTGACGTTACAATTGAAGTTTGAATTCATTTGGCAAATATCTGACACAGCCTGCATTCAATAGGAGAAACTGTTTTTCAGTAGCTCAAAAAAAAACATATTTAGGAAATGTGGCTGCTAATGCTTCAAATGTGTGCCATTTTAGCATATAAAGCCACGTGAAACACATACACATACCCGTATTAGCTGATTCATGTTCATTTCTCAAGTCTAAGTGAAGAGTGAATGCCAGCAAAGACAATAGTTGGGTAGGAAGTTGAATTGAAAGATAGTGGAGTGCTGCATAAGGGTCCCTGAATCATTTGTGCTATTCTTCAGTCTCTGTATGCACTGGAAGATGTTGTTTTATGTGAAAAAGAACCAATCAGATGAGAGATCTGGATTATTTTCTTACACTGAATTTACAGAAAGTATTTGCTGCACTTACTACATTAGAAGTATAAAGTGGACTTGATAAGGATAAAGAAAAGAACTTAAAGAAAAGAGAAGAGCGTATGAGAAGGCAAATCCTAGAACTTCCTTTGAGGATTTTAAAAACTGTGGGAAAAAAGAATACAAAATTGATTTATTGACCATCAAAAATAATGAGTTACTTTGGTCGATATTTAATGGTTTTTGATTAGGACTGGATGCCAATTCATAGTTATTTCCGGTAACGTTTAACTGTTGTTTGAGTGGAATTGAATTTTAATTATTTGAAAAGAGGAAACAGGGAGATTTGTTTAAGGAAAAAAGAAAGATTCGGACTGGGTTTAATAAATAATTTGTAACATGTTGTTTCTAATAAATTGTACTGGACTTTTGTTGTTTAAAAGGGAGAAATAGAAATGGGTTTATAAAAACTGGGGTTAGATATGGAATGAAAGGAAGTCTGATTTTATTTTAAGAGGTAGTGATAACTTCTTAATTTTGATTATGCTTGCTTGAGGTAAAGAGGTCCTTTTTCTTTTTTAATGCATTTAAAAATATTTTTAATGTATGATTTAGTGTATGAGTTTTACTTGTATGATATAATATTAAATAAAATTGTTGGGGAAAAATAAAATGTTGTTCTATCACCACTATTGGGGAAAATATTACATTAAAATGGCAGGGACCTTTCTTGTTCTTTGGCTCAGACCGAGCTTGCCTTGAGCTACAACTTATGAAGACCAGACTATGTTCTACAAAACATTCACCTCTGAAGTGAGAAAAAAGTGAAAGTCAATGAGACTTTCTGTCACTTCTATTTGATAGATAGCCTTCAAATTACATTTTGTGGTAAGGCACATCAGCTTCTCCTAGCCTTCAGATGCTACAATCATAATTTTGTACAAGCCAAATGTAGGTATTTTAGCAAGAAGCTAAAAAGAATCTATTTATAAAGAAGGCATCATGCCATAAAGAGTAAAAGGACACATTAGCAATAATAAAACAACTAATGGCAATTACCTTTTTCAATAAAACTATATGTAGCAACTATATGTAGCTCAAGGTTGAATTTTGAGTCTTTGGTACTTTTTGAGTTTGGATGTTTGTATGCAGACATTTCATTACCCAACTAGATAACATCATCAATGCTAGTGAGTGTGGGGTTTGCTCTCTGTTTATATATAATAGGTTATCCTGCCAGTATTGGGGGGAGGATGGTTTTCTCATTGGCAGTTCCTTGATTAGGGTATTGTCTTCTGCTTGATCGTTTGTCTGGTGTTAATCCCTGCTTATCTAGTTGTTGGCTGCTGCAGAAGACATGTTCTAGTCTTTTAGTTTCCTTCTTAACTTTTTTAGATGTCTCTTTTGAATGATAACCTGTTAATGATATCCTGTACATATGGTTTCCTTCTAAGTGTCCATTGATGGTTGATGTGTCTGAATGCTGAATTTCCAAGAATTCCATAGTATTTTTATTTAACGTGGACTAGAATTTTTCCCTGTGAAAACTATTGATGAGTCTGTCCATGTATTGTGAGCTTAAGAAATTTTCATCCTGTCTTCTGACTGCTAGATGATGTTCATGGAGGCACTCTATTGGTCTTCTGCCTTTCTATCTTATACAGTGGCTGATATAGTCCATACATTGGACTATATACCGCTTTATAGTGCATTGTTACAGCCCTCTCTAAGCAGTTTACAGAGTCAGCACATTGCCCCAACAATCTGGGTCCTCATTTTACCCACCTCGGAAGGATGGAAGGCTGAGTCAACCTTGAGCCTGGTGAAATTCGAACTGTGAAATTGCAGGCAGCTGGCAGGCAGCAGAAGCAGCCTGCAGTACTGCACTCTAACCACTGTGCCACCATGGCTCATGTTGTTGTTTGTCCAGTGTTAAAAAGTGTCCAGGAATTAAAAAGTTTGATATAATGTCTCTCTGCAAACATCCATGCATACTTACTATTTCCTTTTTTATTTACAGATTGAGTTTTATCAAATAGCGTAATGCACTCTCATACAAGACAGTAGAAGCATTTTTATGCATTCCCAATTCATACTCTAACTTGCAGGCTGAACATAGCATATGTATGGGCTACATTTGCCAATAGATCCTGGAAATTAAATTGCCTTTGCTTGGAATGCCATTAGGAGGACATACTGAGAAAAAAATGCTATTAAGAGATAGCATTAATGGTCCAGATGTAAGGCCACAGCTTTTTGCTGAACCAAACAGAGCATACTTTACTACTATTTATGAACAAAATAGTGTAGGGTTTTACTATAAGTAAGTTATGAACAGCCACTTTATCTCAAAGGCCACTAACAGCAAAAAAAAAGCATATTTAAAGCATAGCAAAACAGGAGGTCAGGAAAAATACAGACAATGACACAGTAAGTAGTACATAAATGAATTAAGAAATTATCAAAAGAATCAAAGAAATTGTTACATCCTTGCTGTTTTTTAAAAAAATGAAATTATGATTTATTATAGTGAACGTAGGTATATTCTCAAGAATTGCTGGCATTTAAGCTCTCCACATGACCCAATATGTGATCTACGATACAGAAAAATGATATCCAGAGTTGCCCAATATGTGATCTACGATACAGAAAAATGATATCCAGAGTTGCCCAATATCTTTGCATTGCTGAATTTCTTTCATATTAATCCAGTAAAAGAAACAGGATATGTCATAGTAGATTCAGGCTACATAAACCCCAAACAATGTAAGGCTACAAACTGAACAAAGCCAAAATAAGATCATTGCTCTGGATAAGCAGATCTTTCCAAGTGATAAATTAGAAGCCAGTGATGTGCAGTCAGGTGAGGCAAGTGAGGCAAGTGAGGCACAGCCTCACCTCTCATCATGAAAAGAAAAAAAATGTAAAAGGAAAAAATAAATTAAATGCTTGTATTTATCTACTGATCTGTACCATAAAGTTATTTTCCATTTAACTTCACCAGTTTTACATTATTTGGTATTAAAATTGCAGAATTTTTCACATTCACCGTTCAACTAGTCAGGCGAGAGCTTGCGGTGAGGCTGCAGGCGAGAGCTGAGGTGAGGCTGAGCTAGCTGCTGCCTCACTGTGGATGACTCTGCTTAACTGTTTTACATTATCTGTAATGAGACGTATTGCCATATCTTTCTGTATGTCGCTTTTAATAGTTTAGCTGATGTATATAATATAAAATGGTGTGGTTTTTTTGTCAACTACTACGTGTGGAACGTGTTTCTTGTGCTGAGCGATCATAAAACGCCTAAAAAGTCAGACTAGGTGAGGCACGCAGTTCTCCTGCCTCATAGTAGAGGGCGCTCGGTCTTCCTGCGACTCAGCGGCAGCAGAGTAAGTGACAGCCACGGAGCGCGACGACATCAAGGACGACTTTCTTCCCTGGCCGTGATCGCCATCAAGACAGAGAGACTTTTAAAACTAAAAGAAGACAATGAAAAATTCTACCAACAAATTATAGATGCTTTTGTTCAGAAGGAGCGGCGGATAGACTTCATTTATAAGTAAAGGTAAGACCCATAATAACTTTGATTTTTTTCAATTAAATGTGCTTTTTGTGTGCTACAGTATGTGTAAAGAATGCTGATATGAGACTTTAAACATAACCCGTTAACTGCTGCCAATCAAATATTGGATAAGATAATTTGTAGGATTTTAATGTTTGTAAATCTGATTGTGATGACGTCAGTGCCTCACCAGCCATAAACCTCACTGCACATCACTGCTAGAAACCCTCTGTACTGTTTAAGCTGAGGCAATTTGCTTGACTTGAAGCCAGAAAGTGTTTTCAATGTCAAAGTTGAGATCACGAACATTAAAAAAAATAATTTCAGCAAATAAACAAGGTACATTTTCTGTATTCATAAACAGCCTTCTAAAGTTTCAGGTAAGTTTCATGTGAAAGCAATATCTCAGCTATTTTCTCAAGCATTCTACAGCAAACGCAAACAATCTATTAAATTTCACTTGTTGAGACTTTTTCCCTGAGCATCCAGGCAAGGCGTAACTAGGTAGAGATGAGGGAATCTTTTCAGGTTTATTTCACACTTTTCCCAGAGTGATAAAACAACCTGAAATTAACTGGAAAGAATCTCAGCGTGTGAAAAAATAGAAAATGCTTCTCCCCCCCAAAAAACAGTAAAATTTATGTTGTACCTAGAAATAAATCATCTCCGCAACCGAGGATTTTAAAATCTATGTATTGCTGGTCCGGAGACTGGAAGGACACCCCTATTTCATACCTGCCCCCCACTTTCTGGGGTCATTATAAATCAGGGAGTTGAATGGGCAGGGAAGAATGGGAGAGAGGGTTACTGGGCTGCCATAGGACCAGTTCATGCTCAGCATTAATGGTTACTTGGTAACTCACTGTCTCTCCACCCAACTAAACCTATGAAGTTTGCTTGGAGGAAGAAATGTTATGTATAGAAGTCCTGGAGAAAAAGCAAAATAACGAAGATAAACCTTTTTTTCCTTTTAGAACCAATACTTCAGCTGATATACAACTATACAAGCCTTCTGACATAGAAGACCTGAACATTCTCTCTCCTTATTGCCAGCGTTAATTTCTGCCCATTCTAATATTTTCCTAATCACCTTCTCATCGATAGGAATTTCTTCACTTTTCCAATGTTGTGCAAATACAATTCTAGCTGTGGTTAATATGTGAATAATTAAATATGTGTTCTCTTTACTATAAGTTTCAGGTAAACAAACTGAATACTATATGATATGGGAATTATTTTATCAATGGTTAGAGAATAAAAATGGTAGTTGGAAATAAAAGAAGGAAATTAAAGAAGAGTAGAAAATACATTAAGATAGAGATATAAACAACATGATAATTGTTAGTATTATGAGGACATTATGTTTAATGTTATTATTACATTTTTATTAGAAGATATGTTAAGAGGAAAAAATGAACAGGTTCACTAGGTTCAGCTACTTAATGTATTATAATTCTAAGATTAGAGAATTAATATCAATGTAAATGATGCTGTAAATTTTGATGATCATTGCACACCGATATTTGTACTCACGGTGTTTAAGAAAAGATAGAATGTTTATATTAAAAAAAACTTTTTTTAAAAAAAAGACTTGAAGATTAATAGATTAATAGAAGATTAATTAATTTGCAAAGACTAAAAAAACACAATCTGCCTTGTTTCTCTCCCTCCATCTCCAGGCTTGAAGATGGGTGTTTAATGGCTAATGCTGGTGCTGAAACCAGGCCAATTTACCCAGAAATGAAAAGCAAAACAAAAAAGATGTTGGAGAAGTATTCTGCATGCTAGAGAGGGTGGCATGTTTTCTCAGGAATGACTATGTTGTTGCAGCAGCCTGAATCACACTCCCAGAATTCAAAATGTCTTTACCAATTCAAACAAGCTGAGAAACTTTGCTCTAAGCAGAGATCTGTATCTCAGATCTGATGGTCTTGCTCAGTGGTGGGATACAACCGGTACGCCCCAGTACGGACGTACCAGTGCCTGCTGGGATCACCAGGTACAGTTCCGGTATGGTGCTCCGGAGGACCCGCCCGCCCGCCCTCCTTACCTGTATTTGACTTGATCGGAGCTTTCGCGCATGTGCACGGAGCATACAGCGCCTGCGCGATGCTCCGCCGAGCAGCTGGAGCATTGAGGGCAGTAAGTACACATGCACATGCCGTGCGTGTGCCCATAGTAGATGCCCGGACCTGTTGCAGCGTACCAGTTGCAACAGGATCCGGAACCCACCACTGGTCTTGCTTCAATGAAGAAGCATTCCATTTAAACTAAGTCAGCCCTCGGTTTGCACACAGCAATATATTTTTAAAGAAAATATATATATAGTGGTATATCAGCACTCATCGTTAATTGGTTCCGGGAGGCGCAACGAGTACCCCAAACGACAGATGCCGAACAAATTTTCCCATAAGGAATAATGTAGTAGGTCACAAAGCAGCCGACAGCGACAGGTTCTAGCTTATGCGTTGAGTACTAAACAAACAATGAGCACCAGGACAAATGCTTGCATCAAAATGCATGGGGTACCAAATTTGATGAGTTTCAAAGGAGTTGAGCACCAAGGTACCACTGTACATTGAGCACATGAAATTGTGTCCATAGCTAACCAGCTCCAGATTATAAATGTTTAACATTCTTTTAAAAAAATGTACTGTACTTGGGGAATTAGCTTAGGTATTGAAAGCATATGTGCTTGTAATTATTTTCATCACCTCCTGCATGGTGTAGCAGCAGTTAAGACATTAAGATAGAAATCTGAAGATAGTGAATTTTAGTCTTCGGTATGAAGCCAACTGGGTGACTCTGGACCAGTTCCTCTCCCTCAGTCCCTGGAAGAAGGCAATGCAAGAACACTTCCCCAAAAATATTGCCAAGAAACTGCATGGACCTTCCAGGCAATTGCCAAGAATCAAAAATGATTCAATGTCCATGCACCCACCCACCCCTCAGAAGAAACCTACCTGGTCACTTGTCCTTCTCCTGCGTAGCCCTAGACCAGAGGTGTCAAACTCAATTTCATTGAGGGCTGCATCAGGGTTGTGTTTGATCTTGGGGGGGCGCAGGGGGTGTGGCCAGGGTGAGCATGGCCAACTCAATGTTGACGTATGTTGAGAGTGCCTGTGGTGGCTGGAGCACTCTGTCAGCAAAAACAGGCTCCCGAGCTCCGTTTCTGCCTGCAACAGCCTCCTTCAACCCTCTGCCAGCCCAAATGGAACTCAGAAGGGCCATGTGCGGTGATTTTCACCGGCACCATGGTCTGTTCCTTCGCTGTTTCTAGGGCAGCCCCACGGACCAGATCTAAGCATCCCGCAGTCCGAATCCAGCCCACAGACCTTACGTTTGACACCCCTGCCCTAGACAATACTGTCAGCACAACTGTCATCATAAACCTATCAGCTGAGTTGTCGAACAGTTTTGCTATATTTCTAAACGGTTCCTCACTTTATTTATTTTTTAGAGTGCTTCAAATCCACCCCAATCCCAGGGCACAACAGAAAGTAAAACAACAAATGTGATTAATGTAATCTAAATGAGTGTCGGGACCAGAGGGTGACTACCAGGGAAAGCAAGGATAAAATCTTAATCAGGCCCCCACAATCAGAGAGCAAAAGTGTGTTCAGGTAAAACAGCTCCTTTACTGAGCTGCTGATTGTACTTCTGGGTGATGGGTAGAAGACTATTACACAGAAAGTCTGTTATCTCACCCAAGCCCTACAAACCTCACAAGAGAACTGGATTTACTAAAAGGGACTTGCTTTGCAAAACTTTTGTAGCACTTTCTACCTGGGCGTCCCAGTAATATAAGACATCTCTAATTTATTTTTAATGAGCTTGAACTGCCTACTAAGGTGATACGTTAGGATTCCGAGATCAGAGTCAAAAAAAAAAATCCAATGGCTCTTTGGCATTTAGTAATTACCCAGATTTTTTGTGACCTACCCCTCTGAGACCACTAACAAAAAGGTTTTATGTTAGAAGCGATACTATTCAGGTTCTAATCTGACAACACCTGCCTTGTCTTTTCTATTCCCTTCTTTGGTTTAAAGCTTTAAAGGGAGAGCCAAGCAGACCATTCTGTTAAGTTGTAAGTCAGCCAGGAGACACAATTCAAGAAGTCAAATTCAAGGAGTCAAAGCCAGGCCCAGTCTATGAATGTAAGTCAAGGTCCCCGGTAAATTGCAGAGACAAAATCAAACAGCAATCAAAAGCAAGCAGGAAAGCAGCCAGAGATGAACAAAGTTCCGACAGCTAGCTCCAGAAATGGAAGTGTTTAAAGCCAAATTGCCTGGAGCCATGCCCAAGCCCGGCTAGAGACAATCCAAGCCATTTGGGAAACAATTCTTCTTGGAGAAGGCCATTCTTTTTCAGTAACTATTCACTTCTGAAGAAGACTTTGCTTCCCAGCAGCCACATTGAAACAACCGGAATCCCTCAACTGCCTTGTTTGACGCTGTGGTTGTCCTTGGTCTCTGATTTAGGAATGGGACTCAGTTCCTTTGGATGGCATCTTTGGAGGTCCCTGAAATATATGAGCTTGGGTTCAAGTTAGTGTTGGGTTGCTAGCCGGTTTACTACCGGTTCGCTTGTGCTAGCATGCACAACACTTCTGCGCAGAAGCATCTGGGTGGGTGGGCAGAGCCTTCCGCGGCCGCCACTACCGGTTTGGCTGAACCGGGCCAAACTGGAAGCAACTGGTTTAGCTTCTAATGAAGACTTCTCTAGCTGACATAGGATAAAGATGAATAAAAGAGATATGAAAAGCACATTCTAAGGCTTTACTCATTGCTGCTCTTCAGAACAAATCCCTCTACAGCGATATTGCAATAATTTATATAGAAATTAGATAGCCACAAGAAAAAAAACCTGGAAGGAAATAATGGCTACTAAATCGAAATAGCTCAGGCAATTGAAGACACATACTTTTAATAAAGTACATTGTGGCCAATAAACTCAGATGAGTTTTACACTGCTGGAAATGTATTACTTTGCAAGCAGTTGTTGCTGAAGAGTTGCTGAACATACAGGTAGTCCTCAACCTATGACCATCATTGAGCCCCCAAATTCCATTGCTGAGCAAGACAGTTGTTAAGTGATTTTATGATCTTTCTTGCCATAGTTGTTAAGTGAACTGCTACAGTTGTTAAGTAAGTGGCGCAGTTGTTAAGCGAATCTGGCTTCCCCCTTGACTTTGCTTATCAGAAGGTCGCAAAAGATGATCACATGACCCAGGACACCATTGTAAATACATACTAGTTGCCAAGTGCCTGAATTGTGATACAGGCCTCCTGTATATTATTCAGCATTGCAGTATAATATAGCCTTTATTGTCATTGTACATCATGTACACAGCAAAATTAGTTATGCTTAGATCAGGGGTGTCCAAACTTGGCAACTTTAAGACTTGTGGACTTCAACTCCCAGAATTCCCCAGCCTGCTGGCTGGGGAATTCTGGGAGTTGAAGTCCACAAGTTTTAAAGTTGCCAAGTTTGGACACCCCTGGCTTAGATTAATGGGACATTTCCTCACAGATATGTATGAAGCTTTAGTCTGGGGGAAGTTACAAATAAAATTGTCTCTTCTTAACATATTTCTAATAATCAGTGGTTTGTGTTACACACATAACAACTTCCAGCTTTCCAGGCTGCTTGGAAACAACATATTTGATATCTATCATGAGTCGTTAGCCCATGGGTACAAGTTATCTGCCAAGATCGGGTAAAATAAAATTTAAAACAGTGAAACCTTTTAATAGAAAAGATCTCATGAAATTGCTAGAAGTTAATAAAACTATGCATGAATATGCTCTTCTGAGTTTATACCATTCTCTTGCAAGATCTCATAGGTTTTCTCCAATATGGATGACAAACATGCAGTCAGTATATTTTTAATTATGGTATAATAATTTCCAACTTCCTAGCAAAACATAATTTATGGATACGGGTGTCAAACTCGCCACATCACGTTGACAGCACGTGACGTTTCATGATGTTTTTCCCATTTGCAGAGCAGGGGTGGGCGTGGCTTGCACATGATGCATCTGGCCCTCGGGCCACCAGTTTGACACCCCTGATTATGATGTGTTTTGCCTTAAAAATTGCTACTGTTTAATTTGCTTCTCTAATCCTGTTTGAATTGCTGCAATGTACTCTACAAGGAGCTGCCCTTGAAGACTACTTCAAGAATAAAATAGACAAGATTAGAGGAGGAGGAGCTTCCGGTGATGGCGGTCGCCTCCTGAGCTCCGGAGAACGCCGCGGAGCTCCCCGATGGATTAGGGCTGCTGCCGGGCCTCATGCCATCTGAGGCCCGAGGGTTTGATAGCCTGTCCACCCTGGCTTGTTTTGAGCCCATTTTGGGCTGCCAGGGTGGTCGGAGGAGTCCGGAGTCTGGTGGAGAGCGCGGAGAGCGCTGAAATAGAAATAGAAGGAAGGCTGTTTGGAGCGAGGAGAAGGCGGGGCTGCAATGGTGGCTACAGCGAGAACAGTAACACGGAGCGGAACAGCAGCACGGAGCGGAACGCAGCGTGATGGACTGCGGGCTGCCCCAGGGCGAATGGTTCAAGGTGAAAGATACTGGCATGAACAGCGCTGGAGAGAACAACAACAAAATAACAACAACCAAAAAAGGACAGATGGGTGTGAGGCTTGAGGCGCAAGAGATTTGCAAGAGATTTGCATTGCTGCTGGCAACTAACCTAAGACCGGGGGGGGGAGAATAAGGAGAACAAGATGGCTAGGAGTTGGTGAGTTAGCCGGGAGAGACCAACTAGAGGTGGCTATGGCGGCGGGTGAGGGAAAGGAAGGTCGCCATTGCCTGGACTTCTGCTGTTTTTTCCATCATACCCTGGCTGCTCCCAACGCCCCTATGCCCCCCCCTCCAGGCCTTGTCAACGCCAGCAGGGGACACCAAACTCTAACTGTAAGTCTCTGTGGACCTCTAGGAAGGAACCACCCTGAACCAGCGCGAATAATCTCCCACTTTTGGGTCTCCCTGCCATGGAACATCCTGAACACCTTGAACAATCTCTCACCTTGTAGTCACCTGCGTCGTTTTATGCAATTTTATGTAATTGGGGGTATTCGATCATTCCCACCCCCTTCTTCTCTATCTAAATATTTTAACATCTCCTTCCTCCCTCTAAGACCCCGACTCATTAGCCATCTACTTTTATGAACTTTTATCAACTTTCTATCAACTTTCTATCAACCTTTATTAGCATCCTGATACCATTGGACTTTTAACGAACTATTTATTCGAGGTTGGACCTGCTCCGCCTGCGGGAGGCCCCTCTCTCGCAGGTATGGCCCTTGGCTCTCTCAAGGGCCTGCCTTGATGACGGGTTTGTGAACCCTGAGAGGTGGAAGAAACGGAGGCTGAGGGGCTTTTTATCCAGAAGTTTTTTATTGTTATTAAGGGGTTCCAGGGAGGGGGGTGTGTGATAACCAGGCCGGGAGAGGCGCCAGTGCCAGTGCTGGACGGACAGGTGAGTCCGGGAAGGAAGTGAGCGGAGCGGGGGGGAGAGGGAACAAGTGATTCCAATAGAGGGTTGTTTGATTACAATGGTCGCGGGGAGGGGGGGATGCGAGGACAAGAGAAGATCACAAGGTCGGTTGGGAGACCGTGGTTGTTGGCTATGCCCGGTCGTTTGCACCAACCCCCGCAACCTAGGTGGCCAGGAACTACAGAGCCCGGGCCTAGGCTGATGCTTTGCAATGCAAGGTCCGTAACCAACAAGGCCCCCCTCATTAATGAGTTGATCTCTGAGGGGGAGCTAGACCTTGCAGGGATAACGGAAACCTGGTTGGGCCACGAGGGTGGTTTACCCCTCGTGGAAATGTGCCCACCAGGTTTCTGTGCATTCCATCAGCCTCGGGCCCTGGGTAAGGGTGGTGGGGTGGCGGTAGTTATACGGGAAGGTCTAGAGCCGAGGGAGTTCACTGTTCCTCAGATATCCGGGTGTGAGTCCCTTGGTGTGAAATGGGGCCCAGGGAGGCAGTTGGGTTTGCTGATTGTATACTTGGCTCCTCGCTATACATCAGCAGCCCTGCCCGAGCTCCTCGAGCTGATCTCGGAGACGGCAGTTGAGATCCCCAGGCTTGTGGTTATGGGGGATTTCAACCTGCCGTCGACGGGAGCAGTGTCTGAGGTAGCTCGGGAGTTCATGGCTTCCATGACAGCCATGGGCCTGACCCAGTTAATTCAGGGCCCCACACACGAAGGAGGCCACACATTGGACCTTGTTTTTGTATCTGAGCAGTGGACGAGTGATCTGGGTAGAGGGGATTTTACTGTTACACCCCTGTCATGGTCAGATCACTCATGTCTCCGGCTTGACTTCCCTGGCGCTACCCCCCACCGCGAGGAGGCGGGACCAGACGTTCCACGCTGGTACCGCCCCAAGCACCTGATGGAGCCGGATAGGTTCCAGACGGAGCTTGGGCCATTACCTGTAGCCCTGACCCGCGCTCGGTCGGAGGACCTAGCGGCCGCCTGGAATAGGGCGGCGGCTGGGGCCTTGGACCGGGTTGCGCCTTTGCGACCTCTCCTGCGGCAGCGATCCACCCGGGCTCCTTGGTATACCGAGGAGCTGAGGGTGATGAAGCGCCACAGGAGACGTCTAGAGAGCAGGTGGAGGTCCTCACGCTCCGAATCTGATCGAACACAGGTAAGATCCTACTTGCGGACCTACCTTGTGGCACTAAGGGCGGCCAAACGTAGATATTGCGCCACCCTTATTGGGTCCGCGGATAACCGCCCTGCCGCCCTGTTTAGGGTGACCCGCTCCCTCTTGTCACAGAGGACACAGGGGGCACCCTTACAGGGCAGAGCAGAGGAATTTGGGGAATATCTGCAGGACAAAGTCGCTCAGATCCGGAGCGGATGGGCCCCACTCAGTGGACCAGACGGGCCGCCAACAGCGAGTCTTGTGAGACCATCCTGGGAGGAGTTTGATTCTGTTGCCCCCAAGGATTTAGATAGGTTGCGTGGACGGCTGCGACCCACCACATGTTTAATGGACCCGTGTCCCTCCTGGTTGGTACTGGCATCTTGGGAGGTGACCCAAGGCTGGCTTCTGGGCCTGGTGAATGCCTCATTGGGTGAGGGATCCTTACCAACCGCCTTGAAAGAGGCGGTGGTGAGGCCCTTACTTAAGAGGCCTTCACTCGACCCAATGGAGCTAGCTAATTATTGTCCAGTCTCCAACCTTCCGTTTCTAGCGAAAGTTGTAGAGAATGTGGTGGCGCAGCAGTTTCCACGACACCTTGACGAATCCGAGTATCTAGACTCACGCCAGTCCGGCTTCCGACCCGGGCACAGCACAGAGACAGCCTTGGTCGCGTTGGTTGATGATCTCTGGAGGGCCAGAGATAGAGGTTGTTCCTCTATCCTGGTCCTATTAGACCTCTCGGCGGCTTTTGATACCATCGACCATGGTATCCTATTGCGCCGGTTGGAGGGGATAGGAGTCGGAGGTACCGTTTTGCGGTGGTTCGGCTCCTACCTCTCCGACCGGAGGCAATGTGTGTTGACAGGGGGACAGAGGTCGACCCCGAGGCCACTCACTTGTGGAGTGCCACAGGGGTCGGTCCTCTCGCCTTTCCTGTTCAACACATATGTGAAGCTGCTGGGTGAGATCATCCGTGGTTTTGGGGTTGAGTATCACCTCTACGCTGATGATACTCAGCTGTATATTTCAACTCCAAACCACCCCAACGAGGCTGTCGAAGTGATGTAATAATAATAATAATAATAATAATAATAATAATAATAATAATAAATATTTATTTCTTAGCCGCACCCTCTCCCGAAGGACTCGGGGCGGCGTACAACAAAACATAGGAAATAAATATATAGACAAACATACATATACCAAAAACATATACCAAGACATATACAAAACATATACTAGGAGGAGGCGAACTGGTAGATAAAAACAAGTAAAAACACAATGTTTAAAAACCCCTAAGTAAATTGGATGCAATTAAAATATCCCAGATAAAAAACCCGTCAGGAGCGATATAATTGGATCAGAGTTGAGCCAGGCCAGCTACTTGGAATAGGTGGGTCTTGAGCTTTACACGAAAGGAGCGGAGGTCAGAGGTATTCCTAATATCCGGGGGGAGGTCATTCCACAGGGCTGGGCCCGCCACAGAGAAGTCTCTACTCCTAGGCGCCGCCCCCCGGCACTGCCTGGTGGACGGCACCTGGAGGAGACCCTCTCTGTGTGAGCGGATTGGTCGCAGGGATGTATGGGGCAGAATACGATCCCGCAGGTAACTAGGTCCTGAGCCATGGAGCGCTTTGAAGATCGTTATCAAAACCTTGAAACGCACCCGATAGACCACAGGAAGCCAGTGCAGCTCGCGCAGGAACGGTGTCACATGGGAGTACCTAGTACTCCCCATAATTACCCGTGCGGCTGCGTTCTGGACCAACTGTAGCCTCCGGGTGCATTTCAAGGGAAGCCCCATGTAGAGAGCGTTACAGTAGTTCAAGCGAGACGTCACCAGCACATGAGTGACCGTGCGTAAGGCGTCCCGGTCCAGTAGGGGGCGCAATTGGCGCACCAGGCGAACCTGGTGGAACGCCCCCCTTGCCACGGCTGTCACATGGTCATCCATGGACAGCCGGGCATCCAGGAGGACGCCCAAATTGCGCGCCCGCTCCACGGGGGCGAGTTGAATGCCCCCGATGGCCAATGATGGAATTAATTGGCTGAACCGGGGAGCCGGTACCCACAGCCACTCCGTCTTGGAGGGGTTGAGTTTGAGTCGGTTGTCATCCATCCAGACCCGTACGGCTTCCACACACCGGGACATCACTTCGACGGCCTCGTTGGGGTGGTTCGGGGTGGAAAAGTACAGCTGAGTATCATCAGCGTACAGATGATATCCCACCCCGAAACCATGGATGATCTCACCCAGCGGCTAATGTCCCGGTGTTTGGAGGCCGTCGGGGTCTGGATGGGGGACAACAGACTTAAACTCAACCCCTCCAAGACTGAGTGGCTGTGGCTACCGGCACCTCGGTTCAGCCAGCTGATTCCATCGCTGGCCATAGGGGGCGAACAATTGCCCCCTGTGGAACGGGCGCGCAATTTGGGCGTCCTCCTTGATGCCCGGCTGTCAATGGATGACCATGTGGCAGCCGTGGCAAGGGGGGCGTTCCACCAGGTTCGCCTGGTGCGCCAATTGCGCCCCCTACTGGACCGGGATGCCCTACGCACGGTCACTCATGCGCTGGTGACGTCCTGCCTGGATTACTGCAACGCTCTCTACATGGGGCTGCCCTTGGGACGCGCCCGGAGACTGCAGTTAGTTCAGAACGCAGCCGCGCGGGCTGTGATGGGGAGTACGAGGTACTCCCACATAACACCTCTCCTACGCGAGCTGCACTGGCTGCCTGTGGTTTTCCGGGTGCGTTTCAAGGTGCTGATTACCATCTTTAAAGCGCTCCATGGCATGGGACCTAGTTGCGGGATCGCATCCTCCCACATACATCCCTGCGGCCAATACGCTCACACAGGGAGGGACTTCTCCTGGTGCCGTCCACTAGGCAATGCCAGCGGGCGACACCGAGGAGTAGGGCCTTCTCTGTGATGGGCCCAACCCTCTGGAATGACCTCCCCCCCGACATTAGAACCACTTCTGACCTCCGCTCCTTCCGGCAAAAACTGAAGACCCACCTGTTCCGATTAGCAGGCCTGGCATAATTCAACTGTCCCTCCTGGCAAATGTATATCTGGTTATTTTAGGGGTTTTTTAATTTACTGTATTTGTTTTTAGGGGTTTTGAATTTATTTTATATCTGCTTTGTACAGTTCTTTTAACAGCATTTTAACCTCCTCCATGTCAATTGTCAACTGTACATATTTAATTTTATTGTATCTTGGTATATTTTGTATTTTGTATGAACTGTGCACCGCCCCGAGTCCCTTTCGGGAGAGGGGGCGGTCTAGAAGCATTAAATATTATTATTATTATTATTATTATTATTATTATTATTATTATTATTATTACTTAGGAGCTACAACGTCTCAATTGTAGAAGGATGGACCAAGTTTTTGGAATGCCTGCTAGTTATTTCTGTTACTTTTGTATTCCCCGTATCACCATTATTGAGTACAATTATGTTTTCCCATGTGATTTCCTATGCCACCATTCAAATTGACTACCATCATAAATATGACAACTCTCTTAAAGTTGGCACGTGCAAATGACCGAAAAGGGATCAGAGGAATTCATAAAGCAAGAATCTCCCTTTCACTTAAGTAAATTAAATAGCAAAGTTACAAATGCCAGCATCTCTCAGACACTTGATAACGGGGCCATGCATTATGTCCCAAATCATTGGAATTTTGAAATCTTTCCTCTGTGACTGAGAATATGCTCAGAAGATGATAACATAATGCAGTGCATTTGTTCTCTTACAGTTGCTATTGCATAATGTATGAGAAATCCCAACAGAAATAAATGCATCCCCAAAGAACATTGCTTTATTTTTGTTTTGAGGTGAGTGTTGCCATATAAAATCAATCAAATGACTTCCATAATGCTGCTATTAGGGCATTTTTCTTTTTTGTCATTAGAACTAGGCTGTGGCAGAACATTCTGGCATGAGTCTAATGCCAAACCCTGAATAGAAGTTTATTAGAATAGAATAACAGAGTTGGAAGGGACCTTGGAGGTCTTCTAGTCCAACCCGCTGCTTAGGCAGAATACCCTACACTGCTTCAGACAAATGGTTATCCAATCTCTTCATTACAACGTCCAATGTTGGAGCATTTACAACTTCCGGAGGCAAGTTGTTCCACTGATTAATTGTTCTGTCAGGAAATTTCTCATTAGTTCTAAGTTGCTTCTCTCCTTGATTAGTTTCCACCCATTGCTTCTTGTCCTGCCTTCAGGTGCTTTGGAAAATAAGTTGACTCCATCTTCTTTGTAGCAACCTCTGAGATATTGGAACACTGCTATCATGTCATCTCTAGTCCTTCTTTTCATAAGACTAGACATACCCAGTTCCAGCAACCGTTCTTCATATGTTTTAACCTCCAGTCCCTAATCATCTTTGTTGCTCTTCTCTGCACTCTTTCTAGAGTCTCAACATCTTTTTTATATCGTGGCGACCAAAACTGAATGCAGGATTCCAAGTGTGGCCTTACCGAGGCATTATAAAGTGGTATTAACACTTCATGCGATCTTGATTCAATCCCTGTTTATGCAGCCTAGAATTGTGTTGGCTTTTTTTGGCAGCTGCAACACACTGCTGGCTCATATTTAAGTGATTGTCAGAATTAAGGCAGAAGTTTCAATATCACACTTTGTTCAAATAATATATTCATAATAAAATCACAACACATTGAATGAATTAAAATGGGGAACAAACCCATAATTTTTCATCAACCCACAGGTAGGATCTAGCTGCCCCTACCTAGATGCCTTCCAGATAATTTACACTGAACTTTGGCTCTTATCTTTAGCTTACAAAATACAGCAAAGTGACTAGGAATTATAGAAACTAAAGTCCCGCATATCTGAAAATCACTCAATTGGTGAAAGCTATACTAGAGCTACTGTATGCAACTGTAGCAAATGACTCCTTTTTTATTTCAAAGGAAAAATGTTTTTTTGCTTCATTAATATTTGACCATCTTTCACTAGAGGTTTGACTTTGCATTAAAAAGCTGACTGGGGGTCTGTAGAATTTACAGAAAAGTCATAGCGAATTTTTTTAAAGCTGTGAAATTAAGGGAAAGCTTCAGTTTTCTACATAATTATTTCATTGTGATATATGCTTTTAAAATCCTATAAAATTCTGCAATATTTGAAAGTTTAAAACCCTGAAGTCTTCAGCGAAGTGAGTATGGAGCTAGTAAATATTTTAAGCCTCGATGCCAAAAAGCAGGAGATGTTAAAAGTAGTAAGTTTATACATTATACATTTTCAACTACCTTTAAAAAGAGAATGTTTTCTCATGCTCATTTGAACTTCATATAACATGGGTCAAAAATGCCATTATTATAGGCTAGCTGGATTTAAAAATAATGCACTTTTTAAAAAATAAAATAAAAGGCACCTATAAAAGCATATTTTCTATTTTCACATCAAATATCTACTATTAATTAATCTCAAAGTTCAGAGTAATCTAAAAGTAACATTACATTTTTCCTTAAATAATAGTTAACAAGAAAAAGATAGAAAACTGATGGCAGAAAAGGACCTAGCAGTCCATCAAGTCTGCCCTTTGAATTTATTTGTTACTTGTTTTCTTTTTTCTAGATCTTTTTGTGTTCCGAATTATGTCAGCTTTTAAGATAGGACAAAAAATGTACAGGATATTATTAGACATTTACAGGATTAGGCATGAACAAATCTAATATCATATAATCAGTATAACTGTTTTTCTTAATTAAACTACCAAATCTTGACTATCAGATGGTGAACTATATTTCACAATCAAGTGTTTGGGGCCCATTATAATATACTACTTGAGATTTTGAACTGGGGAAAACTCCGTTCAAATCCCTCAATCATGGAAAATCAGGGCTAACTTTAGTCTCTCTTTTGGATTTTTTATTAGTCCTACTCACATCACAGGGTTGTTGGTATAGAGCAGGGGTGGCGAACACGCGGCTCTCGAGCCGCATGCGGCTCCCGGCCAAAATGAATGCGGCTCTTTACCTCTTATCATTATTTTGTATACTGTGGCTCTTTGCCAAGTTTGGATTTTGTCCCTTTCGGCGCTAAACCCGGATCACGCGCTCCCTTTCAGCGCTAAACCTGGAAGTACGGTCTTGCCCCGCCCCTGGCGACGCGACGACGCTTGCCTGCGCTCCACCAGCTCGGCTGGGAACGGAGACGTTTCTCTGCTCAGCAATGTCTTCAGTGGAGTGGTGGCAGCCTGGCAGGCTGAGCCTGCGTCCCTTTCAGGCGCTCCGCTCCGCTGAGGAAACGTCTCTGTTCCCAGCCGAGCTGGTGGAGTGCAGGAAAGCGTCGTCGCGTCGCCAGGGGTGGGGCAAGACAGTACTTCCGGGTTTAGCGCCGAAAGGGAGCGCATGGTGTGGCTCTCTGACTCTCACAGTTTAAAATTTTGGCTCTTTTTGTCGAACTTGTTCGCCACCCCTGGTATAGAGATAAAATGAAGGGAGATCCCCATGTAAACTGCAGTTAATTCCTGAGGAAAGGTTAGGTTATCATTTTAACAAATACAGGAAATAATCATTCAACATTAAACAATTTACTACCCAGCATTATTTTGGGAGTTGGGGAGTTTATAAGTTTAATATATAAATAATAAAGCATAGTTTAATACTGTTTGGTTAACTAAACCATTCTTGACTGAATTCACACAACATACTTAAACCTAACCAAAATAACTTACATTATAAATCAGCTATATGATGTAGAAAGTTAAAACCCATCCCTCTCCCAGAAAAATGAAATATCCTAAAAAATACTGAAAAGGCAGAATATTACATTTCCCTGGATGTGAAAAGGGAGAAACATGTTTTAAAGACAAAGTAGCTCCCTGCAGCTTCCTGCCCTTCCCCCTTTGTCAATGGGTCATTAAGATGCCCAAGCCAGTCCCTTTACATAATAAAGAGTTCTCCCCGTCAGCTCCACAGTGGGGTTAAAGCGTGATAATATTAGCCCTTTACCCAACTCACCACATGGCACCTGAAAACTCACTCAAACTTGGGATTCAAAACACAGCCTAGAGAGTTGCCCCTGCATGGCCCCATGGGAGTCTGACAACCAATCAGAATACGTTTCTTACACAGGAACAGGAAACAGAGAGATGGGGCTGAACAGATTATAAAAAGCCCACCAAGCCCCTTCCTTGGCCCTTCTCTTCTTCCTCACTCAACATTGAAGCATGTGATCACCTTTTCTGTTCGGGACTCAAGCCATGTGGTCCTGTCCACCATTAAACCATCTTTCCAAGCAGCCTCCATGTCTCCAGTGTCTTTTTCCCCACTTGGAGCCGAACCCAGAAGGACATTTCTTTCAACAATAAACACAATTTAAAGTAAAGAGGATTAGTAGGTTGGCCATTGTTCATTGTTGGATTAGGCCCATTGAAATCAGGAGGTTTGCAGCTAATAGCAATAGCACTTAGACTTATATACCGCTTCATATTGCTTTTATAGCCCTCTCTAACGGGTTTAGAGAGTCACCATGTTGCCCCCAACCATCTGGGCCTCATTTTAGTCACCTCTGAAGGATGGAAGGCTGAGTCAACCTTGAGCCTGGTGAGATTTGAACTGCTGAACTGCAGCTAGCAGTCATATATTTTAACCCATGCTTAGTTGTCCTTATATTTCATATTCAATCAATTAGCAACTCAGTTTAATTATCATGTATAAATGTGAATCACAAACCTCTGCTTTACAATCTCCCCATATCAATTTCATTTTTGTCCATATTCCATATGTTAACCTTTATTTAATTATCTTTCCATTATAATATTCAGTCAGTTAGCAACTCCATTTAATTGTCATATTTAGAAATAAACCCCTTATCTTAGCTTTATATTTTCCCATATAACAATTTCTAGTTGTCTGATTTTTTCCTAGTAAGTTTTTTGTCCCACTTCTCTACTCCTGCCTTCTCCCTTTTCTTTGTTTTGACATGTCCACCCTCTTCAATTTTCCCCAAGCCTCCGTCAAAAATATCTTTTATATTTCCCTTTGTTGAGGCATAACCTCCTATTTCAATTTTCCCTATGTCACTGTCAACCTCCAAAACATCTTTTGTCTGCTTTTTATTCCTTTTTGTTGGGACAGATCCTCTTACAATTTTCCCTATACCACTGCCAAGCCCTATGGAGTTTTTTCTCTGCTTTTTATTTCCCACAGTTTCTACCCCTTCATTGTCTCTCCACCCTACTTCCTTCCCTTCTCCCTTAAATACCTGCTTCTCTGAATTCAGAATTATATTTAGGCTTGATTTTAATAATTTATGCGTATTTTTTAATAATTTCACGTAGTTCTTCAAATTCCCACCTTTCCATAATCTCCAGTCCCAAAGTTACAGTTAGTCATACAATTCTTATTTCAGAGTTCTGGTCCATCTTAAATTTATCTACTTCAGCTACTGTGGGGAAGGGCGAAGGGAGCCATCTTGGTCTTTTGTTCTTCCTTAATGTCCAGTTCCAAAATTGCGGTTAGTTTAAATTTATTTAATTCAGCTACTGTGAAAACGGAAGAGTAGCTGGAGCCATCTTGATCTTTTGCAAAAAAAAAAAAAAAAAGACTTCGTATTTCCCCAGTTCTTGATTTTGTTATTATTTTTCCTTTGGTACTTTCCGCTTCTGATTGGTTATAATTGTTATAATTGTTCAAAATATATTAATTGGAACAAACTTACATACAGCCAAATTTGGGTATGTTTCTCTTTCCCCCTGCTTTTCCAAGTTCTGATTTATGGCAGTTGGTTAATTAAAATTTCCCACACAGGCAAGATTAGGTTATTAGTTGTTAGTATTAGTTGTTAGGTGCTTTTTTCTTGATCTTTCTCCCTTGTTGCATTCCAGTTCTCATTAATTGGAGTTGTTTAAGATATGTTAGTTAACAGACACTCGGCAGAAGCAAATCTTCATGCTCCTAGACTCCTTTAAAAACACAATCTTTTCAAGTCCAAAACCAAATTTAGAGTTCGTGTTTAAGTGGGTTGTGTTTAAGTGGGTTTGTCACTTCTCTTCTTTCTCCTTTCTGTCCAAATACCTTTTCCAATTCTGACTAATAACTGTGGGTTAACAGATCTTACCAGGCTTTCATCTCATCTCTGCATGCTCCTGTTCAGCTGCTTTGGCCTGGAGCCAGCTCTTGTGCAGCCATGTTGCCATGCTACTGCCCGACTCTGATTTAGAGGGCAAATCTCTGACCTATGAGGGGCCTGTTGCACTCCCTCTGGGTCTGATGCCCCTTCTTCACCCCCCCTACGGGGGGTTCTGATCCAAAAATGGATCTTGGAGGCAGTTTGTCAGACAGGGTTCATGTGAGACTCTTCAGAGATCACATCCACCACGTCTGTCCAGCTGGAGAACTTCAGGTCGACTCAAGGATCAACGGAATTCAAGAAGAGTTGGACGGACCATTTGTGGCAATGTAATGACTCTAAGCCAGGGATAGCAAACTTTTTTGGCACCAAGTGCCGAAAAGAGAGCGTGTGTGCATGCCCGTCTGGGCCGCAACCCAGAAGAAGAGCTGCCCAGGGCACATGCGCATGCCCGAAAATGAACTTCCAGTTTCTGGTGCGCCAGCTAGCTAGTCTTCCAGGTTTTTTGCGCACATGCACCTGTGACAACCAGCTGGCTGGCGCACATGCTCACAAAGGCCAGCTGATCATCACGCGTGCATGTGAACAGGAAACCCGGAAGAGGAACGGGCAACGCCACGTGTGCCAGGCGATATGGCTCTGCGTGCCACTTCGTCATTACGGCTCTACGATGATGGTGTGCTTACCTCCGCCACCCCCATCTCTGCTTGCTCTTCTGTTAGTGATGTATATATGCGCATACATTCTTGCATATTGAATTGCACTAGTATCTGCAGAAAAAGGTAATTTAATTAAATTGTTTTACCGAAACTCTTTAAAAGGATTTCTCTCCTAAAAATCAAATGCAGTGGAAAATACAAATCAAATATGACCTTTCATATTAATTTAATACACCTTAATAAACTTTACAGAGTTTAAGCATTGCTTTAAGCTGCCATAGGAAATATTTTGTGCCTAAATATTACATCGTATGTTAAAAAGTAGATGAATCAATTATATCAGTGAGAGTAAGAACAGCTAGGTTGCTAGGCTCACAAAATGATGCTTAGTCTGTTGCCTCGCTGTAATTTGTAAAAAATAATGTATGTCTTAGTTGTTATAGAAACCAAGCATATTGTAATTTATTTAATAAACCTTGTTTAAATCAACTATATTATAGTATTTGAAATAGACTAATGTCATTAAAAAGCATGGGAATTTTTAATAGTTTAGTTTCTCCATTTTATTATTTTTTGAGGCCTGCACGTTCCAGATATTATCTTTATCTAAAGCAGAATTTTATCTCACAAAAGAAATAGAGATAACAAGTCTTATAATCCAACCTAATCTAGGAAACAATGTTGTAAAATATTGGATTGGATCCACTGTGGTTCTAGCACTAACATTCATTTCCCCAGCTCTGGCGAGGCACAATGTTATCAAAACCTTCAAACCAGGGAAGCAAAAAAAAAGAAAGCAGAAAGCTGCACAGGGGCCTTGGCAGAGGAAAGAGGAAGAAGTCAAGTCTTATAGGAAAAAAGATGACTTAGAGCAAGAGAGCAAGAGAAATGCTAGGAGGAGGGGGAGCTAGGCAAGCAAGGCAACAGGAAAAGAAACAGCAACGAGAAAAAGAAAGTGACAGTCAAAAGACTCCTGTGCCTTCTTTTAGTGCTCATTCTCAACGCAGGGGAAAGCAAACACTCTTTGTCAGCTTCCAAAGATATTTGTCTACAATCCCCAGAATCCCTAGCCACCGTGGTCAGTTGTGGCTAGTAATTATAAACAAACATATATGTATGAGGTAAATTGGGAGAAGGTGCTCTAAATATTTTATCTTGGGAACAACCAAGTTGATAGTCTCCTATGCATATATGGTACATTCAGTATCTAACTATCAGTATTTAACTATCAGTTTGCCTTCTGATTTATCCTGAATCCTATGTCTTTCCTCTGATGTCATTTTGAGGTGTATTTATCTTAGTCTCACGTCCACAAAAACCTTACATATTTTATATAAGCAATTTTGACTATGTTCAAACACAACTTTACTCAAAAATCTCTGAATCTGAACATACCCACTAGGAAACCTTCTCACTGTGAAGGTTTATTGTTTATTCTGAGTTAGCTCATATTTTTAATTTTCTCTCCTTTTATCCTACCCCATCTTAATTCTTTTTGTCCTACTGAAGCTGCCTTTTGCCGCACTGTTTTCACAACAATTTAGTTTAAAATTGCTTTGACCGTAAGGACATCCTATACTTGCTCTTTTGTTCTATTTTAATCCTGTCTTTGTTAGCTATAATTATCTCTTGCATCTGGAACCTGGTCTTTGATCCATTAATTGGCTTTAAAAAAATATTTCTGTTTTCCTCTATGGCAAGTCATTTTTCCACTGAAAAAAGATGAATAAGCAAAATATTTGTTTGTGTATATGTGTGTAAATTTCATTAGGGTTTGGGTTTTTAATTTTTTTCTATTATTTTCTCCCAGATGAGTTTCTATTATTTAGTAATGGGCTGGCAACCTGCCAAGTATAAATCCTCCAGATATCTGAAAACTTGAAGCTGTCATTTTGGGACAGCTATGAGTGGACAGCACTAAAAATGGTACAACGCTGATAGGTTACTTGATGGTTCCTAGAAACTAAAAAAAAAAGGGTCCCAAATTTATTTGCATTTAAAAAGATATGGCCTTGTCATTGTCCTCGGGGATCTAGTTGTGAAGCCAGCTAAGCTAGCAGGTTGTATTGAGGGATGCATTACTTGTAATTTCCTAGCATATATTTTATGGTTTTTATTTGGGTTTAATGCAGTGGTGGGTTCCAGATTCCATTCCAACTGGTACGATTGGAACAGCCCCGGCATCACCCACATGGATGCACGCGGCTGCATCGTACTTGCCTGCGACGCTTCCGCAAACCTCCACAACGCTCCAGCTGCTTGTCGGAGCATTGTGCTGGTGCCGTATGTGCCATGCGCGTACACGGAAGCGCCAAAGGCTTAAAGCACAGATAAGGAGCTCAGGTGGGCAGGTGGGCCCTCTGGAGCACCATACCAGAACGGTACCCAGTGCTCCGGGCAGGATCCGGTACGCCTGTACCGGGGCGTACCGCCTGCAACCCACCACTGGTTTAATGGCATTATTTGCTGCAGGTGTGTGTGTGTTGTTGCTTGTTTTTGTGGTTGTTCTTAATTACGAGAGCAATCTATAATGGAACATAAACTGAATCTGGAGTTACAAGTGTAAATTGAATGGCTACCCATATTAAATTAATAAACAAAGAGCAATTGATCTGGAGCGGTTTTCAGCATATATAAACCATTAACATTTTCACTCTGCTTTTTTATATATTTACAGTATTAAATTTGTATGCTGCTTGTCCCACAGTCACATGACCCTTGGCGCTGGCTCAGGACAACTCACTGCAAGACAATCCAACATTGTATTAATCGTTTCATTCAGGCACTTTTATTATTGGTGACCACGTTTTTGTCAAAACTATTGTAACTGTTGTATTTCTGGATTGATTTTTATTTTATTTTATTATTATTGGCCACGGTTCTGTCAAAATTAATTTAAGTTTTGCATTTGTTGAATTGTCCAATGGTGAGTTCTCCTGCAATGACTTGGCGGTGGTGAGTTGGCCATGGTGAATTGACTGTGGTGACTTGGCTGTGACGAGTTGTCCAATTCTGCTTGGAGGCCTATAATTAGGTTTTTCATATACAAGTTGGCTTCTTTTAGGGTTCCAGGTATGAAATTCAGGATCAGATCCTGAGGAAGGAATGCATATGGATAGGAGACATCCAACCAAATGTTTCTTGAAATTCACAAACAACAGCCATTCTTGTGGTAACAAAAGCTTAATTGCACAGAAATATCTGTGTAATACATCCATTGATTTTATGAGTGTGTGTGGGTGGGTGGTTGAGAGTGTGTTGTACTTCTGTGCACCCATCTTGCAGAGGCGACTCTAAGCAGAGTTTTAACGTGTTCCTCATTTCTACAGGGACCGTTGAAGTACTTTTAAATAGAGATGACATACAGTGTCAGGCTTGGAAGCCATCGTTGTATAGGGCCTCAAGCCCACCATATATTCAAACATATTCTACTGTGGGAAACTGGGAGGAGGGAATTGTACGGCATTGTATGTAGCATAGGAGATATGCAACATTCCTTCTTGGAAAGTCAAGGTCGCCTTGTCTTTGCACCTGAACAGATGTGGATGGGAGGAAGCTTCCTACATGGCAATGGTTGATTGGGCCATGTGATAGACTTACGGGTGTTGGGGCAGGGACTTGAACTTTCAACTGGGTGGGGGAAACCTAGAAGCTTTCAGATTCAGGTTTTCCCAGATGTGCCAACATGGCTCTCTTAATAAATTGGAACTTTGAAGAATGTCTAGCCGTGGAGTGTTATTTATTTGAGGATGCTATTTGGAACCCTGACATACAGTTGTTAGCGATGGGAATCTTTTCCTAACATAAAGTGCTGAAACAGAGTAACATAACATTGGAGAAATTCTTGGAAATGAACAAGTAAATACATAAATTGCCTATTGCTCATCCAGGCAGATGAATTTCTTGTGAAATGAAGTTTCAGAAAAGACAAAAGGAAGTCCTGTCAGAGTCCAAAGTGGTGTATATTGATATGGATCCTGATTATGCCAGGCATTGATTGACCACCAAGATTCCATGAATTGTGTGACTTTCTTCTTTCAATTCCAATTTCAAATGTTGGAATAAAGACTTGGTTGAACATGATTAGATCAAATATACAAAGATGTTTTGCATACTAATAGTTATTAGTATGCGAAACAGCTGGTTCTTGGAGAGGAAAGCTTATTAACAGATGCTTGCTCCTGGGGAGGAAAGCTGTGGCAAATCTAGACAGCATACTAAAAAGCGGAGACATCACCCTGCCAACAGAAGTGTGTATGGTCAAGGCTATGGTTTTCCCAGTTGCAATATATGGTTGTGAAAATTGGACCATAAGAAAGGCTGAGTGCCAAAGAATTGAGACCTTTGAAATATGGCACTGGAGAAGACTCCTGCAAGTCCCTTGGACTGCAAAGTGAACAAACTGGTCAGTCCCACAGGAGATGAACCCTGACTGCTCTTTTGAAGACCAGATCCTGAAGATGAAACTCAAATACTTTGTCCACCAAATGAGAAGGAAGGACTCACTGGAGAAGAGCCTAATGCTGAGAAAGATTGAGGGCCAAAAAGAAGGGGATGACAGACAAGGAGGTGGCTGGATGGAGTCACTGAAGCAGTAGGTGTGAGTTTAAATGGTCTCCTGAGGATGATAGAGGACAGGAAGGCCTGGAGGAACGTTGTCCATGGGGTCACGATGGGTCGGACATGACTTTGCAACTAAGAACAAAAAATTATTACGAAGTATGAACATCTTTTGCTAACCACAAAAGCAATGTATAATCAACCAAGAATAAGTATAAGTATAATCTTTATTGTCATTGTACTTAAATACAATGAAATTGGTTTTAACCTCACTGGTGCAAAATTATAACAGAAATGAAAAAAGAAAGAAAAAGAAAAAAACTAGCCTGCGCATGGAGTGATTGTGGTTGTATTTAAAAGTCTCACAGCCCAAGGATGGAAACTATTTTTAAACCTGGTTGTTCGGCTGGCTATACTTTGATGATACTTAATGTTTAAGAAAATATTTTAAAGTGATATTATAAATTCACATTCTAACTAACAGACTCATTTATCATTGATCCAAAGAAAAGTAGTAGCACTAAAGTCCATTAAAATACATGAAAAATATGCTAGTAATGACCAACTGCCTCATTGATTAATTTGTCTTGTTGATTTAAAGTTAAATATGCCTAACATTTTCTGAATCAGCTTTTTAGACAATCATTTTACTGCAAACATGGTTGTCAGGGAACCAAAAAGTCTTAATATTATTTCTGTATTGATACATTTGTAAAGAAGAAAAACCACATTTCCCTAGTGGGAATAACAAAGTCAGTTTGCGGCTACACTATGACTTTTTTTCCCCAATTAGCACATTAATTACTGTGTAATGTAAGAAAACAAGGGACATGATGGCTCGGTGACTAAGACGCTGAGCTTGTCGATCAGAAAGGTCGGCAGTTCGAATCCTTGCGCTGCACAACGGAATGAGCTCCTGTTACTTATCCCAACTTTCAAACTAGCAGTTCAAAAGCATGTAAAAATGTAAGTAGAAAAATAGAAATCACCTTTGGTGGGAAGGTAACAGTGTTCTGTGTGCATTTGGCATTTCATCATGCCGGCCACATGACCACAGAGACGTCTTTGGACAGCGCTGGCTCTCCAGCTTTCAAACAGAGATGAGCACCGCCCCCTAGTGTCGGGAATGACTAGCACATATGTGCGAGGGGAACCTTTACCTTTACCTCTAATGCAAGAAACTGCAAATTTTGCAAAACAGGGAAATCTCAATCGTTAAAAATCTGTCACAAAATATGAGAATAGGAAAGGGAATTCTGGAAGCTGAAGGAAGTTCCTAGATCCAACTTTTGAGTCTGGAATGCTAAAGTTTATTAGCAGTTGTAGAAGACCATAAAGTTTGGACAGTATTTTTTACAAGCAAGGACAGATGGCAAACGATAAGCATAAAAATTACAGTTCTGCCCCACTTAATCTAATATTTATATTTCCATTTTGCAACCTGGAAAACAGATACTTTAATTACTGCTTTGGTGCAAGGATATTCTGACTTTTATTGGAGATCACAAGAGATTTCAGCAGCACTTTTATTGATCAATATTAATGGTGGTGCTGATGCTTGACCTCTAGATTTTTGCAAACCATGAGTGATCTTTCTGAAAAATGCACTTTATAACATTAAGTGTGATATTGATGGTGGATTATTTTTAGTAAACTTAAAAGAGGCAGGAAAAAAACAGTATGGATGTTTTTGCTGTCTGGGTATACAAGAGAAGAGATAGAAGCATTTTAGAGAATAATTTAAATATAAATCAATTAAAAGCCTCTTACTTATCATTTGGATATAAATTTGGAGATGCAAATTTTGATATTGTCATTCCGAAACCAAGTTTTAGTGGGTTTGAGTCACCTGGTATTTTGCTCACCAAAGTATCAGCAAATGTAAGATTATATTTAAATCATTTTTTCCTGCCACATGCTAGTACCATAGCAATTACATATCACATTTTAAAATTTAAATTGAACATACTGTATATGAAAATGGGAGAAATAATTGTAAAAAATCTGAAGGAAATCATGATAACTTTTCAAAGAGCTGTACGTAATTGTCTAACTAAAGAAACAATTAAGGAAAGAGACATGACTTAATCTCTCCCTAGTCCTCAAATATTGAAATTTGCTGTCATGCAGTAGTTGAAACAAGTATATTTTCTATTGCTTAACTGCAGGAATAGAACTAATAATGGAAACCAGAGGAACAGATTTCAAGCAACCTTTGTAGAAATTTCCTAGAGC
Organism: Natrix helvetica; assembly: GCF_964273705.1. Lineage (NCBI taxonomy): Eukaryota > Metazoa > Chordata > Lepidosauria > Squamata > Natricidae > Natrix > Natrix helvetica. The sequence goes on from NC_138550.1 coordinate 22,963,386, forward strand.
TATGTACCAGCAGAGTACTGAAAAGTAGAACTCTCCTTCACTTAATGTTTTTTTTAATTATTTAAATTATTAAATCATTAAATCATTGGATCATTCACCAAATATGACTGAACAATAAAAACTCCAAGATCCTTTCCAACTATATAATTTTAAACCAAACATAAAGTATTTGCTTTAGTCCCAATGTAAGTGTTACTGTATATAAACATTTTACTTGCACAGCGTGGCTTATGACATATCTGTGCATATTTTTCTGGGCTGACAGCCACAACAGGCCTTTAACAACTGTAGTGGTTAGAGCCAAAACAAAAACTAAATTAGATTTTGTTTACATCTAGACTTAACTAAAATTAATTATCCGCCAGTAATGTATCTAATACTGTTAACCTTTTACAATAATAAAATTACAGTGGTAGCAACTCTGGAAAATTCAAGAAGACATCCCAGGCATGCAGAGATGTATATTATTTAGAGTGATACAAATCTCCGCAAGCCTGAGATGGCTCCTTATTGAATTCTTCAAATTGTGCAAACTAGCCAATTCAACCAACAATAGTTAATACAACATGTGAAACGATACCCAAGATTTCCCAAAATCTCTAAACCTCTGGCCTCTATTGTTTAATTAATGTATCTTTGAAATTGGAGGCGTAAAGGGGATTTGATGCTATATATCGGAGTATAAGACACACCGGAGTATAAGACGCACCAAGATTTTGAAGAGGCAAATTAAAATAAAAAGTTTTTGCACTCTGCAGACCTCCCCAAAATGGCCCATTTTTCACAAAAAACTGGCCCGTTTTTTGTCAAAAAAAGGGGTATGCATAGCCTTTAGGAGTGCTTCTGGAGGCTGAGGGAGCACAATTGCCCTCCCCAAACCCCAGGAGCACTCTGGAAGCCTCCTAAAGGCTATGCACGGCCATTTTGGTGAAGGGGGCAGGGTTTCAGGCAGCCATAAATGCTCTATTAAGTTTATAAGGTGCACCCAGATTTTCACCCTCTTTTTTTGATGGAAAAAGGTGCGTCTTATACTCCAAAAATATGGTAATTGAGGAAGGAGAAATAGCAGAAATATTGTGGGAAAGTGACCATGTAATCCTGGAGTCCTTAATTTTAAGGGAAATGCCTTTTATTTCAATTGCAAGCAACACTGGTATGATTTCATGATTGAAAAAAACTAATTGTGGGAAAAAGTGTTTGAACTTGGTGGGAATTCCTAAGAAAGGGGGTACTAAAGTCTAAATTCAAATTACAGTGAAGAGAAAAATTGAGACTAGCCAAGAAGCCAATGAGAAGTTCTGAAAATTTTTACACCCTGGAAATCATGCTATTCACATCCCTGAAGCAATTTCATATTGCTGTATCTCCCTCAGCATGTTCATTTACAAATTTGCATATATAGTACTAAATATGTAAAAAGAGAGGAGCCTCTTTTGGTACTTCTCATTAGGTCAAAGAAACTGGAACTCTTTAAAATAGTGGAAGAGCTTGATACTTCCAAGAGTTGCTTCATTAAACAGGGTTGGTTTTTTTTTTTGAGAATCAATTCTGACCAGACTCTGAAGAAGTACCACCAGCAAAAAGTCAATTGGAGCTGTCTATGGTCCTGATTTTAATAGTCCTTTATACCCTATACTTGACTGTTTATCTCTATGATCTGTTATCCTGACTGGATTATATCAATTCTACCATTAGTGTTTGCAGTTTTTCATGCCCTGATCCAGCTCTCTCAAGTGCCAATGTCCTCCCTCGTGGGCCTCAAATATTTACAGAATGGGATCATTTTCTATTTCATGAAATGATCATGAAAAACAACGAAGTGGATTGGTTTAATTCAAAACGATTGACTTTAACCACTAAGGAAGCTGAAATCCTGATGCCAACTTCTGATTTCATATATTTTCTGAATAAGCAAGCATATTAATCTGATATGTATCTGTTTCAAGTGCATGAGGGGACAAAAACGTTCTGCTATGAGATATCATTTTACCAATGGATTATGATTAGATAAAATCTAAATGCAAGGAATAACAATAATACAGTTTAAAGATTAGAAGCTTAAAAACCATTTAACTAGAAACGAAGTGAACAAACTACTCAATTATATAAAATAACTTAGCTATATATTAAATATATTAAATGGTCATGTATATGAAATAGGTGGCTAGATAAATTGAATTAATAATATGTTTTCAGATGGAAAACAAGATATAATATTTCTGCAAAATACTGCAACTGGTATATCAAGAACATTTAAATTATCTAGTCCTAGAAACTTGGGAGAGGTAAAATTTCAATCACCCACTCTGTAAAAAATATTGATTTCAAATTAATACAGTTACAAACTTTCAGTACAGATATATTGGTTCATTTTTTTTTCTCATATGATTGTACAGAAGTGATTTTAGAGAGCAGATACCTTTACCAGATAGCAATATTCCATGAGGAAACTCCCCCAGATGAAGCAAAAATACATCAGATTTATTCACTGTCCTTTTCTGAGTCATACAGAGCATGTAATATTACTGTTTTACGAATAGCTTTTTAGATAGTAATCTTATTAAAAAACACAATTCAATTATTAAAAACTGATATAACATAAAATAAAAGAAGGTGCATGAAAAAAAGAAAAGAGAGAACTATAGCAATGAAAAAGAAAATAAATATATAAATGTCTCCCTCGTCATCACAACAAACAATTTTAGTAACTTGGCACCTTGTCTTAACATACAACAAATGATCATTTCTTCCCATATCCCATTTCTTATCTATAAACAAATCCTTAAAGCCTCTTCATTTCAGCCCTGATTAGCAAAAGTTCATTAAGGATTACCAGAGATAACAGCTTATCAATTTTAACCTTGATCAAATAAAGCAACTTTATATTCCTCCCTTTTACTTTTAACAATCTTGATCTTTTAGTTCCTTCAAATATCATTCTGAATTCCTTTTTGTTTTTTATTTGTCATATCTCAGAAAATTCTTCAAACCTTTAACAAGCCTCTTTTGTAAATCCAATGTAGGAAACAGCTTCTTTATTGAATCCTGTCTAACACCCAGATACTATACACGTAACGCATGAATAGAACTACTGAAATGTATACCTAACTCAGATCTTAGCTGCCAAAGACTTATTTTTTATTCAGATGACTAGAAGTTCAATTTCCATTAAATTGGCTAGTAATTCTGTACAATGTAATCCAGAAGGCAGCTATTTATACAAACTGCTTTATTTCTATGTTTCTAGTTTCTATATTTCTAATTTCTAAACAGGAGAAGTTGGTGCTGTGGAGAGTTCTGGAAAAAAATTATCCTCTTAGAATTGAGCTCTGTTCAGGAACTAAGCTTTAAAAGAGATTCCTACAGAAAGCTTGATTTAGCTAACCTGTCAGTCCTTGAGATCAACCCTGACTGCTCCTTAGAAGGCCAGATTCTGAAGATGAAACTCAAATACTTTGGCTACCTAATGAGAAGGAAGGACTCACTGGAGAAGAGCCTCATGCTGGGAAAGATTGAGGGCAAAAGAAGAAGGGGATGACAGAGAATGAGGTGGCTCAATGGAGTCACCGAAGCAGTAGGCGTTGAGTTTAAATGGACTCCAGAGGATGGTAGAGGACAGGAAGGCCTGGAGAATGTTGTCAATGGGGTCATGATGCGTCAGACACCACTTTGCAACTAACAACAAGAAAGTCTAGTGTGTGCAGGTTTCTTTTTTGTGTGCTTACTGTACTTAAGAGCACTCTCATTTGGCCAAAATTTATCTTCATTTCAAAGTTATGTGCACAGAATTGTAGCCTTAGGATCGCAATATGGCATTAACCCAATCTAGTGTCCTCGGGAGTGCTTCTATCATCCCCAGCCAGGCAGAGGAAGAAGACAGTGGTAGCTCATCACCTCTGGAAAGGATAAATGGGAAGCTGATCAAAAGCAAGACAGAAATATGGTACTTATTTCGTTGTGTGTGCATGCGTATGTCATTGTTTTTGATAGGCTGCTGAAGGATGTGTGGGCCAAACTGGATTGGACAATACATCACCCTTGCCTTTAACATAAAAGGCTGGTTCTACTTTCATTTGATCTATATGCAAAAAGGAGAAAGGAGGGTAGGTGACAGTATCAGGGATCCTTGCTGTGAAGTTTGAAAGAGAATCCTTCTTGCTCTGAGGCTCTGCCACCAATTTCAAATCTGTGGGCTCCACGAGGACAAAGCTATTTTTAGAACAAAGCTATTTTTAAAACACCAATCCTGCACATCTACATCTAGAAATAAATCTAATTAAACTCAGGAGGCTGTGAAACACAAACACTCTCTCTCTCTCTCTCTCTCTCTCTCTCTCTCACTCACTCACTCACACACACACACACACACACACACACAGGCTAAACGCAGAGCTTCCCCTCTTCTGAGCAATATCCAAAAGCTAAACCAGCCTCGGGCCACAGATATTCCAAATCTCCTCTCGGTGCACCAAGAGCGCTAAAAGGAGAAACTGGAAACCGCAAAAGATTCAGGGAGGCTGGTGACAAAACAGCCCTTCATTATTCCTTCCCGCTCCTTTCCGCGGAGCGCAGAAAATGGAAGGCGAGACCCGGGTCGCACACTTACACACGCGCACAGAGAGAGAGAGAGAGAGAGAGAGAGAGATGCGCGCGCGCGCGCACACACGCACACACCTTGACGCAAATTCATCAAATGAGGGAAATGGGGAAAACGCAACGTTGCCATTAAATCCCAACACGACTCTCATGGGAGATGCACAATGGAGGGGGGGGGCGGCAGGGGTCCGCTGCTGCACGGAGTAGGATTAGAAGCTGGGGAGGGACGCAGCCTCCCTCTCCCTCCTCCCAACCCCATTCACCGCCAGACGCGCGCACACACCCACCAGCCGCCGAGTGAATCTTGGTCTTCCTCCGCAGGGACATCTTCAGCGCCTTGTCGAGCCGGCGGGGAGTCGTCATGCTGCGAGCCTGCTCTCAGCCCGGCGCCTGCTTAAGGGCTGGTCGCTGGCGGCGGCGGAGGGAGCGGTAACCTCGCCATCTGCTTCTCGCCGGCCCCGCTCCCGCCCAAACCCTCCCGCTGACGGCGCCGGAGCGGCAAGTCGCCGTCGCCACTGCGGCTTGGCGTCGTTGGCTGCCCCGCTCCTTGCGGCAGGAGGGGAGCAGCTGGGGAGGCGGGGGGCGCGGCCCCCAGTGCTGAAGTGTGGACTTGGCTCGTCAGCTGCGAAACTCCGGGGATTTTATCCGCAGGACACAGCGCGAGCCGGAGTCGGTAGGCCCTGCTGAGAGGGGAGGTTGTCTCCGCACCTGGCGCATCTTGTCGTGCAGACTGGGCTAAACACTCTCTTTGGCGATCCTAAACCGACCCTGTGCGCCCCCCCCCGGTTCCCATAATCCGCCGAAGTGGCCAGGCCTTGTGGAAAGGCAGCCCCCTTTCCCCATCCAGAGGCGATGGCTTGCAGACACCCCACCTGGTCTGGGAGTCGTGGGGGCTGGGAGACAAACCAGGAAGGTTTCCAGACTTGCTTTTGCATTTGAGGAATATTCCTCATCATTCCCCCAGAGGAAGTCAGATCCCTGGCTGCGGTGGAGAAGTGGTTGGAGAACAGTCACCAAAAGCAAGTGTGGGGTAAATTGTATAGTCAATCGTTTAATGCGCAAAAGGCAGCGGTGCCTTCAAGATGCCCAAAGACCCACTGATGTAGGCTAACCTCTTTGGAAGACTGTTTTGAATTTTTTTTTAAAAAGAATATATATATATATGTGTGTGTGTGTGTGTGTGTGTGTGTGTGTGTGTGTGTTGTGTTTGTGCTGATAAATAAACAAAGGGAGACTAGTATAGATTTATTTCAAGCTATTTAGCTCTCATCAGCTAGCCATACCCTTACTGGGATGTGAACCTGGGCTGTATTACATATTAGGCAGATGTATTAGCCACTAAGCCACAGGCTCTCCTCCTTATCAGCTGATAACACAATATAACACAAATACACACACACACACATATTTGTTGGTCCATGGACCAGAGGTCACCAACCTTTTGGACCTCAGGGACCACTAAATTCATAATTTTAAATCCTACAGACCACTAATATGATTTTTTTTAAAGGTAAATAGTATTTAGTGCAATATAAAAATGCAAATAATTTTTCTGCGGACCACCAAAATTTTCTCACGGACCACCAGTGGTTCACGGACCACTGGTTGGTGACCACTGCCATAGGCTGTTGCTTATGAAGCTTTTCATTGCCTCAAGAAGTGATAAGGCAGCAGGAAATAATTGTATTCCTATTCAAGCCGATCCAACCGATTCATGCAAAATCGAGAGTAGCACTCACTGAGCTCAGTTTTTGATTGTGTCCCTAGAAATACATTAGTCTTTTTTGCTGGAAGATTACCCATGTGTGATGGCACATGTGCAGTAAATGAACAGTAAATTCAAGAGTAGGTGCTTGCCAAGTTTCCCAAGAACCTGCAAAGGGGTCACTGTTGTCTCATTATCTTGCACATGCTCTTTAAGAAAACCCAGTGCAACTTAAGTGAGCCTTCTATGCACAGGTTTATGCACATTGTTATTTACTTTATTGCAGAACAGGAATGAATAATCAGGCTTGTACTCTAGGACCAATGGAGATGGATTTTTCTTCAATTTAAAATTAATCTCCCTTTCCATTGGTCCTACAGCACCGGCCAAATTCAATACAGATAAATTAATTATCAATAGATAAAGCAAATCAAGCATCCTGCAATGAATCTACATTCTAATTTCCTATTGAATTAATCAAATGTTCATACTTGCATCACTACACTTGGGGATGGAAAAGATTAATTTCTATACAGATGGGCATCATGGTATTTGGAAACCTCTCATCTTTTTCATCCTGAACCACTTTTCACATATTTCCTCTTGTTTCTTTTTATGGTCTTGTATGTCCTCTTAATTTTCTTCCTTATCCAGCCTTGCCCTAAAATGTTTACATTAATAGTCCATAACTCAGTGCTTTACACTAAAAATTGATAAATATAATAAATGCATTTATATGATCAATAACCATCATGTATTAGATTATTTACTTTCGAAAACATGAGAACCTATTTTCACAATAACACATCACAAGGATTCATTTGTTAATAATTTTTATGAAGATAGACATAGGTATCTGATAGAAACCATAATGATGCATAAATTACTTGTGTCATTTGCATGATATTGTCATGCTACATGCAACATTTGATCCCTTGGTTACCCTCCAGCACTGATTATGGCTTTCTGGGGTGGTACACTTACTACCATTAGTAGCATACCAAGGGGGTAAGCAATAAGTGCTGCTGAGGATAACAAAGAGGCCAATGGTGGGTGAGGAGTCAGCTTACTCTCTGGGTGCACTGATTAACTCTTTAGTGTTTGGTGCCACAGTGCAATAGCTACAGAGGAGAGGGGAACTGTTAAAAAACTATTCCTTCCATGTGACAAATACGTTAATCTTCCCACTGATTAATATTCCAGCAAGCCGGCCTGGCCTGTTAATTTTATTTAATTTTTAAAATGTGAGTGTTATATAAATTGGATTTGTTTTTTGGACTGTTTCTAATTTCCTTTTAACTTTTGTACTATGTGTTTTTTAATGCTGTACGCCGCCCTGAGTCCTTGGGAGAAGGGCGGCATATAAATCTAATAAATCCAATCCAATCCAATATTAATGTTCATTGAATTTTATAAAAGAAGTCAAATTCTAAACGTTGTGGAGTTGGATCGTGTGTGCTACTTATTTTTGTTCCAAAACGGATATCACATACTTTTCATAGGCAATCAACAATCATAATTTTTATAAGGGCTAAACACAATAAATCTTATAGGCATGACTGGCAGAAAACTCAGATTTTCTGGAGGAGGTGATCAAGGGTTTGATTTTCAGTAATGTTTGCTCTGCTGTTTGGGTGCAGCAAATCGGTAATTCTATGACCTTTCTCATCCACTTTTTAATATTCTTTTAACAGTTTTATGGCTATTGGTATAGTAATGTCATATGCTAATATCGCTTTCCTCATCACTCTTCAGATGTTGGGATTTAAATCCCAACTTTTTCTACAAGTATGATCAAAAAAGCTGCAGTCTCTAAAAGGTATACGGAAGTATATTGCATTTGCAAAAACCACAAAAAACAGCAGAATTAATCCTTCAAGATGAACTATGCAGTGAAGAAGGTCTCTGATTCAGAAATGGAACAAAGGAAACATGATTTAGTAGCTCCTTATTTTAAATACTAGCTATAGTATCTTGAAGTGGTTTATTCTTCTACGGGCCTATTGTTCTTCCACTGAAGTAATGATGTGCTTGAAATAATGATCTGTTCAAAGTCCACATTAATAATAATAATAATAATACATTTATTTCTTAGCCGCACCCTCTCCCGAAGGACTCGGGGCGGCGTACAATAAAACACATAAAAAACAATATGGACAATACACACACAGAATAAACGAACACGCGTACATGGAGGAGGTATGAAGATAAGAAAAGACAGTTAAAACATAGTTTAAAATCCCCTAATAAATGTCTAAAAGTCACAAAAATTAAAAAACCTGTCAGGAGCAGTGTGAACGAACTATGGTTGAGCCAGGCCAGCTACTTGAAATAGGTGCGTCTTGAGCTTTATCCGGAAGGCGCGGAGGTCAGAGGTAGTCCTAATATCCGGGGGAAGGTCATTCCACAGGGCTGGGCCCGCAACAGAGAAGGCTCTACTCCTAGACGCCGCCCCCCGACATTGTCTGGTGGACGGCACCTGGAGGAGTCCCTCTCTGTGCGAGCGAATTGGTCGCAGGGATGTATGGGGCAGGATACGATCCCGCAAGTAGCTACATTGTAGATTATTAACTCTATTATGAAATGAATATCACTGTATCTCAATATTATGTATTATTTATAATGTGCCTAGCATACCCTTCCTTCAAATAAAGAGGAGTTGACAAATAGTGCTGGGAACAACAATAGCTAATCCATAGCTTGCAATAAAGAGAAGGAAGAGAAGCAGAACTGTTCCATCAAACTGGCTCAGCTTGTTCTTGTTACTGGGTAACCACTTTTGTCCCTAACCATTCCATCAAGAATTCTGAGCTCCTTCTATCACATGTAGTCTTTAGAAGGATTGGAACTGTAAACATTTGCGCCTAAATTTTCTTTCTTCCAATCTGCCTTATATTCCTTTTGGTATTTTAGTGCCATGCCTTTAGATAATCTGAAATTATCTAAAGGCACGAGGACGGTCTGCTTTTTTAACTTGAACTTTCAGCTGCTTTTAGAGTTTTATCAGAAGTATGCAATAAAATAAGGCAAATAAAGGAATAAATACATTACATTGGCGGCAGCGACATTCCCTCCCCAAAATATTTTATTGGTGCCCCAAAGATCAATTTATACAACATTTCTGTTGCATCCTGTTTTAGTTTACTCTAGTTAAAAACCTGTTTTATCTAAATTTAAACTGTAACCACTCAAAAGCAATGTTCTTCGCTAATACTCATATATTTCCAATACTCATAGCATGCTCTACCAGTTTATACAGTAATTGCAGAAACAAATGCTACTGTTCGTAACATAAACAATAAACAACAAAAGCAAGTCATTTGCAGTCATTAAGATGTAACAATTCAAATAAGAATTATAAAATATTTGTATAGCCGGTACAAAAAAAAAAATCAGAAGAGGAGGGGGGGGAATTAGTTATTAAAAGCATACAGATTTGGTGGATGAGATGATGGGGAGAGGATTTTTTCACACCAGAACAACTATACACAAGGACAGTTTTCCCCCGAATGCCATCACTCTGCTAACTGAGAGTATAGACAAATTCCTTGTGTGTCCGACCACACTTGACCAATAAAGAATTCTATTCTATTTTCATTTGTCCGTTGAGGGTGTTGTAAGGACAAGAAACCAATCCAGACACACACAGGGTGTGATGTTCATTACAATTGACATTTATTACTGTTTACAAAGGATTACAATAAAGAGCAGAAAGTGCTTGTGTGTCTATATAGTATATACTGTCTTGTTCCTGTTCTGAGTACAGTGTGCACATGCAAATATTGAAACTTAATAAAAAAATATCCAGCGTGTATTTATCATGCCTCTGTCTAAACATCCCTTAGTTTCTTATGTGTCAAATGCAGAGTTTTCACCTCCTCCCTTCTCCTCCAGTTGCTTAATTGCAGGCTTTTTGCAATTCTATAATAAAGCTATTCCCTCTTTAACTGGTTTGTGTTTCCAAGGAAGAAAAGCTTTGGACTGGTCAAAAGGCACTCTGCTCTCTGCTCAATAGTTAAATTTTCTATTTAAAAAACCCAACTAGCCTCTGAACCACTTTTTTTTTAGTAGGATTGCTTTGTTAGGCATTTTTCTGTTCTGACACTGATTGGGTTCTTTTCCCAAAAATAATCAGTCTTCCCAATCCACTGAAGATGACCGCTGATCCTCCTCCATTCTTTGTCCTTGGATTCTTGGGCCTCTGCTCAGCTGGTCACACCTTTCACCAACAGCATATTGTGTAGACCAGGGGTGTCCAAACTTGGGAACTTTAAGACTTGTGGACTTCAACTCCCAGAATTCCCCAGCCAGCATGGCTGGCTGGGGAATTCTGGGAGTTGAAGTCCACAAGTCTTAAAGTTCCCAAGTTTGGACACCCCTGGTGTAGACTATGAAAGAACTCTTCTTCCCTAGTCCCCTCCTATTCTAACTCTTATTTTGTTGTTGTTAGTTGCGAAGTTGTGTCCAACCCATCGCGACCCTATGGACAACATTCCTCCAGGCCTTCCTGTCTTCTATCATCCTCTGGAGTCCATTTAAGCTCACATCTACTGCTTTAGTGACTCCATCCAGCCACTTCATTCTCTGTCATCCATTCTTCTCTTGCCCTCAATCTTTCCCAGCATTAGGCTCTTTTCCAGTGAGTCCTTCCTTCTCATTAGGTGGCCAAAGTACTGGATCTGGCCTTCTAAAGAGCAGTCAGGGTTGATCTCCTCTAGGACTGACAGGTTTGATCACCTTGCAGTCCAAGGGACTCACAGGAGTCTTCTCCAGCACCATAGTTCAAAGGCCTCCATTCTTTGGTGCTCAGCCTTTCTTATGATCCAATGTTCACAGCTATACATTGCAACTGGGAAAACCATAGCCTTGACTATACGCACTTTAGTTGGCAGGGTGATATCTCTGCTTTTTTGTATATTGTCTAGATTTGCCATAGCTTTCCTCCCAGGAGCAAGCATCTTTTAATTTCTAAGTCTTATATGTTTTTAATTTCTAACTCTTATATATGTCTCTAAAACCATGTGTGCCCATTTACAGATGCTCTAATAAGTTAGTGACTTAGAGATTTTTTTTAAATTGTCTTGATGCTTTAAATCTTAAACGGGTATCAGATTTCCCTTCTCCCAAAAGAAGCCCTTTAACATTGACATACACAATGCTGAGAGGAAAAGTGGAATTACATTTTGTTTTTGTTTTTTGTAAACAAGCTGCAGACTAGCAACCATGAAGGTCTTGGAAAAGACGCTCATATATTATAAGAAAGATTGGAACTGGACAAATCAGGATATTCCTTTTGACAACTAAAGTTGGACTTTAGAAAAGGAGGATAGGAAGGATTCTGACAGCTGTGAATTTTAGAAGACTCCTGCGAATACCATGGGCAGCTAAGAAAACCAACTGATGGATCATTGAACAAGTCCAACCAGAATTCTCACTTGAGGTTCAAATTAACCTACTTCAGGCATATTATGTGAAGACCTAGCTATTTGGAAAAGGCTCTAGTGCTGGAAAGGTGGAAGGAAAGAGAAGAGGGCAACCAGCAACAAGGTCATTGGGCTCCGTTACAGTGGTAATGAGTGCACAATTTTGGGGGGGAGGTGCGGGGGGGGCAGGTTAAAAGGTTAGGAATCTATGCAGATGCTAGGAGTCAAAAGTGACTTGATGGCATCTAATCAATCAATTATGGAATCTCGATTAGCGGGGATGGGGGTGGGGGCAAAAGGAAGCCTATCTATGCTGGCATACCTGCCATGGTGATCCAGGGGAATTCTTGACTCTTTTAACAGCAGCAAAATTTGCCTTCCACATCCTCTCCCAAAAGGGATTTTCCTAATTCCTTCCCCTCCAAGGAATTCCACTCGGTTCCTTTTTGCTTGAGAGAATTGTGATCACACAGATACACACACACGTACATACAAGTGCTCTTTGCTTGATGACCAGTAGCTAAAAGCTACTTGTGACCTGTCATTGATGTTATAACTACTGCACACACATCCCGTGATCACTTGGCAATCAGGATTGTGTGACTGCAATTTGCAACTTTTTTGATGTTTTGTATTAAATAACAATAAATGCTCATTGGATATGCTGGATTCACTTAAAAGCAACACCTAACCACCATGTGATTTGCTTAATAACCAGTGACTCGCTTAACACTATTGTAAAAACAATTGTAAAATGGAGTCAGGTTACATGCTCAACCACCGCAATGATTTACAACCAAAATTTCAGGCTCAGTTGTGGTTCTAATTCAAGGCCTGCCTATATACTGTAGATTTCTGTGTTCCACTTTGTGTTCAGATTTAATACTCAGTTGTTTATTGAAAACACTAGAGGTCAGTATAGATTAAGAACAGGATACATTTGTTTAGGCTTTCTTTTTAATTGAGGAAACAATAAAAGGGCATTATTTTTGTGGGAGATATAAGAAAGGAGAGAAAAAGGAAAAAAAAATCTGTGATCCACCCATAGTGTAAAACACGTTGAAGTAGTATATAAGTCTAAGTGCTATTGCTATTTATCATTTTAACATCTGGAGTAGACTGCTGGCCCATGTTTACCGCGATCAAAAAGAATGCCGCATGTACTACTGCAAGAGAAAAATTATTTCAGGAAATGTTCTGGCTCCCTAGACTGTTCGCCCCATTCTATGGGGAAACAACATACAAGACATTCTAAAACTAATTGATATACACTCGTCCTTGGGCTATTTACTACAAACCAAGCTCAACAGGTTCAACTAGCTGCAAGAAAGAAACAAGCAGTACGTCAATCTTATCATATTTTAGATGACATAAATGATTCACAACTTTTCCATTTTTGTAGTTTTATTTCTTTGTCAGATATTGGTATAATATGCCTTCAACCCAAGCATACAGATGTTTCTGGTATCTTACAGTAAACATACATTTTTTTCTTAACAACAAAATCCTCTGGAAGTTCTCCATATTAAGATAACAATAATTACATGCTTTTTGTTCACAGCAAACTGATAGTATTGCTTATTTAAAAAAAAGGGGGAACCATGCATGGTGTTAAGGAGGTATGATCATGAATGTTCATGTACAAATTAAAATTCTTTTAAAACTAGTCTGTCTTCATGTGTGTCAAATGCGTTAAATATGTTGGGTGTGCAGTGCTTTGGATTTGAAAGGAACACAGTGCTGCGATTGGGTATCAATCATCTTTTGACAACTTATTTGACTAGAGCTGTTTTCCCAAGGCTAAACTGAGATTATGCTAATCTGGAATGAAGATGGGTGTATGACCAAAGACACCACACTTTCAAGAAGTGTCATATGAGCATTCCTGCAACATTCCAAAGCATCATTTTCCCTTTTTGTAATCAAAGTGCTGCCACGGACATATTAAATATACACTTTCCTTTCTGAATGTTGTGAAATGACCAGGGAAGAGGCAAGTATGGATTAGCTATCATCCACTCTAATCTCATGGCTGTATATGCTAAAATATGGACTGTCCAAATCAGTTGAGTGAATTAAATTTTAGTTGATCTTAAGATTTAAACCTTAATGTGTCAATGGGAAACTGTATAAAAAGCATGCAAAACTTCTATAAAACATTTAAATAAAGCCAAATGTGCAGTGTAGTCCATAAAAAATATACATTGTATATGAAAAGCACTTCAAATAGCAAGTACCTTTTTTGCCAGGTGCCCCAATGTTCGTTCTTTGGCAACTTAAAAGGGGGATTGTTTATAGAATAATAATATTACTTTAGAACTGCAGAAAACAAATGGAAATCTCAATAAAAAGATTAATAACATAAGCTCCTGAATTACACAAGTGCTATGCATAACAAAATTATATAGAAAAATATAATTTCATTAAGGTAATTTGAATATTTACTCTTGTACCGCTTATATCTGTACTTGGACGTTAGGTCAATCCTTTAGCAAATCAACAGGTTTTCTCCTACTTTAAACATATCTAAAACATCCTCTCTTATTATTCAAAGTCAGTAAAAAAAAAAAAAAGAGGCCTCTGGGTTTGATGATTCTTCTACTGCCTGCAATATTAAGTTACTACAGGTTGCCGACAAATTGGGCAAGTGGAATTTTCAGAAAGCCACCGATCAATACAATGAAAATGAAATTCATGCATGCACGGTAATTGCCTTAGCTTATTTCCGACAACATACTCATTAATGCACACGCTACACATTTTACTTATTTCATCATCATCTGAATGGGGATTCTCATAATTCCGGGTAGAAAGATTATCAATCTGGTCTTTGGTCAACCCTCTCAAGTTGTCACTGGAATCTTCTTCTAACAAAAGATAAGGTACAAGGCGAAGGATGGGAAGTGTTCCATTTTCAACAAATGAAGCTCTGCTATTGGGGGTATTATTATTTTGATGATGCTGGATAGAATTTGTTTCTCCCTGCCTTTCCCTGCTACCTTGTTCAGTTAATCTATCCCTAGGTGAAGTTGCATTAAATACGTCAATATTATTTAAAGTGTCCAAGTTAGGCACTGGGGGCTGTACTTCTGACAAGTGCTGACTATTCCTCTCCGTTTCAGAACCTGTTTCTGTATCCATTAAGGAGCTTAGCTCTCCAAATCCAGTCATAATTTGCCTTAAAATTGATCTGACAGCCACTGATGAAGACTCACCAAGACCAGTATCTGATGCCCTATGAAGAGGTATCCGTATAGTGTTAACGTATGTCCGTATTCCTGCATATTCAGACCGTGAAACATTCTGAATAAATCCTTCGTTATCACTTTCGAGAGTCACCAAGTTGTCTGCTGCCATGCCTGCTCTTGAACGGGTCCTGGAAGCAATACTGTCACGGTCTCTATTTTCTCTGGGACGAATTCTCCTCACCTGAAGATCTAAAGTAATACTAGGATGCCTTCTAGATGCAGCTGCGGCTCTTACGGATTCTTCCTCTTCCAAAGTTACACCGAGTGAAGATGCTTGTTCCTCAGTTTGTTGTGGCGAAGTCTGGGCTGTGTGCGCCCTATTAGCTCCTGCATGTATTTGTTGTATATTGACTGGTTGCCCATTTTCCAAGAGAGATTGGAATTGGCCTCTGAAAGTTGATCTTAATCTTAAAACCTCCGTCCTTTGCCTTGCATTTCTTCGAGTTCTAGCTCTCCCTCTGTGGTATCTTACTGGCGTCACTCTTTGTGTTCTCCTTTGCCTAATGATGTTGTGTTCATTGTCATCTAAAAGGCTGTTAGGTGTTGAACTTGCTGAACTTCTAGCTCCAAGTCTACCAGAGAAGAATCGAGAATTTTCTTCAGCGTTCTGAGTCAGCAAACCACTAGCGTTTCCAATTCCTGATGAGACAAATTCATGGCCAACAGAATTAGCTAATGTCCTGCTCCTAGTTCGGCTGGCTACTGGGCTATTTGCAATTACAGATCTATTTTCCATATGCATTCCACTGGAATGGCCATGTAAGAACTCATTCAGTTGTTCCCCAGGAGTAATATCATTGTTCTGTTCGTGGTTTATATTTATTTCAAGACTAAATCGGAATTCTCCACTACTTGGGTTTGCCTGGCTCACAGCTCTCCAACTCTGGTTTCCACTCTGGCCACTAAGTGTGGAATTTCCTGTATGATGAACTGTGTTCAGCCACTCAAGTAAGGAGTTGCTGGTTATGTTTTCCCCAAGCGTCTCTGAATCTGTGAGTAATTAAAGAAATACATTTTTAGGAGTTTTGGTTTGATTTCATTTAGATAAGGCAATTAAGCATGAGTGTCACTTGATAATATGAATATATGCTCCTTACAGAAATAACATGAGGTGTAATCCAATATACTATTATTTTCTACACTACACTATTTCACCAGAGAGTTAAATATAATTTCTATTTTCATGTCAAAAACCAGTAAAACCAGCTTTCAATACTGTCACACATGAGCTATGTCAGTTACTCAAAATAGGATAAAGATTATAGGCACATATTTATATATTCTATATTATCAACAATGTTTGAATAAGCATTTTTTTAAAAAAATAGTAGGAGTTGTTTGTAAAATTTCATGTCAATTTACTAATTTCAGGAACTCTCTAAAGTTTTTAACTTGGTCCAATGTATAAAAAGAAAGAATACAAAATAGTATCCCATCCTATAATAAGCAAAGTTCATAATAAGATGGACAGTTACAGAGAAAAGTAAAAGATTTATATGATCTGAAATATCCCAAGATTTTTCAATTACAATTTATTTCAGATTTTTTTTCTTAACAATATGCATTCTTAATGCTTCTGAAAAAACACAGAATATCTATCCCTTCTAACAAGGTATGCTTGTTAGTCTTTCACCTTCCATCTAAACATTCACCAGCCACATCCAACTTGTAGTTTGGTTTAGAAGTTAAGGCACCAAGATAGAAACCAGAAGATTCTGAGTTCTAGTCCCGCCTTAGTCATGAAGACCAGCTGGGTGACTTTGGGCCAATCGCTTTCTCCCAGCCCAATTCACCTCACAGGGTTGTTGTACTGGTGAAAATAAAAAGAGGAAGGAGCATTATGTAAGTTTGTTGCCTTGAGTTATTTATAAAAATAATAAAGGGGGGGGGGGAGAGAAATAAACAAATGGGCTAACTGTAAGATAAAGGTAAAGGTTCCTCTCACACATATTTGCTAGTTGTTCCTGACTCTAGGGGGCGGTGCTCATCTCCAAAGCTGAAGAGCCAGCGCTGTCCGAAGACATCTCTGTGGTCATGTGGCTGGCATGACTAAACGCTGAAGGCTCACAGAATGCTGTTACCTTCCCACCAAAGGTGGTTCCTATTTTTCTACTTGCATTTTTACATACTTTCGAACTGCTAGGTTGGCAGAAGCTGGGCCACGTAACAGGAGCTCACTCCGTTACGCAGCACTGGGGATTTGAACCGCTGAACTGCCAACCTTTCTGATCGACAAGCTCAGCGTCTTAGCCACTGAGCCACTGCATCCCTTGTTCTAACTATAGCAACAGCATAGATATTTTGCAGCCTTTCCCCTAGAAATAAAGTATCAAATGTTTTCCAACAAGCACTTTTTTCAGAATTCCAACCCTAGTTTTCTTTAATTCCCTTTTACAGTTTTCCACAAATAATCTTCTTCCTTAGCCTCAGAGAAGCATGAAGCATGTTGGCTGATGATTCTAATAAATTTTTTTCTGAAGCATATATGAAATATAAATTGCATTTTCCCCAAAACTATAAAAGAAAGAAAGAAAGAAAGAAAGAAAGAAAGAAAGAAAGAAAGAAAGAAAGAAGAAAGACGAAAGAAAGAAAGAAAGAAAGAAAGAAAGAAAGAAAGAAAGAAAGAAAGAAAGAAAGAATAGTTTACATCCAGCAGTATTACCTTCCCATTCTCTATTTTCTGGCTCAGACTGGGATGACTGATTTTCCTTTGCACTCTGCAAACGTTGCTGCAGTTCATCTGCTGTTATTTCCCCTAAAAGAGTTTGTTTTATGCTGTTAATTTTATTTATTATCTGAACGCACATGAACAGACAAAACAATAGTTGCTATTACAATTGAAGATTTTTAAAAAAAGAAATAAATGGAAAACCAGAATGGTAAAAAAAAAAGTATTAATATGCATAAACTGCAAAACCTTTCATAACTTTTCCTTGCATTTATAGGTCATTTGCCTAAAAAGGTAAGTGACCTCAAACTATTGTGTATTTCTTCTATGCAATGTTGTTATCTGAGATTTAAGAAACTGTATTTGCTCTACTTTGTATGTACTTTCTGTAAGCTTTATCCCATATCAACTAAAAAAGATTAAATGAAAAGAATTTGCAATACGTATTTTAAAAATCCTGGTAACAGTATAATCAATTAAATAAAATTTAAATAAATAGAATTAAATGTATTTCTCACTAAGATTCAGGGCACATAAGTAATAAATGGTATTCTTTATCTACCATGTTACATGATACAGTAAATTATGTGGGCAATTTGAACATAAAAGCTAAAGTATTATTTGAATTCATTTTAATTATCAAACTGCAGATAATTCAGGATTACATTAGATGTGTAAAGTATTTTAAACTAAGAGTCACCTGGAGTCCCAAGAAGGTTACGATCCCTCATTAATCTGTAGTCTTCATCACTAAGTGCATTAATGAATTGATAATAAGCTTCCTCTCTGTGGAGGCGTTCCTGCTGCCATTGCCTCTCATTATCACCACTGTTATTCTGCGAAGTGGCCTGTTCTCCATTTTCTCCTGAGCAAGTTCTAGAACAAGCCATTCTGGAAGAAATAAACTATTTAAAAGAAAAAGAGAAGAAAAAAAAGCAAGGGACTTATCAATTGAATGTTCCGTACGGTTTTAAAGTTACTAAAGAAGAAACAATAACCCATGTTCACATATTTGTCAATTCAAATATGCATGCAATGAACTGTACACTTAATTTCTTTGTTGCACAGCATGAATTGTGAAGTAAGTTCCAATGTACACAATATAAATTATTTCACATTAAACATGTGTAGACTTGAACTTCCAAGTTTTTATTTGATATTAAGATTCAGTGCCAGAACAAAGCTTTCTTTTTTTGCCTAACCCTAACTGATAACAATTCACAGTACAAAATGCTATTATGCTACAGTATCAATGCTACAAAGTATCATAGTTGGTACTAAATACCATTACATATCATTACACTTTTGTTAATCTATTTCTTTGGAAGGCATCTTCAACATCAGACAAAAAGGAAAAGTCAGTAATAGCTAATCAGAATACTGTAGCATCAAAAGAAATTTTATATATATATATTTTTTGAGCGTGGGCTCAAAAAATTTTAAAATTAAAATTTTAAGCCCACAGCTTGAAGACGGCAGGTGAGATCCTGCCGAAATGTTGCAAAGACAATCTCAACCTTACACGGGAAAAGACCCGAATACAACAAAACCAGCATGTATGTATGTATGTATGTATGTATGTATGTATGTATGTATGTATGTATGTATGTATTTGTGTTACAACCCCTGGTATGCCCTTTATTTATTTATCAGCACAAATACAACATATATATATATATATATATATATATATATATATATATATATATATATATATATATATATATATACATACATACATACATACATACATACATACATATATATATATATATATATGTTGTAATTGTACTGATAAATAAATAAAGGGAGACTAGGATAGATCTATTTCGAGCTAATTAGCTCTCATCAGCTAGCCATACCCTTACTGGGATTCGAACCTGGGCTGTCTTATATCTTAGGCAGAAGTCTTAGCCACTAAGCCACAGGCTCGACTCCTTATCAGTTGCCAGTCAAGCCTGTGGCTTAGTGGCTAAGACTTCTGCCTAAGATATAAGACAGCCCAGGTTCGAATCCCAGTAAGGGTATGGCTAGCTGATGAGAGCTAATTAGCTCGAAATAGATATCTATACTAGTCTCCCTTTATTTATTTATCAGTACAAATACAACACAAATACAAAAAGGCAACATTAAAAATAAAAATATGGTTTTCTGCCTGCATGGTCTTCTGTGATAAGCCGAAGGACAGGAATGAGGGAGTAGTGACCTTCCTCCCATATTTAGGCATACCAGGGGTTGTAACACAAATACATACATACATACATACATACATACATACATACATACATATATACACACACACACACACACACACATACATACATACATACACACACACACACACACACACATATATACATACATACAAAAATAAAACTCCAGATGACAGGCCCCCATAATGAATCAGCTGGCATAGAAACTGCACTGAAATGCTACGTTTTAACCTGTTTGCAGAACTGCAGAAAGTAGGGTTATATATACTTCCAGGGAGACTATTCCATAAACTGGACACTATAAGATAGATAAAATCTGCCATGTCATTCTTTGTCTGCAAACATCACAAAGGAACTTTCAGCAGACCCTCTATTAATACCTATACCACAGTATGTCAAGTCTATGTCACTCATTATAAATGCAGAGAAGCATCTTTGTTTTCCAATGCAGGTTGGTCATCACTCATTCCTTCAACAGTTATATATCCTGCAAAGCCCTGTTAAGGTTGATTTCATAAATGCATTTTACATTTAAAGAATTGTGAAAATTATTTGCTAAGCTACCAGGTAATATGGCCACTAGCCTTTGCCAAATACCCAAATTGTACTACAGAAAAACCTCATTAGATAATTAATTTCAATAATTAAGAAGAGAGAAAAGAACTTATTAAATGTGGGTAAGATTTATTCGTTTACAGAATTGGAATATTTTTATTTATTTTAAAAATAAATGCATTCAGGTATTTAAAAGCCAATAAAAGTTCATAAGATGAAGAATCAACAGTTAAAGCAGTTCTCAAATGAACATTACCTCCCCCCCGCCCCCCCCTCTGTTTTCCTAAGGAGAGAAAATGGTGATCTTAACACTGTAATGTTGATAATCCTCTGAGGTATACTGGGCATCTTCAGTTTTCCAGAGTTCTTTCAACAGGGAATTGAATTTGGATTATATATATGAATCCTATTCATGACAAAATAAAAACATGTGCTGAATATTTATAGAGGCAAAAAATATTGATCAAGAGGATCATCAAGCAGTCTCTCCTCTATTATGTCTATAGATTCACCTTTTAGAAGATGCTATCACGACTACTTCTTTAAAAATGCAATGACAGCAGATATATCATATCTGTACAAGTCGTATAGTTTTAGAAATAAGAACCTGTCATGACATAAAGCAGTACAAGTACAGATCCACTCATATCAGACTGCACAGTCTTAGAAATCCTTTTGCTCCTTTTTACAGATATTCATATTAAATATTCATATTTAATATTAAATCTTGACAACCCTCTCTTGTGTCTGAATAAAAGGAGGAATATTAAGGATTGGGCCAGTATCCCAGCAAATAAATATGCCACCAATCCACAAAACTCGTTAAACTTGACATTCCACTACTAATTTCCTGCCCTGCACAACTCCCAGTGAACAGGGCTAAGAGCAAGATGAAATGAAGTGCCTTATTCCTTTGCCAAGGATTAGTTTCGGAAACAGCAAACAAAGAGGTGTTGATAACTCTGGAAAAGGACTATGAAATAAATACCTCATCCAAGGATCCTAGCAAATTCGGGATTGTGCAATTCTCTTCTTCCACCCACACCATGAAAGACACGTTTCCCAGGAACAGATTCTTAATCTTTAACCTTAAAGGCACTTACAGACTAGCCACTGAAGCGTAAGCTTTTTGCAGACTGATCCTTTCCCAAGGCATCTTACGGTATAACTTGTGACTAAATGGAGGAATAATACCAATTTAGGATTTCCTCTTTCCTTTTTCTTTCCCAGAAACAGATTTTTATAATCTATTACAACAAAGGCGCTTACAGTCTTAGCAGCAACTTCACTGTAGCACAAGCTTTTGCAGGCGGATCCTTTCCCAAGGCGTCCACAGTATACCACAGTACACCCATGTAAGGTTTCCTTTTTCTTTACCTGTCTGGATTTCTCTCCGTCTTGGTTGGTGGCGCTGATCTCTTCCCTCCTCGCCTGGAGACTTAAGAGGAGGGGCGTGTGCGTGTGGAGGTTTGGGGAGAGAACGGTTAACACCACGACCAACCGCCATCCACTGAAGAAAGGAACAGGGCTGAGCAGCATCCAATTGACCCCTTTAGGCCGGCAGTCTATAAAGCTTAAGTTCCCGTAGCAGCCAATAGCCCGGAGATCTCAGCTTCGCCAGGAAAAGGTTAAGCGGCAATTACTTATTCCCCCTCCACCCCAAGCCGTGCCCGCCGAAGGCCGGTTTTCTTACACCCCCATCGCAGCCTACGTTAATCTTCTCTGGGCAGCAGCTTCCAAGGAAGGGGCCACACCAACTACCTACCAGGCGTTGAGGTGCGGCAGCAAACCAATCCCGTCGGGTTCTGACGCCGGAGCTCATGGTTCCAGGGCGAATGCGCATGCGCGAGCCCCCCCACCCTTTTCCTCTCACTGAGCAACGGCGGGTTTACGGGAAGTTGCTCGCGAAAGCGGAAAGTGCGCCGGACTTTTCGGACCGGCGGCTACCGTTTCCCTGCCAGCTCGCTCGCGGAAGGACCCTGGTTAAGGGCCTTGTTAAGAATTGCGCCGCTGAAAGAGACAGAGAGAAAAAGCAGATGTATTTTTTTTTACAATTATTATTTTGTGATACGATATTGAACGTAGCGCTTAGAAGGGCATGGCTGATTCCAAGAAAACTAAGCGGGGTCGGATTTGATTAATCTTCGGTTAGTATGGGGACGCAGGAAATCCTTGGTATTTTCCGTCCTGGGAAAATGGAAGAAGTAGCAGAAAGAAACAATGGCAAATTACTTATATGGGCAGCAAATTTAAAATGATCTCATTCATCAATAGCAAGATTGGATCCATGGGATGTTCATGAAAGTACCCGAGATCATACTTATTTATTTATTTATTGTCGAACATGTACTAGATAACAGGTATAAGTATAAACATGGACATGAACAAAGGAAATGAGTACAAATAAATGGGGACAGTAGGGCAGGGACGGTAGGCATGCTGGTGGCTTATGCACGCCTTCCTCTCTTAGGAATGGGGTGAGGTCCACGGCAGACAATTTAAGGTTGAAGCTGTGTGGGTTAGAGGATGTAACAACAGAGTCAGGTAGAGCATTCCAGGCATTGACTGTTGCTGAATACTAATTTGTTTTTGCAGAATTTCCATGAAGATAACTGCTATTTCTTTGTATCTGATGTGTATATAAACCTTTGCTAGGTTCATAAAATGGTTAACTCATCTGAGAATAACTCAACCCAATTTATCTGAATTTGCATGCCACTTTAATTACACAGAAATTAATCAATTGGTGAGGTTCACAATGCATATGCAATAGTGTGGTTGACTTTTTTTATTTAGTAGGTTATATAAAGATAGGCAGGTCTCAATTAGTTCAGTTAATGAATTCCTTAAAGTGGTCATATTTTTTGAATTGTCCTATTTAAAGTGGAAAATTGGAATATTTTCTATGGAAAATACTGCACTTGGTTCCAGCTTGATTGAAATAAGCAATGACAATTTTTCAATATAATTTCTTGTATATACTGAAATATTACAGTAAATGGTAAAATAATATACTTACAATTTAAATTTAGCAGTCTACCATAAATTCATACAGTTCAACAGCTATTGTTTTATGCTATGATCATGTTTATGTCATTGAATTGCATCAGATTTTTGTTCTAATATAATGAGCCTGTTCTTTTTTTTGAAATTGTACTTGTTTCCTCTGATGAAATCTTTTTCTCCATTTTGCACATAAAGATTAGCAGTGTCTGAAACCTCAAATACAATTGTGTAGGCATTTGCCTCAACTGCATACACACTAGCCTTGAATTAACTGAATTTTGGGTTGCATTAAATGTAAGCAGGCATTAGTTTACAATTCATACTAAATCCAATAATGCCTAATAAGAACTCACAAGAATCATAAAGTACTTGTATTGTTCCAGAGAGACACCCCAAGGCCAAAAAGCAAGCAGCAAAAGTGGGGAATCTAGTATTATAATATCTACAATTACCGGTAGATATATTGTTTCCTGATGCTCGGCGGTAAAGCTTTCTCAGATTCCAAAACTAGCTTAGCCTTAGTCAATACTCAATTAATCTTGAAGATTCACATGCTCCCTCTCCTGCCAAGTTATCAATTGCTTGCTGTCATAATACTCATCAATAACCATACTGCATTCATGCTTCATATATAACTGGGTCATTTCAAGATCCAGCATGTTGTGCAAATTCATTAATCTTTCAGATGATTTTAAATGGAAGCATCCCAAGTCAGTTGTTAGAAGTACTTTTCTCTAGTCATATCACTACTAAAGTGACTTTACTACTACTCATAATAATCCAATCATAAGAATCAATATGACCATAAATCCATTATCTAGAATCATAATTCTAGATAGTCTTGTACTACCCAGTCAGTTGCCTGGAAATGAGATTTAAGCATAAAATAGATAACAAAATTGTCCCTCACAATGACAGAACATGTTTTCCAAGGACTTCATTAAGCTCCAGTGTTCAAGCCATGCCTTCTGCTAGCTGTCTGGCTGTAGGGAAGGGACTGTTTACATACTAAAACTTTGAGAGTACTTTCTGCTATAAGAGATATAAGTGAAAACAGAACAGAAGGAAGCAGAGGAACCACATTCTTTAAAATGATTGTCTTTTATTCAGTTAGCATAATTATTCTAGATCAAAACAGTAAAGATTAGGTAGTAACTGACTGGATTTAAACATACAGTGTGATCATAACCAGTGAGTTTCAACTGAAAGAACACTACAGCAATCACAAAATATGTTGGGAAAATGAAAATTAATAAAATACTTTGGTGTCTAGTAATATTTTATTTTGTAGAAATTGCAACAGTTTAATGACATCAGTGATAGATACTTAACAGAATAACAGAGTTGGAAAAGACCTTAGAGGTCTTCTAATCCAATCCCCTGCTCAAGCAGGAGATTCCGTACAATTCCAGACAGATGGCTGTCCAGTCTCCTCTTAAAAGCCCCCCACAACTTCAGACGGCAAGCCATTCCAATGTCACTGTTAGGACATTTCTCCTTCATTCTAAATTGCTCTTGTCATTGATTAGTTTCCATCCATTGTTTCTTATCTTGCCTTCTGGTGCTTTGGAAAATAGGTTGATCCCTTCTTCTATGTGGTAGCCCCCCAAATATTAGAACACTGGTATCAGATCACCCTTAGTCCTTCTTTTCACTATATTGGAACATAACCCAATTTCTGTAACAATTCTTCATGTGTTTTAGCTTCCAGTCCCCTAATTTTCTTTGTTGCTCTTTTCTGCACTCTTTCCAGAGTTTCAACATTTTTTAATAATATGGTGACCAAAACCAGATGTGGTCTTACTTATATACTTCCAAAATAAATACAGATGTTTCATTCTCTTTCTAACACTGCCCTTGTGTTTGAAGCATTCTATTCTATGGAGAAAGCATAGTCTATGTTGCCTCAAACTCCTTAATGAAAGGGTAGATACAAATTCAATAAATTATAATAAATGATAAAGCAGATCTCAATAATCATAGATACTGTACAATATTTTTCCAGCCTGGGAATTCTGGAAACTGTAGTTCAAGTGCAATCGGGAAAGACCAATTTGAGAAGGACTGCATTATAAAACTTTTAACAGAAAAAAATAGTATTGATATTAATCCAAAATGTGTTGTTTAAAGCACAATGAAAATAGTAAAAACAAAATAGAAGAGTGTGGTTTGGCATAATAAGCTTGTTTCCCAAAATAAACTTGTAACTGTTCCTGAAATCTTTTGTTTGGCACTGCAATTTATTTTTGTCATAGTCTTGCCCATTTATCAATAATTACTTTATATGCATGGCCTGTATAAAGTCAAGGTATTATTTAACTGAATCATCAAAAAATGATTAAGTATGCAGTTTAGTGAATCAGCAATTTGCATGATTACGGTAGTTTTAAGATTTTCAATCCTCAGTCAATGATTTATTTATTTTCAAAAATTACCTCAGTTCAATAAACAGTGGCAATAAAATGTTTATCTAACTGACCAGACACGGAGAAGAGAGGGAAATGAAAATATCCTGCAGTGTTTTTGCTGAATTGTGATTACCATTACTGCTTGCTCATGTCTGCACCAAAAGCTCTTCTTCAGCTAAGGCATAACTTTTGAAGTTGGTTTAAAAATTGACAGCCTGTGGCAAGACTCTATAAAAAAAAGTAGCACATGACTGTAGTGTAGACAGTCTGCAGTGATAGAGCTCTCTAGTAAACAATTTATGGTAGAATAATAGCACCCCATGTTTTGAGGCAAACTGGTACTGTAATTTCACCTTTAAAAGTGATGGAAGATATCTCTCTGCTTAGGTAGTGTTTTTCACAACAGGAGACAGGTCACAACAAGGCCATACAGATAGTTCTCAAATGAAGAGTCTTGCAAGCTATCCTCGGAGTTGCAATTGTTGCAGTATCCCTGTGGTCACAGGATCGTGATTCAGGCACCCGGCAACCAGCCAGCAATTACAATGGTCACAGCATCCTGCAGTCATGTGATTGCCATTTGTAACCTTCCTTGCTGGGTTCCAACAAGCAAAATCAATGGGGAAGCCAGCAGGAACTTGCAAGATATGGTCACATAACAACATGATATGATATGATATAACATGATATGGTCACATAAGAACAAGAAGTAATGGGTGGAAACTAATCAAGGAGAGAAGCAACTTAGAACTGAGGAGAAACTTCCTGACAGTTAGAACAATTAATCAGTGGAACAGCTTGCCTCCAGAAGTTGTGAATGCCCCAACACTGGAAGTCTTTAAGAAGATGTTGGATAGCCATCTGTCTGAAACGGTATAGGGTTTCCTGCCTAGGCAGGGGGTTGGACTAGAAGACCTCCAAGGTCCCTTCCAACTCTACTATTGTATTATTGTATTATTGTACATGCTTCATGGCTTTGTGAAAGTCGCTTACAGCTACAACTAGAACTGCTATTGTAAGTCAGTGTGTTTATGTGACGTTGCGCTTTCACTTAGCAACAGAATTCCCAGTCCCAATGACATTACCATTGTTAACATCACCTACACTTTGCTTATAAAAGGAGTTAAGTTCCTCTTGTTTTTTAGCCTTGTTAGGAGATGGAGAAGTTTTCAAACTAGTGCATCTTTTAAGTTATCATTATTACTCACTCCTCCCCCCCCCCAAAAAAAAATAAAGCTGGAATATTTTGTTTGGGTTAGGTCACAATTCGGCCCTAATGCCACGCCAGCTTTGAAAATTGCTTGGTTAATGTTACATATCGGTTACCTTAAAGACGTAATCTTTACCGCGAGTCTATGACACTCCAGACCTCAAAACTAGTTTCCAGAAATAGGTTTCCATGGAAACTAGAGGACACCCCCCTCCTCCTTTCCAAACATATACATGAACTACAACGCCCGGCATGCGCTTGGCTTTCCTCTTAATTTCTCCGATCGCAGCCGGTGAAAACTCCAACTCCCAGCATCCACCAGATCCATATCCGGTTAATGTGTATTAACGACGTCTCCCAAGGCGCTTAAAATAGACGTTTCTTTAATGCGGGCCCGTGTTGATTTCCCCGTAGCTCTGCTTGCTGCCAAAGTCTTTAGCTGGCAGCTATGGCGCGGTGCATGTCGGGGAGGGAAACTGCCCGGGGAGGAGGGGCCGTCTGGGAGCCGGTTGGATTCCACGTGGTGCGCTCTCGAGGACGAGGGGAGGCGGGGGGAGAGAGAGAGAGAGAGAGAGGCGACGCTTTGCGACGCTCCTCTTTTGCAGCAGCGCGGTCAGGCGCGGTTGCCGTATATCGAGTAACGAGATACCGGCTGGCGTAGAGCAGCTTTGCCTGTGTGGCTCTCGAGCCGGCAGCGGGGAAGAGGAGCAGGAGGCGCGGAAGAATAGAGGGCTCCGCCTTGCTTCAGCCGCTCTCGCAGCCGCTTTTCCCCTTCTTCTCCCCACTGTACCTGGATGGTCCGCGTCGCGGCGGCGGCGGGGCCTCCTCCTCCCTGGTGCCTGCGGCGGTGGCGGGCGGGGGCTTCGCGGGGTGGTGGGTTGCCGTCTGAGGAGGTGGCCAGCCCGGGCGCTGAATGAAGATGGACTATGACTTCAAGGTGAAGCTGACCGGGGAGCGAGAGCGCGTGGAGGACCTCTTCGAGTACGAGGGCTGCAAGGTGGGGAGGGGGACCTACGGGCACGTCTACAAGGCCAAGCGGAAGGACGGGTGAGTGAGACGGGGCCGCTTGCGGAGGTTGGGCCGGCCGATCAATGCCCGCCCTCCCCCATCCCCCCTTTCTTCTTTCCTTCCTTCCTTTCCCTCTCCCTTCCCCCCTTCTTTCTTCCCTTCCTTCCTTCCTTTCTCCACCCCCCCTCCCCTGACTTTCGGACGCCGCCTTTCCCCAACCTGCTGGCCTCCAGATGTGCCAGACTACAAGTCCCATCGTTCTCCGTTGGGCAGGCTGCCTAGGCTGTAATCGGACCCGGCTGGAGGTCGCCAAGTTAGAAAAGGTTGCCGCAGCCTGTCTGCCTGTCTCGCCCTCCCTCTTCCTCTCTCTTCTCTTGGCCAGTCTCTTTCCTCCCTTTGGGGTCGGGGCCGTGTGTTGGTTTTTCCCTCTGCCCCGGAGCCATTCTGGAGGGTTTTTCGGTCTGCCACGCAGCCTGCTATGGTCCCGGACAATGACGGGCACGTCGTAACTTTCTCCTCCGCTTTGGGAGAGACCTGTGGAGCTCTGATCAGAGTCTGACCCCAAACCCTCTTCTCTTGAGTTTGCTTTGGTGTATATAATGCCTTGGCATCCACGTATGGGGAGAAAAAAGGCTATGGTCATCTGTGGAAGCTTATGCAATGATTCTTAGTCCTTCTCATTCCATAGGTACCGCGTTTCCCCGAAAATAAGACAGGACTTTATTTTCTTTTGACTCCCAAAATAAACACTTGGCCTTTTTTGGGGGGAGATCTTATTATTTTTGAGGTGCAGGAGGCGGCAAGCTTGGTCACTTCATGGCTGCTACTGTGTTGCAATATTTTCGGGGAGGGCTTATTTTAGCGCATACGCTCAAAAGCCCGATTGGGCTTATTATCCAGGGAGGTCTTATTTTCAGCGAAAGGGGGGGGGGTACATTCGAGTTGCAGCTTCACCATCTCCGAATAAGATGGGGCACAAGTGTTTGTAGCATATTGGGAAAAGACCCTTCTTTGCATTGGGCAAGCAGAGAGATGATTTTTTTTAATCCCGAGCTGCATTGCTTTATGCATCTAGTCCTGCATCTAGTCTCCACGATCTCAGGCAAACCCAGGTCTTTTTCATCCTCCACTGCCTGATTTTTTAATACAAGCTGAGTGTTTGTGCAAGCAAAACAGATGCTTAGTGACCACCTTATGCCGTTTTCCCATATGGAAACATGCCTGCCTCTAGTATACTAAGTCTGTTACATCTCTCTCTCTCTCTCCCTCTCTCCCTCTCTCTCTCTCTCTCTCCCTCTCCCTCCCTCTCTCTCTCTCTCTCTCTCTCTCTCTAATATTTCTTGCCTATAATTACTCTTCAAAATATTTTACTATCGGCCCCAACTAGCTTTTTGCAAAGCTCTTCCCATGCTCTTGGTTTTAATCCAATATTATTTAGTGTTGGATTTAATTACTGACATAATTATCATCAACTGATTAAGTCTTTTCCCCTTGCTCCACCACTGCCGTGCTTTGTAATTGCTTTTCTGTTTGCAAGTAAAAATAAACCATTGGATAGTGGGATGACAATATATTACTAAAATGAGATAGCAGATAACTTCCTACTTATCTTCTTAAGGTTGTGTCTCTGGCTTTTATGTTAACATGCCTCCTGTCTCTTATCCTACTACGGTAGTAGCATATTCTTGTGTTCATAGCTGGTATCATGAATGATTATGGCTTTATTTGTTGTGTTTCCTGCACTCTTCATCTTCTACTATACATAGCACCCTAATAAATACAGACTTCATCAAACAGCCAGCATATAATACATTATCTTGGGTAATATTTTTAAAGAAAGCTCCCTGCTGAATATAGTAGCTAATATTGTGAAAACTATTGTATCAGTTCTGGGCAAGTTATATTTTATTTTTGTATTTTAAGTTAAGATATAATATTGTGTCACTGTAAAATTCCATGCTGGCTACATATATTTCTTCATCTACCATAAAAAAGATATGTTTTTTTTTAAATGTGAATTGTTATTCAACTTTAACATATTTAAAGCAGTAACATATTATTTTACCAAGTGACATACTTTTTAAAAAGAATCAATAATCTCTAGGTTTCCTTAGTGCAATATATACACTTATAGTTGTAAAATGTGGAACAACAGGATGTTAGCTTGCAAGATACCGTAGTCTTTAACTATCCTAGCTTTTATAGAATAGGATGAGTTTGCAGAAAATAAACATCAGCTTTGGTTATATTTGTAGTTAAAAAGTGCCCAAACTATCCTTACTTTTAGCAGGGAAAATTACATCTGGTGCAATTGTGGCCAAGGGTAGTAATCTGATCTATACCTTTTCAGTGTTTTTTTTTTAAATGCTCCATGAAAGCCTCAATTGACCAAAACCTGTTTGGTTGCAGAAGTCAATATCTGTGGGCTCAGCTAGTGATAGGGTGTCATATGGAAGATTGTGACTTGGACTATAATGGGAATAAATGGTAAAAAGCCCGAATTAATATACTGAAAGAAATTAGGTGTCTCGTGTATCTGAAGTGAAAGGAGAAGGATGTGGTTGATCTAAAGAAGTTATCATCTTGTGGGTTCTAGTTGACAAAGACATCTAGAAAATAGAAACCATAGATTTAATTAGGAATAGTGTTTGTGTGTGTGTAGAGTATGTACAAAAATAGGGGTCGGTAGATTGTTAAGAGTCTAGTAAATGATAATGTAAGACTCAAATATTAACTTTCTTTCAACATTCTGAATGAACAATTTGGTGGAATATTCATTAAGCAACATGAATAATATGGAAATGGGATGAAACAATGCATAAAAATTATTGGGCTGTTTTGAGATCCAGGAACAAGTGAAAATCGAGACCTTTTAATGATCATCTACTTAGAAAAGGATCTGTTTTGAAGATGTAGTTTAGGCATAAATCTGTTTATAATATTCATTTCTTCAGAAAATGTACAGAGAATGAGAATGAATATAATTTCCTTCTCTTTCCGTACGGAAAGCAAATATATTTCTAAATATATAGAATGTGTATATGTGAGTATAAAAAGAATGACTATCATTTCAAAAGCATAATTGTTTATGATAGATTTTGGATTCATGCATTTTCTTCTATTTTTGTATGCACATTTTTTTATTTTATTGCAAATTCTGGCAGCATCTGATGTAGACTAGCCTACAAATATTGCAAATACATAATTATTTATGATAGAAGGCTTGGAGAATAAATGAAGATTACAAGGGGGATGAAAGGTTCTGAATGTGGGATCGAGCGTTTTTGGTAATGCCAAGAGTGGGTCTTGAATGAAATGAACATGAAAGAAATAGTAGGGGACATTTCAAAAAAAAAGAAGAACAGTTGTGATAAGAAATAAGTATGAGTTCTAACTGAAAGAATAGTAGAGGACAGATCAATCTCCCAATAGGATGATTGGTATTTGAACATAATAGATGATGTGAAAATTGTTTGGGATAAAGTGGAAAGAATTATGTTATTGTCTGCCAGAAAAAAAGTAGCATAATACTAATGGAAAATATGTGAAAGGATTTTTGCTGGAACAGAGAATTGAAAGTGGGTTTGGATAAAAAATTGTGAGCTATAGAAAAAATGCTGCAAAAATAATGATTAGAAGATAATGTATGATATAAAAAAGTAAAATATGGTTGCAGATAATATAGTCAAAGAGTACAAGAAATGATTAAAAGAGGAAAATAAAATACAGTGTAAACAAGGATCCACCATTTGAATGAATTAAATTCAAAATATGTCATCATTTGCAATAGTACATATGAGGAAATATTAAATTATTATTTTAGAGATCTAAATGGAAGTGATAGTGATATATATCAAATATTAAATTGAAAAGTGCTTTAATAAATGTTAGTGTTGAACAAAAATGGATAACAAAGTCATGAACAGTGAGTGTTAAAAAATGAGTAGAACACAAGTGTAAGTTGTACACTGGCTAACAGGGTGGATTTGATTTAAATCAAGTTGAAGGGCAAAAAATGACCCTACAAGCAAACTGGAGGTCACTTCCAGTTTGTCCGTAGGGCCGTGTTTAGTCCTCCGGAGCCTTCAGGAACCTTCAGGAGTGTGCCATATGTTCGCCATCCCTTGTGTAGTACAAGTAGTCACCAGGAGTCAACAATGACTCAAAGGCACACACAAAAAATGCTTGGAAACTATTGAGATTGGAAGTAAGTAAAATAACAATGAACAAAATTTGGGAAGTGCTGGGCAGCTTAATGCTAAGCAGGAAAAATTAGTTTTGTTCTTAAAATTGTTGAGAAATATGTATGTGTGTGTGTGTATATATATATATATATACACACATTTTATATATATATATATATATATATATATATATATATATATATATATATATATATATATATATATATATATACACATATACATATACACATACATACACACACACACATACATACATACATATATATACATACATACACTTACTATTACCAAACTGCCAATTGAGGACCAATTTTTGGCTCTAAAAATAATTTCATAAGTTCTGAGTGATGCATAACTTGTGAGTGAAACTTTTAGTAATTTAAATTACTACCACAGTAGAAAACAATTATTGTAAATATACTGAATGACTGAATTTGATAACTGTGTCCACTTGCTCCAATAAAGCTTTCCATTAGTGAATTTGGTAAGAAGCAGTGGCTACTTTCTTTATCTTTATCTGACTCTCATTGCCCCCAAAGGCCAGCCAACACTCCAATGCATGAGTTCAGGAGGAGAATTACACACACACACACACACACACACACACACACAAAAATCAATTCCAGTGGTTTTATATAATGTGAAAACCAAGCCAACATATTGTTTGTATGTGACTTAATATATAATGTTCACTCAAGCAATTAGAATCCATGAATTTGTTCAGTTTCTGGTAGATTTTTTTTAAACATCTGTCAGTCCTGCTTTATGTTATGTTATTGTATTGTAAACTATATTTAGGTGCCCAAGACTCGTTATGGTCAGAGAGATGGACATATAAATTGAATGAATAAATAATAGACTTTATTTAATAAACTATCACTACATAGTGTATGAAGCACAAGCTTTCAAGACTTGTTCAATAAGATAATAGTTAAATATAATATATACTACTTCTGAGTTGACCATTCATGGTCTACACGCATGCCAATAGAGTAAATTACAAGGAAAGTAATAGGTTTCCCCCCCATTTTCCTGTATATGAGCTTGGAAATATATTTCTTTTTGTAGTTTTTAATATGGGATTATCTCACTATAGTTGAACCAATCAATTCTCCCCTCCCCCATGCTTTACTTTTCTCCAGACTTATTGTACTAGCAGTTACATACAAGTGCAGTATCCTGGATTATTTATTTAAAATATAATACATTTTCACATATTTCTTCAACTTAATAACAATATAAAGATTTTGTAAAAAGGAGATTAAATCCAAAGTTGAACGTTGCTGCAGTAAATAGTGGGGGGAAATGAGTATATCACATACAGTGGTATCTTGGTACGCAACCGCTTGGAAACTCGCCAAATTTGGTACTCAACTCATTTTGATGCACAAATTTTGTCCCAGTACTCACTCATCATTTGTTTGCTACTCATTGCACAAGCTAGAACTTGTCAATGTCAGCTGCCTTCTGACTTACTATATTACTCTTTATGGGAAAAAGTATTTGGCACTCATCGTTTTTGGTACTTGACACACGTCCTGGAACCAATTAACGAGGACTACCAAGGTAACACGGTACAAACAAAATGTGATTATTACTTTTTTTAAAAATGGGAATGTAGACAAAAATAAATGATTTTTGAAAATATAATTAAATGAACAAGGCCTGTAGACTATATTAAACTCTGCATCCAGATTAAATATCCTCTTTAGCCAAAGTAAACAAAGGTCCCAAGGTACTAGAAGATTAATAAGAAAATATTTGATTTCAAACAAAATCTAAAATTTATGATATATAAGTGAAGGTTGTTGTAAAGGGAGAAAAAATAACTTAGATATTAGCTCTTTGTTTCTATGTTCTTAAAAATAGTTTTGCTGAGAGTGGAAAGCAAAATAAATTTTGTGCAATTTTTAATTCTTTGACCAATATTATGGAATCAGGTTGGTCTCACCCTTATTGAGATTCTTTTCTTCAGAGGTCTAATAACAAGGCCAGTCTGTTAGAGAGGAATGTTCTTTTTGTTAGGGAGTGAAGAATTAATTTCCATGCAGGGCTATCTCTTTAGACGATGTTTATGTCATGGATTTGGTCTGAAAAAGGAAAACAACACTGAAGGGAATAATCACGTTTATTGGAATTATCTGTTGGGTGCCTAATTATGTATAAGAGAGAGATCCTGAACAATGAAAAAACAAAGATTTTTATAGATGTTGAGGGCTACAAAGTGGGAAATCCCAGGGATCTGATTTGCTGGCCAGTTTGGGGAACCTTGTGAGAAAGTCCAAGGAGATGGCATATTGAGGTCATCACTTGATGGAGGATGGAAGAGCTGGGGTTTACCTAGCTTGCAGTTTTTTTTGCAAAGGCTGCCCTTGGACTGTACTGTGAACTGGAGAGGAAGCTTCTATGCTTTGGTTTAAATGGGATTGCACAGGAGATATCTGAGGGCAGGAAGAATAAATTGGGGTCTGATACAATTAATAAGGACCCAGATTGTTGGGGGCAATATGCTGACTCTGTAAACCACTTAGAGAGGGCTGTAGAGCACTGTGAAGCGGTATATAAGTCTAAGTGCTATTGCTATTAAGCAAAGAGATGGACTTGATTTGATTTTGGACATAGCTAAAAGATAGGAAAAGAGCATCAACCTCCATTTTGTTCATATAATTTATTTTGCCCACTGCACATAAAACCAACTTAATTTTGTTCAGGCTGTGATGCCCTCCTTTATGCTGTGATGAGCCAAGGAGGGATAGTTAAAGGTTGCCAGAGGTATGAGCTAATGCAAGGGCTGGTCATTCCAGATTAAGTTGAAGTACAGTATAAGTAGATTAGAGTGATAAGATAAAAGATATTGAGATATGCATAGTAAATTATAGATATACTGATTAGAGGTGTCATTGTAATCCTAGCGAAGCGCTGTAGTAAACTGACTTTATCTATGAAGGCTGGCAAATCCAAGTTTCGTTGAGACTTCACCCCTGCTAGATAGCAAGACACAATTCTAAAAATACCTAGGACTATATCTATAGACTTATGTTTCCAAAGACTGAGTGATGAAAACAAAACACCCTGTAGAATTATTCTCACATTGTGAGATTGTAGAGAAGGCTTCATCTTAAAATTTGAAAAGTATAGTAGGAGTACAAAGAGGTCTCCTAGAATTGAAGTGACCTGTGTCTTACTGACTTTAAGTTGTTTATCTCCGAGCTTTTGGCAACAACCACATCACCCTTCATTCTCTAGCAATGGATGAGGACACAATATCTTTCATTTGTTAAGTTGTTTGTTAAATTTATTTGCCTACTATTTTAGTGTGAGTCTACTTTAGGTGGCTTACAATAATAACAATGGAGAAATGAAAAACGTATTAGCATAACAGTAGTCAAATAATGGAACAATAGAATAAACAATGGAAAAGAAAACAGTGATGTGTCTGTGTGTGTGTATATATAAATGGCTGTGTGTGTGTTCCAGCATAATTCTGGAACGCCTCTACCAATTTCAACCAAACTTGGTACACAGATGACTTACTCTCTGGAAACAAATACTGTGGGGGTAAGCCACCCTAAAACCCCTTGGGTTGTGTGTGTGTTCTGTTAAAATACAGCCTGTTGTGCCTTAAAATGGCTTCTACTGTACAGTGCAGTGCAGTTGTCCTGGTAATAGCTTTACAGTGCTCCACAAGGGGTTTCCCTCTGGTAAGGGGGGAAATCCAACATTAGAAATTATGTTTGGTACGGACATTTCCCCCCTATAAATAAATACCTGGGCAACACCGGGTTATCAACTAGTATGAGAATAAAAGAAAGGTGGATGGGGAAGTCAGGGAGGAGGTGGGGTTTGTTATCAATCTAGTAGCCACTCCAGTGTGGTATTCCCCCATTGAGTCCTGAGACCAACTGAGAGAGCTAGGTCTTCAGACTTTTATGGAAGATAGGAGGGTAGGATGTTCCAAAGAGAGGGTTGTTACGGCAGAGAAAGTTCTTTTTCTGGATTCCAATACTTGGGAGTTCTTTGATGGGATCCACAGTAGACCCTCTCTGCCAGCACAAATGGGGCAGGCTTGTCCTAGCAGAACGAATTGATTCGTCAGATAGCCTGGAACTATGCCATCAAGGGCTTTAAAGGTTATAACCTTGAACTGCACTCAGAAGCAGACTGGTAGCCAATGGCGACATTTTCTGCAGTCTGGTCACTTTTTAAAACAGATCTGCACCAGATCTGATCAATTATAGTAACTGCTATTTCATATATACCCAAAACGTGCACCTGTTGTGTCCACCTTGGTTTTTTTTTCATCATATAGATTGAATTTATTTACGTAAAATGTTTTTACATTGCTTGTTACACTGTGCCTCTCCAGATAGCTTATACAATTTTAAATTGTATTTCATACATATTAAAATGAGAGAAATACGAAATCACTGTGGATTCCCAAGAACTCCCGAACATTCTATTCCCTCTTTGGAATACAGCTTTCTAGGGGAGATCCAGTGGTTTCTGAAAATAAATGGATTTTTGCATAATCTGTTGTTCCTCACAGCTGAGATGGCCAAGCTCTTGCCTCATGCTCTCAGGGTGTCACATTTAAGATTATTGTAGCATCCAATTGTCTGGATTACACAAGACCTTATTTCACTTCTTGATTTTTGAAAGAAGAATGCTATATTTATTGTGGACCTTCCTTATTTTGCCCCTAAGGTAAAGGTAAAAGTTCCCCTCACACATATGTCTACTGTGCCACAGACGTCCGGATGTGAAGCCCTTGTTGTGAAATGGGGGCCTGGGAGACAGTTGGGCCTGCTGATAGTATACCTGGCTCCTCGCTATACATCAGCGGCCCTGCCCGAACTACTCGAGCTGATCGCATCGGTGGCGGTTGAGACCCCCAAACTTCTAGTGATGGGGGATTTTAATCTGCCGTCGGTGGGAGAAGCATCGGAGGGGGTTCGGGAGTTCATGGCTTCCATGACAGCCATGGACCTGACTCAAATGATTCAGGGCCCAACACACGAGGGAGGACACACTCTGGACCTTGTTTTTGTCTCTGGCCAGTGGTTGAGTGATCTGGGAGGAGGGGACTTAACCATCACTCCCCTGTCATGGTCAGATCACTCACTCCTTCGTCTTGACTTCCCTGGTGCTACCTCCCGCCGCGGGGAGGCGGAACCGGAAAGTTCCAGATGGTTCCGCCCCAGGCGCCTGATGGAACCTGATAGGTTCCAGACGGAGCTTGGGCCACCTCCTGTAACCTTGACCCGCCCCCGGGTAGGGGACCTGGTGGTTGCGTGGAATAATGCAACTACCGGGGCCTTGAACCGGATGGCGCCTTTGCGGCCTCTCCGGCGGCAACGATCCACCCTAGCCCCTTGGTTTACCGAGGAGCTGAGGGTGATGAAATGCCGCAAGAGACGTCTAGAGAGTCGTTGGAGATCCTCTCGCTCCGAATTTGATCGAACACAGGTACGAGCCCATTTAAGGACGTACCTTGTGGCATTGAGAGCGGCCAAACGTCAATATTGTGCCACTCTCATTGCGTCCGCGGAGAACCGCCCTGCCGCCCTGTTTCAGGTGTCCCGCTCCCTCTTGTTTCAGAGGCAGCGGGAGGCCCCTTTACAGGGCAGGGCAGAGGAATTTGGTAAATATCTGCAGGATAAAATCGCTCAAATCCGGAGAGACTGGGTTCCAGTCAGTGGTCCAGTGGAGACGCCCACGGCGAGTCTTGAGGTTTCGATCTGGGAGGAGTTTGACTTGGTTGCCATCGAGGATTTGGACAGATTGCGTGGACGACTGCGACCCACCACATGTTTATTGGACCCGTGTCCCTCCTGGCTTGTACTGGCATCCTGGGAGGTTACACGAGACTGGCTCCTGGGCCTAGTGAATGCTTCGTTGGGCGAGGGGTCCCTCCCGGCCGCCTTGAAAGAGGCGGTAGTGAGACCCTTGCTCAAGAAGCCTTCCCTGGACCCTCTGGAGCTAGCCAATTATCGTCCTGTCTCCAACCTTCCCTTTTTGGCGAAGGTTGTAGAGAGTGTGGTGGCCTACCAGTTCCCACGACATCTGGAGGAAAATGATTATCTAGACCCGCGCCAGTCCGGCTTCCGCCCCGGTCACAGCACGGAGACGGCCTTGGTCGCGTTGGTGGATGATCTCTGGAGGGCCAGAGATAGAGGTTGTTCCTCTATCCTGGTCCTATTAGACCTCTCGGCGGCTTTTGATACCATCGACCATGGTATCCTGCTGCGCCGGCTCGAGGGGCTGGGGGTCCGGGGCACCGTCTTGCGGTGGTTCGGCTCCTTCCTTTCTGACCGGACGCAGCGTGTGTTGACAGGAGAAGAGAGGTCGACCCTACGCCCCCTTACTTGTGGGGTACCACAGGGGTCGGTCCTCTCGCCACTCCTGTTCAACACATATATGAAGCCGCTGGGTGAGATCATACGTGGTTTCGGGGTGGGATACCATCTGTACGCTGATGATACTCAGCTGTACTTTTCCACCCCGAACCACCCCAACGAGGCCATCGAAGTGATGTCCCGGTGTGTGGAAGCCGTACGGATCTGGATGGATGACAACCGACTCAAGCTCAACCCCTCCAAGACGGAGTGGCTGTGGGTACCAGCCCCCCGGTTCAGCCAATTAATCCCATCATTGGCCATTGGGGGCATTCATCTTGCCCCCGTGGAGCGGGCGCGCAATTTGGGCGTCCTCCTGGATGCCCGGCTGTCCATGGATGACCATGTGACAGCCGTGGCAAGGGGGGCGTTCCACCAGGTTCGCCTGGTGCGCCAATTGCGCCCCCTACTGGACCGGGATGCCTTGCGCACAGTCACTCATGCGCTGGTGACGTCTCGCTTGGACTACTGTAACGCTCTCTACATGGGGCTTCCCTTGAAATGCACCCGGAGGCTTCAGTTGGTCCAGAATGCAGCCGCGCGGGTAATTATGGGGAGTACTAGGTACTCCCATGTGACACCGCTCCTGCGCGAGCTGCACTGGCTTCCTGTGGTCTGTCGGGTGCGTTTCAAGGTTTTGATAACTATCTTTAAAGCGCTCCATGGCTTAGGACCTAGTTACTTGCGGGATCGTATTCTGCCCCATACATCCCTGCGACCAATTCGCTCGCACAGAGAGGGGCTCCTCCAGGTGCCGTCCGCTAGACAATGTCGTGGGGCGGCGCCTAGGAGTAGAGCCTTCTCTGTGGCGGGCCCAGCCCTGTGGAATGACCTCCCCCCGGATATTAGGAATACCTCTGACCTCCGCTCCTTCCGTATTAAGCTTAAGACCCACCTATTCCAAGCAGCTGGCCTGGCTCAACTTTGATCTAACCATATCGCTCCTGACGGGTTTTTAACAGGGTATTTTAATTATATTTAATTTCTAGGGGTTTTATATTTTGTATTTTAATTGTTTTTATCAATTGACCTCCTCCTTGTGTATGTCTCAGTGTATGTTTTTGCTTTATGTTTGTTTTGTTTACATATTTATTTCGTATGTTTTGTTGTACGCCGCCCCGAGTCCTTCGGGAGAGGGTGCGGCTAAGAAATAAATATATTATTATTATTATTATGTGCTAGTCGTTCCTGACTCTAGGGAGTCGTGTTCATCTCCATTTCAAAGCCAAAGAGCCACACCTGTCCGAAGACGTCCCCGTGGTCATGTGGCCGGCATGACTAAATGCCAAAGGTGCACGGAACGCTGTTACCTTCCCACCAAAGGTGGTCCCTATTTTTCTACTTGCATTTTTGCATGCTTTCGAACTGCAGAAGCTGGGACAAGTAATGGGAGTTCACTCCGTTCCGCGGTGCTAGGGATTCAAACCGCTGAATTGCCAACCTTTCTGATCGACAAGCTCAGTGTCTTAGCCACTGAGCCACAGCGTCCCTCTTTTGCCCCTACCTCTTTTAATTGCCAGTATTTATACTGGTTGAGGATTCGAGAAAGATGCTGGTACAAAATGATGATGTTCAAAAATCTGTTGTTGGCTCAGGTACCTGGGAGCCAGACTCAGTAATTGAACCAAAGTTGTTTTATTCTACTGTGTTCGTAATAAGAGAAGTTGCGGTTAAGAGATTTGGTCTTGGCTCCAATAATTTGAAATAGACTTCCCTAGGCCAGGGGGGAAGAAAAACCTCTGGAGTCAGAATAGCATTCAATGGACAAGGGTTGTTAACCGCACAGAATTTGTTCTAAAATGGCTCTCTCATTCTCTGCTGAGTACTTAACAAAGTGGAGAGAATTGAAGATGCATTGTTTTGCAAAGGATGATTATTTCCCAGTTCCCAGGAGCCTAAGACTACAGCTACATTTTGATAAGAAGAAAAGTAGATTTTATTGCACATAAAAACCTTGGCCTTTACTCTACAAGTGGAGTCGCAAGATTGCCTTGCAGGCTCCATTGGGTGTGGCAAATTCCTGTGGACCCATTGGTGAATCTTAATGCTTCCTTCATTTGGGCAGGATTTTACAGGTTGATCATCGCAAGTATATATAGGACTCAAAATCCTGCTTTCTTGCTTACAGTCAGTACGTGATTACTGTACTTACAGAAAGACAGGCGTGTATCCAAAGTAGCTAAAAATCAGGAGGAATTTGTTCAGAAATCTTAATAGCTTGCTTCCAACTATCCAGGTCCTTATCCCAGTGACAAGATTTAAATTTATTTTCTAGTGAACTTTTTAAATAAGTGATACAACCAAAATTACTACATGCACACTGAGAAGGGTATTGCACATTGTAGAATGGTGGGCGCAACAATATCGCAATGCTTTGTAAGGCTTCAGAAGGTTTCCAAAGGCTTTCTGAAGCATCACAAGAACAACACCTATGGAGAATGATGTGAGCTGCTTTGGGAAAAAGGTCTGCCATATCTAGCAGTTGCCTGATATTGGGCCAGGCTAAGAATGCCCTGTCAGCAATGGGAAAATGCCAAAGGACAGATTGGTATGGCAGAACCTGTGGAATGCAGAGTTGGCAGGGATGGCTACGGTTTAACAGCAATAACAATTGGACTTATATACCGCTTCACAGTACTTTACAGCCATCTCTAAACTGTTCAGCTGGATCGTCATTTTACCGACCTTGGAAGGATGGAAGGCTGAGTCAACCTTAAGCCTGGTGAGATTTGAACTCTGAAATTGCAGTCAGCAGAAGTAGCGTGCAATACTGCATTCTAAACACTGGGTCACTGCATATACGCTCTAGTGCTGATCATGGCACAGAAGCAATATTGGGGCTGAAGTAGTGGCCCAAAGGTGGGGATGGATGGCTGAGACTAGATTTCAGATTTTTTAAAAACATTTTTTTAATCCCACTTTTTTATTTTTGTAAATAACTGATGGTGATGCACAGTCTTAATACTCCTCTGACGCCGCTGCAGTTGCCACCTTCATAGCCTGCCCGCTGCTCTTGCAGCGCCTTGTGCAACACAGTTAAATTTAACATGCTTCACAGTGGGGGAAACCGCATACCCTCCTCCTCCTGGAGTCTATTACGACACAGAGCATCAGCCACAGCTGAGCTGGGCCAGTGTCTTGGGGTGGAGAATAAGTCGTGCATCTCCATGAGCAACTGAGTTGCACGCAGCACCAACATGGACCTGAAGAAGCGCCC
The DNA here is from genome assembly GCF_964273705.1 of Natrix helvetica. Taxonomy (NCBI): domain Eukaryota; kingdom Metazoa; phylum Chordata; class Lepidosauria; order Squamata; family Natricidae; genus Natrix; species Natrix helvetica. Next base: position 23,005,243 of record NC_138550.1, read on the forward strand.
GTGAGACTCAGCTCCTGCTCTGGAATATGGAGTGAGTCTCCATCTCTCACTGTCACCCTTACCTTCTCAGGCCAGGTGAGGAGTGACTGGGAGGGGAAGGTGAGGGGCCAGCCAGTGGTGGGTTCAGCCGACAGGAAGCCACAGCAGAGGGATGAAAGAGCTTCATCTATCTAGGAACCTGACATGACTCTTGGTTTAAATCATATGGTAAAAAGCATCCAAAGAAGAACGAACAACATCATAAAAAAAAAACCAACCCTCGCCTGTTTTTGAAAATTGTTCAAGAGGGAACACACGGGAGAGAGAGACAGAGAAAAAGAGAAAGGGAGAGAGAAAGGGTGAAAGAGAGATAGAGATAGAGGGAAGGGGACACACACACACACACACACACACACACACCTGTTTCCCACAGAAAAGAAACCGGGAGCACAGAACCTGGGTAGACATGGCTGGGGTGGGTCATGTGACTGGATGGGAGTGAGTGACGTTGAGTTGGCCACACCTACCCAGGTTTTGTGACTCCTGGTGTTTTCTGTGGGAAATGGGTCCAAATGGCTCTGAGTGTTTAAGGTTGCAGACCCCTGACTTAGAAGATATCAGTGAGAGATGTCAAAGCTTTGTTGAATGTTACTTAATTTTTCTAAACATTTCTGCTTGATTTTTTCATCTTACAGCCATTTGCCAAATTTAATTATAACTTTCTATCCATCTTTGTGATGGTACAATGGCTTAGCAATCAAGCTAAGTCAAGCAGCTGAAAAACTGACAGCCTGGGTTCGAGACCCAAGTCTCACACAACAGGGTGAGCTCCCATTACTCATCCCAGCTCCTGTTAACCCACAGCAATTTGAAAGCATGCAAATGGGAGAAGATAAACAGATACCCCTTTGGTGGGAAGGTTACTGTGTTCTGCATTTTCATGCTTGCCACATGATAGCGGAAACATCTCTCAAGACAGCGTAGACTGGGGGAAACCTTTAAACCTTTAATTCATCTTTGTAGTGTTGGTAGAAAGTATCAGAATTGTTATCAGATATAATATTTGTAGATTCAGACTGTTGTATATATACTGTACGTCTGTGGCCCCCATCCTTTTGGCTACCAGGAACCAGTTCCATGAAGAGAGGTTTTTCCATGGATCGGGTGTGTGTGTGGTTTCATGTCCTGCCTGAATCCCATAGATGGTACTTCACTTGTTTGCACAGCCCAGTTTCTGGCATGCCGTGGACCGGGGCCTGTCATGGACTGGGGGTTGGGAACCCCTGCCATACATGGAGAACATGTAGGAAGGAAATGGGATTGGGCATAAAAAGCTCCCAAAATGGATGGATAGCTTCCTTTAGATTGCATTCCCTGTCCCTGGTGCATTACATTTCATGTCTCATTATGTCAAGTTAAATGGTTGTCCTTATAAAAGTTGTTTGCTATAATGGGAAAAATACATTTATTTTGCTAAGATAATTTTTATACTTTAGTTTTCAAAATCAGTCTTTCATCTATAATTTTGTTTTTATTTCTAAGTCATTCAGTCAAGGCAGTTTTGGAGAGATCATATATATTTTGAAAGAGGAAAATAGGTTGTATAGTCTAATGCATTCAGGTTAAATATTTAAGTTTACATTTTAGCTCTTCTGATGAGATATCAATTTCTGATGTATTTGGAAGATAAATTGTTTTATACAAAGAAAATACATAAACACGTATATTAAGTAATATGTTTTGTCTAGCTTGTTAGATTCTGTATCTTATATTTTTATTTCTAGTTGTTGATAGCATATTTAAAAATAATTTTCAAGCTGTTTATTTCATGGAATTTGTACTCAAATGTTAACTTATTCTCAAAGATTCAGTTACGTTCAACTTATATTTATTCACAGCAAATAAAGTAAATGTGCCATATAAAGGTCATGCTCTAATCCAGCTAGCTATGTGGATCTTGGCTATGTATTATATAAATTATATTTTGATTGAACCTTCCTAGCATTTATCTTTTTTCAAACATTTACTTGAATGTAAATAGTTTTGAACATTTAACTGAGAATGTTACCCAGAATGATGCTTATAAGAATTCTTTTGAATTTATAATGTACTATTTTGTACTATTTTTTTCTTCCCTATATTTAGGAAAGATGATAAAGATTATGCTCTGAAGCAAATAGAAGGTACTGGGATTTCTATGTCTGCATGCAGAGAAATAGCTGTAAGTAACTTCAGTTCTAAACTAGTGTTCATATTAACTTTAATTCAGTTACTGTGATAGTATACATCTTGTTTTTCAACAGGATGGGGAAAAGTCTGTTTAAAGTAGATTATAATGCTATTTTTAGTTCAGGAGCACAGGTAGTCCTCGACTTACAACGGTTCATTTAGTGACTGTTCAAAGTTATAACGACACTGAAAAAAAGTGACTTAGGACCATTTTTCACAGTTATGACCTTTGCAGCATCCTTACAGTCATGTGGTCAAAATTTGGATGCTTAGCAACTGGTTCATATTTATGACTGTTGCTGTGTCATAAGGTCATGTGATCCCCTTTTACAACCTTCTGACAAGCAAAGTCAATGGGAAAGCCAGATAGACTTAACCAGGTTACTAACTTATCAACTGCAGTGAGTCACTTAACAACTTTGGCAAGAAAGGTCATAAAATGGGGCAAAACTCTCTTAACAGATGTCCCACTTAACAACAGAAAGTTTGGGTTCAGTTGAGGTCCTAAGTCAAGTAACAAACTACAGCTATTTGTAAATTATCATTAATTGGTCAGATTTTTTTTTCTAAGAGACTTCTTAAACCTGTGCTACCTCTGGCTTTTCAATTACGAAGCATTCTGTAGCAATCTTAAATCAGCTTAAAGTTACTATTTTTGTAAGTCCATTTTTTTAGGGAACAAATTGATTTGCCAGATGTAGAGATAAATATCGAGAATTGAACAAAAGAATAATTGTAAAGCATGACTTGTGATATAAGAAATAAACCACTTTGCATATCTCCATCTGTAGCCTGCAGATTAATAAAGAATCACATACTGAGCAATTTAATTTGTCAGATTCTTGAGTTACAGTTCTGTGACTGATGTGCATAAGTCATAAAAGATCCAGGTACCCAAAGTATATTCGATTTACTTATGCCATTAAGTTTTGGATTAAAGTTGCATCATTTTTTAAATTGTGGCAGTTCCCTTCAAGTTCAAATTTAACTAGTGTTATCTGCATCCTAAGGGAGATATTATTGACCCAGCTGTTAGTCCAATTTAAAAACCTGGTCGGGAATTCCTTAATTAAAAGGAATCCCACACTGCTTTTTTTGGTCCTTTGTGAATTAAAAGATTTCAGATTAAGCCTGAAAAACAAGCTTAGTTGTTTTAAAGTTATAAAAAGAATTGCCAATTTGTATTTTTGGTTTGTACATCTTTCTAGTGTATGATATTTGTTTTACAGCTGTTACGGGAACTCAAGCATCCAAATGTAATTTCTCTGCAAAAGGTGTTTCTGTCTCATGCTGACAGAAAAGTATGGCTCCTTTTTGACTATGCGGAACATGACCTTTGGGTAAGAATGCTTGTGGATTAGCCAATAAGATGGCAAGTGCAGCTACAAATCGAAGCCCCGCCCCTTTGCATGTTCATCAGTATTACTTACCCTACTAAGTCAGGGATTCAAACTTGCATCCAGATGCGTCATGTGCAGGCCACAGCCACCCCAGCTTCGCAAAGGCAAAAAACGCCACAATATGTCATGTGACACAATTGAGTTTGACACCCGTGCACTAAGCAATAAGAGCTTCAATTTGCAGTTGCAACAACTGTTACGGACACCTCTCCATGATGAGACTTGAAAAGACATAATTCTTATATTTAAGCATGACACTCAATTGTCATCAGTTTTTCGCTATACTTTTCAATGTTACTCTAAATGTAAACACTATAAATGTTGAGTATAAAAATGTTGGAAAGGGTGTGTTTCTAAATAAATAGGTTTGGATTAAATCCAGTTTTCAAAGTGGCTGGCAGTCCAAAACAACTTTCCCCATTTTCCCATAAGATATTTAAAGATTTCACAAGATGTTTTTTAGAGTATTGGTACTTGGCAATGTAGCAGATAAGAATTTTTTTTCCTTCCCTAAATTAACACAAGTTGGATAAAGTAAATGGCAGCTCATTTGTGGGAGGGAAGGACAAAGAGAAATAAATGTTTAAAATATTTCAGATTTTTAGACATGGTATGAAAGTCAGAAGTACCTCATCAAGTACATTACATGGAGATAACAATATCCTCATCTTTTGGTAGAGAAATGGTTGTAGATCCATAAAAAATAGATCTATACCATTATTGAAAACATTGAACGTATGTCATCTTATGAAATAAATTATTTTAATCTGATCTTGGTGCAGTTGTTGTTTTCTTGTTATTTAATGTAATTATAGCCATATCTTCTAGATCAGAGGTGTCAAACTCAAGGGCCGGGAGCTGAATCTGGCCCATGAGGTGCTTAGATCTGGCCCAAGTTTCTAGCACCCTAGAAACAGCGAGGGACTAGCCTGCCGTGCCCCTGCCAGCAAAAACGGAGGTTGGGATCCGTTTTTGTTGGTAGAGGGTTGCAGGAGGCTGTCGCAACTGAAAATGGAATTCGGGAGCCCGTTTTCACCAGCAGAGCGCTCTGGCTGCCACAGGCGCCCCTGACACAAATGATGTTGAGCTGGCCACGCCCACCCTGGCCATGCTCACCCCCCCCAGGTCAAACACAATCTGAGGCAGCCCTCAATGAAATTGAGTTTGACACCCCTGTTCTAGATGTGCAGGAAGTACATATTTAGAAACAATTCTTTGAAAGTATTGTTGGAAAGGCTTATAGCAGCGATGGCGAACCTTTTTTGGCTCGCGTGCCATAAGTGGGGGGAGCGCAGGGGGGTCGTGCATGCAATGCACGACCCCCAGTGCGCATGCACGCACTGCAGGCGTGACCCCCCCCATTTTATAGTGCCCCTATAAAACCTCTGGAGCCTGGGGAGGGCGAAAACAGCCTCCCCTGAGCTCTCCGAAGGCTTCAGGGACCATCCGGAGGCTTCCCTGACGCCTCCGTAGGGCGTCCGGGGGTGGGGGGTGGGGGAGGCTGTTTTCGCCCTCCCCAGGCTCCTATAAAGCCTCTGGAGCCTGGGGAGGGCGAAAAATGGCTTTAAAAAAGGGTGACCTTAGCTGGCCAGCGCGCGCATGCGTGCTGGCCAGCTGACAGGCCAGCGCCTCGCGTGCCCTGACAAATGGCTCCGCATGCCACCTGTGGCACGCGTGCCATAGGTTCGCCATCACTGGCTTATAGTTTGTAATGTACCAGATAGAGAGATATAGATATACTGTAGATATATAAAAATTAAGATCAAAATTCAGCTGATGAGTATAAAATTAAATGAAAAGGAAGATGATTTAACCCTTGCAAAGTGATATACGTATTTCTTGTTTTAATCTCAGAAATGCCAACTCAGTAATGAATACAGTAGACATTTTGGCTATAATGAAACGTATCAAACTGTTTCCACTCATGCTCCTTAATTATGTTTGTTTTTTAGCACATAATAAAATTTCACAGAGCTTCTAAGGCAAACAAGAAGCCAGTTCAGTTACCTCGGGGAATGGTGAAATCTCTATTATATCAGATCTTAGATGGCATTCATTATCTACATGCTAACTGGGTGTTACACAGGGATTTGGTAAGTAGATCTACAGTGGGGATTAGAGATGGATATAAGACTTTTATCTCGTGATGATGTTTTGCACAATATATTAGATATAAAGTATTCACAGTTTGTTTTCAAGTTTAACTTAGCAGGCAAACGTCTATTTGAATATGTGTTTTTATTTCATATGTCACTTTTTTCGATATTTGGCAACAGAAACAGCATAGCTGCTTTGGCATTCTTTATTTTTAAAAACAACATAAAACCTACTAGGTAAGGAGTAGGACCATATTCAGTATAACTTGCATATTTGACTGATCAATTACTTAAATTACGTTTTTTTTTATTTTCTGCGAATCTCTTGAGAACACACATGTTGCCTTATTGGATTAGTCCAAAACTCTGTCTAGGCTTTCCCTATCAGATTCTCCAGATGGGTTGAAACTATGCTGGCGGAGCATTCTAGCAGTTGGAGCGTAGTCCTCATTCTTGCTTTTGGCAACACTTAATTAGAACCAGGGCTCAAGAGCCATTCGTATAGTGTCCACTCTTTGCTTTCTGTCTGAATTAATTATCATCAGTGCATGTTTGGGTATTAAGATTTATTTTTTTGCCTGAGAAAAATGTCCTCCTTGCCTGGATCCAACACCAATTATCAGCAGGTGCAGCATCTAATCTGATTTTTTTTTTTTTTAAGAAAACCATACACTTAAATAGTCAGAGCTTCTTAGTACTCGGATAGTAAATCCCAGGGTTACAAACTGGGTTGAAGAAAATTAATGGCAAATCACTTCAGTACAAGTAGTCCTTGAGCCATGAATGTAATGGAGCCATTCCATTCTATTCGTAACCCAAGGATTTGTGGGAGTGAATCTCATATCTTGAATGGGATCACTCCCTCCTTTTGCCCATGCATTCACTAATCTAATGTGAGGCCCATTAAGTGCACACGAGGTATTTCAAGGTTGGGTGGGTGAGGTCTAGTGATGGGACAGGCCACCTGCCTAAGAGCAATCACGGCTTCCCTGACCCACTGAAACACTTCATGCTCCCCACAATTGCTTTCGCCGCCGCCATGCCAGGTCATTTACCTTGTGAAAATCTAGCAAGCACTCTCTTTGGCCTCTCAGCTGTGTGCACCACTCTGCAGTTCCGTTCAGGTTTTTGCAGGCCTCGTCCAGTATATTGCCAACCAAAATGGAGCTTTTGAGGGGCGAATCTGCCCCCAGAAGCTCTGTTTGGGCATCCAGCAACTTATCCGGCACATTGCTGGCCAAAATGTGCAGGACAAATGTTGCAGAGCCTCTGCATAAGGGCAAATAACTGCCATGGTCTGCAAGATTCGTAGTTTTGGGACTTGTTCGTAAACGCTAGGGGCGCTTAACGCATAACTTCGAACATTCGCTAAGGGAATGCTCATAACCCATATAACCCAATACTGTATTTAAAACTTTATGAAAATATCTATGTTGTTACCAGAAGTCAATCTTGATTTAAAAATACTTGCTCTTCCTTTGCTGCAAATCGCTTTCACATCGCAACTCATTTCTTTATGTACAATGAGCATTAGCGTAAACATACTTGCCCATTGAATTCCAGACAGTGCACATGTATGAATGAGGAGAATGCTTGGCCTTTATGTTTGTAGAAATGTTTAGAATAACACTATCAAAAATGTTTTAAGTAAAACAAATGCTCTAAAAGCCATATTTTCTAAAGAACTTTTACAAACTTAAAGCAAAAAAAAAAAAATGCTTGATTTGGGGACTATCTTCTCCGGAATCTGCCTACTCTACAAAATCAAGACCAGTGTTTTTCAATCTTGGCAACTTTAAGATATCTGCACTTCAACTCCCAGAATTCTCCAGCCACCATGCTATATTGGGAAATAGAGGAAATTAAAGTCCACACATCTTAAAGCTGTCACGGCTAAGAAACACTGATTTAGACAAAAAAAAAAGAATGCTGCGAATAGCTATCTAGAATGAGCGGGGTCAGGACCCAGAGAATGATATCCTTATTGCCAGCCTCCCTCCCTCTGTAACAGCTATCCTCCTGAGACCATGCTAGGTCCTGCTCTTTTATTCTTTCAGAAGAGGGTTAAAATAATCCTTTTCAATGGGCCTCTCGGTGAAGGAAATTCGTAGCTGAAGATAAATACTTATATAGATAACGCGATACTGATTTTTATAATTGGGTTATTCTTGCACCTTGTACAGCATATAGTGTTGTGCAACTCAGTGGCATAAAAATGATAGCTAATAAATAAAATACCCAACTTTTATGAAGAGCTTTTGACACACTATTCTTGGAATTCATTCTAAGTTGCCTTCAAAATGAAGCCTACATTTATGTTCTACTGCTACACCTTTTGTTTTGAACTTTATGTTCAAATAGTATGGAAAAAGGAAACTATTTCTTTCAAAATATTTTTTTTGTGCAGTTATTGTTACCTTGCCCCCCATTGAATAATGCAGGGGTGTCAAACTCAATTTCATTGAGAGCTGCATCAGGGTTTTGTTTGACCTGGGGGGGGGGAGGTTGTATGTGGCCAGGGTGGGCATGGCCATCTCAATGTCAGGGGCACCTGTGGTGGCCTGAGCACTCTGCCAGTGAAAACAGGCTCCCAAGCTCCGTTTTCAGCTGCAACAGCCTCCTGCAGCCCTCTGCCAGTGAAAATGGAGCTTGGGAGGTCTGCGCGCGGCCCTCAAGGGCTCTGTTTTATACAGTGATGGCGTCCTGCAACCCTCTGCCGGGGAAAACGAACCTCCATTTTCGCTGGCAGAGGCACCACGGGCTGGTCCTTCACTGATTCCAGGGCAGCCCCACGGGCCAGATCTAAGCACCTTGAGTTTGACGCCCCTGGAATAATGTAATAAATGGATGAATTTGTTAGAACTTTTTTCATCAGTTCTGAATATAGTGTAGATTAGCAACTTGTTCTACTTAAGGATGTTGGGCTGTTGCGAAATGGATCGGCAGCCACAGTTCATCTAGGCACCTCCATTGCATTTGGCAAATATTGAATCAAGGCAGGAAAAGCTATGTTATCAACACAGGTTTTCTATTTCTCAATATGTTTGGAGATAAGCTCAAATTGCACCTGGGCAGCTGCAAGGGGACTTGCAGACTTCATTATGATATAGTCCCGCAACTGCAAATTTATTACTTTTCGAACAATCCTGTTTTCCCAAAAATAAGACCTCCTCCTTATAATAAGCCCAACCAGACTTTTGAGCGCATGTGCTAAAATAAGCCCTCCCTGAAAATATTGCAACATAGCAGCAACCATGAGGTGACCACGCTCGCCGCTACCTGCACCTCAAAAATAATAAGACCCCCCCCCGAAAATGCCAAGAGCTTATTTCACAGGTCAGAAGAAAATAAGTCCTTGTCTTATTTTCGGGGAAACATGGGTAGTATCCAACAGGCTAATCTGCATAAAAAGATAAACTTTAGAATTGATAAATCTACAGAACTGGAACATGGATGGCCTCCCTGTTAGGATAATACGGAGAGGTTTTGTTGTGGTGGATACAGGAAAGGACTAGACTGGTACCAGGGTCCTGTAGCTGCAGCTCCTTTCCACCACTTGAATACATTAGGGTAGACATCTCCGCCTAATCTATGTCAATAGCTGAGAGTAAAGGGATTCTTATCAGAAGATGCTGGGTTTTTAACGTCTAGTTGAAGGATTTAGAGGGTGAAGCAGCTTTCCTTCATGCGTGTCAGCCCTGAATTGTGTGTGTGTGTGCGCGCGCGCACGCGCATGTTTGAATGTAGGTTTGTATGAGCTACAGTCCAATGAGAAAAGACTCACTGAGCAATATATGATTGTAATTAGAAGATGAAGTGGTTTCTTGATTGTCCATTGTTGCTATTTGCTAGGCTGAAGCACCTTAAGCAGCAAAGCCTCATTTGGATTGTATATGTGAGGTGGGGACATAGATTGCTATGGACAGGAGAAGGAGGAAGGCTCTGAAGGGACATAAGCATTTCGTAAAATCAAGGTAATGACAGGGAGAGAAAAATAGGATGGAAATTGGGAGAGAGGCCACTCATGGGGATTGAGCCTCAGATATCTTATTTCTGGGGCACATTTCATTCTCTCATTCTCAACCCTATGACCCCATGCTCAGGGCTTGGTTCTCTCTCCTCTCCTATTTAATACCTAGCTGAAGCCACTGGGTGAGATGTTTCATCGGTTTGTGGGGGTATATCATCAATATGCTAATTCCACCAAGCTTTATACCTCTACTCCAGGCCCTTGAGTGATGCTGTGGATGTCCTATCCCAGTTTTAAGAGCTGTTCAGGCCTGGATGGGGCAAAATGGGCTCTGACTCAACTCTAGCAAGATGGAGTGGCTGTGGATATTTGGACCTTCCAGAGACAAGGTTCTTCTGTCTCTAGTTCTGGATGGGGCAACACTATCCCAGATAGACCCAGTGCACAATCTAGAGGTCCTCCTAGACTCAACTAGGCAGTTGTGGGTAGGAGAACCTTTGCACATGTTTCTCATCCAAAAAGCTTCATAGGTTCTGGCAGCGTGGTGGGAAGAATACTAGTGCAGTGATCCCTAACCTTTGTAGCTTGGCAGTCCCGGGGGGGTGGGGGGGTAGAAGAACCCAGCAGTGCAGTGGGCATATGTGCACATGCAACTAAACTTGCAGAAGCAGACGGCTGGCGCATGCACACACAGCTCGACTTGCGCACGTTGAGCTACACATGTTTGTATGCATGCTGGCCCACCTCTTGCACAAGTAGAGCGTGCGGGCTGGCCTGCCACTCGCACCGGCAGTTGTGAACAGACCATGATCCAAGGGTTGAGGACTCCTGTTCTAATGGGAAGCAGTACATCAATAGTGGTTGTTTTATGTTGTTTGGTTTTTTTCCCCTGGTTTATCATTTTTCTATTGTACGTCATCCGGGATCACAGGAGTTAGACACCCTTAGATTTATTAAATCTGAAAATAGGGTGAACTGAATAATATTCAATGGATAATTTTGTGCACACTTTTAGACTGCTGCTTCTTGGTTCTTTCTTCCTGTGTCAATATAATTGAATATAACAGATTCCTGTTTATCAAGTGGGTTTATAGCTGCTTACTAGGGGAAAACAAGTCAGGGGTATTGAATTGCATACAATCCTAAACAAAGCAGTGTTTCTAGTTTGTCTTGCTGCTTCAGCTAGCACATGAAATCAAATCTGCATGTGAAATGTGCAGACTGATGTGCTGTACTTTTGAGAGATTCAAACCAGTCATTTAAATTGTACCTAAACAGCTAATAACAATCAACTAATAGCAGTCAAATCTTGGATAATACCTCATGTTCCTACAGTTTCTCAAAGCTTCCACTGATCAATTTCTTACCAGGGATTGATATATCTTGCAATCAATAATCAGCAGCGCTTAGAATAAAAGCTTAATGCTCTTACACTTTCAGTAAAAAAATACTTTCATCTTTAAATGAATTTCTTTAACCCACTTTTTGGATGAGTTGATTGGAAATGTGGGAATAATTGCTACCTTACAAAGGTGGATCATTGGTGTTATCCTTGTGACATTTTTTCACTGCCTAAAGAATTACATAATATGTACTGCAGATTATTTATAATTTAGTCTGCTTGGGCTTGAAGGCTTTATTTATTTTAAATAATAAGTATTTTAATACTATTTTCAGAAAGAGTAAAACAATCCCATATGATTTATAATATAAAATACTACTAGCAAATAACACAAACAAGATTTTTCTGTGGTGTTTCTAACACAAGATTGTGGCATGCATGGGATTAGGATTACTTTATTAGCAATAGCAATAGCACTTAGACTTATATACCGCTTCACAGTGCTTTGCAGCCTTCTCTAAGCAGTTTCCAGAGTCAGCCTATTAGCCCCAACAATCTGGGTCCTCGTTTTACCCACCTTGGAAGGATGAGTCAACCTTGAGCCTGGTGAGATTTGAACTGCCAAATTGCAGGCAGCTGGCAGTCAGCAGAAGTAGCCTGTAGTACTGCATTTTGCGGAGTATAAAATGCATCTTAGTTTTGGGGGAGAAAAATGGGAGAAATAAAATTCTGCCTCTGCCTACCAGGTATTCATCCGGCTAGCGTCCTTAGCCTGGTCAGCTTCAGCACACTAGTTCACTGGTTGTGAGCTTGCTCGTTGGGGCTGATAAGCAGCTTCAAAATCTCAGCTGATCGTCGGAGGGAGCTCCAGTGACTAAATCAGGCGAAGCGTGGAAGTGGTAAGACAAGGCAGCAGCTTTTCCAGGTTGCCATTTTGGGCTCTGTGCCTTGTATTTTCAGCCTCCAAATGCTCCGTTTGAGAGCCATTCAAGGCTGAGGGGATCACCAAACCACATCGCCGCCAAACGCCACTCGAAAACGCAACACTCAGAGGACAGAAACAGGGCATGTGGAGGCCGAAAACGTGATGCACGCAGGTGGTGATCAGCGACAATGTGCTCTGGCGATCCCTATAGCCTTGAACAGGACTCAGAGTGTTTAGAGGCTGAAAACGTGAGGCACAGAGCCCAAAAATGCACGCCATTATCTTGGCAATCTCTACACCCAGGGAGAGGACATGCAGAAGCCGAAGGGTGGAGGCTGGCAAGTGGTCGGGGCTACATTCAGAGTATAAGATGCATGCCTATTTTCAGCCTCTTTTAGGGTGGGAGGGGGATAAGTACGTCTTATATTCCGAAAAATACGGTAGTTGATTAGATGGAATTTTGCTGAACTGTGTCTGCCAATACATATTCTGATGTAACATTTCCTGTGTCAGCCCTACAAAATAGACCCGACTAAGAAAGCAATGCCATATGATGAGTTTTATTGTAACAGCTATAATTACAGAACTTTATAAAGTTGAATATGCTTCCCCCTCCCTCATTTTATCTTCAGGTGATCTAGGGAGGGGCTTGGTTGAGGCATTTTCTCAAGTTCTTTTCTTAGCCATGCTCAATTTATCTTATTATTGCCTTGGTAGTCATTCTTTATTTGTCCTTCAGGGCTGTTCCTTGTGCCGTCTACCTCCTATGTTTTAGTATATCTAAAACAACCTTAAAAAGTAGAGCTTTAGACCAGACCATTCATAGACCACAGCTGATTGATTGATCGATTTGAGTACAGTCTTATTCAGAGAAATAATTCTGTCCAGCTCATGCTTTAATTCACAGTCATAAAATCAAGATGTGCTATCAGGGAGTGGATCATCTCAACCCACGTTAATCAACTTTACAAAAGCACAGCAGGGGTGGAGCCATATGGGCCTTAGGGAATGCTGTTTCAGAGGAGGTGCTTTTCTTGAGTCCCAAGAGATGACCGTGTTGTACAATTCTACTAGATCTTAATGGTAAGGCAAACATGTCAAGGGAAATGAAGTCCCATAGGTAACCAGATCCTAAGCTATGAAAGACTCCATCAGCATCTTGAATTGCACCTTGAAGCCCTGTGGTAGCCTGGTGCTGTACGGAAGAGCAGAGATACTACATGGACAAAATGTGGAAAGCCTATAGTTATTCATACAGCTGCATTCTAGTTCAGTTGAAATTTCCAAGTGATCATCAAAGGAAGTATATTGTAGTTCTCCAAACTGGAAGCTATTAAGACATGAATGATTAAGAGATCTCCCAGTCCAGGAAAGGTTGTCACTGGAATGCAAGATTGATTTCTGTAAAGATCCTCATGGCCATGGCTGCCATCTTGTTCATTAAGTTGGAGTCTCAGAGTGCCACCTTGGGAAAATACAAACCCATCAAGAATTCAAGATGGTAAATCCCTTAAACTGGAAAGACTTTGAAAGCAAACCACTTACTCTTTGTAGGCCTGAACCTAAGCCTATTCCTTTCCATCTATAGATAGGAGCTATAGATAGGAGATATGCAGTGTTGCCTATTCATGTAGGCGGGGATTGTATGTATAACTCAGTGTCATCTGCATACTGGTAATGCTTTAGCCTACGCTGATGGATGTTCTCACTTAGCAACCTATTGTTGACATCAAACAGAGATCCTGAATAGCAAAGGCCTTGGGCTAAATCTCTCTCCACCTACCTACATCAAGTGAAACTACTTCAGAAGAAGGAGAAGAACTGGCCCAGTACAGTGCTCTCACTTCCAGTGCCCATAGGCTTCCCAGAAGTCCCACATTATTGGTGATATTGTATTCTCCTTAGAAATCAAGAAGGACCAGGAGAATCAGATCCAATCTTGGTCTGACCAAAGGTCATCTAGAAACATGTTCAGTATTTTATTAATCTACTGAAAGATCTACCTTGTTTTCTCCAGGTCCCTCTAGAATTGCTGTACTGCCTCCTTCAATACAGCCTTCATTTTAACCTTGGTTACAGGTTACCAGTTTTGGAATCTAACAGTTGGGACTTAACCACTGTCTCCTTCAAGGCAAGCAAGGCAATAATCAATGATAAATTAAATCATTACTTCTTGATCACTTTCTTAGAGATCTTTCCCAGCTAGAATGGGCAAAGCTAATTCTCCTATGATCGTGGAGATAGCAGCCAGACTGGGTTTACTCTGTCCAGTAACCAACTAGACTGAGTCTACACTTATGCTGTCATTGTGCCCTTGTGGCTCCTCCCCAGTTCAGTCCAATGAGGACTAGCAGTGAGAATTGATCTCTCCTCCAAATTTTAGCTTTATAGCATTAATTGGTGATTTTTTACCATTTTTCCCCTTTAAATTGGCTTTTTAAATCATTTTTTCTTCTGACCAAATTGGAGGGAAATTCAAAACTGCTTCCAGGCTGCCTCTCTTCAACCATCTGACTGCCTGCGGCCACGAGTTCACTCATGAAGCCTGCCTTGCAGTCAAATCGGCCAGCTCATGATCTACGGCTCCGTAGCTGTTTCTCCAAGGCGCTCCTTGACTCTGGGCACTCGAAGAGACACACTGCCCAGCCCTCCTCCCGAGGGTCTCCAGGTTGTCTCCCCAGATCCACCTGTCTTGCCTCCCATGGGCCCTTGCCCTTCACTGGCAGATACAGATGGGGAATTGTTGTCTTCTGAGTCCTCCTCTTCTATAGAACTGACAACAGAGGCAATTTCTTTAATGTTCCTCTCAATAGGGAACGCACCTTTGAGCAGGCTTCCCTCCCTGTTGCGCATGGTTCTGGGATTCCCCAAGCCATGTACACCTCTCCTGCAGATATGGCAACCATCATTGCTGAAATCATCAAACAGGTCATGGCTGCTGGCCTACAACAGCGCCGCCAACCTGCTCCATCTCATAGCCACAAGCATAAATCTGCAGCTGCTCAACAACCTAATCCCTCTGCTTCTACTTCTCAGGCTACAGGGAGGCAGGAAAGGTGACTTCCTCACATCAGTGGGCTTGACAGAAGCTTACCTTCATATTCCCATCTTCATAGACTACCGAAAATATCTCCGTTTCTCTTAGGGGGGAGGCACTTCCAGTACCAAGCTCTTCCTTTCGGACTGTCCTTGGCCCCCAGGATATTCACCATGGTGCTGGCTTCCCTAGCCACCCACATCAGGTCATCTCCAGTTCGGATTCTCTGCTACCTGGATGATATCCTCCTGTTGTTCAGGTCTCCGACTCAAGCAGAAAGGGATCTTGTGGAACATCTTGGATAACAAGGCTTCGTCGTTGAGTCTGGGGCGGTGGATCAGAGCCTGTATTAAACTGTCTTATAAACTTCAGTCCTTGCAGGTTCCTCTAAACATTACAGCCCAATCTACAGGTAGTGCTGCAACAATTGATGCTTGGTCCACGCAAGCCACATTGGAAGAAGTCTGCCGGGCAGCCACATGGGCATCTCCGACGGTCTTCATACGTCATTACAAGTTAGACAAGTATGCGTAGGCTGACACAGCTTTTGGGTGCAGGGTGCTGCAACAAGTGCTTGTGCCTTAACGGACTTTGTTTAGTATCCCCACCCTAGTGGACAGCCCAGTCTTTGGTACGTCCCGGTCTGGCTGCTGTCTCCACGATCACAGGAGAATGGGCGTTGGTTCTTACCTGATACACTCATTCTCTGTTGCAGTGGAGACAGCAGCCAGCCCCACCCTGGTGTGTGTCACACAATTCAGAACAGTTTTGTGCGGAGGAGAGAGAGAGAGAATCAGAGGATATGGACTTGACACATGTACGCTTTTGCTCACAATTCTAACTTGAGTCTTCAGTTTTCCTTCGTCTGAACTGGGGAGGAGCCACAAGGGCCCGATGACATCGTACTTACTTTACTTTATTTGGACTTTTATACCACCCCCTCTCCCCAAAGGGACTCGGGGCGGTGTACAGTCAGAAAAAACACATAAATAAATAGAAAGTACAAACATAATTACATACTCAGTACCTAAAGGAGGAGGCAATAAGAAACTGTAAGTGTAGATTCAGTCCAATTGGTTACTGGACGGAGTATACCCACTCTGGCTGCTCTCTCCACTTCAACAGAGAATGAGCGTATCAGGTAAGAACCAACGCCCAATCTCTGAGGATCCTGTCCATTTCTTCAAGACTCATAGGTTCCATCCTCTTCTGGAAAGTAGACAAGTTTTCCTCAGTTGACTCTATAGAAATTCCCCAGGAAGAATCCAACTTCAAATAATCCAAGTTATTTTATTCATCAGATTTCAATGAAATACATTTTTCATCGAAATCTGAACATTCAATTTGTGTCTCAGCCCCTATAGGCATCTGGATTACCTTTAAGAGAGCTGTGGCCATGATAAGGGCATTACTCTTCATCATATTTCTTGCAATTAAGTAAAATAGGCTTACACAAAATAAACTAAAAGTAAGGACACAGTAATATTTAAGCAAGAGAGTGGGTAACAAAGACTATTTAATCAAGTTATGGTAAATAGTAAATGCATATTTCAGAAGTCATTCATAATCATAACCTGGGCAGCACTATAGGATATAAAAGAAATAGTACGGTGGTTCTTGATGTTTGTTTGGCATCCAAGGCACAGAGGAGGATCTATTTATGTTTTTATGTTTATTTTGCTTTGCATTGAATCCAGATTTTGCTTTCAATTAGTTAATGAGTTTTGTTTGGAAATAGCTGTAAGCA
The DNA here is from genome assembly GCF_964273705.1 of Natrix helvetica. NCBI lineage: Eukaryota > Metazoa > Chordata > Lepidosauria > Squamata > Natricidae > Natrix > Natrix helvetica. The sequence continues at coordinate 23,021,968 of NC_138550.1, forward strand.
TAATCTGTGGTTTTATAGAACTGTATATAAATTTAGATTTCATGTAAGTCTGCTTGTAAACGGAAATCTTGCTTTGGGGATTTCTTTATGCCTTGTATGGCTTTGCCTTTTTATGCAGAAAAGCTCAGGCATTATAGATAACAACGTGTATAAAATACTCTAGCAAGCCTATCTGTTTACTATGCTAAAATAGAATAGCAAAAAGAGCTAGAAATGATGCGTATGCAGTGCAGAAGAAATTATTAAATTATTTGGAGGCTTTGAAAATAAAATCAAATTAACTATTTTATTCCTGAAGGGAGAAATTAATCATCTGAATAATGTCATATCTTTGCATATGGCGTAGTTGTTCAGTGTAATATTGTTGTTGAATTACTGCTGAAGATAACCCCTAATTATTTATTGTCTATTTCTAACCCAGCATGTACACAATCAGTGTCATTTGAGTTTGGGGATGTGGAAGAAAACAACTAATATCTCTCTATAAATAATTAAGTATTAAATAATTTGCCATTGAAGCTCTGACATTTTTTTCAGGATTATTCATTTCTAATCTAAATGAAACTTTTTGTACTCCTGTATTCAAATTTATGAAAACATTCAGAATACCTTGTTAGGAAGTACTTTAGAACCATTTTCAGTAATTCCTCAAAACCCCTTTTGATATATAGCTATGTAATTTTGTTGCTTGTAAATATATAAATTTAGAGGACCAAAAGTTTTCAGAGAACACAAAATAGCAGTTTTCTGGGTGTTCATGACATATGTAAATCAGTTTTGCCATTGTTCTATGAATGATTACTGGTAATAAGTAACTGAGACTTCCATGTGTATTTCATTTGTTTATAATTCTCACTGTTTATGATGTTTTCCTCATCCAACTTTACGTCTGGTGATTAAATAAATCTGACAGAAAGTAATATTTTATGCCTGCATCTGAAAGAATATGGAACAGTCACTTAGATGTCACAAAGTCTTTTGTGGTTTTTATACTTAACTAATCACTCAGAAGGTTTATATTTGTTTTCTCAATTTTTAAAATGGAAGGAAAATCCATTTCTATGAACTTGATGAAAATTATGCATAGAAATAGTATGAATGAGCAATTCAAAATAATTTTCCAACACATGGAAATAATTACATCGTAAGATTGGTATGATGACAATGGTAGACGCCAATATACAGACTTTTAAAAATTAAAGCTTTTTTAACTTTAATATTTTACGTTTAGATATTTTTATCCTTATAAAAAGGATAATATTAATAGCTGAGAGTTGAAGTTTGGGGTCCTTGATGTTCTCTGAGCCTGTTGGTTTTCTTACAGATGTTTCATTAGCTAAACTAGGTAAGATCATCAATACTAGTATTACTACCGGTAGCATTGATGATGTTACCTAATCTGGATAATGAAATATCTGCAAGAAAACAATCAGGTTTAGGGAATACCAAAGACCTATTATTTCCTCAACTGGTGTAGGAAGGCAATTCTACGTATTCTTCTTGGATTTTTTTAAAAATAATTATATCAGTCACTATTAGAGCTGCATAGCCTAATAGTGCCTTGTGATAATTACCATCAGTTTTTAGGTATGAACACATATCTACAGCTTTCTATGAATATCTACATAAGTATGCAGTCATAAATAATCCTTTTCAAATAAGTTGTATACCTTTTCCTGTCAAAGGTAATGTTATTATTGTCATATATATTTTTAAACATTTTAATTGTTAATATGGATCTTAAAATTCATATATTGCCATAGAGCTACCTCAATATTCATGCATGTTGAAATATTAGTGTATTTCAAGGTGTTATGTCTTTTCCTGGCAGATTACTTGAATGACCAATAATCATTTCTTTAAACTGATTTCCAAGATAAAAATATGAACAGAATATACACCATTAGGACCAATATAATCCAATTATTATTGGTTTTTTAATAGATTTAGCAACGTTTTAATAAGAAAATAGCAATTTAATATTGGCATAGCTTTGTAATACTTCAAAAGCAATTGCACAAGTTGTTTACAAGAATTTCTAAAAATATTGTCAAAGAAAATATATTGGGGCAAGTGGATGAAACTAAAAAACAGAAGAAAAACAAACTCCATAAAATAAGCCTTTAAAATCCAAACTAGCACCCGTTTTTCCAAAAATGAAATATTAAATTAATTTTAGAATACTATATAGTTCTATATAAAATATTGCACCGTATATTTACATTGTTTCTGGGAGGAAACGTGCATTGCTTTTCTGTATTTGGCTAATGTTGATAGAGAGGCAGGAGAAACGACACATTTTTCTCTGTGTTCTGGAACATAGCTTCCCATCTGATGATTGTGAGGACACTTGAAAGAGGTGGAAAAAATTCTGAAGGAAATTATTTGGCTGCTTGTGTAGCCTTACAGCAAACTAATAATTTACAGGCATTATCACTTTTAATATTCCACTGCATTTTGATTTAAAATTGGAAAATAAAGCTAATTTCAGCCACAAATGTTTAGGTTTACTTTGGTATATGTATTGTGTATTTATTTTTTTTTCCACAGAAACCTGCTAATATTTTAGTTATGGGTGAAGGTCCTGAGCGAGGAAGAGTAAAAATTGGTATGTTTACATCTTTGATAAGTCCCAGTGTAGCATTTAAGACAGAATGTTCTAACAGTTCATAGGTCAATACTTTTATCGTTAAAATCTACCAGATCACAGATCAAATGAAGAGAGGTAACATATGTTCATGTTGGACAGTGTTAGAGCAGGTTATAGGCTGGGAGAACCTAAATTGGGCCCTGTTTTCATTTAAAATGTTATAATTTTCCTCAATGGTGTTAACATTTTATAATAAATTTAACAGTCATGGTTAGAAAAGTACTCATGCAAATATTGATAAATCCTCAATCATAGGAAGCATGCTTTTTAATAGGAAAAAGCTGTGAAAATTATATCATTTTTATTTGTGGTAGAACTGCTTTTTGTAATATAGAAATTCTATATTCTATTTAAATAGTTCTTTTAAAATATTAAAACATCTATAGTAAAACTTACAACATGTTATAACCAAACATATTATGACTGCATGTCAGTGTCCTGAGTGCATGTGCATCAGCAAATGCCTAATGTGCATCCTGGATCTTTAAGCAGATATATACAGACTTTATTGTAGAACATTTAAATATACTTAATTTCCCTTTCTCTAAATCCCTTTTCTAAGATGAATTTACAGGGAAGTTACACGATCTCAATTAGATGAGACTGTTGAACAGAAGTCTGTTAAAATAGCTGGTCCTCTCTGAAACCAATGTATGTTTCCGTTAGAAAGAAATTAGGTCAGTATTGAACACTCCACTTAGATCTGTAAATGCATAATTATACTAACATTAACAGATTTAAGTCCTCTTGTCAGTAAAACATGATTGTCTAATAGCAGAGGACGGATTGCATTTTTAGCATTAATCGCAGTGATGTTGACACCTACTTTTCTTGCAAGCATGAACTATTTACAAAATTCTGAAAAATACGATTGCTTCCCCAAACAGTTTTTACACATTAGTATTGGATTTTAAAAAGCATTTCTTCCAATTCTGTTAAGCCATCCAATGCCATTAACAGCAAGTTTGTCTTGCAAAAGTGTGATAAAGCTGAGGATTGATAAACAATAATCATGTTATCTTTTGTGGTTTAATTTTTTTTTAAAGAAAAATTCAGATGTTTATATTCGGACACTATCTTTCCCTTCCTCCCCATTTTCTATGGAGCCAAAAGTGATCTATCAACATTCATTTTTCTCAACAGCTAAATGTTCATTGTCTAATGCAGAACAAAATTAATTTTTTTAAATGAAATATAATAAATAAATAGGGTTCCATATAGTTAAAGAAGCCTTAATATTGTAGAGCAAATGATGGAATTTTTTCTAATGAATATCCAAAAATTTGATACCTTCCTCCTGGAACATTCTTAGGTTTCGTATTTTTTAAAAAACTTTTTTTGTTGTGTGCCCTATAAATGCAAACTCAGATTCTCAGCTCTACTGGAATTTCTACTGAAAAATGCATTATTTTTGCACTTAGCTGCAGCAATAGTTTTGTTATGCAAGTGGTATATTTTACCAATCTCTTGCTGTTTAAATACATGCGAGCATAGTTTATTTTAATGTGATAAATCCATCAAAGTGGAGAAGAATTAGGTAGCTAAGTGAACCAGGAACACCAGGAATTCAGATGTGTTATTTTCCTAGCTCAGGGGTGTCCAAACTTGGGAACTTTAAGACTTGTGGACTTCAACTCCCAGAATTCCCCAGCCAGCATTCCCCAGCCAGCTGGCTGGGGAATTCTGGGAGTTGAAGTCCACAAGTCTTAAAGTTCCCAAGTTTGGACACCCCTGTCCTAGCTTAAGGAGAATCCTGCTACCTTTGAATAGTAAATTCTATTAATTTGCTAGTTGCCTTATTACCAGTTGCTACAAATTGAACTGTTTCTGTCAGGTTATAAATTGGTATTAGAAATATTTTCAGTCCTAACATGCATCAATATTTTTATATGCATTAAAATGTTTTTGCCATTTCCCAGTGATTCAGTTCCAGATTTCCAAACTTTCCAAGGACTGATCAGAATATGGGGTGACATCCTGCATGATCAAGAGTTCAAATTAGCATGATTTAATCATGCAACACATTCTGTACAATTCTTTCAAAATAAATTGAATATGTCTAAAATTATACAGGATTTCTGCCTATTTGAATTCAAACTGGTTTGTATTAAGCAACATATACGTTAAAATTTAATTTCCCTCCTCATTTTACAGCTGACATGGGCTTTGCCCGACTATTTAATTCACCTTTGAAGCCTTTAGCTGATTTGGATCCAGTAGTTGTTACATTCTGGTATCGAGCTCCAGAATTACTGCTTGGAGCAAGACATTATACCAAAGCTATTGGTAAGTAATGTGATTGTCATTGTTGAATTAGGAATATCGTATTATTTAAGTCTGATTTACTAATTTGTTTTTGCATAGAAAGACTATGCCAGATCTTATACAGACTTCTTTCATTTGCCTAGACATGTTCTCCACAATTAATTAGCAAAAACATTATTTAATTTGTTGATATATTTCATGTTTTGATAATAAATGTTTCTAACATTTAGCACTTAAATTGGTTTGTGTTATAGAACAAGGACAGGAGATTGTTGGCTTTGAATCCAGATTTAAGAGCAAAGTGATTCAAATCCACAAAAACTGGATGCTGGTGTTTAGTTTCCTCAGTTTTTCTAAACAATACTAGTATGTTCCCTCAAATGCAGGTAAAACTACTTCATTGGGAATAGTGAAGGCAAAAATGTCCTTGCTCCAAGCATTCACCTTGCACATGTTTGGAGCCATTGATTTGATGATTCTGATAGCCTGATTACTAGAGCTAAAATAATATATTTAGTTTTAATTACATTATTACAAAAAAAAAAAAACCTCCTAATACCAAGTGTTTCTGAATTCTCCCTCAACTTTATCTTTCATTTAAATCATGGGTGTCAAACTCACGATGTCACGTTGCTGTCATGTGATGTATTGTGACGTTATTACCCTTCGCGAAGCTAGTGTGGGCGTGGCCTGCGTGTGATGCATCTGGCCCGCAGGCCACCAGTTTGACACCCCTAATCCAAATTTAGGTAATGCCCAAAGTCTCTGCTAGAATGACTTACAAAGTATTATGTAAAATGCATTTGTCCTATAGATTTTAATAATTTCATTGAATGACCATTTATTTTTGTTTTATTTTATTATATGTATTAGCATCCAGATGACTCTGGGTCACTTACAAAATCATAATTTCTGATATTCCAAAAGAAAAGGAAAATACTTCCTTTCCCTGGATATAACTTCTGATTTTGTAGACTTTGTCTCTTTTCATGACAGTCTAAAATCAAATTCACAAATACACTAGTTCTCACCTACAGGGAAGTCACCAGGTTTAAATTTTTGATCATTTTTGGTATGCTTTTCTGCAACTTACTAAGGTAGACTGTATAATTTCTAATGAAGAAATTAGACGTGCTTACTGATTTATCAAAAGAGATAACTATAGATAACACTAGGCAATATTGCTTACTTTACTTCCCTTCCAAATACTCTTAGAATATTTTGTCTTTTTCATTATTTTTTTAACTATGTGAAACTAAATGGTAACTAACTACCTGATAGTTATCTTTAAATCAAGTTCCCCATTCACCCAGTATGGAGGCAGCTAACTAGATTTTTTTTCTGTCCTGAATAATCTGATGACATCTGGAACCCTATTTACGAACAGAAATAGCACTGTAAATCCTTGGAGTTGGGCATTGCTCATTGCCATGTCTGTGAGAATTCTCATACTCATGTTCTCAGCCATAGCCTCTTAAGCCATAATTAGACCTCTTATGCTATGATTGCTAAGTTTTCTAAAGAGTTTTATTTTAAAAAATAAAATCTTGTCAAGCTTGCAATTATCCCCAGTTAGTTTAATTTTGCGTAGTAATGAATTATACCTAATTGTATGAGTGAATGAAATCAAGCATAATAGATCTCTTTCCCCATAGTGCTATCTGTTACAAAGATTGAACATTTTCTGGCCCAGTTTTGAGAATTTGCAAATAGTAGTATTGTATTAGTTATAGCCCATAGGATTTAAATACGAGCTTTGAAATCGCCTTAGGGAATTGTTACATTTTTGATACATTGTTGAAGTTTCAAGTATTGGGAATCTAAAAATACCATTTTAAAACATCTTCCTTTTGCTGTAATTGAGAATTTTCTCTTGAGAGCTTTAATATTTTAACAGAAGACAAAGTGACATAATGCATTAATTATGCAGGTTACAAATTTACTAGTTCTTGCCTAGTTGAGCAATTGTCTATTCTTCTGTTATAACTAGAGTTGCAATAAGCGCTATGAAAATACAAGAAAATCTTTGATACTAGCACAATTGAAATGTTAGTTGGAAATGCTTGGAAGTATGCTTATTTCTTCATGAGCACATCTATAAATCATTGTTTCTTTTTTAAATGCCTCTTTGATTTTCCTCCCTCCTTTTTTGTAAAGATATTTGGGCGATAGGGTGTATATTTGCAGAGCTGCTAACATCAGAGCCAATATTCCACTGCCGACAAGAGGATATAAAAACTAGTAATCCGTATCATCATGATCAGCTGGACAGAATATTCAATGTAATGGGATTTCCTGCAGGTACATATTCTGTTATTGTTGATACATGTAAATTACACCTATTTTTTAGTTTTCAAATGGTTAAAGCAATATCACTATGAATATTTTAATATATTGCAAATGGTAGATATGAAACAAAAAGCAATACTAAAGTAAATATATTATTGCTATTATATGTGCAACAAAATGAAATCACAGCTCCCCATTGTTTACTGGTGTTGACCTTCATTTGCATCTAATTATTCCAAACAAATTGGGATGTCCTGATGTATTGGCATAGTATATATGCAGATCCAAACAGTGTGGCTTTTTGTAATTAATTGACAGAAATTTTGTCATTGCTCAGGTTTAAGTGTATATGCCACCCAACTCCCGGGAACTAATATCACATTAGTTCCCCAATTCATCATGATGTAGTTCATTTGTCATCAGCAGTTGAGGAAAGGTCTTGATTGCATTTCACCATGTTACGACCTTTCTTGCCTCAGCTGTTAAGTGGATCACTGCAGTTGATAAGTATGAGAAAAATATCCCAGTTATATTTTCTACATATCAAAGAAATGGTCAAGGAGACTATGGCCAACAGAAAACATCTATTTTATTACACTTGCGCAAGTGGATTCCCATCCAAATGAGAATAACTACAAGATACATAGACGCACCTTAAATACACAAAATGACATATCATATGTGTCATAACCTGGATACAAAAATACAGTTGTGTGCACAAAATACAATATGAAAAGTACATGGAAATTCACCAAATGTTCCAAAAACATACGTGTTCAGAAGCCCCATAGATATCAACCACTCTGCCAATTCTTGTCTGAGCAAAAGCACGATAAAGAAGTTTATTACCTCCAGTCAAATAAGCAATTCCCACACCCAATGTTCCATAAGCTAAGCTAACACTGGTCTTCAAAAAGCTTGCTTCTCACAATAAGTTAGTAACCCGGTTGTTAAGTGAAGCTGGATTCCACATTGACTTTGCTTGTCTATGATTGCAAAAGGTGATCACATGACCTTGGGACACAGCAACAGTCATAAATATGAACCAGTTGCCAAGCATCTGAATTTTGATCACATGATCATGGGGACGCTGCAAAGGTCGTAACTGAAAAATGGCCAAGTCATATTTTCAGTGCCATTGTAACTTTGAATGGTCATTAAATGAACTGTTTAGGTCGAGGACTACCTGTATATTGTTTATTTACTGTAAAGTATTTAGTGTTTTTTTTAATAAGGCAAAGTATGCAATGTAAATAAGTAACAAAAGAAGATTCATGCCCTTGTGTTAATAAAAACTATGAGAAGAGGATGTTCACCAAGGGTGAAAACTAAGAAAGCAAAGCTTATGCATTTGAAGAAGAGAGAGAAGATGGCACTTTTCAGTGGTTAAGTGATGATATCCTAGCTCTGTATTAAGAAAGATGAAATTATACTATTCACTTCATAGATAAAGATTGGGAAGATATTAAAAAGATGCCTGAACATTCAACTTTAATGAAAGATTTCAGAAGAAATACGTAAGTTTTGTGAAGAAATGTTGACAATGCTACAACTTCATGAATTTGTATAATAATTAAATTGTTTTTTTGGCAAACTTTATTTCTACTCTGTGATGATTGGCTTTCCCCTTGATACCACAACAAAGATGGTTTATGTTCTTGTTGAAAAACCCAAAAATTGGAGATAAATGTGTACTTTGGAAACAGTAGTATTGAGATCTGTATAGTTTCTATAGAAGCCCAGTGCAAAGTAAGCAGAATAGCAGTCAAGAAGGTAGGAAGGATAGGCTGGGAAATTCTGGGTGTTGAAGTCAACCCATCTTAAAGTTGTCAATGTTGAGAAACACTGATCTGTATATTAAGGCTGATCAAAAGATCAGAAGGGAGCTTACCCCACAAATCAGAGTATAACATCTGCTTAGCCAACTATCTGTATAACTTTGAAACTATTTTGATTTAATAAGACATTAATTGTTGCATACAAAAGTATAATTTTTTACCTTGCAGATATAAAATGTAAAGATTTGGCTTTGATAAGTTTTAGAAACTATTATCAAATGCCTCACTTCCAGAAATGGAAAAGTATTAAATAACTGCTAACAACTTTTCATTTTTGGTTTTGTGTGTGTGTGTGTGATATGGGAAGCCATTTCCATGTGGCACATATAAAGGAATGTGCATCCTCAGGCTTCTTCCACAGAGTTCTGGAATCATTTTGAAATACAGATAAACTGCTCATAGCAATTAAACTGAATGAGGCCAGCTCTACTACCTTCTATAACACCCCCTTATACAAATGTTATCTTCAGTTTAATGTCAGGATTATTATGAACCAGTATTTTCTTTCAGATATACCAACTGCAGCCTTATCAAATATATGGAAAAACATAAAGTTAAGCCGGATAGTAAAGCATTCCATTTGGTAAGTTCATAACAGATCACTCAGGAATGAACTCCGACATAATTTCCAAAAAGAATCATATGAGATGTTTAAAGTGCTTTTCATTGCATCCGCAGAAGAGCATTTATGATAGAGTTAAATGCATTTGCTTTCAACTTCAAAGTGATGGAAACCTTAGAAAAGTAATCAGAAGTGCCCCTGATATGAGTTTCATAAATATACTTATTTGCAGGTATTGGTTATTAAGCATGAGATTATGCAAAAAAAGAGCAGTGAAAATGAAATCTTCAGATGTAAATTTTGAGCAACTGTATCTTTGTTCATTTGTACCTTATAACAAGCAATCAGTTTTGCCTAGGTCCAAATTTTATCTGTAAACAACTGGAGACAAGCTTTTCTCCTCAGAACATTGGTTCTGTTTACCTTCAGATGGGGAATGAAAAATTCCATCTTATTGGTTGATTTACCATGGCTGTCCTGGGTTTCAGGCAGATCTTGGGGACTGGACTTAGGATCTTCTGTATGCAAGGTATATAGGATGACAGCGATGGCTTGTTGATTCTGAAGATGCATATATTCACAGAATGGTGGAATATTTTCTGGGTTTGACAACAGTGAAGATCTTCTGTTTTAATTGTACTTAGCTACAGAAATTGCTTACTATGGACCCAATAAAGAGAATTACCTCAGAACAGGCTATGCAGGATCCTTATTTCTTAGAAGATCCACTTCCAACATCTGAGTAAGTCATACAGAATTCATATTTCTTTAATGCTTCCTAGATATTTTAAACTAGGAAGGATATTAAAATGCTTAAAATTTTTAGGAGAAGATTAGGGAGCGGAGCTGGATTCCTGAGACTAACAGTGAATGATATTTCAATCTTGACAAACAAATGTTTTTATGCCATTTGCTATTTTTAAAAAAATGTCTTATTAATCTTGTTTTATGAGCCCCTGATTGTGTTAGTTTGTAGCAGTAATCCTTTATTTGTTGACAAGTTGATTATAACATTATTTATAGTCAACAGCCAAGTGCCTGCTAGACCTTCCACTTTCAACATCAAATATTACTTAATTGCTATATCTTTTCTTTATAAATTCAGCAATATAAATTGCAATTTAGTAGAAATAGATTAATTGAAGCCAAATGAATAATTCTTAACGTTCATTAGCTCAGGTTTTCCGGAATCTTCTAGTCGGGGTATTATAGATCTTTGATTTTTCAGCACAGAAGTGTTATTGTTTATTTACTGTACAGTCTTGTCCCACTTCAGTGGTGGACCAGCCCCAGAAAATAGATTTTTTTCTCTCTAATCTCTAAAAGCTGCATCTATATGGAGCCCTGTACTTTAAAGAATAAGGATTATTAGGCTTATATGTTGCTTTTCATTCAAGACTGTAAGGATGTAAAATTGACATATGATCTTTGTATCCTGAGAAAAACTGGTTCTGAATAGTGATATAAACAATAGCAATGAAATGAAAGGTTAAGAATTATTTTTATAAAGTTATAAACAATTTTGTAGTGTTTGACTTCATTGGGACTGAAATTAAATGCTGAAAAAACACAGCTGTTTATACTTGATTTAGGTGAAAAGAATATATTGACAGGGTAAAAAAAATCATGTTTTATATCTTAGTATTACGTGGAAATGCAAGATTCCTGTACAATACCAAGTAAAAATAAAATTTCTGTTGAAGCAGCTTTTATATATATCTGTCAGCAGGAGCTAAGGTCTTGCGCAGATTATAACTTTCATAGATAGGCAAACATCTCAAGTCAATTGTAAGTTATTTTAGTCACCCCAACAGAATAGCTTGATATATGTGGGATTTTTGACGTTTTTTTTAACTTCCCTTTTAACCAATAAAATCCCAGGGAAGAGTTTTCATTGCACTCCATCCAAATGCTGATAGTTTCATTTTGGGAACTAAAGGCAACCAAACAAGAATTATAAACAATGACTTCTGCTATAAGAACATTAAGCAATAATAAATTTGATTCACACAGCCTTCTGCAATCTTAATTTGACAACTTCCTGTCTTTACTCACTCAAGTGCCAAGAGTAGTGTTCTTCCTTAGCATCTTAATAGAAAAGATGAAAGCATTAATAAGTTATGAAGGCAAGGTATTCATGTTATCAAAATTCTTAGATTCATTAACGATAAATTGTTCCAGAAAAACATTTGAGGAAAAAATAATTATTGAGATCTTTCCAAATGGCATGCCATTTAATAAGCTAAGAGGGCTGCTTCTATAGTCTTTGGTAAGAACATGCCTACTCAGTATGTAATGCGATTTTAGTAATCCACGAGAGAGATTACAAGAAAATTAATGGGATTCAAGACATTATTTTGTCTAATGTTGAGATTTGGATTTAAGACATCAGCTGTCTGCCAGAACTAGGAAAATCTACTCCAGACAACTAGGGAGTCTTCATAGATTTCTGAATCTTCTGGTAATTTTCCAATGTGTATGGTTGAGACTTTGGCCTGGAGTCCATCAACATAATCATTCTAATCTGGTAAAAGTTATATTGTATTCGGGCTGGGCTTGTCCACTCCCTAAATGGCTTCCATAAGGATAGCAGGTTATTTCATTGCTTCCATTATATCTATAAATAGAAGCATTTTGTATCGTCCTGAGATTATTTTTTAAATGAATGTATTCATTTTATATCACCATCCATCACATATAGTACGTGATTTTGTGCAGCAATATACCTATATTTTGGCTAGCTGGTTGGTATGTTGACATCTACCAACTATTTGTAATAAGTTTGAGTTGAAAAATCTACTCTATGCTGACTTAGACACGTGTTTGCAGATAAAGTATCTCATGGTAACTCAAAAGATTAGTCAGATTGATCCTAGTTATATATACTCTAGGGATATCACATCAGCAATTCATTGTATCAAACAGACTATGGGATAAAGTATCCTGTTGTGCAACATTTGGAATTAATTATATTTTTTGATTCCCTAAATATTTGAATAGCTGATATTTTAGTAAATACAGAGCAGCTTTTTCAAAAGCCAGATTTAAATATGTTGCCATCAAATATACTATATAGTAATTTTTTTAAAAAAATATCCCATCTCTCAAATGTTCTGTCCCTATAATGGTACTGATCCTGAAATGGTGGATCATATTGCTGAATATCTGAATAATTGCTGAATAATACAATATCATGAATATTGTAAGAGTCTTTGTCAGGACGTTATCTATTTTAAATCTAAGAGATGTTTCAGAATGTGCAAATGTAATTCGATTGCAGGTGAAAGTCCTAAAATTATAGTGGTAAGAGCCAGATATTTAAGTATGGCTGTAAAAACAATTCTTTTGGTAACAAATCAGTAAACTGGCATTTTAAGTCTCTTATATACTATCTGTATTTATTAACGTATTTTTCGGAGTATAAGACACTCCAATGCACCTAGCTTTTGGGGAGGAAAACAAGGGGAAAAAATCTGCTTCTGCCTCCCAGCAATTTGCCTCCTTACAGCAAACAGCAAAGACAATATACACTGTTTGTAGTGTTACATTTCAAACTATACTTATACAGATGCTGTTAAAATTGATGTGGCTTTCTGGAAGTATACATTATTCTCTGCTGTTTAAAAGAAGATACAATAGCACTGGGCCTCTTCAGATCAAGCATTTATTTTAAAAAGCTTCTTCACTTTGTTAAGTTGTCTAGAACAATAATAAAGTAGTCTTTAAAAAATAAGTCTAATAATTTGAACATTGTGTAGGCATTTATTGTTATTGACTTACCTCCTTGCAGCAAACAGCCTGTTTCAGTTTAGCCTGATTAGAAGAAAAAAAAATCTGCCTCTGCCTCCCAGCAATTTGCCCCTTGCAGCAAATAGCAAACAGCCTGTTTCACTTTCAATTTCAATTTCAGCATGGGCCTCCCTATAATCAGCTGTTTCAGGTTGCAGGCATTGCCATAGCCCACTGATGGCGAACCTTTTTTCCCTCAGCTGCCAAAAGCGCACCTGTGTGCTTACCTGAACTAAATGCCCTCTGGAGGCCAGAAACGGCCCGTTTCCCGACTTCTGCTGGGCCCAGTAGGTCCGTATGTCACCCTCCCCAGGCTCCAGACACTTTCCTGAAGCCTGGGGAGGGCAGAAACAGCCTCCCTACGCCCTCCAGAAGGTCGAATCAGCTGCACGCGCTGGAGCTCACATAGGATAACGCCTTGCGTGCCCTCAGATATGGCTCCGCGTGCCACTTGTGGCACGTGTGCCATAGGTTCGCTATCACAGCCATAGCTTATTGCCACCTCCACAAGCCCCATTTTTGCATTTGCTGCAAGGAGGTAAATTGCTGGGAGGCAGAGGCCAGAAAATGGGGGCCAGTGGGTGGACGGGGCTACATTCGGTGTATAAGACGCACCCAAATTTTCAGCCTCTCTTAGCAGACAAAAAGGTGCATATTATATTCCGAAAAATATGGTAAATATTTTATTAGTTACACTATTTTATTCAATGTTAAGTTTAGATTATGTTTCTAATTTGTTTAGGCTGTAAATAACATTTATTGACATAGAGGATCATGGTATTTGTCCTGGTTCAGGGCTTGTATGTCTTGAAAGTGTGGATATTTTGTGTGAGATTTTGAAGAGGACCATGGAAGACATTCTTAGAATACAGTAGTTTCAGTCTGATTTGAAATGTGATTTTGGGACTGAATTGATTTTAATCTTTTTTGGGGGGGATCATTTTTATTGAGAGAGTGACAGACAGTGTAACTCTTTTATTCTTCTTTGCTCTTGTAAAAGATTTTAATAAGGAGATGCAAAACTTTGAATTCAGAGAAAAAGGTGTCCTCTACAGCAGCAATGGGATTCACTTACCTTCCCTACAGGTTCACAAATGCGAGCACGAGCACTTCGTACACAAGCGCTACCTCTGTGCATTACGTAAGGGTGTGTGGGCGGAGCCTCCCACAGCCACTGCTACCGGTTCGCCCAGACCAGAGAGAACCTGCTGAATATCACCTTTCCTCTAGAGTTATATCCACACCCTCCAGACTTGAAGCAGAGGAACCGTTTAAGGCGCTTCCGGTTTGAAGGGATTAGCCAGGGATCATCACCGTTGCCTGGGGGACACCCATGGGGCCTCTTTTCATATCCACCTTAACAAGCTGGATTAAATGACAGGAGCTCACCCTTCCATACAGCAGCCCTTAGGTGTCGAACATGTGCCTGCTAACCTCCGACCCCAAAGCTCTCATTAAACACTTAATGATCACACACAATCCCTAAAATCAAGTTGCAAAGAACTGAGGAAGCGGGACTTAGTTCGTAGTGAAAAATGTTTTATTACCACTTTTAATCATGGGGTGAAACTTGTTATTAAGATAAAAGTTACAAATTATAGGGAAAAAAAGGAATACAGATTGACCTCGCTTAGTGACCCCAATTTGACTTATCAAATAATCCATTGCTAAGCACCACAAATTATGTAGCCACTTGGGACTTACAATATCACTTCCCACACAATCGTTAAGTCAGTCGCCACGGTCTTAAAAGAGAAATATCGCATGACAGTGACTTCTGATTTTCATTCCACATTCTCCCATCCATTGCTTGTCCCAAACCAGTTGTGAAGCCTGTGATCAAGTGACTGGGTGTTGCTACAATATAAATACATGCCAGCTGCAAAGTGCTCAGATGGTAATCACATAACTGTGGGACTCTGGTCATAAATATGAGGATTGGTTACGAAGCTGGTTTTTTGTTGTTGTTGTTTTTTACACCATCGTAATCTTGAACAGTCACTAAATGAGAGAGTCAGTATGTGAGGACTACCTGTACTTACTTGTAGTTATCCTCCTTCATACATTTCTTCATTAACATATTTAAAAATGGGCTTTTGCAGTGTGTTTGCAGGCTGTCAGATCCCATATCCAAAACGAGAATTTTTAACTGAAGAGGAGCCTGATGACAAAGGAGACAAAGTAAGTATCACATCAAGGGGTATAACAAAACAAGTACATTTAGACTACCACCCCCCACCCACATCTTGTACAGTTTATAATTGTCTGTGATTTGGAGAATTAGATTGGTATTAATAATTCTGCTTAAAATCGTTCAGTATATGAAGGCCACATAATAAGAATGTGAAGGTGTATTTTTCTATCTACATTTAGTGGAATTACTTGTATTGAACTGTTCCTTGTCAGAATATGAGAATTAAATATCACTTGTGGGAACAAAAGGAATATTTGATGATATGGGAATATTGTTACATTTATCAGTTATTTCCAGTACTAAACGCGATAGTGAGAAATTTAAGAATGTCTACCAAGTATAGAAAAGTTTAATGTCAGTGATTGACAACTCACGTAATTTGTAGAGTTACAAACGTAACTCTTTAGATGTTGCGGGGGAGGAGGCGCCTAGTTTGGATGTGATTTGAAATGCTGGTATTTGCAGAGTTGCATACTTCACAATGTTGTATAAAATCTATGTGAAAACAAACTTCACTATTACAAGAACAAAGGACAATAGTAAAATGAAACCTTTAAAGTGTGGCAGAAATAGTTGGAACAACCCTCTACATTTTGTAATCTAAGTTTGTACTGTAATTATCTTTTACTGTGTGATCGTTTGAAAATGTGACTAGCTTGATGATAAGATGTGGCAAGAATCTTAAACATCTAAAAATCTAGAAAACAATTGGTTTTTATAAAGCTGCAAATAACATGGAGTCCCAGCAATGTGCGATTTTACAAGATTCAGGCCTTTGCTACACAATAGAAGACCTTAGATATAATACATTGCACTCAGATTATCTCCTGGAGCTAAAGCTAAAGCTGTAAATCTAAAATGCTTACTTATATAAGGCCCTCATTTAACAACCGTACTTGGGACCAGAATTTTGATGGTAAGTTGATGCAGTTATTAAGCAAGTCACATGTGACCTGACTCAATTTTACAATTTTTTTTAATGACAGTGGTAAGGCAAATTGCTATGGTCTTTTAACAAAACACATGGTTGTTAAACAAATCCATTCCCTCAAATGGGAAGGTTTTTCTGGAAACTGGCAGAAACATCACAAATCACGGTCACATGACCATGAGATGCCGCAACCAGTCATATTTGCAAGCCAGTTGCCAAGCACCTGAAATACAATCATATGACCGGGGTGTGGGGGTTGTAACTTTGAGAATAAATCATAAGTAACTTTTTAAGCCCATTGTAACTTCAAATGGTTGCTAAACAATCATACTTTGATTGTTACGGGAGGACTACCTATACACATAATCTCAATTTAGTTCCAAGTAAACATTTTTACCGGGACACGGTGGTTCAGTGGCTAAGACGCTGAGCTTGTCACTCAGAAAGGTCAGCAGTTCGAATCCCTAGCACCACGTAACAGAGTGAGCTCCCGTTACTTGTCCCAGCTTCTGCCAACCCAGCAGTTTAAAAGCATGTAAAAATGCAAGTAGAAAAATAGGGACCACCTTTCTTTGGTGGGAAGGTAACAGCGTTTTGTGTGCCTTCGGCGTTTAGTCATACTGGCCACATGACTACGGAGACGTCTTCGGATAGTGCTGGCTCTTCGGCTTCGAAACAGAAATGAGCACCATCCCCTAGAGCCGGGAATGACTAGCACATATGTGAGCTCCCGTTACTTGTCCCAGCTTCTGCCAACCCAGCAGTTTGAAAGCATGTAAAAATGCAAGTAGAAAAATAGGGACCACCTTTCTTTAGTGGGAAGGTAACAGCATTTTGTGCACCTTCGGCGTTTAGTCATGCTGGCCACATGACCACGGAGACGTCTTCAGATAGTGCCGGCTTCGAAACAGAGATGAGCACCACCCCCTAGAGCCGGGAATGCTAGCACATATGTGCGAGGGGAACCTTTACCTAGGTTGGTTGTCTTTGCTTTAGATCTGTGCAGTTACTGATATTTAATTAGTATCATCTTGGTGTCTCATTGATCTTAGAGATAATTTCATATTTCCAGGCCTTTGAACTGCTTCTGAGTTGTATTTTTCTTTTTTCTTTGACCACTTGAGAAGAACCAGCAGCAGCAGCAGGGCAATAACCACACAAATGGAACTGGCCATCCAGGGAATCAAGACAACAGTCATACACAAGGGCCTCCTTTGAAAAAAGTGAGAGTAGTTCCTCCTACCACTACCTCAGGTGGACTTATTATGACCTCAGATTATCAGGTATCCCTTTTTTCCCTCTCTTTCCTTGTCTTTGTTGTATTACTCTGCAAAATATTTATTTTGGCACAGATTTCATGTAAATCATTGTTCTGTTTGAATCCACTTTTATTACCGTGTTTCCCCGAAAATAAGACAGGGTCTTATTTTCCTTTGAACCCTGAAACAAGCGCAAGAAACAAGTTATCTTATACATTTTTGGCTGCCAATCATGAAAAATAACCTGGAATTTAATCTATCACGAACCATTTTATGGAAATCTCTTCTTTTTATGCAATAGCAATGTACACCCTTCCGTACCTGTTGGCTATGCTGCACACATGAAAGAAACCAACAAAAACATGGAACTGTTGTTGAAGCATATCCGCTACACCAAGTACAACTGGAATGAAAAGGCTCTTTTGCTTGGATTGCAGCTCAGCTACTATACCAAGTTACATATGCAAATGGGACAGTTGTGCAAGGAGTCATGTTACATTAAAAAGAAATGGCCACTCTGCAAGAATATGTTTTGCAAACATTTTGTAAAAGCAATGAAGAAGGAAAGTGAATGCTTTGTTATTTTGAGACAGATGTTTCCAAGAATAACTGATGCCAAGAGTAAGGAAGGCTTTTTTGTTGGTCCACAGATCAGATACATCATCAGTGACAATAGTTTGAAAATCTGTTAGTGGGGCCAGAAGAAAAATCACCTAGAAAGCATTCAAGGAGGAAAATCAGGAGATTCGGTCAATTCAAATGAATATAAAGATTTACTGCAAGCTTAAGCTCTCTACAAGGATTTGACCAACTGGTGGTCAAGGGAAATGAGCAGGAGATAAGAGAGGCATTCAAGGTGGTCTTAGATCTCTTGTGGGCATGCAGGGATTTGTGGTTTATGTTGCATTTGACTTCATCCTGGTCATCTCCCACATGGCGCTTATAATTTTCTTAGCAACCACAGATCACTAAACTATATTCAGCTGATTAACAAACTTTTATGGATATAAGACAATGAAATGCAAGCTGTCACTAAAGATTCATTTTCTCCATTCACGCTTGAACATTTCCCCAAAAAATCTAGGTGCAGTCAGTGACAACATGATTAAAAATTTTACCAGGACGGTGAAAAAACAGCATCATAGCAACTGGAATCCATCAGTGCTGAGTGACTATTGTTGTACAAGACAGTGAGATGCATCAGACACTGAGCACAAACAAAAAACAGTAGCAAAACACTTCTAGCCCTGTCGAATTCATGCAGCGTGTCAGAAGCATGTGATTAAATACGTTACAGTCATTAAAAGTTAAATTTCGTATTTCTCAAGATACCCACTTGATACAGTCATTCTGAAATCATGTGTTCAGCTTGAAAGTGTCTATCATAATCACCAAATGCTTTTCAGGAAGCAAAGCTTTTGGGGGAAAAAAATATCTAGTGTATTATTCAGTAAAATCAGGTTACATATTCAGATGCTAGAATCTTTTGACAATTTAGGAGATTGATTTATTAATGTAGTAGACAGATTAGAACATGACTCTTTTTCCTTTTGTTCACTCTATTTTTATCTAGCATATCCTTGGTTTGGTCTCTGTTCAATAGAAATTATTTGCAGAAGGCACACAAGAGAAGGGGAAGACTCACATCTTTTCACAAGTCATTTGCTTTCTTCTGAAAAGAATGTGCCGTTTTGTGGCAGGCTGCTCTATTCTGAGTAAAGGACAGGGCTATGATGCAATCTGGCATTTAATGGATATTTCTGTTTCAGACTGTCACGCATCTGCCTACCTTATGTCAAAAGAAAAATGTTGAAATCAATGAAAGTACATAAAAAGAGTCAGAAGGTGTTGAATAAAAAAAAAATACAAGATGAGCTCTGAGATCAAACAAAATATTAGTGAGCAGCATTTTATCCGTGACAATATTCCTCTATAAATATTGTTTCTGTAAAAAAAAATCTTATACAACTACTTTTCAATAGAAGAAACGTGCCTGTAAGTCCTATGTGACAAATATGGCTGTTGAATGTACTAAAGCAGATTTTGTCCAGTGTGTATTTTCCCCCCCTATCATAAGGTTAACCAGCTTTAACTCTTATTTTTAAATTATTAAAATCATTCATGGAGTATAACTTCATAGTTTTAATAAGGAGAAAGTGAATATATTTCTTTACATGTCTGCCATTCTAGGTAGGCTTCCTAGGAGACATGTTGAATAATTTATTGTTTCAAATAATCAAATTTCAGAATCTCTTTCTAATCTAGCATTCACTTTCCTGGGTATTTTGAAAATATTGCCAATTAGTATAGCATCGATAGAGAGGGGTGTTTGTGTGTGTATGAGTGTATAAAGTTGTAGTTATGTATTGATAGCTACAGATGCAAATATCCTACAGCCATTAGAAATGAAAATGAGATCAATTGCCAGTGAAGATACCGAAGTATTGGACATCTTTTGTTTTTCATCAGTCAACTATCAGCAGGAACCAGCAGACAAGAAATGCCCTGCAAATTAGCCCCTGATAGAGTAGCATTAAAGGCTCTGGAAGACATAATCAGATGCCCCAGTGACCTGCAAAGATCAAAATCATTCAGGCAATCGTTTTTCCTGTGATATTGTATGGAAGTGAAAGTAGGGCTTTTAAAGAAGCAGGATAGAAAGATTATTGATGCGTTTGAACTTTGCCATTGGAGCAGGCAATTCACTTTCTCAAGGGGCCACATGAGGAAACGGGGTTGTTGTGGAGGGCCGAACTAGTAGCCTCCTGGCTGCGTTCTGTCCCATTTGCCCGCAAGGCCACACTTCATCTGAAGTGGCAGTGGGTGAACGAGCCCAGATAGCAATAGCACTTAGACTTATATACCGCTTCACAGTGCTTTACAGCCCTCTCTAAGCGGTTTACAGAGTCAGCATGTTGCCCCCAACAATCTGGATCCTCATTTTACCCAACCTCGGAAGGTTGGAAGATTGAGTCAACCTTGATCCCCTGTCTCAGGCAGCTCCAGGTGTGGGGCGAGCATTGCACAGGTACAGAAAAGCACTTTCCTTGCCCACTCATTGCCCCCATCCAACTGAAGGAGTGCATGGCAACTGTGCAGAGCCAGACTTTACTCGGCTTCTTCTCCTGCCCCCTGTGGTTCACTTATTTAGTTTAATTTCTAATTTCCAATTGATCTCACACAGGCCAGACAGTGACAACCAAAGAGCCGGATGTGGCCCAGGGGCTGTAAAGTCCCTAGGTCTGCTTATGATAAACCTGGATAGCCAAGAGAACAAATGGATCATCAAACAAACCAAGCCACTGGAGGTACAAATGACCCAAGCTCAAATTATGCTACTTCGGACATACTATGTAATGAGCTAGTTCTCTAGAGAAGTCTGTAACGCCAGGGAAGGTTGAAAGAAAGAAAGAAAGAAAGGGCAGCCGGTGGCAAGGAGGATGAACTCAGTTACACTGGCAATAGTACACCTTTGGAAACCTGAGGACCAAGATGAGAACAGATGATCCTAGAGCAGATCCTGCTTTGTGGTGTCACCTTTCAAGTCGACATCTGAATGTTCAAAGTTATGACTACACTTTTAAAATGCAAACAAGATCAAGGAAATATTTGATATCCAAGTAATCAGGAAGACTGTGTGAAGGCATTGACTTAAGTCTTAAAACCTCTTCTGTTGAGAAAGTAGAATTCCATTTGCAGGATTGGGTTTTACCATCTTCCCACTGAAATCTTTTGCACCAAACACAGAAAAGCACTTTCTCAGGAATATTGGAGTAAATAGTGATAAGTGCTGAAGATTATGCAAGTAGATGAGCAAGTTAAAATCCCAGCTGTCGCTAGAGTAAAATATGAATGCCATAGGTAAATAGCTTTTTGTATCAAAGAGGATTGACCTTTTCCTATTCAGCTGTTAAATATAATCAAGTTGAAGATCTCAGCCTGCTGTCTTAAAACACTTACAATGATTACAATGATATTGGGTAAATTTTGAAAGTATTACTTTATCTGCTCTATGTGTGAAAAGATGAAGACAAATTAATAATTTCTTAAATTTATATGCCATCCAATTCCCTTGTCAGTTCTCAAGGTTTTTTTTTATATTCAAATACATTTTTATGCTCCCATATGGTAAATATATGATTTTAAGTAGGACACATTCTGCCACACCCAGCATATGCTCCAAAGCAGGAAAGTATATTTGAAGTAGTTTCATTACATGGACAAAATATTTCTGAAATGTTGTTACCCATTTGTTATCAAGTCTGCTTAAAGAGGATAGGCAAACAATCGTGGTTTTTTTTTAAATCAATGTGAAAATGAACATTGTGTTGGTATATATCAGGGGTGTCCAAACTTGGCAACTTTAAGACTTGTGGACTTCAACTCCCAGAATTCCCCAGCCAGCAGGCTGGGGAATTCTGGGAGTTGAAGTCCACAAGTCTTAAAGTTGCCAAGTTTGGACACCCCTGGTATATATGAACACCAGTTAGAGGACATGTAGTTGTGGGGGTTAATCTTCAGCATTCGTGTTGTTCTGAATATTTGGAGGAATGCATATTTTGTGAATAATAGTAAATATACCCACGTTTCCCTGAAAATAAGATCTTTTTTTAAACACCAAAAAAGGCACCAGGCCTTATTTTTAGAAGGGGGGGGGATGTCACCTGTCTCACCTGACTTGCGTGCATTGCCCATGGCCTCCTTTTAGCTGTCAAAGGCCTTCAGGAACTTCTTTGACCGGCAAGGCTTTCTTGAAGGCTTCTGCAGCCGATAACACAGCTGCAGATCGATCCGGAGCTCTGTTATCGGCTACAAATGCCTTCAGGAAAGCTTTGCTGGCTGCAGAAGAAATGAGCCGAGGTGTGCCAGGCTGCAACTGTCCGAAGGTAAGTAGGGAAGCTCCATCCTTCCCCCATCCCCACCCTAGCTTAATTTTTACCCGTGGTCCCAAGAGTGGGGAGGGTCTTAATTAGGGCTTATTTTAAGGGTGGGGCTTAGATTGGGTGCACGTGTAAAAAAGCTTGGACTTACTTTCCAAGTAGGTCGTATTTTCGGGGAAACACGGTATGTGTCCCAAGATAACGTTGCAGAATCCAATCTGAGTCGGTCACTGGGATAAAAGGTTAAGCCAACTCGGATTGGATCAAGCACGTTTTGTTACCTCTTAACATGAACTGCACTTTGTATACAACATCAACTGTGTTGTAATTCTTTTTCAGCGTTCCAACCCCCATGCTGCCTATCCTAACCCTGGACCAAGCACATCACAGCCCCAGAATAGCATGGGATATTCAACTACCTCCCAGCAGCCTCCACAGTACTCTCATCAGACACACCGGTACTGAGCTGCATCTGAATATAAAGTCAATGCACTGTTGCTAAGACTGCAGGACTGGCCGTGCTGCTGTCTGCCTGGAACCTGGCTTTGGGCTGCAAGAATGTACTAGAACTGTCAAAATGTCTGATAGCCGCGTTCTGCTACTTTTCACAGGCTGGGAGTAGTCCCTCCCACAGATTGTACCTGTTGATGGAATGAGACTTGAAAAGAAAGTACTAGCACAGTTTGTGTTGTGGATATGCTACTTCCATAGTTTACTTGACATGATTCAGACTGACCAATGCATTGTTTTCAGTGACAGTCTGTAGCAGTTGAAGCTGTGAAATGTGCTAGGGGCAAGCATTTTTGTTGTTGTGAATTCTATTGATGTTGACAACATTATCTGACCAATAATACACACACACACACACACACACACACACACACACAAATCTCTTAACTGGTATTTGAAGTATACAGTATGTGTTAATGAGATGAAAACAAACTATCTATGGCTTCGATTGAGAGAATTTTTGATATACATTGATTTTTAGTGACTTTTTTCTGGGTTGATCCATTTTCCACATTGAGCAATGTTTTATGACCAACAAATTTGCTGCAGAGATTTTTTTAAAGACATAATAATAATTAAAAAAAAAACATACGCATTTTTTCCAGCAGATTTACAAGCTTCCCAAAGATTAATTTTCAACATAAGCTTATTTTGTTCTCAGATCTATGACTTGACTGGTATTAAAGCTGCTATTTGATAGTAATGAGTGTGTTATTAAGATAAAGCTGTTTGGTTCAGCAAACTATACTGATTGTCATAGGCAACGTTTCCCTCCCCCTCCCCCCCCCCCCTTTCTTGGTGTTAACTGATTTGTGAGCATGCTTTGGAAGTTTAAAAAAAAAGCATGAGTGATGTTCCCCTGCAAAACACACAGTGCGGCATTCATCCAGATGTTTGTCATGACTTTTTGAGAGCTGGCTTGATGTAGTGGATTTTAAATTTTCTTAAATATTTTTAAAGATGTTCGCACGTTTGTTTAGGGCACTCTTACCCATCCTGGAACTTTTGCAGACAAATTGGATTTCAGTTCCACATGCTTTCAGCCAGCATGGCTAGATCTGGGGGGAGTTGGTCATATGGAGGCCCCCGGGATGGGAAAGGCTGGTTTGGGTGGGTAGGGGCGGGGGGGGAGGGTGTCGCCCTTCATAAAGGATTACGGTGTTAGGAGAACCTTAGAATTTGAGGAAAAACTATACCATGTACTGTATCAAGCTATTTTACATGAATGATGCAGGTATTCTGAATTTTAAAAGAAATCAACATTGTTAAAAACAAGGTGTTATGTAATAAAAATATTTTTCATAAATCTGTATAGGATTATATCTGTGCTTTATCAGCTGATACCGATTTGTTCTGCATAGGAATTAAAATATAGGTAGTCCTCTTTTAGAGACCAAAAGTGGGACCAGCAGCTCAATCATTAAGTGAAGACCTTGCTAAATGACACCAGTGCTGTGCTTATGATCTTACTTCAGCTTCCCTTTGCTTAACAAACCGGAGAAGGCCACAAATGGCTGCAAAGCTACTTTTTCATCACCATAATGCAAATGGTCGCTAAACGAGGCAGTTCCTAAATGAGGACTACCTGATGAAAACCCTACCTGGCTTCTGCTCCAAAAGCATTCAAAAAGTAATAAATGTTGTGCCCACTCCTAGGCCAGGAGACCCCTGCTCATGATATAACGGTTGCAGGTATGTCTAGTTTAATTGAAAGAAAGACTAGGGGAGACATGATAGCAGTGTTCCAATATCTCAGGGGTTGCTACAAAGAAGAGGGAGTCAAGCTATTCTCCAAGTCACCTGAGGGTAGAACAAGAAGCAATGGATGGAAACTAATCAAGGAGAGAAGCAACTTAGAACTGAGGAGAAATTTCCTGATAGTGAGAACAATTAATCAGTGGAACAGCTTGCCTCCAGAAGTTGTGAATGCCCCAACACTGGAAGTCTTTAAGAAGATGCTGGATAGCCATTTGTCTGATACAGGATCGGGTTTCCTGCCTAGGCAGGGGGTTGGACTAGGAGACCTCCAAGGTCCCTTCCAACTCTGCTATTGTATTGTATTGTATTGTATGATCATTCATACCTCAGTTATTTCATATGGATTACTGCAATGTGCTCTACACAGACCTGCATTTGAAGAGCATTCAGAAATTTCAAATGTAGCTGTACAAACTATTATATGTGCTCCATGATCTGCACATGTTAAATTTCTGCTGCCTTGGCTGCCAATTTGTTCCAGGTTCAGTTCCTGGTGCTGAAACCATACATGGCAACGGGGTCAGGTTACTTGAAGGTTACCACGTCTCCCTAATAACATCTTACCGATTCCAATCAGGTTGGGCAGGAGTAGCCTGTGGCAGGTCCCATCAGCCAGAGTGTATCATGCAGCAGGAACCAGGAAAGGAGCCTTTTCTGCCGTGGCATCTACCCTATGGAATATCATCCCTCCGAGATCAGTTTGGCCTCAACCTGGCTGTCTTTTTGCAGGGCCCTGAAGACATGGCCTTGCCATGCACACACGGACCCAGTGATATGGTAGAGCCAGTGCAGGGCATGTACCGATCATTCCAATGAATGGGATCATGAGCTGTACGTTTCTGTATTTTGTGATGGGTTCTGAATACTTCTACATTGTTTTTTGTTTTTGTTTTTTTGCTTTTAAGTTGTTCTATCTGTTATCTTGTTTTTTATATTTTAAATGCTAGCTGCACAGAATCACAACTATATAAGATGGGTGGCTAAAGAAGTTTAAAAAACAAATATTCTGCTCACCCAATTCAGCCCAGCCAACAATTAGCCACATATATACATGTCCCTTTTTAAAAACCCTAAAAGGTATATTGTAGATACCCCAACCTTTGAGTTTGGTACCATGGGTCATGGAACATACCTGTAAAAGTATAGTATTTGTACTTTTGATATAATGAAAAATCAGCTTCTATAAGGTGTAATGCAGACCAGCTAACAGACAAAGCAATCCAAACTATGACAGAAGCAGGGGTGGGCTGCTGGGGGTTTGCAGGGGTTCAGGAGAACCTCTTGCTAAGATTCTGCAGTTTGGAGAACCCCCAAATCCCAGCCCTGGCTGGCCCACCCCGCCCTGCCCCTTCCAGGAGTCCCCACGTGGCCCGTTTTGGATGCAGGTAAGTACAGGGCGTGCACGGAGCTCGGGGAGGGCAAAAAATGGGAGTTCGGGAAGCTCCAGAGGGCCTCAGAGCCTGGGGAGGTCATTTTTGCTCTCCCGGAGTCTCGAGGAAATCCTCCGGAGCCCGGGAGGGCAAAAATGTCCCACCCCTGTGATGCAGGAGACTGACTAGCCACGCCCACCATGGCCACACCCACCCAGCAACTTGGCAGACAACCCCTTGCTACATTTTTTGGAGCCCACCCCTGGACAGAAGATTAACTAAAAATGATAGGGATAGAAATGTCTTTAAAAATGGAAGAGATCCTGTCAAAGCAGATATGTAGCTTAAGATGCTTGGTTGCAGGATTTGAAACAGCTGGTAAATGTACACACAAACAACAGTCAGTAATGCTTTCTTCTAGCATAAGGCAATATACAGGTAGTCCTCAAATTTACAACTGTAATGAGCGTATCCATTACTGTCATAAGTTGCTTCAGTTGCAGAGCGGTTCATGTGACTCAGACAATTTTATGACCTCTTTTTGCAGCAGTAGTTAAGCACATCACCATGATCTTTTAAGTGAATCTTGTGATTGTTAAGTGAAGCCATTGTTCAATGGGGGACATGTTTGTCAAAAGGGAAAGTAAATGTTTTGGCAAAAATCCTAAATTGGTTGCAGTGAAAAGAATTTGAGAAATCCCCTCTTCTAAAATAATTTTTAATTTATGATTGTCACGAGCCTATTCTATATTTAGTCTATGCATTACACTAAATCATTAGTTGCTATTGAACAAACCACAATTAACTATATTAAAGCAAAATATAATATTTTATAAATGGCAATATCTGCAGTCAGAGAGCATGCTAAGCAAAAAAAAACAACACAACACTTTTTTGTTAGATTAAAAGGCCAGTTGAAGCAGGAATACTGAGATCTATCAGTGGTGCATTAATCCAAATTATTAAAATAATACAATACAATATGCATTTTAATCTGTATCTGGATTTGTACATATAATAGGAAAATTCTTGTTTGCTGAATACAATTGACAGCTGGGTAACTGGGTCATTCACTCTCTCAGTTCTAGGAAGAAGGCAATGGCAAACCACTACCAAAATCTTGCCAAGGAAAACTGCAGGGATTTGTCCAGTCACCAGGAATTAAAAGTGTGAAGGCATCAAAAACAAAATACAAAGAAAACAGATTATCATGAGACAGGCTCATAGATTTGCCAACCTTTGCCAACATTTATGCTTTTGGTTAATTGAGGCTTTCACATAGTAAGGAAGAGGAAAAGGAACTCATGTTATCAGGTTGAGGCATGCTAATTGCCATATGCACTTTTTTCCTGTTGGTGGTAAGGACAACATCAGATGCTTTGGCCAAATTCTGGCCACTAAACCTTAAGTGCAACCAGAGCCCAGCTTTAATCTAGACGAGGACTGTCAAACTCGCGGCCCACAGGTCGAATGTTGTCATGCGCTGGTCACGCCCACACCCAGTTTAGTGAAGGGGGAGAAAGTCAAAATACGTCACATGACACCACCGTGACGATGTGAGTTTGACACCCCTGATCTAGACGATGCTATTCCATGCAAATTAGGATCACTAACCTAGAGACTATGTTATAAACCAGCATAAACCTCATATAATCAAGGTAGGTATAATATATCAGCATACATTCAGTGATAAAATATTGGCTCATTTCATTGCTACAGTTTTACAGTCTCCGCGTTAAAATTAGCCATAATCATTGGATTATGCATCCCACTCCTTTCCCCAGAGATATAACTTTTTAATCATGCATCCCACTCCTTTCCCCAAAGACATATAACTTTTTAAATCTGTAGAAAGAGCAGATCATTTTCTGCTCAATTTCTTCAGTTGCACCTGGAGACAGTCCTGGAATTTGGCTTGGGGCTTTAATTCTGAAATGTCATGGAGAGAATCATACTGCTGATAAATATTTGAGATAACCACACTTCAGTGATGTTTGCTGCTCAAGGAAAGTTTGGAGCTCCTGTTTAATGGAGGCGTGGGATGAATTGCCACTTTAGGAAGCAAGGTTCCTGATATATTGATTCTGTTATGAGCAAAATGCCTGATGTGCTTTTAATAGAGGAAAATTAATGAGTTAGTGATTTATTTCATTGTGGTAAGGTCATGCCTGAAAGTCATCAATCCCAAGAGTTACAGTTAAAAAGCATTCAATAATGAAGAGTGAACACAGCCAACACGTTGATGAAAAGGTTCAAGAAGGAGTAATGCCAATCTACTTCCTGATTGAGGCAATTGGACTGTACCAGTCAGTATCAAAAGATAATGTGATATTTAGTGGCATGTACAGTTAATAGCTACTGTTGACTTAGAGATTTTGTTATATTTGAATACTAGCTTCATAGGCAACCATACTCTGCTTATGAAAGCATTTGGTAGAAAACAGCTAATTGTAGCATAATAAAGACAGGTTCAATTCATGGTGACTGCAAATAACTCACGGTTCATCCGAGGACAATGTGGTAGTCCATTTGATTCTGGCCACCACTAATTTAATTTAATTGATTTAGGCGCCAACCATTCTCTCACACTGATAAAAGAATAAAATGCAATAATGTAGGATGCATAAAAAACACCAGAGCCAAACAAACAATAAAATAGAAAACAATCTGGCCAACAATACAAGGAATATGTATCAACAAAACTTGAAAAATTATCCAACCATGGATCAGGACCAAGCCCAGAGACAATACAGTGAAGTCCAATCAAATTCACTCCTTTATTTGCTTACACACAGTGGACGGAATCTTGACAAACTAAAGCTACAAACGTCTAAAACTAGATAGATGCATCCTGAAAGAGTCTAGCGTTGGCAACCCTGAACCTCTTTCCCCCCCTCCCCCAACATTTTAGGATTATTTAGTCTCTTTATTCTCTTTGGGAAACCTCTGTGTTGCCAAAACTCTCCCCACTGCTTCTCCAAGTGCACATTCCACTCACCACCCTAGTTCAAGTTCTGGAAGAATAACCATGTCCTTAAGGAGATCTGAAACAGGACATTGGATCCCAGGGTGGTTCATTCCAGGGTATAGGTGCTATAATGAAGGTGCGTCCTCTGAATCATAAAGGTTCTCACTGTTTAACTGAAGAGATCCAACACATGCCAACCTTAATGGCTGTCATCCATTGTCTCCTCTCAACTTTTGTTAGTCCCATCATCTATTTACATCAGTGACGTGCGGTGAGGTTTATGGCTGGTGAGGCTGGTGATGTCATCAGGAAGGTGGGGAATGGGACCACGTGTGCTGGAGGCTGAGGCTGCCTCAGCCTCCAGCACACATGATCCCATTCCCCGCCCTCCTGAGCGCGCTCCGCCGGCTTGCGCTCCGCAAGCCCCAACAGCAGCTGCTTTTCTGTGCGTCTGGCGTTTAGGACATCCGGCTATCTACCTAAACGCCAGATGCACAGAAACGCACCGAAAAGCACTTCGCCTCCAAGCCACTTCGTCTTGATGACGTCGCCGACGTTGCTGCTGGGCGCGGCCGGACGGAAGTAACCAGAGTGGCGCCAAGGGGTCCGGGCAGACAAAAGAGCGAGCGAGCAATGGAGGATCAGGCAGCCTGATCCTCGGTCGCTCATCTGCCAGACTGCCTCGGCGCCACTCTGGCTACTTCCGTCCGTCCGTGCATGGCAGCTGCGGCAACGTCATCAAGCCCCTGCTACTTCTGGACGTCTATTGCAGTCACGAGGAGCGCGCAAAGTACAGCAGAGGCAGGAAGGTTATTGGCGCTTCCGAGAACCCTCCTGCCTCCGCCGGTTGCCCAGCTGGCACCGCCCCGCGTGCGCTCCTCCTCCTCCCTCCTCTTCCTCTTATATATATGAAACTGCTTGTGGATATTATTATTGTGAGAGGTGAGGCTCTGCCTCCTCTGCCTCCCCTGACCGCACGTCCCTGATTTACATCACATGTCCAAGTGCCATGGTGGCGCAGTGGTTAGAATGCAGTACTTCAGGCTACTTCCGCTGACTGCTGGCTGACTGCAATTTGACAGTTCGAATCTCACCAGGCTCAAGGTTGATTCCGACTTCCATCCTTCCAAGGTCTGTAAAATGAGGGCCCAGAATGTTGGGGGCAATATGCTGACTCTGTAAACCATTTAGAGAGGGCTGTAAAGCACTATGAAGCGGTATATAAGTCTAAGTGCTATTGCTATTGTACTATATGTGAGTTTCTCCTTTCTTAACGATTAGTAGCCAGCCTTTATTTTATCCAGTGTGGACTGAGTAGTTCTTCCTGCAGTTCATAACATCAAATAACCATATTCTACAGTATAAAGGTCTCTATCTTCTTTTTCTTTCTCTGCGTCCAGCTTTTGCATTTATGCATTTGCCACTAGAAAAGACCCAGCTTTAACTATTCTGATCTTTGTGAATTAGAACACTAGGCTGAAAAGATCATCCATCGCAATCTAAAAATGTTTTGGGAGATTATTTTGCAGGAGATTATATAAGATATTTCTAAAGCCGCACTTGAGTTCACATCCAGTTCTCTTTGACCTGCATTAAAATGAGATGAGAAAATATTTGTGTGGAGGGATATCTTTGCCTTGCTGTGAAAATAGCTAC
Source organism: Natrix helvetica (assembly GCF_964273705.1). Taxonomy (NCBI): domain Eukaryota; kingdom Metazoa; phylum Chordata; class Lepidosauria; order Squamata; family Natricidae; genus Natrix; species Natrix helvetica. The sequence goes on from NC_138550.1 coordinate 23,052,887, forward strand.
ATTGGGTTGGGTAGGTTATTTATTCATTTATAAATATATATGAAGCACTTACTAAAATATTAACACTGAATCGAACATATTACTCAGCAAAATTTTGGTTAAAACAGTTAAAAGCAACTCCTTATCTCTAGATGATCATTTGGTTCCTATTGCTGGTTGGAAGGGAAATATCTTTACTTCTTTCTCAAATGTAATCAAAGTAGCTCATCTAAGCACAAGAGGAGATTTGTTCCAGAGGGCCAGAGTGATCACCATGGAAATCTGACTCTTATCTTCTCTCCTCTTTATTTTCCAGATTAGAACAAACTCGGCAGGCTCTGTTTGGAGGAAATGGTCAAGACCCACAGGCCTTCAGTTCCCCTCAACCATCTAGATTTGCACTAGGAAACTTATTGGTAATCAGTGCAGTACCTGCATCATACTGTTTAAAAGGTAAAGATTCCCCTCGCACATATGTGCTAGTCGTTCCCAACTCTAGGGGGCGGTGCTCACCTCCGTTTCAAAGCCAAAGAGCCAGAGCTGTCCAAAGACGTCTCCATGGTCATGTGGCAGGCATGACTAAACGCCGAAGGCACACGGAACTCTGTTACCTTCCCACCAAGGTGGTTCCTATTTTTCTTCTTGTATTTTTACTTGTGCTTTTGAACTGCTAGGTTGGCAGAAGCTGGGACAAATAACGGGAGCTCTGTTATGTGGCACTAGTGATTTGAACCGCCGAACTGCTGACATTTCTGATTGACAAGCTCAGCATCTTAGCCATTGAGCTACCTTTCAAACTGTATAAGTCTTCCTAATGAATTATATCTCTCCTGACAGCCTTTAGGTTGCTTAATTCTGTTAAGAATTGCAATTCCTGGATGGTCTTCCAGGACAAGTCCAGATACGTACAGTAACCTGATCATGGATTTATAATGGCATTAATTGCTCTTGGCAAGGCCCCACTCTCAAAAAGGATAAAACTGATGGCCCAGCACACCTGGGTGATCCAATCGGATTTATGAATCGCATATCATAGACCTGCTCCTCTAGAATGTGTTCCTTCCTCTCCTGAGATAGAGAGCTTCACAACCTATATCAGTGGTCGGCAAGCCGCGGCTCGCGAGCCACAAGCGGCTCTTTACACATTTTTTTTTAATTAAAAGAGTTTTGTACAAACAGATTTTCCCCCTTTTCACCCCCCCGCCATACAATGTAAATCTCATACAAATGCTATGCCCCCCCAACCCCCCCCCGCAAAAATTCACATTCAAATATTATACCAAATACTTTGCCCCCTCCCCTCCCCCGTCTTAAAGTAAATTACTCGTATTGTAGCCCCTCTCCTCCCAACAAACACAATATAAATTTCTCTTAGATTAATAATAGCACATTGATCCCAACTTCTAAGCTAATTTAACATATATAACTCTTAATATAAATTTCTCCTAAAATAACAATGTTTCATTAATCCCAATTTATTCATACATATATATTACCCCGCCCTCCACCCTAACCCTCCCCCACCTCCCACACAAACCCACCCCCCTGACTTCCGCTGTATACCACTCTAATAATTCCAAACATCCCATATATTATTTACTCTGATCATCTATCAATCTAAACATTCTTACCTAAAGGCTACATAATAACTCCTAGTCTGGTATTTATTCTGTATATAATCAATCCATTTTACCCATTCCTGTGTATAATCCTCCTGTTTCTGAGCTTTTAAGAAAGCTGAAATTTTTGCCATTTCGGCGAACCCCGCCATCTTCTGAATCCATTGATCAATTGTCGGTAAAAAATCTTTTTTCCAATGTTGCGCAATCAACAACCTAGCTGCTGTGACCATATGCAAGGCCAATTTTATTTCCCCTTTGGAGAGATCCTTAGCTATACCCAATAAAAACATTTGCGGAGTGAATTGTATTCTTTTCTTAAATACATTCTGCATAACCCACCATATTTTTATCCAAAAAGCTTTAACCTTGTTGCAAGTCCACCATACATGAAAAAAGGTAGCATCTAGACACCCGCATCTCCAACATTTTGGTTGAACATTTGGGTACATGCATGATAATTTTTTAGGATCTAAATACCATCTGTAAAACATTTTATAAAAGTTCTCCCTTAAATTCTGTGACTGTGTAAATTTAACATTCTGAACCCATATTTTTTCCCACGTTTCCAACATTACCACTTCACCAAAATTCTGAGCCCATTTAATCATACAATCCTTAACCAATTCACTTTCTGAGTCTCTTTCTAACAGTACATTATATATTCTTTTAACTTGTTTTGGGCCAGTCTCTTTTATCTGCTTAATCAGTTCCACTTCTTTATCCATGAAACCGACCCTACGATCTTCTTCCCATCTCTTCTGTAGCTGTATGTAATGTAACCAATTTAAAGTAATTCCTTCTTCCAACAGCTTTTCCAAAGTTTTTAACTTCTATTCGTCCCCATCAGCGATAAGCACATCTTTATATAAACAACCCCCGAGTGACTTAGTATTCATAATCCCCATGGTGTCTGCAAGATCCAACCAAAGCGGTATTTTATAATCCCAATTGGGCCGGTGCTTCTTCCATATTCTCATCAAGGCACTTCGGAGAACATGATTGTTAAACACTTTATCCACCCTTTCTTCATAAAAAAGATATGCATGCCATCCCAGAACAAGATCATGGCCTTCTATATTCAGCAATTCCATTTTTGTTTTCCCAAACCAATCTGCTACATGCGTTAGTACCGCAGCTTCATAGTACAATCGAAGGTTTGGGAGTCTGAGGCCGCCTCTTTCACGAGTATCTTGCATAATCTTCATCTTTACTCTCGGTTTTTTCTCCTTCCAAACAAATTTATTTAATGTTGTTTGCCAATTTAACAAGGTTTTATCTGATTTAAGCACCGGTATCATCTGGAATAGAAAGATAAATCTAGGTAGAATGTTCATTTTAATTGCTGAGATCCTTCCAAGCAAGGACAATTGTAACTTTTTCCACACTTCAAGATCTTTCTGTATCTTTTGCCACAACACTTCATAGTTATTTAAGAAAAGTTTTGTATTTGATTCTGATATTTGTATTCCTAAATATTTGACTTTAGAAACTATTTCAAAACCTGCTAAACTTACAAGTCTCTTTCTTTGAGTCTCTGTCATATTTTTAACCATCATTTTCGTTTTGTTTTGATTTAGTCTAAACCCAGACACCATGCCAAATTCTACTATGATATTTTTCATCTGGATTATTGATTTCAAAGGATGTGAAAGGGTAACAACCAGATCATCGGCGAATGCTCTAGTTCTGTATTCCTTTTGCCTGATAGCTATGCCATCTAAGGATTTTGAGTCCCGAATTGCGTTCAACAAGACTTCCAAAGTTAAAATAAATAACAATGGGGATAATGGGCAACCTTGTCTTGTGCCTTTTTGTATCTCGAAAGTTGTTGACAAATTTCCATTAATAATAAGTTGTGCATTTTGTTGCTGATAAATTGCTCCAATCGCCTGCCGAAATCGTGGTCCCATATCCATCTTTTCCAAAGTCTTGGTTGGAAAATTCCAATTCACTCGATCGAAGGCCTTCTCTGCATCCAAGAAAACCAGCACTGCAGAGATCTGCTTATTCTTATCAAGATAGTCAATTAAATCTATGAGTTGCCTTACATTCTCCTTCATATGTCTACCTTCAATAAATCCTGCTTGATCATGATGAATTATCTCTTGAATAACCGGCATCAATCTGTTGGCTAGTACCTTAGCAAATATTTTATAATCTGTGTTCAGAAGAGATATCGGCCTGTAACCCTCTGGTTTCTTAGGGCCCTCTTTGTCTTTAGGTATCAATGAGATAAAAGCCGCTTTCCATGAGGAGGGTATTTTACCTCCCTGTTGTATATTACAAAATAGTTGTGTAAGATATTCAATCATTTCCAGTTGTAAAGTTTTATAATACATTGCAGTCAAACCATCAGTCCCTGGAGCCTTAGCTAATTTAAGTTGATTTATAACTAAAGTGATCTCATCAGCATTTATCAGACGTTCCAGATTTGCCTTTTGAAGCACAGAAATTTTAGCAACCCTTTTTCCTTCCAAAAAATCATCTATTGACTTGTTCTGTATATTATCCTGTATATATAGCTTAGTATAATAGTCCACAAATGATTTTTTAATCAAATCTTGTTGATATACCGTCTTCCCTCCATACTCAATTTTATCAATAATTCTGTCATTCGTATTCCTTCTCAAAATATAAGCCAACCACCTACCAGGTTTATTAGCGTTAGCAAAGGTGTTATGTTTAGCAAATTGTAAGTTAGTTGCTGTTTGTTCTGCTATAAGCATCTGAAATTGATCTTTCAACAGCTTTAGCGCCATCTGGAGCGCCTGGTCATTCGGGTTTGCTATAAGCAACTGTTCCTTGCTTTTTATTTCATCTTCCAATTCCATTCTCCTTTTCTGTCTAATTTGTTTATGTTTAAAGTTCATATGTATCAGGACCCCACGCATATAAGCTTTACTTGCATCCCAAACTGTTTCAATGGGAGTACCCTTATTCATGTTAAAACTGAAAAATTCCTTCATGTGTTTTTTAAGTTCATCAACATTTTTTTCGTATCTAAATAAATTTTCATTTACTCTCCAAGACCTTCTTGGCCTCTTCCCTAATTCAATTTGTAACCACACCGGACTATGATCGGTAAGTGTCCTGGAGAAAATCTTGGATTTCTTAGCTTTAGGAAGTAGATCCGGTGTTAACAAAAAGAAATCAATCCTTGAAAAAGATTTATGTCTATCTGAGTAGAAAGAAAAATCCATCTCATTTGGATGTTGTGTCCTCCAAACATCTTTTAATTTCAAGTCGTCTTGTAAATCAAAAAAAGCCTTTGGTAATTTGGTAGTGAGTTTAGTCTTTGTACTCTTATCTATCCTTGGAGAAATCACTCCATTCCAGTCTCCCATCATTAGAATACTCTTAAAGTTCCAGTCTAAGATTTTTAAATGGAGCATCTTATAAAAGCTTTCTTGGCGTTGATTTGGTGCATATATTCCTAGCACCAAAATGGGACCAAAGTCTGTATCAAGTTGAATTGCTATATATCTACCAGCGTCATCCGCCTCTATAACTTTAGTTGAAAATCTTTTATTTATATATATCACCACACCATTTTTCTTTACCAAATCAGAGGCAGCATAAGATATTCCCAATTTTGAATTCACTAAATACTTCTGGTCTTGCAGCCTAATATGAGTCTCTTGAAGGCAAACAACATCATTATTAAATTGCTTCAAATAATAAAATATTTTTTTCCTTTTTTGTGGGGAGTTCATTCCATTTACGTTCCAAGATAATAGCTTAAGCATCTTTAGATCTGGTCTGGAGCATTGAAAGCATTTGCTGAAGGTCTCTCTCCACAAGACTAATCTTCGGCCCTCCTCCTCCCATGGCTCCGGTTTGCTTCTTAACTTCTTTCTTAGCACATTGTGTTTGGGGGTCGACGCGCTTGTGAGATTCTAGCATTTGTCTAGTCGTGGATCTAGTAATACGTTGTTCGACAGGTTTAAGTATCGGCATTTCAATGAGAGACTTAGACGGTCCTTCTTCCAAGAAGGGACTCAACAGAGATCCAGAGGGGTCCACTCCACCTACAGCACCCTGCACCTTCTCTTTTTGTGTCTGCTTTCTTTGTTGTTCTGTCTCTTTCTCAAACATCCTCTG